>NC_058082.1:98003410-99403726 GCF_014858855.1 Bufo gargarizans
GCTAAGATGTGCTGCTTTACATTTGTTTACCTATGTGCCAACTCCTGTATGTTTTCTGGATTTTGACTCTTTGCTGCCTTCCCTTGATCCTGTCTGATCTCCATATTGACCCTGAGCTGTCTGCCCTGACCTCAGACTGTTTACTGGATTGCACATAATCTGCCTGTCCTGACCTTGGTGTGTCTCTGACTCTGGTATTGCCTGATCAGTTGGTATTCTGCACTAGTTTCTCTGGACCCCCATGGATCAGCAATCACTTGAACAGACATTACTCCGATAATTAGAAGCCTGGTGGTTCCCCTGCAGCAAAATCCAGTTTTATGTATAGGGGTTAAAGGGTGAATACCAGAGGGGGTCACTTAGATAATGCCCTTGGTAGTAGCTCCAAACAAATCTGTTTAAGTGACACAGTGGGTCCATACCTGCTGCATAACAGTTTGCTCAGGGCATGGATCCCACTGGCCCACTTAAGAGCTAACTAGTCAGCCTGGTACCGGGAGCAGCTCCTGTAGTATCTGAATACCATCTTAGCCTGCTTAAACTACTGCCAATATGGCACTGCTGTATCTGCACAACCATTTCCGCCAGTCATAGGTTCTGGATCTTTGACTTGCATCTTCTGCTACCTCCACACTTCCCAGATGAAGACCCAGGTCTTGCCGTGGGTGACTAAATCAATGTACAATTCACTTCTAATTAAAGGCCCAACAGTTCCCCATAGACTGGTATAAGGTAACATTCTTAGTTTCCCTAATGTCTAGAGAAGCACTATCTTGGGTAGCATCTGTATGGGAATGGAGTAATCCTTTGAGTAATAATCTTCAGGAACTTCTGAATACAATACCTTCTGCAAAGTTTTTAAAGAGCCCGTCCACGTGGCTTCTGCAGCCTCCTCTCTTATGTGCCTCTGCCAGGGCAAGCTCACTCTAGGCCAATACGCCATACAATTCCGAAAACTTGCTTAGAACCTGGCGTGGAATAACAAGACTCTGGTGACTTTTTTCTGGGAGGGTTTGTCTGATCATATTAAGGATGAGTTGGAAGGTTGTGATGTACCTTCCACCTTCGATGACTTGATTACCCTGGTCACCCGCATAGACCTCCAAGAGATGAGAGTTCCAAGGCTGGCACCATCATTTTCCCCTGCTACTTCCATCTCCGACCCCCTCTGGAGCCTATGCATGTAGACAAAGTCAGATTCTCTGAGGAGGATCGTCATTGGAGCAATAATTTATGCTTGTACTGCTGAGGTCACAAGAAGAATTGCCCCCTTATGTTGGGAAGCTCCAGGGCCTAGAGTCAGTTCGAGAGACAGTCCTAAGTGAAGACAAAATCTTTAAGACTAGATTATTCCAGTGACTCTGTCATGCAGTGGTATCGGGTTTACCAAGCTGGCCTTCCTGAACTCTGGCTTTTCAGGGAATTTCCTGCATCTGGCCTTGTTAACCAGGGACATGCATTACCCCCCAAGAAAGGTCCTTGGTGGCGATGCCTGTCAACGGAGTGCCTCTGCCGAAGATTATATGCTTTGTCACCAAGCCCATAGATCTTCAAGTGGGAGTCTTGTACTCTAAGAAGATTTTATTTTATGTCCTGCCTGTTTCAATTAGTTTCGTTCTACTGGAACTGCCATGACCCTGTCTACATAGTCTTGTAATTGATTGGAACCTGAGGCAGATTTTGTGCTGGAGATCATTCATACTGCCTGGCTTCCATGTGACCACCTTGGGCCGCAGAGGTTCCTCAGAATTTACAGGGCCTATTCTTCAGCCTATGCTAATTATGACAATGTATTTGATGAAAAGGAGGTGGAGAACTTACCGCCAAACCAACCCTATGACTGCCCCATCAAGTTCCACGTGTCTAAAATTGTCATCCTGCTGTTACCCCTAATTTTTGGCCCACTATACTCAACAATGGCCCCAAGTACTATACTGAAGCAATAACAGTACCATACAGATTGTCCCACACATACTAATAGTGCTTCCAAAAGTCCCACAAATTATAATTCTCTGGAGAAAATGGTTGGCAGCAACTTGAATGGTGAATGTGAGGAAGAACTCCTGATCACTGTACGTAATTTTACATTACATATTTGCAATTGCGCAAATTGGCACTAATGATGCACATATTTTTGGGCGCAATACATGCAACTTCAATGGAATAAAGGAATCAGGGGGGCACACCGAATAATACACGGAGTGCAAGGGGTAGTGAGGAAAACATGAAACAGTATCACCTGACACAAGAGAGAGTCACAAGAACCACCCCATAAATGCACATCCGACAGTTGGTCAATATCAAAAATATAAAGTTTATTGGACACACCAACAGACACACATTTAAAAATTGTATACAATTAGAACAAAGTGCGGTATGCAATATGATAAATATAACCGACACATACAGGTCCACTGAATTGCCAGAAATGGGCATGCATACTATAAAGCATGAAGCAAATGTAAAATGAGGTGAGACCACTAGAAATACTAACAGACCAAGATAAGATCTAAATTAGAGAGCCAAACCTACATAAACCGCTGGTGCAGGGGACCTGAGAGAATGAGAAAGCGCCCAACGCGTATCGCCAGAGCAACTTCACATTTTATCAGGTCTGAGTAGATATTACTGATTGGTGCACTAAGTATTGTTGTGACATCACAGCACTATGTCTGTAGAATGTAAGTATGGACAGCAGAGAAATATCTCTCACATGCACATTGTACATCCATTTTCCTGCCACACACTATATTAGAGATGGCCTTGCGGTTCGCGGTGAACTTTGCACGTTCGTGATTCGCTGAACATGCAAACATATGGCGATGTCCGCCAGCTCCATATTCTTTTGAATTGCGTCCAACTTTGACCCATGACACACACATCAGGTGGGACAGGACAGCCAATTGAGATGTTTTAGCATATGGACACCCCCCCACCCTATAACAGAATCCGATCTGGCAGCCATTTTAAATTCTGTGTTTTGCCAGTGTAGGGAGAGGTTGCTTTGTGGAGCAAGGACAGGCTGTTAGGGACACCAATCGCTAGCTAATAGGGCCACAAAATTCCTTTTGAGGACTGGTATAGGTGTGCTATCGATAGATGTGATATACTGAGGGTTGCAATATACTTATAATATTCTATCTAAGATAGAAAGTACAGGGAGTGCAGAATTATTAGGCAAGTTGTATTTTTGAGGATTAATTTTATTATTGAACAACAACCATGTTCTCAATGAACCCCAAAAACCCATTAATATCAAAGCTGAATATTTTTGGAAGTAGTTTTTAGTTTGTTTTTAGTTTTAGCTATTTTAGGGGGATATCTGTATGTGCAGGTGACTATTACTGTGCATAATTATTAGGCAACTTAACAAAAAACAAATATATACCCATTTCAATTATTTATTTTTACCAGTGAAACCAATATAACATCTCAACATTCACAAATATACATTTCTGACATTCAAAAACAAAACAAAAACAAATCAGTGACCAATATAGCCACCTTTCTTTGCAAGGACACTCAAAAGCCTGCCATCCATGGATTCTGTCAGTGTTTTAATCTGTTCACCATCAACATTGCGTGCAGCAGCAACCACAGCCTCCCAGACACTGTTCAGAGAGGTGTACTGTTTTCCCTCCTTGTAAATCTCACATTTGATGATGGACCACAGGTTCTCAATGGGGTTCAGATCAGGTGAACAAGCAGGCCATGTCATTAGTTTTTCTTCTTTTATACCCTTTCTTGCCAGCCACGCTGTGGAGTACTTGGACGCGTGTGATGGAGCATTGTCCTGCATGAAAATCATGTTTTTCTTGAAGGATGCAGACTTCTTCCTGTACCACTGCTTGAAGAAGGTGTCTTCCAGAAACTGGCAGTAGGACTGGGAGTTGAGCTTGACTCCATCCTCAACCCGAAAAGGCCCCACAAGCTCATCTTTGATGATACCAGCCCAAACCAGTACTCCACCTCCACCTTGCTGGCGTCTGAGTCGGACTGGAGCTCTCTGCCCTTTACCAATCCAGCCACGGGCCCATCCATCTGGCCCATCAAGACTCACTCTCATTTCATCAGTCCATAAAACCTTAGAAAAATCAGTCTTGAGATATTTCTTGGCCCAGTCTTGACGTTTCAGCTTGTGTGTAGAGTTGAGCGAACACCTGGATGTTCGGGTTCGAGAAGTTCGGCCGAACATCCCGGAAATGTTCGGGTTCGGGATCCGAACCCGATCCGAACTTCGTCCCGAACCCGAACCCCATTGAAGTCAATGGGGACCCGAACTTTTCGGCACTAAAAAGGCTGTAAAACAGCCCAGGAAAGAGCTAGAGGGCTGCAAAAGGCAGCAACATGTAGGTAAATCCCCTGCAAACAAATGTGGATAGGGAAATTAATTAAAATAAAAATTAAATAAATAAAAATTAACCAAAATCAATTGGAGAGAGGTTCCATAGCAGAGAATCTGGCTTCCCGTCACCCACCACTGGAACAGTCCATTCTCAGATATTTAGGCCCCGGCACCCAGGCAGAGGAGAGAGGTCCCGTAACAGAGAATCTGTCTTCATGTCAGCAGAGAATTAGTCTGCATGTCATAGCAGAGAATGAGGCTTCACGTCAGCCACCACTGCAACAGTCCATTGGCATATATTTAGGCCCAGCACACACACAGGCAGAGGAGAGAGGTCCCGTAACAGAGAATCTGGCTTCATGTCAGCAGAGAATCAGTCTGCATGTCATAGCAGAGAATCAGGCTTCACGTCAGCCACCACTGCAACAGTCCATTGTCATAAATTTAGGCCCAGCACCCAGGCAGAGGAGAGAGGTCCCGTAACAGAGAATCTGGCTTCATGTCAGCAGAGAATCAGTCTTCATATCATAGCAGAGAATCAGGCTTCACGTCACCCACCACTGTAAGAGTCAATTTTCATAAATTTAGGCCCAGAACCCAGGCAGAGGAGAAAGGTCCCGTAACAGACAATCTGGCTTCATGTCAGCAGAGAATCAGTCTTCATATCATAGCAGAGAATCAGGCTTCACGTCACCCACCACTGTAAGAGTCAATTTTCATAAATTTAGGCCCAGAACCCAGGCAGAGGAGAAAGGTCCCGTAACAGACAATCTGGCTTCATGTCAGCAGAGAATCAGTCTTCATATCATAGCAGAGAATCAGGCTTCACGTCACCCACCACTGTAAGAGTCAATTTTCATAAATTTAGGCCCAGAACCCAGGCAGAGGAGAAAGGTCCCGTAACAGACAATCTGGCTTCATGTCAGCAGAGAATCAGTCTTCATATCATAGCAGAGAATCAGGCTTCACGTCACCCACCACTGTAAGAGTCAATTTTCATAAATTTAGGCCCAGAACCCAGGCAGAGGAGAAAGGTCCCGTAACAGACAATCTGGCTTCATGTCAGCAGAGAATCAGTCTTCATATCATAGCAGAGAATCAGGCTTCACGTCACCCACCACTGTAAGAGTCAATTTTCATAAATTTAGGCCCAGAACCCAGGCAGAGGAGAAAGGTCCCGTAACAGACAATCTGGCTTCATGTCAGCAGAGAATCAGTCTTCATATCATAGCAGAGAATCAGGCTTCACGTCACCCACCACTGTAAGAGTCAATTTTCATAAATTTAGGCCCAGAACCCAGGCAGAGGAGAAAGGTCCCGTAACAGACAATCTGGCTTCATGTCAGCAGAGAATCAGTCTTCATATCATAGCAGAGAATCAGGCTTCACGTCACCCACCACTGTAAGAGTCAATTTTCATAAATTTAGGCCCAGAACCCAGGCAGAGGAGAAAGGTCCCGTAACAGACAATCTGGCTTCATGTCAGCAGAGAATCAGTCTTCATATCATAGCAGAGAATCAGGCTTCACGTCACCCACCACTGTAAGAGTCAATTTTCATAAATTTAGGCCCAGAACCCAGGCAGAGGAGAAAGGTCCCGTAACAGACAATCTGGCTTCATGTCAGCAGAGAATCAGTCTTCATATCATAGCAGAGAATCAGGCTTCACGTCACCCACCACTGTAAGAGTCAATTTTCATAAATTTAGGCCCAGAACCCAGGTAGAGGAGAAAGGTCCCGTAACAGACAATCTGGCTTCATGACAGCAGAGAATCAGTCTGCATGTCATAGCAGAGAATCAGGCTTCACGTCAGCCACCACTGCAACAGTCCATTGTCATAAATTTAGGCCCAGCACCCAGGCAGAGGAGAGAGGTCCCGTAACAGAGGATCTGGCTTCATGTCAGCAGAGAATCAGTCTGCATGTCATAGCAGAGAATGAGGCTTCACGTCAGCCACCACTGCAACAGTCCATTGGCATATATTTAGGCCCAGCACACACACAGGCAGAGGAGAGAGGTCCCGTAACAGACAATCTGGCTTCATGTCAGCAGAGAATTAGTCTGCATGTCATAGCAGAGAATGAGGCTTCACGTCACCCACCACTGCAACAGTCCATTGGCATATATTCAGGCCCAGCACCCAGGCAGAGGAGAGAGGTCCCGTAACAGAGGATCTGGCTTCATGTCAGCAGAGAATCAGTCTGCATGTCATAGCAGAGAATGAGGCTTCACGTCAGCCACCACTGCAACAGTCCATTGTCATAAATTTAGGCCCAGCACCCAGGCAGAGGAGAGAGGTCCCGTAAAAGAGGATCTGGCTTCATGTCAGCAGAGAATCAGTCTGCATGTCATAGCAGAGAATCAGGCTTCACGTCAGCCACCACTGCAACAGTCCATTGTCATAAATTTAGGCCCAGCACCCAGGCAGAGGAGAGAGGTCCCGTAACAGAGGATCTGGCTTCATGTCAGCAGAGAATCAGTCTGCATGTCATAGCAGAGAATCAGGCTTCACGTCAGCCACCACTGCAACAGTCCATTGTCATAAATTTAGGCCCAGCACCCAGGCAGAGGAGAGAGGTCCCGTAACAGACAATCTGGCTTCATGTCAGCAGAGAATTAGTCTGCATGTCATAGCAGAGAATCAGGCTTCATGTCAGCCACCACTGCAACAGTCCATTGGCATATATTTAGGCCTAGCACACAGGCAGAGGAGAGGTTCATTCAACTTTGGGTAGCATCGCAATATAATGGTAAAATGAAAATAAAAATAGGATTGAATGAGGAAGTGCCCTGGAGTCCAATAATATATGGTTATGGGGAGGTAGTTAATGTCTAATCTGGACAAGGGACGGACAGGTCCTGTGGGATCCATGCCTGGTTCATTTTTATGAACGTCAGCTTGTCCACATTGGCTGTAGACAGGCGGCTGCGTTTGTCTGTAATGACGCCCCCTGCCGTGCTGAATACACGTTCAGACAAAACGCTGGCTGCCGGGCAGGCCAGCACCTCCAAGGCATAAAAGGCTAGCTCTGGCCACGTGGACAATTTAGAGACCCAGAAGTTGAATGGGGCCGAACCATCAGTCAGTACGTGGAGGGGTGTGCACACGTACTGTTCCACCATGTTAGTGAAATGTTGCCTCCTGCTAACACGTTGCGTATCAGGTGGTGGTGCAGTTAGCTGTGGCGTGTTGACAAAAGTTTTCCACATCTCTGCCATGCTAACCCTGCCCTCAGAGGAGCTGGCCGTGACACAGCTGCCTTGGCGACCTCTTGCTCCTCCTCTGCCTTGGCCTTGGGCTTCCACTTGTTCCCCTGTGACATTTGGGAATGCTCTCAGTAGCGCGTCTACCAACGTGCGCTTGTACTCGCGCATCTTCCTATCACGCTCCAGTGCAGGAAGTAAGGTGGGCACATTGTCTTTGTAGCGTGGATCCAGCAGGGTGGCAACCCAGTAGTCCGCACAGGTTAAAATGTGGGCAACTCTGCTGTCGTTGCGCAGGCACTGCAGCATGTAGTCGCTCATGTGTGCCAGGCTGCCCAGGGGTAAGGACAAGCTGTCCTCTGTGGGAGGCGTATCGTCATCGTCCTGCCTTTCCCCCCAGCCACGCACCAGTGATGGACCCGAGCTGCGTTGGGTGCCACCCCGCTGTGACCATGCTTCATCCTCATCCTCCTCCACCTCCTCCTCATCCTCGTCCTCCTCGTCCTCCAGTAGTGGGCCCTGGCTGGCCACATTTGTACCTGGCCTCTGCTGTTGCAAAAAACCTCCCTCTGAGTCACTTCGAAGAGACTGGCCTGAAAGTGCTAAAAATGACCCCTCTTCCTCATCCTCCTCCTCCTCCTCCTGGGCCACCTCCTGTTCCATCATCGCCCTAAGTGTTTTCTCAAGGAGACATAGAAGTGGTATTGTAACGCTGATAACGGTGTCATCGCCACTGGCCATGTTGGTGGAGTACTCGAAACAGCGCAACAGGGCACACAGGTCTCGCATGGAGGCCCAGTCATTGGTGGTGAAGTGGTGCTGTTCTGTAGTGCGACTGACCCGTGCGTGCTGCAGCTGAAACTCCACTATGGCCTGCTGCTGCTCGCACAGTCTGTCCAGCATGTGCAAGGTGGAGTTCCACCTGGTGGGCACGTCGCATATGAGGCGGTGAGCGGGAAGGCCGAAGTTACGCTGTAGCGCAGACAGGCGAGCAGCGGCAGGATGTGAACGCCGGAAGCGCGAACAGACGGCCCGCACTTTATGCAGCAGCTCTGACATGTCGGGGTAGTTGTGAATGAACTTCTGCACCACCAAATTCAGCACATGCACCAAGCAAGGGATGTGCGTCAAATTGGCTAGTCCCAGAGCTGCAACGAGATTTCGCCCATTATCACACACCACCAGGCCGGGCTTGAGGCTCACCGGCAGCAACCACTCGTCGGTCTGTTGTTCAATACCCCGCCACAACTCCTGTGCGGTGTGGGGCCTGTCCCCCAAACATATGAGTTTCAGAATGGCCTGCTGACGTTTACCCCGGGCTGTGCTGAAGTTGGTGGTGAAGGTGTGTGGCTGACTGGATGAGCAGGTGGAAGAAGAGGAGGAGGAAGCCGAGAAGGAGGAGGTGGCAACAGGAGGCAAAGAATGTTGCCCTGCGATCCTTGGCGGCGGCAGGACGTGCGCCAAACAGCTCTCCGCCTGGGGCCCAGCTGCCACTACATTTACCCAGTGTGCAGTTAGGGAGATATAGCGTCCCTGGCCGTGCTTACTGGTCCACGTATCTGTGGTTAGGTGGACCTTGCTACAGATGGCGTTGCGCAGTGCACACTTGATTTTATCGGATACTTGGTTGTGCAGGGAAGGCACGGCTCTCTTGGAGAAGTAGTGCCGGCTGGGAACAACATACTGTGGGACAGCAAGCGACATGAGCTGTTTGAAGCTGTCTGTGTCCACCAGCCTAAATGACAGCATTTCATAGGCCAGTAGTTTAGAAATGCTGGCATTCAGGGCCAGGGATCGAGGGTGGCTAGGTGGGAATTTACGCTTTCTATCAAATGTTTGTGAGATGGAGAGCTGAACGCTGGCGTGTGACATGGTTGAGACGCTTGGTGACGGAGGTGGTGGTGGTGGTGTTGGTGGTACATCCCCTGTTTGCTGGGCGGCAGGTGCCAACGTTCCTCCAGAGGCGGAGGAAGAGGCCGAGGCGGCAGCAGCAGAATAGGCCGAGGCGGCAGCAGCAGAAGAGGTAGCAGGGGGAGCCTGAGTGACTTCCTTGGTTTTAAGGTGTTTACTCCACTGCAGTTCATGCTTTGCATGCAGGTGCCTGGTCATGCAGGTTGTGCTCAGGTTCAGAACGTTAATGCCTCGCTTCAGGCTCTGATGGCACAGCGTGCAAACCACTCGGGTCTTGTCGTCAGCACATTGTTTGAAGAAGTGCCATGCCAGGGAACTCCTTGAAGCTGCCTTTGGGGTGCTCGGTCCCAGATGGCGGCGGTCAGTAGCAGGCGGAGTCTCTTGGCGGCGGGTGTTCTGCTTTTGCCCACTGCTCCCTCTTTTGCTACGCTGTTGGCTCGGTCTCACCACTGCCTCTTCCTCCGAACTGTGAAAGTCAGTGGCACGACCTTCATTCCATGTGGGGTCTAGGACCTCATCGTCCCCTGCATCGTCTTCCACCCAGTCTTGATCCCTGACCTCCTGTTCAGTCTGCACACTGCAGAAAGACGCAGCAGTTGGCACCTGTGTTTCGTCATCATCAGAGACATGCTGAGGTGGTATTCCCATGTCCTCATCATCAGGAAACATAAGTGGTTGTGCGTCAGTGCATTCTATGTCTTTCACCGCTGGGGAAGGGCTAGGTGGATGCCCTTGGGAAACCCTGCCAGCGGAGTCTTCAAACAGCATAAGAGACTGCTGCATAACTTGAGGCTGAGACAGTTTCCCTGGTATGCATGGGGGTGATGTGACAGACTGATGGGGTTGGTTTTCAGGCGCCATCTGTGCGCTTTCTGCAGAAGACTGGGTGGGAGATAATGTGAACGTGCTGGATCCACTGTCGGCCACCCAATTGACTAATGCCTGTACCTGCTCAGGCCTTACCATCCTTAGAACGGCATTGGGCCCCACCATATATCGCTGTAAATTCTGGCGGCTACTGGGACCTGAGGTAGTTGGTACACTAGGACGTGTGGATGTGGCAGAACGGCCACGTCCTCTCCCAGCACCAGAGGGTCCACTAACACCACCACGACCATGTCCACGTCCGCGTCCCTTACTAGATGTTTTTCTCATTGTTATGGTTCACCACAACAACAAATATATTATTTGGCCCAATGTATTGTATTCAAATTCAGCGGGATATAAATTTGAGGCCTAGTATTTAGGCGCTGGGTGACCGGTATGGATTTAGTGACAGAATTAGACTTGGAAATGCACAGAAGCGTGTGTGTGAAGTTATTCTGAATGACCCAATGTGCACCTTGAATATTATATACCCTTTTTGGGATAGATTTCAAATAGCTCTGATATAGCAGGAACCACTAAATTATGAAATTGCTAAATTGGGAATTGTACTTCAACCCAGAACAAAAAATGTGCTTTGACGGGCACTAAATAACTTTCCCAGCTACAACAGGACAGCGGTAACGAGAGATTTAGAGGGATTTAAATTTGAGGCCTAGTATTTAGGCGCTGGGTCACCGGTATGGATTTAGTGACAGAATTAGACTTGGAAATGCACAGAAGCGTGTGTGTGAAGTTATTCTGAATGACCCTATGTGCACCTTCAATATTATATACCCTTTTAGGGATAGATTTCAAATAGCTCTGATATAGCAGAAACCACTAAATTATGAAATTGCTAAATTGGGAATTGTACTTCAACCCAGAACAAAAAATGTGCTTTGACGGACACTAAATATCTTGCCCAGCAACAACAGTACAGCGGTGGGTAACGAGAGATTTAGAGGGATTTAAATTTGAGGCCTAGTATTTAGGCGCTGGGTCACCGGTATGGATTTAGTGACAGAATTAGACTTGGAAATGCACAGAAGCGTGTGTGTGAAGTTATTCTGAATGACCCTATGTGCACCTTCAATATTATATACCCTTTTAGGGATAGATTTCAAATAGCTCTGATATAGCATAAACCACTAAATTATGAAATTGCTAAATTGGGAATTGTACTTCAACCCAGAACAAAAAATGTGCTTTGACGGACACTAAATATCTTGCCCAGCAACAACAGTACAGCGGTGGGTAACGAGAGATTTAGAGGGATTTAAATTTGAGGCCTAGTATTTAGGCGCTGGGTCACCGGTATGGATTTAGTGACAGAATTAGACTTGGAAATGCACAGAAGCGTGTGTGTGAAGTTATTCTGAATGACCCAATGTGCACCTTCAATATTATATACCCTTTTAGGGATAGATTTCAAATAGCTCTGATATAGCAGAAACCACTAAATTATGAAATTGCTAAATTGGGAATTGTACTTCAACCCAGAACAAAAAATGTGCTTTGACGGACACTAAATATCTTGCCCAGCAACAACAGTACAGCGGTAACGAGAGATTTAGAGGGATTTAAATTTGAGGCCTAGTATTTAGGCGCTGGGTGACAGGTATGGGTTTAGTGACAGAATTAGACTTGGAAATACACAGTAGCGGGTGTGTGTGAAGTTATTCTGAATGACCCAATGTGCACCTTCAATATTATATACCCTTTTAGGGATAGATTCCAAATAGCTCTGATATAGCAGGAACCACTAAATTATGAAATTGCTAAATTGGGAATTGTACTTCAACCCAGAACAAAAAATGTGCTTTGACGGACACTAAATATCTTGCCCAGCAACAACAGTACAGCGGTAACGAGAGATTTAGAGGGATTTAAATTTGAGGCCTAGTATTTAGGCGCTGGGTGACAGGTATGGGTTTAGTGACAGAATTAGACTTGGAAATACACAGTAGCGGGTGTGTGTGAAGTTATTCTGAATGACCCAATGTGCACCTTCAATATTATATACCCTTTTTGGGATAGATTTCAAATAGCTCTGATATAGCAGGAACCACTAAATTATGAAATTGCTAAATTGGGAATTGTATTTCAACCCAGAACAAGAAATGTGCTTGAACGGACACTAAATAACTCGCCCAGCTACAGCACTAGGGACAGATTTAGCTGGATATAAATTTGAGGCCTAGTATTTAGGCGCTGGGTGACCGGTATGGATTTAGTGACAGAATTAGACTGGGATATGGCCAAAAAATAAACAGACTATTGCTGGTTAAATGCACTTGGTGTGACAGCTTCACCCTGATGTAGGCTTTAGCCAAAAAACAACCACACCATTGAGGGTTAAATGCACTTGGTGACAGGCGCAGCTTGCCCCTGATTTTGTATATGGCCAAAAAATGAACAGACTATTGCTGGTTAAATGCACTTGGTGTGACAGCTTCACCCTGATGTAGGCTTTAGCCAAAAAACAACCACACCATTGAGGGTTAAATGCACTTGGTGACAGGCGCAGCTTGCCCCTGATTTTGTATATGGCCAAAAAATGAACAGACTATTGCTGGTTAAATGCACTTGGTGTCACAGCTTCACCCTGATGTAGGCTTTAGCCAAAAAACAACCACACCATTGAGGGTTAAATGCACTTGGTGACAGGCGCAGCTTGCCCCTGATTTTGTATATGGCCAAAAAATGAACAGACTATTGCTGGTTAAATGCACTTGGTGTGACAGCTTCACCCTGATGTAGGCTTTAGCCAAAAAACAACCACACCATTGAGGGTTAAATGCACTTGGTCGCAGCTTGTGCTGGCGCACCACAAGACACAAAATGGCCGCCGATCACCCCAGAAAAATGAGACTGACAAACGGTCTGTGCAGCCTAAAAACAGTGAGCAATTGAGGATCAGCAGCTCAATGATCCACAGCTGCAGATCGATCAGTTAATCAAGTCCTTTGGAGGAGTTAATCTGCCTAATCTCGCCCTACTGTCGCAGCCGCAACCTCTCCCTACGCTAATCAGAGCAGAGTGACGGGCGGCGCTATGTGACTCCAGCTTAAATAGAGGCTGGGTCACATGGTGCTCTGGCCAATCACAGCCATGCCAATAGTAGGCATGGCTGTGATGGCCTCTTGGGGCAAGTAGTATGACGCTTGTTGATTGGCTGCTTTGCAGCCTTTCAAAAAGCGCCAAGAAAGCGTCACAAAAGCGCCAAGAAAGCGACGAACACCGAACCCGAACCCGGACTTTTACGAAAATGTCCGGGTTCGGGTCCGTGTCACGGACACCCCAAAATTCGGTACGAACCCGAACTATACAGTTCGAGTTCGCTCATCCCTACTTGTGTGTCTTGTTCAGTGGTGGTCGTCTTTCAGCCTTTCTTACCTTGGCCATGTCTCTGAGTATTGCACACCTTGTGCTTTTGGGCACTCCAGTGATGTTGCAGCTCTGAAATATGGCTAAACTGGTGGCAAGTGGCATCTTGGCAGCTGCACGCTTGACTTTTCTCAGTTCATGGGCAGTTATTTTGCGCCTTGGTTTTTCCACACGCTTCTTGCGACCCTGTTGACTATTTTGAATGAAACGCTTGATTGTTCGATGATCACGCTTCAGAAGCTTTGCAATTTTAAGAGTGCTGCATCCCTCTGCAAGATATCTCACTATTTTTGACTTTTCTGAGCCTGTCAAGTCCTTCTTTTGACCCATTTTGCCAAAGGAAAGGAAGTTGCCTAATAATTATGCACACCTGATATAGGGAGTTGATGGCATTAGACCACACCCCTTCTCATTACAGAGATGCACATCACCTAATATGCTTAATTGGTAGTAGGCTTTCGAGCCTATACAGCTTGGAGTAAGACAACATGCATAAAGAGGATGATGTGGTCAAAATACTCATTTGCCTAATAATTTTGCACTCCCTGTATATTATAGTGCATTTGTATTGTGCAGCAGTTGTGTGCAGTTCTGCTGCGATACCGCAGGCATATAGAGGGACAAGCGCTATTGGAACAACTATTTACAACTGGTGTGATATACCGGTTGCCCCCCAAAAAACTGATTGAGGGTTCGATATACCTGCTTCCACAAAATACTGATTGAGGGGTGCAATATACCTGTTTCCACAAAATACTGATTATGGGGTTTTTATATACTTGCTACCACAAAATACTGATTGAGGAGTGTGATATACCTTCTTCCACTGAATATTGATTAAGTGGTTCTATATACCTGCTTTCACAAAATACACATTGAGGGGTGCGATATACGTGCTTCCACAAAATGCTGACTATGGGGTTTTTATATATCTGCTTTCACAAAATACTGATTAAGGGGATTGATATACCTGATTCCACCAAATATTGATTGAGGCCTGTGATATACCTGCTTCCACAAAATACTTAATAAGGGGTTATATATACCTGCTTCCACAAAATACAGATTGAGGGGTGCAGTGTGTTTAAAAAAGTGAATAAAGCTCAAAATCCTTCTAATAGCTTTTATTTACATACACACAAATGCATTGGGAACACTACACATTCTATTCCAAATCAAAACATGAAGAAAAATATATCAAATTTGTATTGTTCTAAAAAAATTGAAGAAAAGTGAATATTAGACTATTCAAAAAAAATTTGCAGTTTTTACAAATTCAAACATTCACTATATAAACTGAAAAATGTTTGAAGATTTTGCTTTCCTTTAGATCACTTAAAGGGAACCTGTCACCAGTTTTATGGTGTCCTAACTAAGGGCAACATAAATAAGTGACTGAGTCGCTTAGCAAAATGCTGGGTCACTTTCTTTAATTGACCCAGTCAATCTGCCAACATCTTGTATTGAAAAGCTCCAGCTGATAATGATGAGTCATGAATAGTCATGAGCTCCTGACTCTCCCCACCCACCTGCTGCTGAATGACAGTTTTTTTCCATATGAATCAGCAGCAGGTGGGCAGGGGAGTGGCTATAGCTCTGAATTAAATATACGCTGGACTCAATGACATCACGCTGGACTCAAATCGGCTCATTAGCATGCGGTATGCGGCATCTTTGTGTGTATGTTATGAGGTAACCATCTGTCACACCAGTAAGTGAATACATCTAAGGCACTTTTTAATAGTTAATGATTGTATATAATTAGTTAGATTATAATCAAATATCCACATGACAGGTTCCCTTTAACTAATATTTAGTTGTATAACCACTGTTTCTGAGAACTGCTGTACATCTGTTCTGCATGGAGTCAACCAACTTCTGGCACCTGAGAACATGTATTCCAGCCCAGGATGATAGGACTACATTCCACAGTTCTTCTCTTTTTCTTGGTTTTGTTTCAGAAACTGCATTTTTGATGTCCCCCCACAAGTAATCTATTGGATTAAGATCTGGGGATTGGGTTGGTCACTCCAATAACTTCAATCTTGTTGGTCTGGAACCAAGATGTTGCACGTTTTCAGGTGTGTTTGGGGTCGTTGTCTTGTTGAAACACCCATTTCAAGGGCATTTCCTCTTCAGCATAAGGCAGCATGACCTCTTCAAGTATTCTGATGTATTCAAACTGATCCATTATCCCTGGTATGCAATAAATAGGCCCAACACCGTAGTATGAGAAACATCCCCATATCATGATGCTTGCGCCACCATGCTTCACTGTCTTCACAGTGTACTGTGGCTTGAATTTAGTGTTTGGGGGTCGTCTGACAAACTGTCTCCTGCCACTAGACCCAAAAAGAAAAATCTTACTTTCATCAGTCCACAAAATGTTGCGCAATTTCTCTTTAGGCCAGTCAATGTGCTCTTTGGCAAATTGTAACCTCTTCAGCACATGTCTTTTTTTCAACAGTGGTACTTTGCGGGGGCTTCTTGCAGATAGCTTGGCTTCACATCTTCCTGGATCTGACTGTTGGCTAAGTCCTTGCTATTTTGGCTATTCTTCTATCCATTCGAATGGTAGTTTTTAACTTTCTTCCACGTCTTTTAGGTTTTGGTTCCCATTTTAAAGCTTTTGCGATCATTTTAGCTGAGCAGCCTATCATTTTCTGCACTCCTTTATATGTTTTCCCCTCTCGCTGTTCACTGTTCTTCTAAACAATGTCTGGAACAACCCATTTTCCTTAGAATTTCAGAGAGAAATGCACTGTAACCAGCATGTCCAACATTTGCTGCCTTCCTTCCTTAAATAAGGGCAATAATTGCCACCTGTTTTTCAAAGAATAAATGACCTCACCCATTGAACTCCACACTGCTATTATTTTGATCATGCCCCTTTCAATAAGTGATTAAATTACACAGAATCAACAGCATGCATGTCATGACTGTTCGGTCTGTTGGATTTCTATTACTCTACTACACCTGCTAGTAAATTATTTGCCATGTAGAAATATAATTTCTACCAAAAACAGTGATTGATCAGGTTAGTGATGTCTGACTGCTATTATTTTGAACACAACTATATGTGATAAATTTATGTGGTCATTAATTTCTTCAACTTTCATCAGCATCAAGCCAGACAGAGGCGAAGAATGTGTGTCCATCCGCTCCTTATTCAGCATGAAGAGAAAGGACACTTCTGTGTACTGTATAGAGATTTACTATATGTATATTATCATCTCAATAATCAAATATCTTTGCAAGAACTCTGTACATTCTTCAAGGAGGCAAAGGTTATACATGGCCTGAATGATATGATAGTAATAATATACCACTTTTTTTTGTTTTTGATTTTTTTTTTAGATACCCTGAGAAATGTATCTCATTTTGTTGTTTACCAATTGACGGATTTGATCGCTTGTTGTCCATTGTGAGACCTGAATTGACGTTTCAAAATACTGTTATGAGGAAGGCAATCTCTGCAGCGGAAAGGCTGCTCATCACCTTGCGGTAAGTAAAGCTTTTGGCAAACAAACAAGTTGTGGGGCACTTGTATAAGGCCTCATTCACACATACGTGGACCATGGTCCTTGAAAACCCGTCCTGCCGTCCTGCTGAGTGCAGGAGCGCACAACGTCATAGCAACCACCGCTGTACAGTAATACTAATACACTTGTATGATCTATACAAGTGTATTATTGTACAGCGGCAGCAGCACGAAGTGCACAGCATCATAGCAACATCCGCTGTACGGTAATACACTTGTAGGATCTATACGAGTGTATTATTGTACAGCGACCAATGACACCGTGCACTTCTGCATTCATCAGGATGCCGGTCCTGGTGGTTCAAGGACTGTGGTTTAATTAAATAGCACTGTGACCTCCAATCACAAATGAGTGATTCTGTGCATATTGTGATGCTGATGGACCATCCTCTGGATTTTTATAAATGTTTGTTCTATGCCCTGTGCAGTTGCAGATAAATGCTACTGCAATGCTGCTTGTCCACTACACAGTGCATTTAGAAAATGTCTTGTAGCTCCTTGAACTGTGTAGTAAAAAGCAGAAAACCAGATTGCCGGTGGTCTCTTCCTTTGGATGGATTATTAGCATCTATTGGCACCAAAGCTTACCAAAGTGTATGCTGTAAATAAACAAATTTTGTTTCTTCATTTATCTTTCAGATATTTGGCCACAGGAAAGAGCTTTGCATCCCTGCATTTCCAATTTCGGGTTGGCCACTCAACCATCTCCAAAATTGTGAGCTACACATGCAATGCAATCTGGCAGAACTTGCAGCCCATAGTGATGCCTCCACCTACAGAAGAGACATGGCATCAGGTCTCAGTAGGCTTTCAAACTGTTGCCAACTTCCCCAATTGCATAGGCGCAGTTGATGGTAAACACATATGTGTGCAGCAGCCACCACACTCAGGATCACGCTTCTTTAATTGCAAGAAGTATTTTTTTATGGTGTTGATGGAGGTGGCTGAAATTTATTGCCATTCATGTGGGCACCTACGGCAATATGTCGATGGATGTCACGTGCGTGCCCACAAGAAAGGAAGAGGAGGGGAGTTCAGAGGGAGAGATGGAGCAGCAGATAGGAAGGAGAAGGAGAAGCAGGCAGAATTCGCAGTGCACAGGAGGAAAAAAGCAGACTGCAAATGTATCTGGAGCAAGCCATCCACCATGTATGGTCACATCTTGCAATCCCAGGATGCCAGCACATGGTTCCGCAGTGTGGGCATTTTTTAACGTGTCAGCTGCTGACAATAGTGTTGACATCTGCAGCCTGTGCTGTCAACGCATAAGTCGTGGTAAGCCCAACACTCACCTAGGGACGACTGCCTTAAGAAGGCATCCGACTTATCATCACCGAGCCCAGTGAGAGCAACGCCGTCAGAACCCACAAAGCCACACTCCCGGTGCTCCACATCCTGCCTCTTCTCCTTCTCCTTCTGCTCTCTCCTCCCATTTGTCCTCCACTCCACCTTCCACCGTGCCGTTGTCGCATTCATCTGGCAGAAGGCAGGCTTCCGTGGCCTAAATGTTTGAGCATAAAAAGTTGATGACGCTGGATAACCCTCTTGCTCAACGGCTGACCCCAGGCTTGTCGGAATTGATAGCCCGCAAATTACTGCCATATAAACTGGTGGACTCGGAGGCCTTTAGAAAATTTGTAGCCATTGGCACGCCGCAATGGAAAGTCCCCGGAAGGAAATATTTCTCCCAGAAGGGCATCCCAGAGCTATATGGCCACGTTCAGCAGCAAGTGAATATATCTCTGGCACACAGTGTCGGTGCCAAGAAACATCTGACCACAGATATGTGGTCTAGTAAACACGGGCAGGAAAGGTACAAAACTTTTACTGCCCACTATGTGAACCTTCTGATGGCCATCAAGCATGTAACCCATGGCACCCATGTGGATTTGGTGTTACCGCCACGGATTGCATGCAGGCATGCCTCTTCTTCGCCTCCTCCTACTATATCCTCAGTCTCCTCCTCCTCAGCTGACTCCTCCTTTTCCACTGCTACCGCCTCTTCCGCTGCACCCCCCAAGCTCCCCATAACCTATTTGACGTGCCAGGTGAGACGTTGCCATGCTGTGCTGCGGCTGTTTTACCTGGAAGCCAAAAGCCACACCGGTCCTACACTGCTTTCAGCTCTGCGGTCACAGGCCGATCAGTGGCTGGCCCCGCTCAATTTAAATGTTGGTAAAGTGGTGTGCGACAACGGTGCCAATCTGCTGAGAGTGCTGAAACAGGGCAAAATGACACACGTGCCGTGCATGACACAAGTCCTGAACTTAATCGTGCATCGATTCGTTGGCAAATACCCTGGGGTCCAGGACGTCTTGCGGCAGGCCAGGGAAAACTCTGGCCATTTTAGAAGATCTTACACGGCATGGCTCGCCTTGCTGAAGTTCAGCGGCAACACCATCTGCCCGTCAGATGTCTGATTTGTGACAGCCCGACGCGCTGGAACTCCACCTAGTATATGCTTGATAGGCTGCTCCATCAGCAACGTGCCATTAACGACTACCTTTATGAACTCTGCAGCAGGAAACGTTCTAGGGAGCTTGGTTTATTTTTACCACGCTAGTGGCTAATCATGTGCGATGCATGCAGACTTCTGTGGCCATTTGATCAGCAAACTGGTCAGTAGCAGTTAGGGCACCATCGGTGACATTGTACCTTACACTTTATTTCTGGACCGTGCATTGCATTGTGTCATTGACCAAGCCATCGAGGAGCAGGAGATGGAAGATGAGGAAGTTGCAATGCTGAATGAATTGCCATCTGGAGACATGTCTTCAGAAGTCTGAAGAGGAGTCAGAGAAGGATGGTGTCTAGGGGGAGGAGGAGGAGGAGCAAGAAGAGCAGATTTTGAGGGGGACTTTAAACTTTTCGAGGATCCCTGGTGTTGTCCGTGGCTGGGCAGGAAGGGAGTCCGAAGACGACATTCTCCTGGGCGATGAGCAGGAGCTAGGGTGCTCCACCGCTTCCAATTTAGTGCAAGTGCCGAACGAATCCTACCGCGCCTGTAAGAAGAGGGCGGTTTGAAGATGTGTTGGTCACTTTGGATATGAGATCATTCTTGCAGCCAACCCATCAAAAGACACCCTCCGTATCCAACCTCAGTGAACGCCTAGACCGACAGGTATCTGACTACATCGGGTTAACGGCTGATGTAGATGCTCTGAGGAGCGAGGAACCCCTGGACTACTGGGTGTGCAGGCTTGACCTGTGGCCAGAGCTGGCACAATTTGCCATGGAACTCTTGGCTTGCCCCTCGTCGAGTGTCTTGTCCGAGAGGACGTTTAGCGCAGCAGGGAAGATCGTGACAAATAAACGCACTCTCCTAGCTCACTACAGTGTGGACTACCTCACATTTCTAAAAATGAATGAGGCATGGATCTTGGAGGAATTCAACACCTGTGACGACTACATGTAATAAAATTTCCCATGCCAGCCCACACATATCCGCCACCACACAGAACAAAGAATGGTCCTTGTCTAATGTATATATAGCTGCATAAAAAGCCATTTCTGTCAGGTGAATGCCTAATTTTTGGGGCCTCTACTACAGTTGCATAGAGTAAAATTGTTATCCAGTGACCGCTTATTGTACCTCCAGCCACATAATCACTTGTTCTTTTCTGTCCGGTGAATGCCTAATTTTTAAGGCCTATACTCCACTGGCCTACAGTAAAATTGCTATTCAGTGACCACCTAATGTACCTCCAGCCACATAATCACTTGTTCTTTTCTGTCAGGTGATTGCCTAATTTTTGGGGCCTGTACTGGTGGCCTACAGTAAAATAGTTATCCAGTGACCGTCTAATATACCTCCAGCCACATAATCACTTGTTCTTTTCTGTCAGGTGATTGCCTAATTTTTGGGGCCTGTACTGGTGGCCTACAGTAAAATAGTTATCCAGTGACCGTCTAATATACCTCCAGCCACATAATCACTTGTTCTTTTCTGTCCGGTGAATGCCTAATTTTTGGGACCTGTACTGGCCTACAGTAAAATACTTATCCAGTGACCGTCTATTGTACCTCCAGCCACATAATCACTTGTTCTATTCTGTCCGGTGAATGCCTAATTTTTGGGACATGTACTCCACAAGCCTACAGTAAAATTGTTATTCAGTGACTGCCTAATGTACCTCCAGCCACATAATCACTTGTTCTTTTATGTCAGGTAAATGCCTAATTTTTGGGGCCTGTACTGGCCTACAGTAAAATAGTTAACCAGTGACTGTCTAATATACCTTCCAGCTACATAATCACTTGTTCTTTTCTGTCCGGTGAATGCCTAATTATTATTATTTTTTTTAACTTCTCTTTATTGAAAGAAATGATACTGATATATCACAGGTTATTTCCAAGATATATGCAATCTTTTTATACAATACATTATATTCCCTTATTTTTATTTTTTACATTTGCATAACAAAATTATAACTTTCCCGAATACCCCCCCCCCCCCACACTCATCTCGACTCTTTTTCGGAATAGATGTCAATAATGCATACAAAATCAACCGTCCCTTTACAGAGATCTATTTTTTGGACCTTTCATTGTATAACATATACCATGGATCTGAGTTCCCTAATCTTAAAAACCACTCTGTCTGAACAAACGGAATAATGGTTGTTAAAATCTCTTCATCTGTGAAAAAAGCTTCCATATATGTTCTCCACTTTTTGAAAAAAGACATTGACAGCTCCGATTTACAGCTTTCTGCATCGATGCGTTCTAGCATCAAACAATGTGTTGTTAACCGAAGGGCTTCATCTATGCTTGGTACACTTGGACGAAGCCAATGAGATAATATACTTTGTTTGGCCGCTAGTAGAGTCACATGGATTGCATCTACTAGTCGTGATCGAGTTTCCGATCTCCCCACATGGAATAATATTACTTCTGGGTCCAATGGGATCTTCACTTGGCATTTGGTATTAATCCTATTAATGAAGGATTTCTAGAAAGCTTGGATTTTCACACAAGACCATAATCCATGTGTGACATCTGTATTCTGAAGATTACATTTAGGGCAATGAGTTATTCTGTTAGGTGGAATAGGAGCTGTACTTTTCGGTAAGTGAAAACCATATATGGCTCTATGTACAATTTTGAAATATGTTTCTCTCCATATTTCATTGCTGACTATTTTCCTAACCTTGTCCCATCCCTCCAGTAACTGATCAGGGAGGTTCAGGTCAGGAAAATCTTTCAGCCAGGACTTAAATAAAGATATATCTCCTTTCCTAGAATCCTCCTCTCTCAAGCAGCTATAGAGGAAAGATAAGTCTTTCCGGCTTCCCACACCACCCAGTAATGTGTCAAAATGGCCAGGTAAAAACTCCCTAGTTAGATCTTTCGTTTTTTTTGTATAAAAGCCTTAGCCTGATAGTATACTAAAAAATGGTTCGGAGGTATTAAAAATGGTTCGGAGGTATTCCATATGTGGATTGCACCTCTTGAAAGTTATATCATTTCCGTTCTTCCTGTTTCCACATGTGGCTGACCTTTGATATACCTTTCTGTGCCCATAGTACCAATTGTTTATTGGTAATAGCAGCTTCAAATTCAGGGTGACCCCATAGTAACATGTGTTTTGAGATCTCACATGGGAGGTCAAAAATGTTCCTGATTGCTCTCCGGGTTGCGATAGTATCTATAAGAAGAACGCTACGTTTAATCGATGGAGGCAATCGAGAAAATTTAGTATGCAACAATGCGTTCAGTTTCCAGGCGTTCACTAGTTCTTTCTCTACATGGAGCACTGAATAGTAAGATGTATCCTGCATCCAATCCAGACCATGCCTCATCAAACTGGCTAAGTTGTATTTTCTAATGTCCGGGAAACCCAGTTCCCCTCTTGATTTAAGTCTATTTAGCGTCCGCATAGATATTCTGCTCCTCTTATTCTGCCAAATAAGAAGCGAAATGCCTGTGACAATTGTTGGACATCAGTATGTTTCAAAAGGAGTGATAAGGTCTGCATGGGATAAAGGAGCTTGCTGAAGCTCATCATTTTTATCATATAGCACCTACCCAGAAAATATATAGGTAGGTTCCTCCACGATATCAATTCTGCTATAATTTTCTTAATTAAAGGAGGATAATTCAGGGAGTAAAGCGTATCTGAGGTTTTACCAATTTTTATACCCAAATATTTAATGTATTGACCGGCTATCACTACAGGAACTTCCAACTGGTTGATCTCTTTCTTGTTCTGAAGAGGGGATAGATCTAGCAGTTCAGATTTGGTTGTGTTAACTTTAAAGCCTGATAAGCGGCCAAAATATGAGAGGAGGTCAAAAAGTACCGGGGCTTCAGACCTGGGATGGGCTAAGAACACCAGAAAATCGTCAGCAAATAACGCATGTGTAAAAGTCTGGGAACCTATAGATATGACTCAATGAATAGAGACCCTAGCCATTGGTGCACTATACAGAGTTGTAATATAAGTACGGAATTCTCCTGAGAACCCCATGTCATCTAGCACCTCATTCAGCCATCTCCAGCTCACATTATCAAAAGCCTTCTCGGCATCTATAGCCAGTAGAGCTGGAGATGGGTGAAATTGGGGATTTGCCTAATGTCATCTAGTAACGCCATTACTTTTGTGATGTTGTAAACAGCTGACCTGCCCGGTACGAATCCTACTTGGTGAGGAGAGACAAGTTTAGGTAAGAAGTTTGCTAGTCTATCTGCAAGCAATTTTGAGAGATATCTTAGGTCATTGTCTATAAGAGAGATGGGACGATACGATGCTGCCAACATACTATCTTTACCCTCTTTGGGTAAGACCTTTATATATGCTGTATTCATATCGGTGGGTATCTGCTGTCCTTGTAATATTTTATTATATAGTTGTGTAAGTGTTTTAGCTACATCTGAGGCCATAACTTTATAAAATTCATTGGTATAGCCATTGGGACCTGGGGCCTTCCCATTACTCGACTTCTTAATTACCTCCAGGACCTCTTCTTCCGTGACAGCTCGGTTCAGTGCTAATAGATCCTCTTGTGATACTTTTGGCAAGTTCAAAGTTTTCAGCCATCCTACCCCTTGTGCATCTCTATTCTCTATATTCATCTCTAGAAAAAAGAGATTTGTAAAATCTACTTAGAATATCTACTATCTCTCGTGGTTGGTGGCATAGGACCCCCTGATTGTTCTTTAGACCCGCTATATGTGTGGATGGGCGTATTCCGCTCGCTAATGAGGCCAGCATTTTTCCAGATTTATTGCCGTACCTAAAGTATTTTGCTTCACGTCTTCTACCCTCTAGTTCCTCTTTTTGTCTCAACCAGTGTTCATACTCTAACTCTTTTCTTGCCAATCCCTTTTAGTTTTCTCCGAGGGATTTCTTTGGTGGGCAGTATAAGAATCCTTTAATGCAGAAGACAATAGTTTTAGTTTCTGCGCTGTAGTTTTCCTGAGTCTATTTACATAAGCTAGAATGTTACCCCTAAGGACTGCTTTTCCCGCACTCTATATCAACTGTATATCCCCTGAATCCCAGTTAGTCTCCCAATATTCCATCCACCAGTGTTTTAACATTTCTATAAACTTTTCATTTGAGACCAAGTCCGATGGAAATCTCCACAAGAAATCCATACCCCTTGGGATACTATCTGTAAGATCTATAATCACAGGAGAATGGTCAAATATTACCAGCTCCCCTATTTCCACCCCTCGAGTTCTGTGTAGTATCGACTCAGAAATCAAGAGGTAGTCCAAGCGGGACCAGGAATCATGTACTAGGGAAAAATGAGTATATTCTCTGTCCTCCGGGTGTTTAACTCGCCATGCATCATAAAGCCTCAAATCCCTTACTACTTTACTCAGGGTTTTATCTCTATAGCAGGATTTTATATGCTTTCCCTTTGTACTACACCTATCTTCCTCATGATACATGACTGTATTCATATCTCCTGCCACAATTTTATGGGATGTCTTGTCTTGCAGGACCATATTTCTTATGGACGTGTCAAACTCTGCATTAGCTTCATTAGGACCATATACATTGTATATGCTTAAGGATTCTGTCGGGAATTGCAGAATCACATGTAGCCACCTTCGCTCTTTATCCTCCATTATGGAGGTAACCTGGCATTTCAAGTTTCTATGGATTAACAACAATATGGCACTCATATATCCGGAAGACTGCTCAAACATTTGATTTTATTATATTCAAATACTACTGTTCAAAAATTACTAAAAATCATACATCTAAAATCAACATACAAGATACGTAAATTGTAGTAGAAATACACAATAAAACCATTAAAACGTCACTAAAATGACAATTATTATGTTAAAGGCTGAGGAATAGGGTATTCGTTGAACCTATGTGCCTAGCAGCATGTAGCGTACGCAGAAATTGTGGTATTAGAGGGTCCAAATTTCTCCCAGACGCGTTTCGAAGTTTTATGGGTTCTGACTTCTTCCTCAGTGGGGAAGAAGTCAGAACCCATAAGACTTTGAAACGCGTCTGGAAGAAATTTGGACCCTCTAATACCACCATTTCTGCGTACGCTACAGACCATCAGGATCTGCACCTCTCTTATCTGCTGACTGAGAACAGATTGCCCCGTGCCTGCTAAAGAATTCCCTGGAGCCACACTGTTCCACTCCCCCTTAATTGGAGCAACCCAGGATTTGAGCACAAGGGAAGCTGAAACGGCAGAGACCAGAGGAAAGCCTTTTTTTGCGCTTTGGAGGTAAGGTAGTAGTACAGCTCATAAAGAAGTGGGATGCCACCAGAAAGCTGGAATCCTGAATTATTCAAGTTAATCTGTGAAATTGATACAGTGTTTCTCTAACCAAATATTGACTTTGTGAGCTGACCAAATATATAGTGTTGGATCGATACAACACTTGTAACTCACAGCCAATAATCTGTGAAAATTATATAAATGCATTCCAACATGTTTAATGGCGACTACTAATGCCGAATATTTGGTGACCATCCAATCGAGATTCTGGTTTGAATGACTATTATATCTGTTAACCAGAGTATATTGTGAATTTCGGTTATTTAATTTTTGGCTATCGAATATATGGCGATGGTCTGATCGATACCCAGCCTGAACGATCACCTTTATTCGTTGACCTGACTACATTTGCTGCTAGGTACATAGGTTCAACGAATAGGAATGATCCGGAGTTACCGAGCAAGTTTTTAAACCTCTTGGATGTTGGAGCGCTCCATAGAAATCCGATTTGAAACCAGCCGGAGGGAAAAGTAAACTGAACCATCAAACAGGCAAGTCCCGCGAGATAATCCTTACGTGATACACCAATCTCGAGCGAGGACGCCGAACAACGTGAGCAGAAGCCGGCGCATCGTGGTGAGTAGCGGCAGGAGGAACAGACTCTCCAACTACCGGACCCGACTAACAGGGTAAGACAAACCGGTCCCCGCTTTACTCCCCACCTGCAGCCTGATATACATTGTGTGGTAGATCCACATTATCCGGGACATCTTTCCTGACGGTCATTTGCTATCCGGCCATAGTGCCGCCCCTGGAACAGTTTGCATTTCAACTAGAAGACTATTCCAAGGAGGACACCATTTGATCATTATTCATCTCTCAACAGATACATCTTGAGTCTCTTGGGGAGTATCTGAGAATACCCCCAAGATTGTAGCCTACAGTGTGTGCGCATACTATTTGCGGTTTTTTTATATTGCGTGTTTTATATTGTGCATTTCCTATTAATTTATATCGTATATTTTATCAATTGATTGTGTATTGAATTGTGTTTTTACTTAATAAATAGCCATTTCCAATTGATTTCACATATTTGAGTGCCAGCCTTATACATTTTTTTCTACTATCTTTTTTTATTACCTTTTGGTGTGTGGAGTTCACACTGAGATATTGAGCACCCTTCCATCCTCATTGATTAGTAGAGCCACCCCATTCTGCCAATAGATTAACAATACCCCTCCTTTATTGCCCGCTGGTGGAGAGCCCAAAACCTGTCCCACCCACAACTTGTGCATGCAAGGGAAGTCTTTTCTGTCTAAATAAGTCTCTTGTAGTAGAGCTACATCTATCTTTAAGCGTTTGAGGTGTCTGAGTATCATCATCATCTTTTGAGGGGACCTCAGACCTTTAACATTCCAAGTAGCAATCTTCGTCATTTCACCTTTTCTAAGTTACTTGGCTGACATTTAACACTATCACAGTCGTGATGAGTTAACTTTGAGCTTCCCCCCCCCCCCCTGTTCCCTCAACATAAAACATAAGCAAAACTTAATACTAGATAAAGACCCATTATTGGGCCACAGGTGGTAGTAATTGTCGACTTCTCTTCTTCCCAGCATAATCTTATCCCCCCGTAGGGACACACTGCACATGAACTCTGTCCCCAGAAAAAACGTAGCCCTTATCGTAAAGAGGAACATGTATGCAACACACTAGCATCCATCTTATAAAAAAAAAATGTACAATACTCCACAACGTTACCCAGTGTCTCTCAAAACACAGAGTCCTGGTAGTGATCACCTTCTTCTGGTCAGTACTCGCCCACTTCATCCTGAGTGATGTTATGCCAATCTTCCCCTTCAGGTCTTGGGAATTAACTGCTGCAGATCTCGGCGAGCTAGCTTCGGATCCTGGAAGGTGAGTAACTGGCCATCTGGTGTGTGCACTTTCAGCGTTGCTGGGTAGATCAGCGCAAACTTGAGCTGCTCCTGGTAGAGGCTGGAGCAAAGTGGCGAGAACTCCCTTCTGCATTTTGCCACATCCACGGAAAAATCTTCAAAGAGAAGAATTCGGGAGCGTCCTATCTCCAGTGGGTCTTTCCATTTTTTTGTAAACTCGTAAGATCAAAGCTTTGTCGGAGTAATCCAGATAACGGACTATCACTTGTCTTGGTCTATGGGCCAGGGCTGTATGTTTTGGCGAACCTCCCTTTCGGTGGTCGGCTGGTGGTGGCGCCGGGCCTATCCTGTGAGCCCTTTCCACTTTGCATGCTGCTGACATTCGCAAAGCTATCGGCAGATCTTTTTCGCAGAGGGCCACTAGACCCTGTGCAGGGACCGACTCAGGTGCCCCAACTAAGCGTAGTTGTTCCGGCGGGAACGATTTGAGGTCTTCTATCTTGGCCTTCATCTGTTTGTTTTCTATCTGGAGCAGGGAGCACGTAGCCTGGCATTGAGCCTGTGTTTCTTCCAGCGCATTAACTCTCTCCTCCACCGAGTCAATACGGCGGCTTTGTTCTGCAATATCTTGGTGAAGGTGCGCCAGGGAGGCCGACACAGTAGTGGCTAGTGACTCTTGTAAGTCCGGTAGAATTCGCGCCGCTACTTCCAGTGCCAGATTTTTATAATCTATTCCTGCAGATGACAGTTGTATTTCTCCGTCTCCACTTGTCTCATCATGAAGAGATGCAGAAGGATCCTCACTTGGTAGTGGTTGTTAGAAAGGCGCCATTTCGCGCGGTATCGCCAGCGACTATGCTGCTTTCTGTTGTTTTTTTTTGCTTGTTCCTGCTCCCCATGGTCACCAAAAACCGGTCCGTACACCCCCGACGGGAGGTACCGATAGGTTTAGGTTTTGACGGAGCAACCAGGGAACAGTGATTTGCAGAGCAAGTCTGAGCAGAGCTTTATTCAGTGCGTCCGACTATGCTGGCGCCGGAACCGGAAGTCGTGAATGCCTAATTTTTAAGGCCTATACTCCACTGGCCTACAGTAAAATTGATATTCAGTGACCACCTAATGTACCTCCAGCCACATAATCACTTGTTCTTTTCTGTCAGGTGAATGCCAAATTTGTGTAGCGGTCAGTGGAGGGAGAGACCGCAAAGCAGGATTCAAGTACAGTACAGCGGACAAAGAGACTGAAGCAAATGCTGGCTTTATTAAGGAGCAAAATGAAACTGCCGGAAAACCTGAGTAACAATACAGTAATGGTATTAACAGGTGAACATAAAACAACAACAGTGGTAATGGGATTTTGCATATACACAGAATAAGCTAAACAGCAAACAGCTTACAAGCTACTCTCAACACTTATTCCCTATCTAGCCCTGCTACCCAGGGGATGCTTCTACAGCGCACTGACTAAGTCCCTGACTCTATAACCTATCACAGATAAGCACTGGTGCCACTCACAGTTCTGCAGATTCTCTTGGATCCAATAAGATGCAGTCTGGCTCCAGGTCCGGTCGCTTGCTTGTCTGTCTTTCTCTCTCTGGTCCCAACAGATGCAGCTCTCCACCTCTGGCAGGAGGGATCCGTCTGGCCTCTAGACACGGTTCCACTTCTCTGGAATACACAGTGAAGTCCTCTGTATGCAGCTCCACAGCTATCAGGAAAATCTCAGCTAATATAGCCTCCTGCTGCTACAGTCTTTTTCTGTTATCTCTCAGCAGTCCATCTCTCACTGTTCTCTCAGCCAGGTTAAACAAAAAAAACTAAGATAAAAACATCCTGCACGATATGATATACAAATGTGCGGATGTCCCTGGCCATATTTTTAAAGAAAACCACAGAAATAAGATAATAATGCACTTAGTAAAGTAGATGCAAGCACTATATATGGACAAAGTCCTCACTCTGATATGATAATATCTGAGACACTTAGTCAATATATTTTGATCAAAACACATCTAAGCCCGCCTACCGAACGCCAAGGTGGTCTCAGGTCAGGCGAGTCCTACGCTAAACCTACCTAAGCCGTTGGGCTTCTATGTTCAGGAGCGCAGACGCCGCACATATGGTGTGCTGCTCCTAGTCGCCTCCATGTGCATCAAGCAACCAATGGGAGGAGGAGAAAGCACAGCCATATGTACCACCTAATTAAGGCGCTCTATTGGATAGGAAGGGCAAAAGTGCAGAGGAATGCTACTCCCAAGATAATAAGTGCGCGTTCACACTTGAAGGTGCCACTCCCTCAAGCAAATACTACATAAACAAAAAAAAAGATAGAAAACATCCTGCACGATATCATGATTCCACCATTGCCTGAGGTGCTTACATTAGCATTATGCACATTGCCTTCAGCCGCCTCCATCTCAGTACGGCGGACAAGGAGACTGAAGCAAATGCCGGCTTTATTAAGGAGCAAAATGAAACTGCCGGAAAACCTGAGTAACAATACAGTAATGGTATTAACAGGTGAACATAAAACAACAACAGTGGTAATGGGATTTTGCATATACACAGAATAAGCTAAACAGCAAACAGCTTACAAGCTACTCTCAACACTTATTCCCTATCTAGCCCTGCTACCCAGGGGACGCTTCTACAGCGCACTGACTAAGTCCCTGACTCTATTCCAAGTAGGCCAGATTCTTATGGTCTGTAAACACGGTAATAGGGTGTCTGGCTCCCTCTAATCAATGGCGCCATTCCTCAAAAGCTAATTTGATTACCAACAACTCCCTATCTCCCACATCGTAATTTCTCTCTGCAGAGGAGGGTTTTATTGAGAAAAAGGCGCACGGTCGCCATTTGGCAGGAGAGGGACCCTGAGATAAAACCGCACCCACATCCACCTCAGAAGCGTCCACCTCAACAATAAAAGGTAGAGACATCAGGTTGTACCAAAATGGGAGCGAAAACAAAACTCTCTTTGATACTAGAAAAGGCTTTAAGTGCATCTACCGACCACGAAGAAAAATCTACCCCCTTTTTAGTTATATTAGTGAGTGGCTTAACAACAGAGGAATAATTCAAAATTAACTTTCTGTAATAATTGGCAAAACCCAAAAACCGCATCAGCGCCTTCTGATTCTCAGGAAGCTTAGGGTCCATGCGAAAACCAGAAGCGGAGAGAAGAAAACCAAGAAATTGAATCTCCGGAGCCGCAAACACACATTTTTCCAGTTTAACGTACAATTTATTATCCCGCAGAATCAGCAAGACCTGACATAGGTGGTCCCGATGAGTCTTGAAATCAGGAGAAAAAAATCTAAATGTCATCCAGATACACCAGTACAAATTTCCCCATTAAATGATGAAAAATGCTGTTCACAAAATGTTGGAAGACGGCCGGAGCATTCATCAAACCAAAGGGCATAACCAAATTCTCGAAATGACCCTCAGGGGTATTGAAGGCCGTCTCCCATTCGTCCCCTTCCCTGACCCTGACTAGGTTGTATGCCCCTCTTAAATCCAACTTAGAAAAAACCTTAGCCCTGACAATCTGGTTAAACAGGTCCGGGATCAGAGGAAGCGGCTATGGGTCACGAACCGTGATACGGTTCAGCTCCTTGAAATCCAGACAAGGTCTTAAAGAACCATCTTTTTTCTTAACAAAAAAAAAAAACTGCGGCAACAGGTGACTTCGAGGGTCGGATGTGTCCCTTTCTCAGGCTCTCAGAGATATAAGTATGCATAGCGACTCTTTCAGGATGGGAGAGATTGTATAAACTTGATTTTGGCAGTTTGGCGCCTGGGATGAGTTTAATAGGGCAGTCGTACTCCCGGTGCGGGGGCAACTCCTGGACACCACTCTCGGAAAACACATCCGAAAATTCAGAGAGAAAAGGTGGCACAGTCTTGGTAGAAATCTCTGAAAGAGATACCGTGAGGCAATTCTCTCTGCAAAACTCACTCCAACCATTTATTTGCCTTGCTTGCTTGGGGTTATGTTTAGTGAGCCAGGGTAGCCCCAACACTAGAGGAGTAGGTAATCCGCTTAAGACGAAACATGACATATCCTCAACATGAGCGTCACCCACAGTCAAATGGATATTGTGAACTGTGCCCTTTAACGATCTTTGAGAAAGTGGAGTGGAATCGATAGCAAAAACAGGTATATCCTTTTCCAAAGTGCATACCTGGAAACCATGCATTATTGAAAATTGATTATCAATGAGATTGACAGCTGCTTCACTATCTACAAAAATATCACAAACAATGTTCTTGCTGTCTAGCGCCACCCTGGCAGGTAGGAGAAAACGGGAACTACAAGTAAATGGCAAACCTTCAATTTCCGCATCAACCTTGCCAATAGTAGCAAATGGAAAGTTTTTAGAGTTTTTTTTTCTTTTTGTTTTTCTTTTATTACCCTCAGAAAACTCCATGAATCTCCTAGAGGGGCAAACATTAGCCAAATGATTAATGCCCCCACAACAGAAACAAACCCTCCTCTGAGAGCTGAATCCTCTACTATCAGAGGCAAGCAAACCCAGCTGCATGGCCTCCTCCTCAGAGGGGATTGAGAGAGACTGAGAACCCTGCGCACTGATTGAGACAGCCCCACTATCCTTGGACTGACTATGACAGGAAGGAGTAGTCTCCTCTCTCTCTCTAAGACGCCTGTCAATACGAACAGCCTGAGACATGGCAGATTCTAACGAGGCTGGTCTCATGAAAAGAAAATGCATCTTTCAATCTTTCCGAAAGACCATGGCAAAATTAACTTCGGAGTGCAGCATCATTCCAACCAGTATCAGCTGCCCATCTCCGAAATTCTGAACAATATATCTCTGCGGACTGTTTACCCTGGCATAAAAGACGCAGTTTAGATTCAGCCAGAGCAATGCGATCCGGGTCATCATATATCTGTCCCAGGGCTACAAAAAATTCATCCACCGATCGGAGGGGCTGTGCCCCGACCGGCAGCGAAAAGGCCCAAGACTGAGCGTTATCCCTGAGCAGCGAGATGATGATCCCCACCCTCTGCTCCTCATCACCAGAAGAATAGGGAAGTAGGCGAAAATGGAGTTTGCAAGCCTCTGTAAAGCGAACAAAATTCTCACTACCCCCGGAGAACGTATCCGGAAGCGAGATCTTAGGCTCGGAACAAACTCCATGAACGCAAGCTGAACCGGTCACCTGAAACTGAGACACAGTTTTACGGAGATCTGCTACCTCCTGTCACCACCAGACATCTGAGAAGCTCTGACAGATGCCTTTCAGAACCTCCTCCTTGAGCTTCCTTTGTTTTGCTTTCAGTTCCTCATCTCGTTAGCCTCAGTCAGCTGTCATGTAGTTGTACTGATTGCATCCCTTTAAATTCCTCCCCATAGTGCATCAGTGTGCGGTTTATATTTCTTCCTGGAGTGTGTGTGCATGCTGATCCTACTTCCCAGTCTTCTACAAGGTTTTTCTGTTTGCTGGATCCCAGGTGACCCTGACTCCCTCCGTATCTAGTGTAGGGAGCCAGTGGTTGTGTCCCCTCACTATTATAGGGTGTTCAGGTGTTATACAGTCGAGGTACGAGGATATGCGATCATCTACCATTGGGATTTTCGCATAGGCTGAGCAGTCAGGGAGAGTGCCAGGTCCAATGCAGGGGTCTCCCTTTTTGTTCCTTAGTTTTGGATCCAGTGAGTCGTATATTCATTTTGTGTTGTCTTGTTTCCTGTACACCTTCCGTGACATTATAAGCCGCCCAAAACCGTCTCAAGCATGGATCCGGTTTCACTTTTGACTGAACGCTTCCAGGGTCATTCATTGGAGGTAGCTGATCTCCGTAAGACTCTTTCTCAGTTTCAAGTGACCGGTTCAGCTTGCGTTCATGGAGTTTGTTCTGAGCCTAAGATCTCGCTCCCGGATACGTTCTCCGGGGGTAGTGAGAATTTTGTGCGTTTTAGAGAGGATTGCAAACTCCATTTTCGCCTTCTTCCCCATTCCTCTGGTGATGAGGAACGGAGGGTGGGGATCATTATATCGCTGCTCAGGGGTAACGCTCAGTCCTGGGCCTTTTCGCTGCCGGTGGGGGCACGGCCCCTCCGTTCAGTGGATGAATTCTTTTTAGCCCTGGGTCAGATAGGCAGTGGGTCCCAGTGACGGACATTAAGGCCACTCGTCTCATCAGGGCTTTCCATAGGTCTCATTCTGAGAAGGTGGGCTCTGAGTGTCTGGAGTCCACTCGTAGAAGTAGGGGTACTGTCACCACTAGACATCTGAGAAGCCCTGACAGATGCCTTTCAGAACCTCCTCCTTGAGCTTCCTTTGTTTTGCTTTCAGTTCCTCATCTTGTTAGCCTCTATGAGCTGTCATGTAGTTGTACTGATTGCATCCCTTTAAATTCCTCCCCATAGTGCATCAGTGTGTGGTTTATATTTCTTCCTGGAGTGTGTGTGCATGCTGATCCTACTTCCCAGTCTTCTACAAGATAAGTGTTGTGCATTAATTTGTGTTTTTCTGTTTGCTGGATTCCAGGTGACCCTGACTCCCTCCGTATCTAGTGTAGGGAGCCTGTGGTCGTGTCCCCTCACTATTATAGGGTGTTCAGGTGTTATACAGTCGAGGTACGAGGATATGCAATCATCTACTATTGGGATTTTCGCATAGGCTGAGCTGTCAGGGAAAGTGCTAGGTCTGATGCAGGGGTCTCCCTTTTTGTTCCTTAGTTTTGGATCCAGTGAGTCGTATATTCATTTTGTGTTGTCTTGTTTCCTGTACACCTTCCGTGACACCTCCAGTGAAAGACCTTGCATGCGGTCAATCAAGGTTGAAACCGGATCCATGCTTAAGACCGTTATGGCTGTTTATAATGTCACGGATGGTGTTGCAGAAAGCTGGAACTTATAAATAAACATCCGACTGGCTTGATCCCAAACTAAGGAGCATATGGGTAAGCCCTATCAAACCCCTAGAGCTCTCCCTAACTGCTATGCCCATGCAAAGGTCTTAATGGTAGATAATTGCATGCCCTCGTACCTTTTACTATGTGACACCTGAAAACCATATAATAGTGAGGGGACACGACCACCGGCTCCCTGCACTTAATACGGACGGAGTCAGGGTCACCTACAATCAAGCCAGGAAGGAAACACAAATAAAGGAAACAGACTTTTCTGAGGAATCAGGAAAAGCAGCCTCCAGCAGTGAACACAATCCAGGAAGAAGTATAAACCGCAAAGTGAGGCAGTATGGGGGGGAATATAAAGGGAGACAATCAGTGCAAATAGGTGACAGCTGGGAGAAGGAAAAGAGATGAGAAAGTGACACCAAAACAATGAACATCATACAACAGGTAGAGAAGAACGTCTGCCAGATCTTCTCACAGAGCTGGGGATGACATATACCTTCAGCCACATAATCACTTGTTCTTTTCTGTCAAGTGAATGACTAATTTTTGGGGCCTGTACTTGCCTACAGTGAAATAGTTATCCAGTGACCGTCTAATGTACCTCCAGCCACATAATCACTTGTTCTTTTCTGTCAGGTGAATGCCTAATTTTTGGGGCCTGTACTCCACTGGCATAAAATAAAACATTTCTAGGCTCCAGCAGGGCACATTTTTGAGAGTTTCCCTTTAAGACTGAATAAAATACATATTTTTTGTGGGAATTTTTGCCATAGATCCCCCTCTGGTATGTCACTGTCCATGTTGTAGGACTATTTGTGCACTTTTAGTAGGTATTTGGTGGCTGCAAATATGAGCTGAAGGTTTTTAAAATCAATGGGGTCCGCCGCGAATGCGCTGTTCACGAATATTTGATTGCAAACGCTCCTTCGCAAATAGTTCTGGCAGATGTTCAGCCATCACTACACTATATACCACACACACACAGTCTATATATTAGAGTTTGTGTCCTGTTGGTTAGGAGAAGCTTTTCTTTGTCTGACTGCCAGTATTTGCTGGTTGATTTAGTGTTACCCAGGGTGAACCACAGGGAGGCAAACCAGCTTTACACCCCATACTGTACCATCTCTTCACAATACAAGTACATCTCTGCTCAGCTGGCCAATATCTGATTGCTCAGACCCCACCCACATACACTCACCTAAAGAATTATTAGGAACACCATACTAATATACTACGTGCAGAATTATTAGGCAAATTAGTATTTTGACCACATCATCCTCTTTATGCATGTTGTCTTACTCCAAGCTGTATAGGCTCAAAAGCCTACTACCAATTAAGCATATTAGGTGATGTGCATCTCTGTAATGAGAAGCGGTGTGGTCTAATGACATCAACACCCTATATCAGGTGTGCATAATTATTAGGCAACTTCCTTTCCTTTGGCAAAATGGGTCAAAAGAAGGACTTGACAGGCTCAGAAAAGTCAAAAATAGTGAAATATCTTGCAGAGGGATGCAGCACTCTTAAAATTGCAAAGCTTCTGAAGCGTGATCATCGAACAATCAAGCGTTTCATTCAAAATAGTCAACAGGGTCACAAGAAGCGTGTGGAAAAACCAAGGCGCAAAATAACTGCCCATGAACTGAGAAAAGGCAAGTGTGCAGCTGCCAAGATGCCACTTGCCACCAGTTTGGCCATATTTCAGAGCTGCAACATCACTGGAGTGCCCAAAAGCACAAGGTGTGCAATACTCAGAGACATGGCCAAGGTAAGAAAGGCTGAAAGACGACCACCACTGAACAAGACACACAAGCTGAAACGTCAAGACTGGGCCAAGAAATATCTCAAGACTGATTTTTTAAAGGTTTTATGGACTGATGAAATGAGAGTGAGTCTTGATAGGCCAGATGGCTGGATTGGTAAAGGGCAGAGAGCTCCAGTCCGACTCAGACGCCAGCAAGGTGGAGGTGGAGTACTGGTTTGGGCTGGTATCATCAAAGATGAGCTTGTGGGGCCTTTTTGGGTTGAGGATGGAGTCAAGCTCAACTCCCAGTCCTACTGCCAGCTTCTGGAAGACACCTTCTTCAAGCAGTGGTACAGGAAGAAGTCTGCAAGGTAAGAAAAACATGATTTTCATGCAGGACAATGCTCCATCACACGCGTCCAAGTACTCCACAACGTGGCTGGCAAGAAAGGGTATAAAAGAAGAAAATCTAATGACATGGCCTCCTTGTTCACCTGATCTGAACCCCATTGAGAACCTGTGGTCCATCATCATATGTGAGATTTACAAGGAGGGAAAACAGTACACCTCTCTGAACATTGTCTGGGAGGCTGTGGTTGCTGCTGCACGCAATGTTGATGGTGAACAGATCAAAACACTGACAGAATCCATGGATGGCAGGCTTTTGAGTGTCCTTGCAAAGAAAGTTGGCTATATTGGTCACTGATTTGTTTTTGTTTTGTTTTTGAATGTCAGAAATGTATATTTGTGAATGTTGAGATGTTATATTAGTTTCACTGGTAAAAATAAATAATTGAAATGGGTATATATTAGTTTTTTTGTTAAGTTGCCTAATAATTATGTACAGTAATAGTCTAAACTAAAAACTACTTCCAAAAATATTCAGCTTTGATATTAATGAGTTTTTTGGGTTCATTGAGAACATGGTTGTTGTTCAATAATAAAATTAATCCTCAAAAATACAACTTGCCTAATAATTCTGCACTCCCTGTATGGTGTTGGACCCCCTTTTGCCTTCAGAACTGCCTTAATTCTACGTGGCATTGATATAACAAGGTGCTGATAGCATTCGTTAGAATTGTTGGCCCATATTGATAGGATAGCATCTTGCAGTTGATGGAGATTTGAGGGATGCACATTCAGGGCACGAAGCTCCCGTTCCACCACATCCCAAATATGCTCTATTGGGTTGAGATCTGGTGACTGTGGGGGCCATTTTAGTACAGTGAACTCATTGTCATGTACAAGAAACCAATTTAAAATGATTCGAGCTTTGTGACATGGTGCATTATCCTGCTGAAAGTAGCCATCAGAGGATGGGTACATGGTGGTCATGAAGGGATGGACATGGTCAGAAACAATGCTCAGGTAGCCCGTGGCATTTAATCGATGGCCAATTGGCACTAAGGGGCCTAAAGTGTGCCCAGAAAACATCCCCCACACCATTACACCACCACCACCAGCCTCCACAGTGGTAACAAGTCATGATGGATATATGTTCTCATTCTGTTTACGCCAAATACAGACTCTACCATTTGAATGTCTTAACAGAAATCAAGACTCATCAGACCAGGCAACATTTTTCCAGTCTTTAACAGTCCAATTTTGGTGAGCTTGTGCAAATTGTAGCCTCTTTTTCCTATTTGTAGTGGAGATGAGTGGCACCCGGTGGGGTCTTTTGCTGTTGTAGCCCACCTTTCTTTCCCATTCTGACATTCAGTTTGGAGTTCAGGAGATTGTCTTGACCAGGACCACAACCCTACATGCATGGAAGCAACTGCCATGTGATTGGTTGACTAGATAATCGCATTAATGAGAAATAGAGCAGGTGTTCCTAATATTCTTTAGGTGAGTGTACAATACAATTGTCATGGCTGAGAATGGGGAAAACCCTCAGCCGTGCGATGTCAGAAGATGTTGGTCAATGCAAGGCTAGGACAGGAATCAGGGAGCAGGTCACCTCCTATCAATCCCTAATTCTGACCCTGTCTCCTAGCCGTATGAGCCGACCCTGATGGTAGGAGGGCTCATACTCTGGAACCTGATATTCCTGCTAGCCCTCAGGGTGGCCCTGGACTAGGAGCTGGGTAAGACTACCTGTTCCTCCTAGTTACAGACGAACAGGAGTCTCACTGGCCAGGCTATATAAAGAAAGGGGAAACATAAACAGACATATGGCAATGGCAGGTAAATGAAACTAGAAGCACACCTACCTGCCAGAGACACACAGCCTGGAACCCATGTACAAGTGCTGCTATCCACAACAACACAAGGGACACAGCACACACCACACATCACACGGAAACCCAGGAAACCATACGCTGCAATAATAAAAGAGACCAAGCTAACATCTACACAACACCGTACATAAACCTATGACCACAAGGGTGGCCCCCACTGGCAGATGGTATAACACAGGAGGCTGTCTCCAGTAAACCATGGCTGAAGTACCCCTCAGACTAGTGATCTTAACTGAGGCTTTATAGGCCCAAGTAGCCACACCCACACAGACACACCCAGTATTCACACACACAAAAGGGATTTAACCCTTCCAACACAAGGCAAGGGAAGACGGCCACTTAAAGGGGAAGTACACACACAAACACTCAATTCACCTGTCGCCGCGGGCAACGGCATGCGTGGCAACCATGTCCTGGGGATCAGCCAGAAGGCCGAGACACTGCCACCACATGCATACAACACCAAACGCAACCACGGGCAACCAAGTGAAGGAAAATGTCACTGTACACACCATAGGCCGTGACAACAATTGAATCTTATAATGGTAACATTAAATCTAATATTTTACCTTCAAAGACTATCCTATCACAGTACACTAATCCCTATCACAGCGCAGTAATCCATATCATAGCACGGAAAAACAGACAGCAAATGACTTTTTTTTTTCAAAGACGAAAGACAAAGACACTAATCCCTATCACAGAACAGTACACTAATCCCTATCACAGCGCAGTAATCCATATCATAGCACGGAAAAACAGACAGCCAATTACTTTTTTTTTTCATAGACGAAAGACAAAGACACTAATCCCTATCACAGAACAGTTTATCCTATAACACTACCTAACACCCTGCACTGGAACCTATCAGCTACACTATATCACTATCTAATCTACACTGACTATCTCCCACTAACTATCTGTATTATATATATGAGCTAACTAACTATCTAATCTAATTGAATAAGGATCCAGATGACTGGGTAGGCAACTTTCCTATTGGTTGCTAGGGATGTTGCTAAGCTCAGACAAAGATATTGCAGCCTTCTCATTGGACCACAAGCAAGAAGCTGTGAGGGTACTGATAAAAAAAATCTAGAATATTCGCAATTCTGAAGATATAGCACTGTATTATTATTATATATTTTTATTTTTATTTTTTCATCATAAATAGGAAACAACACACATTATAGTAGAAAAAAACTGCCAGTACACAAGAAACCACTATACAGAAATAGACTGCCATCCTATAAACGCACAGGAGAATCCTACAGAAGTTATAAATAGGGCTGTAAATTCATACTTAAAAACATATAATATACCTGTAACCACCCCTCCCCTCCCCCCCCCCCCCTATTGGCTGTCATCACTACCAGCTCCGGTAAAAACCGGCACCGTTTCACCAGTAGCTATGTATAAAAAGACCTACGTGCCGCTCTACGTCTCCTTTCCATATCTTAATACACTTTAATTTGTTGATGGTAAAGGATCCATTCATTTTTCGAGGGTGGAGAAACAAAGCCCCAATGTCTGACTAGAATAACTTTTGCCACCATCAAACCCCTCATCCAGATCTGTCAACCCAGGCCGGGACTTCCATATCTAACGCATAATCTCCAAGTAGCACTGTCACCATCTCAGGGCTATACCTCGAAGAGGACTCCTTCTGTAGAGCTTCAAAAACGAATTCCCAATACCTTTTTATTTTACTACAGTCCCAGAGTACATGCCTAAAGTCTGCATTCACCTACCCACATTTCAGGCAACAGCAGTCTCAGCCTCTTTTCCGGGGAAATTCCGCTTGGGTTTTTGGTGTATAGTATAACCGGTGAAGGATCTTACTGGATTAACCTATGGGCATTAGAGAACGTAGCCTTCCTTACATTCCTATAAATACTAGGCCATTGTAGTGCCGGGCAATGCAACTCTTGCTCCCACTTACTCAAACTTTTATATATAGTCACAATTGCTAATGCTGTTTGAAATTTACCATATAGGCTAGCTATCTTAACCCTCTCACCTATCTGGGTGTAACAATAATAAAAAAAATGCATTCTCCCATGGACACATATAACCTCTGTTCCTAGAACCCTCATAGGCATGTTTTAAACGTGCATACATAAACACATCTAATAGTGTATTACTCGTAAAATTATAATCTGAGAAGGATTTAAAATGACCACATACAAAAATATGAGACATATTCACCACCCCCCTGCGTGACCAGTAAGCAACGTCTGTGATTTTAAAGAATTCCGTCAAATTCCTGTTCTCCCACAAAGGAGTAAAAGCAAAAGAGTGAGAGACTTTCAAAATCCTCTTAAGCTTATTCCAAACTCTTTGTGGGGACCAAGGGATCAATAGGGACTTGTTCACCCCCAAATAACCAGACTCCAAACATGTAAAAATATTGTCTATTGGTTTTCCCAAAACCTGCAACAGATATTGTGCTAATAAACTATCAGTGAATCTACAACACCGCTGAACCTGTGCACATAAAAAATATATCTGAAAGAAAGGGAGTCATAGCCCACCGTCTAATTCCGACAGCCAGGGGCGTCGCTAGGTTAAAACATTCGGGGCCTGGGCCCCGGATGTTTTGTCCCATGCCCCGAATGTCCTGCCTGCCTGTTAGATACAACTGTATTGCCGGACACAGAACGGCAATACAATTGAATCTTACACTGGGAAGAGGCGAAGGACCTGTGGTGACATCACAGGTCATGTGATCAGCAAAACAGGCTGTGATAGGATGACCTGATAGGATGACCTGGATGATGTCACCATCATGTGACCAGTGCAGGATTGGACCGGAATGAAGAGGAGAAGGAGCCTAATGGTGATATCTGTACATGAGGAGAGGTAAGTTAAGGGAGAGGCAGATGCTGGGAGTTGTAGTTATTTAACTGGGATGTATGTTAGGGCTGAATGGGAGGGATGTTATTGACATGGAACCGTGTGCTTGAGGTGGCTGGGGAAGGGAGTGATGTTATTTACATGGGACTGTATGTTGAAAGTGGATGGTGAGGGGGAATGATGTTTATGTACATGGGAATTATTGTTTAGGCTACGTTCACACTTGCGTTTGGGGATCCGCTTGCGACATCCGTTTCAAGGCTCTCACAAGCGGCCCCAAATGCATCAGTTTAACCCCAATGCATTCTGAATGGATGCGGATACATTCAGAATGCATCCGTTCAGGACCGATTCGTTTGTATTAGATTTGAATTTCTAAGTCTCAATACGGATCCATCCTGACTTACATTGAAAGTCAATGGGGGACGGAACCGTTTACAATTGCACCATTTTGTGTCAATGCAAAGGGATCCGTCCCCATTGACTTACATTGTAAGTCAAGACGGAAAACATTTGGCCCTGCAAGGCCATGCGGACACAAAAACGCTGCTTGCAGCATTTTAGGGTCCGCCTCCAAAACGGCTTCACGCAGCGTTTTTGTGTCCGCATGGCCTTGCGGAGCCAAACGGATCCGTCCTGACTTACAATGTAAGTCAATGGGGACGGATCCCTTTGCATTGACACAAAATAGTGCAATTGTAAACTGTTCCGTCCCCCATTGACTTTCAATGTAAGTCAGGATGGATCCGTATTTAGACTTAGAAATTCAAATCTAATACAAACGGATCGGTCCTGGACGGATGCATTCCTTTGTATTATCGGTGCGGATCCGTCCTGTACAAGTACAGGACAGATCCGCACGAACGCAAGTGTGAAATTAGCTGTAGGGGTGATGTTTACATTGGATTGTGCGTTGGAGGCGGCTGGGGAGGAGGTGATGTTATTTACATGGGACTGTATGGTGGAGGGAGGAGTATAACTGCATGGGGCACTGCAGATCCAGGGGACATTATTGGCGGTCTTATTACTACTGGGGGCTCTATAGGAGGGTCCTATAGACCCGCCTTATTTCTACTAACCGCACTATGGGGGTCTTATTACTACTGATGGGTCTGTAGGGATCTTTATTACCACTGGGGGAACAATAGGGGGCCTTATTTCTACTGGGGACTCTGTGAGGGTATTATTAATATGGGAGGACTGTTCTAATAATGGGGGCATTGTTGAGGAGCATTATCACGGTTGGGGCAGTGTTACTAATGAAGGCATTCTAGAAGGGAATTACTATTGGTGGGACTATGAGGAGCACTATTACTATGGGGGGCAGTAATGTTTCTTCAGGATAGTATTTGGGGGTATTGGGGGGGCAGGGGCGTAACTAAAGGCTCATGGGCCCCGGTGCAAGAGTGCAGCTTGGGCTCCCCTTCCCTCAGTGCTTTGTGTGTCTTCTTATGCGGCACAAGTGTCTTTGGGCCCCTTCAGGCTCCTGGGCCTGGTAGCGACTGCTAGCTCTGCACCCCCTATAGCTACACCCCTGGGGGGGGGGGGCACAGCAAGCAGCAGGATAAGACTGTGGGGACTCCAGTTGGGGGATAATGATAGAATGTGAGGAAGCTAAGATGTCTGTGTGTCACACTCTGCAGAGACGAGGCGGCTGAGAGAAGTGTCCGGACCGAGTAGAGAAGATCTACAGAGAAGATGATGACAGAGAGAAGACATCACCTGGAGGCCCTGGATGTGACAGGTAAGTGCTGCTGTATAGTAAGTACAGCAAAGTTCGGGGGGGGGGGGGGGGCAACATATTTATTGGGGCTTGTGCCCCGGATCTTTTGAGACCCTAGCAATGCCCCTGCCGACAGCCATAGATATTTTTGTTTTATTCTCACCCTCTTTCTTCCCCATATTAGATCGTTAATAAGGGTCTCTAATCTATAAAAGAAGATATCATCAATCCATACTGGGGAAGCACACATCACAATAGGGAGGATAATCATCTTGATCAGAGCTATTCGATCCGTCTGAGGTAAAATCAGTTTCTGCCAAGCGCATATTTTAGACTTTACTTTGTACAAAACTGGAGCTAAGTTAAGCTCATAAAACCTCTTGATAGGGAGTCCAATCTTAATCCCCAGATAATCCAGGGTATCATTCGGCGCAAGAACCCTTACTCCACTCCCCTCATCTGCGGCCTTGCGGTTTAGCGGGAGGAGCGATGACTTGGACCAATTAATCAAATAGCCGAAAATCTACCAAAGTCCTCTATTACTGCCATCACATAAGGGAGGAATTTCCATCCCTGATCCAAAAAGAGAATAACGTCATCGGCTTATTTTGTCGCTCCCTCCTGCCACCCCAAAGCCATCTATGTTATTGTCCAAACAAATCTTACAGGCAAATAGTTCAATAAATAAGGCAAAGAGAAGGGGAGAGAAAGGGCATCCCTGTCTCATCCCCCGCCGCATGATAATGGGGGAGGTACAGATACCGTTGCTATTTATCCGGGCAAACGGCTGTTCATATAGCATTTGAGTCATCTCTATAAATGCAGTTCCCAATCCAAAATGAGACATAGTAGCCCACAAAAAAGGCCACTCCATCCTGTCAAATGCCTTTGCGGCATCTAAAGACAGGACGGAGTGGTCTATACTACCCCCGACAGAAAGGTTCAGATAAACCCTATAGAGACTCATCTGTATTTGTCGGCCCGGAATGAATCCCGTCTGATTTTGATGTACCAGAGAGGCAATGACCCTTTTCAGGTGATTAGCCAATATTTTGGCAAAGATCTTATAATCTGTATTTAAGAGCGATATGGGTCTATATGATCCCATATCGCATCTATCTTTATCCTTTTTTGGCACCAACGTAATCACTGCCTCTCTGAATAATGGGGGCAAAGCGCCAGATACACAGGATTCATTCAGGACCTGCAGAAGAATTGGAAGGAGGGATTTAGCATGGTACCTATAGAGTTCAAACGGCAAGCCATCAGTCCCAGGGGATGAATTATATTTCAGTAATGGAAGAATCGATCGCAACTCCTCCAGATCAATAGGGCGATCCAACCTTTCCATATCCTGTGGTTCTAACTGGGGGAGTCCTAATTGTTGTTAATATTGCTCCATATCATCCTGTCCAAGCGGAATATCAGACTGATAGAGTATAGAGTAATATTTCACAAATTCCTCCCTAATCAGCTCTGAGGACCTCACCCCATTACCTTTTAAGTTCCTGATTTCACTTATACTGGTAGCTTCTCTCTGATTAGCAACCAGATGTGCCAAGAACTTTCCAGTTTTACCCGATTCACAAAAACGATTTTGACCCTGAAAAAGAAGCTTATGATGACCTTTGCTATATAAAAGTATCTTGAGCTGTGCATTGGCCTCTTTTAACTGGGTTATATTTTGCTCATTATGGTGAGCCATCAATACACCCTGTAATCTCCTAATTGTCTCCGTCAACTGTTGTTCCCTTTGGCAAAGTTCGGATCTATACTGGTTAATTTTAGAAAAATAAATACCCCTTATATGGGCCTTCAATGCATCCCACACATAGTGAATATGTGTCGAACCTACATTGAAGCCCCAAAATTCCTGTACTTCATGGTCTATCTGACCCTGCTCTCCTATCACATCCAGCCAGTGGGAATTCAATTTAAAAGTTCTGCCTAAGGCTGGAGAATCCACCTCTCTGAATGAGATCAGGACTGGAGAATGATCTGAGATTCCGTGAGGTTCGTACTTCATTTTCACAATTTGTTGGCCGAGATCACGACTTGCAAAAGCCAGATCAATACGGGACATTGAGCCATAGGATTGGCTAAAGCAAGAATAAATAAATCTTATTGCCATACAGGTGGCGCCAGATATCAACCAGCGCCAGCTCCTGGCAGAACTCAAAGTAGATGCAGTCCGACCTTGCCCAGAAGAGATAGAAAAACAATCCAGTCCAGAGTCAAGTACAGAATTAAAATCTCCGGCTACTAGTAACGGACAGGGGTTCTTTGTGGCCAGGTAATTAGTTAATAGAGAGAAGACAGTTGATTTATATGGTGGAGGGATATAGATGAAAACCATTATTATCTCCTGCCCTTTCCAGTACCCATGCAAAAAGACAAATCTTCCTTCTTTATCGATTATGCTATCCACCGGTAGAAATTCCATACCACCATGGATATAAACACTAACCCCTCTTGAATAGGAGGAGAAGTAAGCATGATATTCAAAAGAAGCCCATTTTCTTTTCAATGTACAAAGCCTGTCCACTGTTGCATGGGTTTCTAACAGTACCACAATAGCCGGAAAATGACGGGCCACCTGATCAAACACCACCGTCCTCTTTACCCTGTCTCTCAACCCTCTCACATTCCAGAATAGAATGTTACCTGACAGTTAATGAATTCTAATTTCCCATCTAGGAGAGAGACACATAAGGCATTAAAACGAGTGACGACAGCCAATCTCTCCCCAATACCCACCCCCAAAATATCCCCTCCATGGTTGATAAGGAAAAATATAATACCCATCAACCTCTTCCAATCGACCAAACCTCCCCCCAGACTAACCTTCCCTCTAACTCCTCCCCGTTCCCACCACCTTATTATCCTTTATAGCCCCGCCATGTCCAGGCATTGACCAGCCTCCGACTGTGTGGAAAAAAAATGGACCCTGTCATTATGCACCACCCTCAACTTGGCTGGGTACATCATTGAGTACTTAATATTAGCTGCAGCTAATCTTTTTTTAATCTCCAGGAAGGCTCTTTTAATTTGGGTCTCTCTCGAGAAGTCTGCATATATTGCTATCAAGTTGCCATAAAAGTATATCTCTGATACTTCTCTTTTACGCCTAAGTACCCAGTCGCGATCTTTTGAGCAAACTAATTTCACCAATATTGCCCTAGGAGGAGCCTCTGGCCCCTTTTTTAGAGGGGATTCTATTAGCCCTTTCCACACAGAAAGTAAATGCTTTATGATCCAGGCCCAAATTATCCACCAACCATTTTTTTATGCAGTTTGCAGAGTTATCCTGTTCTGTCCCTTCTGGAAAACCTACTAATCGCAAGTTATATCTGCGGGACCTATCCTCCAGATCTATCAGTTTCCCTCTAAGCCAAGATCGGTCTATATCTGCCTCTTCCAGTCTCTTTTTTAGTGAACTGGTCTCTGAAGTGGCAAAGTCCACTGCAGATTCCAGCTCCTTCACCTTTGCTCTTAGTTTAGCCATCTCATCTCTAATTATGCAATGTACATAACCTTGAACTGCTGAGAGGGACAGAGCTATCTCTGCCACCGAGGTATTAGTGACATTTACTACTCCCAGAATGTTAGAGAGTTTTTTATTAATATTCTCAAAGCCTTTGGTCTGCCTCTATTATACCACCCTCCGGTCCGCACCACCCACTCCCTGCTCGACCTGTAATGCAGCTCTCTGTGTACCTGTACCTGTAAAAATTTATCTAAACGAGTCTGGGGGGCTTCCCCCCTGACCTCCTTTCGGCAAGGCCATCCCTCCTGATTTGCGATATTTAGGCGGCATTTCTAAAGGACCCTATACAAATAGTAACAGTAACAGTAATAACAATAATAGAGCCTGGGGATATAACACACATAGGGGTCTCCAATACCCGATCCACTAATAGAGCAGATCGGGAAAGGGAGACACCCGTTAACAATTATATAGCCCAGGCAACTTAATTCACAGTCATAAAACCTCTAATAGCCCGCGCCTAAATTAAATACAGGAAAATATGGCACCAAATTTCCAGAGACAGAGCTGAATACATATAAAGGGAAAACATAAAAACATAGAGACATAGGTGCGTATTAACTAGCACAGAAACATACAGCTATTCTTCAATTTGCCAACTTCCTCCCACCACTATCCCACCTTATAGGCACACTATTCAGACGAAGGACTTCAAGTACCAGTACACTAGAGATAGTCCAGAGGGCATCAGACGAAAGTCACTATAGGACAAAAACCAGATAACCGAATACCTTAACCCCTAGGTCATCTATAATGGGTCAAGTAGATGCCCCATCTAACCTCCGATCCTACCCGACCCATAGAGCTCCAAAATAGGCCTTGTCCACCAGAGAGGCAAAGTTGTCAGGTCACCCAGCCAGAATCCTCCCAATGCCTGGTGTTTATTCCTAAGGCAAATCCAACCAGGTGTACCCACAGCTACACCTAAAAGTCACCGATGGCCAAGCAGACACAGCAGTTCTTCATCCGAGGTCTCAACCCCTACCGCCCAGCATATCCAGGGGAGACCCCACTTCACAGATCAACACAATCCAGCCTTTACTCGCGGCTCCTCCGATGTCCACGTCCAGGCACTACCGCTCGCCAGCGACCACCGCAGATTTAGAAGGGAAAAAAAGCGCAGTGGCGCCTGCACGCTACACCAGCATCCACCGCAGGGTCAGCAGGGCCTGGAAGAAAAGAAGCGGAGAGCATCCACCGCACGGTCAGCAGGGCCAGTAGAGAAAGAATCCCAGGACATCCACGGCAGGTAAGGATGAAGCAAAGCGCAGCAGCGCTCGCACGCCAGCTCCAAAGGGATCCCACCGACTCCCGACGTCCACCCCAGGTAAACGAGTGTGCCTCCACCGGTCCAGACCGCAGGATCTACTGCTTACTTGCAGCTAGATTAGCCAGCTTAGACTCTCATCCTCAGCTCCACGCCGGCTCCATTTTTTAAATCAGCGCCACCACACACCACACTGCAGAGAAGGCTGCTCCCGGCTGGTCACTCACACAGGGCTCCGCATACCGCTTCGGAGACAGGGAAGAGGAAGATAAGGCGGCGAGGGGAGGAGCGCGGCACACACACCTAAGCTTCGCTTGCAGTGACCCACTATAGCACTATATTCTACATCTTCACGAATTCTCGAAGTGCTGATATTTGCGATAAAAATTTGTGATATTCGTGATCAACACTACCAGTATTGATACTGTATTTTGTATTAATACGACATTGCCTTCTTACAGATTTTGGGAGGACGGACGTTATGTGATACCCACTTGTCAATTCAGAGTGGCTGATTTCCCCATTGAAATATATGGAGATGGCTATGTTCACCTTTTCCATTGAAGTCTATGGTAATAACAGAAAGAAATGCCTCCTGAGAATACACCATAAATACAGGATGGAACACCCCTGTAATACTTGTATTCATGCATTGTAATAAACAATTTAACCAAGTAAGATTGTAACATCTAGATATAAGCTAAAATAAAATATATTCATTTATTCTATTTTTAAGATCTGCCACTTGTATCCCTAAGGGTCTGTCTGGATGAAATAAAAAAAAACTGTGTCTTTTCATTTCTGTGAAGAATGACGTAATTTAATGGGAATTCTTATTATATAAACATAGTGAAATAGTTATTTAATTCACTGCAAATTTAGAGGCTCTTAAATGTTCTCATAGATTTAATGTTGTTTAAAGCTTCTAAAGTGGATAATAAGGGTTATTTGTTGAAGCTGAAGTATTCATATTTATTCTCTAGGCTGGACAGAAAGTAAATGAGAAAATAAGTGTTGTCGGCCATTTCTTTAGCATAATATTCTATTATGAACACTCACCTTAATGTAATGGCCAATGTCGCTCTCTGCACACTGGTGCCATCACATCATAGCAGCATGCCTGGCTGCCTGCCCTTATTGTGGCTATTTTCCTTTGGGTATCTTCACATGTTGCCCCTGTGATGTGGTTGGGATGTGGCCTCCTTGCACCATGAAAGCCACAGCAGAATTTTTTTAACTAATTAGAAGTTAATTATTTATTCAATGTTCATCATTAGTGGCCATGTGGTAAACCGCAATTCACACAGCCATTAACAATAAACACTAAGTAAATAATTCCAGTATAATTAGTTGACATGATCCTGCTGTGGCTTGTATGGATGCGTGGAGCTGAAAAGTGGCCATCATGTCCCAACCATGTCCCAACCACAGTACAGCAGCCATGTGTCCATGCTCTTATTGCAAGTAATCTGTCTGCTTTGACCTCATATTTGTACGTCTACTCTTTCTGTGATTTATGCCTTCTAGTAACAGGCTTCAGAAATTCCTATGATTTCAATCAGCTGCTAATATTGGAGACTACACTGGGCACGCAACCTAGGATTCCCTCCAGGAAAGTCCAAACCCCCCTGAGTGGGGCTTATGGTAAAAAATGGAAAATGCCATAGGACTCATGTACACTGCCATGGAACCTGCACTGCAGTGCACAGGCTTGTTGGACTATATGTACAGCGATGCTTGAATGTTTGGGAATCCTTTAGAATTTTCTTTATTTCTGTTTGAATTTGACATAAAACTACACCCAATTTTCACACAACAGTCTGGTGTTTTCTAGCAATAGAATGATAATTAAGTTTAGAGGGAGACCTGTTTCATTTGAAAAACAAAGATCTATCAGTCTGATCTTCACAACACATTTCTAGGAGTGTTTCATGGCACAAACAAATGAGACTTTTGAGGACTTCAGATGAAGAGTTGTTGATGCTCATAAGGCTACAAAAGGTTAGAAAACTATATTTAAAGAGTTTGTACTCCACCAATCAACAGTCAGACAGAAGGTGCACAAATGGAGGAAATCAAAGACCATCATTACCCTCCTGAGGTGTGATCGACCAACAAAGATCATGCCAAGAGAACTAGTTCATGAGGTCTCTTGGTAATCTCTAAGCAACCAAAGGCCTTTCTCACATTAGCATAATCTCACCATCAGGAGGACCCTGAACAAAATGGTATGCATTGCAGGATTGCAAAGATAAAAATGCTACTCTCCAAAAAGAATAATACTTTCTGTCTTCAGTTTGCTAAAGATCAGCTAGACAAGCCAAAAAGCCATCCAAAACATTTTGTTTTAAATGAGAAGAGTTATGTTTGCAGAAAGGCAAACACTGCATTCCAGTATAAAAACCTCATCCCATCTGTGAAACACGGTAGTGGTAGTATCATGTTTTGGGATCCTTTTGCTGCATCTAGGCCAGGACTGCTTGCCATCATTGATTAAGCAATTAATTCTGAATTATACCAGCACATTTTGAAGGAAAATGTCAGGACATCTGTCCATGAGCTGAATCTCAAGAGAATGTGGGTCATGCAGCAAGTCAAAAAGTCTAAGCACACAAGTTGTTCTACCAAAAAATGGTTAAAGAAGAATAAGCTTTTGGAATGACCAATCAAAGTCTTGCCCTTAACACATTCAGGACCTTGGACGAGAATGCTCGTCCTAACTTGCAAGTACTTAACGCACTAGAATGAGCATTCTCGTCTTAGGGTTAACGCGCTGCCCCACAACTGCTCTCGTGATCAGCAGCAGGGGCCCAGATGATACTGACAGCCGGGCCCCTGCTGTATCTGCCAGCATCGGTGAAGACATGGATGCTGGCGAATTAAGCCCCTGTATGCTGCATTCACCCTGACCGCAGCATACAGGGGGTTTGCGGCAGCTTGTACATCCCCATCGGGTCCCCGTGCTGCGGTGACGGGGAACAGAGGGTTGCTATGGCAGCCCTGATGCCTTGAACGGGCATCGGGACTGCCAGCTACGGAAGCCCAGGAGATCTAGCCCCAGGGGTGGGTCTCCTAGGCAACTGTTAGCATCTTACAGTGTAAGACACTGACAGTTCAATAAAGCACAATACAGATGTAAAAAAAAAAAAAAAAAACTGTGCTAAAAAAAAAAACTTGTTGGTCACCTTACATCACTAAAAGTGCAACACCAAGCAATCAAAAAGGCGTATGCCCCCCAAAATATTACCAATCTAACCATCACCTCATCCTGCAATCTAACCATCACCTCATTCTGTTTCAAAAATGCTTATATTGTGTAAAATGTAAAAAAAAAGTAGACATGTTAAGTATCACCATGTCCGTAACAACCTGTTCTATAAAAATATCATACGCGATCAAAAAGTCATACGCACCCCAAAATAGTGCCAATCAAACCATCATCTCATCCCTCAAAAATGATACCCTACCTAAGACTATCACGCCAAAAAAATAAAATAAACTATGGCTCTCAGACTATGGAGACACTAAAACATGTTTTTTTTTGTTTGTTTCAAAAATGATATTATTGTGTAAAACTTAAATAAATTTCAAAAAGTATATATATTAGGTATTGACACATGCATAACAACCTGCTCTATAAAAATATCATATCACCCAACCCTTCAGGTGAACACCATAAAATAAAAAGTTGTAAAAAAAGCTATTTTTTCACCTTACATCACAAAAAGTGCAATAGCAAGCAATCAAAAAGTCAAATGCACCCTAAAATAGTATCAATCAAACCAAAGTCAACTCATACCGAAAAAAATTAGCCCCTACATAAGACGCCCAAAAAAAAAAAAAAATATGGCTTTCAGAATATGGAGACACTAAAAAAAGTTGTTATATTTGGTATTGTCACGTCCGTAACAACCTGCTCTATAAAAATACTACATGATCTAACCTGTCAGATAAACATTGTAAATGACATAAAATGAAAACTGTGCCAAAACAGCAATTTTTTGTTACTTTGCCTCACAAAAAGTGTAATATAGAGCAACCAAAAATCATATGTACCCTAAAAAACAAAACTGCCACCTTATCCCATAGTTTCCAAAATGTGGTCTTTTTTTGGAGTTTCTACTCTAGGGGTGCATTAGGGGGTCTTCAAATGTGACATGGCAGCTTAAAATTATCCCAGTGAAATATGCCTTTCAAAAACCTTATGGCGTTCCTTTCCTTCTGCGCAATGCCGTGTGCCCGTAGAGCAGTTTACGAACACATATGGCGTATTTCTGTAAACTACAGAATCAGGGCAATAAATATTGAGTTTTGTTTGGCTGTTAACCCTTGCTTTGTTAGTGGATACAAATTAATTAGTATGGAAAATCTGCCAAAAAAGTGAAATTCTGAAATCTCATCTCCATTTTCCAATAAATAACTAAGCTAAGCAAGTTTTATGCAAAAAATATATTTCCTCATTTCCCTGGTTCTTTTCTGACCCTTTGTTTACATGCAATAAAAACAATCTCTGCCCCTCCCCCTGCATTGCTAAGAGAGTGAATACAAGAGTTGCCCTGAGAGGCATGTCTGCCTGCTGGGAGACTCTTCAGCATGTTGTATGTGTAGGACTACAAGTCTCAGCTGTATAATGACACTGCTAAGGGAGTGAATACAAGAGCTGCCCTGAGTGACATGTCTGCCTGCCTGGAGACTCTGCAGCATGTTGTATGTGTAGAACTACAAGTCCCACCTGCATAATTACACTGCTAATACACACAGGATCTTCCCCCTACCTTCTTGTGCAATGTTCTCTCTAGTCCTTCAGCTCCTGTGCCCAGAATTGTCACTGCTGCAGATACCAAGTGTGTGCAGCTGAAGGGGTTAAGAATCCTAGGAGAGAGAGCAGACGGCAGTGAAGAGGGGCATGGCCAGCACAGTGACGTCTAGTTTATCAGAGCAGGGAGAGAAGCTGACATCACAGGTCATGTGACCCTCAGTGAAATCTGAGAAACCAGCCACTGGAGATAAAGTGAGTTAATTGGAAAGCTGTTATATTTGCCCATTTAGGAACATAGAAAGAACAAACAAAAAATAACTCGGACAACCCCTTTAATTCTTGTGGAACACCTAAAGAGTTAATAAAGTTTGTAAAATCAGTTTTTAATACCCTGAGGGGTGTAGTTTCTACAATAGGGTCACTTTGGAGTTTCTACTCTACAGGTGCATCAGGGGTCTTCAAATGTGACATGGCAGCTTAAAATTATTCCAGTGAAATCTGCTTTCCAAAAACCATATGGCGTTCCCTTCCTTATGTTAAATGCTGTGTGCCCGTACATGCAGTTTAATAACACATATGGGGTATTTCTGAAAAACGACAGAATCAGGGCAATAAATATTGAGTTTTGTTTGGCTGTTAACCCTTGCTCTGTTAGTGAATAAAAATTTATAAAAATGGAAGATCTGCCAAAAAAGTGAAATTCAGAAATTTCATACCCATTTCCCATTAATTCTTGTGGAACACCTAAAGAGTTAACAAAGTTAGTAAAATCAGTTTTGAATACCCGAGGGGTGTAGTTTCTAAAATGGGGTAACTTTTTTGGAGTTTCTACTCTACGGGTGCTTCAGGGGGTCTTCAAATTTGACATGGCAGCTTAAAATTATTCCAGTGCAATCTGCTTTCCAAAAACCATATGGCGTTCCTTTCCTTCTGCGCAATGCCGTATTGCTTATACAACAGTTTACGACCACATATTGGATGTTTCTGTAAACTACACAATCAGGGCAATAAATATTGAGTTTTTTTAGTCTGTTAATCCTTGCTTCGTTAGTGGATAAAAATGGAAAATCTGCCCAAAAAGTGAAATTCTGAAATTTTATACCCATTTCCCATTAATTCTTGTGGAACACCTAATGAGTTAACAAAGTTTGTAAAATCAGTTTTGAATACCCGAGGGGTGTAGTTTCTAAAATGGGGTCACTTTTTTGGAGTTTCTACTCTACGGGTGCATCAGGGGGTCTTCAAATGTGACATGGCAGCTTAAAATTATTTCAGTGAAATCTGCTTTCCAAAAACCATATGGCGTTCCCTTCCTTATGTGCAATGCCGTGTGCCCATACAGCAGTTTAATAACACATATGGGGTATTTCTGTAAACTACAGAATCAGGGCAATAAATATTGAGTTTTGTTTGGCTGTTAACCCTTGCTCTGTTAGTGGATAAAAATTGATAAAAAATGGAAAATCTGCCAAAAAATTGAAATTCAGAAATTTTATTCCCATTTCCCATTAATTCTTGTGAAACATATGGCGTTCCTTTTCTTCTGCGCAATGCCGTATTGCCCGTACAGCAGTTTACAACCACATATGGGGTGTTTCTGTAAACTACACAATCAGGGCAATAAATATTGAGTTTTGTTTGGCTGTTAACCCTTGCTTTGTTAGTAGAAAAAAATGGATTAAAATGGAAAATCTGCTCAAAAAGTGAAATTCTGAAATTGAATCTCCATTTCTAATTAATTCTTGTGGAACACCTAAAGGGTTAACAACGTTTGTAAAATCAGTTTTGAATACCTGGAGGAGTGTAGTTTCTAAACGGGGGTCATTTTTGGGTGGGTTCTATTATGTATGCCTCACAAAGTTACTTCCGACCTGAACTGGTCCTTAAAAAGTGGGTTTTGGAAATTTTCGGCAAAATTTTAAGATTTGCTTCTAAGCTTCTAAGCCTTCTAACGTCTTCAAAAAATAAAATAGCATTCACAAAATAATCCAAACATGAAGTAGACGTATGTGGAATGTAAAATAATAAATATTTTTTGAGTTATTACTATCTATTATAAAAGTAGAGAAATAAAAATGTGGAAATTTGCTAATTTTTCCAAATTTTGGGTAAATGTGGTATTTTTTTATAAATAAAAATGAAATTTTTTGACTCAATTTTACCACTGTGATGAAGTACAATATGTGAAGAGAAAACAATCTCAGAATAGCCTGGATAAGTAAAAACGTTTTACAGTTATTACCACATAAAGTGACACATGTCAGATTTGCTAAAAATGTTCTGGTCCTTAAGGTGAAAAATGGCTGGGTCCTTAAGGGGTTAATCCTATAGAAATGATGTGGAAGGACCTGAAGTGAGCAGTTCATGTGATATAACCCACCAATATAACAGAGTTAAAGGTGTTTTCTACAGACAAATGGGTTAAAATTCCTCCAAGCTGATGTGCAGGACTAATCAACAATTACCAGAAATGTTAAGTTGCTGTAATTGCTGCACAAGAAGGTCACACCAGATACTGAAAGGAAAGGTTCACATACGTTGTCACTCACAGAAGTGATATTGGATCATTTTCAGTAATAAATACCTGACTAAGGCCTCATGCACACGACCGTTGTTTTGGTCCTCATCCGAGCTGCATTTTTTGCGGTTTGGATGCGGACCCATTCACTACAATGGGGCCGCAAAAAATGCGGACAGCACTCCGTGTGCTGTCCGCATCTGTTGCTCCGTTCCGTGGCCCCCCCCAAAAATATAACCTGTCCTATTCTTGTCCATTTTGCGGAAAAGAATAGGCAGTTATATCAATGGCTGTCCGTGCTGTTCCACAAATGGCGGAACGCACACGCGGACGCCATCCGTGTTTTGTGGATCCGCAATTTGCGGACCGCAAAACACATAACGGTCGTGTGCATGTAGCCTAAATCTAACATGTTTCACTCATTTGTTTCATGTGATTATCCATATATATTTCTAGGACTTGTGTAAAAATTTGATGTAGTTTTAAGGATACAAAACCTTGCATACATCATTGTATATGTTTTATTTCTATGGGAGAATAATTCTGAATACATGGAGTCTAATATAACATAATACATTTTTGCATGGAATCTGAGAGCATCCATGCACCCGAGTTAGCTGTCTGTTGAACAGCTATTTTTCCTGACTCCCACACACACATCCGTACACAGCTTGGATGAGTGTAAATGTTTTCTCAATGGACAGAGGATAATGACTCACTGCCAGACTCTTCAGTCAGTGGATTATCTCCTCTTCTGCAACTAAGGAACCTCAGTCTGACACTAGTAATTAAATTTTTTTGCTAGAGCGATCAAACCAGGGTAAATCAGTGGCATAAACATTTTTTCTATCACTTAAAATTTAGGATTATGGACCAATATCTTATCATCCACCTTGATTATAAAGATGTTGTTTATCAGGGGCAGCATATTGTGAAAATATGTAGATTATTGGAAAATATAACTATGTTTCTAGTCATTAGGGCAAAGAGACAACCACCTACAACTTGAATGGCTTCAGTGTGTCAGTAATAGTGTTGAGCGCGAATATTCGAAGATCATTTTTTTTTAGCTAATATCGGCACTTCACTAATTCGCGAATATTTTGAATATAGTGCTATACATTCGATATTTAGAATATTAGTTTTTTTTTTTTTATTGTTATATATTTTTCTTTCCCACTTCCCTAAAGTTGTTCTTACCTGTCCTTAGGATTCCTGGCTTCCTGGCTGCTCCAGTCAGTGCCCATTGCCGCTTCTGCCGACTTCCATGCTCATGTAGCGTCCCCATCACCATGGGAACGTCTCCATACTAGAATGTACTGTCGGATTTGAGAATTACGTTGAAATCGCAATTCGATTAATTCAAGTTTTAATAATCGAATTGCGATTTCAACTTAGCACTGCTATATTCCATATTCGTTAATTCTAGCCTAATATGGAATATAGCAGTGCTAAGTTGAAATCGCAATTCGATTAATCCAAGTTAAAATAATCGAATTGGGATTTCAACTTGGACCTGGTTTACTATGGTTAGCTTGGTAGAATTAGCAAATATGACAAATGTATTCGTCATATTCCTCAAAACGAAGATAACGAAGTATTCTCCATCTTCGTTTTAGCTACCTATTCGTCAACTTCGCTAATTCTAGCAATCATATAGGAAAGTTTACTATAGAGACAGCTAAGTTTAATTCGCTATGCGATTATATTACTTAGCTTTTTTTTAAATAAATAGAATAATTATAATACTTGATAATTATTATAATTATTCTATTTATATAAAAAAAAGCAAAGTAATATAATCGCATAGCGAATTAAACTTAGCTGTCTCTATAGTCAACTTTCCTATTTGATTGCTAGAATTAGCGAAGTTGTCGAATATGGAGTTAAAACGAAGATGCAGAATACTTCGTTATCTTCGTTTTGTGGAATATGACGAATACATTCGTCATATTCGCTAATTCTACCAAGCTAACCATAGTAAACCAGTTCCAAGTTGAAATATTTTTATAAATAGAATAATTATAATAATTAGCAAGTATTATAATTATTCTATTTATTTAAAAAAAATCTAAGTAATATAATCGCATAGCGAATTAAACTTAGCTGTCTCTATAGTAAACTTTCCTATATGATTGCTAGAATTAGCGAAGTTGACGAATAGGTAGCTAAAACGAAGATGGAGAATACTTTGTTATCTTCGTTTTGAGGAATATGGTGAATACATTCGTCATATTCGTCATCTTCGCTAATTCTAGATATCAAACCAATAGGAAAGTAGCCTTAAGTTACAATCGCAATACGCGATTATTTATGCGCAATACGCATAATAATCGTGATAACTAGAAAAATTCCGAATATTCGATTTCGACGAATATGAAACAAATATTCTAGCGAATATTCGAGAATTTCGTCAAAATCGAATATGGCACCTCCCGCTCATCACTAGTCAATAATACTATCCTGCTACTGGAAACTCAGGACCAATATTCAGTACAAGATCCGTGGGTATCTGCAAATGGTTTGTTATGTAATATACTGTTATGTATTGTACTGTTATGTGATGCACCCAGCATAACTACAGTGTCAAGAAAAAGTATGTGAACCCTTTGGAATGATATGGATATCTGCACAAATTGGTCATAAAATGTGATCTGATCTTCATCTAAGTCACAACAATAGACAATCACAGTCTGCTTAAACTAATAACACACAAAGAATTAAATGTTACCATATTTTTAATAAACACACCATGCAAACATTCACAGTGCAGGTAGAAAAAGTATGTGAACCCCTAGACTAATGACATCTTCAAGAGCTAATTGGAGTGAGGTGTCAGCCAACTGGACTCCAATCAATGAGATTAGATTGTAGGTGTTGGTTACAGCTGCCCTGCCCTATAAAAAAAACACAACAGTTCTGGGTTTGCTTTTCACAAGAGTCATTGCCTGATGTGAATGATGCTTCGCACAAAAGAGCTCTCAGAAGACCTACGATTAAGAATTGTTGACTTGCATAAAGCTGGAAAGGGTTATAAAAGTATCTCCAAAAGCCTTGCTGTTCATCAGTCCACGGTAAGACAAATTGTCAATAAATGGAGAAAGTTCAGCACTGCTGCTACTCTCCCTAGGAGTGGCCGTCCTGTAAAGATGACTGCAAGAGCACAGCGCAGACTGCTCAATGAGGTGAAGAAGTATCCTAGAGTGTCAGCTAAAGACTTACAAAAGTCTCTGGCATATGCTAACATCCCTGTTAGCAAATCTACGATACGTAAAACACTAAACAAGAATGGATTTCATGGGAGGATGCCACAGAGGAAGCCATTGCTGTCCCAAAAACAAATTGCTGCACGTTTACAGTTTGCACAAGAGCACCTGGATGTTCCACAGCAGTACTGGCAAAATATTCTGTGGACAGATGAAACCAAAGTTGAGTTATTTGGAAGAAACACACAACACTATGTGTGGAAAAAAAGAGGCACAGCACACCAACATAAAAACCTTATCCCAACTGTGAAGTATGGTGGTGGGGGCATCATGGTTTGGGCTGATTTGCTGTGTCAGGGCCTGGACGGATGGCTATTATCAAAGGAAAAATGTATTCCCAAGTTTATCAAGACATTTTGCAGGAGAACTTAAGGCCATCTGTCCACCAGCTGAAGCTCAACAGAAGATGGGTGTTGCAACAGGACAATAACCCAAAGCATAGAGGTAAATAAACAACAGAATGGCTTAAACAGAAGAAAATACGTCTTCTGGAGTCGCCCAGTCAGAGTTCTGACCTCAACCCGATTGAGATGCTGTGGCATGACCTTAAGAAAGCGATTTACACCAGACATCCCAAGAATATTGCTGAACTGAAACAGTTCTGTAAAGAGGAATGGTCAAGAATTACTCCTGACCGTTGCGCACATCTGATCTGCAACTACAGGAAACGTTTGGTTGAAGTTATTGCTGCCAAATGAGGTTCGACCAGTTATTAAATCCAGGGGTTCACATACTTTTTCCACCTGCACTGTGAATGTTTAAATGGTGTGTTCAATAAAAACATGGTAACATTTAATTCTTTGTGTGCTATAAGTTTAGGCAGACTGTGATTGTCTATTGTTGTGACTTAAATGAAGATCAGATCACATTTTATGACCAATTTGTGCAGAAATCCATATCATTCCAAAGGGTTTACATACTTTTTCCTACAACTGTATATATGGATGGCACAGCCAGAGTTAACAATCCTGGTTCAGCCCCCGTATGAGGTAAGATGTGGGCTGGCCCCACGCCTAATGTGAGGTCAGTCTAGACTGGAGTTTAGAGAGGAAGGAAGCAATGACTTATACTCCCTCTTTTTAGGCCCAGAAAGCTAAAGATACTCACTGATCTCTGCATGATCTACAGAAGGAGACAGGCAGGTTCATAAATCTTCATGGCTAGGCATTGGTGTCAGTAAGGTACCCTTCTGCCTAAGCTATTTAGACTTTACTGCAGTGAAGTAAATACTGTTAAGACCCCACTTGCACTTGACACAACTTGGCCAGTCACATTTCTAAAACCTGTTTGTCTCACTTGTGAATTACAGGACCATTTGCAAAAGTGAGATTGCCAGTAATTGATTTTGCAGGAGACTTGAGAAAGATAGATAGGAAACAGTACAATAATTTGAATCCTTGCTCAAATGTATGCAAAACCATCTGGTAAGATTCACATTGTACAGTATATTGTGAGAACTGTGTTTTTGCTAACGTTGGATGTTCTACAACTTCCAGTTTGCACTACAGTAAAGAGAGACTGTTAAATCTGGCCTTGTTACTGACTCCTGAACCATATGTCGGCCATTGCACTCTGCATGCCCTGCCTTGCACCCATAAAAACACTCTACATCATTGACACCCCGACTGCCATCAGACAGGAGCCCCAGAATCAGGGTGTGCCCCAAGGGAAGAAAGGATGTGCCCTCCATTTACTGCATGGCCTTAGAGAACAACGGTGAGAGGAAAGTCACTGTGATTAACTGTTATAGCCAGAGCCACTACCACTCCCATCCTACACTCTGGCTCTTCCTGATCTCACTGTCCATCATGCGTGTGTTCCTTCTTACATGCCTATATATTGTGCTGTACACCTGCCTATTTCCCTATGACTTAAAGGGAATTTCCACTATTGTTTCTAAAATTCTTCAATTCACAGTATTACAATATTGAGAATCTACGCTACATTTGGTATATGGTGGCAATGCAAATGTGTTACTGTATTACCTATAGGAAAAGGCATTTACCTGCAGGACCCATTCAGTTGTGTTTATATGCAATAAATCAGCAGCATGGTGGTTAAGCATTTAGCATTGGTGCCTGGAAGTGTTGAGATATGTGATTCAAATCTGCTGAGAGTTTGTATGTTCTCCCTGTCTTTCATGATAGAATATCTGCTAGGAAACCACTGCTAAGGACAGGCAACAAGCAGAAGAGACTTGTTTGGGCTAAAGAACACAAGGAATGAACATTAGACCAGTGGAAATCTGTGCTTTGGTCTGATGAGTCCAAATTCAAGATCTTTGGTTCCAACCACCATGTCTTTGTGCGTTGCAGAAAAGGTGAACGGATGGACTCTACATGTCTGGTACCCACCGTGAAGCATGGAGGAGGAGGTGTGATGGTGTGGGGGTGCTTTGCTGGTGACACTGTTGGGGATTTATTCAAAATTGAAGGCATACTGAACCAGCATGGCTACCACAGCATCTTGCAGCGGCATGCTATTCCATCCGGTTTGTGTTTAGTTGGACCATCATTTATTTTTCAACAGGACAATGACCCCAAACATACTTCCAGGCTGTGTAAGGGCTATTTGACCATGAAGGAGAGTGATGGGGTGCTGCGCCAGATGACCTGGCCTCCACAGTCACCGGACCTGAACCCAATCGAGATGGTTTGGGGTGAGCTGGACCGCAGAGTGAAGGCAAAAGGACCAACAAGTGCTAAGCATCTCTGGGAACTCCTTCAAGACTGTTTGAAGACCATTTCAGGTGACTACCTCTTGAAGCTCATCAAGAGAATGCCAAGAGTGTGCAAAGCAGTAATCAAAGCAAAAGGTGGCTACTTTAAAGAACCTAGAATATGACATATTTTCAGTTGTTTCACACTTTTTTGTTATGTATATAATTCCACATGTGTTAATTCATAGTTTTGATGCCTTCAGTGTGAATCTACAATTTTCATAGTCATGAAAATAAAGAAAACTCTTTGAATGAGAAGGTGTGTCCAAACTTTTGGTCTGTACTGTATATTGGTTCCTTTGCTGGCTGGATTCATTTTTCCATCACATTATACACTGCTAATTTGCATGGTTACAGAACACCCTAGAATCCATCATTGGTGGTCGTACTTACATACTATATGCAAAAGCGTCAGCCTCTCTGGTGGCAGGGACCATGGGAGCACACATAGGCTGGTGCCTTTTCCTTTATTGTGCAAGCACGACCACTGCTGATAGATTGCAGGGTGGTCTGTAACCATGGAAACGAGCAGTGTATAATGTGATGGAGAAATGAATCCAGGCAGCAAAAAAAGCAATATGGACAATCACAATACATTAGTAAGTGGCTTGTTTTAACTTTCTCTACATGATAAATGCCACTTGCTGAAGTAAGACAACTCCATTAACGTCTATACACTATTTTATTATGTGTACCTCTGACATTGCCTTGAATGCTGAATACTGCCAGCTACCCACCTCTGACCTTAAAGAAGCACTCCCACAAATATTTTTATTCTATGGACTGATAGGAAGGTCCATGATGTAAACTGTAGTGAAGGTAAATTTCTTACCAGAGACTGTATTTGTGAGTTACAACCTCCCTTCTGATCCTCAACAGTTTTATGTGAACAACATTGTGACTCTTCAAATAACACAGCATCTTATGCGTGGACAAGAAGTCAGTTTCTTTATGTATTCCTATGGGAGCCTTAATTTCAGCCTCATAGGAAAGAATAGAGAAGTAACTGACTTCCTATCCTGTGTCAATTGGAGAGGCAGAATGTTGGTCACATGACACAGCTAAGAAACAGAAGGGAGTAGATAACTCATAAATACAGTCAACAGTAAGGCTTCATTCACATGGAAAGGAGAATGGAAAGGAGAATGGAAAGGACAGATTCAGCACATAACTGAGCCAAACGGATCCTAAGGACCCCATAGACTATAATGGGGTCTGTTAGGTTTCCGTTCAGAGGAAAATTTTTGAAGCGGAGACGAAAGTCCTGCATGCACATCTTTTGTCTCTGCTTCAAAATCATCTTCTGAGCAAAAACCTAACGGACCCCATTATAGTCTATGGGGTCCTTAGGTTTTGTTTGGATCAGTTATGTGCCAAATCCGTCCTTTCTGTTCTCCTGCTCCTAAACGGAGCAGAACAAAAAGGCTGAACTGTGATGTGGACGAAGCCTAAAAAGATTACATTATGTACCTTTCTAACAGATTAGAGAATAAACATTTTTGTGAGAGTGTTTCTTTCGGCTTGACTCCATTTATTTGTGAGACTGGTTTGAGTGACTTTTTTAATATTGCATTTCTGGTCCTTGCTAACCTACAGTAGTGGAAGAGCAGATGAAAGGGAGTAAAACTTGACCATAGAGGCGTATATAGGAGCTACCGTATATACCACAAACAATGGCATCATTTTTACTTAAGTTTATGTGCAAAGTTGCATAACTTTATTTCAAGATGGATTTATTCTATAAAAAAATGGATTGCAAATGTGCACAATACTGTTCTGTATTCTATTTTTCTGCGTAAATGATGTCACCAACCAAAGTATGCTTTAGTTCCAGCCTTTTCTTTTTTAGACACCCAACAGTATTTTTGGACTCAGCAGAAATTCTGTTTGCAACAGCCATCTTGGCTAATACGGTGCCAAACTGACAATTGCTTTCATCCCCGCAGGCAGTGAAGGGAACACAGACATGTGGTTTCTCTTTGGTAGACAATAAGTAAATTGATTCATTGGAACTTTTCCTTAATGGCAAACCCAGCTCTGTCCACAATCCCAGGTGACAACAGGGAGCAGTCTCTATCATATCTCAAGTCACAAACTAAATTTAACTCTGTTTTTTTATTGTGGCAACACACATGAGGAACACACAGTATTTTTCAGATGTTTTTGCTTATGCTTTTCTTAATGAATTCAATTTTCTGCTGCTCCAGACAAACAAGTCTGTTTAGTTCATGAATAAAACAAAAGCAACCGGATCTTCCCTCAAATAGTTTCCATAGTGTCCAAATTAGTGTGCAATGTTTAATGAAAACAGGAAGTAGCCGTCCATTTCTACATTAGCAATCGCCCTGGGTGGGAAAAGTCAAAGTGATCAGATGTTTTTTATTGTTGCAAATTATTCCAAGCTTGCTAGGTTTATATAACTGAAGCTTCATGGAGAATTTGCTCTTTAATATATTACTCTTTGAACTGTCCTGATCCCCGAAAGGATGATTAAAACTGGCAATTAAGAAAAAAAAAAAATATTTACGTTAAAAGCCCTATTACATTCACAGATATTTATGCAAAATATGATGTCTTTCTGAAGAGTATTCAATTAAAATGGAACTACAGTGCTGCCCATAATTATTCATACCCCTGGAAAATGTGGACTTAAAGTTACTTTTATTCAATCAGCAAGTAATTTTTTGAAGGGAAATTACATACTGTAGGTGTCTCCCAAAAGACAATAAGACGATGTACAAGAGGCATTATTGTGGAAAAAAAATAAAACATTTCTCAGCTTTTTTTTACATTTGAGCAAAAAGTGTCCAGTTGGTGTAAAAAAAGAGAAGCCTTCAATCCAAAGAACACCATCCCCACTGTCAAACATGGTGGTGGGAACCTAATGCTTTAGGGGTGTTTTTCAGCCAATGGACCAGGGAACCTAATCACAGTAAACGGCACCATGAAAAAAGAGCAATACATGAGGATTCTCAACAACAACATCAGGCAGTCTGCAGAGAAACTTGGCCTTGGGCACTAGTGGACATTTCAGCATGACAATGACCCAAAACACACAGCAAAAGTGGTGAAGAAATGGTTAGCAGACAACAACATTAACGTTTTGGAGTGGCCCAGCCAGAGTCCAGACTTGAATCCAATTAAGAATCTGTGGAGGGAGCTAAAGATCAGGGTGATGGCAAGAAGACCCTCCAACCTGAAATAGCTCATTGCTAAAGATAAATGGGCAAAAATACCTGTGGAGACCTGCAAAAAGATGGTCTGCAATTATAGGAAGCGTTATGTTGCTGTAATAGCCAATAAAGGCTTTTCTATTGATTATTGAGAAGGGTATGAATAATTTTGGACTGGACACTTTTTGCTCAAATGCAATTAAAAGCTGAGAAATGTTTTTTTTTCCCCAACAATAATGCCTCTTGTACATCATCTTATTATCTTTTGGGAGACACCTATGTCATTTCCCATAAAAAAAAATATATACTTGCTGGTTGAATAAAGGTAACTTTAAGTCAAAATTTGCTAGAGGTATGAATAATTATGGGCAGCACTGTATATAATGGTGTCTGGGGTATTTAAATCCTATGTCCAATAATATTGTTGCATTGCAAATTGCTAAGAAAAATCCATTATACTGAAACATCAAATGTTAATACAGTATTGCGTAGACAATATCAACTCAGGTTTAACTGCATAAACAGAGCCTAGTGGAGTAATATATAGAGTCATAATACAGTACTGTAATAACAGTGGGTGTGGAACCTTGTTTTTAACACCTGGAACTACCTGGAAACACCAGGGGAACTACCAGGCTGATACCTCCTAAAGTAGTCTGTGTGATTGACAACTGACCCATGGGGTCAAGAGATACCATTGCAAAACACCAAGGGATCCGGTAAAATCGTAGCCAGTGACAGACGGAGGTCAGGCAGAGTATGTGAAGTCCAGTAAATAATCCCAAGTCATGGCAGGCAGGGGATGGTGAATGTGGAGGCCATGCACAGGTCATCCAGGAAATGGAAAGAAGTCAGTACATGAGTAGAAAAATACAGCACACATTTGCAGGAACTAGCAATCTGGCAACCGCATGGAAAGGTGCCTTCTTAATTACCGCAAACATTCCAGCCATTGGCTAGTATAGACTAGGGTGTGCGAGATGGCCTTTAAGGGGCGTGCAGGCTGACAGAAAGAGCCAGAACCATTGAGACGGCCATAACATCTGTGGAGGGACAGAGCTACTCCAGCGACTGTAGCTGCTGGGAGAATGAGGGAAGCTGAAGACTAGGGCAGATGAGCAGAACAGTGGCAGCCCACGGAAACCACCAGAACAGGTATTATTGGAAGGTGTATCTATACTTTAAGAAGGTGTATCTATATCAACTGTACCTCCTCTTCCTAAAGGAAAAACATTTTATTTTACAAATAATGATGTTATATTTCGCCAAATACTTCGGAAGACCAAGGACAACATCTGCATTGACTTTGTATGATTCTCCAGTGTTTGTATTAATTTACTCTGGAAAATACAGTTTTCTTCCATGCTCTAAAAATATACTGATAGTTTGATTGGTTTGCTATGAAATTACCCTAGCGTGCATGTGTCTGAGAGGTCAGGGCCTGTTATGGATATTTTCTGTGGGTCTCAGGTTACGCCTCATAACTTCTTATGGGTACTGTAAGGATTTTTGTTATTTTTAGTCCTATTATCATTATAGGTGACATTATTCATGTGGTCTGTTTTCTCTAAACTTTGCTTTGATTTATCTTCTGAATTAGTTTATGCCTAATCTTCCTAGAAAGTAGCTGTAACTAAACAATTACATAAGAGCAGTTCAGATCCCCGGAGGCCTTTTTTGGAGGAAATTAATCATGCACATACCTGAATATACCGTATGTGCAGTCAACTCCAGAGTTAGTCGGTCTTTATAAATTATTGAGCCAAATGATCTGCATTGCTATCGCTCAGCTTTAGGGAGGCATACCAGAACATCAGGCTTTTTGTCACCACTGGCTATCATCCATTAACTGAAGCCATATACAGTACAGACCAAAAGTTTGGACACACCTTCTCATTCAAAGAGTTTTCTTTATTTTCATGACTATGAAAATTGTAGATTCACACTGAAGGCATCAAAACTATGAATTAACACATGTGGAATTATATACATAACAAAAAAGTTTGAAACAACTGAAAATATGTCATATTCTAGGTTCTTCAAAGTAGCCACCTTTTGCTTTGATTACTGCTTTGCACACTCTTGGCATTCTCTTGAAGAGCTTCAAGAGGTAGTCACCTGAAATGGTTTTCACTTCACAGGTGTGCCCTGTCAGGTTTATTAAGTGGGATTTATTGCCTTATAAATGGGGTTGGGACCATCAGTTGCGTTGTGGAGAAGTCAGGTGGATACACAGCTGATAGTCCTACTGAATAGACTGTTAGACTTTGTATTATGGCAAGAAAAAAGCAGCTAAGTAAAGAAAAACGAGTGGCCATCATTACTTTAAGAAATGAAGGTCAGTCAGTCCGAAAAACTGGGAAAACTTTGAAAGTGTCCCCAAGTGCAGTCACAAAAACCATCAAGTGCTACAAAGAAACTGGCTCACATGCGGACCGCCCCAGGAAAGGAAGACCAAGAGTCACCTCTGCTGCGGAGGATAAGTTAATCCGAGTCACCAGCCTCAGAAATCGCAGGTTAACAGCAGCTCAGATTAGAGACCAGGTCAATGCCACACAGAGTTCTAGCAGCAGACACATCTCTAGAACAACTGTTAAGAGGAGACTGTGTGAATCAGGCCTTCATGGTAGAATATCTGCTAGGAAACCACTGCTAAGGACAGGCAACAAGCAGAAGAGACTTGTTTGGGCTAAAGAACACAAGGAATGGACATTAGACCAGGGGAAATCGGTGCTTTGGTCTGATGAGTCCAAATTTGAGATCTTTGGTTCCAACCACCGTGTCTTTGTGCGACGCAGAAAAGGTGAACTCTACATGCCTGGTTCCCACGTGAAGCATGGAGGAGGAGGTGTGATGGTGTGGGGGTGCTTTGCTGGTGACACTGTTGGGGATTTATTCAAAATTGAAGGCATACTGAACCAGCATGGCTACCACAGCATCTTGCAGCAGCATGCTATTCCATCCGGTTTGCGTTTAGTTGGACCATCATTTATTTTTCAACAGGACAATGACCCCAAACACATCTCCAGGCTGTGTAAGGGCTATTTGACCATGAAGGAGAGTGATGGGTGCTGCGCCAGATGACCTGGCCTCCACAGTCACCGGACCTGAACCCAATCAAGATGGTTTGGGGTGAGATGGACCGCAAAGTGAAGGCAAAAGGGTCAACAAGTGCTAAGCATCTCTGGGAACTCCTTCAAGACTGTTGGAAGACCATTTCAGGTGACTACCTCTTGAAGCTCATCAAGAAAATGCCAAGAGTGTGCAAAGCAGTAATAAAAGCAAAAGGTGGCTACTTTGAAGAACCTAGAATATGACATATTTTCAGTTGTTTCACACCTTTTTGTTATGTATATAATTCCACATGTGTTAATTCATAGTTTTGATGCCTTTAGTGTGAATCTACAATTTCATAGTCATGAAAATAAAGAAAACTCTTTGAATGAGAAGGTGTGTCCAAACTTTTGGTCTGTACTGTATGTCACTGTCACTTTGACATTACTTAGGCCTCATGCCCTTGACCTTCTGTAATTTTGCATCCACATTTGTTGTAGACCCATTGACTTCAGTGGGTCCATGGTCCACATTTTGCGGCCAAGTATAGGACATATTCTATCCTTTTGCCGAATGGACATATAGATGTAGAAAGCACATGGAAGACATTCATACGTTGTTCTGCAAAAAGGTAGACTTTGTCCACAAAATGTGGACTGCTGACCCATTTTTAACTCAATGGGTTGCTACAAGAAACAAAGATAGGTTTTCTTTTGCAAATTTGCATACATCTCCCCATTCTCATCTCTGGTATTTTAAGGGGCCCTACACACATGAATTTTGTCTCACATTTTTACTGTCAACATGACAGAAAAAACATTGAAAGCTTCAGCATGCTGTGTTTAAAAAATAGTGCCAGAGAGAATAAATAGACGCCACCTAATTAACAAAAATGCTAGTAGCAAAAAATAAAAGCGCTTGTGTGTCCTGCGCTTCATATTTCCTCTAGATGTTCTGGAACTGGCATTTTTACTGCAAAAAATGCGCCAAAAACTGCAGGTGCAAAAAAAAAAAAAGCCATTAAACAGCTAAACTGTATCAGGCTTCTTTTTCCAAGTAAGCTATGAAAATAATGGATGTTAGCACCCATAAGATTTATGCCCTGTACTGTGTGGAGGAGGCATTTGTAATGAGAGTCCCGTTTGATTCTCAGAGAGGAAATCCCACCATAAAATACTGTGGTGTTTTTGTAGACAGCACATGTTTTTATTTTAGCACGCCCACACTGCTGTCCAGCTGTAGTCAGTTGGGATTCCTGTCACCACACACTTGCATAACCTGGCGTGCCAAATCTCTGAATGGGTTTCACATCTATTTCTGGAAATAAACAGAGCATTGTGAATAAGAGTTTTTGAGTTATATTTAACCAGTTCAAGACTGAGCCATTTTCCCCCTTTAATAACACATTTGCAGGTTTTTAGTACATGCAGCTTTAAATAATAGAGCAGGAGATGCTGAGCAGATTGATATATAGTTTTATGGGGAAAAGGTTCAGTAAAACCTGTAATTTATACATTTATATCTATTACAAACAGTTCTCAGTATATGGGGCAGGTGTTATTTGTGATTGACAGCTACATGTGTATACACATTTAGGCCTCTTTCACACAAGCATTTTGAAATCCATCAGTATTCTGGCTCTGGATTACGTACGGGTTCCTGATGATATACCATCAGTATTGTCATTAGGGATGAGCGAATCGACTTGCTTCACCACTTGGAACTGAACCCGAGTTCGGTACAAAGGTTTTTTACAGTAGAAATTATTTTACAAAGTTATTACCCGAAGTCTCGCGAGATTTTGCGAAGTAATAACTTTGGCTCATCGAAACCAATACATTCTAATACTGTACGGAGCGCTTGCTCGGTACAGTATTTGCTAATCGACTACGGATGAAGAATTCAGTCGATTGGCTCATCCCTAATTATCATCAGTATTGCTTAAGGATTTAGGACTCTTGGGACCGCAATTTGTGGTCCCCCAATGCCCGGGCAACATCCTGTCACGACCATGTTTATTGCCGTGACTCCTTGGGAGCCGCATACAGTTGCCCGCAGTTTTCGGGTTATTGTGTCAACCGCAGCTGGACTGGCTGAGTGTGTGCTGGGAGAGGATGCAGCTGGCAGCGACTTCCTGGGAACCATGTCCTGAGAGTGAACGTTCCCTTCTCCTATCCCCTTGTTTAAGTCCCTCACCAGTTTTTTTTTTTGGTGGGGGGGCTTTGAGGGGTGGGAGTGTCACGACCATGTTTATGGCCGGGACTCCTTGGGAGCCGCATACAGTTGCCCGCGGTTTTCGGGTTGTTGTGTCAACCGCAGCTGGAGGCATTTTGCTGTTTGCCTCAGGTGCGGTTGCCGCAGACAACAGTTATGTGTGCGGTTCCCTTGGAGTTGTGTGCGCGTTTGTATGCACTTTCGTATGTCTGTGTGCACTCTGCATTATGTGTGGTGTGCACTCACATCTTCCCCTCACTGTGGTTGTCCGTGGCAACGTTTGGTCGTTGTGTGTGCATGTGGTGGCAGTGTCCCGGCCTTCGGGCTGGCTCCCAGGACATGGTTGCCACCCATGTCGTTGCCTGCGGTAACAGCCACAGTGTGTTGGTTGTTTGGACACTTCCCCTTTAAGTTGTATTTTCCCTTCTGTGGTTTTGGAAGGGTTAACTCCCTTTCTGTGTGTGTGAGTCACTGGGTGTGTCCGACTGTGGGGTGTGGCTTCTTGGCCTATAAAGCCTCACTGTTAGCACAGGTCTGAGGGTTGCTTCAGCCATGCTTAGCTGGAGCAGCCTCCTGTGTTTTCTACCTGCCAGTGAGAGCCCCCCCCCCCCTGTGGTCATAAAGATATTGTCACGTTATGTTTATGTCATGTTGTGTGAGATGTCCATGTGATGTTCTGTTGGGACCTTCCTTTGGTATTTTGTGCAGCTTATGGTTCTGGATTCCTGTGTGCACAGGGATCCAGTCAGCAAGGCTGTGGCAGGTTGGTGGAACTTCTTAGTTCGCCTGCCATTTCCATAAGTCTGTTTGTGTTCCCCTTTTCCCAGCAGCTTGGCCATTGAGACTCCTGCTCCTCCGTGCCTAGGAGGAGTAGGTCGTCTTACCCTGACTCCTAGTCCAGGGACCGGACGGAGGGTGAGTTAGGGATCCGAGGTTCCGGAGCATGGGTCCTCCTACCTTAAAGGTCGGCCCATGCAGCTAGGAGTTAGGGTCAGGTTAGGGACGCGTTAGGAGGTGACCTGCTCCCTAATCCTGTCTTCCTGGCCGAGCAGCCTAACATCATCGGGCATCGCACGGCTGAGGCTTTTCTCCATCCTCAGCCGTGACACATCCATGCAGATTCCGCAGACAGATCCAGACCCATTCAACTTTAATGGGTTTGTGGTCCGTCCGCACTACAAAAAAGTAATGCATGCACTACTTTTTTTGCAGTGCGAAGACACAGACAGAAACCCTGCAGAAGCACTCTGTAGTGCTTCTGTGGGGTTCTATGCCTCCATTCCGGATTGGGGACCCGCTCAAGTGAATTCTTTCACTTTCTTCTTGCCAATTTTCTGATCTTTAGTAAAGGTTTCTTGATCTAGTTGAGAACTAATATAGGCCTAGTTGGTCAATTATCATATTTCTGTTATAAGGAACAGGGGTCTCTCTATTGCTTCATGTTCACCTTCTTACTAATTTTGTTTGGGTATTAGCTATCCAACTGCCTTTCATAGCGTTTTCTAGGTGCATTCCCTTCTAGATAGTTTGCACTGTATTCTATATTTTAGGATCTGTAGTTTCATGACTGTATCTTGTTCTGGACAATAATGTGTGTGGCACTCAAGGCAAAAGCATGGGTGCTGTTAGGGATCCCAACCAAAAGGAGTAGATAAAAAGTAACTTAACACCCCTTATTTTGAAGCGAAAACAGTGCATCTTTTTTATTTTGTTTGATTTTTATTCAATCAACATTTGTTGTGCGACATTCTGGTCCCATGTGACTAGTGTTGAGCGAATTGAAGTATCCAAAGTGGACTTCAATCCGAATATCCGGAAAAATTTGATTTGCTGCACGGCAGAATTTCATTGCGCTTCATGTTAACAAATAAAATTTCCCTGAAATGACGGTAAAAAAAACATACTAAGGGTACTTTCACACTAGCGGTTTTCTTTTCCGGCATAGAGTTCCGTCAAAAGGGTTCAATGCCGTAAAAGAACCGATCAGTTATATCCCCATGCATTCTGAATGGAGAGCATTCTATTCAGGATGGATGTCTTCAGTTCAGTCTTTTTGACTGATCAGGCAAAAGATAAAACTGCAACATGCTACGGTTTTATCTCTGGCCCAAAAAACTGAAGACTTGTCTGAATGCTGTAGGAATGTATTAGTGCCGGATCCGGCATTCAAAATACCGGAATGCCGGATCCGTTCTTCCGGTCTACGCATGCGCAGATTATAAAAAAAGGGGAAAAAAATAAATGCCGGATTCGTTTTGCCGGAAGGCAAACCGAAAGACGCATCCGGCATTTCAATGCATTTTTCTGACTGATCAGGCATTTTTAAGACGGATCAGTCTTACAAATGCCATCAGTTGGCATACGTTTTATTGAATCCGGCAGGCAGTTCCGGGGACGGAACTGCTTGCTGGATCACTCTGCCGCAAGTGTGAAAGTAGCCTCACATCATCCATTTGAGCGCGAAGAGCCCAAGATTTTGCTTGGTGTCTTTAATGTACACTTAACAAGAATATAAACGCAACACTTTCGGTTTTGCTCCCATTTTGCATGAGCTGAACTCAAAGATCTGAAATATTTTTTACATACACAAAATACCCATTACTCTCAAATATTGTTCACAAATCTGTCTAAATCTGTGTTAGTGAGCACTTCTCCTTTGCTGAGACAATCCATCCCACCTCACAGGTGTGGCATATCAAGGTGCTGATTAGACAGCATGAATATTGCACAGGTGTGCCTTAGACTGCCCACAATAAAAGGCCACTCTGAAATGTACAGTTTGATCACACAGCACAATGCCACAGATGTCACAACGTTTGAGGGAGCGTGCAATTGCCATGCTGACTGCAGGAATGTCTACCAGAGCTGTTGCCCGTGCAATGAATGTTCATTTCTCTACCATAAGCCGTCTCCAAAGGCGTTTCAAAGAGTTTGGCAGTACATCCAACCGGCCTCACAACCACAGACCACGTGTAACCACACCAGCCCAGGACCTCCACATCCAGTATGTTCACCTCCTGGATCGTCTGAGACCAGCCACCTGGACAGCTGCAGCAACAATCCCAAAGAATTTCTGCACAAACTGTCAGAAACCGTCTCAGGGAAGCTCATCTGCATTCTCATCGTCCTCATCGGGGTCTGGACCTGACTGCAGTTCGTCGTCTTAACCGACTTGTGGGCAAATGCTCACATTCGATGGCATCTGGCACGTTGGAGAGGCGTTCTGTTCACAGATGAGTCCCAGTTTTCACTGTTCAGGGCAGATGGCAGTGTGTGGCATCGTGTGGGTGAGCGGTTTGCTGACGTCAACGTTGTGGATCGAATGGTCCATGGTGGCGGTCAGGTTATGGTGTGGGTAGGCGTATGTTATGTACAACAAACACAGGTGCATTTTATTGATGGAATTTTGAATACACAGAGATACTGTGACAAGATCCTGAGGCCCATTGTTGTGCCATTCACCCACGACCATCACCTCATGTTGCAGCATGATGATGCACGGCCCCATATTGCAAGGATCTGTACACAATTCCTGGAAGCTGGAAACATCCCAGTTCTTGCATGGCCAGCATACTCACCGGACATGTCACCCATTGAGCATGTTTGGGATGCTCTGGATCGGCGTATACGACAGTGTGTTCCAGTTCAGCCAATATTCTGCATCTTTGCACAGCTATTGAAGAGGAGTGGACCAACATTCCACAGGCCACAATCAACAACCTGATCAACTCTATGTGACGGAGATGTGTTGCACTGCGTGAGGCAAATGGTGACCACACCAGATACTGACTGGTTTTCTGACCCCCCCCCCAGTAAGGCAAAACTGTGCACATTTCAGAGTGGTCTTTTATTGTGGGAAGTCTAAGGCACACCTGCGCAATATTCATGCTTTCTAGTCAGCACCTTGATATGCCACACCGATTATCTCGGCAAAGGAGAAGTGCTCACTAACACAGATTTAGGGTCCATTCACAAGTCCGTAATTTGGGTCTGCATTCATTCCGCAATTTGCGGACCGATTCACTTTCAATGGGGCTGGAACGGATGTGAATCTGCATTCTCGGGATCCGCATCCGTGTTTTCGGGATCCGCAATTTCGTTCCTGAAATCCTGAAAAAAATAGAACATGTCCTATTCTTGTCCGCAATTGCAGGTGTCCGTGTTTTGCGGACGTGTGAATGGACCCTTAGACAGATTTGTGAACAATATTTGAGAGTAATGGGTCTTTTGTGTATGTAGAAAATGTTTCAGATCTTTGAATTCAGCTCATGCAAAATGGGAGCAAAACCGAAAGCGTTTATATTTTTGTTCAGATGGCCAGTGCGGTATCTTTGCGCGCAAATGGATGAGGTGACTCGGCATCTGAGGGGCTCAATGATGGGAGGGGGGGGGGGGGGGGGGCTTTGAAATCACCAGCCCCCGACATTGCGCCCTCTACATACAAAGAAATGCGCTTCATCACAAACCGAATTTCTTCGTGAAATTTGATGAAGCAGCTGAATCAAATTTTCCGTAGCTGTGACCTTGCTCAAATACTACAAAAGAATAGACAATATATATGAAGGTATATACACAAAACATTTACATATCTGAAGTATAAGATGTCAAAAACATGCTTAATCTCACCAGGAAATATACATAAGCGTATCCCTGAGCACAGTGGCGTACATAGAGAGGTTAGGGCCCTATAGCAAGGATCAAACCAGGCCCCCCCCCCCCCGCAGGACAGAAAGGTTAGAGTCCTGACCAAGTTTTCACCCACAGTAGAAGAGGAGATAATCCCAACTCTTGCCCTGGGCCCCATAGCAGTTGTAGTTTTGCCACCCAATCTGCTCAAAAAAATTGCACAAACAATTTACATGCTACAGATTTCAAAAGCTGCACGTCAGGTCAATTTCTGCATGGAAGAAAAAAGTAACGTGTATGTGAGATTAGTCTAATGTCATACACTGTGCTGGTACAGCAAAGGCCGTATCAAGGGGTAGAGCCTTTAGGGGAGGCTAGCATGATGGGGGATTGGTTCATGGAGACCCCGGGGGTTAGGGATTGTATAATTCAATTTTAGAGGCGGGAATTAAGGGGTTAAACAAGCAGGAAGGAAGAAGACAGGCTGCCATTTTAGATGAAACTTTAGCTCCCACGCACCCTGTTCTTGTGAAGTTTTCCAGTCAACGGTTTGAGGGGAGGGAGGTCACATGTAGGCAATGGTTTGGGTTTGTAGGGCATGGTGTTAGTAGGGCGACAATTTGTCATGGCGGCTGTGTCGGTTAGAAGTCCTTGAATTTGGAAATATTCAATATGCAAAACGCGGAACACAATTACGGACGTGTGAATGGAGCCTAATCCTCATTTGTTAAGTGGACAGCTAAACAATTGTGTGGAGGTCAACTTGTAATGTACAGTATGAATGACTTCTATAGACTGCACTATACTGCATTGCCTGAAGTTATCTGCATCACATTCATCTTTGTATACCAAGCAACTAGCATAATGCAACAGTTTGATGGTAGATGATTGTCGATTACTCCAGATTAATGTTTTCCATTATACAACAAAGATGGGAAAATATCCTGCAAACTTTTAGTTGTTGATGCCAGGTGAGTTCTGAAAGGTTCTTGGTGTACCCCTGAAATCATCGCTTGGATAACCCTGATGATATATGAGTGCAGGCTGTGCAATTCATGTTTGCCTCAATTCCCTGCCCAATTCCCTAAGCTCACATTTTTGCACAGCATGATCTAAATGATTGCCTCCTTCCAGTCAAACAGACATGCAAACTTATTTTTCATCCCTGCTCTAGAAATTCCACATATCAGCATTATGGTAAATAATATTTAATGACTCATTTTTATTATAACCCTCTAGATGAAAGGTAAGGATAAAAAGTCGCTACCATATACAGGGCTCATGACATCAAAAATTCCATCCAGACATAGAACAATTAAAACCACATGCATAAAGTAAAGGGGATGTTTATGAGATTCAGTACAATGAGATATAAATATCAATGACAAATGATCCAGCTGTAATAACCCTGGAAATCCCTCTGTGCATTCAGAGGAAAAATGGTCTATTTACAGTGAGAAGCTCTGTTCTGGTGCCACTTAACACGGACATAACATGTCATATTGAAAAAGCAATGCAACCTGCAGCTAGCAGAAGTTAAACAAAGTGATATAAAGATCCAAAACTTGAATTTTATTTGTTCAAAGTGTACGTAAACATTCATAATAACTTTAAATGTGCAGAACATAATTTTTCGAATGTGATTTAAAGAGTAACTAAACCTTTGGCCTCACGCACACGGCCGTGCCATTTTTTGCGGTGCCGCCCGTGTTGCCTTCTGCAATTTGCGGAACGGGCGCCAGCAATGTAAATGCCTATTCTTGTCCGCAAAGCACGGACAAGAATAGGACATGTTATATTTTTTTAACGGGGCCGCTGTCCGCATCTTTTGCGGCCCTATTAAAGTGAATGGGTCCGCATCCGAGCGGCTCGGATGCGGACCCAAACAACGGCCGCGTGCATGAGGCCTTTATATGAACTTTTCATATGATGTCCCTAATGCCCTAATAAAACTATTTGTAATATACTCTATTAGGGTACTTTCACACTTGCGTCAAAGTTTTCCGGTATTGAGTAGTGATGTCACGAACATAAAATTTTCCGTTTGCGAACAGCGAACGCGAATTTCCGCAAATGTTCGCGAACGTGCGAACCGGGCAAACCGCAATAGACATCAATAGGAAGGCGAATTTGAAAACCCACAGGTACTCTTTGTGGCCACAATAGTGATGGAAAAGTTGTTTCAAGGGGACTAACACCTGGACTGTGGCATGCCGGAGGGGGATCCATGGCAAAACTCCCATGGAAAATTACGTAGTTGACGCAGAGTGTGGTAAGTTGAAATCGCAATGCGATTTATAGAACTTGAATTAATCACATTGCGATTTAAACTTTCTCAAATCCGACAGTACATTCTACCATGGAGTCGTTCCCATGGTGATGGGGACGCTCCATGAGCACGGAAGTCAGCAGAAGTTCTGTTGAAATCGCGATGCGATTTATAGAACTTGAATTAATCGCATTGCGATTTCAACTTAGAGCTTCTGTCGACTTCCGTGCTCTTGAGGACCTGCATATCCCCTGAGGACGCCGAAGGCTCGGCGAAACATGTAGGGAAGCGGGCGCACACATTTTAGAATCAGACTGAGCGGAGTGAGCCCTCATAGCAGAGACATAGTGCAACTAAACATAAAGTTGCTATAAAGAGATAGGGATTTGGGCAAGCCCTGAGAATTGTATCAGGACTCAGGAGCTATCCCATCCAGTGACATATACCAAGAGGGGTATATAAACATATACAATAGTCTCACCGCTCATTCTGAGGACTTTTAATCACATTTAGAGTTCAACTTTTAAATAGAAAGAATAAAGATATAAGTTTTATGCACCTAAAATAAAAAATTAGTCAGTGGGTGGTTCAAGCCACGCTTAGGTCGCACGACCCTTGAAAAACTTGGAGCATCCCCATCACCATGGGAACGGCTCCATGCTAGAATGTACTGTCGGATTTGAGAAAGTTGTAATCGCAATGCGATTAATGCAGGTTATATTAATCGCATTGCGAATTCAACTTAGAGCTGCTGGGTTCCTAATGGTTTTATTGCTAGAATATAACGAAGATTGAGAATATAGTGCTATATTCGTTATATTCGTCAATTCTAGCAATACAACCATTAGGAACTCAGCTTGAATTCGCAATGCGATTAATATAACCTGCATTATTCGCATTGCGATTACAACTTAGATCTGAGTTCCTAATGGTTGTATTGCTAGAATTGACAACGAATATAGCACTATATTCTCAATCTTCGTTATATTCTTTCAATATAACCATTAGGAACCCAGCTCTAAGTTGTAATCGCAATGCGAATAATATAACCTGTATTAATCGCATTGCAATTACAACTTTGTGACTCTGCAGCTTCAGAATTAATCTAAGATGGATGCTGTCCTTGCTTTTTGATAGGCGGTGGGAGGGTCTGGGAGGGAGGGTCTGCTGCTGATTGGCTGGAATGTGTCTGCTGACTGTGAGGTGCAGGGTCAAAGTTTGCTCAATGATGACGTATAGGAGGCGGCCCGCAGCGGCCAACATGAACAAGCTATGTTCGCCGGGAACTATTGGCCGGCGAATAGTTCGGGACATCTCTAGTATTGAGTTCCGTCCTAGGATCTCAATACCGGAAAAAAACAGTTTTATCCTAATGCATTCTGAATGAAAAGCAATCTGTTCAGGATGCATCAGGATGTCTTCAGTTCTGTCCTTTTACAGTATTTGGACGCAGAAAAAACATATTTTTTCATTGGAATGTATTAAAATTGCCACATTGATGGATACGGTCTTCCGGTCTGTGCATGCGCAGACCTTTAAAAACGCTTTAAAAAAAATATGTTTTTCCGGATGACACCGGAGAGACGGATCCGGTATTGCAATGCATTTGTGAGATGGATCCGCATCCGGATCCGTCTACAAATGGTTTCCTTTTTTGCATACAGATTGCCGGATCTGGCAGGCAGTTCCGGCGACGGAACTGCCTGCCGGAATCCAGCAACGCTAGTGTGAAAGTACCCTTAATCAATTTTCTATTTTTATGACACTTTTCCCTGCCTAAAGTGCACCATTGACAGTGTGCTTAAAGGGAACCTGTCACCGGGATTTTGTGTATAGAGCTGAGGACATGGGTTGCTAGATGGCCGCTAGTACATCCGCAATACCCAGTCCCCATAGCTCTGTGTGCTTTTATACAAATTAACCTGAGATGAGTCCTGTCCCTAAGATGAGTCCAGCGTGAAGGAGCCCAGCACCGCCCCACATCCTCAGAATCTCCTCCTTGCTCCCCGATGTCAGAAAGCTAGAGTGCAGTAATTTCGTGATGCGCGAGCTAGCGCATGCGCAGTTCCTTCCCTGAGGCTGATGCCAGCCCAGGGAAGGAACACTATGATGACACTGTGCATGCACTAGCTCGCGCTTCACGAGATTACGGCGCTCTAGCTTTCTGATGTCGGGGAGCAAGGTGGAGATTCTGAGGATGCGGGGCGGTGCTGGGCTCCTTCACGCTGGACTCATCTCACATACAGGACTTATCTCAAGTTAATTTGCATATGTATCAAATCAATTTTTTTGTACTATACCAGGATTAGCTGAGCGGAGCGGGGTCCTGCTTCTGCCTGCTCCGCTAAGCTAAGAGAACTGCTCGTCAGCTCTTAACAGAACTGTGCCTATTGCTGGTGTTTGTACTGCAACTCTCATCATCCTCAATAAAAAGGATTGTTTCTTGAAATTACTAAACTAGGCATGGTTATAGCCATCACCATCCACTAGCCCGTTGCACCCTGCCAACTATCTACCATTAAGAGAACCCAAACCACCATCAGGAAGAAGCCCTAGAAAGTCACAGAGTGCCCCAAGAGAGGAAAGGGTGTGTCGTCCATTCACTGTTCACCAAAGTAAGGACTGCCATTGTGAACTGTGAGTACTACTACCTCTCTAGCGGCCATAACCACCACTTTCATCCTCTCTGCCCTGCGACTGCCTTGTAGCTTGCTGCACAGGCACATTTCTTCACACAAAAACACTGGTTTGTACTTGTTTACACAGTATATACACTCATTGACAAAAAAAAAATAAACGCCAAAAAGGATTTGCTGGAATGGAATGACATCAATTCGACACAATTCTAACATTTTTGGCTCTATGCACCACCACAATGGGTTTGAAATGAAACAAACAAGATGTGCTTTAACTGCAGACTGTCAGCTTCAGTTTGAAGGTATTTACATCCAAATCAGGCGACCGGTGTAGGAATTACAACAGTTTGCATATGTGCCTTCCACGTGTTAAGGGACCGAAAGTAATGGGACAATTGGCTTCTCAGCTGTTCCATGGCCAGGTGAGTGTTATTCCCTCATGTCCCCAATTACAATGAGCAGATAAAAGGTCCAGAGCTCATTTCAAGTGTGATATTTGCATTTGGAAATGTTTCTGTCAACTCTCAAGATGAAATCCAAAGAGCTGTCACTATCAGTGAAGCAAGCCATCATTAGATTTAAAAAAACAAAACAAACCTATCAGAGAGATAGCAAAAACATTAGGTGTTGCCAAAACAACTGTTTGGAACATTCTTAAAAAGAAGGAACGCAGCGGTGAGCTCAGCAACACCAAAAGACCTGGAAGACCACGGAAAACAACTGTGGTGGATGACCGAAGAATTATTTTCCTGGTGAAGAAAACACCCTTCACAACAGTTGGTCAGATCAAGAACACTCTCCAGGAGGTAGGTATATGTGTGTCAAAGTCAACAATCAAGAGAAGACTTCACCAGAGTGAATACAGAGGGTTCGCCACAAGATGTAAACCATTGATGAGCCTCAAAAACAGGAAGGCCAGATTAGTGAAAAAAGCTCTTGTCACTTTGTTTGCTGCATTGCTATTCGTCTGCTTTAGAGTTCTATTAATTGAGGCACATTCGCCAAGTGTTACATTTGTATCGGTCCGTCGGAGCCTTCCTGTATCTATTTCATATGGTCTATGGGCAACAGTACACAGGAGAGGAACTGCTCCGTGTCCATGATCAAGAAATCAAATCCTGACTTTCTCTGCGACAACTCAAAATCGGAACCATGATGACCGACAATGGGAAGAACATGGTGTCAGTGCTGTGTCAAGGAGGGATGAGCCATGCGCCCTGCATGGTGCATGTGTTCAATCTAGTTGCAAAGCGGTTCCTGAAGTCTTCCACCCATCTGCAAGACATTATAAAAATGGCCAGGAAACTTTGCATGCACTTCAGCCACTCGTACTCTGCCAAGCACACCCTCCTTGAGTTGCAGCGGTAGAACGGCGTCCCCCAACATAGGCTGATATGCAATGTTTCCACCCGGTGGAATTCCACCCTCCCTATATTGGACCGACTATATGAACAGAGAAAGGCCATAAACGATTTATTGATGATCCAAGTGGACAGAGGTACTCCCCTGTATAACTTCGATGTTAGCCAGTGGCAGCTCATGCGTGACATCTTCCGTTTGCTCGTGCCCTTTGAGGAGGCCACTTTTCACACTTGCGTTCGGGGCTCCGCTTGTGAGTTCCGTTTAAAGGCTCTCACAAGCGGCCCGAACGGATCCGTACAGCCCTAATGCATTCTGAGTGGATAAGGATCTGCTCAGAATGCATCAGTCTGGCACCGTTTGGCCTCCGTTCCGCTCAGCACTCGGACACCCGAACGCAGCTTGCAGCGTTCGGGTGTCCGCCTGGCCGTGCGGAGGCAAACGGATCCGTCCAGACTTACTAGGGTGGGGGGGCTGCTGGCACTTGGGAAGGGGTGTGTGTGTCTGGAACAGTGGGGGCTGCTGGCACTGGTGGTGGGGGCTGCCTTTATAGGGGGCTTCTGGCACTGGGGGGGCTGCTGGCACTGCCACTGCGAAGGGGGGGGGGGGTTGGCTGGAACTGGGGGGGGTCTGCTGGCACTGTGATAATGTTTGTGGCTAGAACTGTGAGGTGCTTCTGGCACTGCAGGGGTTTTTGTGGCTGAAACTGTGGTTGCTGCTGGCACTGCGGGGGTGTTTGTGGCTGCGGGGGTGTTTGTGGCTGAAACTGTGGTTGCTGCTGGCACTGCGGGTGTGTTTGTGGCTGGAACTGTGCGGTGCTTCTGGCACTGCAGGGGTTTTTGTGGCTGGAACTGTGGGGTCTGCTGGCACTGCAGAGCTGTTTGTGTCTGAAACTGTGGATGTTGCTGGCACTGCGGGGGGGAGTGTGTGGCTGGAACTGGAGGGGGTCTGCTGGCACTGCGATGATGTTTGTGGCTGGAACTGTGAGATGCTTCTGGCACTGCAGGGGTTTTTGAGGCTGGAACTGTGGTTGCTGCTGGCACTGCGGGGGTGTTTGTGGCTGAAACTGTGGTTGCTGCTGGCACTGCGGGGGTGTTTGTGGCTGAAACTGTGGTTGCTGCTGGCACTGCGGGTGTGTTTGTGGCTGGAACTGTGTGGTGCTTCTGGCACTGCAGGGGTTTTTGTGGCTGGAACTGTGGGGTCTGCTGGCACTGCGGGGGTGTTTGTGGCTGAAACTGTGGTTGCTTCTGGCACTGCGGGCGTGTTTGTGGCTGGAACTATGCTGTGCTTCTGGCACTGCAGGGGTTTTTGTGTCTGGAACTGTGGTTGCTGCTGGCACTGCGGGGGGGGGAGTGTGTGGCTGGAACTGGAGGGGTCTGCTGGCACTGCGATGATGTTTGTGGCTGGAACTGTGAGATGCTTCTGGCGCTGCAGGGGTTTTTGTGGCTGGAACTGTGGTTGTGCTGGCAATGCGGGGGTGTTTGTGGCTGAAACTGTGGTTGCTGCTGGCACTGCGGGGGTGTTTGCGGCTGGAACTGTGCGGTGCTTCTGGCACTGCAGGGGTTTTTGTGGCTGGAACTGTGGGGTCTGCTGGCACTGCGGGGGTGTTTGTGTCTGAAACTGTGGTTGCTGCTGGCACTGTGGGGGTGTTTGTGGTTGGAACTGTGCGGTGCTTCTGGCACTGCAGGGTTTTTTGTGTCTGGAACTGTGGGGTCTGCTGGCACTGCAGGGGTGTTTGTGGCTGAAACTGTGGTTGCTGCTGGCACTGCGGGGGGAGTGTGTGGCTGGAACTGGGGGGGGGGTCTGCTGGCACTGCGATGATGTTTGTGGCTGGAACTGTGAGATGCTTCTGGCACTGCAGGGGTTTTTGAGGCTGGAACTGTGGTTGCTGCTGGCACTGCGGGGGTGTTTGTGGCTGAAACTGTGGTTGCTGTTGGCACTGCAGGGGTCTTTGTGGCTGAAACTGTGGTTGCTGCTGGCACTGCGGGTGTGTTTGTGGCTGGAACTGTGCGGTGCTTCTGGCACTGCAGGGGTTTTTGTGGCTGGAACTGTGGGGTCTGCTGGCACTGCGGGGGTGTTTGTGGCTGAAACTGTGGTTGCTGCTGAAACTGCGGGGGTGTTTGTGGCTGAAACTCTGGTTGCTGCTGGCACTGCGGGTGTGTTTGTGGCTGGAACTATGCTGTGCTTCTGGCACTGCAGGGGTTTTTGTGGCTGGAACTGTGGGGTCTGCTGGCACTGCGGGGGTGTTTGTGGCTGAAACTGTGGTTGCTGCTGGCACTGCGGGGGTGTTTGTGGCTCGAACTGTGCGGTGCTTCTAGCACTGCAGGGGTGTTTGTGGCTGGAACTGTGGGGTCTGCTGGCACTGCGGGGGTGTTTGTGGCTGAAACTGTGGTTGCCGCTGGCACTGCGGGGGTGTTTGTAGCTGGAACTGTGCGTTGCTTCTGGCACTGCAGGGGTGTTTGTGGCTGGAACTGTGTGGTGCTTCTGCCACTGCAGGGGTTTTTGTGGCTGGAACTGTGGGGTCTGCTGGCACTGCAGGGGTGTTTGTGGCTGAAACTGTGGTTGCTGCTGGCACTGCGGGGGGAGTGTGTGGCTGGAACTGGGGGGGGGGGGTCTGCTGGCACTGCGATGATGTTTGTGGCTGGAACTGTGAGATGCTTCTGGCACTGCAGGGGTTTTTGAGGCTGGAACTGTGGTTGCTGCTGGCACTGCGGGGGTGTTTGTGGCTGAAACTGTGGTTGCTGTTGGCACTGCAGGGGTCTTTGTGGCTGAAACTGTGGTTGCTGCTGGCACTGCGGGTGTGTTTGTGGCTGGAACTGTGCGGTGCTTCTGGCACTGCAGGGGTTTTTGTGGCTGGAACTGTGGGGTCTGCTGGCACTGCGGGGGTGTTTGTGGCTGAAACTGTGGTTGCTGCTGAAACTGCGGGGGTGTTTGTGGCTGAAACTCTGGTTGCTGCTGGCACTGCGGGTGTGTTTGTGGCTGGAACTATGCTGTGCTTCTGGCACTGCAGGGGTTTTTGTGGCTGGAACTGTGGGGTCTGCTGGCACTGCGGGGGTGTTTGTGGCTGAAACTGTGGTTGCTGCTGGCACTGCGGGGGTGTTTGTGGCTCGAACTGTGCGGTGCTTCTAGCACTGCAGGGGTGTTTGTGGCTGGAACTGTGGGGTCTGCTGGCACTGCGGGGGTGTTTGTGGCTGAAACTGTGGTTGCCGCTGGCACTGCGGGGGTGTTTGTAGCTGGAACTGTGCGTTGCTTCTGGCACTGCAGGGGTGTTTGTGGCTGGAACTGTGTGGTGCTTCTGCCACTGCAGGGGTTTTTGTGGCTGGAACTGTGGGGTCTGCTGGCACTGCGGGGGTGTTTGTGGCTGAAACTGTGGTTGCTGCTGGCACTGCGGGTGTGTTTGTGGCTGGAACTGTGGGGGCTGCTGGCATTGGGGGGGCTGAGGGCACTGTGGGAAGGTTGTTTGGAACTGGGGGCCTGATGTCATTGTGGGGGCTGCTGGCACTATGCGGGGCTGCTGTCTCTGGGGGTGTTTATGGCACTTGGGGGGGATTATGGCTCCTGTCGGATTAATTTTTTTAATCATTTTATTATTAGGGTTGTTCCCAAAAAAATAAAAAAAATTTAAGAAACTTCTGCTGTGGGCAAGCACAGATCTATATTTTAAAAAGTAAGTATAAAAAAAAAAAATGTTGATATATGAGGAAATAGTGCTCTACAAGTTCCTTTAACGTTATCTGCATTTTGTCTGGTATTCTGTTGCGTACAGGTGTCATCAAAGAAGACATCCGCCATAGACTGGAAAAACCCACCCAGAAGGAAACGTCGTATCCAGTGGCCGGTAAGTATAAAATCAACACTTGGAGTTTTTACTGTTTGATTCGTTGCATTAATCAGTATGTGCTCTTATTATAGATTTCTTCATCATCTGCGGAGAGCTCTCCGAAAGTGTTCGGCGCTGCTGGGGCTCGCTCACCTGCCGCATCGCCATCATCCAGATATAGATATCTTAATTTTTTTTAATTTAAATACATTCTTATAAAAAAAAATATTTTTGTTTCAGCAATCTGCACCTAGAGCCGCCAGCGAGGATCCTCCAGTCGCCTCCAGAGTCTGTGGGAATGAGCGTGGCGGTCGTAGACGTGTAAGTCTTGAATTAAGTAGTTTTAATTTTGTATTCAAATTTTTGTATTAGGATTTACATTAAATTTTGTATTTCCTTTTTTTCAGGGTTCCGTTGGCTCCACCAGGGAAGATGAGGAGTTCGGGGTTCCGACCATCGATAACCTGCTCCTCATCCAACTGGTGGAGGCACGTCCAGCATTATGGGACCACTCCGACCGCCACCACGCTGATCATCATCGTACCCAGCGGCTCTGGAGGGACATCTGTGCTGAAATTTTCGAGACCTGGGGGTATCTAAATGCGGCAGCTGAGGAGAAATATGCTAAGTAAAACAATATGTATTATAATACATTAAAATATTGTTCTTTTCCTTTCATCATGCTGATTTTAGTTTTTATTGTTTTTTTCTATAGTCAAACTGGTTACAACGCGCTGGCGATCTATCCGAGACGGAGGAACCTCAGGGACCACCTACATCCATACGGCGGCCCTGGGGTTCCTACGAAAGGCAATGGCATCAAGAAGGTAAATATTTTTAACAACTGTTAAAAAAAAAATTGTAAAGGGGCTGTCTGAGACAGGGTAGCGTTTGGCTCCGCTGTTTTGGCCAGCCCCCTACAGTCAGAGGAACAACTGTTCTTTCCATCTGAGTGTAAGGGGCTGTCTGAGACAGTGGAGCGTTTGGCTCCCCTGTTTTTCCCAGCCCCCTACAGTCAGAGGGACAACTGTTCTCTCCGTCTGAGTGTAAGGGGCTGTCTGAGACAGTGGAGCGTTTGGCTCCCCTGTTTTGGCCAGCCCCCTACAGTCCGTCTGAGTGTAAGGGGCTGTCTGAGACAGCGGAGCGTTTGGCTCCCCTGTTTTGGCCAGCCCCCTACAGTCCGTCTGAGTGTAAGGGGCTGTCTGAGACAGCGGAGCGTTTGGCTCCCCTGTTTTGGCCAGCCCCCTACAGTCAGATGGACAACTGTTCTCTCCGTCTGAGTGTAAGGGGCTGTCTGAGACAGTGGAGCGTTTGGCTTCCCTGTTTTGGCCAGCCCCCTACAGTCCGTCTGAGTGTAAGGGGCTGTCTGAGACAGCGGCGCGTTTGGCTCCCCTGTTTTGGCCAGCCCCCTACAGTCAGATGGACAACTGTTCTCTCCGTCTGAGTGTAAGGGGCTGTCTGAGACAGTGGAGCGTTTGGCTCCCCTGTTTTGGCCAGCCCCCTATGGTATACGGTAGACATAGCATAGAACATAGATGTTTTATTTAAAGAACAATTCCTAGCTTTCCTTATTTTTTTCCTACAGAAGTGCCAACAGCACTCGGGAGGCGGAACCGGAACAGATTGCCAGCGTCAGCCCTCCTGTCCCTCATGTATCGGCTCAGGATAATCCGGGTATCCTACCGGGTCCCTCCGCTCAACAGAGGCTCTTAGGTTTTCGCCAAAATTTGAGAGCCCTGGTTAGCGGGCAGAGATCCGGTAGGCCAAATCGAGCTGATTATGCGAACCTTGTAGAGGTCGTTTCCGACGCTCTAGAAGGTTTTGCCCAACGTCAGATGGAGTTTGGTGCTGACTTGATTTGCCGCTGGGAGGGGACGGAGTCGGCGTGTCAACGCAGCCCAAACTACCATTATGGGCTAAGCAAAATCAGTTTGATGGACTCAATGACGCCCGAGCAGTTGCATGAGTTTAAGATCATGCTAGAGAACGGGTCATGGGAAATCATGCACCGCCCCCAACCCCCCCCCCCCCCACCCCCATCCCACACCTACCCCCCATCCCACACCAGTGGCCAGTATGGCCAACCTTTCCCTTCCCACCCCCCCAAGCATGTGTTTCCTTCTGCTTCTTTTTCTTCTCCTGCCCCGTATTTTCCTCCTACTTCTTTTCAAACTCCCTCCACCTCTACACATGCTCGGGTCCGCTCTTCCTCAGACCCTTCCTTTCTCCACACCCCGCAATTACGCCCTGCATCCTTTCCTGTGGCCCGTAGTTTCACCTCAGTGGATCGCCAGGACAGGGGGGCTACCATTGCCAGCCCCAGACCATCGAGTCCACGACAGTCCACCTCCCCTCAAAGTTATGAACAGTTATAAAAAAATTATGTTTATATTTATTTTATTTATTTTCTATATTAAAAATAAAATTAAAATTATACTTTACTGCACTGTGTCTGTGTTTTTATTGTCCTGTACAGGGTAACCTTGGCACTACAGCTGTGTTGAAATTAAAACTACCCTAATCTCACTACGGTGCGTTTATTATAACACCCTTGGTAGTTTTTATATCAAAACAGCATTAGTGCCAATGTCGTAAGATCCATTAAAACATGACCATCAATAATGAGCTATCTTTTGGCTCTTTATTGATCGTAGACCCTATGATTGGCACATGAACAAGCAAATGCTTGTTCATTGTTCAAACTTGTGCCCTTTCATATTAGCCCTTGTGGGAGTCACGGTCCATCAGCATCATCAGGAATTCATTAATAAATTGTGTTTTTAACGTTTAATGATTTCCAGATGACCCTCTAATATAACTAGTGTGATTACCACAAGGGACACGCAAGGGACATACAGTTTTTAAAGGGGTATTCACATAGACAATGGGGGGATTTCACTTGAATATGCCCCCATTGTCTGATAGGTGTGGGTAACATTGGTAGGACCCGCACCTATATCGAGAACGGAGCGAGGAGCACTGTTGCTGGAGGACAAGAAATTTCCCATGGTATGTCCACCACCAAGCGCTAATCCCCGCCTCTCCCATAGAAATGAATGGAGGACGGCAGCGCAGTACGACCTCATCTACTTTCTTGGCTGCCTTCTCAATATATGTGAGGGTACCGGCCGTGGGACCCGCACCTATAAGACAATGTAGGCATATCTTAAAGTGGTATGCTCCCATTGTATGAGATGAGAAAACCCCTTTAAGGCCTCTTGCACACGACTGTATGCCCCAAGAGACATATGGTCCGTGAGCGAGCCATATGTCCCGTAGTGGCATTGATCGTGCGCACGAGAGTACACAGCATCATAGTCACAATGATTCTGTGCAAGTTGAGCTGCCCGCGGGGATATAGTCTTGCACTAATAGATCATATGAGTAGTGCGGGACAATAGCCCAGTTTGCGGCACAACATGGTCAGCATCATGATGCTCTGTACTCTTGTACACATGATCAATGACGATCAGGGACATATGGCCTGCTAAAGAACACTATACATATTTAAGTGCATGTAGTCATGTACAAGAGTCCGAAAGGTGTGGTCCATTATCAAAGTTGGACCAGCTTTGAATTTCAACAAGATAGCCCTGGAGAAATATAGGAGCATTACAACCCTATAGATCTGAATACATGAAGATGGAACCTAGAAATGCTTCTCATTCCAAAACGGATCCGCTAAACGGATGACAAAACGGAAACAACATGACAAACGGATCTGTAATACAGACGGATCCGTTCAAACGGATCCGTCTGAATGGCTTCCGTTTGGCTCCATTTAGTCAGTTTATTGACGGATCCATTTGAAATGCCTTTCAAACGGATCCGTGAAACGCAAGTGTTAAAGTAGGAGGAGCAGGAGCAGCCGGTTGAGCAAGAGGGAGATGAGAAAGACAAGGAAGAGGACCCAGGCACATCATGGCAGTATGCAGTGGAGATGGAGGCAGGGAGTCCCTCTGAGCCACTTGCACAAATGGCCTGATGCATGTTCACTTGCTTGCATAGTGACAGCCGAATTTTCACCATTCGCCAGAGGGATGGCTACTGGCTCTCCACCACGTTAGACCCTCACTACCGGTCCAAAATGGGGGCCTTTTTTACACTTGCTGAGAGGGAGGACAAACTGATCTACTATAGAGACATCCTATGTAGTCAGTTGGCCACTGCCTATCTGCGCCATCGTCCATTCTCTCAGAGGTCTGACTGGGGGGGAGGAGGGGCCCTCTGCACTCACGTTCCACTGCCATGGCTGCTGGGGGGGGGGGTGGCAGGAGTAGTACCAGCTTCATCAGCAGCAGCCTGAGTCTAGAGTCGCTGATGAGCAGCATTCTTCACCCACATAATAAAGAAACTACTCACCAGCAGCTAGACATAGAGAAGAACCTGAACCAGCAGGTGGTGGCATACTTGGAGTGCACCCTGCCACCCGTCATCAAAGATCTGCTGGACTACTGGGCAGCCAAACTGGATTTGTGGCCTTAACTGGCCAAGTTTGCCCTGGAAATGCTGACCTTCCCGGCCAGTAGTGTGGCATCAGAGCGGGTGTTTAGTGCGGTGGGGGCCATAGTTATCCCAAGGAGAACTCGCCTGTCCACGCAAAATGTGGAGAGACTGACCTTTGTCAAGATAAATCAGGTGTGGATCAGCCAGGATTTCCACCCACCAATGCCTGATGCATCAGATTAGATCATCCATGCCTCACCCAAACCTTGACAAAAGAGACTGGTTTCTTCTGGCTACCTGCCTCAGCTAATATTATGATGCTGCCACAAACCTGATGCCAGACATCTGATGCCAAGTGCTCCTTCTTACACCCACCATCATCAGCGGGTACTGTTATGGCCACCCACCTCCCCACTATGTCACCGGGTCACTCTGTGGTCTCCTGATTCTGCTGCTGCCACCTCCACACTATGTCACCTTGCCACTTTGCGGTCTCCTCATGCTGCTGCTCCTGCCACCTCCACACTATGTCACCTTGCCACTCTGTGGTATCCTCATGCTACTGGTACCTCAACACTATGTCACCTTACCACTCTATGGCCTCCTCATGCTGCTGCTGCCAACTCCACACGCTGTCATTGTGCAACTCTGTAGCCTCCTCATGCTTCTGCTACGTCAACACTATGTCACTGGGCCACTCTTTGGCCTTCTCATGCTGCTGCTCTCGCCACCTCCACACTATGTCACCTTGCCACTCTGTGGTCTCATGCTGCTGCTGCCACCTCCACATTCTGTCATTGTACCACTCTGTGGTCTCCTCATGCTGCTGATGCTGCCACCACCTCCACACTCTGTCATTGTGCCACTCTGTTACCTCCTCATGCTTCTGCTACCTCAACACCATGTCAACTTGCCACTCTCTGGCCTCCTCATGCTGCTACTGCCACCTCCACACTCTGTCATTGTGCCACTCTGTAGCCTCCTCATGCTGCTGCTACCTCAACACTGTGTCACTGGGACATTCTTTGGTCTCCTCATGCTGCTGCTCCTGCCACCTCCACACTTTGTTATTGTGCCACTCGGTGGCCTCCTCATGCTGCTGCTACCTCAACACTATGTCACTGGGCCACTCTTTGGTCTCCTCAAGCTGCTGCTCCTGCCACCTCCACACTATGTCACCTTGCCACTCTGTGGTCTCCTCATGCTGCTGGTACCTCAACACTATGTCACCTTGCCACTCTGTGGCCTCATGCTGCTGCTGCCACCTCCAGATTCTGTCATTGATCCACTCTGTGGTCTCCTCATGCTGCTGATGCTGCCACCACCTCCACACTATTTCACTTTGCCACTCTCTACCCTTGTTATGCTGCTGCCACCTCCACACTCTGTCATTTTGCCACTCTTTAGCCTCCTCATGCTTCTGCTACCTCAACACTATGTCACCTTGCCACTCTTTGGCCTTCCCATGCTGCTGCTGCACCTCCAAATTCTGTCATTGTGCCACTCTTTGGTCTCCTCATGCTGCTGCTCCTGCCACCTCCACACTTTGTCATTGCGCCACTCGGTGGCCTCCTCATGCTGCTGCTACCTCAACACTATGTCACTGGGCCACTCTTTGGTCTCCTCAAGCTGCTGCTCCTGCCACCTTCACACTATGTCACCTTGCCACTCTGTTGTCTCCTCATGCTGCTGGTAACTCAACACTATGTCACCTTGCCACTCTGTGGCCTCATGCTGCTGCTGCCACCTCCAGATTTTGTCATTGTGCCACTCTGTGGTCTCCTCATGCTGCTGATGCTGCCACCACCTCCACACTATTTCACTTTGTCACTCTCTGCCCTTGTTATGCTGCTGCTGCCACCTCCTGTCACAACCAGACAGCTGAGAAGCTCTGACAGAAGCCTTTCAGAACCTCCTCCTTGAGTTTCTTTGTTGTGATGTTCAGTTCCTCATCTCATTAGCCTCTCTCAGCTGTCATGTGGTTGGACTGATTGCATCCCTTTAAATTCCGCCCCATAATGCATTACTGGGCGGCTTATACTACTTCCTGGAGTGTGTGTGCATGCTGATCTTGTTTTCCAGTCTGCTACAAAGTTAAGTGCTGAACATTTATCTGTTATTTTCTGTTTGCTGGATCCCAGGTGACCCTGACTCCCTCCGTGTCTGGTGTAGGGAGCCGGTGGTCGTGTCCCCTCACCTTTGTAGGGTGTTCAGGGGTTATATAGTCGAGGTACGTGGATATGCAACAATCCACCTCTGGGATCGTTGCATAGGCTGAGCAGCCAGGGAAAGTCTCAGGTCTTGTGCAGGGGTCTCCCTTATGGTTCCTTAGCTTTGGATCCAGTGAGTCATATATGCATGTTGCTTTGTCTTGTTCCCTGTACACCGTCCGTGACATTATAAGCCGCCAAAACCGTCTCAAGCATGGATCCAGTTTCACTTTTGGCTGAACGCTTCCAGGGTCTTTCATTGGAGGTAGCTGATCTCCGTAAGACTTTTTCTCAGCTTCAAGTGACCGGTTCAGCTTGCGTTCATGGAGTTTGTTCTGAGCCTAAGATCTCGCTCCCGGATACATTCTCCGGGGGTAGTGAGAATTTTGTGCGTTTTAGAGAGGCTTGCAAACTCCATTTTCGCCTTCTTCCCCATTCCTCTGGTGATGAGGAACGGAGGGTGGGGATCATTATTATATCGCTGCTCAGGGGTAACGCTCAGTCTTGGGCCTTTTCGCTGCCGGAGGGGGCACGGCCTCTCCGTTCAGTGGATGAATTCTTTTTAGCCCTGGGTCAGATATATGATGATCCGGATCGTATTGCTCTGGCTGAGTCTAGACTACGTCTATTATGCCAGGGTAAACAATCCGCAGAAATATACTGCTCAGAATTTCGGAGATGGGCAGCTGATACTGGTTGGAATGATGCTGCACTCCGAAGTCAATTTTGCCATGGTCTTTCAGAGGGATTGAAAGATGCATTTGCCTTTCATGAGAGGCCTATTTCTTTGGGCTCTGCTATGTCTCAGGCCGTTCGTATTGACAGGCGTCTTAGAGAGAGAGGAGAGATGTCCCATTCCTGTCGTACTCAGTCCCAGGACAGTGCAGCGGTCTCATTCTGTGCGCAGGGGTCTCGGTCGCTGTCAGCCCCTTCTGAGCAGGAGCCCATGCAGCTGGGGTTGATTGCCTCTGACAATAGAAGATTCAGCCCGCATGGGAGGGTTTGTTTTTGTTGTGGAGGTATAAATCATTTGACAAATGTTTGTCCTTCTAGGAGATTCAGGCAGTTTTCTGGGAGTAATAAAGAAACAAACAGGAAAAAATCTTTTAAAAATGTTCCGTCTGTTACTATTGGCAGGGTTGAGGCGGAGATTGAAGGTTTTCCGTTTGCTTGTAGTTCCCGTTTTGTCCTGCCGGCTAGGCTGGCGCTAGAGAGCAAGAACATTTTTTGTGAGATTTTTGTGGATAGTGGAGCAGCTGTCAATCTCATTGATAATCAATTTGCAATAACTCATGGTTTCCAGGTGTGCACGTTGGGAAAGGATATTCCTGTTTTTGCTATTGATTCCGCTCCACTTTCTCAGAAATCATTAAAGGGCATAGTTCACAATATCCGTTAAATTGTGAGTGATGCTCATGTTGAGGATGTGTCATGTTTCGTCCTTAGCGGTTTGCCTACTTCTCTAGTGTTGGGGCTACCCTGGCTCACTAAACATAACCCCACCATTGATTGGCAAGCGAGGCAAATAAATGGTTGGAGTGACTTTTGCAGAGAGAATTGCCTCACGACATCTGTTTCTGAGGTTGCTACTAAGACTGTACCATCTTTTCTCTCAGAATTTTCGGATGTCTTCTCTGAGAGTGGAGTTCAGGATTTGCCCCCGCACAGGGAGTACGATTGCCCTATTAATCTCATCCCAGGCACCAAACTGCCTAAATCTCGTTTATACAATCTTTCCCAACCTGAGAGGATCGCTATGCGTGCTTATATCTCTGAGATCTGTATATCTCTGAGACCTGTTGCCGCTGGTTTTTTCTTTGTTAAGAAAAAAGATGGTTCTTTAAGACCTTGTCTGGATTTCAGGGAGCTGAACAGTATCACTATTCGTGACCCTTATCCGCTTCCTCTGATCCCGGAAGTGTTTAACCAGGTTGTTGGGGCTAAAGTCTTTTCCAAATTAGATCTAAGAGGGGCATACAACCTGGTCAGGGTCAGAGAAGGAGACGAATGGAAGACGGCCTTCAATACCCCTGAGGGCCATTTTGAGAATTTGGTTATGCCTTTTGGTTTGATGAATGCCCCAGCCGTTTTTCAGCATTTCGTGAACAGCATTTTTTATCATTTGATGGGAAAATTTGTATTAGTGTATTTGGATGACATTTTGATTTTTTCTCCTGATTTCAAAACTCATAAGGAACATTTACGTCAGATCTTGCTCATCCTGCGGGAGAATAAATTATATGCGAAACTGGAAAAATGTGTGTTTGCGGTTCCAGAAATTCAATTTCTGGGGTTTCTTCTCTCCGCTTCTCGCATGGACCCCGAGAAGGTCCGCGCTGTGCTTGAGTGGGAGCTTCCTGACAATCAGAAGGTGCTGATGTGTTTTTTGGGCTTTGCCAATTATTACAGGGAGTTTATTTTGAATTATTCCTCTATTGTTAAACCACTCACTGATATGACCAGAAAGGGGGTAGATTTTTCTTCTTGGTCAGTAGAGGCGCGTAAGGCTTTTTCTAATATCAAGGAGAGTTTTGCTTCTGCTCCCATCTTGGTGCAACCTGATATTTCTTTACCCTTCATAGTTGAGGTTGATGCTTCTGAGGTGGGTGTGGGGGTGGTCTTGTCTCAGGGTTCCTCTCCTGCCAAATGGCGACCGTGTGCCTTTTTCTCGGAAAAAACTCTCCTCCACAGAGAGAAATTACGATGTGGGAGATAGGGAATTGTTGGCCATCAAGTTGGCTTTTGAGGAATGGCGCCATTGGCTAGAGGAAGCCAGACACTAGGGATGAGCGAACTCGAACTGTATAGTTCGGGTTCGTACCGAATTTTGGGGTGTCCGTGACACGGACCCGAACCCGGACATTTTCGTAAAAGTCCGGGTTCGGGTTCGGTGTTCGTCGCTTTCTTGGCGCTTTTGTGACGCTTTCTTGGCGCTTTTTGAAAGGCTGCAAAGCAGCCAATCAACAAGCGTCATACTACTTGCCCCAAGAGGCCATCACAGCCATGCCTACTATTGGCATGGCTGTGATTGGCCAGAGCACCATGTGACCCAGCCTCTATTTAAGCTGGAGTCACATAGCGCCGCCCGTCACTCTGCTCTGATTAGCGTAGGGAGAGGTTGCGGCTGCGACAGTAGGGCGAGATTAGGCAGATTAACTCCTCCAAAGGACTTGATTAACTGATCGATCTGCAGCTGTGGATCATTGAGCTGCTGATCCTCAATTGCTCACTGTTTTTAGGCTGCACAGACCGTTTGTCAGTCTCATTTTTCTGGGGTGATCGGCGGCCATTTTGTGTCTTGTGGTGCGCCAGCACAAGCTGCGACCAAGTGCATTTAACCCTCAATGGTGTGGTTGTTTTTTGGCTAAAGCCTACATCAGGGTGAAGCTGTCACACCAAGTGCATTTAACCAGCAATAGTCTGTTCATTTTTTGGCCATATACAAAATCAGGGGCAAGCTGCGCCTGTCACCAAGTGCATTTAACCCTCAATGGTGTGGTTGTTTTTTGGCTAAAGCCTACATCAGGGTGAAGCTGTCACACCAAGTGCATTTAACCAGCAATAGTCTGTTCATTTTTTGGCCATATACAAAATCAGGGGCAAGCTGCGCCTGTCACCAAGTGCATTTAACCCTCAATGGTGTGGTTGTTTTTTGGCTAAAGCCTACATCAGGGTGAAGCTGTCACACCAAGTGCATTTAACCAGCAATAGTCTGTTCATTTTTTGGCCATATACAAAATCAGGGGCAAGCTGCGCCTGTCACCAAGTGCATTTAACCCTCAATGGTGTGGTTGTTTTTTGGCTAAAGCCTACATCAGGGTGAAGCTGTCACACCAAGTGCATTTAACCAGCAATAGTCTGTTCATTTTTTGGCCATATCCCAGTCTAATTCTGTCACTAAATCCATACCGGTCACCCAGCGCCTAAATACTAGGCCTCAAATTTATATCCAGCTAAATCTGTCCCTAGTGCTGTAGCTGGGCGAGTTATTTAGTGTCCGTTCAAGCACATTTCTTGTTCTGGGTTGAAATACAATTCCCAATTTAGCAATTTCATAATTTAGTGGTTCCTGCTATATCAGAGCTCTTTGAAATCTATCCCAAAAAGGGTATATAATATTGAAGGTGCACATAGGGTCATTCAGAGTAACTTCACACACACCCGCTACTGTGTATTTCCAAGTCTAATTCTGTCACTAAATCCATACCGGTGACCCAGCGCCTAAATACTAGGCCTCAAATTTAATTCCCTCTAAATCTCTCGTTACCCACCGCTGTACTGTTGTTGCTGGGCAAGATATTTAGTGTCCGTCAAAGCACATTTTTTGTTCTGGGTTGAAGTACAATTCCCAATTTAGCAATTTCATAATTTAGTGGTTTCTGCTATATCAGAGCTATTTGAAATCTATCCCAAAAAGGGTATATAATATTGAAGGTGCACATAGGGTCATTCAGAATAACTTCACACACACCCGCTACTGTGTATTTCCAAGTCTAATTCTGTCACTAAACCCATACCTGTCACCCAGCGCCTAAATACTAGGCCTCAAATTTAAATCCCTCTAAATCTCTCGTTACCGTTGTCCTGTTGTAGCTGGGAAAGTTATTTAGTGCCCGTCAAAGCACATTTTTTGTTCTGGGTTGAAGTACAATTCCCAATTTAGCAATTTCATAATTTAGTGGTTTCTGCTATATCAGAGCTATTTGAAATCTATCCCAAAAAGGGTATATAATATTGAAGGTGCACATAGGGTCATTCAGAATAACTTCACACACACCCGCTACTGTGTATTTCCAAGTCTAATTCTGTCACTAAATCCATACCGGTGACCCAGCGCCTAAATACTAGGCCTCAAATTTAATTCCCTCTAAATCTCTCGTTACCCACCGCTGTACTGTTGTTGCTGGGCAAGATATTTAGTGTCCGTCAAAGCACATTTTTTGTTCTGGGTTGAAGTACAATTCCCAATTTAGCAATTTCATAATTTAGTGGTTTCTGCTATATCAGAGCTATTTGAAATCTATCCCTAAAAGGGTATATAATATTGAAGGTGCACATAGGGTCATTCAGAATAACTTCACACACACCCGCTACTGTGTATTTCCAAGTCTAATTCTGTCACTAAATCCATACCGGTGACCCAGCGCCTAAATACTAGGCCTCAAATTTAATTCCCTCTAAATCTCTCGTTACCCACCGGTGTACTGTTGTTGCTGGGCAAGATATTTAGTGTCCGTCAAAGCACATTTTTTGTTCTGGGTTGAAGTACAATTCCCAATTTAGCAATTTCATAATTTAGTGGTTTCTGCTATATCAGAGCTATTTGAAATCTATCCCTAAAAGGGTATATAATATTGAAGGTGCACATAGGGTCATTCAGAATAACTTCACACACACGCTTCTGTGCATTTCCAAGTCTAATTCTGTCACTAAATCCATACCGGTGACCCAGCGCCTAAATACTAGGCCTCAAATTTAATTCCCTCTAAATCTCTCGTTACCCACCGGTGTACTGTTGTTGCTGGGCAAGATATTTAGTGTCCGTCAAAGCACATTTTTTGTTCTGGGTTGAAGTACAATTCCCAATTTAGCAATTTCATAATTTAGTGGTTTCTGCTATATCAGAGCTATTTGAAATCTATCCCTAAAAGGGTATATAATATTGAAGGTGCACATAGGGTCATTCAGAATAACTTCACACACACGCTTCTGTGCATTTCCAAGTCTAATTCTGTCACTAAATCCATACCGGTGACCCAGCGCCTAAATACTAGGCCTCAAATTTAATTCCCTCTAAATCTCTCGTTACCCACCGGTGTACTGTTGTTGCTGGGCAAGATATTTAGTGTCCGTCAAAGCACATTTTTTGTTCTGGGTTGAAGTACAATTCCCAATTTAGCAATTTCATAATTTAGTGGTTTCTGCTATATCAGAGCTATTTGAAATCTATCCCTAAAAGGGTATATAATATTGAAGGTGCACATAGGGTCATTCAGAATAACTTCACACACACGCTTCTGTGCATTTCCAAGTCTAATTCTGTCACTAAATCCATACCGGTGACCCAGCGCCTAAATACTAGGCCTCAAATTTAAATCCCTCTAAATCTCTCGTTACCCACCACTGTACTGTTGTTGCTGGGCAAGATATTTAGTGTCCGTCAAAGCACATTTTTTGTTCTGGGTTGAAGTACAATTCCCAATTTAGCAATTTCATAATTTAGTGGTTTCTGCTATATCAGAGCTATTTGAAATCTATCCCTAAAAGGGTATATAATATTGAAGGTGCACATAGGGTCATTCAGAATAACTTCACACACACGCTTCTGTGCATTTCCAAGTCTAATTCTGTCACTAAATCCATACCGGTGACCCAGCGCCTAAATACTAGGCCTCAAATTTAAATCCCTCTAAATCTCTCGTTACCCACCACTGTACTGTTGTTGCTGGGCAAGATATTTAGTGTCCGTCAAAGCACATTTTTTGTTCTGGGTTGAAGTACAATTCCCAATTTAGCAATTTCATAATTTAGTGGTTTCTGCTATATCAGAGCTATTTGAAATCTATCCCTAAAAGGGTATATAATATTGAAGGTGCACATAGGGTCATTCAGAATAACTTCACACACACGCTTCTGTGCATTTCCAAGTCTAATTCTGTCACTAAATCCATACCGGTGACCCAGCGCCTAAATACTAGGCCTCAAATTTAAATACCTCTAAATCTCTCGTTACCCACCGCTGTACTGTTGTTGCTGGGCAAGATATTTAGTGTCCGTCAAAGCACATTTTTTGTTCCGGGTTGAAGTACAATTCCCAATTTAGCAATTTCATAATTTAGTGGTTTCTGCTATATCAGAGCTATTTGAAATCTATCCCTAAAAGGGTATATAATATTGAAGGTGCACATAGGGTCATTCAGAATAACTTCACACACACGCTTCTGTGCATTTCCAAGTCTAATTCTGTCACTAAATCCATACCGGTGACCCAGCGCCTAAATACTAGGCCTCAAATTTAATTCCCTCTAAATCTCTCGTTACCCACCGGTGTACTGTTGTTGCTGGGCAAGATATTTAGTGTCCGTCAAAGCACATTTTTTGTTCTGGGTTGAAGTACAATTCCCAATTTAGCAATTTCATAATTTAGTGGTTTCTGCTATATCAGAGCTATTTGAAATCTATCCCTAAAAGGGTATATAATATTGAAGGTGCACATAGGGTCATTCAGAATAACTTCACACACACGCTTCTGTGCATTTCCAAGTCTAATTCTGTCACTAAATCCATACCGGTGACCCAGCGCCTAAATACTAGGCCTCAAATTTAAATCCCTCTAAATCTCTCGTTACCCACCGCTGTACTGTTGTTGCTGGGCAAGATATTTAGTGTCCGTCAAAGCACATTTTTTGTTCTGGGTTGAAGTACAATTCCCAATTTAGCAATTTCATAATTTAGTGGTTTCTGCTATATCAGAGCTATTTGAAATCTATCCCTAAAAGGGTATATAATATTGAAGGTGCACATAGGGTCATTCAGAATAACTTCACACACACGCTTCTGTGCATTTCCAAGTCTAATTCTGTCACTAAATCCATACCGGTCACCCAGCGCCTAAATACTAGGCCTCAAATTTATATCCCGCTGAATTTGAATACAATACATTGGGCCAAATAATATATTTGTTGTTGTGGTGAACCATAACAATGAGAAAAACATCTAGTAAGGGACGCGGACGTGGACATGGTCGTGGTGGTGTTAGTGGACCCTCTGGTGCTGGGAGAGGACGTGGCCGTTCTGCCACATCCACACGTCCTAGTGTACCAACTACCTCAGGTCCCAGTAGCCGCCAGAATTTACAGCGATATATGGTGGGGCCCAATGCCGTTCTAAGGATGGTAAGGCCTGAGCAGGTACAGGCATTAGTCAATTGGGTGGCCGACAGTGGATCCAGCACGTTCACATTATCTCCCACCCAGTCTTCTGCAGAAAGCGCACAGATGGCGCCTGAAAACCAACCCCATCAGTCTGTCACATCACCCCCATGCATACCAGGGAAACTGTCTCAGCCTCAAGTTATGCAGCAGTCTCTTATGCTGTTTGAAGACTCCGCTGGCAGGGTTTCCCAAGGGCATCCACCTAGCCCTTCCCCAGCGGTGAAAGACATAGAATGCACTGACGCACAACCACTTATGTTTCCTGATGATGAGGACATGGGAATACCACCTCAGCATGTCTCTGATGATGACGAAACACAGGTGCCAACTGCTGCGTCTTTCTGCAGTGTGCAGACTGAACAGGAGGTCAGGGATCAAGACTGGGTGGAAGACGATGCAGGGGACGATGAGGTCCTAGACCCCACATGGAATGAAGGTCGTGCCACTGACTTTCACAGTTCGGAGGAAGAGGCAGTGGTGAGACCGAGCCAACAGCGTAGCAAAAGAGGGAGCAGTGGGCAAAAGCAGAACACCCGCCGCCAAGAGACTCCGCCTGCTACTGACCGCCGCCATCTGGGACCGAGCACCCCAAAGGCAGCTTCAAGGAGTTCCCTGGCATGGCACTTCTTCAAACAATGTGCTGACGACAAGACCCGAGTGGTTTGCACGCTGTGCCATCAGAGCCTGAAGCGAGGCATTAACGTTCTGAACCTGAGCACAACCTGCATGACCAGGCACCTGCATGCAAAGCATGAACTGCAGTGGAGTAAACACCTTAAAACCAAGGAAGTCACTCAGGCTCCCCCTGCTACCTCTTCTGCTGCTGCCGCCTCGGCCTATTCTGCTGCTGCCGCCTCGGCCTCTTCCTCCGCCTCTGGAGGAACGTTGGCACCTGCCGCCCAGCAAACAGGGGATGTACCACCAACACCACCACCACCACCTCCGTCACCAAGCGTCTCAACCATGTCACACGCCAGCGTTCAGCTCTCCATCTCACAAACATTTGATAGAAAGCGTAAATTCCCACCTAGCCACCCTCGATCCCTGGCCCTGAATGCCAGCATTTCTAAACTACTGGCCTATGAAATGCTGTCATTTAGGCTGGTGGACACAGACAGCTTCAAACAGCTCATGTCGCTTGCTGTCCCACAGTATGTTGTTCCCAGCCGGCACTACTTCTCCAAGAGAGCCGTGCCTTCCCTGCACAACCAAGTATCCGATAAAATCAAGTGTGCACTGCGCAACGCCATCTGTAGCAAGGTCCACCTAACCACAGATACGTGGACCAGTAAGCACGGCCAGGGACGCTATATCTCCCTAACTGCACACTGGGTAAATGTAGTGGCAGCTGGGCCCCAGGCGGAGAGCTGTTTGGCGCACGTCCTGCCGCCGCCAAGGATCGCAGGGCAACATTCTTTGCCTCCTGTTGCCACCTCCTCCTTCTCGGCTTCCTCCTCCTCTTCTTCCACCTGCTCATCCAGTCAGCCACACACCTTCACCACCAACTTCAGCACAGCCCGGGGTAAACGTCAGCAGGCCATTCTGAAACTCATATGTTTGGGGGACAGGCCCCACACCGCACAGGAGTTGTGGCGGGGTATTGAACAACAGACCGACGAGTGGTTGCTGCCGGTGAGCCTCAAGCCCGGCCTGGTGGTGTGTGATAATGGGCGAAATCTCGTTGCAGCTCTGGGACTAGCCAATTTGACGCACATCCCTTGCTTGGCGCATGTGCTGAATTTGGTGGTGCAGAAGTTCATTCACAACTACCCCGACATGTCAGAGCTGCTGCATAAAGTGCGGGCCGTCTGTTCGCGCTTCCGGCGTTCACATCCTGCCGCTGCTCGCCTGTCTGCGCTACAGCGTAACTTCGGCCTTCCCGCTCACCGCCTCATATGCGACGTGCCCACCAGGTGGAACTCCACCTTGCACATGCTGGACAGACTGTGCGAGCAGCAGCAGGCCATAGTGGAGTTTCAGCTGCAGCACGCACGGGTCAGTCGCACTACAGAACAGCACCACTTCACCACCAATGACTGGGCCTCCATGCGAGACCTGTGTGCCCTGTTGCGCTGTTTCGAGTACTCCACCAACATGGCCAGTGGCGATGACACCGTTATCAGCGTTACAATACCACTTCTATGTCTCCTTGAGAAAACACTTAGGGCGATGATGGAACAGGAGGTGGCCCAGGAGGAGGAGGAGGAGGATGAGGAAGAGGGGTCATTTTTAGCACTTTCAGGCCAGTCTCTTCGAAGTGACTCAGAGGGAGGTTTTTTGCAACAGCAGAGGCCAGGTACAAATGTGGCCAGCCAGGGCCCACTACTGGAGGACGAGGAGGACGAGGATGAGGAGGAGGTGGAGGAGGATGAGGATGAAGCATGGTCACAGCGGGGTGGCACCCAACGCAGCTCGGGTCCATCACTGGTGCGTGGCTGGGGGGAAAGGCAGGACGATGACGATACGCCTCCCACAGAGGACAGCTTGTCCTTACCCCTGGGCAGCCTGGCACACATGAGCGACTACATGCTGCAGTGCCTGCGCAACGACAGCAGAGTTGCCCACATTTTAACCTGTGCGGACTACTGGGTTGCCACCCTGCTGGATCCACGCTACAAAGACAATGTGCCCACCTTACTTCCTGCACTGGAGCGTGATAGGAAGATGCGCGAGTACAAGCGCACGTTGGTAGACGCGCTACTGAGAGCATTCCCAAATGTCACAGGGGAACAAGTGGAAGCCCAAGGCCAAGGCAGAGGAGGAGCAAGAGGTCGCCAAGGCAGCTGTGTCACGGCCAGCTCCTCTGAGGGCAGGGTTAGCATGGCAGAGATGTGGAAAACTTTTGTCAACACGCCACAGCTAACTGCACCACCACCTGATACGCAACGTGTTAGCAGGAGGCAACATTTCACTAACATGGTGGAACAGTACGTGTGCACACCCCTCCACGTACTGACTGATGGTTCGGCCCCATTCAACTTCTGGGTCTCTAAATTGTCCACGTGGCCAGAGCTAGCCTTTTATGCCTTGGAGGTGCTGGCCTGCCCGGCAGCCAGCGTTTTGTCTGAACGTGTATTCAGCACGGCAGGGGGCGTCATTACAGACAAACGCAGCCGCCTGTCTACAGCCAATGTGGACAAGCTGACGTTCATAAAAATGAACCAGGCATGGATCCCACAGGACCTGTCCGTCCCTTGTCCAGATTAGACATTAACTACCTCCCCATAACCATATATTATTGGACTCCAGGGCACTTCCTCATTCAATCCTATTTTTATTTTCATTTTACCATTATATTGCGAGGCTACCCAAAGTTGAATGAACCTCTCCTCTGCCTGTGTGCTAGGCCTAAATATATGCCAATGGACTGTTGCAGTGGTGGGTGACGTGAAGCCTCATTCTCTGCTATGACATGCAGACTGATTCTCTGCTGACATGAAGCCAGATCCTCTGTTACGGGAGCTCTCTCCTCTGCCTGGGTGCTGGGCCTAAATTTATGACAATTGACTGTTGCAGTGGTGGGTGACGTGAAGCCTGATTCTCTGCTATGACATGCAGACTGATTCTCTGCTGACATGAAGCCAGATCCTCTGTTACGGGAGCTCTCTCCTCTGCCTGGGTGCTGGGCCTAAATTTATGAAAATTGACTGTTGCAGTGGTGGGTGACGTGAAGCCTGATTCTCTGCTATGATATGAAGACTGATTCTCTGCTGACATGAAGCCAGATTGTCTGTTACGGGACCTTTCTCCTCTGCCTGGGTTCTGGGCCTAAATTTATGAAAATTGACTGTTGCAGTGGTGGGTGACGTGAAGCCTGATTCTCTGCTATGATATGAAGACTGATTCTCTGCTGACATGAAGCCAGATTGTCTGTTACGGGACCTTTCTCCTCTGCCTGGGTTCTGGGCCTAAATTTATGAAAATTGACTGTTGCAGTGGTGGGTGACGTGAAGCCTGATTCTCTGCTATGATATGAAGACTGATTCTCTGCTGACATGAAGCCAGATTGTCTGTTACGGGACCTTTCTCCTCTGCCTGGGTTCTGGGCCTAAATTTATGAAAATTGACTCTTACAGTGGTGGGTGACGTGAAGCCTGATTCTCTGCTATGATATGAAGACTGATTCTCTGCTGACATGAAGCCAGATTCTCTGTTACGGGACCTCTCTCCTCTGCCTGGGTGCTGGGCCTAAATTTATGACAATGGACTGTTGCAGTGGTGGCTGACGTGAAGCCTGATTCTCTGCTATGACATGCAGACTGATTCTCTGCTGTCATGAAGCCAGATTGTCTGTTACGGGACCTCTCTGCTCTGCCTGTGTGCTAGGCCTAAATATATGCCAATGGACTGTTGCAGTGGTGGCTGACGTGAAGCCTCATTCTCTGCTATGACATGCAGACTAATTCTCTGCTGACATGAAGCCAGATTGTCTGTTACGGGACCTCTCTCCTCTGCCTGGGTGCTGGGCCTAAATTTATGACAATGGACTGTTGCAGTGGTGGCTGACGTGAAGCCTGATTCTCTGCTATGACATGCAGACTAATTCTCTGCTGACATGAAGCCAGATTGTCTGTTACGGGACCTCTCTCCTCTGCCTGGGTGCTGGGCCTAAATATATGCCAATGGACTGTTGCAGTGGTGGCTGACGTGAAGCCTCATTCTCTGCTATGACATGCAGACTAATTCTCTGCTGTCATGAAGCCAGATTGTCTGTTACGGGACCTCTCTGCTCTGCCTGTGTGCTAGGCCTAAATATATGCCAATGGACTGTTGCAGTGGTGGGTGACGTGAAGCCTCATTCTCTGCTATGACATGCAGACTGATTCTCTGCTGACATGAAGCCAGATTGTCTGTTACGGGACCTCTCTGCTCTGCCTGTGTGCTAGGCCTAAATATATGCCAATGGACTGTTGCAGTGGTGGGTGACGTGAAGCCTCATTCTCTGCTATGACATGCAGACTGATTCTCTGCTGACATGAAGCCAGATTGTCTGTTACGGGACCTCTCTGCTCTGCCTGTGTGCTAGGCCTAAATATATGCCAATGGACTGTTGCAGTGGTGGGTGACGTGAAGCCTCATTCTCTGCTATGACATGCAGACTGATTCTCTGCTGACATGAAGCCAGATTGTCTGTTACGGGACCTCTCTGCTCTGCCTGTGTGCTAGGCCTAAATATATGCCAATGGACTGTTGCAGTGGTGGGTGACGTGAAGCCTCATTCTCTGCTATGACATGCAGACTAATTCTCTGCTGACATGAAGCCAGATTGTCTGTTACGGGACCTCTCTGCTCTGCCTGTGTGCTAGGCCTAAATATATGCCAATGGACTGTTGCAGTGGTGGGTGACGTGAAGCCTCATTCTCTGCTATGACATGCAGACTGATTCTCTGCTGACATGAAGCCAGATCCTCTGTTACGGGAGCTCTCTCCTCTGCCTGGGTGCTGGGCCTAAATTTATGACAATTGACTGTTGCAGTGGTGGGTGACGTGAAGCCTCATTCTCTGCTATGACATGCAGACTGATTCTCTGCTGACATGAAGCCAGATTGTCTGTTACGGGACCTTTCTCCTCTGCCTGGGTTCTGGGCCTAAATTTATGAAAATTGACTCTTACAGTGGTGGGTGACGTGAAGCCTGATTCTCTGCTATGATATGAAGACTGATTCTCTGCTGACATGAAGCCAGATTCTCTGTTACGGGACCTCTCTCCTCTGCCTGGGTGCTGGGTAGTGTTGAGCGCGAATATTCGAAAAGCAAATTTTTTTCGCGAATATCGCAACTTCGCGATTTCGCGAATATTTCGAATATAGTGCTATATATTCGTAAAAACGAATATTCGTTTTTTGTTTCCCCCCCCCCCCCACAAAATTACAGTACACATATAATTGATTGTTTCCCAAAGGTCCAACAGCTCAGATCTTACTCACATTGCCTAGAAAGTGATTGAGGCGCGAATCTTCGTAAGGCGATTTTATTAGCGCACATGCGAATATCGGCACGTCCCAGAACAGAGGCAAAGGGCTTTGCATTCATACATTAGTGAATTGAGTTGCGAATCTTCGTAAGGCGATTTTATTAGCGCACATGCGAATATCTACACTTGTCCCAGAACAGAGGCAAAGGGCTTTGCATTCATACATTAGTGATTGAATTGAGCTGCGAATCTTCGTAAGGCGATTTTATTAACGCAAATGCAAATATCTACACTTGTCCCCAGAACAGAGAGGCAAAGGCCTGTGCATTCATATAGTATAGCACCATATTCGCGAATACGTAGAACTTCGTAAAATTCGATTTACGAATATTCGTATTTTTTATTTTACTTTCCACCTTACAGATTACATTGATCTGTACTCTGTCAACTACTGTCATCACCCCCCACTGTATCTCGATTGATTCCCAAAAGTCTCACATTCCCTAGAAAGTGATTGAGGTGCGAATCTTCGTAAGGCGATTTTATTAGCGCACATGCGAATATCTACACTTGTCCCAGAACAGAGGCAAAGGGCATTGCATTCATACATTAGTGATTGAATTGAGTTGCGAATCTTCGTAAGGCGATTTCATTAGCGCACATGTGAATTTTGCATAGCATATGTATTATGCGATAATTCGAATTATCGCATATGCGAAATAATAACGAATTTGAATAATCGCGAATATTTTACGAATATTCTTTCGAATATTCACAAAATTTCGCGAATTCGAATATGGGACATGCCGCTCAACACTAGTGCTGGGCCTAAATTTATGACAATGGACTGTTGCAGTGGTGGGTGACGTGAAGCCTGATTCTCTGCTATGACATGCAGACTGATTCTCTGCTGACATGAAGCCAGATTGTCTGTTACGGGACCTCTCTCCTCTGCCTGGGTGCCGGGGCCTAAATATCTGAGAATGGACTGTTCCAGTGGTGGGTGACGGGAAGCCAGATTCTCTGCTATGGAACCTCTCTCCAATTGATTTTGGTTAATTTTTATTTATTTAATTTTTATTTTAATTCATTTCCCTATCCACATTTGTTTGCAGGGGATTTACCTACATGTTGCTGCCTTTTGCAGCCCTCTAGCTCTTTCCTGGGCTGTTTTACAGCCTTTTTAGTGCCGAAAAGTTCGGGTCCCCATTGACTTCAATGGGGTTCGGGTTCGGGACGAAGTTCGGATCGGGTTCGGATCCCGAACCCGAACATTTCCGGGATGTTCGGCCGAACTTCTCGAACCCGAACATCCAGGTGTTCGCTCAACTCTACCAGACACCCTATTACCGAATTTACTGACCATAAAAATCTGGCCTACTTGGAGTCAGCCAAGCGTCTGAACCCGAGACAGGCCAGATGGTCTTTGTTCTTTTCTAGGTTTAATTTTGTTGTCACGTTCCGCCCTGGAGTTAAGAATGTGAAGGCAGATGCCCTGTCACGTTGTTTTCCGGGAGGCGGGAATTTTGAAGACCCGGGTCCCATTTTGGCTGAAGGTGTGGTGGTCTCTGCTCTTTTTTCTGAATTGGAGGCAGAGGTGCAGGCAGCCCAGTCAGAGGCTCCTGATCTTTGTCCTCCTTGGAGGTTGTTTGTGCCTATCGCTTTAAGACACAAGATTTTTAAGGAACACCACGATACGGTCCTTGCTGGGCACCCGGGGGCAAGAGCCACACTGGATCTCATCGCTCGGAGATTCTGGTGGCCTGCGCTTCGTAAGTCGGTTGAGGGTTTTGTGGCAGCCTGCGCGACTTGCGCTCGTGCCAAAGTCCCTCATTCACGGCCATCAGGTCCTCTCCTTCCCTTACCCATTCCTTCCCGTCCTTGGACACATCTGTCCATGGACTTCATAACGGACCTGCCTCGTTCCTCAGGGAAGACTGTGATTCTGGTGGTGGTGGACCGTTTTAGCAAAATGGTGTATTTCATCCCTTTTCCTGGTTTGCCCAATGCTAAGACGCTGGCGCAGGCATTTATTGATCACATTGTCAAATTGCACGGTATTCCTTCAGACATAGTCTCTGATAGGGGCATGCAGTTTGTTTCCAGATTCTGGAAGGCTTTCTGTTCTCGCTTGGGGGTTCGGTTGTCATTCTCTTCTGCTTTCCACCCGCAGTCGAATGGCCAGACAGAGCGCGTCAATCAGAATCTGGAGACATATCTGCGCTGTTTTGTGGCAGAGAATCAAGAGGATTGGTGTTCTTTTTTGTCCCTTGCTGAGTTTGCTTTAAATAACCGTCGTCAGGAGTCCTCTGATAAGTCACCATTTTTTGGTGCATATGGGTTTCATCCGCAGTTTGGGACTTTCTCGGGAGAGGGGTCTTCTGGTTTACCTGATGAGGACAGATTCTCCTCGTCTTTGTCATCTATTTGGCAAAAGATTCAGGATAATCTAAAGTGCATGAGTGAGAGCTATAAGCGTGTGGCAGATAAGAGATGTGTGCTTGGTCCGGACCTGAATGTTGGTGATCTGGTGTGGTTGTCTACCAAGAATATCAAATTGAAGGTTCCCTCCTGGAATTTGGGTCCTAGGTTTATTGGGCCTTACAAAATCCTGTCTGTCATCAATCCTGTTGCCTACCGTCTTGATCTTCCTCAGACTTGGAAGATCCATAATGTTTTTCATAAGTCCTTATTGAAACCTTATGTTCAACCCATTGTACCCTCGCCTTTGCCTCCTCCTCCGATTATGGTTGATGGGAATCTTGAATTTCAGGTCTCTAGGATTGTGGATTCTCGGCTTGTCCGCGGTTCTCTCCAGTACCTTGTTCATTGGGAGGGTTATGGTCCTGAGGAGAGGATGTGGATCCCAGTGACGGACATTAAGGCCTCTCGTCTCATCAGGGCTTTCCATAGGTCCCATCCTGAGAAGGTGGGCTCTGAGTGTCCGGAGTCCACTCGTAGAGGGAGGGGTACTGTCACAACCAGACAGCTGACTTTAGATCAACATTGATCAGCGAGATGGGACGGTAGGAAGAAGGTTGTAATATGTCTTTCCCCGGTTTAGGAATCAGTTTGATATAGGCCACATTGTCCATTAAAGACAAAGGTGTTCCTGTTAGGAGGCCATTAAAGACCTTTGTGAGGGGTTTTGCTATCTCCCCTCCCAAAAGTTTATAGAATTCGCTTGTATACCCATCTGGGCCTGGGGCTTTGTGCAAGTTCAAATTCTTTATGGCATTAATCGTCTCTGTTTTAGTGATCGGGGCGTTTAAATTCTTGAGTTGATCCTGTGAAGGAGATGGGAGAGAAGTGCATTTTAGGAAAAACTCTGACATAGGGTCTGCTGTAACTGGATCACTATATAGTGAGGCAAAAAAATCCTGCAACACAGACTATTTTCTCCGGGTTCCTGTGTATTTCCCCTTGTGAGTCAGCTATACCTGTTATGTGTTGCTGGCGTTTGGAGTTCTTCACCAAAGCAGATAACAGTCTGCCCGCCTTGTTGCCTCCTCTAAAAAAAATTGGTGCTGTATGTGACATATCTAATTTCGTCTTCCTTTCATACCATATTTCGGATGTTTCTTTCGCTTCCTGCCAAGCTTGCTTAGTCTGTGCCGACCGTGATGTTATGTTTTGTATGCTGTGCGAAGTGTTTGGCTATTTCCCAGTAGCTCCTGTGCAACTTTTTTCTTTAGTCCCTTTGTATATACTATGATACGGCCTCTGAGGACTGCTTTTGCAGTATCCCAGTAGGAGATCCCCAACCCTTTAGGAGATCCCCAAAATTTTCATCAGAGTATAGATATGATCGAAAGCGCCACAGAAAGTCTGTGCCTCTAGGTTGTTCTGAAAGTGTCACTTAAATAGGGGCATGGTCAGATATAATTAGGTCGTGAATATGGCAATCGGTTACTCTATGGTTCAGATTGTTGGTAAGGAAAAAGTAATCAATCCTTGACCATGAGTCGTGGGTATTAGAAAAGAAGGTGAATTCTCTGCCATCAGGATTCATGAGTCGCCATGTATCTGTTAGAGCCGTGTCATTTAAAAACGGAACTAGAGCCCTTTCTCCTGTACGAGGCCGATCTACTGTATATGCAAACATGACCTCTTTCTATCTTCATTCAAGTTTACCACTGTGTTAAAGTCTCCGCCCACTATTTTATTTACTGAGGTGTCTCTAGCTATTAAAACTGCTAGTTCTGTGAAAAAGTGTCTATTGTCACCATTAGGTCCATATATGTTATAAAGGGTAAATTCGCCCGCATCTGTCATTATACATAAAGAGCACCATCTTCCATTAACATAATTTGTCCAATCTAAGACATTATACGCTAGATTTTTCTGCAGTAATATCATTACTCCCGCTTTACGGTGAACCGCGGTAGATCCCAAGGCTTTCCCCACCCACATTTTCTCCATTCTGACATGGTCCTCCGTTTGCAAGTGAGTTTCCTGTAGGAGGGCAATGTCAGCACGGAGGTGCTTTAAATGCCTGAGGATCTTATTGCGCTTCTGAGGGGAGCGCAATTCCTTAACATTCCAAGATACTACAGTATCTTCATAGTAATTTCTCTTAAGCTGACCCCTAGTTGCGAAGGCGAGTATTGGCAGACATCCCCATAATAACTGTACTAACAATTTCCCATGAGATTGAGATCTTAACATCATCGAACAAAAGGAACAAAATAAAATTAACATTTGAGCTCTAGGCACTTCAGATGTCACAAGTGACCATAATAGAGCTCTGCATGACTTCACTTTTTTCATCATGTAATAAGAATAGCAGTATTAGGACAACAGTACTTCCCTCCTCAGCTGCCTAAATTACAAGGGCAGAGCAGCACTAAACCTCGCCATTATAGCATATCAAGACAACGGGTTAAGCTTACCATTAAGGTCTGGGAAACCAGGGCGTCTGGGGGTTGACCGGGTAAGAAGTTCAGCTCGTTGGACAGTAATCCCCTTCAAATATGTTAACACCTCTCGTTTTCCAGGCCTAAACGGCAACAACCGAAATATGGCATCTATCACCACTTGTAGTCCAAGGTGTTATTTGGACTCGCGCAGAAGGTGTTCTGGGTTTTCAGTCTTGGAGTCTCAAAGGATCCTGTTATGCAGTCCTGGACTACCCGGGTTTCTGAAGGGTTCCTCTTGTGCCCTTGGTGACCTGTGTTTCCCCACGTTTCCTCTGTCTCTTTGTAACAGTCCTGCTGGATCCTGTGGCGATAAGTTGTTGTCAAGCGTGGCAGTTGCCTCTTCTAGAGAGCTGTATAATGTTGAAGAGCCATCTTGGTGGAAAGCTCTAAGGGAGACTGGGTAGATTAAGGCCTCATGCACACGGCCGATTTTTTTTGCAGTCCACAAAAACGGTTTTCGCTGTTCCGTGATCCGTGTCCGTTTTTTCTTCCGTGGGTCTTCCTTGATTTTTGGAGGATCCACGGACATGAAAAATGAAAAAAAATATCTAAGTCAAGTTTGCCTTTGAAATAATAGGAAAAAACGGACACGGATCATGGACACGGATCACGGACGCGGATGACAATCTTGTGTGCATCCGTGATTTTACACAGACCCATTGACTTGAATAGGTCCGTGAACCGTTGTCCGTGAAAAAAATAGGACAGGTCATATTTTTTTCACGGACTGTAAACACGGATCACGGACGCGGATGCCAAACGGTGCATTTTCCGATTTTTCCACGGACCCATTGAAAGTCAATGGGTCCGTGGAAAAAAACTGAAAATGGAACAACGGCCGCGGATTCACACAACGGTCGTGTGCATGAGGCCTAAGGCAAACCTAATATTTCTGTGATGTAACTGTGTGCAGATCGATAAGAAGGCTTTTCGCCTCTTGGTAACCTCCGCGGAGTAGTCCCCAAAAATTAGTATTTTCGTACCTCTTAGAGTGACTGAACCTTTACGTGCTTTGAAGGCTCTCAAAATAGCTTCTTTATCAGTATAGTCCAGGAACCTCATAATGACCTGTCGGGGTCTGTCAGGCTGGTGGTTGTCACCACAATGTTTAGGTCCCACTCTATGGGCGCGTTCGACTTTGCAATGGCGCAAAATCCCTAAAGAATAGGGTAATTCTTGTTCACATATGTTCAGCAGTTCCTCTGCTTGTATCGATTCTTGCAGACCCACTATTCTTAGGTTATTGCGCCTGGATCTGTTTTCTAGGTCCTCTAGCCTGTCCCACATGTGTTTGTTTTCGGTGAGGACACTTTACATTTTGTATAGAATGGATTCTGTGGTATCCTCCACTACTTGTATACGAGATTCCGCTGTTTCCAGTCGGGAGTCATGTTGCTGCACTGTTTCTTGCAGCTGCTGCATAACGTTTGTGACAGAGGATGCCAATGTCTCCCAGAGGTCCGGGGCTAATTGTGCAGCTACTTCCACCGTTAAGGCTTTGTAGTCTATATGGTTGACCAGGGAGTCCGGTTTAGAGTTCTGTGACACCATTGTGTCAATTTCGTGCTCTGTCGGGTCTAGAGACAGTGCCTGCTCCGTCATCTCTTGGTTTGGCGCCACATTGGAAGGCATGGTGTCCTCCTGCAGCGGGGATGATATCACTCTGCTCTTGAGTTTTCTGCCCATGCTATAGATGTATCGGTCCATACACCGCTCCCGGTTCAACTGTTGTTCTCTAGTTCTTCGGAGAAGAGTACGCACGGGCAGTGTGACACGTTAAATGTTTGGCAGCCGAGGAGCTCACTCTCCGTGGTTCTTTACACAGCTAAGGCCTTTCCTCAGCATCAAACCCTTTTTTCTGCCAGGGAGGAGACTGGAGAAGCTAGCCAAGTGCCTTTCCGGTATTGTTTTGCACTTGAGTTCCTCCAGTAAAGAAGCACACTAGTTTACTGCAGACTCTGCCTCTTTGGACTTAATTCCCATTGGGGTGCACCACACTTTACCATCCCTTCCGGAGAGCAGCGACACGTGATGACACCTCAGCGGTTTCCGGGGAACCCAGCAAAGCATTGGGGCCTCCCCAAACCTGGCCACTGCAATTTGGCATAACGAACAGGATGCGGCCAGCAAAGCTAGCCATGGTGGATCCAGCCCCACTGGATCAAGACAGCCAGTGGTGACTACAGAAACGCAGAAATCTGAGGCAAACCAGCCCTATGAAAACATGTGTAACTTTATACCAGCCAACCTGACTTATGACTACTGGTAGGACATTGAAATGCCAGCCATTTTTGCCCATGAGGCCAGTTAACAAAATCCAGTCCATCCATAGGCAGCCTACGCGCTGTAAAACACTCAACAAGGAGAAACAAATGCTTCCCTATGGGAATGGTTCTCACCTGGGCGTTTTACAGAGCGTACGATCGCGCTGTAAAACGCCAGATGCCCCAAGAAGTACATGAGCTTCTTTGGGGCGTCTTGTCGCGCGTTCCCGTACATAGACTTCCGGGAACGCGCGACAATGGGCGTTCGCTTGTCTCTGTATGCGCGATTGCAAACGCCCGTACAATCGCACATACAGAGCGCTCCATCGCGAACGCTCAGGTCTGAACCCAGCGTAAGACATGACTAATGACCGTGCTACAAACTGGTAAGAGCCTTACACCACATCAGAGAGAAACAGCCGACCCTAAGGTGTCATTCAAACTGTTGAGACAGAGGAAACACCTCTTATGAAAAGGGTCAGCTTAAACATCGCACTATTGATCCTCTGACACATGACCATATTAAACAGATTGTAGTACCCAGACAGGATGCCCATCTGATCCTGGATGCATACCACAATCAATCAGGACATTTTGGGTGCAAAAAAACAGACACTAGTCAGACAATTTTTTTGGGTTAGAATGTGAGACGACATGGAAAAATGGTGTCGCAAGTGTACTATTTGTGCCATCAATAAAGGATGACCAGACTAGACAAAAAGTATCACTGCTCTAAGGATGAGCGAACCAGTTCAGTTTGGTCCGAACGTTCCTATTTTTCAGATTGCAGACAAACCTGAATCTTTCCAGGTTTGTTTTGGAAAAAATCTTCAAAAATGGTGCCTAGCGCCATCTTTGTGCACTTGTCGACGTGAAAAAAGCACTAGGGAGGAAGAAGGGTTCTCACATGACTCTGAGAGGAAGTGAGTATGTGGGGGGGCTTTCCCTGATTGGCTCCCAGGCTGGCAGACAGCCTGGATGAGCCAATCAGTGCTGCAAAAGGCAGGGAGGTGCCCTAGCAGAAGGAGCAGAACTGCATTCTGTGCTAAGATGTGAAAGAGTGTGGTCTTAGATTGTCTGCCAGGAAAACAATCATAGGGAGTCAGGGAGAGTGAAAAATCAATCAGGCACAGTCAGAAATCAATCAATCAAGCTTATTGACTAAGAAAGTGGAGGGAAAGTCTAGGATTGCAAAGAAGAATTGTGTATATTGTGTACAATAGAGCAGAGCAGTGCAGCCTGACAGGGAGAGAGGAGACAGGACCTGTGGCTGTGCCTGCTATCAGAAGTGCAGGTGCACCTAAAGTTGCAAGAAAAAGTATTTGAACCCTTTGGAATGATATGGATTTCTGCATAAATTGGTCATAAAATGTGATCTGATCTTCATCTAAGTCACAACAATCGACAATCAGAGTCTGCTTAAACTAATAACACACAAAGAATTAAATGTTACCATGCTTTTATTGAACACACCATGTAAACATTCACAGTGCAGGTGGAAAAAGTATGTGAACCCCTAGACTAATGACATCTCCAAGAGCTAATTGGAGTGAAGTGTCAGCCAACTGGAGTCCTATCAATGAGGTGAGATTGGAGGTGTTGGTTATAGCTGCCCTGCCCTATAAAAAACACACACCAGTTCTGGGTTTGCTTTTCACAAGAAGCATTGTCTGATGTGAATGATGCCTCGCACAAAAGAGCTCTCAGAAGACCTACGATTAAGAATTGTTGACTTGCATAAAGCTGGAAAGGGTTATAAAAGTATCTCCAAAAGCCTTGCTGTTCATCAGTCCACGGTAAGACAAATTGTCTACAAATGGAGAAAGTTCAGCACTGTTGCTACTCTCCCTAGGAGTGGCCGTCCTGTAAAGATGACTGCAAGAGCACAGCACAAACTGCTCAATGAGGTGAAGAAGAATCCTAGAGTGTCAGCTGAAAACTTACAAAAGTCTCTGGCATATGCTAACATCCCTGTTATCAAATCTACTATACGTAAAACATGAAGAAAGAATGGATTTCATGGGAGGATACCACAGAGGAAGCCATTGCTGTCCCAAAAAAACATTGCTGCAGATTTACAGTTTGCACAAGAGCACCTGGATGTTCCACAGCAGTACTGGCAAAATATTCTGTGGACAGATGAAACCAAAGTTGAGTTGTTTGGAAGAAACACACAGCACTATGTGTGGAGAAAAAGAGGCACCGCACACCAACATCAAAACCTCATCCCAACAGTGAAGTATGGTGGTGGGGGCATCATGGTTTAATTCCCAAGTTTATCAAGACATTTTGCAGGAGAACTTAAGGCCATCTGTCCACCAGCTGAAGCTCAACAGAAGTATGGTGGTGGGGGCATCATGGTTTGGGGTTGCTTTGCTGCGTCAGGGCCTGGACGGATTGCTATCATTGAAGGAAAAATTAATTCCCAAGTTTATCAAGACATTTTGCAGGAGAACTTAAGGCCATCTGTCCACCAGCTGAAGCTCAACAGAAGATGGGTGTTGCAACAAGACAACGACCCAAAGCATAGAAGTACATCAACAACTGAATGGCTTAAACAGAAGAAAATACGCCTTCTGGAGTGGCCCAGTCAGAGTCCTGACCTCAACCCAATTGAGATGCTGTGGCATGATCTCAAGAAAGCGATTCACACCAGACATCCCAAGAATATTGCTGAACTGAAACAGTTATGTAAAGAGGAATGGTCAAGAATTACTCCTGACCGTTGTGCACGTCTGATCTGCAACTACAGGAAATGTTTGGTTGAAGTTATTGCTGCCAAAGGAGGTTTAACCAGTTATTAAATCCAAGGGTTCATATACTTTTTCCACCTGCACTGTGAATGTTTACATGGTGTGTTCAATAAAAACATGGTAACATTTAATTATTTGTGTGTTATTAGTTTAAGCAGACTGTGATTGTCTATTGTTGTGACTTAGATTTATTTAAGCAGCAGTATATATATATATATATATATATATATATATATACGTAATAACTGCAGCAATATTTACGGTGTGGCAGCAATCTACCTGTGTGTTAAGTTGAAATTGAGCATGAAGCCTCAATAGTCCAGTCTCCATTTACGTATTTTCAGTTTATATACAGTCGCAATTTACAAGTTTTTTTGGGGGGTGCTTTCAATTTATTTAGGCAGCATATATACGTGATTACTTTAGCAAAACCGACAGTGTGGGAGCAATCTACTTATGTTTGTAAAGTTGAAATTGACAGTCACTCCTCAATCATCCATTTACGTATTTTCAGTTTCCACACGGTCGCAATATAATTTTTTTGGCATTGTTAAATGTAATTATATATAAGACACATGGTATAGCAGGAATCTACCTGTGTGTATTTAGAAGAAATTGAGCGGCAAGCCTCAGCTGTCCGTTTGTGTATTTTCAGTTTCCACAAGGTTGACATTTAAATGTCTTGTGGGACTTGTTTAATATACAGACCAGCACACAAAAGTATCTGTGAGGGATAATACATTTAGCCCTAAATCAGTTTCCCTTTATTTCTGTGTTCACAAACATGTTTCCAATCATTTCTTTTTATGGGGGACTGATTATATTCAAACTAGCACCATATATACGTGATTACTGCACCAATAGACAGGCTAGCACGCAAAAGTATCTAGGAGTGATAATAAATTTAGGCCCAAATCTGTTTCCCTATTTCACATGTCTTTAATAAAAAAAATTCGGGGGGTTGTTGATTACATTCAAACTAGCAACATATATACGTGTTTGCTACAGTAATACACAAGGTGGTGCACAATATTATCTGAGAGGCCCAAAAATGTCTGGGCTATGGAAGGGTTTTAAATAAAAGACCCAGAGCCAGAAAGGGTGGGTAGCAGCAGCACCATCTATCCGCCCAGTAGTAGTAGTAGTGGTAATAGGCCACAGTTGCCCTTGCTTGCTTCGGAAAGGAGAAACATTAAAGTTGAGGAGAAAGAGGATTAGATAGTGAATTGGATGGCTCACTCTTCCTCTCAGTCGCAGCAGGATGACGTGGAGCCAGGGGTCACAGCATTCCTCCTGCTACTCCTCCTTGAATCCCCAAAGAAGGCTTTGAGTGGAGTCCTCCCATTCTTCACTGCCCCATCCTAGAGGGTGCCTTCCTTTTTCCTAAGAAGTGGCAAGAAAACCTTACCACAACCTATGGCAGATAGCCAAGAGAGTGTCTTTGTTGATGAATTGTGTGTGAGCCCTCACAGTTTGGGCTGCCCTGAGGAGGAGGTTGGGGAGGAGGATGGTGACCCCATGCATACCTGTGTTGATGGTGGTGGTAATAGGCAGTGACAGTGGTTTTCGGGGAAAACGCAGAGCAGGGGATAAGGGTCCAGGAGCCCATCATGATATCTTACAGTCTAATTAAAGCGGCAGAGAGGGTGAGGACTCTGATGACGACTGCTTAGGGTTCTAGTGATGCCGCTGACAATGTGGGTGGGTTAGGCCCAAATGGCACCAGAGCTAAGCCCAGCTTGTCTTCCTGTAGATCTGTGCGTAAGGCAGACACACAAAACCACAGCGGTGTGAAAGATCTGCAGGATTAATAAGGCATGGTCGTTCAAGTATAGGTACCAGAGGTCTATTGCAGCACCAGATCGTTTGTGAAAATACAACTGGCCAGGATTCCCAATCAGAACAAGTCAGACTTTATTTCCTGGTCCTCTTTGTAACAGCCAACCCACATCCCGAAGCAGTACGGTATCTTTGTCACAAGCTGAATCCCCACCTGGCCACATTGCTGGTGGTGCAGTCACTGTAGTACCATTGCAGTAGAGCCTTGTACATGGAAGAAAATGCGGGCCACTCCCTGCGAACTGGAGCTGTTACGGGTAGGGACAGTATATGCCTTTCATGGCCCACTGTTTTTTGTGGCAGTGGAGAGCCAGCCCCCCAGCACCATGGCCAGGTCTTTTTGGCCCCTTTCAACCTTATCATGGGGCTGGCTCCCACAGCAGACACTTACCTGCCTCCTCCACTTCCTCTTTCATGGATACGGTCCTGTCCCCAACAGCAGCAGGGCACAGCGTCACTCACACTACCCATCCTTTTTATCACATTTGTCAATTAAAGCAATTGCTATACCGTGTTTGAGCTGATCGGCCTGGGAGAGAGTAGCCACACCAGTGAGCAGTTGCTCAAGTACATCAAGCCTCAAACATCCCACTGGCTTCCGCCCAACTGGTGGTCGGGAGGTGGTCAGCGACAATGGGCACAACATCTCGGCCACACTGAACCTGGGGGTATTCAATTTCCTTAAACAGCATATGTACGTGATTACTGCATTAATACCAACATTTTATCACAGTCAAGACAATGCTGGAGCCTGCATTATGCCACTTATGCCTGAGCTTCACTTCCTGTGTCTTCACTTTCTACACGGTTGAAATGTGTAGATTATTCTTTAGGAGGGGGGTTAAATTTCTTTAAGATGCAGAATAAATGTACATGAATATTGCTTCAATATCGATATTTTCTCACAGACCAGGCAAAGCTGGATCCTTTAATGCATCATGCCACTACCACTAATGCCTGAGGGTCAGTTCTATGTACTCACTTTCCACACAGTAGAAATGTTAACATTTTTTTGCCCCCATCTGTTACATTTTTGGGAAGGCGCACTGGCACCACATAATTTTAAAGGATCGCTGCATCAATGCCGTCATTTTCTCACAGTCCCGGTAAAGCTGGAGCCTGCAATGCATCGTGCCACGGCCGCTAATGCAAGAATAAACACAATGCAACAGCACTCTGCAAACACAAATAAAAAAGTAAATACAATAGTGCCACACTCACTATAGAAAATCTACTAATGCTAATGCTACATTATAAATGTGAAATTTTTGGCAAATACATTTTGTACAAAATTATTTGTGCCTGTCCTCTAACAACAAGGCGATCTCTTTAGGACAGGAATCTACACTAAATGCTACCTCCTCTGGTGCCATACTGGACTCCATTAAATTCAGGGAATGCAAGTTCCACATGAACCCCCACTGTTTATACCTCTTTTGGTGCCACAATGGCTGATGACCAGTTTCTCTGTGTCTCTAATGAAGTCTTCTTAGGAAAATGTAGAAAGTTCTTTTAGGATGCTGTCCATTCTTGCTGATGATATTGAAGATCTGAGTATCCTTTAAAACTGTTAGGTCAGCCCTATAAAATTTTAAATGAAAACCTTTCGGAAGGGGCTTATTCTCATGTAAGCAGAAACAGAAACTTCGCAATGAGGTACGATCGCTTCAAGCTTCGGGACACGTGGGATGCCACGGCCGGCTTGCAATTGAGATCCCTCAGCAACAAACTGTAAGTTAGTGCGCATATGGGGTGAATATAAAGGGGAATTTGCCGTAACATGAGAAGGATTGCAGCTTGTTTTTAATGGTACCTAGGCTAAGTAATCAAAAGTACAAAGGATTCTGAAAATTTACTAACGAGTTGTGAATCATCGATATCGGATATACTCATTGCTTTATAAACAAGTGTCATTTAAAAGGACACTTTAAAAAAACGGTTACCGTTATGGACATAGATTAACCGAGGCTGGATTTAAGTGTGGAAGCATTGTTGCATTGACTGTACGGTGCAAGAGACATAAGATTATTGTTGCGAATATATCATTTTGGATATACAAGGATTATTTTTAATGCCTGCTGTTGCGAATATAGTATTCTGAATATATAAGGATTGCTTTGCATGCTTTTTATCTTTTTCCTGTTCAGTGCAGATTCATCTATAATTGTGTACATACGCACTATTATTTTATACTATACTTTTGAACATCTTTATATAGTTGTGTACACAATTTAATCAACCTCCGTTTTTTAAAGAATTTATTGTTATATTGGGATTGTTTTTTCTAATAAATTAATTACATTTTAAGTACACAAGGTTTTGGTGTGAATCCAGAGAGAGTGCCAATCATTTTTCAGAACTATTACATTTCATGTGCGGGTGAACCATACCGATTAGAGCACCTGCATCCTGTTGGTGAATAGGTGAGCCACCCTATCCACTCCTTCATATTCTCATGTATACCATGTATATTGTACATGATGACTATGTTGGTGGTACTATTTCCCTTTCCAGTAATTGGTTCGGTCCAGATGACAATTTCCGGACAGCGAGCAAGTGTAGAAGTTGGGGAGCACTCAGCCCTACATGTCCTAGATCTGTGACCTGATCACTGGCCAGGGTTCCAGCCTGATAGAATGAGGGACAGCTAGCTCAGGCCTTTCCTCAGCATCAAACCCTTCTTCTGCACTGGAGAAGACTGGAGAAGCTAGCCCAATGCCAAGCACCTCGACAGTGTCTAGGAAACTCTTACTATATGTGGGTGAGCATTATCCTGCTGAAAATACCAATTGGAAGACCGGCCATGAGATGTAACACATGTGGCCGCAGGATGTTCTGCACATATCACTGAGCTGCTAGTGTTCCTACAAGGTGTGACCGACTAACGTCATAAGCAATGTTTCCCCAAATCATCACACGAGCAGTTGAGGCAGTGTGTCACTCCATGAGGCCTCCATACTCGAAACTGACCATTGTAGGATATTAAACAGAACCTGGGTTCATCGCTGTGACAGCAAATTTTTTCTGCTAAGCGCCTGGAAATGGTCCAGACACTGACAGGGGTGTGTAATGAAGGTGCCACCTGTGTCTGGATGGGGGACAACGAAACTATGAGAGCTTCTCATACTTGCCAGCGGATCAAATGATCCTCTCTACTGGTAATCTGTCTGGGCCGTCCGGCACCTAATAGTCGTGTGTGTCCTCATGTAACCACTGTTCCCAACATCTCCTAACAGCTAGGTCAGAAAATTCTAGATTATATGCAATTTCATGATTTTCCTATTCCATGACGTAAAGTCGTGATTTTATAAAGGACACGTAGGCGAGTATTGCTTTCTCTCTCTTTACTGTTTTCATAGCAGCAAAGAAAAAATACTTTAAACATGCAGTAACCATGGCAACAAGCCCAACCTCTTCCCTCCCAGTGTCCATATAACCCACGGTCGCACTGGGGCAGTCCTCTTTCTTTGTGGTCAGTTAAACTCCAACCTGGTGCTTGCCCAAACAATGAAGGAAGATCAACTTATGAAAGGTCTCCAGAATACTCTAACCAACAACTGGAACGTAGGGCCGGATCCAACTTGTCAACAAAACTTTGCATACTCCGGACATCAGGTCTGGAACATCAACCTAGGGAAACAAACAAACAAGGACGGTAGCATTCAAACTAGAGATGAAGGCACCTAACATTTAATTCACATCAAGGAAAACAAACCAAAATAACAAAAGTGCCAAATATAAAACATCTTACACAGTAGGGAGGGAAAACCAAAGTTTAGGTGGGCAATACTCGCCTCCGTGTCCTTTATAAAATCATGACTTTATGTCATGGAATAAGAAAATCTTAAAATTTTATTTCAGGACACGGAGGCTCATATTGCAAGTTTAAAGCTGAGCCACCACAGAAGAGAAGGCGTGAGATGGTGGCCTAAAGTAAAACTCACGGAAGGTAAATACCCTGGACCAGTCCGCTTATTTCATAACGTCCTCTGAACGGGCTCCAGAAACCGTAATAGAGGTGGCAGAGGCGCTCCGAACCGAATGAGCTGTGAAGATCGAGGTATCAATACCCGAGAGGGACAAAATCCATTTGACCCATCGCGAGAGGGTAACACTGGTTACCGGATGAAAGGGTCTGCGAAAGGAAATTAAGAGATGAGGGAAATCATGAGTACGCAAATCATTGGTGCGGCATTCGTATTCCTGCAGGCAATTACCGGGACAAAGCTGCGGGGACGCCGGGAAATACGGATATGACACAGAGCGGATGTTCGTCTTCGTGCGCCGGGAGATATTAAACGTCACTCCTTCCGGCGAAAAGGATCGGGCGTCATGATCCAACGCCCGGACATCTGATACCCTCTTGCAGGAGATCAGGCACAACAGGGTGACTAGCTTAGCCGAGAGTTGCCGTAACGACAAGACGTCATTAGAAGGCCAACCCTGAAGAAAACTCAAAACGATGGAAACATCCCAGGTAGCAGAGAAACGTGGTCTCGGAGGACGGGATAGGCGAGAGCCCCGCAGCAATCTGCAGACCAGGGGGTGCTGCCCAGCGGGGCAGCCCTCGAACCCCGAATGCCTAGAAGAGATAGCAGATCTATAGAGATTAATTGTACGATATGCCTTGCCTTCATCGAACAAGACAGACAAGAAAGACAGAACTGCCGTTACAGGTGCTTCAGTGGGATCCAGGTTCCTTGAGAGGCACCAACGAGCCCAGGAATCCCAAGCCAATCGATAAGCCTTTCTGGTTCCGGGTGCCCAAGCGCTCTCCAGCAAGAATCGAGTCGTCTCCGAAACTCCTGAGACCTCCCAGGAGCTCCCGAGACTCTGCACGCGAGAAGCTGTAACGTTCCTTCGATGAGTAACGGGTGAAGTTGGCCCGCCGGTCCCCTGAGAAGGTGGGGTAGTGTAGGGAGCAAGACTGGCTCAGCGATGAGGAGGTCCAGAAAGTGTGGGAACCATGACTGAGATCTCCAAAGGGGCAAGATGAGGACCAGTTCGGCCGACTGGCGGCGGATCTGGAGAAGCACTCTCGGGATCAGAGCGAAAGGAGGGAACGCGTACAAGACTGGGGTCGACCACTCTTGAAGGAAAGCGTCCACCGCTTCCGCCTCCGGATCCAGACGTCAACTGAAAAACCTGGGTAATTGAGTGTTGAGCCGTGAAGCAAAAAGGACCCCATCGAGATGACATGGCATCGAAGACCCTGGAATCTAATTTCCAGTCGCTGGAATCCGACAGATAGCGCGAACTCCAGTCCACTCGCACATTGTGGAGGCCTGGAAGGTATTCCGCGACCACCATGATCCCCCTGGAAAAACATTGGTCCCAAAAGTCCTTGGCCAAGTGGGTGAACACGGAGGAGCGCGTGTCGCCCATATAGTTGATGTATCTGACTGCCGACACATTGTCCATGCGGAGTCTGACACAAGCCCTGACAGTGTTGTTGACAAAGCTGCGGATCGCCAGGGATCCCGCCAGCAGTTCCAGCGAATTGATGTGGAGTCGGGACTCGCTCTGGGACCATGGACCCCCGGTGGAGACGCCGTTGCAATGTGCGCCCTACCCGTGGAGACTGGCATCCGACTCGATGATAAGATCTGGCTGAGGCCCAAAAATGGCTCTGCCATTCCACATTGAGAGGTTGTGAATCCACCATCCGCCGGAAAAATCGCCTGGATGGAGGAGGCAAGGAGTCCGATTATCCGGGCCAGATGTCTGAGCGATAATCGAGGTAACAATAGAGCGTGTCTCAGCTCCTTTCGAATACTCCGTACCTTTGATTGTGAAAGACTGAGAGATTGTGAAACGGAATCGATCTGGAAACCCCAAAACTCCATCGTGGTGGAAGGAATCAAGCAAGATTTCTCCTGATTGATGACAAATCCCAGATCGGAAATGAGGGAGGTGGCCAACCGAAGATGGGACTGAAGGGAAACCGGACTGGACGCCATGAAGAGTATGTCGTCCAGGTAGATTACCAAACGTACCCCACGACTGCGCAACCAGGCCACCACCGGGCGCAAAAGTTTGGTGAAGCACCATGGGGCGGACGAGAGGCGGAAGGGTAGGCACGTAAAACGCCACACTTGACCTTTCCAGGCAAAACGTAACAGGTCCCTTGATTCGGGTGCCACCGGAACCGTGAGATAAGCCTCCTTCAAATCAATTTTTGCCATCCAATCCCCTGGAAGGAGCATCTCTCAGGAGGTGGATCCCCTCCATTTTGAAATGGCGGTACCTGACAAAATTGTTCAATGACTTTAGATTGATGACGTGGTGCATCTGACCCCTTTTTTTCTGAACTAGAAAGATGCTGCTCATGACCCCGAAGGAGTCCGCGGGGGCCATCTCTATTGCTCCTTTTCCCCAAAGGTCCGTGAGCTCTGAATCGATGAGAGCGCGAGCGGGGCCGGCCGGCACATGGGTTCTTGGTGCAGAAAGACCCACGGGAGTGGTCACCAGTTCTATTACGAAACCCCTGACCATAGACAGAACCCAAGGATCGGAAGACACCTTTTTCCACGCATGTGAAAAGAATTGGAGTCTTCCCCCACCCGATAGTTGGACAGAGGTAGAGGGAAGGGATGACTCACCGTATGGTTTCCTGGAGCTAGGATGTCCACGGAATCTTCTGCCGCGGTTGTAACCGCCATGGGTGGGGAAGAAGGCGGACTGATGTTGCTGGTCCTGCAACGAAGGTCTGTGCAACGAAGGTCTGGCCCCTGAAACTGCCGGCCCTGGCTGAAAAACGGTTGGGGAATACTTTGCGCATCGACGCCTGCACCTTATCAAGGGCGGTAAAGGCCCCAACATATTTACCCAGCTCTTTTATAAAGGGTTCTCCGAAGAGGAGCCCTTGGGCGTTCTTGCCTGCTTCTGAAAGAGCTAAATTTGCCAGTTTTGGCTCAATCTTCATCAGGAGCGCCTTGCGCCGTTCGATAGCCAATGATGTGTTTGCATTGCCCGTAAGGGCAAATAGCTCTCTGAGCCCAGCCACTTAACTCCTCTGTGTCGACCTGATTGCCAGCTGCCCTGGCCGGCCGGTTCGGCCATATCGAAAATCTTAGCGAATGGGCCCATGACGTCTAAAATCTTATCTTGGCATGCCCAAAGGGCAGAGACCAGGCCTTTGCGTGGATTGAACCCGGTTTTAGTTATGAATTGGACTATCTTTGGGTCCACCACCAGTGTCTCACATACTTTATGAGGGATTAATGGTCTAGGGCACTCAGCACGCAACTTAGTACGTGCCTCCTTGGTGAGGGGCTTGCAAGTCATCGACTCAATATACTGAGCTACATGCGTGGCGGGAAGCCACTCAGAGGACCTCGGGTGATGCAGCGCATTGGGATCAAACATGGGATCTCCAAACGGATCCACAAGTGGATCGGCGGACCCGGAAGGGGTCTCAGGGTATGCATCAGTAGGTGGTGGTGGCAGGTCCTGCTCTATAGGGTCAACCATAACGCCCATCAGATCCTCCTCTGAACCATGCAGGGAGTGGTGCTGCGCCTCCTCATCGGAATCTCTATCAGAGTCAGAAACATGCTCGGGCTGTGACCGCTCCGATTTCCAACCTCGCGCACGTTCCGCCTGGCGCGGGCAGGCTCTTTTACGCGACCTTAGCGCGTTGTCCTTGGATGGGGCAAGGCCATCTCTCTCAGTTGTTCTGGAGGCAGGAGGGGGCTGTAAGGCCAGAGCTTGGGTGACAGACTGGGAAATAGCCGAGGACAAAGAGCCCATGGCTGACATAATAGCGCTAGAGATGGAGCGCTAAATCGCCAAAGTCTGTGTGTCCGGGGCGGGAGGATCCCTAGAAGGGTCCCAAGACCTCCTGGAGGAGGGGGAAATTTGGCCCCTGGACTCCAGGTCCTGAGGAGGGCCGGCATTGGGAGACAGAGAACGTGAGTGACGGGACATGACTGCAAGGGGTTAGTCACCCCAGGAGGAGGTATACTGCGGAGGATACAGTGGAGGAAAAACCTGTACTTTGCCAAAGGGCACAGGGCCGGCGCTGCAGGGAACGGAGCCTGGGAGACGGAGGTACGTGACTGCAAGCAGCTACAAGCCGGCGAAGTCCCGCGAGATCTCGGCGGCAAGGTGCCAAATCCCGAAACCTCGCGAGAACTCGGAGGGGGAGAAGCGGAGAAGACGGAGAGTGGCGCGCAAGATGGCGCTGCCTCCCCCCGAGCCGCGGGAACAAGAGACCAGGAAGGAAGGACAAGGCAGACAAAAGGCCCGGAGGCTAACAGAAAGGTAGGAATCCTCCCTATCCCCACCGGGGATTAGGGGGAAGCGGATAACCACCCCCCCCCCTGCCGGAGCCGGAACGCAGCTCCAACGGCAGAGAAGAGGCAGACAGTAGTATAAGGAAAGAAGGTTAATCACACAAATTAAACCAAATAAATGGGCAACAACATAAAACGTAGAATAAAGGGTACAATGATATAATGCCCCAAAGGAATACCCCTAGGGGAACACCTCAGGGCAGACAGTAATGAGCTGCTAAGTAAAAGTGTATACTTAACTGGAGCAGCAAAGAAGGAGGACTGCCCCAGTGCGACCGTGGGTTATATGGACACTGGGAGGGAAAGGGTTGGGCTTTTTGCCATGGTTACTGCATGTTTAAAGTACTTTTTCTTTGCTGCTATGGAAACAGTAAAGAGAGAGAAAGCAATATGAGCCTTCGTGTCCTGGAATAAAATTAACTGAAATGACCATCCTGCTTCTTTCAGTCCAGTGATGTGCCCCCTCTCAGAGTCTGTCAACTGGGCAAAATGTGTTCATCTGCATTGTAGGGTTCAGATAGCCAAACGGCTAATGGTTTCCCGTTTAAGGTCAAATTATAAAATATAACATTTATTAGATATTCATTAAAATGAACGGGAAGGTAGAAAAGAAAAGGTATTTAAAATTACAGTGTTCTGGTGCAAGGTGACAGTATACACTTATTTTATTAATGGTTTCTGCTTTTATTTGCAGTCTTTTCCCATAGTGTATCTAAGTCCTGAGGAATAAATCCTATTGTATTTCCCTCCTCCGGTCTATTAGGATTGTGACAAGATGTTACTTTCTGTCAGCCCTACACCGGAGTGAATAGAGTACATGTAACTCTATCCCTAAATTCCTCTTTAGGAACGAGTAAACTGTTATAATCGGTTTAACCCAGTGTCTGCAGCGCACCAGGGGCCGATCACCAAACACACTACACTAATCTAAAACCTAGACTTGCAGCTCCCCCGACATGTTTCACCACGGATGTGGCGTCTTCAGGGGCTATGGAGCTACTATCAACACGATCGCTCTGCAAATCGGCCTTTATATATCATGTGGGTGGTTCTTTCCTATCCCTTATTGCCAATGAGTTGCAGGCGATCGGTCGATAGTCATATAGTCTGGCCAATTGCAATCCGTTGTCTGTCAGAAGCGGATTCGTCAATGTTTATGACGCGTATATTCCTGGGTGTGGGCTTGCAAAATCATTCCACCTACCTTTTCAGGTTCCGGTGAGTAACTGACAGGGGTGATTTCTCCGTCCCGATGCTAAGTCCCGACGCATGCGCCCACTCCTCCACGTCGCTTCCCTCCAGATACTAAGTTTGGGTGCATGCGCTCCGATCTCCACATCTCACTCACAATTTACCCCTACTGCGCATGCCCACACACTTAGTTGACAAATCTACAGAAAATCCTAATCACAGTCTTTTCTATTGAATTTAGTATTCTACAAGGGAAATTCGCCCACTCAAATTATAAAGACATACTAACATGCTGTTTGATAAGCATACGAGGTCCACAGTCTCAAAGTCACGATCTCAGTGCGCATGCGATTTCTATTGAATTTAATATTCTACAAAGTAAGATTCGCCTACTCTATTTGAAGAGACATACTAGCATACTATTTAATAGATATATGAGGGTCACAGTCCCAACTCAGACACATGTGATCACAGTCCCACACCAGGCTTGTTTAAAATATCTTTTTTACATGAATTGATTAATTACTGGCAATCCTGTATATGACAACAGACTGGATGGCAATTGGTCATTATTCCTTTCTAAAATTCTTCCTTTTATTCCTTATATTTTAGTTTATTTAAATAGATATATGTATACCAAAGTATATTAGGTTTCCTTTTTATATATATATGAATTTATGCTAAATGAATGCTGCGAATGAAAAGCCTTCATTCAGTCCATATGGACTCATGGTGTTTAATCTATCAATCCACCGGGCTTCAGATTGTAACAATTTTTTGTCTAGATTCCCTCCTCTTGGTCCCATGGATACTTTTTCTATTCCCCAGAATCTTAATATAGAACTCTGGTTCCCATGTATATATTTAACGTGTCTTGCCAGAGGGGTATCTTTATCTGTTTCAATAGTACTTAGATGGCCAGAAATCCGGCGTCTCAGCTCTTGTATGGTTTTACCCACATACAGTTTTGGGCATGGACAGGAGGCTATATAGATAACTCCTTGTGTTCTACATGTTATCAGTTGTCTGATTTCATACTCCTTTTTGTCTCCAGGGTTCGTGAATTTTTTGATGCGAGGTATATATTTACAGAAGGAACAGCTCCCACATGGTGATGATCCCTTATATTTTTCCTTTTCCCTTATAGGTTGGATCTTATCCTCTCCCAGATGGCTATGGACCAGCTGGTCCTTCAGATTCGGACCTCTCCTGTATGTTATAGATGGATATGGGGTAAGAACCATCTCTAGGTCTCTGTCAGATCGTATTATGTGCCAATATTTTTTGATTATACGACATATCTCATCATTATACCCATCATAGGTACCAATACACCTGATGACCTCACTTCTTTTATTATGAATTGTTGTTTTCAATAGTTCTTCCCTGTTCAGGCTTTTAGCTGTATTATAAACCTTCTTCAGGGGTCTGGTCGGATAACCTCTCTTCTTAAACCTCTGAAATAGTTGTTCACTTTCTCTGTCAAAGGAGGTTTCATCCGAGCAGTTCCTGCGTGCCCTCAAGTATTGGCCAGTTGGTATCCCTCTTTTCAGGGGGGGTGGGTGCCAGCTGCTCCAATGTAAATAGCTGTTAGTTGCCGTCGCTTTTCTATGAACCTCTGTAAGAAGATGACCCTCTTCTGATTTTTTTATTTTGAGATCAAGGAATATTATTTCCTCATTCTGAACCTCACAGGTGTATCTCATCCCTATATCATTGTTGTTAAGTCTCTGAGTGAATTCCTGAAATAATACGTGACCGCCATCCCATAAAATGAGAATGTCGTCAATATATCTGCCCCAAAATAAAATGTGGCAGATATATGACGACATCTCATCTGTGAAAACAAAATTATTTTCCCACCACCCTAGAAATAAATTTGCGTACATCGGGGCACATCCCCATCGCGGTCCCATTTATTTGGTGATAATAGTGTTCCTGAAAAACAAAATAATTGTGCTCCAAAATAAATCTAAGTGCTGATAAAACAAACTCATTATGTTTTTGGAAATTTTTTCTTTTAGTATTCAAATAATATTCCACCGCGTGTATTCCTAGTGAGTGCTGAATATTACTATAAAGTGACTCGACATCTAGACTTGCTAGAATGGTATCAGATGTAACAGTGATGTCGTTAATTTTGAGGGTAGGGCGGTCACGAAGGGTCTCAATATTTGGTCCACATATTCACTCAGAGCTTGTGTCAAGTTTTCATTCCCTTAAACTATTGGTCTCCCAGGGATGGGTTTCTTGTTCTTGTGCACCTTCGGTAAGGCATAGAATGTGGAGACAGTGGGAGTTTTATTAAAAAGATACTGATATTCATCCTTGGAGATGATATTTGCCTCTCGTGCATCTGTGAGATTTTTTAATTCACTCATAAATCCTTTTGTAGGGTCTTGGGATAAGACTTTATAGGTTTTTCTATCTTTAAGGAGTCTAAGAACCATCTCAACGTAATCATTTTTATCTTGTATAACTATGTTACCCCCCTTATCACTCGGTTTCATTATTATATTACCATTTTCCTTTAGGGTCTCTAGGGCTTCTTGTTCCTGCTTACTCAGATTGGGGCTTATATGATCCTTCCTCATCTTAAGAGATTTTATATCATGGGTGACTAATTGCACAAAGGTTTCTATCTCCTGAAACTGTGTGAAATTAGGAGTGATCCTTGATTTAGGCTTCAAGGTAGAAAAAGGTGGATCTGGAATAATCTGATAGCCCTCACTCTCTTTTAGTAAGTCCTCTAAGACCTCTACACATCTTTTTTCATTTTCAAATGTCTTGCGTACATCATTTTGTTCTTGTTTGTGTACTTTGTGTAGGGCTAATTTACGAGCGAAGAGATTTATATCCTTAACCCAGAGAAACTTGTCGCACTGAGGGACTGGCGCAAAGGTAAGACCCTTACTAAGAAGTGTCCGTTCTGAGGTGGTAATCATATAAGTAGAGAGATTTATAATCTGTTTATCCTCTGAAACCATTTCTGATGTTATTTCGGTTACTTGCTGTAGCCCCATTTTTCTCTGTCCTTCGGCTGAGCCCCTAGTTGTCCTAAAAAAAGGGGGGCAATCGGGGGATCTCTCTCCTTGTTGATCTGTGATGGAAGTGTGGAGATCTGACGGGATGTACCAGGAGGCTGATAAGCCATTTGGTTCTGGCCCATATTCTGCCCCTGAGACAACCCAAAAGAGAATGGTTGTGAGGGTAACGATGAATAGGTCAACATCTGCATTGTAGAGGCAGGTCTAGCAGTTAATGATCTCTCACTTCTCAAAAGTAGCCTCTGAGAGCCTTTTTATAAGCAATTCATCATTTCCGTCTAGGTATGTTTTTTTTCTTAGCAATGAGTGTCAAGCCATGAGAGGGTTCAAGCCATGAGATACGCCATTTTGACAAATTTGTTACAATTAAGTGACAGATTGATATAGCATATGCCATAATTGTTTGATCAGTGAGTTTCCAAATTTATAGTCGCCAACAGTCCTGAATTTGTAGTGATTGTCCCTAATTTTCAAATGGGCAGTGTTTACATAAATGGACAGTCTTGTGATGTTTGTAGGAATTCTCAGGCCTATTTGTCCCAAATTTACCAAATGCAAAGCTGGTTAGTATGAAAGTAGGGGTATAATGGAAAATACCCATGCATGTGCTGCTATCCTTTACATACAGGGCATATGGAGTGAAAAATTAAAGGTGACCAGTACACATCTATACCCAAATGTGCAGACTGGAGCCAATCTGATACCCTCAGTGTTGCACATACCATAGTGTTGGGGTCTAGCACTGAGCTGCTAATGATTTAATAATCCAATAATAGCTATATATATATATATATATATATATATATATATATATGTATATATCCATATAGATTTGGCTCCACCTTGTGGTGGCTGCATGTGAGCAGAATGATATAAGTTTATCAAGTCAAAGCAAAACAAAGTTTCCCTATACAGATATATTGGGAGGATATTTTTGGATCTAAAACAAAATGGAGACTGTGGTGCATTTTAGGCTTCTGTAAGTTTCTTAAATATCCCTTTATATTGGGGTTCATTATTCTTTAAGTAGAAGTATGTCATAAAAAACATAAAATATATAACTACATTTTGTGAGTGTATAAACTATAAAGATAATTTTCACATTGATATATAAATTACACAAGCAATGTAATATACATTTTAAATTTTAAAGTTAATAAAACTATAGAAATTAAAGGAATGAAAGAAAATTTGTAAAAAAATAAAAAAAATAGAGAGATAAACAACTGAAATGAATTTGTAGGAGATTTCAGCAATGAAAACAATCACATGCATAGACATCACAGTAAGTAAGTGAGGCTGCACATTCACCGCAATCTTACCACACACAGTCTTTCACATACATTCCCTTATCGCCATGTGCTGAGCGGCTGTGCACACCTGGAGGATGCAACGCAACTGCAAGTCATCAGATAAAGTCTCATCTACTTGGCACAGAGCAGCTGCTGCGGTTTGAATGCCTGTTACAAGTGCACGACTTCAAATACATGTAGAGGGGTGCAGTTGGCAGAATACATAATAGTTTTCAATGTAAGGTTACATTGGGATGATGTACTGAATTGTATTAAGATGTATTGGTCAAACAGATGTATTTCTAGCAATTTTTACATTTCATATGATTTCCGCTGGCAGATCTGTGCTGGCTGGCATGCATTGTGCGGTATTTTACATGTAAAATCATGTACTTCTGCCAATGGACTGTGGAGCTAATTGGCTTATTACTCCCAATGTATTAAGCATTTCAGTGGTAATAAAGTCATAGAAAACAGCACTGACATAAGATCTGTCAACAGTAGATATCCTGCTTGCTGACTTTTTCCATGTTCCAAAAATGTTTTCCTTTGAAGCGAAGAATATGTTGAAATACAATAATAGCTACACTTAGTCAGAAAGATGTTACATTTTACATTTACTGACTATATAACTAATATTAGTCAAACGTTGAGCTTCTCTTTATCCTTTTCTACATCATCCTCAGGGAGGACAGAATAGGGAAAGAAAACGTCAGAAAGAAGAACCAAGTGACAAATTAAAGGGATTGGCCACTTTGCTGATAAATGACAGTAATGCCATATACGTACTAGCATGTGAGGGCATTTTCCCGCATGGATGTGCCCCCTCCACCCCCTTGATATACAGTGTAGCAGTATAAATGCACACTCTGGTCCCTATCGTTTTCAAGATGGCACTTTTCTTTTTTTCCCTTCACCTGCAATGAAAGCCTGGCAGATACTGGACGTCAAGCACTTCCTTGATTTCTTGTATCTGTGCGTGCCCTGACTGCTTTAAGGAAAATCTCCATCTTGGAAAGGATATGGATGGCGGTGATTGATTACTCCCACCTCCCTCCAGCTCTTAAAGGATCTGTGCTTGTGCACCCTCATCTTCACTGTCCCTTGTACTAACCCTTCACTGCCTTCTCTGACCTCAGACCATTTACCATATAGCCCACACTCACCAGCCCTGACCTCGGCCTGTCCCTAAGTATAATTTTGCCTGACCCCTCGGTGCTATGCAGTGGTGTCTCTGACCTCTGTGGGTCAGCCATCATCTACACAGAGAGTACTTCAGGAGGGTGAATACCAGGGGACTGCTAGGATAACACCCTTGGGATTAGCCCAAAGTCAAATCTGTTGGCTGACACAGTGTTTCCATACCTAACGCGGTAACAATCACGAAACATATTTGTAAAAAAATATGCTGGCCAAAATGTATGACTTTTGTTTTGCCAAAAAACCAGCGTATAGGCCTTGATACATTTTCCCCCAATCATGGAAGAAATATTGAATAAATTGAAACTCATCTAAATCAATAAAATCGCTCATCGCTAGTCAGCATGTCTATGTATGGTTTCTGTGCAAACCAAGCTAACATAATCAGCACGGATTCTTCTACTGTAGGTAATGCGTTCACCACAACAGTGACCACTAGGTGGAGCTCAAGTTCAAACTACAGATTACCTGTGGCCAACTGGTAAAGAATTTCAGAAATTCCAGAACAATGATATATTTAGATTTCTTCATTGCAGCGCAGTGAAGGAAGCCAATTTTTTTTTTTCAAATAACTAAATGGAATCTAAGCAAAGCAATAACTTATAAATAGGGTGGTTCTCCCTAGCGACGCACTGCATAGTACTACTTAACTTGATGTATTGTTCTGTTGCTTCAGTAATTTACAATAATTTAAGTGAGTTTCACTTTAAAAACACTTTGAAAAACAAATTATAATAGAAATAAAAAACAATTGCTTAAAAACTCTATGGCAATTTTACGTCATGCACTGTCTAACAGCGGTAGATTACTGGGGCAGGGGTGCACCTAGCCCTTCTGCTGCCTGAGGCAAAAACTGAAACGGCGCCCAACCCCTCCAGCCCTACTGTTTAAGGCCCCATTCACACGTCCGCAAAAGGGTCCGCACCCGTTCTGAAATTTTGCGGAACGGGTGCGGACCCATTCATTCTCTATAGGCCCGGACGTGAAGCGGAGAGCACACTATGTGCTCTCCGCTTATGCATTTGCGGAGCGCGGCCCCGAACTTCTGGGTTTCGGTCATGAACTTCCGGTCCGCAGCTCCGCAAATGCGGACAAAAATAGGCATTTGTATAGGGGGGTGCCAGCCGGGTGTGTTGCGGATACGCAATTTGATCGTCCGCAACATACCACGGACGAGTGAATGGACCCTAAGGCATACTGTGATACAGTTGAATATAGAGAGATATTCCCACAGCCCTGTCACTGCCCCCACTTGTCTTTAGGTCTTGCCGTCTGAGGCAATCGCCTCACCTGGCCTCATTGGTGGTGCACCCCTGCACTGGGGGGGTGTTGCATATTATCGCGGGGGGTATATGCACCCATGTTCACGTTGAACTGTTTGCAACCACTGCAATGTGTTACATAGTTACATAGTTAATACAGTTGAAAAAAGACATAAGTCTATCAAGTTCAACCAAAGGATACGAGGAAACGCGAATAAAACTGAAATAGTTTTAAAAGTCTGATTCTCGTAACATAAATGAGTATAAAATACAAATGCATTCTTACAATATTTCAGTTGCAATTATTATTAGCTAATTAGGGAAAAGGTTTTCAGGGCAAAAAAATGTAAAGAATAGAAATGCTCTTGTTGTTAAATTGTATAGAAAATGTTATACGCTGTACAGTAAAATAATATAATAATGGCAAAAAGAGACCATAGATCAGTAATGGCTAACCTGCAGCTCTCCAACTGTTGTAAAACTACAATTCCCACCATGCCCTGATGTAGGCCGATAGCTGTAGGCAGTCTGAGCATGCTGAGAGTTGTAGTTTTGCAACGGCTAGTGAGCCGCAGGTTGGCCATCCCTGGCATAGGTGATAACAGAGAACAGATTGGCTATATATATATATATATATATAGTTGCAAGAAAAAGTATGTGAACCCTTTGGAATGATATGGATTTCTGCGCAAATTGGTTATAAAATGTGATCTGATCTTTATCTAAGTCACAACAATAGACAATCACATCTGCTTAAACTAATAACACACAAAGAATTAAATGTTACCATGTTTTTATTGAACACACAATGTAAACATTCACAGTGCAGGTGGAAAAAGTTGAACCTCCATTGGCAGCAATAACTTCAACCAAACGCTTCCTGTAGTTGCAGATCAGACGTGAATAACAGTCAGGAGTAGGGATGAGCGAACCCGAACTGTATAGTTCAGGTTCGTACCGAATTTTGGGGTGTCCGTGACACAGACCCGAACACGGATATTTTCGTAAAAGTCCGGGTTCGGGTTCGGTGTTCGTCGCTTTCTTGGCGCTTTTTGAAAGGCTGCAAAGCAGCCAATCAACAAGCGTCATACTACTTGCCCCAAGAGGCCGTCACAGCCATGCCTACTATTGGCATGGCTGTGATTGGCCAGTGCAGCATGTGACCCAGCCTCTATTTAAGCTGGAGTCACGTAGCGCCGCCCGTCACTCTGCTCTGCTCAGCATAGGGAGAGGTTGCAGCTGCGACGTTAGGGCGAGATTAGGCAGTGATTAACTCCTCCAAAAGACTTCATTCAGAGATCGATCTGCAGCTGTGGATGATTGAACTGCTGCTATTGAATTGCTCACTGTTTTTAGGCTGCCCAGAGCGTTTTTCAGTCACTTTTTTCTGGGGTGATCGGCAGCCATTCTGTGTCTTGTGGTGCGCCAGCACAAGCTGCCACCAAGTGCATTTAACCCTCAATAGTGTGGTTGTTTTTTGGCTAAATCCTACATCAGGGTCAAGCTGTCACACCAAGTGCATTTAACCATCAATAGTCTGGTTATTTTTTGGCCATATACTACATCAGGGGCAAGCTGTCACCAAGTGCATTTAACCCTCAATGGTGTGGTTGTTTTTTGGCTAAATCCTACATCAGGGTCAAGCTGTCACACCAAGTGCATTTAACCAGCAATAGTGTGGTTATTTTTTGGCCATATACTACATCAGGGGCAAGCTGAGCCTGTCACCAAGTGCATTTAACCCTCAATGGTGTGGATGTTTTTTGGCTAAATCCTACATCAGGGTCAAGCTATCACACCAAGTGCATTTAACCATCAATAGTCTGGTTATTTTTTGGCCATATACTACATCAGGGGCAAGCTGTCACCAAGTGCATTTAACCCTCAATGGTGTGGTTGTTTTTTGGCTAAATCCTACATCAGGGTCAAGCTGTCACACCAAGTGCATTTAACCATCAATAGTCTGGTTATTTTTTGACCATATACTACATCAGGGTCAAGCTGTCACCAAGTGCATTTAACCCTCAATGGTGTGGTTGTTTTTTGGCTAAATCCTACATCAGGGTCAAGCTGTCACAACAAGTGCATTTAACCATCAATAGTCTGGTTATTTTTTGGCCATATACTACATCAGGGGCAAGCTGAGCCTGTCACCAAGTGCATTTAACCCTCAATAGTGTGGTTGGTCAAGCTGTCACACCAAGTGCATTTAACCATCAATAGTGTGGTTATTTTTTGGCCATATCCCAGTCTAATTCTGTCAGTAAACGTATACCTGTCACCCAGCGCCTAAATAATAGGCCTCATTTATAGTCAGCTAAATCTGTGGTTATTGCTGTGGCTGGGCAAGTTATTTAGTGTCCGTCAAAGCACAGTTTTTGTTCTGGGTTGAAATACAATTCCCAATTTATCAATTTCCTAATTTAGTGGTTTCTGCTGTATCAGAGCTATTTTAAATCTATCCCTAAAAGGGTATATAAGATTCAAGGTGCACATAGGGTCATTCTGAATAACTTCACACACACGCTACTGTGCATTTCCAAGTCTAATTCTGTCAGTAAACCTATACCTGTCACCCAGCGACTAAATAATAGGCCTCAAATTTATATTCAGCTAAATCTGTCGTTACTGCTGTGGCTGGTCAAGTTATTTAGTGTCCGTCAAAGCACAGTTTTTGTTCTGGGTTGAAATACAATTCCCAATTTAGCAATTTCCTAATTTAGTGGTTTCTGCTGTATCAGAGCTATTTTAAATCTATCCCTAAAAGGGTATATAAGATTCAAGGTGCACATAGGGTCATTCTGAATAACTTCACACACACGCTACTGTGCATTTCCAAGTCTAATTCTGTCAGTAAACCTATACCTGTCACCCAGCGCCTAAATAATAGGCCTCAAATTTATATTCAGCTAAATCTGTCGTTACTCCTGTGCCTGTATTAGTGTAATACGGTACCTAAATAGATAGCCAGATAGTGTTAGGTGTCTGTAAAAAAAGGCCTGATTTTGAATTCAATACATTGGGCCAAATAATATTTTTCTTATTGTGGTGAACGGTAACAATGAGGAAAACATCTAGTAAGGGACGCGGACATGGTCGTGGTGGTGTTAGTGGACCCTCTGGTGCTGGGAGAGGACGTGGCCGTTCTGCCACAGCCACACGTCCTAGTGTACCAACTACCTCAGGTCCCAGTAGCCGACATAATTTATAGCGATATTTGGTGGGGCCCAATGCCGTTCTAAGGATGGTAAGGCCTGAGCAGGTACAGGCATTAGTCAATTGGGTGGCTGACAGTGGATCCAGCACGTTCACATTATCTCCCACCCAGTCTTCTGCAGAAAGCGCACAGATGGCGCCTGAAAACCAAGCCCATCAGTCTGTCACATTACCCCCATGCATACCAGGGAAAATGTCTGAGCCTCAAGTTATGCAGCAGTCTCTTATGCTGTTTGAAGACTCCGCTGGCAGGGTTTCCCAAGGGCATCCACCCAGCCCTTCCCCAGCGGTGGAAGACATAGAATGCACTGACGCACAACCACTTATGTTTCCTGATGATGAGGACATGGGAATACCACCTCAGCATGTCTCTGATGATGACGAAACACAGGTGCCAACTGCTGCGTCTTTCTGCAGTGTGCAGACTGAACAGGAGGTCAGGGATCAAGACTGGGTGGAAGACGATGCAGGGGACGATGAGGTCCTAGACCCCACATGGAATGAAGGTCGTGCCACTGACTTTCACAGGTCGGAGGAAGAGGCAGTGATGAGACCGAGCCAACAGCGTAGCAAAAGAGAGAGCAGTGGGCAAAAGCAGAACACCCGCCACCAAGAGACTCCGCCTGCTACTGACCGCCGCCACCTGGGACCGAGCACCCCAAAGGCAGCTTCAAGGAGTTCCCTGGCATGGCACTTCTTCAAACAATGTGCTGACGACAAGACCCGAGTGGTTTGCACGCTGTGCCATCAGAACCTGAAGCGAGGCATTAACGTTCTGAACCTTAGCATAACCTGCATGACCAGGCACCTGCATGCAAAGCATGAACTGCAGTGGAGTAAACACCTTAAAACCAAGGAAGTCACCCAGACTCCCCCTGCTACCTCTTCTGCTGCTGCCGCCTCGGCCTCTTCTGCTGCTGCCGCCTCGGCCTCTTCTGCTGCTGCCGCCTCAGCCTCTTCCTCCGCCTCTGGAGGAACGTTGGCACCTGCCGCCCAGCAAACAGGGGATGTACCACCAACACCACCACCTCCGTCACCAAGCATCTCAACCATGTCACACGGCAGCGTTCAGCTCTCCATCTCACAAACATTTGAGAGAAAGCGTAAATTCCCACCTAGCCACCCTCGATCCCTGGCCCTGAATGCCAGCATTTCTAAACTACTGGCCTATGAAATGATGTCATTTAGGCTGCTGGACACAGACAGCTTCAAACAGCTCATGTCGCTTGCTGTCCCACAGTATGTTGTTCCTAGCCGGCACTACTTCTCCAAGAGAGCCGTGCCTTCCCTGCACAACCAAGTATCCGATAAAATCAAGTGTGCACTGCGCAACGCCATCTGTGGCAAGGTCCACCTAACCACAGATACGTGGACCAGTAAGCACGGCCAGGGACGCTATATCTCCCTAACTGCACACTGTGTAAATGTAGTGGCAGCTGGGCCCCAGGCGGAGAGCTGTTTGGCGCACGTCCTTCCGCCGCCAAGGATCGCAGGGCAACATTCTTTGCCTCCTGTTGCCACCTCCTTCTACTCAGCTTTCTCCTCCTCTTCTTCCACCTGCTCATCCAGTCAGCCACACACCTTCACCACCAACTTCAGCACAGCCCGGGGTAAACGTCAGCAGGCCATTCTGAAACTCATATGTTTGGGGGACAGGCCCCACACCGCACAGGAGTTGTGGCGGGGTATAGAACAACAGACCGACGAGTGGTTGCTGCCGGTGAGCCGCAAGCCCGGCCTGGTGGTGTGCGATAATGGGCGAAATCTCGTTGCAGCTCTGGGACTAGCCGGTTTGATGCACATCCCTTGCTTGGTGCATGTGCTGAATTTGGTGGTGCAGAAGTTCATTCACAACTACCCCGACATGTTAGAGCTGCTGCATAAAGTGCGGGCCGTCTGTTCGCGCTTCCGGCGTTCACATCCTGCCACTGCTCGCCTGTCTGCGCTACAGCGTAACTTCAGCCTTCCCGCTCACTGCCTCATATGCGACATGCCCACCAGGTGGAACTCCACCTTGCACATGCTGGACAGACTGTGCGAGCAGCAGCAGGCCATAGTGGAGTTTCAGCTGCAGCACGCACGGGTCAGTCGCACTGCGGAACAGCACCACTTCACCACCAATGACTGGGCCTCCATGCGAGACCTGTGCGCCCTGTTGCGCTGTTTCGAGTACTCCACCAACATGGCCAGTGGCGATGACGCCGTTATCAGCGTTACAATACCACTACTATGTCTCCTTGAGAAAACACTTAGGGCGATGATGGAAGAGGAGGTGGCCCAGGAGGAGGAGGAGGAAGAGGGGTCATTTTTTAGCACTTTCAGGCCAGTCTCTTCGAAGTGACTCAGAGGGAGGTTTTTTGCAACAGCAGAGGCCAGTTACAAATGTGGCCAGCCAGGGCCCACTACTGGAGGACGAGGAGAACGAGGATGAGGAGGAGATGGAGGAGGATGAGGATGAAGCATGGTCACAGCGGGGTGGCACCCAACGCAGCTCGGGCCCATCACTGGTGCGTGGCTGGGGGGAAACGCAGGACGATGACGATACGCCTCCCACAGAGGACAGCTTGTCCTTACCCCTGGGCAGCCTGGCACACATGAGCGACTACATGCTGCAGTGCCTGCGCAACGACAGCAGAGTTGCCCACATTTTAGTCTGTGTGCGGACTACTGGGTTGCCACCCTGCTGGATCCACGGTACAAAGACAATGTGCCCACCTTACTTCCTGCACTGGAGCGTGATAGGAAGATGCGCGAGTACAAGCGCACGTTCGTAGATGCGCTACTGAGAGCATTCCCAAATGTCACAGAGGAACAAGTGGAAGCCCAAGGCCAAGGCAGAGGAGGAGCAAGAGGTCGCCAAGGCAGCTGTGTCATGGCCAGCTCCTCTGAGGGCAGGGTTAGCATGGCAGAGATGTGGAAAAGTTTTGTCAACACGCCACAGCTAACTGCACCACCACCTGATACGCAACGTGTTAGCAGGAGGCAACATTTCACTAACATGGTGGAACAGTACGTGTGCACACCCCTCCACGTACTGACTGATGGTTCGGCCCCATTCAACTTCTGGGTCTCTAAATTGTCCACGTGGCCAGAGCTAGCCTTTTATGCCTTGGAGGTGCTGGCCTGCCCGGCGGCCAGCGTTTTGTCTGAACGTGTATTCAGCACGGCAGGGGGCGTCATTACAGACAAACGCAGCCGCCTGTCTACAGCCAATGTGGACAAGCTGACGTTCATAAAAATGAACCAGGCATGGATCCCACAGGACCTGTCCATCCCTTGTGCAGATTAGACATTAACTACCTCCCCTTAACCATATATTATTGTACTCCAGGGCACTTCCTCATTCAATCCTATTTTTATTTTCATTTTACCATTATATTGCGAGGCAACCCAAAGTTGAATGAACCTCTCCTCTGTCTGGGTGCCGGGGCCTAAATATATGCCAATGGACTGTTCCAATGTTGGGTGACGTGAAGCCTGATTCTCTGCTATGACATGCAGACTGATTCTCTGCTGACATGAAGCCAGATTCTCTGTTACGGGACCTCTCTCCTCTGCCTGGGTGCCTGGGCCTAAATATATGACAATGGACTGTTACAGTGGTGGCTGACGTGAAGCCTGATTCTCTGCTATGACATGCAGACTGATTCTCTGCTGACATAAAGCCAGATTCTCTGTTACGGGACCTCTCTCCTCTGCCTGGGTGCCTGGGCCTAAATATCTGACAATGGACTGTTACAGTGGTGGGTGACGTGAAGCCAGATTCTCTGCTATGGGACCTCTCTCCAATTGATATTGGTTAATTTTTATTTATTTTATTTTTATTCATTTCCCTATCCACATTTGTTTGCAGGGGATTTACCTACATGTTGCTGCCTTTTGCAGCCTTCTAGCTCTTTCCTGGGCTGTTTTACAGCCTTTTTAGTGCCAAAAAGTTCGGGTCCCCATTGACTTCAATGGGGTTCGGGTTCAGGACGAAGTTCGGGTCGGGTTCGGATCCCGAACCCGAACATTTCCGGGAAGTTCGGCCGAACTTCTCGAACCCGAACATCCAGGTGTTCGCTCAACTCTAGTCAGGAGTAATTCTTGACCATTCCTTTTCACAGAACTGTTTCAGTTAAGCAATTATCTTGGGATGTCTGGTGTGAATCGCTTTTTTGAGATCATGCCACAGCATCTCAATCGGGTTGAGGTCAGGACTTAGACTAGGCCACTCCAGAAGGCGTATTTTCTTCTGTTTAAGCCATTCTGTTGTTGATTTACTTCTATGCTTTGGGTCGTTGTCCTGTTGCAACATACATCTTCTGTTGAGCTTCAGCTGGTGAACAGATGGCCTTAAGTTATCCTGCAAAATGTTTTGATAAACTTGGGAATACATTTTTCCTTGGATGATAGCAATACGTCCAGGCCCTGACGCAGCAAAGCAACCCCAAACCATGATGCCCCCACCACCATACTTCACAGTTGGGATGAGGTTTTGATGTTGGTGTGATGTGCCTCTTTTTTGTAGAGGTCATATTTTAAGGGAACGGAGCTCTGTGAAGGTCACTGTTAAAGGGGAGGGCGCTGTGGATGTTACTGTTAAGGGGGCAGGCCACTGTGGAGGTCAATGTTAAAGGGGGGAGCTCTGTGGAGGTCACTGTTAAGGGAGGAGGGGACTGTGGAGGCCACTATTAAAGGGGCAGTGGGGTACTGTGAGGTCACTGTTAAGGGAGCAGAGTATTGTGGCAGTCACTGTTAAAGGGAAAGTCGCTGTGAAGGTCGCTGTTAAGGGGGCCGGGAATGGTGGAGGTCACAGTTTAGGGGACTGCAACCTATGTTCAGTGTTAAGGGGTGGGTGCCGTAGAGGTCACTGTTAAGGGGGCGGGCCCCTGTGGAGTTCACTGTCAGGGGGGTGGGGTGCTGTGGAACTCACAGTTAAAGGAGCAGGCTGCTGTGAAGGTCAAAGTTAAGGTCTAAACAATCTGCTTCCCTACTACGTTATAAAAATGTCTGCCAGCCTCCACCACTAGATAGAGCTCCGGGCATAAGAATTTATACAGGTACCTTTGAACTCAATGGATGCTGTAAACTCTTTAGATACCGAGCCTCCCCCTAGTGGTGGCTGCAGAAAAATGTGGTGGATTCATGTCGGGAAGCAGAAGTTCAGTGCTGGGCCCCCTTTCACCTCAGGCCCCATAGCAGTAGTGTGGTCTGCCTCCATAGTAAGTATGCCACTGACTGTAAGGCTTTATTCACATTACGTGAATACTCTTGCTTTTTACATCTGATAAGCTCCTAGTTACCTAGTATATATGGCAAACATATCTGTATGGCTCTATGCTGTCTACTACTTTTATCTGTTTTCAGAATGTAATATGTCCATTGACATCTATGGAGAGTGTTGACATATGTACATGTTACATATCAAACTGGAGTGTTCCTGCACCTAAATTGGAGACAGTCCATCAGTATAGCAGATCTGTAATATGGATGCAATGCTGATGATTCATAAATATGGTTGTATTGTGTATCCGTATAATGCATATTTTACACATATGCCCGTGTGAGGCGTCATTTAAATAAAATATTCCACTACTAATTGCAATTTTATTATATTTCTAACTGGGGTTCATGTGGAGCACAAAGCAGTTGTTCTAGTAAAAAAAAACTACTACAGCCATATAAATGTGCTAAAGTAACAAAAGCAAAGCTCACCCCGTTTCTCCCCTGACTCTTACACACTCCAGTCCAATGGTGGATTATAATAGGAGAGCTTGAGTCGGCAGCCCTGTGTCGGACATCTCTGTGAGACCCAAAGGCACTCCAATTGCCCACATTACAGAATAATTCAGCAGTGCTGAGAGTGGCAGTGTCTCCCTAAGGCTACTTTCACACTAGCGGCAGCCTTCTCCGACAGGTTTTTCCGGCGGGTGAACAGCCTGCCAGATCCGTGCTGCCGCTAGTACACGCGTGCTGCCGGAGGTCCGCTCCAGCCCCATTGACATGTCGTAGTTTTATTCCGCCCGCCTCTCAGCATGTTTGCTGTGCTGTGGCAGGAATTCCGTCCCGCCCCTATTATAGTCAATGGGGCCGGAGCGGATCTCCGGCGGCACGTGTGTACTAGCGGCAGCGTGCATCCGGCAGGCTATTCACCCGCCGGAACAGCCTGCTGGAGAAGACTGCCGCTAGTGTGAAAGTAGTCTAAGCTGCTTCCATATGCGCTATTCTATAACCTGCTCAGGGCTCAGTTGGGGGGTCTGACACTATCCAATCAGTATTGCCGGCATCGGACTCAGTGGCGTAACTACCAGGGAAGCAGGGGAAGCAGCTGCTTCGGGGCCCGGGCTGACAAGGGGCCCGGCGCCCGACAGCGTGTCAGTCAAGTTTAATCTTTTTTATTTATATGCAAATTACCTTCCTAACGTGCCCAAGAGGTTGTCCCTCCGGCCGTTTGTGCCCAGCCGCGCCCATTATTGCCCCGCTGTTAATTATTCACTGCTGTCCTTGTCTTTTTTTTTTTCTAAGTGCGCCATAGTCTCGCGCATGCGCTGATGTTACTCACGTCCGGGCCCATGCAGTGTCCTGGCAGCAGCCTCAAGTAGTGTAATCACGCATGCGCCAGCTTTCTCCGCTTTCTGGCGCATGCGCGATTACATTACTTGAGGCTGCTGCCAGGACACCGCGCGGGCCAGCACATGAGTAACATCGGTGCATGCGCAAGACTACGGCGCACTTAGAAAGAAAAAAAAAGACGAGAACAGCAGTGAATAATTAATAGCGGGGCGGCGCTGGGCTTGGCGATAATGGACACAGCTGGGCACAAACGGCTGGAGGGACAGCCCTTTGGGCACGTTAGGAAGGACAGGTGGGGGTAAAAAAATAAATAAAAAGGACAGGTGGGGGTAAGAATAGTATATAAAAAATTTGCTGTGGGGCCCAGGCACTTCTAGCTACGCCCCTGATCAGACTGTGCAGGATCCCACCCCCAACATTAATACCCAGATAAACCTTTACTGCAGACTGCTGGTAATTCATTCATAAACTTGTAGCAGGAATAATAGAGGAATGGAACAACATAGAATTACCTGTATATAACACAGGGATCAGCAACCTCCGGCACTCCAGCTGTTCTGAAACTACAAGTCCCAGAATCCTCCTTTCACTTGCATGCTGGGAGTTGTAGTTGCACAGCAGCTGGAGTGCCAAAGGTTGCTGATCCCTGATATAACACATGCTCCCGAATTGTTATTACATGAGGAAAGTAGTTATTAACACAAAAATGTCAGAAGTGACAGGTCTCCTTAAGACAAGACCTTTATCGGCCCCTTCTCTATTAGCACTTTTCCGTTCAGTTCAGATATTTGATCCCCTGCCAGTTTAGTATAGTATTATGTTGAGGAACGGTTGAGACGTATGCATATATATCCATGCATGCCCGCAAACACGTGCGGGCATGTATGGTATATATGTGCATACATTAGACATAGCATCATGGGACGATGTGCGCAGATGTGCCCAGCATCTGCGCACGTCTGCCCATGGTGATCCCCAGGGGCTCATGTTGGCCCCTGTGGGAAATATGTGTCCCCTGGGAGCCGTGCCCCCTGATAATGTATGTAGGGGCTTGTGCCCCCTTATGATATGTAGGGGCTTGTGCCCCCTTATAGTATCTGTGCCCTATAGGGGCTTGTGCCCCCTTATATGTGGGGGCTTGTGATATCTGTGCCCCCTTAGATGTGCCCCCTTATGTCCCTAATATTAATGTATATACATGTGTATGGATGTGCCCCAAGCATCCATACTCATGTATATTATACGTATCCCCCCTCCTACACCTGAAACCAGGTGCATCGGTTTGAATGTGCCCCAAGCATTCAAACCGATGCAATCTGGCTAATTGCATCAGAATGACTGGACAAGGGTCCGGTCATCCTGATGGATACAAAGAGCTCAGATTCAACAGAATCTGAGCCCTTTGTTGTAATTATCTCCAGCGCCGCTGGAGATAATTACGCATGATAGAAGAAGGGGAGAAGCCTCTCCTCCTCCTATTATGCGCATTCCGACAGTGCGATTACAATCGCACTGTCCGGAATGCTAAGGGCAGCAGGCGGGAGATCAAAGGCATCTCCCGCCTGTCTGCAGCGCGTCCCCGATGTGCGGGCCGGCGCAGTGACGTCATATCACTGCGCCGGCCCACGTGGATGATGGGGGCGCGCGCGCGCCCCCTGGTGGGCGGCGCAGCGCGGGAGTGCGGGCGGCCGGGTTTAAATATCCGGCGGCCCGGCACTCAGGAAGTTAGTTAGAGTCAGGGCCCCCACGTGGAAGGAGAGCGCGTCCTGCGCTCAGAGGAGGTTAGTTAGGGTATGGGCCCCACGTGGAGGAGCGCGTCCCGCCCTCCGAGTAGTGAGGATCGGGCCCCCCCCACCTGGTGAGCGCATCGGCGCTCAGGCTGGAACGGACCCCTGCTGCCCCCACCACAGCGCGGCCCCCCCCTTCAGGGATAGGAGCCCCGACCGGAACCCCACCTGTAAGGCGAGCGCTTCCTGCGCTACAAGAGGACCGGACCATCCCCGACCTGAAAGGGAGCGCATCCGGCGCTCAGGCCTCCACTGGACCCCTGGACGAACGAGCATAAGCCATAAGTATCACTCCCTTATGTTCCTACCCTTTTAACCCCTAATCCCTATCACCCCCTTCCCTGACCCCCTGCTATACCCCCCCCTATGTCCTGCTGCCCTGCAGCACAGAATTAACCCCTGCTGAGGCCCTGGCAGATAACCCCCTCACTGCCAGTTCCCTGGTCCCAGCTGCACCCCCTCACCTAACCCTTCTCCTACACCCCTGACCCCCTGGTAAACCCTTGTGGTCCCCCTATCGCCACCCTGTGTATAACCTACTGTACACCCTGGTGGCCCTGATTCCCCTGGTTAACCCCTGCATGGCTGTGCTGTTGAGCATGCAGGTGCTCTGCAAACAATATTGCAAGTAATAACCCCTGCAGAGCCATTGATGTGTGTATTGTCTTGTAACCCCGTAGGGACAGTATAGAGCTAGGCGGGTGGGTTGTAATACCTGTATGTGTGTAATGTATAGATAGTATGTGGGGTGGAATTTGGGAACGTGTAGTGTAGTTGAGTATTGTATATGTGTAGTGCTGTGTATTGTTAGTGTATTGCGTGCTTAGTGTGTTAAATAAATACCGTTTAGCGTGTACTTGTTAGCGGTAGCGAGTTAGTAAGGCGCATGCAGCTAGCATTAGTGTAGTTGATTAGTGTAAAGCATAGCGAAAGTATTGTGTTGTTATTATATAAAGGCATAAATAGGCGGAGTCTTCACTAGACGGCTCCTCCTATTTAGGAATATTAATTATCGATATTCGCATAATATTGGTGATTAATATTCCCCCTTTACATTGGCGAGCCAGGCCCACTGCTTGGATTTTGAAATCTGTGTTTGGTTTTGAGGCTAGAGGTCGGTTGTCCTGTGAATTGTCAGGCAAGAGAGACGTGGTCAGCAGTCTGAGCGTCTAGGAGAGACGTGGTCAGCGGTCTGAGCGTCTAGGACCTGATAATTCGGACAGGAAGCGCGACTCTTCCTCACAGTACCAAACGCAGATCAAAATCTTTAGCAGAGAATCTATGTTCTATCTGTGAATTAATATTTTGCTATTTGCTTTGCACGGTCACTACACCGCTCGAGTGATTGCGAGGGAGAAGAGGATACGTCACTGGAAGAGATCCATCTTCGTGGGAGCAGCGTACAAAGTCAAGCTGGTCGGGAAGAGGCGTTCCGGGAAAATGGACTTCTTCCAAGCAGCTGCGAGGAGGTACGGCCCCAAGGAGAAGATGGATGCTCAAACGGTGAGTATGGACTTCCCCACACTGCAACACTTGAGCAAACACAGTACATTCAATCCCATCCTCCCCACCACATACAAGTCAGCAGAAATGCTGTGGTCCGATTTGTTGGCGCAGGCTTGTAGTTATGACAAGCTTTGTGTTAACAAACGGACGGTGTTGAATAAGGCCACTAAACGGCTTCGGATGCTGGCCAAACTCGTTCATACGTTTGAGGCTAGCATCTGTAAGCCAAAGGAAGTGGCGCTGGTGTCTCAGTCAACAGAGACAATTCCTCCGGCTGTTCACTGCCAGTGCTGTGCCAATAGTTCCGACCAGGTTTCGGCATTGCGGGCACAGCTGGCGGAGAATGTGCAGTCTACTGTTGACCGAGATGCGCAGGTGGCTCGAATACAGTCACAATTAGTGGAAATGCAGAAGGAGGAAATTGAGGCTAAGTTGACCCAGTCTTATACTGAGGTCAAGGCCTTCAAGGAGCGGACTGCCTCTACTAATGTGACGGTAGCCAAATTGAAGGCTCACGTTGCTGTAAGCTCCCAGATAATAACTGGCTTGCAACAGGTCATCACCAAGTTGGTGCCGGCCCTTTCTTTTCCCATAAAGTCAGGGTCGGAATATCCCAAAACTTTGCCCTATGCAGGGCAAATAGGGGGGAGAGTAGTCTGTGACAGGCCAAATCACCAGACCAAGCCTGTCCAGACTAACAGAGATTTCTCCCTGACTTTGGGGAAAAGAAACATCGTGAAAAGTGCCTCCCTGAAGATGGAACAATTCAGGGAGCGCGGTTGCAGTGTGGACGGACCTAGGCCACACCGGGCAAACATCAAATGCTTTGCTTGTGGTGGCTTGGGTCATATAGCGAAGCACTGCAAAACACACAGGACAGAAAGCCCAATCAGGTGCTTCAGGTGTGGGAACAAAGGACACATTGCAAGGAATTGCCCTTGTGCAAGTAATTGCAATGTGTCCAGTGATGGGATTCAGGTAGCAAATCGTGCAGCGGGGTCTAGTCAGCTTGGCCATAAAGGGGTAACCTCTTGGCAGAATCATCAGCTGCTGAGGAGCCAGAGTGGCCAAGCTAGGCTAGGCAACATTTGACACCCCTGTACTATTTGTTACACCGTTTGTTCCCCGTACATGTCCATGTTGTGTGTTTTTGTTGTCTGTTGTAACGTTCTCTTTGATGTTGATGGTGGTCCTTGTCTATGAGTGTGTTCCACCAGGCTGATTTATGTAGTGTTGTAATGTCCCGTCTGCTGTCTTGTTTCATTCCGTGTCCCCTTGTAGTGGAGCAGTGTTATACTGTGGATCGAGAACGTATAGGGTCGCGAGCAGATAATATCACACGGGAAATCCTGCTGGTCGGGAGAAGGCATAAGGACCTTCTTCATGCAGCACACAAAGGATGATGTGATATTATTCTGGGCAACCAGGGTCTCGGATCGATACAGATAACACTGTTGTGCTCAAGGTTTTCGGTAGGGCTGTGTTGCGCTGGGGACTGGGGCGGACAGACAACATTGGTGTAATGTTGTGCTGCGCACTTAATTCTAGTCCGAGCAGGTAGCACAGCTCTGATAGGGATTGGACGCGGAGTGTTTGGCAGCAGAGGGTGGACTGTGTTCTTGTGTTGTGGTGTCCTGAGGAGCCGGGGCATACCTATGCCGTTGGTTCTGCGGGCCTCCACAAGATGGGATCACAGGGGGAAATCAGCCTGGGTACACATGAGTGGACAGGGATGCGGTGCCATCAAGATGGTGCTTTGTCCACAGAACTCCAGTTATCCTAACCTAGTAGGGAGGCCATCCTTATCTGTTGGTGCAGAGGGATGTGTAGCAGAGGACACGCCCCTCTGAAGGTAGGGTGTTCAGACACCAGTGTTGGGATAATGAGGAGTCCTGTGAGACAAAGGGCAGCCCAATACCTTTCTCTACCCATGGGTCAAAGGTATTGGTGCTGGGAATTTTTGTACATTTAACTGCACCGTTAGGGGAGAAATTCCCCTGGGAGCACCTGGTATTTTCTTCTGCCATAGGTTTTATATGGAGCGGAAGAAAAACCCAGGAGAGGCCACGGAAGAGGCCAGCTATTCCCCCTGACACTCTTGGGAGACTCCAGAGGATCCCACTGGATTTTGGCAACCAAGCGACCTCTGCCTAGAGGTGTTTTTAGAGATGGAGGACTGTGCCACAATCCAGCGGGAGCATTATTTAAAGCTCTGGAGGAAGATTTGGAGACGTTCGGGTGGAAGAGCATATCACTTGTTTCACCCAGTGAAACTTCTTCTGGTTCTGGTGATCGTCATCTACAGTCGGAGGGTCAAGGGACTTATTGACCAAAATACACCAGAACCAGACAGAACTGTACAGAACTATCCGGAGGAGGAGGCTCAGGACACCACAAACATGGTTCCTGTAGCCAAATATTATTGTATGGACACGTTTTGTTTTCAATGGGGGTTCGGGACGTATAATTTGTACTACCCTGAAACCCCATAGTACATTTATTGATTTTGTTTGTCGGTCGATGGTGTACCCATAGACACTCTAGGTACAAATGTGTGACAGCCCAAAACTTGCCCAACGCACTGCGGTGAGCTATCATTTGACTGTACACATTTGTATCCTATAGTCGTTTCCCATTGACACAGGGGTCTACGACCTACCTGTGTCTTTGGAGGTAGAGAGGAATGCCAGGTTGCATGAGTCTCTATGGGTACACACATGTAATGGAATTTGGTGGTGTTGGGAGGGATGTAACATGTATTTTGTGTGAATGGGGATAAGGTTAGGTCACGATAGGGACAGGATCATTCATTTGCCACCTTGAACCCTGGAATGGTGAAGTTCGTAAGGGAAGGGCTGGATGTGTAGTGTGGCGGAGGTGTTCTCCGCAGTAGAATTTAGGTACTATGACATCACCGCTTAAGAGTCTGACCTGCCTTGTAAAGACCTATTAATCTGTCCACGGGAGAACCACCTGTCAAGATGGAAACAGACGTTGGAAAGTTGTGATAGAAGAAAGTTGGGACTGAGACTGTGAGGGTGAACCCGCTCCAGATTCCTTGGAGGCGGGCCATACCGGAAGATCGGCATAACTACCGAGAGACTGTGGGGGTGTGGTCACTCCAAAGTGGGGGTGGCCGACACCAAGAGACGGATAAAAGAAAGGCCAGTTAAAGACTGTAAGGGTGAACCCACTCCAGTATTGGGGGGGACGAAGATACCTGAAGATCGGCAGAATTACCGAGAGACTGTGGGGGTGTGGTCACTCCAAAGTGGGGGTGGCCGACACTAAAAGACTGTTAAAGAGACTATGGGTGTGTGGTAAAGATGTCAAGAAGAAGACTGTGTATCCTGTGGACGGAGGAGTAGGTTACGGTGAAGGGCAGGTCGGAGGAAGCTGGATTGGGGATGTCTAAGTACCTAAAGATCAGTGTGCACTACAGTTCTTCCTGAACTTCCACCAAGGATGGGGTTGAGGGGGGGCAAATATCTCAACCCGTTCCCCCAATATATTGTCGTATTATATAGTCCGACAACAGGGGGATTGTTGAGGAACGGTTGAGACGTATGCATATATATCCATGCATGCCCGCAAACACGTGCGGGCATGTATGGTATATATGTGCATACATTAGACATAGCATCATGGGACGATGTGCGCAGATGTGCCCAGCATCTGCGCACGTCTGCCCATGGTGATCCCCAGGGGCTCATGTTGGCCCCTGTGGGAAATATGTGTCCCCTGGGAGCCGTGCCCCCTGATAATGTATGTAGGGGCTTGTGCCCCCTTATGATATGTAGGGGCTTGTGCCCCCTTATAGTATCTGTGCCCTATAGGGGCTTGTGCCCCCTTATATGTGGGGGCTTGTGATATCTGTGCCCCCTTAGATGTGCCCCCTTATGTCCCTAATATTAATGTATATACATGTGTATGGATGTGCCCCAAGCATCCATACTCATGTATATTATACGTATCCCCCCTCCTACACCTGAAACCAGGTGCATCGGTTTGAATGTGCCCCAAGCATTCAAACCGATGCAATCTGGCTAATTGCATCAGAATGACTGGACAAGGGTCCGGTCATCCTGATGGATACAAAGAGCTCAGATTCAACAGAATCTGAGCCCTTTGTTGTAATTATCTCCAGCGCCGCTGGAGATAATTACGCATGATAGAAGAAGGGGAGAAGCCTCTCCTCCTCCTATTATGCGCATTCCGACAGTGCGATTACAATCGCACTGTCCGGAATGCTAAGGGCAGCAGGCGGGAGATCAAAGGCATCTCCCGCCTGTCTGCAGCGCGTCCCCGATGTGCGGGCCGGCGCAGTGACGTCATATCACTGCGCCGGCCCACGTGGATGATGGGGGCGCGCGCGCGCCCCCTGGTGGGCGGCGCAGCGCGGGAGTGCGGGCGGCCGGGTTTAAATATCCGGCGGCCCGGCACTCAGGAAGTTAGTTAGAGTCAGGGCCCCCACGTGGAAGGAGAGCGCGTCCTGCGCTCAGAGGAGGTTAGTTAGGGTATGGGCCCCACGTGGAGGAGCGCGTCCCGCCCTCCGAGTAGTGAGGATCGGGCCCCCCCCACCTGGTGAGCGCATCGGCGCTCAGGCTGGAACGGACCCCTGCTGCCCCCACCACAGCGCGGCCCCCCCCTTCAGGGATAGGAGCCCCGACCGGAACCCCACCTGTAAGGCGAGCGCTTCCTGCGCTACAAGAGGACCGGACCATCCCCGACCTGAAAGGGAGCGCATCCGGCGCTCAGGCCTCCACTGGACCCCTGGACGAACGAGCATAAGCCATAAGTATCACTCCCTTATGTTCCTACCCTTTTAACCCCTAATCCCTATCACCCCCTTCCCTGACCCCCTGCTATACCCCCCCCTATGTCCTGCTGCCCTGCAGCACAGAATTAACCCCTGCTGAGGCCCTGGCAGATAACCCCCTCACTGCCAGTTCCCTGGTCCCAGCTGCACCCCCTCACCTAACCCTTCTCCTACACCCCTGACCCCCTGGTAAACCCTTGTGGTCCCCCTATCGCCACCCTGTGTATAACCTACTGTACACCCTGGTGGCCCTGATTCCCCTGGTTAACCCCTGCATGGCTGTGCTGTTGAGCATGCAGGTGCTCTGCAAACAATATTGCAAGTAATAACCCCTGCAGAGCCATTGATGTGTGTATTGTCTTGTAACCCCGTAGGGACAGTATAGAGCTAGGCGGGTGGGTTGTAATACCTGTATGTGTGTAATGTATAGATAGTATGTGGGGTGGAATTTGGGAACGTGTAGTGTAGTTGAGTATTGTATATGTGTAGTGCTGTGTATTGTTAGTGTATTGCGTGCTTAGTGTGTTAAATAAATACCGTTATATTTGTACCCTTTGTGTAGCGTGTACTTGTTAGCGGTAGCGAGTTAGTAAGGCGCATGCAGCTAGCATTAGTGTAGTTGATTAGTGTAAAGCATAGCGAAAGTATTGTGTTGTTATTATATAAAGGCATAAATAGGCGGAGTCTTCACTAGACGGCTCCTCCTATTTAGGAATATTAATTATCGATATTCGCATAATATTGGTGATTAATATTCCCCCTTTACATATTACATCTGCACTGAACATTTTCTCAGTCTCCACAGTTGTTATGAAGAGTGTGGGTTTTTTCTCCATACACCTGCGTTATTACAATGTCGAGGTTGTGAGACGCAGAGGCTCCATATGACCCTTTGATCCCCAATTCACGTGTTTTGAAATTATCTATGGGAGCCGCTTTCTAGAAATATTTTAGCTTATCAAGTGTCCCTCCTCCGCACATAGGTATCTCATCTAGGGGCAAAGGAATCTGCAATGTATCACTCAGCAGAGCATTACTCAGCAGAGCCTACTGAAAGACTGGTTTACACATTGCATAACTTTACTTTAACTCCTTACTGACCTCAGTAGCTTCTGACCTGTCTGACTGGGCTATTTATTTTCTTATTAAATGGAAGATCTAACCCTACTTTTTAGTCTTTGCTGATCAGGAAAGTGCACAAAAAAAAGTATCTCCAAAGGAAGAGACCCATCTCGCCACCATCACCTCTTTGAAATCTGACTTCCCAAGAAGCATTGGGATTTGACCAGGGAATATAGCCAAGACACATCCCTGGTCACATCCCAAGGCTTGTTGGAAAGTCGGATTTTGACTCATAGGGAGCCATTTCCAGTAGAATATTTTTTATATAAAAAATGTATAATGTGATGTAGCCATGTGTTTCTTCTGGCCAAACACATGTCATATTACCACAGAGAAAGTCAGCGGCACAAATATGGCTCTGCGTGGCACACACAGGTGAAGACATTTTTTGAATAAGAAAAGTTATAGCATGTTTCCACCAGGGGCGGATTGGCCATAGACCTTACAGGGAAATTTCCCGGTGGGCCGATGCCCAGGGCACCGCTTGGTCCCTCCTCACAGCCAGTCAGTGGAAGTTTATGGGGATGTATTTTATGCTGCTGGTGACAGCTCAATGTCAGATTTTTTTTCAGGACCCATTGAAAATTAATGGGTACAGAACTGGTCCAGATCTGTTCCGCAAAAAACGGAACAGATCAGGAAAGAAACAACGGACGTGTGAATGGACCCTAAAGGACCTTAACATGTATAGCTTGGAAGAAAGACGAGACAGAGGGGATATGATAGAAACTTTTAAATACATAAAGGGAATCAACAAGGTAAAAGAGGAGAGAATATTTAAAAGAAGAAAAACTGCTACAAGAGGACACAGTTTTAAATTAGAGGGGCAAAGGTTTAAAAGTAATATCAGGAAGTATTACTTTACTGAGAGAGTAGTGGATGCATGGAATAGCCTTCCTGCAGAAGTGGTAGCTGCAAATACAGTGGAGGAGTTTAAGCATGCATGGGATAGGCATAAGGCCATCCTTCATATAAGATAGGGCCAGGGGCTATTCATAGGATTCAGTATATTGGGCAGACTAGATGGGCCAAATGGTTCTTATCTGCCGACACATTCTATGTTTTATTACATTTATTTAATTAAAATGTTATCCCCTTGATTAAAAAAATAAAAAATAAAAAATTCATCATAAAAATGTGGCGTGGTGCTTTGCATTTTGACACACACGTACTGGAAACTGTCTGGGACAGCGGGGCCCATACTAAGTTCTGCTATGGTGCTCTATCAGATCTGTGTACGCCCCCTGGTCACAGTATTTTTCTGATGGATTCACTGTGCAGCAGAAAGCAGTGCTTTGCAGATACACTGAAAGTGAAAGCTGTAGAGAGAAAAAAACTGTTGAAAACTTTTGATAAAATATATTTTTAACCCAAAATGAGTAGAATGCAATGTTAAATAACCAATTGCCCTTAAAGATGTCAGTAGCCTTTAAGGCTCCATAAACTCATGATTTGTATGAAGTTGTAATAGGATGATGCCCAAGGCCTGTTTGCAGATCTTAAAGGGGTTATCCAATTTCTTAAACATCCGGTGTCGGGGGGAGCAACCAATGGCAGGCGGAGACGGGGACGAGCCTCCTTAGCATCGCGGGTGGCACTAGGGAGGCTCGTCCCTGTCCTCACCTGCCATTGGCTACCCCCTCCAAGACCGGATGTTTTCATCCGTGTACATCCTATATTGTGCAGGCACGGCCACCGCTGATGGATTCCAGGGTGGTCGCAACCATGCAATCGAGCAGTATATAATGTGCTGGAAAAATGAATCCAGGCAGCAAAGGAGGCAATATGGGTATCAACAATATTATCACGGCATCTGAGATTACAATTAAGGCCTTTCAGGGGCCAGTTAAAAACAAAACAAAAAAAAAAAAAAAACATACTCATCTAATCCATTTGATCGCAGAGAGGCTGTCGCAGCCATTTTGATTGAAGACACCACGCGAGACGTGATGACATCATCACGCTGTCCGGGCGCAGTGACTGCGCCCGACCACATAGTGACACACAGGTCACCCAGCACAAGATTTTGCGCGGTTTCTGCAATCAAGATGGCCGCGATGGTCTCGTCACGCCCCAAATGGATGAGGTGAGTATGTATTTTTTTTACTGCCATTTCAGGACAAATAGATTCGTTACCATGAAGCGCGAGGAAATTTGGCTTTGTGACGAATCAAATTTCTCCTGAAATTCGGATCGTTTACTTCGAAAACTTCGATTCACTCAAGACTAGCTACAAGCAATAATGATAATTTGACAACCAATTTTCACCAACAATAATCAATGCTTTTATTGTTTACCAGCTCTAAACCAACAACATTTTAAATCTAGGGCAAACAATAAAGCACATTACTGTACACTGGTTTTAAAGTTGCCCAAAAACTATGATTATAAAATTGATGCAAAAAAGGCCACTACGCCTAGAATGTATGAATACACCCTAACAAGTAAGAATGTTCATGGTATAAATAGCACAAAGACATCAAGGATATAGTCACTCAACACCAGGGCTGCTGCAGACCTGCATGAAATAGCGACCCCTCAATCACAATTGCTGTTTATAACAAAGTTTCAAAGGCACCATGTTAATTGGTAGCAGTTCCTTCTAAATCCACAGGATTTACAACTGCAATATGCTCACGTCTTGCTGGGGTTTGTAATTAGTGAGGTTTTCCAGATCTGCCTGTTTATACTTCTGAGGCAATGGTGTATATCAGCTGTTAACAAACACAGTACCTGGAAACCATTCTGTCCTAAAATGTGATGCGCTGTATTCCAGGCCTGTGATCGAATTAATTGTAGGGAGCAGCCAATAGCAGGCCACTACGGGAATGAGCCACCCTAGGAGGCCAGAGTAGACGTTCCCATCAAGGCCCGCTATTGGATGCCCCCTCCCCCGTCGCCAGATTTTTGAACCGCGCGACTGGGAGATTGGTCAATCATCACACAACCCTCTATTTTGGTTCTACAGCAGGGTATATGTTCAGGCAGAATGACATTAATACTGGATAGTATCTTTACTTGCTGTAATATATAGTCATGGCCTTGCGGTTCGCCCGGCGGTCGGTTCGCGGTGAACTTCGTGGCAATGTCCGTTCGCGCCATATTCTTTTGCATTGCGCCGAACTTTGATCCATGACACATGCATGAGGTGGGACAGGACAGTCAATTGAGACGTTACAGCACATGGACACACCACCTACCCTATAACAGAACCCGATCTGGCAGCCATTTTACATTATGTGTTTTGCCAGTCTAGGGAGAGGTTGCATTTTGGAGCAGGGACAGGCTGTTAGAAACTTAGGGACACCACACGCTAGCTAATAGGGCCACAAAAGTAGCGTTATGCTATCAATAGGTGTGATACACAGAGGGGTGTGATATACTTATAATATACTTTCTAACATAGAAAGTATATTATAGTGCATTTGTATGCTTCCAGAAAATACTAATTGAGGGCTGCGATCTATCAGCTTCCACAAAATAGTGATTGAGGTTTTCCATATACCTGCATCCACAAAATACAGATTGGGGGTTTTGATATACCAGCTTCAACTAACAACTGATTGAGGCCTACCATATATCAGCTTCCACAAAATAGTGATAGAGGTTTTCCATATTCCTGCGTCCACAAAATTACTGTTTGAGAGTGATATACCAGCTTCAACTAACAATGGATTGAGGCCTGCCATATATCAGCTTTCACAAATACTGCTCTTCTCTAGGGACTTTAGCACAGGGTCGTTTTGAAAATGACAGGCAAAGGAAGAGGCAGGCTGTTCCGCAGGGGTGGTAGGGGTCGGGCAGGTCCACCAGGCCGGAGCCTAAGTGGGAAGTTGGAGAAAGTGCTTGCGATTATGTCAAAGGACGCACCAGATATTGCTTCCACAAAATTACTGTTTGAGGGTGATATACCAGCTTCAACTAACAATGAATTGAGGCCTGCCATATATCAGCTTCCACAAATACTGCTCTTCTCTAGGGACTTTAGCACAGGGTCATTTTGAAAATGACAGGCAGAGGAAGAGGCAGGCTGTTCCGCAGGGGTGGTAGGGGTCGGGCAGGTCCACCAGGACGGAGCATAAGTGGGAAGTTGGAGAAGGTGCGTGCGATTATGTCAAAGGACACACCAGAGTTGGTTGAGTGGCTCACTCAGCCTTCTGCTTCTGCACCCTCCTCATCCTCTGTATCTGCACCCTCCTCAATCTCTGCTGTGTGCACCCCCAAAGACACCACCACCATAGCCCCTCCAGTCGAGTCAGAGGAATTATTTTCCCATCCATTCCCAGACCTTACCGATGCGCAGCCATTCTTGGCATGGGATGAGGAAGAGGAGGTAGCAATGGATGGCCGCCCCCCAGCAGTCTAAAGACAGTACCCAGATCAGCCCAAGGAGGGTGGTCCCCGCTGTTGCTGCCTACTCCGAGATCTCTAATGTCAGTGGTGGTGAATGTGATGATGATGACGTGTCGATGGACGTCACGTGGGTGCCCACAAGAGAGGAAGAGGAGGGGAGTTCAGAGAGAGAGAGATGGAGCAGCAGATAGGTAGGAGAAGGAGGAGAAGCAGGCAGAACTCGCAGTGCACAGGAGGCAAAAAGCAGACTGCAAATGTATCTGGAGCCATCGACCATGCAGAGTCACATCTTGCGCTCCCAGGGGGCCGGCACATGGCTCCGCAGTGTGGGCTTTTTTAACGTGTCAGCTGCTGATAATAGTGTTGCCATCTGCAGCCTGTACTGTCAACGCATAAGTCGCGATAAGCCCAACACTCACCTAGGGATGACCGCCTTAAGAAGGCATCTGGCCTCCCATTACCGAGCCCAGTGGGAGCAACACCGTCCAAACCCAAAAAGCCACACTCCCGGTGCTCCACGTCCTGCCTCTTCTCCTTCTTCTCTCTCCTCCCATTTGTCCTCCACTCCACCTTCCACCGTGCCGTTGTCGCATTCATCTGGCACAAGGCAGACTTCTGTGGCCCAAATGTTTGAGCGTAAAAAAATGATGACGCCGGATAATCCTCTTGCCCAACGGCTGACCGCTGGCTTGTCGGAACTGCTAGCCCACCAACTGCTGCCATATAAATTGGTAGACTCAGAGGCCTTTAGAGAATTTGTGGCCATTGGCACACGGCAATGGAAGGTCCCCCAGAAGGAAATATTTCACCCAGAAGAGCATCCCTGAACTAGAGTATATGGCCACATTCAGCGGCAAGTTAATATATCTCTGGCACACAGTGTCGGTGCCAAGATACATCTGACCACAGACACGTGGTCTAGCAAACACGGGCAGGGAAGGTACATAACTTTTACTACCCACTGGGTGAACGTTCTGACGGTCATCAAGCATGTAACCCGTGGCACCGGTGTGGATTTGGTGTTACCGCACTAATTGCCTGCAGACCGGCCTCTTCTCCTCATCCTCATCCATCCTCTGTCTCCTCCTCGGCTGACTCCTCCTTTTCCACTGCTACCGCCTTTTCCGCTGCACCCCCCCAAACTCCCGAGAACCTTATTGACGTGGCAGGTGAGACGTTGCCATGCTGTGCTGCGGCTGTTGTGCCTGGAAGCCAAGAGCCACACCAGTCCTGCACTGCTTTCAGCTCTGCGGTCACAGGCCGATCAGTGGCTAACCCCGTTTAATTTCACAGTTAGTGAAGTGGTGTGCGACAACGGTGCCAATCTGCTGAGCGCGCTGAAACAGTGAAAAATGACACACGTGCCATGCACGTCCTAAACTTAGTCGTGCAGCAATTCGTTGCCAAATATCCCTGGGCTCCAAGACGTCTTGCGGCATGCCAGGAAAATCTCTGGCCATTTTAGAAGATCTTACACGGCCATGGCTCGCCTCACTGACGTTCAGTGGCGACACCAGTTGTCCATCAGAAGTCTGATTTGTGACTGCCCGATGCTCTGGAACTCCACCTTGTATATGCTTGATAGGCTGCTCCAGAAGAAACGTGCCATTAAAGACTACTTATATGAACTCTGCGGCAGGACAGGTTCTGGGGAGCTTGGTTTCTTTTCAACGTGTCAGTGGCTGCTCATGCACGACACATGCAGACTTCTGCAGCCATTTGATGAGATCACCAATCTGGTCAGTCGCAGCCAGGGTGTCATCAGTGACGTCTTACCTTACGCCTTCTTTCTGGAGCATGCATTGCGTCATGTCATTGATCAAACCGTTGAGGAGCAGGAGCTGGAAGATGAGGAAGTCGCAATGTGGAATGAATTACCAGGGGGGCTACTCCATCTGAGACAAGTTAGCAGGGGTCTGAAGAGAAGTCAGAGGAGGATGGTGGCTGGAGGGAGAAGGAGGAGGAGGAGGAGCAATAACTTTTCGGGGATCCCTGATGTTTTCCGTGGCTGGGGGGAGGAGACCGAGGACGACATTCTCCTGGGCGTTGAGCAGGAGCCAGGGCACTCCATCGCTTCTAATTTAGTGCAAATGGGGGCCTTCATGCTCCAGTGTTTGAAGAGGGACCCCTGTATAAAAAGCATAAAGGTCAAGGACCTGTACTGGGTGGCAACGTACTTAGACCCCCGGTACAAACACAAAATGGCGGAGATGTTACCAGCATCACAGAGTGCTGTCAGAATGCAGCATTTCCAGGCCTTGCTGCGAGAGATGCTGCATTCTGCTGTTGTCGGCACTGGCAGAGGAATTTCCACCCACAGCGAAACAGTTGCGTGTGCCAATCCTACCGTGCCTGCAAAAAGAGGTCGGTTTGAAGATGTGTTGGTCACTTCAGATATGAGATCAGCCAACCTATCGACAGCCGCCCTCCGGATCCAGCCTCAGGGGATGCCTAGACGGACAGGTGCCTGACTACATCGGGTTAACAGCCAATGTGGACGCTCTGAGAAGCGAAGAACCCCTTGACTACTGGGTGTGCAGGCTTTACCTGTGGCCAGAGCTGGCACAATTCGCCATGGAACTCTTGGCTTGCTCCTCGTCGAGTGTCCTGTCCGAAAGGACGTTCAGTGCAGCAGGGGGGATCATAACCGACAAGCGCACTTGCCTAGGTCACGACAGTGTGGACTATCTCACATTTAAAAAAATTAATGAGGCATTGATCTTGGAGGAATTCAACACCTGTGACGACCACATTTAATTGAATCTCCTCATGCCAGCCCACACATATCGGCCACCACCCAGAACAAATAATGGTCCTTGCCTTATGTATATACAGCGGCATACAAGGCCTTTTATGTCAGGTGAATGTCTAATTTTTGGGCCTGTACTGGCCGACAGTTACATATTTATCCTGTGACCGCCTAATGTACCTCCAGCCACAAAATCCAAAGTTCTTTGCTGTCAGGTGAATGCCTATTGCCTAATTTTTGGGGCCTGTACTGGCCAACAGTTACATTTATTTTTATCTCTAGCCACATAATCACACCCCTGTCTCACTCCTCTGCCTCTCATTATGGTAGTGTATGAACCCCATTCACCATAAGGACCTTCTAATGTCACAAGGTCATGTGACTGTGCCCTCTTATACTCTGCATTGTGCCCTCTTACCACACCCTGTGCAGTACCCCTAGTCATTCCCTGTACTGTGCCCTCCTATACCCTTTTATCCAGTCACTGTATGGCAGTGTTTTCCGGTCAATGTATGGCGATGGTATTCAATAACTGGATGGCCATAACTGTATCCCTTTCCCTGCCCATGCCATCCTTTTTTAGACCTGCCATAAGCAGGAAAAATATGCAGATTGCGGTGCTAAGGACCTTTGTGCCACAATCTGTGTCAGAAATACGCCTAATATAGTCGTATTTCTATATAATAAATGACCACCTAATTGTATTATTATTCGGGGGTAGGGCTAATATCTTTTTATTATATAGATTCTAGTGTATTATACTGTGCCCTGTATTTCCAAGTAGGAAATGATCCATGGGAAACACAGTCCTCATCCATGACCACCAGGACCAGGTAGCGCTCTGTCAGTACATGACAGCCTCCCCTCTCCGCCACGCTGCTCCGCTGTGTACTGGTGCTTATTCTGACACTAGGGCTGGGTTCACATCCTATTTTTGCCATCCATTTTAATGCATACCAAAAATATATGCGTTAACAGATGCCTCAGATTGATGCCGTAGTGGCATCTGTTTCACCATACAGTTCCATGGTAGAAAAAAAAATTACTGATAACGTATGCATTTTTTTAATGGACTCTGCAGGATACAAAAACGTGGAGTTATGCACATTTGTATACATCAAACCGATAGGAAATAAAAAATTTCTAGGCTCCAGCAGGGCACATTTTTGAGAGTTTCCCTTTAAGACGCATAAAAATAGCCCTAATTAAAATACATATTTTTTGTGGGAATTTTTGCCAATGATCCCCCTCTGGTATATCACTGGCATTGTTGTGGGACTATTTGTGTACTTCTAGTGTTTGCTGGCTGCAAATATCACCTGAAGGTTTTTCAGGTTCGCCTGCCATTAAAGTGAATGGGACCTGCTGCGATCACAAACACACGTTCGCGAATCGTCCCAGCCGATGTTCGTCCATCACTAGGAATATAGTCACACTGTTATGGTAATGGTCATACAGATGATGGATATCCTCTTTTGGTACGTCATTCCAAGCTCTTTCAACTTGGACCCATAGTTCGGCCAAGGTGGTTGTTGGCTGCTGTGCATGGGAGATCTGTCACTCCATTCAGTCCCAGACATTCTCGATGCTGGAGATATCTGGTGATTGAACTAGCCAGGGGAGCTGCTGAAGACCCTGAAGGGCATGTTTTGTAGTACAGGCAGCATGTGGGCCTATTTTATCTTGTTGGGACACCACATCTCCTGAATCAAAAAAGGCAGTACTGTAGGACTGGTTCCACTATATATTGGACATGCAAAAGTCTGGTCACAATGTTCCCACCATGAATACCAAACGGCAATGGCCATGGTAGCTAATGGTGCCAGACACCATGACATCTTGTGCTGCTCCTGTGTGTCTCTGTACTATGCATGATGGTGCTCTCCAGCCCAACTGGCAACTCTGATGTGGCCATCTTTAGTTCCAGGACAGAACCAGATTTCATAATTGAACACTATTATTTTCCATTCATGCCTAGGCTCTCTCACGGCACTAGTGAATGTTCTCTTAACGATGATGAAAGATCAGTGGCAAACAAACTAGTGGAGAGCATGAATGTAGTCATGCTTCAAGTAGAAAGTTTCTTATGGTCCAGGCCGTTCTGCAGGGGCTACTGCGCAATCAATTTGTGATGCTGTGGCTGTCCTTTGAGCTGCATCGGCTCTTCCCATATACACCTATCTTGGTGTGCCTCTGTCTTTCTTAACCTTACAGAACCCTCTCTACATGTGCGAGTGCCCTCCTCTGACTACTGTTGACACCACGATAAACTACAGAACTATCGCGTTCAACTCTTTCCAAGATTTGATGGATGGACCATCCAGCTTCCCAAAGTCCCACTATTCAGCCTGTTTCAAAATCCGTTAATTGCACAAATGGTGAACGCCTTCATCTAACAGGCATAGCAAGCACATCAAGATGCAATTAACAGCCCTGTAAGAGAGAAGACGAAAAACAGCCGTGAGTCAAACAAAAACATCAATTGTGATGTCAGATAAAAAAAAAAGTCTGTGGAGCATCTGTAGGTAAAGTAAGGATCTTGAAACTTTGAATACTTCATGTAACCTCTAGTATTGCTATACCGTAAAACAGGCTTTTTGTTGTAACTCTTTCTAGTTTTTTTTTTACTTTTCGGTAGTGCATATTAGTGCCATAATTTTAATAATATAGCAACCACATTGGCCCTCAAGAAGAGCCACTCTTATTACGAAATGATAAGAAAGATTTAAGTAGATAATGTATAGGCATATAAGGCATTATTTTAAGTTCACATTACATTGGATCATTTTCTGCCCTAGGGTTAGGGTGGCTACTAGCTTCATCCCAGGAAGCCGGACCTCACCAGCCAAGCCCCCAAACTGATAAACCACGCCAACTGGAAAAACCATCACCGACCGGAAAAAACGTGGGGAGGAGAGGCAAGAACTTTCTGAATGGAAGGTGAGTTGGGGGCAGCCGGGGCGCTTGTCTTCCTCTCAGTCAACCACAGGGTGACCTGTTACATGTGCACTTGGCAGCAGAATGGCATCTGTATTTGTCCCTTGTTCATATGTGCCCTCATTGCTGAGAAAAATTATGTTTTACTATATGCAAATCAGCCTTTAGGAGCAATAGGGGCGTTTCCTTTACACCTAGAGCCTCTGCTCTCTCTGCAACTGCTGTGCCCTCTGTACTTTGATTGACAGGACCAGGTGTGATCAAGTTTTCACTGTCTGATCCTGTCAATCAAAGTGGACAGGGTGTGGCAGTTGAAAGGGTTAAACAAGAGAAGGGGTTAAACAAGAGATTAAACTGGTCTTGTTTTTTGCAGTAGAGATTTGAGGTTGACTTTAGATTCCTGCCACAGATTTGCCACGCTTTGCGCTGCTGCAGAACTCCATGAGGATTGGCACCACTGTCCTTCAATGGGGATAATTGCAGCATTTTTTATCCAAAATAAGTAACATTCCACTGATTTCCATGGCAAAAAAAATTGTATAAAGTCCATGCAGAAGTTTTTGTATGTGAACCCCTATTCACAGGCGTGGGGTACAGATTGATTGTGAGTACAGAATATGGTCTAAATCCGTGTCAAAATACCTTTGTGTGACCTTTATGGCACATTTATTAAGACCGGCGTTTTACAAGCCAATTTTAATAAGCGCCTACGCTGGCGGTGGATCATTGAAGTTATGTTGACGCTGATTCTAAATGTAAAACAGCTTCCTTGCTAAACCAGGAATAGAAAATGATGAGTGAGAAGGGTCTACCGGTCCGTCCTTTTCCCAGCCCATGCCACACTCCCTTTTTTAGACCTGGTGTGAGCGGGGAAGAAATCGCAGATTCTGCCGCAACATGGCGTGCGACAGAATCTGTGCAAGATATATGCCACAAAATTGTCGTATATCTGCTCCATTTGACAGTCGTATGTATTTGGTTCCAAAAACTGGATCTTATCCAGTCAGAACAGAGCAGGGGAATGCATTCCAAAGGTTTTCTAAAGGTTTCCCTACTTGGTTGTGATGGGGTGAATGAGTGAATCAATTCTAAACAAATCAGGTTTGTAACGAATTTCAAAGAAATGAGACAGAAGCTTTTGAGATTCATTTTGAACAAGTCATATAAAAAGGCGCCCAGTGCCATTTTACTGTGAATATTGGCAGGGAAAACCATCATGGCCGAACAGAGAGGATCACATAAATCACAAAAAGGATCACAAAAATTTTGGGAAAAAAAGATATGAAATAGATTTTAAACATCGGAGTCCTAGGAGACCGCAGTGTGTCGTACACCAATTTTCAGGCCAATTGGAGTAACTTTGATTAGTGTAGAATCGGACACAAAGCGAACTTCAAGAAGTTTGCTCATCTCAAGTCTAATCTCTTTCCTAGCACAAAATATACAGCTCCCATGTGAGGTCGCATTATGGACATCTAAAACTATAGGATAATATATTATATTGCTTGTTTGCTTTATGAAATATGGTTTAATTTTTATGTTTGCAATAACGTTGCAACAAGAGAGAGAGATGGTAAAGGCTTTAGGGGTTAAGTGCAAAAGTAAACCTCGCCACAGATTGTTATTATTATTTATGGTAATGTGTGGAAAATGGAGCAGAAAAAAACATTCTTGCACAGGAATGCGGCCTCGCAGTAAGCTTCTACAGCCATAATTCATAATTCTGTCAGACAATACAGTACTTAGGGTGTGCGGCTTAGACAAATACATATTATATACATACTTATATATAGTATATGTGAGTTAGATGTTTCTCAGTGATAAAAAGTTACAAACCTTGACCCAAGATAAGAAAATGTGCACAAGGCAGTAAAACGAGAAAGTTGCCTGTGCTGGAAGGAAAATACTATAAAAATAGCATTCTCAGGCTATTTACAGAATATAAGAAATGCCAGAGGATCATTTGATTGTTATCAAACTCTCTGTAATTATTACAGGATTGTTAGATGGTGATTTACTAAACCTGGCTTTTTATATGCCAGTCTTACTAATCAGGTTCGCTTGTTCGAGATGCATCTGACTCAAGGTAGGTTTGGTGCATCTCCGATTTTAAACTTAAATCTACACCAGGTGGGAGCTGGAGTAGATTTCAGCATAACTAATGCCCATTTTCTGGCATAAATGATAGTGTATAATGCTGAGCCGCTGTGGCCCAGCCCCCTCACGCCCCATATGCCTCAAGCACGGTAAAAATATCCTTACAATTGCAGGGGGTTCTCCAAGACAGTGGCATACCTACCACAGAGACAGACCACGTGTTTGCTATGGTGCCTGGGTGGATGCCCATCGCTGAACAACTTCTCTTTTTGACACAAATCCAGCTCCTTTTTCTACAGCCACCACTAGGGGGAGCTCAGTGCAAAGAGAATTGTATAGCTGATTTTGCATTCAATTGTAACTGTATAAATTCTTATGTACTTAGCTCTCTAGTGGTGGCTGCAGGTAGACAGTTTTAGAGTATATTGTATGCCCCATATAGGACAGGTGCTTTTGTAATAAAGCTCCTATTGCACTTCCAACACAGAAGTTGGGTAAAGTGGATGACGCAGCGTACAACCTTTTTTTCATCCACAATAAATCTTTTTTTGTTTTGCTATGGGACCCTATGATATCTTTATATGCCCCTGCCACAGAAGCTTGCAATTGATGACCTATTTAATGGAATCAGCACTGCAGTAACCATCTCCGTCCACTAAGAAGTGGATAAAGCTGTGTAGTTCTGTTGCCCATTTCCAGCACTGGACAGCCAGACAACTGATCGGCGGAGGTGAAGAGTCTCATCTTGGATGACCTAGTGTAGGAATAGGTCATCAATTCTTAAAAAATAACTGCTGTTTCATTTGTTTTCCATAAATTAATAATAGAGGTGAGTACAAGAAACTTAATACCTTATATTAAGACATTATATCTTATTAGATAAAGATGCTTCCTTCTCCTCTTATCAGGTTCCTTTCTTGCTACCACATCATGTTTGCTAAATGTCAATGTACTGCTAAGATATGTCTTTAGTGAAGACAGGCTGCCTGCTCACTGGAGGATCAGATTACATAGAAGTCTATGTAGAGGGCCAGGGATAGGAGTGGGAGATGGGAGGGTGGCTACACACAAGCACAAACAGAAGGGTTTAGGAGAGACTTGTTAGTGATTTACTGTCTTATACTGCTGGATTTACACCTAAACTGCTCAGTTCTACTGTGTGATGGACTCAATTACTGCTGCTGCTTCTGAGGGGGTGCTGCAGATGGAGCAGATAATCCTCTTTATCCGTGTTCTTTGTTGGGGCAGTCATGATGATCATTTAGTTCCCACTCAACAGCTATGAAGTTGAGAATTCCAGACAGATTACATACAGAAAATGCTAAAAATTGCAGATACAGGTTACTATGGTATTATTCCTCATATACACCCACATGGCAGCTTATTCTCAGAAATTACCTGAAACACCAGTTACACATTTTAAATCCTAGACAACCCCTTTAATTGCTTTTGGCTGCAAGATGCCAACATATAGCAGCCAAATATATGACAAAAGGATGGGCACATCCTATGGGCACATTGGAGCATGTAGTGTGAACTGAGAGCAAACATTAGTAAAACCTGTCCTTGTAACAGTATTAATAAATCAATGACACTAAGTTATCTGCAGCCAGGAGGGGTGAAGCAGGTGATGGGAGTGGTAGTGGCTCTGGTTGCAAGAGTTATTCACATAAATCACAGTGGCAGTTATTATTATTATTTATTATTAAAGCGCCATTCATTCCCTAGCGCTGTACATATGATAAGCGGTGCACATAAATAATACAGACAATTGCACTAAGCATGAACAAGACGAGTTACAAACTGGTACAGAAGGAGAGAGGACCCTGCCCGTGAGGGCTTACAATCTACATGGTATGGGAGAAGGACACAGTAGGTGCGGGTTAAGTTGGTCATGGCGGTATAGAGGCAGTAGGGTCACCGGTTGTAGGCTTGTCTGAAGAGGTGGGTTTTCAGGTTTCTTTTGAAGGATTCCACTGTAGGTGAGAGTCTGATATGTTGGGGTAGCAAGTTCCAGAGTGTGGGGGATGCACGGGAGAAATCTTGGAGGCAATTGTGGGAGGAGGTTATAAGAGGAGAGGAGAGAAGGAGGTCTTGTGAGGATCGGAGATTTCTTGTGGGGATGTATCGGGAAAGTAGCTCAGAGATGTAGGGAGGGGACAGGTTGTGGACGGCCTTGTATGTATTTGTTAGTATTTTGAACTTCATTTGCTAGGCAATGGGGAGCCAGTGAAGGGATTGGCAGAGGGGAGAGGCAGAGGAGTAATAGGGTGAGAGGTGGATTAGTCGGGCAGCAGAGTTGAGGATAGATTGGAGGGGTGCGAGAGTGCTAGATGGAAGGCCACAGAGGAGAATGTTGCAGTAGTCTAGGCGGGAGACGATGAGGGCATGTACAAGCATTTTCGCAGATTCAAAGTTAAGGAAAGCGCGGATGTGGGAGACCAGTTTTCACACCAATATTTTATAGGGCCAGGCTATGACTGATAGGTGCAACCTTTCTTTCTTTTTGGCACACTCTGATGTTGGAGCTCCTGACTGATGGTAGTTGGGGTTCCCATGCAGTTATGTATTTGGTAAAGGTGCAAGATGTAGATGCTGTCACAGGTGAATGGTGCTGTAGTTAGTAAGGCTTGAAAACAACCAGACAAAGAAATACCATATAATGGCCGCACATCAAAGTAGAAAATAGAAAATATTTTATTGAAATGTCAAAGTTAAAAACAGCATGTACATGGGGCAACCCCAAGGATGGTGCAGTAAATAATATAACAGTAATTATGTCCACATTACAATAATGTCCCACATAGATGACAATAAATAAGCGGGATAATCATGAAAACACTGTCAAGAAATTGTATCCCTCAATCCTATGGTGAGAACATAATCAATGGTAACACACAAGGCATACAAAACCCATCCAAGAGGAATGCACAGCAGCCTAACGCGTATCGCTGGTTCCTAGACCAGCTTCCTCAGAGGTCCAGTTAGTAGTTAGTAAGGCTAGTGGAGAAAATAGACAAGTCTCACTTTACAAAAGGGCAGAATGGGAGTTGTAGTATATTCAACTGTATCAAAAGACAGTTAAGAACAATTCACAATGCAGGGGTACAGAATTAAGATATGGCTGTCCAGGGCTAAGTCAAAATGTGGAAGGGTGGATTAGCAATGTCTTTCTCACTGTAGGAAAGTATCTATCAGCCTTAAAGGTGTTATGCAAGAATGGGAATTTTTGGACAACACCCCCCCACCACCACCACTACCACTTGGCCATACCTGTAAAGTGAAGCTTACTTACATGCTTATCGGCTTTATCTCCCTGCTCTCCCTCTCGTCCCTGCCTGTGTTACCCCACTAGGCTCCATTGCTGAAAACATCTGGTTTTACATAGCTGCAGCCAATTACTGGTCACGGTGGTGACTGGATCCCCTTGCACCATGTGACCATTAATCCTTCCTGACTCTCTACACTCTCAACACGCTCTTTGCAATCTTTACAGTGCCTCCCTGAGAGACTGCTCATTTGACTTACATAGCACAAACATATTTCAATCATTGATGACCTATTCTTGAGATAGGCCAATATTTTTGACTCTTCTAAGATGTCTATAATCCGATAAATCCAAAAATACTCATTTAAATGACACAATGAATGTGTACATACCTGGCCTGGACATTTTTTATGAAACAAGATGGTTACATCTTTTATGTAAAAGGAAAGTAAATTAAGTAATTTGTGTATGCTTAAGGAAAAAAGTAAAACAAAAGATGCTTTCGTTTTATAGGCCAGATATATGAATGAGAGCTGGTAACTCCCCTGTATGGCCAGTTATCCACATATGAAACACATTAAGGCACAAAGAAATAAAACTCACTAAAACTGGATTTTATACAAGGAATAATTTTCTGTCAAAAAGAATAGCAATCAGTTACAATACTCTGTAAAAGTGGAGGTAATGTGAAGTGAAGGCACGCATTCTGGAATGAACCCTTTCCTGACACAGCGATTTTCCATTTTTGCATTTTTGTATTTCGCTCCCGCCTTCCCGGAGCCATAACTGGTTTTATTTTTCCATTCATATAGCTGATTAAGGGTCTGTTTTTTGTGGGACAAGTTGTACTTCGTAATGCTACTATTTAATATTGCATACAGTGTAGTGAGAAGTGGGAAAAAATTCCAAATAAGGTTGAATTTGAAAAAAAAAATATAACGCATTTCTGCCACCGGTTTATGGGTTTTGTTTTTACAGTGTTCACTATGCAGTAAAACTGATTTGTGCTCCTTATTTTCCAGGTCAGTATGATTACATGTATATTTTTTCTTGCCGTTACTGAAAACAAATAAAAACTTTTTAATACATTAATTTATTCTTGTCATCGCTGTAATCTGACCCCCATAACTTTTTTTATAGTTATGTCTACGGAGATGTGTGAGGGCTCACTTTTTGCAGGGCGGTCTGTGTTTTTGCTAATACCATTGTGAGGGGTGTTTGACTTGATAACTTTTTATTACATTTCTTTGGGAAGTAAAGTGATGAAAAAAAGGCAAATTGGCCATTTTTATTATTCACCTTATGGGATAGTCATGATGTTTTTTTAATTGTTTAGTTATTTTGATTTTGGTGTTGGGGAAAGAAGGGTGATTAGAATTTGAATATTTTTTTCTTTTATATTTTTCAAGACTTTTTTTTACTTTTTGTTCCAATTGAACCACAACCTGCAATAATCAAATTGCAATTTCTATAAAATAATGGAATTTGATCCATTCTATACAGAAATGACTATATTACAGTTCAGTGCTGCGTCCTGCTGGTTTAAGCTGTAATATACAAGTAATGAGCCTGGAAGCCTAGTTCAGGAAGCCTACTCTGAATGAATGAATGCCTTCCCTGATTTCCGCTCAGTGGAGGTATTGCTTACCTGGAAGCATGTGCAACGTGCCGCCCCCCAGGGCCGATCATGTCCCAGGTTTATCAGAATGCCGAGTGGTGTGGTGAAGCACTTAATAGTCTGTGTGTGTCATGGTGCTCCTACCTGGATACTGTCGCTCCCCAGGGTTTGGCTCCGAAGCAATAAAGGGGATCAGTAATAGTGAAGGTGGAGAATAAGTCCAAATCGAGTCCAAACTTTGATAAACTTCAACAGCTTTACTTGCATCAACTTGTATCCATACAATATTCAGGCTTTCTCTTGGTTCCAGCAGGCTTTGGCATAAACTGTCAGGCAAACTTGAGTACTCTGCTTCCTCTCTCTCTGCTGTGCTAAACTCGGCTTTAGTCTGGTAGCTGGACTTTAGAACTGTTCTGGAGTGGGGTGCCTTTGGCTGTAAATCTGTAGATCTGTAAGGTCATGGTGCTCTATGAGATACTTCCCTCTGGAGAGACTCCTGCTGCAGCAGGGGAACCTTCCCCTTGTTGCTACATCATGGGCATGTCTGCATCTCATGCTGCCCTAGCTTACTCTGACTAGACTGCCTGCAGCCCCTCCCTTGGGTAGGAAGCAGGACTGGCCCACTTCTGCCCAAAAGGGGAAAGAATGGAATGGAAAATTCCATTCTGACTAAAGATATCTCTGCCATATCCGCTGCCACCTGCTGGTGAACCAGGTACAGTACATGAACATAACAGTTACTTAGCAAACTTATAAACGCACAATGTGGAGGACCTGGAAAAAATACACAGGATGACATTTATGTTAACCATTAGAGACAGTAGCAGAGTGACAAAATGGTAATACCACTCCAGGGTATTACACCCTCTGATTTTGACATCTGAGGGGTAAAATGTCTGCGGTGAGAATTACCGACAATTGTGGACATTATGCGCAACTGTATGCTGTATGAAACAGCAGGCACCCGACAGCTATGGCTCTCGCTCCGATCTGGAGTGGGACCATCTTTAAAGACTCGATATCCTCAGTACATGTATGGCAGATGTCAGGAAGAGGTTAAAAATGTTCTTTTTTTTGTAGAGAATACATTCTGCCTGGGCGTGTTTAAACAAGGAATGGATTGGGATGTGAATTTTAGGAAAGGGGAGTGAGAACCTGACTTCTACACATTTAAATAAGCATTAACACTATTTAATTTTAACAGGTCATCGAAGCTTGTCCACTGTTCCTGTGGTGGCAACGTCCCTGTAGACTATTCCACAGACTTACAGTTCTTACATTAAAGAAGCCTTGTCGCCTGTAAATAGTGGACTTTTCCTTTTCCAGGAGCAGACAGTGCCCTTGGTCTTTTGGGGTCGATTTTACATGGAACAGCTTTTCACCGTACATTTTGTATGGTCCATTTATATATTTGTATAGGTTATTCTTGTCGACCCTTAGATGTCTCTTCTCAAGACTAAATATATGTAATTTATTTAATCCTTCCTCATAACTAAGACCCTCCATGCCCCTTATCAGTTTAGTTGCTCTTTTTGTACTTTTTCCAGCTCCAGGACTTCCTATGGACTGCTGCCCAGAACTGAATTGCATATTCCAGATGAGGCCACAGCAACGCTTTGTAAAGGGGTAGTATTACATCCCTGCCCGCGAGTCCATGCCTCGTTTAATGCATGAAAATATCCTGGTAGCCTTAGAAGCAGCTGATTGACATTGTATGCTGTAATTTAATCTATGATCTACAAGGGCACCCAAATCCGTCTTTACAAGTGATTCTCCCAGTGTTACATCACCTAGGACATATGATGGATGTAAATTATTTGTACCCAGATGCACAACTTTACATTTATCCACATAGAACCGTATTTGTCAAGTTAATTCCCAAACACTTAGAGTGTCTAAGCCAGCTTGTAGTTTATGGACATCTTTCATAGACATGCACAGTACAAACAGCTTGATGTCATCTGTAAAAACAGTGCTATTAATTCCATCCTCTACATCTTTAATAAATAAGTTAAATAATAGGGGACCCAGTACTGAACCTTGGGGTACACTACTTATAACTGGGGACCATGCATTGAACACAACCCTCTGGATATGATCCTTCAGACAGTTTTCAATCCAATTACAAACTATACTTTCCAAGTCTATAGACTTTATTTTATCTACTAAAGCCTCCGAGGGACAGTATCAAATCTTTAGCAAAATCCAAGAACACTACATCCACAGCTGCCCCTCTGTCTACGCTTCCACTCACCTCCTCATAAAAAGAAATCAGGTTAGGCTACTTTCACACTCGCGTTTTGGGCAGATCCATCATGGATCTGCAAAAACAAATCAGTTACAATAATACAACCGCATGCATCCGTCCAGGGGCGTAGCTAACGGCTCATGGGCCCTGGTGCAAGAGTTCAGCTTGGGCCCCCCTTCCCTCAGTGCTTTGTGTGTCTTCTTATGCGGCACAAGGGTCTTTGGGCCCTGTCAGGCTCCTGGGCCCGGTAGCGACTGCTACCTCTGCACCCCCTATAGCTACGCCCATGCATCCGTCATTAACGGATCCGTTTGTATTATCTGTAACATAGGCAAGAGGGATCTGTCATGAACTCCATTGAACATCAATTGGAGACAGATCCGTTTTCTATTGCGCCAGATCGTGTCAAAGAAAAGGGGTCCGTCCCTATTGACTTACATTGTGTGCCAGGACTGATCCATTGGTGTCCGCCTTCAGAGCGGAATTGAGACTGATCGGAGGCAAAGTGATGCATTCTGAGCGGATTCTTTTCCATTCAGAATGCATTAGGGCAAAACTGATCTGTTTTGGACCGCTTGTGAGAGCCCTGAACGGATCTCACAAACGGAAAGCCAAAACGCAAGTGTAAAAGTAGCCTTAGTCTGACAACTTCTGTCCTTGGTAAACCTCAGCAACTTCCAGTCGGAAGCTGTCAGTTGGTGCCTGGCAACTCTGCTTGTTTCCTGTTACAGCATGCTGCTCGACACCGCATGGGCAGGGTGTCTCCATATGCTTCCTGATAGAAGAAGGGATTAGAACTACAAGAGAAGTCTGAGAAAGCAAACCCACTGCAGACTACAGACTTGAAAAATAAGTATTTTTTCTCCGTAGCGAGTTGTTTCATAGAGGTATCAACATGAAAGGTTGCCTATATGACAGCTGTGGCTGTGATTGCACCAAGGGATGTCCACATGTATATGCAACACCGCATGGCAGTGCTTGACTTTACAAGTGAAAGAAGGGTGGGTGAGTGGGAGAAACATTCTGCCCTGCTGCTGTTAGGGATGGGAGAATGCCCATGATGGAGAAGCAGGAGGAGACAAATTAGTTCCTGGTGTGGGAGTCAGGCCAACATGCAGGGAACATGTGTTAATTTCCACAGGTTCAGCATAACCAAAATATTGTTGCCATTGTCACTGACCACCTTGCCCAGTTGGAGTGGCGAGGAGACAGCCAGTGTGATATTTGCTTTGGTAACTAATTGGCCATGTGGCTACTCTTGCATAGGGCAATCAGCCTCAATACCGTATGGCAAAGATTGACTGTTGACATTTAATAGGAGAGGGGGGGGGGGTGGGAGTGACACACTGCTCTGCTGCTGTTGGGGATGGGAGGATGCACATGTGTGAGATTGAGAAACAGATCTCATTGTCTGAACATTGTGTTTGTTTAAATGAAGTTAAATGATCCGGACTGATATTCCGCTGTTTGGCCACAACATGCCGCTGTTTCTTAAACACAGGTCATAGACAGCAGATATTTGAATATTTAAAGAAGGAGAACTTGCTAGAAGAAGCAGCATCCATCTTAGAAGCTAGCTGAGACTGAGGATCTGATGGATCCAGGAGTGTGAGTGTAACAGGGTGCCGAAGACACACTCGGTCTCCCATCAGCCGCAGACCTGCTGCTTAGCTTCGGGAGCGAGGATCTGTGTTTGACCTCGTTACCAGGGCGGCTTTGCTAGCTGGGAGGCTCCCTGCTCCTAGGTCTGCCATGAGCGCCGAGCTGATCACTCAGTGCTCGATTGGTTGGTCTGTCGGTCATGTGACGCTGGCCACGTCACATGACCCTCACTCCCCACTATTAATACAGGCAGCCTGCTGGCCACAAGTTGCCTGTTAATTTCTAGGTTCCTGGCTATTTGTTGGACTACTGAATACTCACCTGATCCTGTTACCTGATGATCATTTGCCTGCTCCTCCTGTACTGCGCATCCGTCCTGGTATTGTGACCTCGGCTCCCACCTGACTACTCTTTGCTTACTCCTCTGGTACTTCTCTACTCTCTTGGTATTTGACCCCGGCTTCTCCTGACCATTCTTTGCTTAACCCTTTGTACTGCGTAGCTCTCTTGCTTCTGGCCTGGTCCGTTCACGTTCCGTATTTTGTCTTGTCTGTCTTCCCTGCACATATCCTAAGTAAGGGACTGTCGTCCAGTTGTCCCTTGTCATCAGGACTCGTGAGGCAAGTAGGCAGGGCCAGGGGTGAGGGTGGAGCGCAGTGGTCACTATCCTTCCCCCTGTGTGTGTGTGTGGACATGACCGTTACAGATCAACAGGCCCAATAACCACTGTATCATGAATCCTCTTATTACCTTGACTGACCATGTCTCTAACCTGACACAGATGGTGCAGGAGCTAGGAGAGAAACGCCGTTCTTTTGAGTTAGGGCAAGGTTCTTCCACTCCTCAGTCCTCCAGTCCACATTTTGAGCCCCAGATCAACCCTTTTCTGGAGAACGGAAGAGGTTTCTCTCCTTTAAAGATCTTTTAGTCAGTTATCAAATTCCAGAGACCTTAGAGGAGATGATGACCCTAGTTGTCCGACTTGACCGACGAGTTAGAGAGAGACGACAAGAACGACAGTTCTGTTCTCAGATGGTGGTCCAGCCAGAGGCTTTTTCCAGGGACGACACTGAGGTCTTCACGAGGAACCCATGCAGCTTGGCATGACCCGGGGTAATCTTCGTCGCAGACGTGGAGAGTGCTTCTACTGTGGAGATCCTGGCCATTGGATCAACAAGTGTCCTAAGAGGGTCCTCTCTGACAAGTCTCCGAAGGCAAGACAACCTAAAGACCAGGTACACCCTGATTTTTCTAAATGTAAGCTTTTGGTACCCATAACAATTTCTCTAGGGGTTAATAAGTGGCCGGGTAAGGCCTTTATTGATTCCGGTTCAGCGGCCAGCTTTATTGACTTTGAACATGCTAGTAAATTGGGTATTCCAATGTTTTCTTTACCTACACCTATCCATGTCACGGCTATTGATGCTACTCCCCTGATTGGTGGTACGGTAAGGTCATGTACCTCTGAAATTTCTCTAATCGTGGGTGTGTGCCACTCTGAAAGATGTTCTCTTTTAGTCCTGGAGAACCTACCGATTGAGGTGGTACTAGGGTTGCCTTGGCTCCGTTTACATAACCCCACAATAGATTGGTCCAAAGGAGAGTTGGTGAAATGGGGACTTAAGTGTGACTCATGCTTGTCTGTGGTCCAGGCTGGGGTTTCAGTAAGGTCTAATACATTACCCTCAGTTATTAAGGAATATTCTGATGTATTCTCATCCCCTACTCTAGAGGTTCTACCCCCCCCCCCCATAGACCTTATGATTGCACCATAGAGCTAATAGAGGGTGCCAAATTTCCTAAAGGGCGAATTTATAATCTTTCTAAGCCCGAACGCAAGGCTATGGAAGATCATATTAAGGAGAGCCTTGCTAAAGGGCATATTAGACCTTCAGTCTCTCCTATGGGAGCAGGGATTTTCTTTGTTAAGAAGAAGGATGGTGGTCTTAGGCCTTGTATTGATTACTGGAGATTAAATAAGATCACTGTCCAAAATAGATACTCTCTCCCATTGATTCCGGATTTATTTAACCAGGTTCTGGGGGCAACCTGGTTTTTCAAGATTGACCTGAAAGGGGAATACAATCTAATCCGAATCTAGGAGGGAGACGAATGGAAGACAGCGTTCAATACTCCGATAGGACACTTTGAATATCAGGCGATGCCTTTCGGACTCAGCAATGCCCCAGCTGTGTTCCAAAACTTAATGAACGATATTCTTAGAGAGTTCTTAGGTAAATGTATTATTGTCTATCTTGACGACATTTTGATATTCTCTCCTGATTTCGAATCTCATGTGTCTCATGTCAAACAAGTATTAGAGGTGTTGAGGGAGAACCAGCTATCCGCTAAGCAAGAGAAATGTGTCTTTGGTGGACAGGAGATACTGTTTCTAGGGCATGTTCTCCTCACACCTTTAAGATGGATCCTGGTAAGGTTTTGGCAATTAAGGAATGGGTAAGGCCTTCATCCTTAAAGACCTTACAACGGTTTTTGGGTTTTGCTAATTACTATCGTAAATTTATCATGAATTTTTGTGTAATTGCTAAACCATTGACCGACCTTACTAAGAAAGGGGCGGATTTGGAGAATTGGTCTACCAAGGCCATTTCTTCATTTGAAACATTAAAAAAGGCATTTAGTAGCGCTCCCATTCTGATCCAGCCTGATCAGGAGAGACCCTTTATTGTGGAGGTGGATGCGTCCGAGGACGGCGCAGGAGAGGTCCTTTCACAAGGTCCTGCTAGCCTCACTAAATCGAGACCATGTGCCTTCTTCTCCAGGAAATTCTCTCCCATGGAGAGAAACTATGACATAGGGAATAGGGAGCTGCTGGCTATTAAATGGGCATTTGAGGAGTGGAGGCATTTATTGGAGGGGGCAAGGCATCGGGTAACTGTTGTCACTGACCATAAAAACCTAATGTTTCTCGAGTCTGCTAAGAGGTTGAATCCGCAACAAGCCCGATGGGCTCTGTTTTTTACCCGTTTTGATTTCTCCATTACCTTCAGGCCGGGAAGTAAACATGTGAAGGCAGAAACATCTTCTTAGCGGCTCAAACCCAGGATATCTCGGCTCGCATTAAGGCTGAACAACATCTGGCACCGGCATCCACCCCAACAGATAAGTTGTTTGTTCCCGTACAATTTCGTCTCCAGCTGTTGGGGGAGTGTCACAATTCTGCCTTTTGTGGACATCCGGGTTTTAAGGGCACTAAGGATCTGGTTTCTAGATCTTATTGGTGGCCCACTCTGACCAGGGATGTCAAGTCCTACGTGTCAGCCTGTGAGGTTTGTGACAGGTCTAAGACACCTAGGACTCGCCCTGCTGGTAACCTACGACCCCTACCCATTCCCAGTAGACCCTGGTCCCATATCTCGATGGACTTTATAACTGACCTACCGCTGGCAGAGGGTGGTTTGGTTAGTGGTTGATAGGTTTAGCAAGATAGTTCATTTCATTCCCCTGTCTAAACTTCCAAATGCTAAAACCCTGGCGTCTATTTTTCTGAGAGAGATTGTTCGTTTACATGGAATCCCTGAAAACATTGTTTCTGACAGGGGTGTGCAGTTTGTGTCCAAATTCTGGAGGCCTTTCTGTCAAAGATGTAAAATTTCATTGTCTTTTTCTTCCGCCTTCCTGAGAGTAATGGGCAGACTGAACGCCTTAATCAGTCTGTGGAACAATTCTTTTTTAAACAATCTTTTTTATTAAGTTTTGCAACGTAACAGTCAGTACAAAAGAGAGCATCATAAAATGCAAGATGATACAGATACAGCTTATAAGACTGACATGGGTATGAATACAAGAAACACAACAACCCCCCCTCCCCTTCCCCCCAACAGTTTGTGCAATGACTATAAAAATCTGCTGCTGATGCACCCCACTACACCGGCATCACGGACAAGGGAACACGGCCGTGGAGTGTTTCGTACATATACCAGGTGGTGTTTTCAAAGTGAGTGATGAGTTTGGATGTCATGGAAGGTGATAGAGTATGCATAAATAAAGACCACTTTTCAAAGAAACGTTTGGTTAGTTTTTCTTTTTCAGACAGAGTAAAGATCCAGTCCATCTGGAAGAGAAAGTGTACCTTGGTCAATATAAAAGGAATAGTAGGAACATTGGGGTCCAGCCACAGGTGCAAAATGCTTTTCCTTGTAGCTGCAGCCCAAGTATGGAGCATGGCTTTCTTCCCTCTGGAAAGACCACGGTCCTCTTCTGCAAGGATATTGAAGATGGCCCATTGGGGAACTACATGAAATGAAATGTTATAGGTGGATAGCATGTGAGCTTTGACCTGGTCCCACAGATCTTTAACCTTAGTACAATCCCACAGATGATGAAAAAGATCTGTGTTAGGACTGCCACACTTGGAGCATGAGTAGCTGCCATCCCCCGACATTTTATTTTTAAGGTATGGAGTTATATAGGCCCTATGGAATACCAAAGTAGCCATGTCAGTGTAACTACTGACCGGGGTGTGTTTATGGATTTTCAACGTCGCTTCCAGGAGTTGTTTAGTGTCAAAATCGGGCAAATCCGGAAGCCATTTGCACGGACCAGTTGTGGCAGTTTCCCAATTTATCAGGGGTCTAATAAAATTATAAATACGACTAGTGGATGAGACTTGGGATCTAGCGTTCTTGATAAGGACATCTAAACCAGTCAGACTGTAATTCTCTGGGAACCGGCGTAGACATTGCTGGACAAAGCTGCGCGCCTGAAGAAATAAGAATGGGTTATGGTTAAAGAGAGGAAATTTCTGAGAGGCCGTAGCAAAGGAGAGAAGAGAATGGTCAGAGTCAAGCATGTCTAAAATGTAGACGCAGCCCTGTGTAGCTAGAGTATTGTATGTTCTAGGTGGGTTGCCATTTAAAAAGTTAGGGTTGCCCAGAAAGGTTTGAAATGGTGTATTGGTTGAGGTCAGACCATTCATCTTCCGCAGCCTACGCCAGGCCAATATAGTATGCCACAGGACCGGTAATAGAGTAATGTCGGGGGGGAGCTTGTCCCGTGGTAAATGTAGCAGCATCGACAGTGACAAATTAGGGCACATCTGACTCTCCAAGGAAACATTGGCGAAGTGAGACCTGCCTCTAATCCAGTCTAAGACGTACCGAAAAATGGCCGCCTGATTATATAACCTAATATCAGGGAGATTAAGTCCTCCAAGTACTTTAGGTTGCTGAAGTTTAAAAAGGCTAAACCGACTACGCACTGTAGAATTCCAAATAAATTGCCTAAAAGCTTTCTGGAGAAGTTTAATATCAGTTTGTCTTAATAGGAGCGGTAGGGTCTGAATTAAATACAGTAATTTGGGGAAAAGTACCATTTTAAGTAAGTGGCACCTGCCCGAAAATGTTAGGGAGAAATGACGCCAGGATTGTAGTTGAGATATTAATGAGGCGATGAGTGGTTTATAATTAGATTGATATAAAAGCGCCGGGTTAGCTGTGAGCTGGATACCTAAGTAGGAGATGGATTCAGGTCGCCACGCGAAAGGGAAGTCTGGGCCCCCGAGACGTTTGGCAGTACGGAATATCGGGAGCGCTTCTGACTTCTGGAAGTTAACCCGGAAACCAGAGCAAGCACCAAAGGCTTCAATAGTGGACATAATGGCGGGTACGGCTTGGCGAGGATTAGCTATGAAGAGTATTATGTCGTCCGCAAAAGCCAGTAGTTTGGTCACCTGTGAGCCTGTCTTAATCCCCGTAAATGATGGGAGGGAATGTAGCGTCCGAATAAGTGGGTCTAGCGCTATATTAAACAACAACGGGGAAAGAGGGCATCCCTGCCTAGTTCCTCTATGGACAGTAAATGGCGTGGAAGATATCGAGTTGACCCAAATTGAGGATCTAGGCAGATGATACATCATCCGGACCGCTGTGCAGAACACCGGGCCAAAACCTCTTCTTTCTAGAAGGGACTGCAGGAAGCTCCAGGACACCCGATCGAACGCCTTATCGGCATCGAGGCTGACCAGGATATTGGACATTTGCCTATTAACCCTGGAGGACGATATTACTCCCACTGCCGTTCGGATATTATAGGTGATAGATTTACCGAGCATAAAACCAGTTTGCGCCGGGTGAATAACATCCGCCAGGATTTTCTGTAACCTGTTCGCCATAATTTTGGAGAATATTTTAAAATCTACATTGAGCAGAGAAATAGGGCGGTAAGATTCAACCAATAAATGGTCTTTACCCGGTTTCGGGATTACCGTAATTAAGGCGTCATTGAACCCGTCTGGAATCGAGCCCGCGGAAACAATAGTATTAAATAGAGATTTGAGATGGGGGCTCAAAGATGGGCAGAGCAGTTTATAGTATTCGCTACTAAAGCCGTCAGGTCCAGGGGCCTTTGATAGCTTGAGGGACTTGATAGTATCCTGCACTTCCACCAAAGATATGGGTCCGTTCAACAGCGCCCTTTGATCATCCGAAAGCGCCGGAATGAATGGGTCTGCCAAAAATGGAGACTCTGAAGAGGTAGACTCCACAGGCGCTGTATAAAGGGACTCAAAAAAAACCCTAAAATGTTCCCCTATATCGGCGGGATGCGTAAGGTAGTTACCGGACTGCGATTTTATTGTAGGGATTTTGGTGGCGGATCGAAATGGTTTAGTCATGGAGGCAAGTAATCTACCCGGTTTGTTTCCCCACCTAAAGTATTTGTGCTTCTGGTAATTAACATCCATTAACGCACGCTCGTGTGCCACCGCCTCTGCAGCAATTTTAGCGTCTAAATAACGTTGTTTCGACTCAGGGGTATTATGGAGCTTAAACAGTTTATAAGATTGAGTGAGCGCAGACTGTACATCCAGCAATGAGGCAGCTATCTTTTTTTTTTTATGAGCTATATGGGAAATGATATGTCCCCGTAGTACCGCCTTAGAGGCCGCCCAGAAGAGATTAATATCATCCACGTGGCCCGCGTTGTCCTCCGCATAGGAATACCAGAATCCCGAAATCAAAGATTTAAATTCTTGGGAGGTGTACAGGTATGCCGGAAACCTCCATTTTTTGGAGAACGGGATTGGAGCATTCAATGCAAGTTCAAACAAGACAGGTGCATGATCAGAAATATAGATATCCAAAATCTTAGAAGAACGTAATAAATGAATAGAGGTATGGGGAATCAACCAATAGTCAATCCTCGCATGGGAGTCATGTACCGGCGAGTAGTGAGTGTATTCCCTGTCAATAGGGTGCAACAATCTCCAGGGGTCTATCAAACCTAATTGATCCATTAAAGATTGAATAGCATTCATTTGGGATAGGGACACATGGGTTCTGGCAGATGAGCTATCTAAACATGCATCATGCGTAATATTAAAATCACCCCCAATAATCAGATTGTGTAAGTTCCAGTTGGACATAACATTTACCAGGGAAGCAAAGAAACCTGAGGAGGAAGCATTAGGTGCATAGATATTGACCAAACAGTAGATAGTACCGTCGATTTTAACCTGGGCCATAACATAGCGACCCTCAGGATCCTCAACTGTATCAAGAATTTCGGGCTGGATCAAGGAACTAAACAAAATAGCCACGCCTCTCATTTTTTTTGAGAAGGAAGCCTCCACACATGTGGGGAATTTCCGATTCCGAAGGGCGGGATGTTTACCCCTGATCCAGTGCGTCTCCTGAAGGAAGACTATGTGGGCCTGCAATTTGTTCAGGTGATTCAGGACTTTTCTTCGTTTGACCGGAGCATTCAGCCCATTAACGTTCCAAGTACACCAGGTCAGAGAAGAAACAGAAGAGACATGTGTAGTACCAGGAGCCGTCATTTTAACCAATGCCAGCCGGTGGCCATGATATGCAAGAATACAACATCAAGCAATGAGGAGGGTACCTGTCCCAGCGAGCAGGCATCTCCCTCAGGAAGTCGCGAGGAACCCAGCAGTAGTGTGCACAAACATCCCCAACAACACAACAAGGTATAACTAGTGCAACATCATGACATTGCCAAATAAAATTTAGGGGCAATGTCACTACAGTGACACATAACAGTAGTAACAAAACACAACCCATAGTAGGAAAACAACAAGTTAGGTTATCAAACCGAGTAAACAGTCGTTAGTCCCGGGTGGGCTGGAGCACGCAAAGGAACTCCACCATCAGGTTGACGCAGTGGCATGGGTAGGTGAAGCCTGGGGAGAAGGTTCCAGCAACGCCAAAGCTTTCTGGGGGTCATCAAAGACCCATGCTTTACCCTCCATGGAGAACCGGAGGACCGCCGGGTATTGGAGAGAAAAACGTATGGATTTGTCTAGCAGGATCTTGCATGCTTTACTGAAGGCCCGTCTTTTTTCCACTACCGTTGAAGAAAAGTCCTGGAACATCAGAAGTTTAGAGTTCTCGTACTGAAGAGAGGACGCTTGGCGGTAGGCGGTCAGGAGTTTCAGCTTGTCCTGATAGTTGAGAACTTTGAAGATAACTGGACGGGGCCTAGCAGAGTCCCCAGTACGCGGAGGACCTACCCTGTGAGCCCTTTCCACTGATATAGTTGACGAGGTTGTCTCCAGTTTGAGCGTCTGGGGTAGCCACTCCGAGGTAAGCCATAGTAACTCACTGGAACGGACGGATTCCGGGACCCCGATGAGCCGCAAGTTGTTGCGCCTAGAGCGGTTCTCCAGGTCATCTATTTTATCTTGCAGAGTAGCTATCAAAGTGTCCTTGGAATCAAATCGTTCCTTGCAGACCGTCACAGTGTCCTCCAAATCTGATATTCTTTGCTCCACCTCCGCAAGGCGAGTGGAATGAGATGTAACTTGGGTGACTATGATGTCCAATGAAGATTGAAAGGCCGCTAGTCTCGTATCGATGGTAGGCATCAGGAGATCCAAGATGGCCTGAGCAGTAGCTTTTGAAGAATCAACAGTGGGATCTTCCATGGCTTTGGTCGGAGAGGACTGGGCTTGGCTCCTGACCGATGACCTGAGCCCTTTTGCAGAGGGAGTTTTCCCAACAAATTTATCCATAGATGCTGTAGGTGGTTAAAGGCCACAGGTGAGGCAGGCTTCACAAAGTACACAATGGTGGAGTTGCCAAGCAACTTACACTACATGAGAGATTGATTAGAGTCCATAAGAGAGCTTATAAAAAACGCATATAGCAGAAGGGAGAGGGATGGAAGGAGCCGGGTAATCACCGGCGATGTACGCTTATAGCAGAAAACAGGAAGGTCTCTTTATGCGCAATTTGAAGAGGGTGCCCCCTGGGCACCTATCAGGTCGAGACCGATGGCCTCTAAGTCCCCTGGCAAGGAGGAGAGCCGGGCGTCGAGGTAGTTCAATGCGCCCTTGTCCAGCCCTTATCCGGACACGATTAAACAAGGGGTCCGGGGCTCATATAAAAAGCGGACTTGTGCGTCCGCAATCCAGAGGACCTGGGGAGGCTGATGGTGTTAGGCTATGCTCACAGGACAGATGTAACCTCTGTCAATGAAACGGCAGCGTACGGTTCAGTGGTGTGTGCCCAACAGCGAAAATAGGGTCAGTGGCCCTTTAAGATTTTTGATGGCAGGGCTTCAACAAGGCAGATGCAGTCCCAAAACCATGCCAGGAAGAGAGCTGAGCTGGAGTAGGTGCCCGGGAGAGTGTAGACAAGGGGCAGCACCGGGATAAGGGGATCAGTGCAGTCTCCCACCTGAGTAATGGCTCCGGCCTGTCAGCTCCGTCCACGGGTCGCCACCGGTCCCCCTGCGCCGTCAGCAGATTGCCTCCTCCTCCGCCGCTGGCCACCGATGTTAGATGGGGGGGAGGCCTAACAGCTGTCCCCCAGTGAGCGCCGCGATGTTGGGGCCGCTCCTCCGCAGGCGGTGCGTCTGCCGACTCGGCGCGCTCCGCTACTCCAGGCCGCGGCTTCACAGGCCTGCACAGGCCGCAGGCGGAAAGGCCTTAAAACGAGGTCTAGGCGGGTCCAACGGGCACCGATCCGAAGCTCTTGAGGGCAGCTGAGCACCCAGATAGCTGGCGGTGTGATGGCAGCCCTCCAAAGTGGCTGATGGAGCGGGATATAGTTGGGCTCCGCCGGAGCAGTAAGATGGCACGTCCTGCTCCCAGCGCTGCTCCTCTGTGGAACAATTCTTGAGGTTGTATGTTGCTGATGACCAGCAATTATGGGTCAAATTCCTTCCATTGGCTGAATTTGCTTTGAATAACCGTGTCAATTCTTCTGCTGGGGTCTCCCCTTTCTTTTGTAACCATGGTTTTCATCCCCGTTTTCATTCTGGGTCGTCCGTCTCCTCCCCTAACCCTGAAGCGGATAAACTCTCCTCCGAACTGTGCACAGTTTGGGCCCGGGTTCAATCGAACCTAGAAAAGGCTCAAAGTTCTCAAAAACTCAAGGTCGATAGGAGACGTTCAAGGGGGGTGAATTTTCAGGTTGGGGATAAAGTATGGTTGTCCTCCAAGAATCTATCTCTCAAGGTAGCTTCTAGAAAATTTGCTCCTCATTTTATTGGACCATATAAGATCACGGAGGTAATTAACCTGGTATCATTTAGGTTGGAGCTGCCCGAGTCATTCCACATTCATAATGTGTTCCATAAATCTCTACTTAAAAAATATTTTGAACCGGTAGTACCATCGAAAGCCTCGCCTCTGCCGGTTCTTGTTAATGATGCTGTCGAGTATGTGGTGTCTAAAATAGTGGATGTCAGGAAGGTGCGTAATCCCTTGCAGTACCTGATTCACTGGAAGGGGTATGGACTTGAAGAGAGATCTTGGGTACCTGCCAGGGAGGTTCATGCTCCTAGACTTGTTTGAAAATTTCATTTAGAACACCCTGAAAGGTCATCGCCTGAAGTCTTGGCTCCGGTGGCCCCTCGTAAAAGGGAGGGGTACTGTAACAGGGTGCCGAAGGCGCACTCGGTCTCCCATCAGCCGCAGACCTGCTGCTTAGCTTCGGGAGCGAGGATCTGTGTTTGACCTCGTTCCCAGGGCGGCTTTGCTAGCTGGGAGGCTCCCTGCTCCTGATCACTCGGTGCTCGATTGGTTGGTCTGTCGGTCATGTGACGTGGCCCTCACTCCCCACTATAAATACAGGCAGCCTGCTGGCCAAAGTTGCCTGTTAATTTCTAGGTTCCTGGCTATTTGTTGGACTACTGAATACTCACCTGATCCTGTTCCCTGATGATCCTTTGCCTGCTCCTCCTGTACTGCGCATCCATCCTGGTATTGTGACATCGGCTCCTACCTGACTACTCTTTGCGGACTCCTCTGGTACTTCTCTACTCTCCTGGTATTTGACCCCGGCTTCTCCTGACCATTCTTTGCTTAACCCGAGCTACTGCGTAGCTCTCTTGGTTCTGACCCGGTCTGTTTACGTTCCGTATTTTGTCTTGTCTGTCTTCTCTGTACATATCCTAAGTAAGGGACTGTCATCAGGACTCGCGAGGCAAGTAGGCAGGGCCAGAGGTGAGGGTGGAGCGCAGTGGTCACTATCCTTCCCCCTGTGTGTGTGTGTGGATGTGACCGTTACAGTGAGGAACTCTCAGTGACCACAGTTGCAACTGAGTGAATCTGATCATTGTCCAAGACCCAGATCCTGTCCAGGGAAAGGAGGATTGCTTCCAGGAAGGCTGATAAGAGCTAAGGAACAAGATTCATACCCTGTGGGACCTCGAGTTTGCTGGAGAGACTAGTTGTTTAGTTCAGAGACATCAGTGGATAAAGAGCAGACCTATACCAGGCCTGTAGTTAGATAGTTAGGGTCTCTGCTTTGTGTCATGCCTAAAGTGTTGCTGCTGTACTACAAGGACTCCATTACTAAAAGGGAAATTGCACATTTGAGAGCTGATAAATACCCCCCACAAACTCTATCCAGTTCAGCGTTTTGCTCAGGAGTCATACTCGGGCACGTGCTACCGGACTAGTTATGGGAGGGGGAATAATAGAGAGCACGGTAAGATTGTGAACTGCTGTGTTGCACCGCAGGCCAGCCCGTAGTAAGCACCCAACCAATTGTTGGTGTTTGTTTCCACGTAGAAGACCGACAATCAACTAGGCCAGGGAAAAGGGAGCAGGTCACCTTCTAACACATCCCTAAATACTAGCCCTAATCTCCTAACTGTATGAGCAAACCCTAATGGTGGGAGGGCTCATACCCGGAACCTCGGGCTCTACTAACCCTAGAGATCCCTGGTAATAATGTCAGGGCTAGGAGACGACCTGTTCATCCATGACACGGATGAACCAGAGTCTCCAGCAGGCCTAGCAACAAGAAAGGAGCAGACAGTAGCAAAAAAACAAATTGGCAGGTAAGCACCCAGCGCAAACAACACACACTGGAACAGCAGCACTTACCTGCCACAGCAACTGGATGAAACAACAACTGCTACTGACTAGTGGTTCCCCCTTCTTGGAAACCAAGGTGCCACCTCACCGGAGGCGCAACACACAGGGAAACGCCTTGCATACATGCTGGACGAACAACACCGAAAGACCAGACATGAAACTACAACAAGACCTACACTACACCCTGAACATAAACCCACACCAAACATCAACACAGGTAAGTTAGGGAACATGGAATACATAAGGGATGACAATCTATGTCCAACAAGAAGGCCCTCACGGACACATCCAGAGAGGAGCACAGCTCCTACTCATACAAACGCAGACATACAACAAACCTCATGCTCAGAAATCCAGTATAAGAAGAACCATGAGGCCACACCCAGCTACACCTTGCACACTCCTTTAACCCTAAACAAACCAAAATGGGAAGGAACACCAGCCTTATAGGGGAAGTGAAAAATCATGCTAACATGTTGCCACCAGCAACAAGCATGCACGGCAAAAGTGTCACGTTCCACTACCACCAGACCATGACAGCCGTGACAGTTTCAGGGTAATAATAGGTACAGCGAGGCAGTTTTAGTTGTGCACCCCAGTAGGTAAATTACCGCAAAATATCCTCCGGCATCCATCAGAGGGTGTCGTGCTGTGAAACAGAGGTCTCAGCCTTCGGGCTGGGTGTTTGTAAATGTATTTTATGTTCTCAGAATTTGTGGTTGTGTTTATTACCACGTATTAGTAAAATTCTGTTTTGGCAAAAGTACTTTTCCTTGTTGCTGGGATTCTGACTCGCCCATGCCTCGAAAAACATTGACCCAGTGGACCCTGAACATATACTGTCCCTGCCCGTAAGAGCTGCTCAAGTTGTCTATCCTGGTGTGCACCTTGTTGTACAGTGACAATTGCAAGGAGCGGCCCATGAGAGTACAAGGCAGAGATGGCTTTTTGGGAGAAATAATGCCAGCTAGGTATCTTCCAGCAAGGATGAGCGTGATGCACACCATCAGCTCCATAAAAACAGTAGACTCTACTAAACGGTATGGCAGCAACTGCACCGACAGCAACTTGGTCAGGTAGGACTTGAGCTTGCATACCATCGGATTGTTGGGCACGTAGAGTTGTTTCCTGGCCACACATTCTGTTATCGATGGCTGAGGACAGAGCGGAGTCTGAGTGGCAGAAGCAGTAAGTGATGATGATGATGACAAAGACACTGTTCTGCTCGTGGATGTGGCCTGGCTGCCAGAAAAGAGAATGGAAGAGGGAGGTAACTATTGTTGCACTAGCTGGTGGACACCTCTTCTTTCCTTCTGGATTGAGTGATGCCTCTTCATGTGGTTCAATAGAGCTGTGGTGCCTATGTTTGTGTTTGACTGCCCTTGTCTTATTTTACTCTTGCAGATCTTGCACAGGGCAATGCTGTTGTCTTCCAGCAGCATAGAGAAAAACTGTCAAATGGAAGATACTCGCTCAGAGCTAGTGGCAGCTCGGCTTAACTCTGGCAAGTTTTGGGTCTCCTGCACCCACAGTTTCAGTGGCATCAACAACTCCCAAAGCAGGTTTGGCCCTGGCAGTTCTTTGGGAGGTTTTGGCCATAAATTTCCTCTGCTCTTTATTCCTGCCACTGCCACTTCCCTCCTCCTCGAATGTTAACCCCTCCTCAGCTTCTCGATCCAGCTCCCAGGTCCTGTCCAACTAACAATCATTATCCTCACCCTCCCTGCCACTTTTATCAGACTATGATATATTATGTGGGCTCATTGGCCCCCTCCCAATTCCCTGCATGTACTTACCCAGAGTGCCGCTGTCGCTACAACTGGCCCCAATGGACTGCTCTCACACAAGTCATCAACAATGAGATTCTATTGACTATCTGCCATAGGGCATAAGGGGTTTTGTTGCCACTTCTTAGGAAAAGGGAAGACACCCCATTAGGAAGGGGCAGTGAAGAGGAGGACTCCACTGAAAGCCTTCTCTGGGGCTGCAAGGAGGAGGAGCAGGAGGAATGCTGTGACCCCTGACTCCATGGCGTGTGTCAAATTCCTCAGAGGAGAAGTATGCCATCCAATCCACAGTCTCATCCTCTTTCTCCTCATTGATATTGTTGCACCTTTACAAAGCCAGGGAGAACTGTGGCCTACTACTACTGCTTTTGGCCAGATAGCTGCTACCCACATTCTGGCTCTCAGAGGACAACGCCTGAGTCTTTTGTTTTGAACTCTTCCATATTCCAGAAATTTTATCTGAGGTCTAATAGTCTAAAGGTCTCACTATTTTCCTAAATGAAAAGTCACAGGTTTGGTAAACAATCATAAATTATGGAACAGTTATAGCAAAATTTGAAGCGTGTTTTCTGTAACTTAAAAACACAGGTGCAGTTAAATATTCTTTCCTGTCTACAAACACAGTGAGTACTGCTATTGACAATTTACTTTGGGAATAACACAGTATTGGTGCCAGTGAGATTTCTGCCCATTGTGTTATTTGCATTTAAAAACACAGTTTCAGTACTAGAAGACACACATTGCAAACAATATAACGGCACAGGAAAGGCGGCAATATTTATGTCTGCAATGTAATTTGAATTTCATTTCTCTGGTATAAAAATTACATTATTGCCCTAAAATGCTTTTGCTATAGTAACTAATACCTCTGGACAGATATAATGCAATGAAAAAAAAAGTGCAATTGCTCAGCAGCAGAATGCTATTAGGGAGCTGTACTGGCAATGATAATCTGTTGAAATGAGTTTCGGGAAAAAAACTGCTGTCTCTGTTGCAGGTGGCTGGTTTTGTAGTGCAGGACAGAAAAAATGAGTTTCTGCAGCAGCTGTATTAAGCACTTTGCCCATACCCTCAGCTGCTCACTCTCTCAAACTGCTTTCCCTGATCAAACTCCCTAGTATTCTACACAATAATTTTTTTCTATTCTTTCCCCACACTGTTACACTAGAACAGATGCTGGCTTGTGACTCTGTATACTGTCTGAGATCATTTTCTGTCAGACACTGCATAGACCCTCATCAACAGCTCAACACAGAATGACGTTCAACTACTTCTGCACAGGCATCTCACTGCCTGCTGCCCTACTGATTGGCTCATCCAGGCTGTCTGTCAGTGTGTGAGAAAATCAGGGCAAGCCCTCCCACAATTCCTCCCATAGTCATGTCTGCATGTGTGAATCCTTTTTCTTCCTCCCTCATGTTTTTTTCCTGCCAACATGTGCAGTAAAATGGCACCAAAGGCCTAAGGCTAGTTTCACAGTAGTGTTGTGAGATCTGGCAGGCTTTTCCCTTGATTTCCATCGGCCCCCTTTATAGTTTAATGGGGCTGGACAGGAATGCAGTGTCTTCCAGCAATGCTGGATCCAGAGACACCCAGCAGCCTGTTCCCTGCCAGATCTGTGAAACTAGCCTCATTTACATATTAGGAAAAAGTATGATAACTCTGGAATGGAGCCTCCAATCAACAAAAGTAATAGTGTTTTAATCAGGTGAACCACAACTTTGGGGGTCATTTATTATTCATTAATACACCTATATTAGGCGTATTTCCAGCACAGATTGTGACTTTTCCCCACTCATGCCAGTTCTAAAAAAAGAAGGCATCGCGTTGGGGTGTTAAAGGGGTTGTCCAGGTTCAGAGCTGAACCCGGACATACCCTTATTTTCACCCAGGCAGCCCCCCTGAAGCTAGAATCGGAGCATCTCATGCTCCGATGCGCTCCCTTGCCCAGCGCAAAATCGCTCTAGGCACGGGCTCTTTTGTTTGTCATACCACACTACCGGGCGGAAGCTTCCGCCCAGCAGTGTGTTTGGTGACGTCACCGGCTCTGATGGGCGGGCTATAGCGCTGCCCTAGCTGTTTTACTGTCTAGGGCAGCGTTAAATCCCGCCCATCAGTGCCGGTGACATCACCGGGCTTCCTGGCAGTCTCATGCAGAGCCCGGTACGTCACTGCATCTCCAAAAAATGCCTTTGCCCTGCGTGATTTAGCTCAGGGCAAAGGAGAGCATCGGAGCATGAACTGCTCCGATGCTCAAGTCAGGGGGGCTGCAGGGGTGAAAATGGAGGTATGTCCGAGTTCAGCTCTGAACCCGGACAACCCCTTTAAGTGCTGGCAGGTCCGTCTCATTTATCATTTTCTAAGCCTGTTTTAGGTGTAGAAAATGGTCTAAAAGTAAGCCATCTAGAAAGCTGCCTTACATTTAGACTGGAGCTGGATGTGCCTAGGTTATGCAGAGGATTGAGCCTGTATATAACTTCAGCGGATCCACTGCCAGATATAGGGGTTATTAAGACCAGCATCTAAAACGCTGCTCTTAATAAATGACCCCTTTGTGTCTATGCAAGCAGTTTTATAGTTAAGTCGCTGGTCACTGATTCCTTTTACAAAAAATTACAGTAGGTAATGGTCGCCAGTACAGATCCCATTGAAGTTGAACCTGGGTTTTTGCAGACTCCAGAATGTGGGCAAATGGGAAGCTGGAAGGTATCATTTCTATCTCTACAATGTAGATTTTGAATTCTTAAAATCTGAAAAAGCTGTCTATCAACACCTGTGGGACTCATAATAGTGGCAATTTTCATTGTCACGCAAATTGTCCAGATATAAACAAAAAATGTGTCTGTAAAAAATCCTAATTCAAAGACATATATTTACTGGTGATACATACATCTGGTCACAACTGGTAGTGTAACAGTGCTAGAAATTCATGCTTGCCAACGTACAAAAAGTAAAGGTTAGGACATTTAAGCCCCACCCTTTAAGCTCCCACAAAACACCCTAGAATGTCCACCAACTACACACTTTGGGGCAGGGCTTGCATTAGCCCTACCTTTTTGTTCATTTTGTGGACCGGTTACAGGGATTATCCCTGCAAAATTGGGACTGTTGGAAAATATGGAAAATTGCCTTGGATAATCTATAGCTGGTTTTGATGGCTGGGCAGCATTAAATAAATTATATTACAAATGCTATTCCATTCTATGATAATCAAAAACTTTCCAATGATGAAAGAAATGCTTCCGCAAGCAAAGTGTTAATGTCTGTCCTTTTTACTTATTTCACCTCAGGAAAGCATGTTGGCACAACTCAAGGAAGGTTATACATTTCCTTACTTGTTGGGCCAGCGATATATCAATTTACACAAGGAATGGCCAATCTGGTTTCAGCTCCAATGGTTTATATATCACAGACTGTGAACCACTAAAATGCAGCTGGCTTAGCCTCCCATTGCTGCTCTGCTGCTGGCCTCCCTCCTCAGGTATTGTGGGCATCCCCGCCCTGTCATGGTCTGGCCTTAACCTCAAATGGAGATCCCCTGCTCAGAATATTTCCTCTTTAATCTCCACTCATATTCTAGGCCATCCGCCATCTCTTCAGGGGGCAGGAATGCTTTTCACTAATCTTTTTCACATTAATTCTATCTGTCTTTATTGTTCCAGGTTTTTGTTTTCCCAGGGAGAAATTGGCCACAGAACGTTATACATGAATAGGGAACGCTGCGAGAAAACACAGGGCGAGCATTATTCAGTTTACAGACAATGACACAGCAATCAAACACGTTCTTTAATGGTTTCTGCTCAACAATGAGATTCGAAGCTTCAAAGCACATTTTACCTGTAAACAGAGAAGATATTTACTCATGAGAAAGTCATTTATGTCAAAGGGATAAGATCGGGTAATTAGGAATGTGCTAGGAACAGTCACCACAACCATCGAACTCATGTTTACCTGTGGTATACAAAGATCATGTCTGGCCCTGGTCACTAATCATAGTTATCTCCTCTCTTCTAGAAATGGTCTGTCTAGAACTGGGGTGAAACTACAATTCCCAGCATGCTCTATTCATTTCTATAAGAGTTCTGAGAAGCGCAGAGGAAGTATGCATGCTGGGGGTTGTAGTTTTGCAACAGCTGGAGTTCCGGAGGTTGCCTACCCCTGGTCTAGGAAGTACTGTATCTGTTGGCTCTGTATCTTTATATCAGGATTATTTTTGGGGGGTGGTTAGTTAAAATGGTTTCTGGGGTACCGATTTTGATGACTGATTTTCAAGATACATAATAAATTTCCAATTGGTGGGAGTCTAACACCCTGCACCTCCATCGATCAGATGTGTTCCCCGACCTCTGGAGCTAACACTGAATAGCAGCAGAAGCACAACTCCTTTTAAAGTGTAGTGGCTCTGTTGAGTTATGATTCACTTGGGTAGGCTCTAAACTGCAGTAACCCAGCATGCCCACTACACTTTGAATGGAGCCGTGCTACCAGCTCTGCCAAAAGTGGTCGATCCAATACTGAAGACTGCAGGAAGCAGCTGGTTATGGGGGTGTAGAGTGTCAGACCCCCACCGATCGGATACTGATGGCCTATCCTGAGGATACAGTAGGTCATCAAAATGAGGAGCCGGCAAAACCACTGTAAAGGGCTGTCCAGCCAGTTAAATTAACAAAATAAAAACACTCACAATGGGGTAAAATAATACAAGAAGTAATAGTCACCTTACGAATCCCCCTGCCACTCCTTTTCCAGCACTTCTAGGGTCCCCCACCAGGATCCTTACTTCCTGGTCCCTCTTGGCATGGATCTGTGACCACTGCAGTCAATAACAAGTACGGCGATTGGCAGGGGACCTGGGAATCATCAGAATGGGAGAAGTAAAAGATTGGTATTACTTTTATTATTTTACACTATTCTGAACATGTTATTTAAAGATTTTAACTGGCTGGACAACCCCTTTAAGGATGTAGACAACAGTGATTTGATTAAACATATAGTAAAACCTTATTATTCATAAAAATGACTGTGATTCAGAGGAGTAAAGGAAACCCCTTGGCCCCAATACAAAATTGTAGGGGTGCATTTCACCTATAGATCTGCATGTTTTGTGGCTCAGATGCAAACCCTGAATGTTTTGTTGCTCAGATGCAAACCCATTCATTTCTGTTTCATATTTTCAGAAAATGTGGACAGCACACGATATCATACATGTGCTGTCTGCATCCTTGCAGCCGTTCCACAAATATTCGAACATGTCCTATTATTTTCCATTTTGCGGACAAGAAAAGGCATTTCTATAATAAGGAACAATGAAAGTGCGGGACGCACACGGCTGGTATCCACAAGATATGTGCATCAGGCCTTGCCCTGCAACGTTGATCCAGAGGAAGTCAAACCCCTCTTGAGATGGAAGCTAATATTGATCATTTTAACTCAAAATCAGGCAATCAGAATAAATCCCTGGATAAACAATCCATCACCTGTAATCTAGTGTCCATAACATGTATTTTTATACTCAAGAAATACACCCAGGCCACCATGACAGCTTCCTCTGACAGAGAGCTCCATAGTCACAGTAAAGAATCCTCTTCAATGTGCATACAGTCAGGTCCATAAATATATTGGGAAATCGACACAATTCTAACATTTTTGGCTCTATACACCACCACAATAGATTTGAAATGAAACTAACAAGATGTGCTTTAACTGTAGATTTTATTACAAGACCCGGAGGCTCGTATTGCTATTCTCCTTCTTTACTCTGACCAATAGCAGCAAAGAAAAAAGAAAAATATTGAAACATGTGATCAGCCCCTCCCCATAGTCCCCCTATAACAGGCCACACCGCCTGCAAAACCTCCTCTTTCTTTGCTGCTGACCGCAGAGATAAGTAGTGCCTTTTTACAGTTTTATGTCATTATGACTTAATGATACACATTTATGTTTGTTGGGATTTTTTTTGTCTTTGCTTGTTTTTTCCCTCTTGTGGGGCTATTTGGGGGTGTATATAGGTATTTTATACAGTGCTTATTATCTTGTATTTCCCCCCTAACTTATTTGGCTCTTTTGGGCTTCCTCTCTTAATGGTATATTGCTCTGCTAGTAAGTGAGAGCTAAGGTTTGGATCCCAGGACGGACATCTTTGTTTTCACTCTTATTCCTCCTCACTGCGCCCTCTTCTATCCTCCCCCTCCTTATCGGGCGGTTCTTTTTCCCGCCGCCGCTTACCTCTGTACGGCCGCGGCTGCGTTCTTTTCTTCCTGGCAAGCGCGCTGTTGCGTCTTCTCTGCCTGGACCTCGGCTGCCTCGGTCCGTCCCTGGGTGTCCTGCTTTTTCTTGCAGCGATTTCGTTCTTACTGGCCTGGGGCAAATCCCCATTACCAGTTTCTTCCCCCCTCAACCATTAGATCGCTCCTATTTCATTAACATAAGCAGCACCATTTATAAGTATAAAGTTGCACAGGTCATCATGCCTAAGAATGTGCATACTGGCCAGGGCCCTGCTGAGGAGGACGTCCCTCTTGTGGAATTAACCCCTTCGGGGGAGGATGGCCATATCCCAATCCCTGGGGATCAAACCTCTGATTTCCAGGCGTCACTATCCAGCGCCATAGCTGCAGCCATGGGATCAATGACTTCGGTCATTTCCCAGACTATCGCTCAGGCCCTTGCTGCCCATCCGGCTACCTCTCAGACCCCGCAGCCCGTCATGGTGTCTTCACCCACCGGGCCAGGGCCGTCTGCCTCCAGAAAAAGAAATCATAAGGGTGATGATGTTTCCACCAATGTTGGCGCGCCTGGTCTGCGCAAGAGAGCCTGTACGCGTCGGGCAGAATGCACGCGCAACTGGAAAAGTGCTAGAGCACTACAGGAATTGGATTCCGACTCTGAGATCGGATCCGAGGAGGAGGCTTTGGATGACGCCTTTGAGGAGGCAGAGGAGGACCCATCAGGGGTCATGGATGATAACCCCCTACCCGGGTGTAGCTCCCTTATGTCTGCTGCAGAAGGTATGCCTGCACCTTTGACGGATCCCTCTGGGGAACCATTGTTCGACCTAGATTCGCTCCACCACCCCCGCTCGGCTGAGTGGTTACCGTTGGAGCACGTCTCCAAATATTTGGAGGCTAGAGTGCGATGTCCTCTTTCCAAAGAGGCTCGCAATAAGCTTAGGGCGGAATGCCCCAGACCCGTCATCACTAACAGGGTATGCGAGACTCCGGCGGTCGACCCCAAAATGACGCAGTTCCTCGCCAAATCCGGTTGGAACCCGCGTAGGGGTCTGGAGTCGGCGCTAAGGTCCTGCCAGGATAAACTCCTGGACATATTTGGCCCGCTAGCTAAACTATTTGACCTGGCGGAGGTGGCAAAAGCCGAGAACAAACAGGTTGATCCGCTAGAGTTACGCGAATGGGTACAAAGGGCCATTTGCGTAGCGGGGAACGTGAATACGTCCTTAGCTATAGAGAGGCGAAAGGCCATCCTCTTTAAAATCAAGCCAAAATTGTCAAACCTAGCTCTTACGGAGGCTGGAAAGGAGGCCCAGGGCCTTTTATTTGGAGAACCTTTCATTAAGGACCTAGGGAGGTTTGTGGGGGCTTTCACGGCCCTAGACAAGGCCCAAACCTCTATGAAGAGAGTTTTTCACGGTAGGGTCTCTACCAGGGCCGGCAGCTTCAGGGGCCGCCTGTCCGGCTGTGCCCAGTTTCAGTCCCGTGGTTCAGGCCGAGGCTCCTTCTCCCAGAGGTCTTCCTTCCAGGAGCACAGACGAGAACAGTCATCGTTCTTCCCTTCACCAGGAAGCTCCTGGCGTCCAAGAGGATATAGAGGAAATCCTTCTTCTAGACGTCCCTACGGTGAGTCTACCAACTCGTTTCAATTCTTTAAAGGCTTGTGTAGGGGGCAGACTATGTCTTTTTTCTCCAGCTTGGTCCCGTATCACCTCAGACCAATGGGTCCTGTCCACGGTCAGGGGTTTCCATATCGAGCTGACGTCCTCCCCACTATCCATCCCACCTCCACACCCGGCAATACTCTCAGCGGAAAACCGCATACTGGTCGACTCAGAACTGTCGGATCTTGTCCGCAAAGGAGCCATAGAACCGGCTCCAATGTCCCCTGGCCTGATAATCAGCAATATTTTTCTAGTGGCAAAAAGGGGGGCCAACTTCGGCCTGTTATCAATTTACGCGCCCTCAACGCGTTTGTCAGATACCCCATTTCAAAATGGAAGGCATCCATCTCCTTCAGGACCCCCTACAGATGGGCGATTGGATGGTCAAGCTGGACTTGAAGGACGCTTATCTTACTGTCCCAGTAGAGGACGCGTCCAGGAACCTTCTCTGTTTCTCTTGGCAGGACAGGATTTGGCGGTTCACGTGCCTCCCATCCGGCCTCTCTTCAGCTCCCTGGTGTTTCACCAAGCTGATGCGCCTGGGCTATGGCGTGGCTACGCAGTCGTGGAGTTCGTCTCATCGTATATCTGGACGACATTCTGGTCATGGCCCAGAATCGGTCAGTATTGCTGAATCATCTTCGCTGGACCATGGATCTTCTGTCGGATCTGGGTTTCCTCCTCAATCAGGAGAAATCTTGCCTCACCCCGTCTCACGAGATGGAGTTCTTGGGGTTTCTGGTGGATTCCACGGCAGGGACGCTCAGCCTACCTCCGGCCAAGGTTCGGTCCATACGGAAGGAGTTGTGCAAAGCCAGGTTATCTTCCCAGATCCCTTTACGCCAACTAGCCAGGATCATAGGTCTGCTGGCCTCATCTATCCAGGCGGTTTTCCCAGCCCCGCTCCACTACTGGGCTCTGCAGCGCCTAAAGATTTCCCACCTACGGGCGGGAGCTTCCTATGCGGATTGGATCTCGCTGGACGAGGAGACCAAGGAGGAACTTTCCTGGTGGATCCACAATTTGCAAGCTTGGAACGGCAAGGCGATCTTCGGCCATCGTCCGGATTTCGTGGTGGATTCGGATGCCAGCCTGTCGGGCTGGGTAGCTCACTGCGAGGGGATCACGACTGGAGGCGGTTGGTCAGAGGCCGAGGCAGGATTCCATATCAATGCGCTGGAACTGTTGGCCGGATCATTTGCGATCAAGAGCTTCACGAGAGACACGGCCAGATCCTGCATCCAACTACGCATGGACAATGTGTCAGCGGTGAGGTACATCAACGGCATGGGCGGAACCCGCTCCACTATCTTGTCTCGTTTGGCGAAGGATTTCTGGGACTACTGTCTAGACAAGGAGTTGATTGTTTTGGCGGAATATATTCCTGGCGTCCAGAACATTCATGCGGATTGGAGTTCTCGGTATCTTTCCGATTCCAGCGACTGGCAGTTAGAGCCAACGGTGTTCCGTTCCTTAATGTCAGTTTGGGGTCCTTGCTGCATCGACCTGTTTGCTTCCCGTCTCAACTCGCAACTACAACGCTTTTACAGCTGGCGCCCGGACCCGGAAGCCGAAGCGGTGGACGCGTTTCTGCAGGATTGGTCCAGAGATCTGCTTTACGCGTTCCCTCCATTCCAGCTGATTCCCAGGACCCTGATTCAAGTGCGACATTATTCGGCGGATCTGGTGCTGCTGGTCCCATTTTGGAACTCCCAGTCATGGTTTCCCCACCTTCTGGAGATGATGATAGAGATCCCGTACCTGCTCCCGACATCTCAGACTCTCCTCCGAGATCCGAATCACCAACTACATCCTCTTCTCCTAGACGGATCCCTGCGCCTGCTGGCATGTCGGATTTCAGGGGACCCTGGGAGGTCCCTGGAGTTTCGGGAACAGCTAGAGTCCTTTTGGAAAATGCATGGGCCCCAGGCACCAGAAGATCTTACAGATCAGCCTGGGGGTCTTGGGCTCGCTGGTGCGTGGCTAGGGACTTGGATCCCGTATCGGCACCTGTGACGGAGATCTTACATTTCCTATCTTCTTTGTTTGACCAGGGCAAGGCTTATCGCACAATCAGCCTGTTCAGGTCGGCTATTTCTGCCTCTCATCAGGGGTTTTATGGTACTCCTGCGGGACAACATCCTTTAGTATGTCGTCTCCTGCGCGGTTCTCGGATGTCTCGTCCTCCTAGGCCTAGATTTTCTGCCACTTGGGATGTGTCTTGTGTCCTTTCCTTTTTATCTTCTTGGCCTCAGAATGCGGACCTTTCCCTTCGGCAATTGTCGGCGAAGCTCGTCACTCTCTTTTGTCTGATTTCCTGCAAGCGGGTTTCAGACGTCCGGGCTTTGGACTATGATGCACGCTCGTACACCCCGGATGGGGTCTCTTTTGACATCTCTAGGAGGACTAAGACCCACATACGTTCGGTCGCTTATACTGCTTTCCCGGCTTCACCTTCACTTTGCCCAGTGGCGTGCCTCAAGGAGTATGAGGCTCGCACTTCTCTTCATCGGTCACGTGAGTTCCCGCAGCTTTAGCTTTCAACCATTTGTTCCTTTGCCCCAGTGTCCACTCCCACGCTGGCTAGGTGGATGAAGTGGATCATGGAACTGGCGGGCGTAGATACTTCTATATTTTCGGCGCATTCTGCTAGGGGGGCATCTGCTACCTCTTTGGCGGTTTCTGGCACCAGACTGGAGGACATTTTGAAACTGGCGGACTGGTCCAGAGTCTCCACGTTCAGGGAATTTTACTTCCGTCCAGGTCCTCACGTTTTCTCGTCAATTATTGAGAATTTATCTTAACTTTGAACTTGCAATACAAGCCTTGTAATAAAATCAGGTGATTTTCCTATTTCATGACGTAAAGTCATGATTTTATTAAAGACACGGAGGCGAGTATTGCCCACCCTATGTTTTTCCCTCCCTATGTGGGTTTTAAAATAGGAATGATTTTGATTGTGTGTCATTTGCATATTGCTTTAACTCTATGAGTTTTTTCCTGAGTAGGTTTGTCGCAACCATTTGTTTGTGAATACAATGCACCAATTTGCTTCTATCATGGCTCTGTTTTTCGCCTTTTTTCAGGTTGAGATCGGCCTATTCACTGGTATCCTTTGGTCTACGTCCTGGTTCGGAGGGTCGGCAGTTTGGTTCCAGCCGATCGTGTGATGTGGACAGCTTCAGGAGATTCTTCAGCGTTGTTCCTGTTGTTCCAGTTCGCTTCCGGATGGATGGCGCTTTTGTTCCCAGGCTGTTCCGGTTCCTGGTTGGCGGTTCAGTTGGACTTTTTGATTTGGATTTACAAAGAAAGAGGAGGTTTTGCAGGCGGTGTGGCCTGTTATAGGGGGACTATGGGGAGGGGCTGATCACATGTTTCAATATTTTTCTTTTTTCTTTGTTGCTATTGGTCAGAGTAAAGAAGGAGAATAGCAATACTCGCCTCTGTGTCTTTAATAAAATCATGACTTTACGTCATGAAATAGGAAAATCACCTGACTGTCAGCTCAAATGTGAGGGTATTTACATCCAAATCAGTTGAACGGTGTAGGAATTACAACAGTTTGCATATGTGTCTCCCACTTGTTAAGGGACCAAAAGAAATGGGACAGTTGGCTTCTCAGCTGTTCCATGGCCAGGTGTGTGTTATTCCCTCATTATCCCAATTGCAATAATCAGATAAAAGAGTTCATTTCAAGTGTGCTATTTGCATTTGAAATCTGTTGCGGTAAACTCTCAAGATGAGATCCAAAGAGCTGTCACTATCAGTGAAGCAAACCATCATTAGGCTGAAAAAACAAAACAAACCCATCAGAGAGATAGCAAAAACATTAGGCGTGGCCAAAACAACTGTTTGGAACATTCTTAAAAAGAATGAACGCAACAGTGATCTCAGCAACATCAAAAGACCCGGAAGACCATGGAAAAACAACTGTGGTGGATGACAAAATAATCATTTCCCTGGTTAAGAAAACACCCTTCACAACAGTCGGTCAGATCGAGAACACTCTCCAGGAGGTAGGTGTATGTGTGTCAAAGTCAACAATCAAGAGAAGACTTCACCAGAGTAAATACAGAGGGTTCACCACAAGATGTAAACCATTGGTGAGCCTCAAAAATAGGAAGGCCAGATTAGAGTTTGCCAAACGACAGCTAAAAAAGCCTTTACAGTTCTGGAACAACATCCTATGGACAGATGAGACCCAGATCAACGTGTACCAGAGTGATGGGAAGAGAACAGAATGGAGAAGGAAAGGAATTGTTCATGATCTAAAGCATACCACCTCATCAGTGAAGCATGGTGGTGGTAGTGTCATGGTGTGGGCATGTATGGCTGCCAATGGAACTGGTTCTCTTGAATTTATTGATGATGTGACTGCTGACAAAAGCAGCAGGATGAATTCTGAAGTGTTGCGGGCAATATTATCTGCTCATATTCAGCCAAATGCTTCAGAACTTATTGGACAGCGCTTCACAGTGCAGATGGACAATGACCCAAAGCATACTGCAAAAGCAACCAAAGAGATTTTTAAGGGAAAGAAGTGGAAAGTTATGCAATGGCCAAGTCAATCACCTGACCTGAATCCGATTGAGCATGCATTTCACTTGCTGAAGACAAAACTGAAGGAAAAATGCCCCAAGAACAAGCAGGAACTGAAGACAGTTGCAGTAGAGGCCTGGCAGAGCATCACCAGGGATGAAACCCAGCGTCTGGTGATGTCTATGCATTCCAGACTTCAGGCTGTAATTGACTGCAAAGGATTTGCAACCAAGTATTAAAAAGTGAAAGTTTGATTTATGATTATTGTTTTGTCCCATTACTTTTGGTCCCATAACAAGTGGGAGGCCCATATGCAAACTATTGTAATTCCTACACCGTTCACCTGATTTGGATGTAAATACCTTCAAATTAAAGCCGAGAGTCTGCAGTTCAAGCACATCTTGTTTGTTTCATTTCAAATCTATTGTGGTGGTGTATAGAGCCAAGCATTTTTGAATTGTGTCGATGCTCCAATATTTATGGACCTGACTGTATATAGGTTATACCACTATATAGTGACTGAATAACATTATCATACTGTCACTGAATAAAAACCTTGATTCAAGACCAATATTACCACCATACAGTGACCATATAACAGTCACATACCAGTTCTACACAGGTACAGATCACATAAGTGAACACAGTACAGTTAAATCTAAAGACTTAGGCCTCTTTCACAGGGGCAAATTTTCCACGTGGGTGCAATGCGTGAGGTGAATGCATTGCACCTGGACTGAATCCGGACCCATTCATTTCTATGGGGCTGTGCACATGAGCAGTGATTTTTACTCATCACTTGTGCGTTGCGTGAAAATCGCAGCATGTTCTATATTGTGGGTTTTACATGCAACGCAGGCCCCATAGAAGTGAATGGGGCTGTGTGAAAATCGCAAGCATCCGCAAGCAAGTGTGGATGCGGTGTGATTTTAACTCATGGTTGCTAGGTAATGATCGGGATGGGGACCCGATCTTTATTATTTTCTCTTATAATATGATGATGGGCCATGTGATGGACCATGTGATGAGCGCAATGACATCACCAAAAGTTCTTTTCCTCCCAGGTCATCAAAGAAGAACAAAGAAGAGAAGCAGGGCTGTGCAAACAAGTGGATGAGGTGAGTTACTTTTTATATTATTTTTTTTTCACTCCATCCCTATTTTACTATGCATTCTGTATTAAGAATGCTATTATTTTCCCTTATAACCATGTTATAAGGGAAAATAATAAAATCTACACAACACCTAACCCAAACCCGAACTTCTGTGAAGAAGTCCCGGTTCGGATCTGGGTACCAAACATGCCGATTTTTCTCATGCACGTGCAAAACGCATAAAAACGCTTTGCACTTTTTCCCGCGATGCACCCACATCCTATCCGTCCCTCACACGCGACGCCCGTGTGAAAGAGGCCTTACCTGCGGTGTCATATATGATTGCAGCAGTCATTCACTTTCTCTGTCTTATTCATCTGCCCCAGATATCCATGAAGACTTCTTCCAGGTTTACTGCCTAGACATCTTTGGCACTCTACAAACTATTAGCATAATAGTGCCACCTTTTGTACCCACTGTGATAGTGATCCTCTCAGTGCCCACATATTGTCTCCTTTATTCCCCATACATTTATTGCCCATTCTGTGCCACTACATACTTACAATGCTTTCTTTGTGTCCCCACTGTGGGGATTTGCTCTGGTAGACAGGTTAGCAGACGCAGTATAGAGGCAAGGAACCAGGTTGTAAATCAAACTTCAGTGTTTTATTCACACTCAGCAAAACATAACAGTCATGGTGCTTGTTCATACACAGCAAAACAAAACAATGGATTGGATAGAAACGGCACTCAAAACAATCGGATTGTACGTGGAAATAAATTAAAATTATTTATTAAACAATAAACGCTTAATAAGCTATATTCTGTGTACATCAGAGTAAAATTCATAAAAATGACATAAAAAGCATATAAAACATATGTATATACCAGATGAATATCTCTGATATAGAGGAATCTCAAATGCTGGGCATCCGTGTCCCCCCCAGTTGGGTAAGGTTATTAGATCGCAGGCGTCTGTGACAAAGCAGATTGGTGTATTGGAAATATATTCAGTGGTATTTATGCATAAAAAATAATGCTATGTATAGATGGATTCAATAGCCTATATCCCACATAGTCCTAAATTTATCACCGTATAGGATAAGGGATAGAAGATAGTCAGATATGGTCTGTATTTTGAACCATGAATAGATTGTCCAGCATCAATAGCAGTCTCAGATTCAAAGTCACTTGTCCAGCACGTCTGTAATCACAGTGCCTGTGCCGTCTCTCATGCAAAGAATCGGTATAGTTCCACTGAACTTGATGTTACTCACTGTGTCTCCGTGTAGGCTCACTCGGTTAGGTCTGCGGAGGGATTTCTGCCGTGGTGTCCCACGCTTTAGCCTTTCTCTGCTGTATTTGTGTCGGGTCCAGTTTGTAATGGAATCCCGTCTCTACTCTCGTGAGAGACCTGTGTTAGACCTGTGTTAGCTGTTTCAGCTGTTTCGCTGAAACAGTGGGTAGAGGAAGAGATAAGATATCTCGAAACGCGTCTGGGCGTATTACCTGTGAAAGAATCATCTCAGCGGTACATGGCCATGTACTAAAAGGACGGAGAGAATACATCCACCTATAGAAGATCAGTAAGTGTTGTAAGACTCACCAAAGTATAATAAAAGCCTTGCAGTTGTAACCTCGTGTGATTGTACTTCACTGTCAGTGGCACCTTGATTTCTCATAAGGTTACCTGGAGGAAAGGTGAACATAAGTGGACTGATCGCTTACCCATATCCAATAAATTCCTGTGAGATCTGGAAGGGAGGATTTGTCAGCTCTGTCCGGGTGCAGCGCGGTCCTTTCAAAGAAAACGTTGTATAGATGTGAACTTTGCCCACTTCACTACTGGACTCGCAACGCACTAAAAGAAAGGCAACGTACCTAAGGCTTTTTATATATTTTATATATATTTTATTGACATTTGTTCCAGCAACCTACAGATCACAGTATCTTGCTTTTCAGAATAAGGTCAGAGCTTTCCTTCATTACTTATCATTGCATACTGTATAGGCTTTTGCGTAAAGTGAAATTTTAATGTTAAGGAATGAAAGACAAAGTACAGTTTGTAATACACGAACTTTAAAGTATTTTAAGTGAAAGTTATTTATTGCCTGCGTTTATCGCTGTTACATTTAAAGTGAAAGTCATTTATTTCTGCATTTGTCAATATTGCATTTAAAGTGAAAGGCATCTTATTATTCATATTGATTGTTATAGCTTTTAAAGTAAAATGTCTGAGCCTAGTATTACCATGCCATTGTTAGAAGATACAAAGATAGATAGGATAGAAGGTGAAGAGCAAGATAACCTGTCTGAGTTACAAGAGTCTGATGCAGCATTAGTCTTGCCTCAAACAAATATAGCCCAAACAGATGAACTAAGACGTTCATCACATGCCAGAAAACTGACCCCAAAGATGCTGGAAAATTTGAAGTAAGAAGCAGCATTAAAAAGAAAAAAGTTCACCAGAGTGCATGAGAAGTGGAAATTATACATTAAAGGCTTTCGTGGAAAGTTAAAACAAGAAAGTATACAAGGGAAATTGAGTGATATGGTAGAGACGGTAGAAGAATCTGAATCAGAGCTTATAGCAGGATATTTCAACCTGCGGTCACTTACGACGCCTTCCCAGGACATTGTAAGGAACATGGACACATGTACTGCAGTTACTAAAGATTTAGTAAAGCTTGATGAAGTTAAAGCAAGAAGGAGAATGAACGAGCTCTTTATGAGAGACTATGCTAGGTTCTTAGGTGGAACCACAATTACAAGTGGGACTTCCTTCTCTTGTAGAAGTGCCGCCCCGTATTAGAGTCCTCAAGTACTTCAGCCAAAAGAAAGGAATTAGCTGAACAACTTGCTGTCAAGAGAGCAGAAATTGATATGGAAGCTGCCATCAAGGTGCAGCGCCAACTGGTGTCTGAAAAGGAAGCTGAAATTGAGGCACAGCACCAACAGATGAAAAGTCTGGAAAGGCAAAAAGAAGTTAAGATCATAGAAGCCAGACTCAGAGTACATAAAGAGGATATGAATCAGAGTAGTCATAGGTTCAAATCTGTACTAAGTAAAGAAGCAGACTCCTACTTTCCTACATACGTCGAGGAGAATGGAAGGAAATCTCCAGCACTTAGTAAGGAAATAGGTCATTATCCTTACATCCCTGCTCAGAAAGACAAAGAGAAACCTAGTCCAGTGTTAGGAAAAAAACTGTGTGAACTTACCTTCTATCTCTAACGGAAAAAATAAAGAGGAGGACTCCCCTAATTCAGAACTAAATGAGAAAATAGAACTGGATGATTCTATTCCTAGATGTCACTGAAACAGTCAGGAGAATGTTACAACCATTGTCCCAGCAAGACCACAGAGAACAGTCCTTGCTAGACTTCCCGTACCGGAACCTACTGTATTTTCAGGAGACATACTGAAGTTCATATAGTGGAAGGCAAGCTTTGAAATGATCATTGAGCATCATTGCTTCAGTCCAGTCGACAAGTTATTCTACCTTCAGAGATAAGTTGGTGGAGAAGCCAAGGAAGTTCTTGAAGGTAACTTCTATAGAAGAGACGAAGAAGCCTACAGGCAAGCTTGGGAAAAATTGAATGCAAGATATGGTCATCCTTTCTTAGTACAAATAGCCTTTAGAGAAAAACTGAATAACTTCAGACTCCAAAAGTATGGTGACTTCCTGCAAGCATGCAGCAATGCCATCCCACATGTTCAAGGACTGGAAGTACTGAACGACTATCTAGAAAACCACAGGATGCTAACTAAGCTACAGTACCTGAAGAAGTGGCTTCTAGATGGAATCACTATGTGACTAAACTGTTAGATCTAGGTAAGAACTTCCCAAGTTTTAAAGAGTTCTCTGAGTTCGTCAATGAGGAAGCACGGATAGCATATAATCCAGTAACATCATCTTATGTCTTAAAATCCTTAGAAGAAAGGCCCGCAAGAGAGATAGAGAGATAAGACGTGTCAGAGCAACTAGCTTTGCAACCAACACAGCAGCTAAAGGTCCAGATACCTACGAGAGCAAGTTCAAAGTTACTACTGGGATCAGTAGAGAGACAGAACTAACAAATCTTCAGACTGCCTTGAAGTGTATGTTCTGTGGAGAGAACCACTCCATACACAAATGCCAGCAATTGAAATATGTCACCAGATGAAAAGAAAACATTTTACTTGATAGCCAACTGTGTTTTGGATGTCTAAGAAAAGGCCATGTTACTAAGGAGTGTAAGAAAAAGGCCACATGCAGCATTTGTAAAGGACGCCATCCTTACACCACTACATGAACGTCCAAAGAAAGATAAATCCTCAATACCTGAAGATACTGAGGAAGGAAAGATAGTATCGGTATTCTCTTGCAGAGTGAGGAAAGGACAAAGCGATGGCACATCAATGGTTGTACCAGTGTGCATTACAAATCCTAAAAGGAGGAACATGAAGGTATATGCCTATGCGCTACTGGATGCCCAGAGTGACGTCACCTCCATTGATCAATAAATCTGCAAGAAATTAAAAGTGGCTGCAGAACCAGTGAAGCTCAAACTCACCACAATGACGGGAGAGACATAGTAGTGAAAAGTCAAAGGGTCAAAGGACTGAGAGTTAGAGGACTTCATTCAAACTTCACATTAGATCTACCTCCAGCTTATACAAAAGACGATATACCTCTGGATCGAGATTGCATACCTACCTATTAAACAGCCAATAAATGGGAGCACCATTCTGTCATATCTCATGAAATTTCCCTGCTGAAGGAGTTAGGTGTTGGACTGTTGATAGGCTACGATTGTCCCGAAGCCTTGGTACCACGAAAGGTAATCATAGGAGGAAAGGGTGAACCCTACGCTGTTCAAACTGATCTAGGATGGGGTGTTGGAGGAAAACAGCAGATCACAAACTCAAGACAGGTGACAGGATTGTGTCATCGAATATCTGTCCAAGAGTTAACAACTGTAAGTCCAGCAAAAGTAATCAAGATCCTTGAATCCAACTTTGCAGTCATGAGTTCTAAAGAAAAGAGTGTATTCCAAGAAGACATAAAGTTCATACACACTCTAGAAGAAAGTATTTAGCAGAATCAACAAGGTCATCTTGAAATGCCCTTACCTTTTAGAGAACGACCTCATCTGCCAAATAACAGAAATCTTGCCCTAGCAAGATTGAAATGTTTGAAGAAAAGGATAGTAAGAGATCCCAAACTGAAGAATGATTATTTGAAATTCATGGAAGGCATCCTTGAAGAAGGACATGGAGAGAAAGTTAATGATCAGCCTAAAGAAAGGAGAAGTGTGGTACATCCCACATCAAGGTGTCTACCAATCAAAGAAACTAGACAAGATTAGAGTGGTATTTGATTGCTCAGCAAAGCACTATGGTGTTGCATTGAACGATCATCTACTAAAAGGACCAGATCTTACAAACACTCTGCCTGGAGTACTCTGTAGATTCAAAAAGTATCCCGTAGCAGTCATGTGTGACGTTGAAAAGATGTTTCACCAGTTTCATGTGAAGAATGAAGATAGAGACTTCCTGAGGTTTCTATGGTGGGAGGATGGAGATACAGATTCACAGCCAGCAGAATACAGAATGAAAGTACACTTGTTTGGAGCAGCATCATCATCCAGGTTGCGCCAATTATGGTATGAAGTACCTGGCCAATCAGAATGAAAAGGATTGCCCATCAGCAGCAAATTTTCTGAAGAAAAACTTTTATGTAAATGATGGTGTTATAAGTCTAGAGTCCACAGAATCTGCAATCAAACTAGTGAAAGAAAGCTTGTTTGGTTAAACCTTTCTACCAGACCGTCCATTTGTGGATGGTAAACGGACGTTAGTAGTTGTTTTATGTGCAGCAACTTACAGAGCTCCCTCATCACCTTAGACATAAAAGGGGTCCCCTGGTCGGTCAGAACCTCATTAGGTAGTCCTACTCAGGAAAACATTTCCTTAGCTATGAGTTTGGCTGAGGTATGTCGCAGTGGCACCGCCTCCGGGTACCGAGTGGCGTAGTCTAGGATGACTAAGATGTGTTGATGCCCTCTGGCCGACTTTGGTACTGGGCCTATGAGATCCATAGCTATTCGGTCAAACAGTACCTCGATAATCAGGAGGGGTACTAGGGGACTACGGAAATGTGGCTGGGGGCTAGTTATCTGGCAGGTCAGGCAAGATTTACAAATCTCTTCCACCTCTCTGAATACGCTGGGCCAGTAACACCACTGTAGAATACAATCCTAAATTTTCTGCAACCCCAGGTGACCCCCGAGAACGTGTTGGTGGGCTAGATCTAACACGAGTTTGCGATAAGCCTTGGGGACCACCAACTGTTCAATAGGCTCACCCCGTAGTTGGTTTACCCAATACAACATATCCTGATGAAACACAAAACGGGGAAACAGTGACTCTGCGCCAGGTTGTTTTGGTTTACCGTCTACTATTAACAAATTTTCCCAGTCTCAGGATAGGGTTGGGTCCCGACGTTGGGTGGTACAAAAATAACCCCTGGAGACATTGAGGTCCGCCGATTCAGGACCCGGTGGCAAGTCCTCCACGTCTCCCACCATCACACTTAGCGGGGTTGTCTCCCCCTCTTCCACTAAAGTGGTGGTCACCCCTACCGCTGGATCTTTAGTCTTGGATTCCCAGGGTTCTGGTCTCCCCCCTGATCAGGACCACTCTGCTAGGGTTACCCCTGTCTCATCGGTATCAGTAATTCTCATAGCAGGCCACAGTGCCGGGAAGCCTGGGAAGTCTCTCCCTATTATTAGTTCATGGTGTACATTGGTGGCGACGGCCACCTTGTGGGTCCACCTGCCGGCAACCATGGATAGAGACACCATAGCAGTAGGGTAGTCTTTTAAGTCTGCATGAATACACATCACCCCGACTTTCTGGCCAGTACACTTAGCAGGCCGTACCAATATAGCCCTTATAAGGGACACCAGACTCCCTGAGTCCAGAAGTGGTTGTTGTCTTTAGTATCTGGGGTACCGGAGGCACACAGTTTCCTGGCATATATTAATAGTAGCCATAGTTAGTGTCCACGTGCTCACCCCGACGGAGACAATCAGCCCTTACTTGGCCAGGCTCCTGGCACCGCCAGAAGACCATCGGACCTGGGTTCGTAGGGGGTATATCACGGGCGGGTTTTGTTGGCACAAGTTGCCGGGCCTGGGGTGGAGATTTCTGGGGTTTGACTGCCCCCCTCCCAAAAGAACCCCCCTGTAGATTCCTGGTAGCCTCATAGCGTTCCACCAGGTCCACCATCTCAAGGGCATTACCTGGAGATACCTGGCCGATCCAGTGCTGGAGAGGGTATGGCAAAGCCCTCCAGAATACATCAGCCAACAGACGGTCCAGCATAGCAGTGGAACTTAGCACGTCAGGTTGCAGCCATTTTTGCAACAAGTATAATAGATCATAATACTGAGGTCACGCGGGTTCAGCCGGGTTAAACTCCCCCTGATGCACCTTCTGTACTCGGACCAACACATTCACCCCCAGTCTTGCCAGAATCTCACCCTTTACTGTCGGGTAATTGGCCGATTGATCGTCCGGTAAATCGAAATTTACCTGCTGGGGTCCAGATGCCAGAAACGGAGCGATGACCTCAGCCCATTGATCTCGGGGTAGCTTCTCCCTCACGGCCACCTTTTCGAACACCACTAGATAGGTTTCAACATCATCCGAGGAGGTCATCTTGGGGATCGCCGCACGGACCCCTTTCCGGGCATCGTGGACGCTCTGGGATGCTCCTGCCGCCTGTAAAGCCATCCAAAGGGAAAAAAAAGCAGACTGTTTTGAGAGCTCCATTTATACAAGCAGACAAATAACGTGAGTTTGTGAGCGTTTGCGTGTTTGATTTTTAAGTGTGTGTTTGTATTAAGTGTGTGACTTTAGATTAAGTGACTTTAGTGGGGGACTGCAGTAAATCAGTTTCTTATCGCTACATTATATTGTATTTTTCTCTTTTCTTGCGTAATCCCCATTTAGCATGTGTTCCATTATTGATAGCGCAGTCCAGTGCACATCTTGTCTAATGTATGCAGTCCTGGAACAGCCGTTTGAGGGTGCATATCTTTGTTCAAAATGTGAGCAAATTGCCCATTGCACATCAAGTATCTAACCGGGTGAGTTTCAACACTGAGAGGCGTTAACAATTTGGAAAAGAGTTTGCTGCTCACTGAGCAAGCACTCTATGGGGTAGATGTGGGGGAGGGTAGTAGCAAGGACGCTGAGGAAAGTGAGATAGCTAGTTGGTAGAGGGAAGAGTGCCAGGGTGGCTAGCCTGATCTGACACACCCTAACAAGTTTGCAAGGTTGGCAGATTAGGGGGATGACAGTTCAGAGAGAGCACTTCTGCAGCCGGACACTTCCTCTGTCAGTCAGGGGAATGTCGGCTCCAGTAAGCAGGGGACTAAGAGAGCAGGGCAGGCCAGACAGGTGCTGGTAGTGGGAGACTCAATTACTAAGAGTACATATAGGGCAATCTGTCACAAAGACCGGGATTGTCAAACGGTGTGTTGTCTTCCTGGCGCTCGAGTTCGACACATCACGGATCATATTCACAGATTACTGGGAGGGGCTGGAGAAGATCCAGCAGTCATTGTCTATATCGGAACCAATGATAAAGTTAGAGGTAGTTGGAGCGTCCTTAAAATTGATTTTAGGGATTTAGGTCAAAATCTTAGGGCAAGGACCAAAATACTACCTGTACCTCGAGCCACAGAAGAAAGGCAGCAGGAGATTAGGGAGGTTAACAAGTGGCTCAAGAACTGGTGTAGGAAGGAGGGGTTTGGGTTCCTGGAGAACTGGGCTGACTTCTCTGTCTGTAACAGGCTCAATCGTAGGGATGTGCTGCACCTCAATGGGGAAGGGGCAGCTGTATTGAGGGAGAAGATGGCTAGAAGGTTGGAGGAGTGTTTAAACTAGGGACTGGGGGGAGGGTAATTGCATTATAGGATGGGAAGATAGTGCAGATAGAGTCCAGGAGCAAGGTAGTGGGACTAAGGGAGGAATGGAAGGAGGGACTAGAACAGTTCAGAAGGAAAGGTGTAGGGTAAAAAATATGCATAAACCTCTTAAATGTATGTATACTAATGCCAGAAGCCTGACTAATAAAACTGGTGAACTGGAATTAGTGATGTGTGAGGAGAACTATGACATAACGGGAATAACTGACACATGGCTGGATGATAGCTATCACTGGGCAGTTAATGTACAGGGTTACAGTCTGTTTAGGAAGGATCACCAAAACCGGAGATGGAGAAGGGTCTGCCTTTATGTAAAGTCCTGTCTAAAGCCCACAGTCCGAGAAGATATAAATGAGGGACATGAACATGTGGAGTCACTGTGGGTAAAAATACATGGAGGCAAAAACAATAATAAATTACTAATAGGAGTTTATTATAAACCACCTAATATACCACAGAAAAACTATTACTAAACGAGATAGACGAGGCGGCAAATCATAATGAGGTTGTTATTATGGGGGACTTTAACTACCCAAATATAGACTGGGAAACTGAAACCTGTACATCTCATAAAGGAAACAGGTTCTTGCCAATAACCAAAGACAATTACCTTTCCCAACTGGTTCAGGACCCGACTAGAGGGACGGCCATACTGGACTTAGTATTAACCAATAGACCTAACAGAACAACAGATGTGCAGGTTGGGGGACACCTGGGAAATAGTGACCATAAAGTAATAACCTTTCAATTATCATTCAAAAGAGTGTTTCTTCAGGGAGGAACAAAAATACCAAACTTCAAAAAAGCTCAATTTAGCCAATTAGGAGAGGCCATAGGCCTAACTAACTGGGACAAAGTCCTCAAAAATAAAAATATAGCCACAAAATGGGATATTTTTAAAAGCATCCTAAAATCTAATTGTGAGACGTACATACCTTATGGGAATAAAAGGTTAAGGAACAAGAAGAATACAATGTGGAACGGTAAAGAAAGCAATAAGTGACAAAAAGAAAGCATTTAAATCACTAAAACAGGAGGGTTGCGAGGAAGCACTGAAAAACTATAAGGAAAAAAGTAGAATATGTAAAAAACAAATAAAAGCGGCCAAACTTGAGATCGAGAGATTAATTGTCAAAGAGAGTGAACTAACCCTAAAATGTTCTTCAATTATATAAATGGTAAAAAGTATAAATCTGAAGGTGTCGGCCCTTTACTGAGTGATGAGGGCGGAGTTGCAGAGAGTGATGAGGAGAAAGCAAAGCTATTAAATATTTTTTTCTCCAATGTATTCACTGAAGAAAATGCAGAATGTAAAAGTAAATTCCCCATCAAAAGTGCCCTGTCTGACCCAGAAAGAAGTACAGTGGTGTCTTAAAAAGATGAAAATAGACAAATCACCAGGACCAGATGGCATACACTCCCATATCCTAAGAGAATTAAGTAATGTCATAGCCAGACCCTTATTTCTGATATTTAAAGGGGTATTCCCATCTTGCTATTTCATCTTCACCTGCAGCCAGCTTTGCTGTTCACTTCCTGGTTTCCTGCTTCTATGGCTGGGCGGGCTTAGGCAGTTTGAGTGAAGGCCTGCCACGCCTCTTTATGACATCACACTGAGAACTCAGTCCCTACATGCTCATTCATGTGGATGAGTCATCTTTCTGGCAGCCTGCAGTGTCTGTGAGGCCCTTCCCCCTGCTGGGAAATCATCACTCAGAGAGCTATGGTCAGTGACCTCAGTAGACAGTAATATGTTCTGTCCTGCAGTCTAATACAGTTTTGCACACAGAACCTGTCGCATCTTTTAGAAACCCATTCTGTGCATCAAAACAATAATTCACTACTATACATTAGCCCACAAGCATGTTAGCCAGTAGCGATATGATCTGTGCTTTTGACTTCCATAAAACATGATTATCCACCAATGACCAGCACTGATGCAAATTTTTCAAATACAGCTCTACTACAGTTGTGTATAAACCTTAGACCTTTTACTTGTATAGATGCATGTACAGCTCTGCTACATCTATCTTGCTCTTCAATATCAGTACTTTGTTGGAATCACTTCATATACAGCTCTGCTACATCTGTCTATTTCTCTCTCCCACCACCACTGTGCCTGAACCGTCTCCTATACAGCTCTGCTACACCGGTATTCCCTGAACTGCTTTAAATACAGCACTGCTACATCTGTCTTTCTCTCCACTACCAGCACTGTGTTTGAATCACTTCATATGCAACTCTGCTACATCTGTCTTCCTCTTCACTACCAGCACTGTGTTGTAATCACTTCATATATATCTCTGCTACATCTGTCAATTTTCTCTCCGCTCAGCACTGTGGCTGAACTGCTTTACATACAGCTCTGCTACATCTGTCTATTTCTCTCTCCATTCAGCACTGTGGCTGAACCTCCTCATATACAGCTCTGATACACCTGTCTTCCCTGAACATCTTCTTTTACAGCTCTGCTACATCTGTCTTCTCTCCACTATCAGCACTGTGTTGGAATCACTTCATATACAGCTCTGCTACATGTGTCTATTTATCTTTCCCCCCAGCACTGTGGCTGAACCACCTCATATATCTGTCTTCCCCTCCCCGACTAGCACTGTGGATGAACTGCTTTATATACAGCTCTGCTACATACAGCTCTGCTAAAATTGTCCCTAGCGTCTTTGCACTAAATAAAATTGTCCCCAGTGTCCCTGCACTAAATAGATAACCCCCTTTGATGGTTATAATAAATAAAATTGTGGATTAGTGGATGAAGTTATCCTGCCAGTTACATGCTGTAGCAGGGCACGTCCTCTGTACTGCCGCTTGCTCGTATAGGCATTCTCCTATCTCCTCCCCTTGCTTGGAAGGCCGTGCTGCATACAGAGCATGCGTGGCTCTGTATCAGATGCGGTGTTTAAGGAACCAGATGAGGGCATGCGCGGCTAGCGTGCGCGTTCCTGTGTAAATGACCGGCCGCCTGGGTGAAAAGTAAGTGCGGTCTGTGCAAGCGCGGCCCATAGATGAGGCCGTGGAGCGATGGCCGTATCTGTGGGTTGCCACATGACAACAATGGGGTAAGAGGGAAGGGAATTTTTCAAAATGAGTGCATCATAAATGATAAAAGCAAGTTGCAAAAAGTATCTATGCCATTAGTGTAAACTTCCCAACTATGATCTTGAAGGTGGAAATACCCCTTTAAGGACTCTATACTGACAGGGAGTGTTCCACAGGATTGGCACAAATGTGGTGCCAATATTCAAAAAGGGTCCGAAAACAGAGCCCCGGTAACTATAGGCCGGTAAGTTTAACATCTGTCGTGGGTAAACTGTTTGAAGGTTTTCTAAGAGATGCTATCTTGGAGCACCTCAATGAAAATAAACAAATAACGTCAAATCAGCATGGCTTTATGAGGGATCAGTCATGTCAAAGTAATTTAATCAGTGTATATGATGAGGTAAGTTCTAGACTTGACAGCGGCGAATGAATGGATGTCAAATATCTGGACTTCTCCAAAGCATTTGACACTGTACCGCATAAAAGGTTAGTACAGTATATAAAATGAGAATGCTCGGACTGGGAGAAAATGTCTGTATGTGGGTAAGTAACTGGCTCAGTGATAGAAGACAGAGGGTGGTTATTAATGGTACACACTCAGATTGGGTCACTGTCACTAGTGGAGTACCCCAGGGGTCAGTACTGGGCCCTATCCTCTTTAATATATTTATTAATGATCTTGTAGAAGGCTTGCACAGTAAAATATAATTTTTTGCAGATGACACTAAACTGTGTAAAGTAATTGACACGGAAGAGGACAGTATACCGCTATAGATGGATCTGGATCGATTGAAGGCTTGGGAAGAGAAGTGGCAGATGAGGTTTTAACACTGACAAATGTAAGGTTATGCACATGGGAAGGAATAATACAAGTCACCTGTACATACTAAATGGTAAAACACTGGGTAACACTGACATGGAAAAGGACCTAGGAATTTCAGTGAACAGCAAACTAAGCTGTAAAAACCAGTGTCAGGCAGCTGCTGCCAAGGCCAATAAGATAATGGGTTGCATCAAAAGAGGCATAGATGCCCGTGATAAGAACATAGTCCTACCACTTTACAAATCACTGGTCAGACCACATATTGAGTACTGTGTACAGTTCTGGGCTCCTGTAAACAAGGCAGACATAGCAGAGCTGGAGAAGGTTCAGAGGAGGGCAACTAAAGTAATAACTGGAACTAGGGAACTACAATACCCTGAAAGATGATCAAAATTACGGTTATTCACTTTAGAAAAAAGATGACTGAGGGGAGATCTAATTACTATTAGGGTTGAGCGAACCCCAACTGTAAAGTTCAGGTTCGTACCGAACGTTAGGATTTTTGGCCCCCGAACCAGAACATTTCTGTAAAAGTTTGGGTTTGGGTTCGCTGTTCGGCGATTTCTTGGTGCTTTTTGAAAGGCTGCAGAGCAGCCAATCCACAAGCGTTTAACTGTGTGCCCTTAGAAGCCATCACAGCCATGCCTACTAATGGCATGGCTGCGATTGGCCCGTGCAGCATGTAACCCAGCCTCTATATAAGCTGGAGTCACGTAGTGCTGCACATAACTCTGCTGTGCTTACTGTAGGGTGAGGATGCTGCTGCTGTGAGGGAGAGAATGGGACAGAATTTTTAATCAGAACTCCAATTGAACTCAGCGATCTACATACATTTAGTTGTGTGGGTGCAGTGCACAATCTTTCATACCTTGCCCTGAGCCCAGTGACAGAGAAAAACAACTGTCATATTCTGTTAGTAAAAAAAAAACCTTTTTGGGCAAAATACTTAATATTGCAGCCCTCGCTGCATCTTTGATTGTTAAAAACAAGTTTGAAATCACCCATTTTTAGCAATAATCTTCATCTTGGGCCTCTGCCGCATTAGTCAGTGTGCAATTTAGGCTAGAAATGCAGCTATAATTTTCTGGGTTTTAAAAAACACCCTTTTTGGGCAAAATACACAATTCTACAGCCCTTGCTGCATCTGCACGTATTAAATTCAAGCGTTATATACTGCTGTCATATTCTGTTAGTAAAAAAACACCCATTTTGGGCAAAAAATAATAATTTTGCAGCCTTTGCTGCATATGTCATTGTGAGATACACCCTTTAGATACTGTGGTTCTATTCTGCTATTTTTAAAAAAACACCCATTTTGGGCAAAAAACTTAATTTGGCAGCCTTTGCTGCATATGTCATTGTGAGATACACCCATAAGATACTGTGGTTCTATTCTGCTATTAAAAAAACACCCATTTTTGGCAAAAATCTTTAATTGCGGCCTAGTCTGCATCTGTACGTGTGAGATACACCCTTTATATACTGTGGTTCTATTCTGCTATTAGAAAAACACCCATTTTGGGCAAAAAACTTAATTTGGCAGCCTTTGCTGCATATGTCATTGTGAGATACACCCTTTAGATACTGTGGTTCTATTCTGCTATTAAAAAAACACCCATTTAGGGCAAGATCCTACATTTGAGAAATATGAGGAGAGCGTCAAATAAGGGACGTGGCCCCGGTCGTGGTGCTGCTGGTGGAGCTTCTGTTGCAGGGAAAGGACGTGGTCGATCTGTGCCAGCTACACGCACAAGTGAAACCCCTTCCTCATGTGCGAGTAGGTGACAGAACCTTCATCGGATAGTAGATTGGGTTGCTGACAGTGCCTCCAGTTCCTTTACATTGTCTCCCACCCAGTCTCCTGCTGAAAGATCAGAGTTGGCACCTGCAGCCGATGTCCATCAGTCTTTCACCTCACCCCCTTGCAAATCAGCCAAGCAGTCTGAGCCTCAAGTCATGCAGCATTCTTCTGCTTTTTGATGACTCTGTTAGCATGGTTTGCCAGGGCCATCCACCTAGCCCTGCCCTAGAAGTGGAAGAGACTAAGTGCACTGATGCCCAACCACTTATGTTTCAAGATGAGTACGTGGGAGGACCATAGCAGCACGTCTCGGTTGATGACAGAACACAGGTGCCAACTGCTGGGGCTTTCGAAAGTGTGCAGGCGAGGCATAAACGTTCTCAACCTGAGCACAACCTGCATGACCAGGCATCTAAGTGCAAAGCACGAGCTGCAGTGGAGTAGACACCTCAAAAACCAAGAAAGGTCTCTGGCTCCTCCTGCTTCCTCTTCTGGTGCAGTCTCGGCCTCTTCATCCACCTCTGGAGTGACAGTGCTACCTGCCACCCCGCAAACAGAGGATCTGCCAGCAACACCACCATCTGGGTCACCAAGCATGTCCACAATGTCCCACAGAAGCGTTCAGCTCTCCATCTCCCAAACACTGGAGCGGAAGAGGAAGTACCCCCCTACTCACCCGTGATCCCTGGCCCTGAATGCCAGCATTTCAAAATTACTGGCCTTTGAAATGCTGTCATTCTGTCTGGTGGAGACAGAGAGTTTTAAAAGCCTTATGGTGGTGGCTGTCCCACAGTATGTCGTGCCCAGCCGCCACTACTTTTCCAGGCGTGCCATCCCTTCCCTGCGATACCAAGTTGGGGACAAAATCAGGTGTTCACTGCGCAACGCCATCTGTTGCAAGGTGCACCTCATTACGGATACGTGGACCAGTAAGTACGGTCAGGGATGTTATATCTCCATAACAGCACACTGGATAAATGCAGTGGCGGCTGGGCCTGAGGCGGATAGCAGTTTGGCGCATGTCCTTCCACTACCGAGGATTGCAGGGCGCTTCAGTTTGCCTCCTGTTGCTTCCTCCTCCTACCCCACTTCCTCATCCTCTACTGGCTCCTCATCTGGTCAGCGTAACTCCTTCACCACCAACTACAGCACAGCCAGGGGTAAACGACAGCAGGCAGTTTTAAAACGTATCTGTGTGGGGGACAAACCCCACACCGCGCAGGAGCTGTGGAGGGGCCCTGAACAACAGACCGATGAGTGGTTGGTGCCAGTGAGCCTCAAGCCTGGCCTTGTGGTGTGCGATAATGGGCGAAATCTCGTAGCAGCTCTGGGACTAACCGGTTTGACGCACATCCCTTGCCTGGCGCATGTGTTGAATTTGGTGGTGCAGAGATTCCTTAAATATTACCCCGATATGTCAGATCTGCTGCATAAAGTGCGGGCCGTCTGTGCGCGCTTTCAGCGTTCTCACCCTGCTGCTGCTCGCCTGTCAGCGCTGCAGCGCAACTACGGCCTTCCCGCTCACCGCCTCATATGCGATGTGCCCACAAGGTGGAACTCCACCTTGCACATGCTGGCCAGACTTTGCGAGCAGCAGCAGGTGATAGTGGAGTTTCAGCTGCAGCACGCTCTGCGGAACAGCACCACTTCACCACCAATGACTGGGCCTCCATGCGAGACCTGTGTTCCTTGTTGCGCTGTTTCGAGTACTCCACCAACATGGCCAGTGCCGATAATGCCGTTCTCAGCGTTACTATCCCACTTCTATGCCTCACAAACACGAGGTACACAATTGTCCAGCCAGGGCACAGTTCTGGAGGATGACGAGGTGGAGGATGAGGAGATGGAGGAGGAACCATGTTGAAAGCAGGGTGGCACCCAGACCAGCTCATGGCCATCACTGGTGCGTGGCTGGGGCGATATAGAGGACAAAGACGATACACCTCCCACAGAGGACAGCTTTTCGTTGCCTCTAGACAGCCTAGCACACATGAGCGATTACATGCTGCAGTGTCTCCGCAACGGCCACCGATTTGCCCACATTCTAACTTGTGCTGATTACTGGGTGGCCACGCTGCTGGATCCCTGTTACAAGGACAACGTACTGTCCTTAATTCTCTCACTGGAGCGTGATCGTAAGATGCGCAAGTACAAGCGCAAGCCGGTAGACGCGCTGCTGGTGGCATTCCCACCTGACAGCGGGGGCACAGTGGAAGCACAAGGTGAAGGCAGAGGACGAGGAAGAGGTCTCCAACGCAGCTGGGGCACCACCAGCACCTCAGAAGGCAGGGTTAGCATGGCTGAAATGTGGAAAAGCTTTGTCTGCACGCCACAACAACCAGTACCATCAGCTGATATGGAACGTCTTAGCAGGAGGCAGCATTTCAGCAACATGGTGCAGCAGTATGTGTGCACACGCCTACACGTACTGAATGACGGGTCTGCCCCCTTCAACTTCTGGGTTTCCAGCTTGAGCACAATTTTGTCTGTTACATTCTTGGGTTGACATTTTAAAAATTTTGCCGTGAATAAACCTCTGCTCTGCATAGGTGACAAGGACTGAAATTTTTTAAAATAATCTGTTCCATTGGTTGGTGACATTAACCCATTTCTGGCAATGAAAACCCCCTGCTCTGCATAGGTGACAGGGACTTAAATTTCTAAAATTCGTCTTTAATTGGCCCTTTCTTTCGATCCTTCTGCTTTAATAACTTGTCCCACATTTCCGCTTCATCCCATTGCAGTCATTGACCTCCCTTGGATGAGGTCTCACTTTCTCACGCTCCCTCTCCAGCGTGGAACCCTGATTCGCCGATAACCGTGATCAACATGGTAGGCTCAGAAAAGAACATCGAAAGTTGATAGAGAAGATATCCAAATGGATCGTGGATGTCACAGGGACATGCGATCAGGCAGAAGTTATCTAGAGTCAACAAAGCGGCAGCAGGGCCTCTCCTGGCTAACGTTTCCAAATCCAAAATACCCCAGTGACATTCCTTATAACTTTTTATTAATCATTGAAATAACAGGGCATCTTAAGAGTCCTTGTATTGCTATTTATCGTCACTACCTCCCCGAGTCGGGAGTGGGTAATTGCCGGGCGCCCCCTCCTTTCCTTCAATTCTTCAGTTTTAATAGCTTGCCCACATTTCCGCTCGATCACAATTAAATTTCATCCATTGATCTCCCTTGGATGTGGTCTCTCTTTCTCACGCTCCCTCTCCAGGGTGGAACCTTGATTCACTGCTAACCGTGATCAACATGGTAGGCGCAGAAAAGAACATCGAAAGTTGATAGAGCAGATATCCAATTGGATCGTGAACATCACGGGGACATGCAACATGGTGGGGCAGTATGTTTGCACATGCCTACACGAACTGACTGATGGTTCTTCCCCCTGCAACTTCTGGGTCTCCAAATTGGGCACATGGCCTGAGCTTTCCTTTTACGCCTTGGAGGTGCTGGCCTGCCCTGCAGCCAGTGTATTGTCTGAACGTGTGTTGAGCACGACTGGAGGGGGTTATCACAGGTTATATTTCCCAATGTTTTGGGGTGTACCCCAATTTAAAAAAAAAATATACATTTAAAATCAAAAAGCAGTGTAGGCTACTTCCTGCTCCTCCACTGCGGCTTCCACCTACACCGCCACATCCACCGCCTCCTCAACCTCCTACTCCATATGGACCTCGTCCTCCTAGATCAAGATTTTGTTTTACGTATTTTATGTTATTTAAAGTCATTTCCCTATCCACATTTGTTTGCAGAGCACTTGCCATGCTCTTAACCACATTTTTATGCCATTTGTAGCCCTCTAGCCCTTTCCATGACATTTTTACAGCCATTTTAGTGCTCAAAAGTTCGGGTTCCCTTTGACTTCAAAGGGGTTTGGGTTCGGATCCCGAACTCAAACTTTTTTGTGAAGTTCGCCGAACCCGTCGAACCCGAACATCCAGGTGTCCGCTCAACTCTAATTACTATGTATAAATATATCAGGGGTCAGTACAAAGATCTCTCCCATCATCTATTTATCCCCAGGACTGTGACGAGGGGACATCCTCTGCGTCTGGAGGAAGGAAGGTTTGTACACAAACATAGAAGAGGATTCTTTACGGTAAGAGCAGTGAGACTATGGAACTCTCTGCCTGAGTTGGTGGTGATGGTGAGTTCACTGAAAGAGTTCAAAAGGGGCTTGGATGTATTCCTGGAGTGTAATAATATTACAGGCTATAGCTACTAGAGAGGGGTCGTTGATCCAGGAAGTAATTCTGATTGCCTGATTAAAGTCAGGAAGGATTTTTTTTCCCCTTAAGTGGGGAAAATTGGCTTCTACCTCACAGCAGTTTTTTGCCTTCCTCTGGATCAACTTGCAGAATAACAGGCTGAACTAGATGGACAAATGTCTTTTTTTGGCCTTATATACTATGTTACTATGTTACATGTTGTAGCAGCAGCTGGTTTGTTTCTTGCTGCTGCTTCTTAGCTTCCCGCTGCTGCAGGTTAGCCTACATCAGGGCTTTCACGACAGCTTCCATTTTTTTGAGGGACACGGGTTGTAATCTTGCTGGTTTGATGTAAGACATACAACCGTGCCCGAAAAAAAAAACTAAAATATTTTGGCCTTCAGACCAGCCTCACTGCGCTTGCATCATCCACCAATTGTGGGCTTTTACTCTGGTAGATAGGGTAAGCGGATGCAGTACACAGATAAAATACATCTGTACATCACTTTGCAGTCTTTGGTGTTAATTCACACACAAATGGAAAGTTCAATTTGCACAGAACACCTTATTGGCAGTTCTGCCTCCAGTAGTCCACAGCAGGCTTTAGTGGGCCTGTTCCCCCTGCACATGGGTCTCAGCCCTCCATTTAAACTCTGAGGTAGACAACTCTAGGCTAATCCCCCAAACAATCGGAAATTGACTCAAGGCTTCTCTAAATTTGCCAGCACCCTCTGTGAGTATTTCCTGGAATTGCCCCCCCCCCCCCCCCCCCTCCCCACACACACACTTTTCTTTCCTACCTGACATAATCTGGGGGCTTATAAGGTGGATGGTTGTTCCTGTTGGGCTAAATATGACAAGCAGTTCCGCAGGTCATGGTAGCGTGACATGATTTAACTTGGGATAGCCAGGATGTCAACCTGTGGCTTCTGGTAATGACTCCTAGTCATCCTGCATCTCACACCTTTCCAGGGAGGGCCAGTGCACACAGCAGAGCATTGGCCTACAGAGCCAATCCCAAGATATTACACCTCCTGCCACTTTAGACACAAATGTTCCCACCGCGGGCCTCCTGTCCCAAGTCCTGTCTTCCAAAAAGGCTACCCTTAGACTAGACAGGTTCAGTCCCTACTAGGGCATCTTGCATTTGCCAGCAAAGTGCTTCTCATGGGCAGAGCATTTCGCAGCAGGCTGTCCCTTGCTACTAAGGGCTTAAAGCAGCCACACCATTTTATAAGGATTACAAAATTTATCAAGCTGGACCTTTCAGTGTGGCCCTCCTTTCTGTCAGAATTTACTGGCGCCTTTTGCTGGCAGGAGCATAAGATCCCAAATACCCATTTGGAACTCTTTACAATTGCAGCGGGCAGCACAGGCATGGGGGGCTACTTTCAGGGTAAATGGTTTGCTACAGCATGGCAATAGTCATGGGAAGGGTCACCATTGCTCTATAATCTTACATGTCTGGAGCTCTATCCCATAGTTGCAGCGGCCGAGGTTTGGGGAGAGGAGATGAGAAAAAGACGCATAGTATTCTAGACAGACAATATTAGCATGGTATACGATGGGCCCAGATTTTTTCTTTTACTTTGTCAGCCAGGTACTAGTGCAGCGGCGACACCAAACAAGTAGGGGCCCCCAAAATAGCGGAAGACCGGCTCTCGCTGTCTGCCAACTGCTCCGGTACCTGGGTAGCAAAAGAAGAGTTGGAATTACCAGTAGGGAGGAGGAAAGAAGATGTGCTGTACATTAGCTGGAGAGGCAGAAAACTTTTCTAAAATAAGTGCTTTTCTAATCTGTTTACAATCGGTAACCGCCTCTCCATGCTGAGTCCCAGTTGCACTCACCTAGTGGACACTCTGGACCGTGACCTACTTTTTGGCGAATACCAGCTGAACTGGAGTCGCGATGTCTATGATGTCCCTCCTCGTGGCAGAGAGATTCTTGGGAAGGCTCTGACAAATGAGCAGAAGCCGCCGTGAAGCGGAAGGTGAGCAGGTAAAGCATTGCTGTGGAGGTTGGACACTGGTGAGCAAAGATGAGGTTGAGGCCTAGGGGATCTGGAGTGGTGGGAGCAGAGGTGTAACAGTGGGAGCTATTTGCGGTTGATCATCTTGCTGAGGATACAGGTGGAGGGATGGGGGTTATTTCTGGCAGTGCTGGGGTTAATGAGTACAGGACTGTGCACCTGAATGCAGCCTTGGGCTGGCTGGTGAGTGGCTCTGCACTCCTGAACCCTGGGCACAGGAGGAGAGCTCTGGAAGCAAGGCAGAAGAGAGGGGGCTGTGAGTGAGGATGATTGCTGTGAGGAGCAGGCTCTGTCTGTTGGCCTCCATAAGTGTCTGCAACTACTCCAAAATTCTCACCATCCCATGGGGACTGGTGAGGGACCTACTAGACCTGATGTGGAGGGGAGGGGGCTGTGATGGAGAATGATTGCTGTGAGGAGCAGGGCTCTGTCTGCTGGGCTCTGTAAGTGTGAGGAATGTCAGCAGCTACTCCAAAACTCTCACCAGTGAGGACTGATTGGGGGGGACACTACACCTGATGTGGAGGGAAGGATGAGAAGTGCTCCGATGTCTGCCTGTTCGGCGGCCATTTATCTCTTATAGCAGGCTTCTTGCCTCTTGACCTCTGAGTTCTGAGTCCTGTGTACAGGGCTGGGGCTCAGGCGATGAGGTGAACAAGAGCATCTGGAACGTGCTGGTGACACAGGTGGTGGGGATGATGCAGGGAGTGCAGAGGGTCCCATGTCTTCATAATTCTTGTCACCTTGAATGACTGAAGCTGCAATGCACTTTGTGCTGAAGAACTAACATTGAAGGTAGGAGCTAGCATCTCCCTACCAAGGTGTGTGTGTGGGGGGGGGGGGGGGGGGTGACCAATAAGAAGAGGGAAATCAAAACTAGCTTTTGACTGGAATATGTGACCCAGACATGACCCCTGCCTTGCTGGATGCTAGGGCTAGTCATGACCTCCGTGGCCTTTAGAGCCCAAGCACGCCTCTACCAGCATATGTAACTGCCCACACCCAAACTCTTTGCCGCCGCCCCCCTCCGCTATGTGAAATCTCACGCAGTCGCAGTACCGTGGACTGCCTGCGCGATGTAGAAGCTTCTGAGGGCAACAGCTTCAAATGTGTCACTGGGCATGCGCCGATCCCAGTGACAAATTTAAAGCTATTGCCCTCAGGAAATTCTACATCGCGCAGGCGCAGGCAGTCTGCGGTACTGCGCCTGCGTGAGATTTCACATAGCGGAGGGGGGCAGAGGCAAAGAGTTCGGGTGTGGGCAGTTACTAATGCCGGAAGAGGCGTGTTTGGGCTCTAAAGGAAGGCGGGTGTGGGCACTGTACGAGGGAGGTCCTGGGCTCCAGATTAGGATAATAACACCCCTCTGGGCACCTTGGACACTCATTTGCATAACATAAAAAGTGGATTTTATCGCTAATGAAACCATGAAACAAAGAATGAGGACTACAGCAAGAAAAAGGGTATTTTTATTGTACATGGCAGTAGTAACACCTTAATATGCTCAAACCAGGTGACAGATTCCCTTTACCTTTCACACAGCTGTAAGCCTTCAGAAAACAATATAACAGACATGGCACGTGTCTTTTTTTTTTTACAATTCTGTTTGAATGTCTTATTCCAAATTCACCATTATTTCTTGGCATGTGGAAGAACTAATAGAAGATATAATGTAATAAGCTGGTCACTCGTGGAGTGAGACTTTACATGTGTGCCACCAATGAAGGGACTTTGCTTTTTTCGTTGAGGACTTGGTCCATTTTCTCTAGTAAATGGGATCCCTAAATGAAAGGAGCAGCTGGATAAATGCTCAGTCGTGAACTATGCTATTTATTGAAAGGTTGGCTTCACAACAGTGTAAAGTGATACAAATAGATCCTGATGACTGATATATCTTTCATTTGTCATAGGAACATTGCAATGAGTCAATATAGCAGCAGTTTCCAGGATGTTCTTGATATTAAACAGTCCCCCCCCCCCCCTCCACACACAGTATTGGATGATACGTTTTGATATAAAACATATTGCCAGTTAGATTTCCAGTTTTAGTATCCCAGACCACCTAGGTATAAAACATCTCAATCTGTATTGTTTTTTTCCCAGTTTGACATGAACTTTTGTAGAATTGGGCATTCGTTCTGACTATAAAATATGAACATTGAGTTATTGTTTCAATTTCCCAAACATCAAAGTGGCTCCATAGTAAATAGTTTTATTCTTGATAAATGTACATGGTTGTTTTTATTGTTTAATTGCTGCCATCTGTCTTTTGGCGAACCGATCCAGGATTCCAATGCATTCTGTAAAATACAGAAAAGAACCTGTTTGCCAGGAGAATATGATGCTATCATATCAAGACAACTCTTTTCCATATGCCGTATATTAGCCAGAGCACAGAGATGCAGCATGCACAGTAAGTTCTGTACAGAAAAGTATGGTGGCTGTTACAGCTGTGGCTGAGAGCTGCCGTTGTTCCACTTACCTCACCTATCTGTCTGAACCCACCTCCCTGTGTCCTCTTTCTGGCAGGTCCAACCGCCAGGTCTGTTATGTCCATCCCCAAAGGCTATGGCCTGCTTTCTGGCAAGGCCTCTCCTCCTCTGTCCTTTGGGCCTGTGTGTGCGCCCAATTTTTCACCAGCCAGTGGCTGGCAACCTTCTGTACCTAGGGCACCGTCCCCGCTTGGAGGGTGCCTGAGAAATAGGTTGTCCAGCCTGCTAGTTCCTGCAAAGTTTTGCTGTATTCTGTTGTCTGCCTATGCTACTGAATTCTGACCCTTTGCTGCCTGACCTGACTTTTGCCTGAACTCCATATTGACCCTTTGTTGACTACTTTTTTTTTTTTTTTTTTGAAAGTTTTATTTTACTTTCGGTAAAACATACATTGAAACAGCACGCCAACAGAGGCGTAAAAGGGTACCATACACATCATCATAGAGGCACAATATTGTACACAACAGGTTAGGATAAGATCCTTACAGAAAAGGCAAGAGTTACTCCATAAGCACGGCTAGCATTCCATAGATTAGTGCATAAAAGACAGCATCGAGGCATGGCTGCATAGAGGGATTGTCAATGCAATTAGAGAGAGAGAGAAAAGCCCAAAGTAGTCTGACACAACTTAGTGAACTCAATACCGCCCTATATGTGGATAAGTCGTAGTCGGCTCGCAGCCGGGAGGGGATGTACATCTCTCTCTACCAGTAAGTTACCAAGCAGAACTGGTCAGAATTTAAATAAATAGACACATTCGCGTAGCTAATATGACCGGGTCGTAAAGGAGGCCATATGATGGTATGGGGTAGACTAATGCTTAGGAAATCTGTACTCCGCCCAAGGGGCCCACTTTCTCAGGAACATTGGGTGAGACCGTGACTCCCAAGAGGCCATTTCCTCAAAGCGGTAAATTTGGTCTACTTTAAGTCTCCATTGCTCCATCGAGGGTAAGGTAGCTTGAAGCCAATGCTTAGGAACCAAGAGACGGGCTGCCAGTAAAAGTTGCTTGAAGAGGAACGTGGGAGGGGGCGAGTTGTCATCATTAAAAAGAGAGAGCAAAGCACCATAGGGGGATAAGGCAATTTTTGAGGAGCAAATTGGATTACCGATCCGGAAAATTTCCGCCCACCATTTGTTGATGCTCGTGCACGTCCACCATATGTGTAAGAAAGTACCTTTCTCCTCTTGACATCTCCAGCACATTGTAGACGTAGCTCTGGAGAAGTGCGACGATTTAACCGGGGTGATATACCATTGTGAGAGGATTTTGTATCCATTCTCCTGTGCTCTAACACATCTAGAGGATTTGTGCGGAGTCTCGAATAATGTAGGCAAAATTTGAAGAGGGAGATTAACTCCTGTCTCCTGCTCCCAGGATCGAATGAAAGCTGGCTTAACAATTAGGGGGGGAGATCTTAGTTTGTTATATATAAGAGAAATAGGTTTTTTAGGAGGGTTAGGGCTAGTTATTAAAGCCTCAAACCATGTAAGGGGGCGAAGGAGTTCACCGTTCGTGTTGTTCTTATTAACAAACGAATTGATAAGTGGGATGAGGTTAAAATCACATGGTTGTGGATTGAGAAGAGTATTAATGGTATCATTTGTTGGGGCCAGGCCCTGGGGTTCTAGAAGAAGGGATATTGGCATGGAGGAAGAACCAACTAGTTTAGAGGAGGAGCTTCTAGGCCCGCTCGTGAATGAACCTAATATATCACTAATCGTGACCAGTGGGGACGGGAAGGGAATTGAGCAGTGGGAGAGATTCCACCATTTCCATGCTTCCACTGTGGCCCTAATAATTGGGAAAGGTTGCAAGTTAGTTTGAGGGGGTACTCTATGACCCAGACATAGGGCTCGAGCAGGTTGACCCATAATGCTCCGTTCCATAGCCACCCAGGACTTGCTGTCAGAGTTTCTCAACCAGTCAATGGTTCGGGACATAATGATAGCCTTTCCATATAGTTCAGGGTCTGGCAGTCCTATGCCACCAGAAGAACGTGACCTAGATAAAAATGAGTAGGATATTCTCGCTCTCCTACCATTCCATACAAACATTCTGAACTTTTGTTTCAGGGCCGAGTAATAAGACTTTGGGATGGGAATTGGGAGTACTTGTTGGAGGTATGTGAGACGAGGGATAATAAGAGCAGATAGGATATTTTTCCTTCCAAACCAGGAAAGGGTTGGTGCTGATTTAGTGAGTTTTTCCAAAGCTAAGAATAGAGCAGCCTTCAAGGGGACATAATTAAGTTTGAAAAGGTCTGAGATGTTAGGGCTAATTTTCACTCCTAGGTAGGTGATAGTTGGGGAGGACCAATTAAAGTGAGAATCCTTCATTAAGGAGAGTTTGAGTCGTGGCGAAACGCCCGTACAAATTACGGTGGATTTGTTTTCGTTAATCTTAAAGTTTGAAACTAGGCTGTAGTTCTTTAAATGTTCCTGGATTAGAGGGAGGGAAGTCTCAGGGTTTGATGTCATAATCATGACATCGTCTGCAAATGCAGCGATCTTGTGGGTCCTACCTCCTAGAGACAAGCCTTTAACCTCAGTATCCATTCTGAGTCTAGATAAAAGGGGTTCCATGGCCAGGATGAATAACAGAGGGGATAGTGGGCAACCTTGTCGAGTTCCGTTTTGGATCCGAAAGGGAGATGATAGGTCACCGTTGACCATCACACGGGCGGAAGCTTGGTCGTACATAGCAAATACAGCCTTGATATATGGATCAGGTAGGCCAAAGAAGGTTAGGACGTGTCGCAGATAATTCCAATTTATGCGGTCAAACGCTTTTTCGGCGTCAGTGCTAAGAAGTAAAAGGGGAGTAGAGGTATGTCTGGCATAGCAGAGAGCGTTGATGACTCTAGTTGTGTTATCTCTACCTTCTCTGTTACGCACAAAGCCCACCTGATCCATATGCACCAGCAGAGGGAGAAGGACTGCAAGGCGGTTGGCCAATAGTTTCGCGAGTATTTTAAGATCAATATTCAGGAGAGAAATTGGCCTATAGTTTGCACACTGCTTGGAGTCCTTCCCCTCCTTTGGAATCAAGGCTACATGAGCAGACGTCATATCCCTAGACAAGGGGACGCCCTGCAGGGACTGGTTGCAGACCGTAAGGAGATGTGGCAGAAGCTGTTTTTTAAATGTTTTATAGTAAAACGCCGGTAGGCCATCTGGGCCCGGACTCTTCCCCTGGGGCATTTGGGCTAGGGCAAGGGAGATCTCGTCCATGGTAAATGCAGCTTCCAGCGATTGCTTTTGATCTATCGATAGCGCTGGGCAGGTGGCAGACTTGAGATAAGCCTCCACAAATGTGGAGTGAGATGTTGGGAGAACGGTAGTGGGAAGGTTGTACAAGGCTTCATAGAAGTCCCTAAATTGTTTAGCAATCTTGAAAGAGTCAAATACCGGGTCACCCTTAGGGGAGGACAGTTGATGAATATAATTGTCTGCTCTTCTAGATTTAATTCTATTCATCAGAAATTTTGTGGCTTTACTATTGAGGTAGTATTTGGCTGAATTATTGTTTAACAGGGCTTTCAATTCGGCCCGTGCCTTAGAGAGCTCTTGGAGATGGGAGTCAGAAGGGGTAGTCTTGTGGGTGGATTCTAATTTGTTAACCTTAGAGAGAAGATTATTAATATTACTCTCCCTGGTTTTCTTTAGATGCGATCCTAAGCTAATAAGTTCGCCTCTGACGAAAGGTTTATGGGCATCCCAGACGGTTTGGGGCGAGATTTCTGGTAAAGAGTTCAATTTAAAGTATTCGTCTAATAGATTGTTGACTACCTTGACCTTGGATCGTTTAGTATGTATTCTGCCTGCCCTGACCTAGGGCTGCCCCTGACTACAGTTTTGCTTGACCCTCCAGTGCACTGCACTGGTGTCTCTGACTTACTGTGGTTCAGCTGTCAACTACACAAAGACTACTCCAAGAGGTTTCGGCTTAGTGGTTCCCCTGCACTGAAGTCCAGATCCCTGTATGGAGGTTATAGGGTGAATAACAGGAGAAGTCCAAAGTCGAATCTGTTGGTTGACACTTTGGTTCCAGACCCACTGCCATAACATGGTCCAAAGCTTTTATTAGATTACCAGGACTTTTTTAAGCCAACTTCAGGTGGTTGAAGGTACAGCTTCAACAGATAAAGGGGTTCTTGTGACAAGAACTTAAGCGCGCTTGTCCACAACCATAATACAGCTCCACGTTCTACTGATCTGTGATAAAACACTTTTAGATTTATACATGCTCATATCATACCTCTAAATTCCTCGAATTTCATATGGAGGCACATAGAGTCATGGGCTGACTGGTAACTTTTAGCCTAAGGGGCAAGCACACAGCACTGACCCATTTCACGTAATAAATACAGTTCACTTAATTAATGCAGCACCAGAACTAAGTTCACTACATAAATACTGCACCAGAACCAAGCCTATAAGGCCCCTTTCACACAAGCGAGTTTTCCGCGTGGGTGCAATGCGTGACATAAACCCATAGCACCTACACTAAATCCTGACCCATTCATTTCAAAAGGTCTGTGTACATGAAAGTTTTTTTTATTACGTATCAGTTCTGTGTTGCGTAAAAAACGTAGCATGTTCTATATTCTGCGTTTTTCACGCAGCCCTGGCCTCATAGAAGTGAATGGGGCTTCATTGAAAAACGCATTGCATCCGAAAGCAAGTGTGGGTGCGATGCGTTTTTCACTGATGGTTGCTAAGAGATGTTGTTTGTAAGCCTTCAGTTTTTTGTCACACACGTGAAAAACGCATCAAAACACATTGCACACATTGCACAATTGAACGCAATCACAGACAAAACTGACGGAAATTATATACAAAATGGTGTGCGTTTCACTGAATGCATCCTGGGCCTATAAATAATACAGCACCAGAACCAAGTTTACTGCATGAATACAGCACCAGAACATTGCTCAAAACACATAAACAGCACTAGAAACATTTTTACTACATACATACAGCACCAGAACTAAGCCCATAAGTGAAATACAGCACCAGATCCAAGTTCACTACATAAATGCCGCACCAGACCCATGTGTAGTAGTGATGTCGCGAACATAAAATTTTCCGTTCGCGAATGGCGAACGCGAATTTGCGAAGGGGGTCCATGGCAACGCGAATTCGCGGAGGGGGAGTGTGGTAAGTTGAAATCGCAATGCGATTTATAGAACTTGAATTAATCGCATTGCGATTTCAACTTTCTCAAATCCGACAGTACATTCTAGCATGGAGTCGTTCCCATGGTGATGGGGACGCTCCATGAGCATGGAAGTCAGCAGAAGTTTTGTTGAAATCGCAATGCGATTTATAGAACTTGAATTAATCGCATTGCGATTTTAACTTAGAGCTTCTGCCGACTTCCGTGCTCATGGAGCGTCCCCATCACCATGGGAACGGCTTCATGCTAGAATGTACTGTCAGATTTGAGAAAGTTGTAATCGCAATGCGATTAATGCAGGTTATATTAATCGCATTGCGAATTCAACTTAGAGCTGCTGGGTTCCTAATGGTTGTATTGCTAGAATATAACGAAGATTGAGAATATAGTGCTATATTCGTTATATTCGTCAATTCTAGCAATACAACCATTAGGAACTCAGCTTGAATTCGCAATGCGATTAATATAATCATTATTATTTGCATTGCGATTACAACTTAGATCTGAGTTCCTAATGGTTGTATTGCTAGAATTGACAATGAATATAGCACTATATTTTCAATCTTCGCTATATTCTATCAATATAACCATTAGGAACCCAGCTCTAAGTTGTAATCGCAATGCGAATAATATAACCTGTATTAATTGCATTGCGATTACAACTTTGTGACACTGCAGCTTCAGAATTAATCTAAGATGGATGCTGTCCTTGCTTTTTGATAGGCGGTGGGAGGGTCTGGGAGGGAGGGTCTGCTGCTGATTGGCTGGAATGTGTCTGCTGACTGTGAGGTGCAGGGTCAAAGTTTGCTCAATGATGACGTATAGGAGGCGGACCGAACATCGCATATGTTCGCCCGCAGCGGCGAACACGAACAAGCTATGTTCGCCGGGAACTATTCGCCGGCGAATAGTTCAGGACATCTCTAATTACAGATGAGGTCACCTCCTGAGTTCTTCCCCATCTGGAACAGGCCACCATGATGACTTCTCCCGGCCACAACTTGTCTCTGCAGATTTTGCCGAAACTATGTCTTCAAAAACTTTGATTTCTGTCCAGCATAACGGAAACCAGACGGATCCGTTAGGCTTTCCTCTAGGCACCGGCAGAGTTTCACATGTGGTCTTGTTAGTGCCTGATGAAGGGCTAATGTTAGCCCGAAACGTTGTGACTTGTGTACCACTGTGCCCAGCTGAAATTATATGAAATAAACATTTACTGATTATCATCATCACCACGGAGTGCTGTCTAAATCTATGTGATACTTACAGTTCTTGAGGTGGAGCTAAAGAACACAACCCGGACGTGCACCCAAGTTTGCCAGATTTAGAAAGAGTGCTGTGGTCTAATAGATTTGAGACTATACTCAGAATAGGTTATCAATATCCGATCAGTGGGAGCTCAACACCTCCACCAATCAGCTGTTCCTTATAGCCTCTGAATGAAACAGGTAGCATAGTCCAGCTTAAAGTGTAGTGGCCATGCTGGATTACTGCAGCTCAGGTCCAGTTCACTTCAATGGGAGGTGAGGTGCAGTACCCTGGCAAGGCCACCACACTTTGAATGGAGCTGTCCTTCCTACTTCATTTTAAGAGGAAGTTCCTGCACTGGAGGCTGGAAAGAGCAGCTGCTTAGATATTATTGACCGTTCATGAGGATAGATTGTTAATATGTGGAGCCATGTGGAAACCCCTAGTATTTAAAATATTTTCATCTTACAGAGGTTGTCCTTTAACAAATTAATATTCTAAACCTTAAAGGGTTTGTATCACGAAAAATATTCTACATTTTTCAAACCATTACCTGGATCTGAATACTTTTGTAACTGCATGCCTTTAAACATTTAGCTTAGCCACTGAACTATTCAATAAAATGCATATGTGTGGCGCTACTTGCTGTTTGTTCTTCTCTTTATTTCTTGACCACCTCACAGAGGTGGTTGCACAAGAGTCAGTTTAAACCTTCGACTGTCACTGTCTATTAAAAAAGGACACACACCCTGAGAAAGGATGTGCCACCTGAGCTGCCAGCCTGAAATACCTGTACAAATAGTCTAACAAATGGAGCAATGAATGGGAAGATCTCTGGTTCCTTTGGTTCTACGGTAGCTTTGTTATAAAGTGATTGTCATGTACTATATGATTTCTGATTTTGAATCAGTCACGGCATAATCCATTTAAGGGAATTTTAAACCAACAGTGCCCCTTGTACTGCAAAGCTGACACTCATTAAACATAATTCATATGGTGTGTTAATTTCAATGGGTGGGCCTGCCCGGGTCTGTTGTCGCTCTGAAAACAGTCATAAACATTGCGGCTTGTCTACAGCTGAATGGGTGGACTCACAATACCAAGACCCATACGATCTGCATCTGGAAGGAAGGAAGGGGAAGGGGGGGTTTAACCTCTTTAACACTTGATAACTCATTAAGACTGCTTCACATATTGCACAGACATCTGAATGTTTGAGCAGCACTGAAATACAGAATGTAAGCAATCAATGATATGGTCCTGTAAAAAAAAAAGGGTAAGGCCGGCCTGGGGCAGAATCCGACAAAAGCTAAATGATAAAGAAAATATATAATTCTACAATAAAATACATTTCACAAAGTAAACAACAGGATTTTGCAATAAATGTCCATTTGGCAAATAGAGTTGGCTGCCTACAATAAACAGTTTTTCTTGGAAAGTGCATTCATTTATTATTGCCCTCGAAAAATGAAATGTTTTGTATGTTCCAGTGGACAATATGTGTGATCCGTGCATGTCTTAGTGGTTATTCTAATGGGAAAAGGATGAGGGATGTTGATACAATTTAAAAATCTGGATATAAAGGAAATTTCCCTCGATGCAGTTAAGTGTGGTTGACCATGTGCCACAGGCAAAACCAAAAGAATGAAGGACAAGAGAAGATGAAAGAAAACCCTGTTAATATGACCAGACTCTCAAACCCTGCAAATAGAAACCTTATAGAAGAATGTCAAAGGGTTTACCTTTCTCTGTATAGCAGGCATGAGAACACAGGCAAAACATTATATATTATTATATTAAGTATATAAATGGTCCCAGAAAGATAGAAAAAAGTCTGGCAACCAGTTCTTGTGCTTTTTGTGCTAAAAGCTTACATAAATTGTGCCAAAAATGGATTCGATAGCAAACGTCATATTTATTATGTGTTTTAGACTAAGAGTTTTTTTTACTCCTGCTGGGGCAACGGTTTTTAAAATGTCACATGTGCATTTATATTCACTTGGTAAATTCAGGCATCCTATTACCGTACTGATAAATCTCAAAGGTAGAATGTTGGCTTTAAAATGAGACCAAGATTCAACACTAGGCACAATCTAGGACAAGATGGAACATGGTAAAATGGGAAGTGCTTAGATTTGGAGGGCCAGGCAAGATGACTGTGCAGGAACTTGGTCCTGTCAATCAAGAGAAGGGCTGGCAGAGGAAGCAGGAAGAGCAAGGGTGCACAGAGTGGCTTGAGCTCGCCCTCTATGCATGTAACAGCTCATTTGCAAAAAAATATGAACATGTACAGTGGATATAAAAAGTCTACACACCCCTGTTAAAATGTCAAGTTTCTGTGCTGTAAAAAATGAGACAAAGATAAATAATTTAAGAACTTTTTCCACCTTGTATATCACCTATAAACTGTACAACTCAATTGAAAAACAAACTGAAATCTTTTTGGTAGAGGGAAGAAAAAATATAAAAATAAAATAATATGGTTGCATAAGTGTGCACACCCTTAAACTAATACTTTGTTGAAGCACCTTTTGATTTTATTACAGCACTCTTTTTGGGTATGAGTCTATCAGCATGGCACATTTTGACTTGGCATGATTTGCCCACTCTTCTTTGCAAAAACACTCCAAATCTGTCAGATTGTGAGGGCGTCTCCTGTGCACAGCCTTCTTCAGATCACCCCACAGATTTTCAATTAGATTCAGGTCTGGGCTCTGGCTGGGCCATTCCAAAAATGTAAGCTTCTTCTGGTGAAGCCATTCCTTTGTTGATTTGGACGTATACTTTGGGTCGTTGCCATGCTGAAAGATGAAGTTCCTCTTCATGTTCAGCTTTCTAGCAGAATCCTGAATTTTTTGTGCCAATATTGACTGGTATTTGGAACTGTTCATAATTCCCTATAGCTTGACTATGGCCCCAGTTCCAGCTGAATAAAACAGCCCCAGAGCATGATGCTGTCACCACCATGCTTCACTGTGGGTATGGTGTTCCTTTGGTGATGTGCAGTGCACCAAACATATCTTTTGGAATTATGGCCAAAAAGTTCAACCTTGGTTTCCTCAGACCATAACACATTTTCCCACATGCTTTTGGGAGACTTCAGAAGTGTTTTTGCAAAATGTAGCCTGGCTTGGATGTTTTTCTCCGTAAGAAAAGGCTTCTACCCCATAGTCCAGACATATGAAGAATACGGGAGATTGTTGTCACATGTACCACACAGCCAGTACTTGCCAGATATTCCTGCAGCTCCTTTAATGTTGCTGTAGGCCTCTTGGTAGCATCCCAGACCCGTTTTCTTCTGGTCTTTTCATCAATTTTGGAGGGACATCCAGTTCTTGGTAATGTCACTGTTGTGCCATATTTTCTCCACTTGATGATGACTGTCTTCACTGTGTTCCATGGTATATCTAATGCCTTTGGAATTTTGTACCCTTCTCCTGACTGATACCTTTTAACAATGAGATCCCTCTGATGCTTTGGAAGCTCTCTGTGGACCATGGCTTCTGCTGTGGGATGTGACTAAGAAAATTTCAGGAAAGACCAACTAAAGCAGCTAAACTTTATTTGGGGCTAATCAGAGGCAATTTAAGTTATGGCAGGTGTATGCTGACTCCTATTTAACATGATTTTGAATGTGTTTGCTTAATTCTTAACACAGCTACATCCCCAGTTATGCACACTTATGCATCCACATTATTTTAGTTTTTTTTAGTTTTCTTCCCTCCACCTAAAAGATTTCAGTTAGTTTTTCAATTGAGTGGTACAGTTTATAGGTCACATTAAAGGTGGAAAAATTTCTGAAATTATATATATTTGTCTCATTTATTTACAGCACAAAAACCTGACATTTTAATAGGGGTGTGTAGTTTTTTTTTATATCCACTGTATAATCCACTATAAATTAGTTTTGATGCTTCTTAAACATCTTCTCAAACATGTCTAACAGCCAAAGTAAAAATATGTGATATGTATCAATTGATTGTAAAATTTGAAAACGCAACCCGAATTTTGCCAAACATTTTGATTCTCTCTCTCTCTCGTCAAGACACAACCGCTAGATGACAGAGCTCAAGCCTCTCGACGTGACCCCTGCTGCCACACCCCCTTTCTCTGCTGCGACCTGTGCCTGCACCAGAAACATTTAGACCTCTGCCCCTCCCCTGTGCAGGGCCTGGCACTTCTCTGTCTGGCATACTGTTAGATCAAATAAATAAATAAAAAGGAAATTAATAAACCTCAAAATAGGCTGTAATTTTCTAACTTCACCACACAACGGCTAATAAGCCCTTTTCCCCACTAATACATGCCAAAAGAAGCTTTAGAACATACAACTGCACCACTGAACAGCAAATAAGCCCTTATTTTTTTCCACTTATGCAAGCCAAAAAAGGCTTTAGAACATATAACTGCACCGCTGAATGGCAAATAATACTTTTTGTAATTTTCTCACTTCACCACACAACGGCTAATAAGCCCTTAGTTTTTTCACTAATACACGCCAAAAAAAGGCTTTAGAACATATAACTGCACCACTGAACGGCAAATAAGCCCTTATTTGTTTCCACTTATACGTGCCAAAAAAAGCTTTAGAACATATAACTGCACTGCTGAACGGCAAATAATACCTTTTGTTTTCTACTAATACACCACAAAAAGGCTGTAATTTTCTCACTTCACCACACAACGGCTAATAAACCCCCTTTTTTCCCTCTTATACACCCCAAAAAAGGCTTTAGAACATATAACTGCACCGCTGAACGGCAAATAAGCCCTTATTCACTCTGGTGAAGTCTTCTCTTGATTGTTGACTTTGACACACATACACCTACCTCATGGAGATTGTGCCGAGGTGGAGAATCCCAAGCCATCATTTCTTTGCCAAAAAGGCCAGTCCTTGAACCTGTCGCTGTCTGCCAAAGTGCACGGCAGCGCCGACGTGTGGAGCTGTAACTATGGTCAGGGACAATACATGTCCTTTATGGCCCACTGGGTGATGTGATTCCTGCATAGTCACACCAGCAACTTGGCCAGGTGACGCCGCTTCCGCCTCCACGTTGCCAAGCCGTTGGCCCAGCGACAATGTCTGCCTATGCCTCCTTAGCCTCCACTGCAGGGGCAATTCATAGTGCCCCTCCAGCATACCACATGTACAGAGCACGGCGGTGTCACGCTGTTCTGCACCTCGTTTGCCTGGACGAACGGAGTTACACAAGGGAGGAACTGTTCCATGTGCTTCAGCAAGAAATTTTATCCTGGCCTTCTACGCGACAACTGAAAATCGGATCCATGGTGACCGACAACGTGAAGAACATTGTGTCGGCGCTGTGTCAAGGAGGGCTGAGCCATGCATCTGCAAGACATTCTAAAAATGGCCAGGAAACTTTGCATGCACTTCAGCCACTCATACACCGCAAAGCACACCCTCCTTGAGCTGCAGCGGCAGAACGGCATCCGCCAACATAGGCTGATATGCGACATTTCCACTTGTTGGAATTTTACCCTCCATATGTTGGACCTACTGTATGAACAGAGAAAGGCCATAAACGATTTCCTGATGATCCAAGCGGACAGGAGTACTCCCCTGTGAAACTTCAATGTCAGACAGTGGCAGCTCATGCATGACACCTGACGTTTTCTCAGGCCCTTTGAGGAGGCCACATTATTTGTCAGTCGCCAGGACTATGGGATGAACGATGTCATTCCATTGCTTTATGTCCTGGAACAAATGCTGGTAAATCTGGCCGGTCAGGGGACTGGAGACGTGGCGCCTAGAAAGATGGTGGCAAAGTTTGATACATTTGTCTGTCAAGATCTCTGTTTACAATCAGTGAACGGGAACATTATTTATCGCAAGGATATGCAAACACCAACCGATGGGGTGTTAACCCCCAGAAATAGGTCATCGCAAAGAAGGAGCAGTCATTTTCACAGCCCAAGGTATTCTCCCGGAAGCTTGACTTCTGCACGTCGACGGTCTGCATTGCGAAGCTTGTCTCAAAGAAAAATCCCGCAGTGCACCCCCTTGGAGGAAACTCTTTATCCGGCACAGGCTGCTTTGCTCCTTCAAAAACAATAGACTCTGTACAGTGTGACACCGATGTATAATTTCTCATACACCAGACTGAAAGAGTATTCCAAGCACCTGTCTGCCCACATAGCTGCCGAGAAGCAGAAGGTTCTTGCCATTGAAGTGGGCTCAGAGCTGAACCTAAAAGCCAAATTTTCCGGTTTACCTGGACTCAAAGGAAAGGACAGAGATCCACTGGCTGTGCTCATACAGATTTCATCCAAGCCTCAACTCACCAAGGCAAGCACAGAGGACCAGATTGTGTGGACAGGTTGGTTTTGCAGGACGTACACAGAGGACAATCTTGGAGGTTTTACCAAAGACATTTATCGAACTTGCCTCCCGCTCTTCCTGTATAACGGCTCCGAGGCGCTCACGGCTATCGTAGGAATGTGGTTCCATAGAAACTTTGACTGTTGTTTCAGTAATCTGGTCATCAGTTCTCAGGACCTTACGTGGCTAGCAGCGATGTGGACTGGGTATGACGTGTCTGGATCAGTGTCAGCCACAGAGTTTGTTTTCTCTGTGCCCGTCGAACCTTGCATGGATATTTCTAAATCAAAGGACGAGGTCACGTTGGAGGAAGTGGACAATTTATTCCAATGTCTTTACTTGCAATTCTTCAGACACTTTAGAATCCACTTATCAGCAACCCAGCTCGTCAAGGTGACGGCATCTGTGGCATCAGCGCATTGTAAAGGAAAAGTGAAGTTCCTCAGTAAGTACTACCTAATCCGAGTGCTGGGATTCATCACGGAGCTAGCCATCAATAACATCCAGTATTGAACACATGGACGACTCTCATCTCGGACCGTGTCCACAATGTTCGGGACCCCCCGGACGTCTTACATGTCTTAGACATGCTCCCTGCAGTGCTTACTACATGTTATACTTGAGTTATTTGGTCAGTTTTGGCCCAGTGACTGCCCAAATAAGTAAAGTGTGCAGTGATTCTAAGAGCGACCGCTGTCATCTGCATGTCATTGCAACACGCCAGACCTGCAGGGTATAGCGAGGTGAGGTCACGGTTATGGGCAATCGAGGGTTACTCACTATATTTTGGAGAACCCTGGGCAGGCGCGTGGCAGTGAAGGAGAGGTAGACACGGTTCCTCTGGGGCACACTCTGTATATAGGGACCAGGCCTGATGGTGGATTGAGGTGCCCTGGATGTTACGGGTATTTTAAGTGCCTGGGGCAAGGTCCCTGTTGGATTCGTGACGCCAGTGCCTTTGGACGGTGGCACGCCGGTTGGTAGTTGAATGATGGAGGTACACAAGTAGAATAGTGAACCAAACGTTACTTTTTACTGAACAGTCCAACTTTGTACAGCAGGTATTAATACAGTCTTTCAATCACAGTCCACAAGTAGGCTTATTCACAGAATGGCAGGTATGAGTTATGCAAGATACGCAGAGGGTAAATTCACAAGCACTCAGCAGCAGGTTGTACCTTTCCTCAGAATCAATGTACACTGTCCTTTCTAGAACTCCTGCTCTGGCTTTATCTCCCAAGGCCCGGATGCCTAAAGAGTGGCTTAAATCCTTGGTTACTATCTTCCTCAGGTATTAATTAAATCCTTGCTTTCCTTTCTATTTGCATCTGCCCGTCAGGGTTACTTAGCTTACCCTGGAGTTTCCTCACTTGCCTGTGGATTGACTGCGGGTTTCTCCCAGGAGGTTGGGTCCTGCCACTGGGGTGACTTCAGAGCTAACTAAGGCTCTCTTGTTCTCAGGCAGGCTGGAGCTTCTCACTAGCCTCCTGGACATCACTAGCAGCCAGGGCTATCCAGCTGCATGTCAGGAGCAGGCTTTCTAACCTCTGTCTTCTCAGACTCCTGACTCTGCACACACTGCACTGCACTAACTCTCCCTGTCTGGGCCTGGACATTTATACTAGGGGCTCCCTATCTCCCTCTAGTGTCTGGGATGTCTAACTACACCCAACTAGGCCTGCTGTTGCATCATACAGGGGTACATTGCATGTAAAACACATTAGACCATACATAAAATGCACAATTAAATATAACATTTCTGTTCCTTGTGAGTAGGAGTAACGCGCACACCAATTGACCCTTGTGTAGTGCCCACCCCTACCTAGTGGGACACTACATCATACTGACTCACAGTATTATTTCACAATGAAGGCTCTCTGCGGCCAGGAAATAGCCGTTTTTAACGTAATTCACTACAAATAAATTCGTATCGAACCGAATTCTTCCCCAAAAATTTGGCGAACTGGCAAATCAAATTTTTTTTATTCGCTCATCTCTAACCGTGTCAGCAGATGTATCATGCCTTTTCCCCCAAGGCATGTAGCAGATGTCATTTTACTGAAGCCTTGACATGAATGGGCATTGACACAGGATAGAGGATAAATATTATGTATGTGGGGGTCTTACTGCTGGGACCCAGTACCTGGCAGGGCCACTGAAATTAGCAGAGTGACAGGTTGAACATGTGCAATCCTATTCCATTTATCTATATATAGGACTGCTGGAGATACGTGAGTGTACATCTAATTCTGGCAGGTCCATAGCAATGAATGGAGTAACAGTGTCCATGTCTGACCTGCCTCTCTTTTCATTTCGGGGAGCCCCGAGCGGTATGGTGATCCCATTATGAAGAGAGTTAGGGGTCACAATTGTAGGACTGTTACACCGTCTACTGTGGATAGGTGATAACTTCAAATTACTAGAATACCCCTTTAACTCATTGTGTGTAAGGCTGCTTTCACACTAGCGTTTTTCTTTTCCGGCATAGAGTTCCGTCACAGGGGCTCTATACCAGAAAAGAACTGATCAGTTTTATCCTCATGCATTCTGAATAGAGAGTAATCCGTTCAATTTGCATCAGGATGTCTTCAGTTCAGTCGTTTTGATTGAACAGGCAAAAGATAAAACCGTAGCATGCTACAGTTTTCTCTCCGGCGAAAAAAACTGAAGACATGCCTGAATCCTGGATCTGGCATTTTTTCCCATAGGAATGTATTAGTGCCGGATCCGGCATTTAAAATACTGGAATGCCGGATCCGTATTTCCGGCCTGCGCATGCGCAGATCGGTAAAAATGTGAAAAAAGATACAAGACAAATCCGTGTGTCCGCATGACAAGCGGAGAGACGGATCCTTCCTCGCAATGCATTTGTGAGACGGATCCGCATCCAAATCCGTCTCACAAATGCTTTTAGTCAGCGGCAGATCAGCGGATCCGGCGGCCAGTTCCAACGACGGACCTGCCCGGAGGATCACACTGCCGCAAGTGAGAAAATAGCCTAATATAGAAATATGATTATACCACAGTGAACGGATTATATTAATCACAAATTCAGCTGTATGAAGGCCTCTCATGAAGGTTGACAGGTTTTGCAGCCTTACATAATGTAGTTAGATATCTTCTGCAGGCTTTTCGTATTTGCATTTTTCTTTTGTCAGGAGACATTTGTATAGCAAACAATGATTTCATCAATAAACAGACTATTTCCTGCCTGATTATTGGCGTCTTAATTTAACATTCTCTGTTTCCTTTTCAGTGTTCTCTGAATAGCTAAGGCTCCTTTCACACTTGCGTCTGCATTATATTGTAAAAAAAATTCTAAGTGTGAAAGTAGCCTCAGACGGATCTGTCCAGACTTTACATTGAAAGTCAATGGGGGACGGATCCGTTTGAAAATTGAGCCATAGTGTGTCATATTCAAACGGATCCGTCCCCATTGACTTACATTGTAAGTCTGGACGGATCCGCCTGCCTCTGCACGGCCAGGCGTTCAGGTGTCCGCCTGCTGAGCGGAGCGGAGGCTGAACGCTGCCAGACTGATGCATTCTGAGCGGATCCGCGTCCACTCAGAATGCATTAGGGCTGGACGGATGCGTTCGGGGCCGCTTGTGAGAGCCTTTGAACGGAGCTCACAAGCGGAGCCCCGAACGCTAGTGTGAAAGTAGCCTAAAACAGTTCTCAAGGATTGTTGTAAAAAAAATGTCTATTTATTTTTAATTTTTTTGCTTTTTTGTTTTATTCAGATTTATCAAACTGGTGTAAAGTAGAACTGGCATAGTTGCCCATAGCGACCAATCATATTCCACCTTTCATTTTCCAAAGGAGCTGTGAAAAATAAAAGGTGGAATCTGATTGGTTGCTACGGGTAACTAAGCCATTTCTACTTTACACCAGTTTGATAAATCTCCCCCAGTGACTCTTATGTCCATGGGCTGTGACACGTATTACTGCCCAGTACTAATTCCAGACACAGCCCATGAACAAGAGTGGCCCTGTTTTTTACCCTTTTTTCCAATTGCTAAACAAGGCCTTTCATCTTTTTTACTGGCTATAGAATACTGACTATATTATGGCTTTAATAACTTTGTAAATGTGTGTGATCATCTACAGTTAGGCCTAGTTCACACTTCAGTTATTTGGTCAGTTATTTCCATCAGTTCTTGGGAGCCAAAACCAGGTTTGGGTCAAAAAAACTGAAGAAGTGCAAACCATATCATTAAACCAGATCTCTGTGGAGGCTTTACTACTGGTTTTGGCTCACAATAACTGATGGAAATAACTGACCAAGTACTGAAGTGTGAACTCAGCCTAAGTTTTATCCCATATACTCTAGATTAGAGATGAGCGAACCTTTAAAGATTCGGTTCGGTTTGTGAAGATGGTCAAGTGAGATAGCTGACAGTTATCCTCATGGGTTCTTTAAACTAAAACAAAAAATCCTGCAGTTTTCACACTGGCCACTATGTCTAATAATTGGCGCCACTTCTTGGTGTTTACAGATCACTATAATGGTATCACCTCTGTGTATAGATAACACAGGATCCACCATTCGCAATACGGTGGTTGTCAGAGCTTATCTATAGAGTTGAGCGAACACCTGGATGTTCGGGTTCGAGAAGTTCGGCCGAACATCCCGGAAATGTTCGGGTTCGGGATCCGAACCCGATCCGAACTTCGTCCCGAACCCGAACCCCATTGAAGTCAATGGGGACCCGAACTTTTCGGCACTAAAAAGGCTGTAAAACAGCCCAGGAAAGAGCTAGAGGGCTGCAAAAGGCAGCAACATGTAGGTAAATCCCCTGCAAACAAATGTGGATAGGGAAATGAATTAAAATAAAAATTAAATAAATAAAAATTAACCAAAATCAATTGGAGAGAGGTTCCATAGCAGAGAATCTGGCTTCCCGTCACCCACCACTGGAACAGTCCATTCTCAGATATTTAGGCCCCGGCACCCAGGCAGAGGAGAGAGGTCCCGTAACAGAGAATCTGTCTTCATGTCAGCAGAGAATTAGTCTGCATGTCATAGCAGAGAATGAGGCTTCACGTCAGCCACCACTGCAACAGTCCATTGGCATATATTTAGGCCCAGCACACACACAGGCAGAGGAGAGAGGTCCCGTAACAGAGAATCTGGCTTCATGTCAGCAGAGAATCAGTCTGCATGTCATAGCAGAGAATCAGGCTTCACGTCAGCCACCACTGCAACAGTCCATTGTCATAAATTTAGGCCCAGCACCCAGGCAGAGGAGAGAGGTCCCGTAACAGAGAATCTGGCTTCATGTCAGCAGAGAATCAGTCTTCATATCATAGCAGAGAATCAGGCTTCACGTCACCCACCACTGTAAGAGTCAATTTTCATAAATTTAGGCCCAGAACCCAGGCAGAGGAGAAAGGTCCCGTAACAGACAATCTGGCTTCATGTCAGCAGAGAATCAGTCTTCATATCATAGCAGAGAATCAGGCTTCACGTCACCCACCACTGTAAGAGTCAATTTTCATAAATTTAGGCCCAGAACCCAGGCAGAGGAGAAAGGTCCCGTAACAGACAATCTGGCTTCATGTCAGCAGAGAATCAGTCTTCATATCATAGCAGAGAATCAGGCTTCACGTCACCCACCACTGTAAGAGTCAATTTTCATAAATTTAGGCCCAGAACCCAGGCAGAGGAGAAAGGTCCCGTAACAGACAATCTGGCTTCATGTCAGCAGAGAATCAGTCTTCATATCATAGCAGAGAATCAGGCTTCACGTCACCCACCACTGTAAGAGTCAATTTTCATAAATTTAGGCCCAGAACCCAGGCAGAGGAGAAAGGTCCCGTAACAGACAATCTGGCTTCATGTCAGCAGAGAATCAGTCTTCATATCATAGCAGAGAATCAGGCTTCACGTCACCCACCACTGTAAGAGTCAATTTTCATAAATTTAGGCCCAGAACCCAGGCAGAGGAGAAAGGTCCCGTAACAGACAATCTGGCTTCATGTCAGCAGAGAATCAGTCTTCATATCATAGCAGAGAATCAGGCTTCACGTCACCCACCACTGTAAGAGTCAATTTTCATAAATTTAGGCCCAGAACCCAGGCAGAGGAGAAAGGTCCCGTAACAGACAATCTGGCTTCATGTCAGCAGAGAATCAGTCTTCATATCATAGCAGAGAATCAGGCTTCACGTCACCCACCACTGTAAGAGTCAATTTTCATAAATTTAGGCCCAGAACCCAGGTAGAGGAGAAAGGTCCCGTAACAGACAATCTGGCTTCATGACAGCAGAGAATCAGTCTGCATGTCATAGCAGAGAATCAGGCTTCACGTCAGCCACCACTGCAACAGTCCATTGTCATAAATTTAGGCCCAGCACCCAGGCAGAGGAGAGAGGTCCCGTAACAGACAATCTGGCTTCATGTCAGCAGAGAATTAGTCTGCATGTCATAGCAGAGAATCAGGCTTCATGTCAGCCACCACTGCAACAGTCCATTGGCATATATTTAGGCCTAGCACACAGGCAGAGGAGAGGTTCATTCAACTTTGGGTAGCATCGCAATATAATGGTAAAATGAAAATAAAAATAGGATTGAATGAGGAAGTGCCCTGGAGTCCAATAATATATGGTTATGGGGAGGTAGTTAATGTCTAATCTGGACAAGGGACGGACAGGTCCTGTGGGATCCATGCCTGGTTCATTTTTATGAACGTCAGCTTGTCCACATTGGCTGTAGACAGGCGGCTGCGTTTGTCTGTAATGACGCCCCCTGCCGTGCTGAATACACGTTCAGACAAAACGCTGGCTGCCGGGCAGGCCAGCACCTCCAAGGCATAAAAGGCTAGCTCTGGCCACGTGGACAATTTAGAGACCCAGAAGTTGAATGGGGCCGAACCATCAGTCAGTACGTGGAGGGGTGTGCACACGTACTGTTCCACCATGTTAGTGAAATGTTGCCTCCTGCTAACACGTTGCGTATCAGGTGGTGGTGCAGTTAGCTGTGGCGTGTTGACAAAAGTTTTCCACATCTCTGCCATGCTAACCCTGCCCTCAGAGGAGCTGGCCGTGACACAGCTGCCTTGGCGACCTCTTGCTCCTCCTCTGCCTTGGCCTTGGGCTTCCACTTGTTCCCCTGTGACATTTGGGAATGCTCTCAGTAGCGCGTCTACCAACGTGCGCTTGTACTCGCGCATCTTCCTATCACGCTCCAGTGCAGGAAGTAAGGTGGGCACATTGTCTTTGTAGCGTGGATCCAGCAGGGTGGCAACCCAGTAGTCCGCACAGGTTAAAATGTGGGCAACTCTGCTGTCGTTGCGCAGGCACTGCAGCATGTAGTCGCTCATGTGTGCCAGGCTGCCCAGGGGTAAGGACAAGCTGTCCTCTGTGGGAGGCGTATCGTCATCGTCCTGCCTTTCCCCCCAGCCACGCACCAGTGATGGACCCGAGCTGCGTTGGGTGCCACCCCGCTGTGACCATGCTTCATCCTCATCCTCCTCCACCTCCTCCTCATCCTCGTCCTCCTCGTCCTCCAGTAGTGGGCCCTGGCTGGCCACATTTGTACCTGGCCTCTGCTGTTGCAAAAAACCTCCCTCTGAGTCACTTCGAAGAGACTGGCCTGAAAGTGCTAAAAATGACCCCTCTTCCTCATCCTCCTCCTCCTCCTCCTGGGCCACCTCCTGTTCCATCATCGCCCTAAGTGTTTTCTCAAGGAGACATAGAAGTGGTATTGTAACGCTGATAACGGTGTCATCGCCACTGGCCATGTTGGTGGAGTACTCGAAACAGCGCAACAGGGCACACAGGTCTCGCATGGAGGCCCAGTCATTGGTGGTGAAGTGGTGCTGTTCTGTAGTGCGACTGACCCGTGCGTGCTGCAGCTGAAACTCCACTATGGCCTGCTGCTGCTCGCACAGTCTGTCCAGCATGTGCAAGGTGGAGTTCCACCTGGTGGGCACGTCGCATATGAGGCGGTGAGCGGGAAGGCCGAAGTTACGCTGTAGCGCAGACAGGCGAGCAGCGGCAGGATGTGAACGCCGGAAGCGCGAACAGACGGCCCGCACTTTATGCAGCAGCTCTGACATGTCGGGGTAGTTGTGAATGAACTTCTGCACCACCAAATTCAGCACATGCGCCAAGCAAGGGATGTGCGTCAAATTGGCTAGTCCCAGAGCTGCAACGAGATTTCGCCCATTATCACACACCACCAGGCCGGGCTTGAGGCTCACCGGCAGCAACCACTCGTCGGTCTGTTGTTCAATACCCCGCCACAACTCCTGTGCGGTGTGGGGCCTGTCCCCCAAACATATGAGTTTCAGAATGGCCTGCTGACGTTTACCCCGGGCTGTGCTGAAGTTGGTGGTGAAGGTGTGTGGCTGACTGGATGAGCAGGTGGAAGAAGAGGAGGAGGAAGCCGAGAAGGAGGAGGTGGCAACAGGAGGCAAAGAATGTTGCCCTGCGATCCTTGGCGGCGGCAGGACGTGCGCCAAACAGCTCTCCGCCTGGGGCCCAGCTGCCACTACATTTACCCAGTGTGCAGTTAGGGAGATATAGCGTCCCTGGCCGTGCTTACTGGTCCACGTATCTGTGGTTAGGTGGACCTTGCTACAGATGGCGTTGCGCAGTGCACACTTGATTTTATCGGATACTTGGTTGTGCAGGGAAGGCACGGCTCTCTTGGAGAAGTAGTGCCGGCTGGGAACAACATACTGTGGGACAGCAAGCGACATGAGCTGTTTGAAGCTGTCTGTGTCCACCAGCCTAAATGACAGCATTTCATAGGCCAGTAGTTTAGAAATGCTGGCATTCAGGGCCAGGGATCGAGGGTGGCTAGGTGGGAATTTACGCTTTCTATCAAATGTTTGTGAGATGGAGAGCTGAACGCTGGCGTGTGACATGGTTGAGACGCTTGGTGACGGAGGTGGTGGTGGTGGTGTTGGTGGTACATCCCCTGTTTGCTGGGCGGCAGGTGCCAACGTTCCTCCAGAGGCGGAGGAAGAGGCCGAGGCGGCAGCAGCAGAATAGGCCGAGGCGGCAGCAGCAGAAGAGGTAGCAGGGGGAGCCTGAGTGACTTCCTTGGTTTTAAGGTGTTTACTCCACTGCAGTTCATGCTTTGCATGCAGGTGCCTGGTCATGCAGGTTGTGCTCAGGTTCAGAACGTTAATGCCTCGCTTCAGGCTCTGATGGCACAGCGTGCAAACCACTCGGGTCTTGTCGTCAGCACATTGTTTGAAGAAGTGCCATGCCAGGGAACTCCTTGAAGCTGCCTTTGGGGTGCTCGGTCCCAGATGGCGGCGGTCAGTAGCAGGCGGAGTCTCTTGGCGGCGGGTGTTCTGCTTTTGCCCACTGCTCCCTCTTTTGCTACGCTGTTGGCTCGGTCTCACCACTGCCTCTTCCTCCGAACTGTGAAAGTCAGTGGCACGACCTTCATTCCATGTGGGGTCTAGGACCTCATCGTCCCCTGCATCGTCTTCCACCCAGTCTTGATCCCTGACCTCCTGTTCAGTCTGCACACTGCAGAAAGACGCAGCAGTTGGCACCTGTGTTTCGTCATCATCAGAGACATGCTGAGGTGGTATTCCCATGTCCTCATCATCAGGAAACATAAGTGGTTGTGCGTCAGTGCATTCTATGTCTTTCACCGCTGGGGAAGGGCTAGGTGGATGCCCTTGGGAAACCCTGCCAGCGGAGTCTTCAAACAGCATAAGAGACTGCTGCATAACTTGAGGCTGAGACAGTTTCCCTGGTATGCATGGGGGTGATGTGACAGACTGATGGGGTTGGTTTTCAGGCGCCATCTGTGCGCTTTCTGCAGAAGACTGGGTGGGAGATAATGTGAACGTGCTGGATCCACTGTCGGCCACCCAATTGACTAATGCCTGTACCTGCTCAGGCCTTACCATCCTTAGAACGGCATTGGGCCCCACCATATATCGCTGTAAATTCTGGCGGCTACTGGGACCTGAGGTAGTTGGTACACTAGGACGTGTGGATGTGGCAGAACGGCCACGTCCTCTCCCAGCACCAGAGGGTCCACTAACACCACCACGACCATGTCCACGTCCGCGTCCCTTACTAGATGTTTTTCTCATTGTTATGGTTCACCACAACAACAAATATATTATTTGGCCCAATGTATTGTATTCAAATTCAGCGGGATATAAATTTGAGGCCTAGTATTTAGGCGCTGGGTGACCGGTATGGATTTAGTGACAGAATTAGACTTGGAAATGCACAGAAGCGTGTGTGTGAAGTTATTCTGAATGACCCAATGTGCACCTTGAATATTATATACCCTTTTTGGGATAGATTTCAAATAGCTCTGATATAGCAGGAACCACTAAATTATGAAATTGCTAAATTGGGAATTGTACTTCAACCCAGAACAAAAAATGTGCTTTGACGGGCACTAAATAACTTTCCCAGCTACAACAGGACAGCGGTAACGAGAGATTTAGAGGGATTTAAATTTGAGGCCTAGTATTTAGGCGCTGGGTCACCGGTATGGATTTAGTGACAGAATTAGACTTGGAAATGCACAGAAGCGTGTGTGTGAAGTTATTCTGAATGACCCTATGTGCACCTTCAATATTATATACCCTTTTAGGGATAGATTTCAAATAGCTCTGATATAGCAGAAACCACTAAATTATGAAATTGCTAAATTGGGAATTGTACTTCAACCCAGAACAAAAAATGTGCTTTGACGGACACTAAATATCTTGCCCAGCAACAACAGTACAGCGGTGGGTAACGAGAGATTTAGAGGGATTTAAATTTGAGGCCTAGTATTTAGGCGCTGGGTCACCGGTATGGATTTAGTGACAGAATTAGACTTGGAAATGCACAGAAGCGTGTGTGTGAAGTTATTCTGAATGACCCAATGTGCACCTTCAATATTATATACCCTTTTAGGGATAGATTTCAAATAGCTCTGATATAGCAGAAACCACTAAATTATGAAATTGCTAAATTGGGAATTGTACTTCAACCCAGAACAAAAAATGTGCTTTGACGGACACTAAATATCTTGCCCAGCAACAACAGTACAGCGGTGGGTAACGAGAGATTTAGAGGGATTTAAATTTGAGGCCTAGTATTTAGGCGCTGGGTGACAGGTATGGGTTTAGTGACAGAATTAGACTTGGAAATACACAGTAGCGGGTGTGTGTGAAGTTATTCTGAATGACCCTATGTGCACCTTCAATATTATATACCCTTTTAGGGATAGATTTCAAATAGCTCTGATATAGCAGAAACCACTAAATTATGAAATTGCTAAATTGGGAATTGTACTTCAACCCAGAACAAAAAATGTGCTTTGACGGACACTAAATATCTTGCCCAGCAACAACAGTACAGCGGTGGGTAACGAGAGATTTAGAGGGATTTAAATTTGAGGCCTAGTATTTAGGCGCTGGGTCACCGGTATGGATTTAGTGACAGAATTAGACTTGGAAATGCACAGAAGCGTGTGTGTGAAGTTATTCTGAATGACCCAATGTGCACCTTCAATATTATATACCCTTTTAGGGATAGATTTCAAATAGCTCTGATATAGCAGAAACCACTAAATTATGAAATTGCTAAATTGGGAATTGTACTTCAACCCAGAACAAAAAATGTGCTTTGACGGACACTAAATATCTTGCCCAGCAACAACAGTACAGCGGGTAACGAGAGATTTAGAGGGATTTAAATTTGAGGCCTAGTATTTAGGCGCTGGGTGACAGGTATGGGTTTAGTGACAGAATTAGACTTGGAAATACACAGTAGCGGGTGTGTGTGAAGTTATTCTGAATGACCCAATGTGCACCTTCAATATTATATACCCTTTTTGGGATAGATTTCAAATAGCTCTGATATAGCAGGAACCACTAAATTATGAAATTGCTAAATTGGGAATTGTACTTCAACCCAGAACAAAAAATGTGCTTTGACGGACACTAAATATCTTGCCCAGCAACAACAGTACAGCGGTAACGAGAGATTTAGCGGGATATAAATTTGAGGCCTAGTATTTAGGCGCTGGGTCACCGGTATGGATTTAGTGACAGAATTAGACTTGGAAATGCACAGAAGCGTGTGTGTGAAGTTATTCTGAATGACCCTATGTGCACCTTCAATATTATATACCCTTTTAGGGATAGATTTCAAATAGCTCTGATATAGCAGAAACCACTAAATTATAAAATTGCTAAATTGGGAATTGTACTTCAACCCAGAACAAAAAATGTGCTTTGACGGACACTAAATATCTTGCCCAGCAACAACAGTACAGCGGTAACGAGAGATTTAGAGGGATTTAAATTTGAGGCCTAGTATTTAGGCGCTGGGTGACAGGTATGGGTTTAGTGACAGAATTAGACTTGGAAATACACAGTAGCGGGTGTGTGTGAAGTTATTCTGAATGACCCAATGTGCACCTTCAATATTATATACCCTTTTAGGGATAGATTCCAAATAGCTCTGATATAGCAGGAACCACTAAATTATGAAATTGCTAAATTGGGAATTGTACTTCAACCCAGAACAAAAAATGTGCTTTGACGGACACTAAATATCTTGCCCAGCAACAACAGTACAGCGGTAACGAGAGATTTAGAGGGATTTAAATTTGAGGCCTAGTATTTAGGCGCTGGGTGACAGGTATGGGTTTAGTGACAGAATTAGACTTGGAAATACACAGTAGCGGGTGTGTGTGAAGTTATTCTGAATGACCCAATGTGCACCTTCAATATTATATACCCTTTTAGGGATAGATTCCAAATAGCTCTGATATAGCAGGAACCACTAAATTATGAAATTGCTAAATTGGGAATTGTACTTCAACCCAGAACAAAAAATGTGCTTTGACGGACACTAAATATCTTGCCCAGCAACAACAGTACAGCGGTAACGAGAGATTTAGAGGGATTTAAATTTGAGGCCTAGTATTTAGGCGCTGGGTGACAGGTATGGGTTTAGTGACAGAATTAGACTTGGAAATACACAGTAGCGGGTGTGTGTGAAGTTATTCTGAATGACCCAATGTGCACCTTCAATATTATATACCCTTTTAGGGATAGATTCCAAATAGCTCTGATATAGCAGGAACCACTAAATTATGAAATTGCTAAATTGGGAATTGTACTTCAACCCAGAACAAAAAATGTGCTTTGACGGACACTAAATATCTTGCCCAGCAACAACAGTACAGCGGTAACGAGAGATTTAGCGGGATATAAATTTGAGGCCTAGTATTTAGGCGCTGGGTCACCGGTATGGATTTAGTGACAGAATTAGACTTGGAAATGCACAGAAGCGTGTGTGTGAAGTTATTCTGAATGACCCTATGTGCACCTTCAATATTATATACCCTTTTAGGGATAGATTTCAAATAGCTCTGATATAGCAGAAACCACTAAATTATGAAATTGCTAAATTGGGAATTGTACTTCAACCCAGAACAAAAAATGTGCTTTGACGGACACTAAATATCTTGCCCAGCAACAACAGTACAGCGGTAACGAGAGATTTAGAGGGATTTAAATTTGAGGCCTAGTATTTAGGCGCTGGGTGACAGGTATGGGTTTAGTGACAGAATTAGACTTGGAAATACACAGTAGCGGGTGTGTGTGAAGTTATTCTGAATGACCCAATGTGCACCTTCAATATTATATACCCTTTTAGGGATAGATTCCAAATAGCTCTGATATAGCAGGAACCACTAAATTATGAAATTGCTAAATTGGGAATTGTACTTCAACCCAGAACAAAAAATGTGCTTTGACGGACACTAAATATCTTGCCCAGCAACAACAGTACAGCGGTAACGAGAGATTTAGAGGGATTTAAATTTGAGGCCTAGTATTTAGGCGCTGGGTGACAGGTATGGGTTTAGTGACAGAATTAGACTTGGAAATACACAGTAGCGGGTGTGTGTGAAGTTATTCTGAATGACCCAATGTGCACCTTCAATATTATATACCCTTTTAGGGATAGATTCCAAATAGCTCTGATATAGCAGGAACCACTAAATTATGAAATTGCTAAATTGGGAATTGTACTTCAACCCAGAACAAAAAATGTGCTTTGACGGACACTAAATATCTTGCCCAGCAACAACAGTACAGCGGTAACGAGAGATTTAGAGGGATTTAAATTTGAGGCCTAGTATTTAGGCGCTGGGTGACAGGTATGGGTTTAGTGACAGAATTAGACTTGGAAATACACAGTAGCGGGTGTGTGTGAAGTTATTCTGAATGACCCAATGTGCACCTTCAATATTATATACCCTTTTAGGGATAGATTCCAAATAGCTCTGATATAGCAGGAACCACTAAATTATGAAATTGCTAAATTGGGAATTGTACTTCAACCCAGAACAAAAAATGTGCTTTGACGGACACTAAATATCTTGCCCAGCAACAACAGTACAGCGGTAACGAGAGATTTAGAGGGATTTAAATTTGAGGCCTAGTATTTAGGCGCTGGGTGACAGGTATGGGTTTAGTGACAGAATTAGACTTGGAAATACACAGTAGCGGGTGTGTGTGAAGTTATTCTGAATGACCCAATGTGCACCTTCAATATTATATACCCTTTTAGGGATAGATTCCAAATAGCTCTGATATAGCAGGAACCACTAAATTATGAAATTGCTAAATTGGGAATTGTACTTCAACCCAGAACAAAAAATGTGCTTTGACGGACACTAAATATCTTGCCCAGCAACAACAGTACAGCGGTAACGAGAGATTTAGAGGGATTTAAATTTGAGGCCTAGTATTTAGGCGCTGGGTGACAGGTATGGGTTTAGTGACAGAATTAGACTTGGAAATACACAGTAGCGGGTGTGTGTGAAGTTATTCTGAATGACCCAATGTGCACCTTCAATATTATATACCCTTTTTGGGATAGATTTCAAATAGCTCTGATATAGCAGGAACCACTAAATTATGAAATTGCTAAATTGGGAATTGTATTTCAACCCAGAACAAGAAATGTGCTTGAACGGACACTAAATAACTCGCCCAGCTACAGCACTAGGGACAGATTTAGCTGGATATAAATTTGAGGCCTAGTATTTAGGCGCTGGGTGACCGGTATGGATTTAGTGACAGAATTAGACTGGGATATGGCCAAAAAATAAACAGACTATTGCTGGTTAAATGCACTTGGTGTGACAGCTTCACCCTGATGTAGGCTTTAGCCAAAAAACAACCACACCATTGAGGGTTAAATGCACTTGGTGACAGGCGCAGCTTGCCCCTGATTTTGTATATGGCCAAAAAATGAACAGACTATTGCTGGTTAAATGCACTTGGTGTGACAGCTTCACCCTGATGTAGGCTTTAGCCAAAAAACAACCACACCATTGAGGGTTAAATGCACTTGGTGACAGGCGCAGCTTGCCCCTGATTTTGTATATGGCCAAAAAATGAACAGACTATTGCTGGTTAAATGCACTTGGTGTCACAGCTTCACCCTGATGTAGGCTTTAGCCAAAAAACAACCACACCATTGAGGGTTAAATGCACTTGGTGACAGGCGCAGCTTGCCCCTGATTTTGTATATGGCCAAAAAATGAACAGACTATTGCTGGTTAAATGCACTTGGTGTGACAGCTTCACCCTGATGTAGGCTTTAGCCAAAAAACAACCACACCATTGAGGGTTAAATGCACTTGGTCGCAGCTTGTGCTGGCGCACCACAAGACACAAAATGGCCGCCGATCACCCCAGAAAAATGAGACTGACAAACGGTCTGTGCAGCCTAAAAACAGTGAGCAATTGAGGATCAGCAGCTCAATGATCCACAGCTGCAGATCGATCAGTTAATCAAGTCCTTTGGAGGAGTTAATCTGCCTAATCTCGCCCTACTGTCGCAGCCGCAACCTCTCCCTACGCTAATCAGAGCAGAGTGACGGGCGGCGCTATGTGACTCCAGCTTAAATAGAGGCTGGGTCACATGGTGCTCTGGCCAATCACAGCCATGCCAATAGTAGGCATGGCTGTGATGGCCTCTTGGGGCAAGTAGTATGACGCTTGTTGATTGGCTGCTTTGCAGCCTTTCAAAAAGCGCCAAGAAAGCGTCACAAAAGCGCCAAGAAAGCGACGAACACCGAACCCGAACCCGGACTTTTACGAAAATGTCCGGGTTCGGGTCCGTGTCACGGACACCCCAAAATTCGGTACGAACCCGAACTATACAGTTCGAGTTCGCTCATCCCTACTTATCTATTCTTTTCTTGTACAATGTCCTCTACAATGTCCTCTGCACAGATCACAGAGCATGCCTAGAAAACTTTCCCATAAAAGTCAATGAGGTCTCCTCACCGTTGTGTCTATGGCCCATGGAGCTGCCATAAAGCAATTTTTTTTAAAGCTGTTAAAACATCTCAGACAAGATGGCTGCCCCCATAATCATGTTCATAACAGAAAATAAAAAATTATATAATCAGAAAATAAAAACAGATTACGGTAGTTTTACTATCTGATTATATTATAACTGGCACATTGTGGTATTGCTGACACATTTCCTTTAAGTTGAAGCATTTAGCTTGCTTCATGTATAAGGGACAAATGCAGCTTTATGGCTCTCCAGGGTGTAGCTGGCGGTCTATGCGGTTTGTATATTTGTACGTGTTTTGTCGGTTGCAATCACAGGATGGACTTACAGTAAACAATGATTTCATCAATGAAGGTTGTGACTGGTTATTTCCTGCCAGCTAATCTGTATGCAAACAACTTTCGATCACTGTTTTCCCATCTCAGGACTTTACTTTATTGACATCTGAGAAAATATACATGCCATGTACAGTAACTGTATTTTACATTATGCAGATGAATGTAAAAGAGGCCTCATTGATTATCTAAAAAATTACATTTAGAGGAAAGTAGGGGTGGACTGGGAACAGCTGCCATCAACAGCTGCCATTGGGCAATTTTGCTGTAAGGGTATGGCCGATCTACCGCTAGAATTAAGAATCAATACAAAAAGTAAGGGAAATATAGGCACATTTGTAACAGGGCCCCACACTACCATGTGCCATTTTTGATACCATTGATTTATGAGGCAGGGCCTACCTTTAGGCCTTCTGAGGCACCAGGTCTTGGGTGATCATAGTTACCAATTGCAGTGTCCCACTCAAGTAACCGTGGGCCCGCAAACGTATCTTAATTATGTATTAATGCCATGTGATATGCCTGTATTTTGTATTTTATCTCCTGTCATATTCTCCATGTCACAATGTGATTCCATATGCAAAAATCCTTTACACAGGCCTAGTCAGGGTGCACTACACTTGTTTCTCCACAAGATGGAGCTGTGTCAGTGTGTATATATAGCTAAGCTCAGACCTAAGTTAGGCTGTGCAAAAGTGTGCAGTTGTGTGCTGTTCTGTGCAGTTCAGTTCCTGGTTGAGGTAAATCCAAACCAGTGCAGATGAGCTCAGGTAAATCCAAGTGAGAGTTCAGTTGAATGCAGTTCTCTCATGAGCCTTCAAGAAAGCAACAGCCATGTAGCTGAATATCGGGAGGGAGGCCCCTTCCTAGCCTCTCTACTCTGTCCTTGTCGGCTCCACAGCCCAGGGTTAAGGCCTGCAAGTATTCTTCCTAGAGGTGAGCAATCCACTCCTATAGATCGCTCCTCCAGGGTGACCAAAGTCTAAACTGTATGCAGCCGAGTATTTAAAGGGACACTGACAGGCCCAATAAGCATATTTAGCTATATATATGCATGCATAGGTCTTCTAATGTGTATTAAAAACATATAAGTCTAACCCCTGTCCACCTTATAAATACAGCAAAATCATGTTTGATAACCTAATGTAACCGCTCTTCATTCTGCCCAAGGGGCGGCGTTCTGAAGCGCTGGAGAGGAGTGCCCGGCGCAGGCGCAGAATGGAGAGGCTGAAGTGGCCTCAAAGAAGCAGAGGGGATGCAGGCGCGATGTGATCCCGGCGAGTGAGGGTGCCGGGCGCATGCAGAAGCTGAAAGTGAGGTCGATGCCCATAGCTTTCTATTGGGCATGCGCGGGATCTCGGAACGTCGGGGACAGCAGAAGCCGCCCAGCGAAGTGAATATTGATGAGCTGGGTGGCACTTGAAAACGGCGGGTTGGGGCGCGTGTGTGCGCCCATGTGGAGCTAAAACGCCGCCCCTTGGGCAGAAAGAAGAGCGATTACATCAGGTTATCAAACATGATTTTGCTGTAGTTATAAGGTGGACAGGGGTTAGACTTATATGTTTTTAATACACATCAGAAGACCTGTGCATTCATAAATATAGATAATTATGCTTATTAGACCTGTCAGTGTCCCTTTAAGCAATTATCACGTTTATGCAAGATAGTCATTACCTAAGGACTTATTAGGCACCTTTGTAGTAGGTGTAGGAGATAGCTTGAAGCATCCACACCTCCAGTTCAAACTCTGAGGACAGTCAGGCCAACTGTCAGAACAACATTGGAATAGAAGTTTCAGGATTCAGAAAAGCACCTTTAATCAAGGATTAGGATCAGGTCGGAGTTGTTACCAGTGTAAGACTTTAATTATTACCAGCCTAGTCTGAGCATTAGTTTTCTTATGTATTACATAATTTGCATTTCCCTTTCCTCATATGTATGGGAGATTGTGCTTAATGCGGGATTAAGCACAATCTCCCATACATATGGGGAAAGGGAAATGCCAATGGATGTACTGTAATCAAGAGTCATCGTCAGTAAAGTACCATTTGGAGTTTCACCCTGCTTACCTCAGACTCAGTCCCTCTATTAACACTATAGTAAATGGTTGTACCTCCAGACAAAAGGTAATGGCGTCACGACTACAAGGGACCTTACCACTGGCACATTAATACAGACCATCAAGGGCACCTCAAACCACCTTCTGGCCTGTGTCCCTTACACCAGAGTGTGCCCCAGAGAATTCCTGCGCCGTTCTCCTCATCACTTATGCGAGCCTGCCCAGGGACGACATAACTGTGAGTAACCAGAACTGTATTTACCTCGGCCCACCTATTGCTCACAGCGTGACCTCACACATAATTCCCCTACTAGGTCTGGCATACCGCACAATGGTCCCAAATGTTCAGGAACAATCATGGAATATTTGTCTGATCAGGCTTATGTAAACCCCAGGAGTGGTTGTTAGTGAGTGGGTATAGGAAATGGCTCAAATTTACCAACAGAAATGTTGGTAAGTATGGGCGGGACTGATATCTATACACCCCCTATTGCTGCTGTTTTTATAGCGAAAACTTTTCAAAGTGATTGAAGACAAACCTTCTATCGGGTTAAAAACTTATCTGAAATGGATAGATTTGTATAGAACATTACAAAGATTAAAGGGCTGGAGAATGGTGGATTTTATGAGTAAGGGAATTAAAAAGGAAAATGGAGACATCATCAGTATGAAAAAGCTAGGAAATTATTACAACAGTATTGAGAATAAGGTCATGTGCAGTGGTTATCAGTGTGTGGTATTTACAAACAAATTATTAATGTACTAGTGTACTGTGTGACATTCCTGTACTATGCCCTATGTTTATTCCCTGTGGTGTGGCATCGCTGTGATTATTATGCCTATGTTGTGTTGTAACTGTATTTATTTTCCCTGTATTCTGACATCACAGTGTTTATTATTCCTGTGCTATGACATCACTGTCTTTTACCTCTATTGTGAAATCACTGTGTTTATTATCCCTGTATTGTGACCTCACTATGTTTATTCCCTGTGCTGTGACATCACTGCATTAATGTTCCCTGTACTGTGACATCACTGTGTTTATAATTTCTGTGCCGAGACATCACTGTTTATTATACCTTACTGTGGCATCACTATTGTTTATTATCTCTCTATTGTGAAATCACTGTGTTTATTATCCCTGTATTGTGGCCTCACTATGTTTATTCCCTGTGCTGTGACATCACTGCATTAATGTTCCCTGTACTGTGACATCATTGTGTTTATCATTTCTGTGCCCAGACATCACTGTTTATTATACCTTACTGTGACATCACTATTGTTTATTATCTCTCTATTGTGATATTACTATCTTTATCATTCTGGACTGGTGGTGGGATCTATTTTGCATGCATTTTCCAGTTTCTGTGACAACACAGTGACATCACTGCAGAAATCAACATAATGAATATACATATAGTTAAAATTTCCTTTGCACAAAATATGGGGTAAGATGGATATTGATAAAATTGCATCAAATGTCCCCATTGGTTTGAATGCAAGTGATGGAATTATTAATGTCAGCAGTTACAAATAAACTGTAGTCTTGGAAATCCACTCTCAAATCCGTCACTTTCACATATTCTTCTCTATACAGTGTTAAAATTTGAGAAGATGGGACCAATAACCCTAAGAAAAGCCAGGGCCCTACTAATATACTTGCACAGTAAAGTTCAACCTTACTGAACCAGAAACTGTGCCTCCTACATAGCGATTACATAATAATAACCAGGTAATTGAAAAGAAGTGTGGAAGACTGGGCCGTTTGTCATGACGGTCTGGACTAGTGGAGTCCAGGACAAATGCCGTACACTTCAAAGATTTTCTAATCAGAGTTTCCCCTGTGACCCAACAATTCACATAACCAGTGATGATATGTTTATAGCATTTGTATATGAATTCCTATGATACCCGTACTTTGTTTACAGGTCCTAAGGGAAGAAAAGTTTGGAAATAATTTATTTAAGCCCTGAAAACAAAAATCAACTCAAAATGATTGTAAACAGTCACAAGTATAATGATAGGAATCCAGATAAACTGAAATACAGTATGTTTTCTTAAAGAGACAGTGTTATCAAAATGTTGTTTATCAAAATATCACTGCAAATGGCCCACATTAAGTCCTACCTTTTATTGAAAGCAAGATAAGAACTAAATATGTACAGTAGAATATATGTTAGAAGAGTCATTGAAGTAGAGGGGTATGCTATTAAATCAGTAAATATAATTTCAAGCAGTATTGAGTGCTACCAAGTAAACATTGGTTAAAATGGTTTTACTCTGAGAAAATTAAAATGTTGTGAGTTTAAATCAATGTGCAGAGTTGTTGTTTTTTTTATAATTCCACTTTTATACCATCACTGCACAATACCATTTATAGATTATGGAGTTAAAGGGACTTTCCAGTCCTTTTAAATTGATGACCTTTCAAATCAGCAGGGGCCTGAAATCTTGCACCCCTGCCAATCAGCTGTTCTTCAGTAGCTTTGGTGCTGTTAGTCATCCTCAGAACCAGTGTGTGTACGGTAGTGGCCAGCAGAGGCATTTCTAGGGTTTCAAGAGGAGGGGCCAAACCCCAATGCATATGTGCCACATTCCCCATCCAACCTGCCTCTCCCCTGCCCCAGTGCTAATTGCATACTTGGACAGACATTATATTCAGAAATACTAAACATACAGGAGTATGCGGCACTGCATACCTGTTACTTCCAGTGATTTATCTTCTGATTATACAAGTTCTCTTTCATTATCTTCTCCATTTGGCCCAGATTGCCATGACGACTTTTTAGCTATGTCTTTTCTCTGCAGAGTTTTTCCCTCCTATTGCCCAAACATTGACATCCTGCTGCTACCTCCAATACTGTGCCCACTGTGCTCCCAATAACCCCCAACATAATATAGTGAAAAAAAATAACATTACCATACAGATAGTCTCTCCCATACTAATAGAGCTCCAAAAAGTCCCACTAATTGTAATCCTCTCCTGGGGTGCCTTAATTACTAATAGTGCCCCCTACAGTGATAATGAGAGTGCCCCCATTAGTAGCAGTGCCCTCTACATTGTGCCCAATAATAATAATACCCAACCATGATCTCAGTAGTGATACAGTTCCCCAAAGTGCCCCCAGTAGTAATAAAGCCTGTAAAGTGCCCCCAGTAATAATAAAGCATCCTAAAGTGTTTCTAGTAGTATTAGGGCCCCCTAAAGTGTTCTTGGTAGTAATACTGCCCTACTAAGATGCTCCTAGTAGTAATAATGAGCCTACATAAGGTCCCATTACAGACCCCAGTAGTTATAATGTGTTCCTCTATAGTGCCCCCAGTAGTTATATTGTGCCCCTCTACATTAAAGTTATAATGGCCCCTCTCCTCTTATACACGTAATACCCCTTGTAGTGCAAACCTCCAGTAGTATGTTCTCCCGAAGTGACAAGGAAAACAAAATACTCACCTGAGTCCCTATCATACTTCCATCCGCAAAGCAGGCCACAGACTTATTCCAGCCTGAGTCGCCCACGTCACAGAACAGGTGGTCCCAATGAAGTCATTGTACTACCTGAATCCTGCCGCCATAACGTAATCACACTGCTTGCTTGATGTCATCCCTTTGTGATTGCCTAAGCAGTGTATCTGCTACATAGGCCTCAGGCCTAATTGTCCGGTGGCCTATCAAAGTGAATGGAGAGGACATAACCTATTGGCTACCAATAGATACATCTGCGGTAGCCAGTAAGTTTGGGGCCCTAGGAAAAATAGGGGCCCAAGCCTCAGTTATTTTGGCCTAGAAATGTCCATGATGGACAGAGCTAGTTACTGCAGCACTACTCCCCTTCACTTCAATATAAATGGTTTATTTTCTATTACCTTATTTCTACACTCTACAAGGCATGTTGCTTGTCATAAATAATTTCAGCATGGCACAGAGCAGATGATGTATTTCTTCTACCTGCCATCAGAAGAGGATCATTTACAAATCTCAAGAAGGATACCTTTCTGCATACTATGCTACAAATGGCTATTGGCTAGTTAATAGCATTAGAATATTTACATATTGCAGAAAAATGAAGAAGGGGGTAATCACAATTAGTAATATATGTAGCAGACATATTCGGCCTTGCATTTTAATTATAAGTTACCATCTAGCTTTGACTGATTAGGGTGGAGTGCTGATTGTAGTGTCAATTTAGATTCCGGCTTCACATCATTCTAGTTGTCAGGTATAGTGTTTGCCATGTGTATGTCTTCCCAGATTCTATTATAGTCTGGTATGTAGTACCACAGAATCTAATGTGATATCTGTATATTATGGTATATGTAGTTCCACTAAGTTTTGTGTGCTTCAGTTTTGGGGAATTTTTCTGTTCCTGTGATGTTGAATTGTCCTGGTTGAATTGCTGGGTGGAATTGCGACAGTTCAGTGTTGCTCTGTTTCTCTTCACTGATATACAGGGTGGGCCATTTATATGGATACACCTTAATAAAATGGGAATGGTTGGTGATATTAACTTCCTGTTTGTGGCACATTAGTATATCTGAGGAGGGAAACTTTTCAAGATGGGTGGTGACCATGGCTGCCATTTTGAATCCAACTTTTGTTTTTTCAATAGGAAGAGGGTCATGTGACACATCAAACTTATTGGGAATTTCACAAGAAAAACAATGGTGTGCTTGGTTTTAACGTAACTTTATTCTTTCATGAGCTATTTACACGTTTCTGACCACTTATAAAATGTGTTCAATGTGCTGCCCATTGTGTTGGATTGTCAATGCAACCCTCTTCTCCCACTCTTCACACAATGATAGGAACACCGCAGGAGAAATGCTAGCACGGGCTTCCAGTATCCGTAGTTTCAGGTGCTGCACATCAGGTGCTGCGCATATGCTGTGAAGATACGAGATGTGCAGCACCTGAAACTACGGATACTGGAAGCCTGTGCTAGCATTTCTCCTGCGGTGTTTCTATCAGTGTGTGAAGAATGGGAGAAGAGGGTTGCATTGACAATCCAACACAATGGGGCAGCACATTGAACACATTTTATAAGTGGTCAGAAACTTGTAAATAACTCATGAAAGAATAAAGTTACGTTAAAACCAAGCACACCATTGTTTTTCTTGTGAAATTCCCAATAAGTTTGATGTGTCACAAGACCCTCTTCCTATTGAAAAAACAAAAGTTGGATTCAAAATGGCCAACTTCAAAATGGCCACCATGGTTACACCCATCTTGAAAAGTTTCCCCCCTCACATATACTATTGTGCCACAAACAGGAAGTTAATATCACCAACCATTCCCATTTTATTAAGGTGTATCCATATAAATGGCCCACCCTGTACACTGTACATCTACTGTACCTCTATACCATATACTGTATCTGCCATAAGTGCTTCATTTATATGGTTTTTGCAACTGTTAAGTTGTTGTGCAACTTAGCCCTACTGTAAGTTCTTGGGGTACCATGAGACACAGTTAGGATGTGGAAAAAGAGACTGCTACAGGTAAAGTCCAGTAGTGTGATCTTGTCCATAGTGACAATCACATGCTATCTAAAAGCCACATATCATTTCAGACATTCAGATTAACTATTAACATGGTAGATTTTTTCAGCTTTAAGTTTTCAATTCATTTCTGGTATTTTTATTGTAAGCTGGTACTTACACTGAACAAAAATATAAACGCAACACTTTCGGTTTTGCTCCCATTTTGCATGAGCTGAACTCAAAGATCTGAAACATTTTCTACATACACAAAAGACCCATTACTCTCAAATATTGTTCACAAATCTGTCTAAATCTGTGTTAGTGAGCACTTCTTCTTTTCTGAGATAATCCATCCCACCTCAGGTGTGGCATATCAAGGTGCTGATTAGACACAATTAATATTGCACAGGTGTGCCTTAGACTGCCACAATAAAAGGACACTCTTAAATGTGCCCAGTTTTGTCTTACTGGGGGGAGGGCTCAGAAAACCAGTCAGTATCTGGTATGGCCACCATTTGCCTCACGCAGTGCAACACATCTCCGTCACATAGAGTTGATCAGGTTGTTGATTGTGGCCTGTGGAATGTTGGTCCACTCCTCTTCAATAGCTGTGCAAAGATGCAGAATATTGGCAGGAATTGGAACACGCTGTCGTATACGCCGATCCAGAGCATCCCAAACATACTCAATGGGTGACATGTCCAGTGAGGATGCTGGCCATGCAAGAACTGGGATGTTTTCAGCTTCCAGGAATTGTGTACAGATCCTTGCCATATGGGGCCGTGCATCATCATGCTGCAACATGAGGTGATCTTCGTGGATGAATGGCACAACAATGGGCCTCAGGATCTCGTTACAGTATCTGTGCATTCCAAATGCCATCAATAAAATGCACCTGTGTTCATTGTCCATAACATACACCTGCCCATATCATAACCCCACCGCCACCATGGGCCACTCGATCCACAACGTTGACGTCAGCAAACCGCTCACCCACACAACGCCACACACGCTGTCTACCATCTGCCCTGAACAGTGAAAACCAGGACTCATCCATGAACAGAACTCCTCTCCAACGTGCCAGACGCCATTGAATGTGAGTATTTGCCCACTCAAGTCAGTTACGACGACGAACTGCAGTCAGGTCCAGACCCCGATGAGGACGATGAACATGCAGATGAGCCTGAGACGGTTTCTGACAGTTTGTGCAGAAATTCTTTGGTTATGCAAACCGATTGTTGCTGCAGCTGTCTGGGTGGCTGGTCTCAGATGATCATGGAGGTGAACATGCTGGATGTGGAGGTCCTGGGCTGGTGCTTTTACACGTGGTCCGCGGTTGTGAAGCCGGGTGGATGTACTGCCAAATTCTCAGAAACGCCTTTGGAAACGGCTTATGGTAGAGAAATTAACATTCCTTGCACTGGTAACAGCAGGTAGACATTCCTGCAGTCAGCATGCCAATTGCACGCTCCCTCAAACATTGCGACATCTGTGGCATTGTGCTGTGTGATCAAACTGCACATTTCAGAGTGGGCTTTTATTGTGGGCAGTCTAAGGCACACCTGTGCAATATTCATGCTGTCTAATCAGCAACTTGATATGCCACACCTGTGAGATAGGATGGATTATCTCGGCAAAGGAGAAGTGCTCACTAACACCGATTTAGACAGATTTGTGAACAATATTTGAGAGTAATGGGTCTTTTGTGTATGTAGAAAATGTTTCAGATCTTTGAGTTCAGCTCATGCAAAATGAGAGCAAAACCAAAAGTGTTGCGTTTATATTTTTGTTCAGTGTATATAAGTACATATTCGAGTACAGTATTTGTTAAAGGGAACTTGTCAGAATAGTACCACCAATGCCTAAAAGTTCTTGCTCCAGTCTCAAATAATGTTCTTATTAGACTAAAAAGGTGCCTCAAAATGATAAAAAACAACTTTGTTGCCTCCCCGCACCATATACAAAGAATGTACCTGAAGTCAGGGAGGTGGAAATGACTCCAAAAAGACAAAATGAAAAAAAGTTAAGGCTCAATGAAATCTTACCTCTCCTGGCTTGATTGATGTCCGGCGGAGATTATTAACATTATTACAGACTGAGACAAAGTGAACAAAAATGGCAAATGTGCAAGATTTCATCCCAGTTTGTAATCCGAGACATCAATCAAGTCAAAAGATGCAAGATATAGGCATGGAGAGCTTGACCTCTTTGAGCTGCATTTCTACCCTCTTGACTTCAAGAACTGAACTTGCATACAACACATGAAGGGATTAACAATATCTTCCATTGTCTTCACAGTAAAACTTTACAAAAACAATACTATTTATTTTCAGCCAATTTTGTAGACAAATTAATGGGAACTGTTTTAAAGGAGACATCCTCTCTGATTGGAACAACTCTCTTTCCCTTTACTACTCTACACAAACTTCCAATTCTACTGCTTCTTTAATTCTACCATCCTGTTGTTTACCTCATTACTGTGCATGGTGCTGCTCCTGGTGCCCTCATGACCATAGTTACCACCAAAAATATAGTGCCAATAATTGTGCCCCCTTTGTGCTCTTAGTGCCTAACTCATAGTAATGATGCTCCCTTACTGCTCTTACACCGTAAAAGTGCCCTGCCGTCTTACTGCCCAACACACAAAGTGCCCCCTCAATGTATCCACAGAGTAAAAGTGCCCCGAAAAAAATATATTCATTGCCCACAATGAACAGAGCAGCTCAGACTTACAGCCTTCGGCCTGTGCTGTTAGTGAGATTGAGTAGGCCTATGTTGAGTTACCTGTGCTTTGTATAGCACAGGCTACAAGACTGTATGGTTGGGAAGGGAGTCAGCCATACCCTGCTGCATCATAGTATTCAACTGAATCCATATTCTAAAGATGTGGATACACTTGAAAATGGTGCTGCTACCAGGTGGCCTCTGTGCAGGTGGGCTATTTGCCCTATGGTTAAAGCGACTCCGGACAGTAAAGTTGGATGAGATGTTCACTCCCACAATTAGTGTTCCAATTCATCCAGTGGGGTTGAGGTCAGGGGCAGGGCTCTTTGCAGGCCACTAAAGTATTTCCACACCAAGCTCATCAAACCATGTCTATATAGACCTTGTTTTGTGAACAAAGGCACAGTCATGGTCAAAAAGAAAAGGGCCTTTCTAAACCTGTTGCTTCCCATTAATAAGTCTAATTACAGTTCACCAAGTTGGGGATAGCAAGGTTCTATCTTTTTGTTAGCAAAGGGTCAGATTCTCTAGCAGATTAAATAATACATTTGAAGCTAAGTTCAAGCACATTAGATGTATTGGACAATTAGGCTAAACAGGTTCCAAGAGCAATGCTATCCATCAACTTTTCTCCCTTTAGCCTTGGCTGTATGGAATAATGCCTGCCTACACTGACATAAATGACAATTATTAACAGGAGAAAACAGCCATATCAGCTACCCTCCTAATATGAACAAAGGTCGCTAATAATTAACATAGTTGACCCAATGTATAGATGTGCAGCTTTGCTTGTGGCAGCAAAACTCAGCACATACTGGCATTTTGCTGAATATATGGTACATACTGTGACTTGTTTTTGTCTGTTACATTATTATTTACAAGGTAAGGTCAAGGTTGTTGGAGGACCCTGGGTGAAAAGAAAATGATGGAGGCCCACTTCTCAGTAATGGTGTCCATATGCATTAAACTAACATTGACTGAATGTGCTCATTATGGAGGGACCATCTGACCATCTACTGTGCATTAGATGTTATTCCAAGATCAGTTCAACAAATGACCGGATAAAGGATTGGGAATTGTTGAATTTGATTCTTTGTTTTCATGTCAGGTACTGTAAGCAGCCGCCACAGGTCTCTGACAGCAGCATATTCCACTCTTGTGTGTGTATGGGGGAGGGGAAAAGGTCAGTAGGATTAGTTGTCTGTCAACAGCTCTTGAAGCTGTATGGCCACTTTAAAGGGGTTTTACCATGTCAGACATTGGGGACATAGCGCTAGCATATGCCCCAATGTCTGATAGGTGCTAGTCCCACCTCTGGGACCTGCACCTATACTTAGAGCGGACCCCACAAATGTCACGGATGTGGTGTGGGTGAGAAACTCCACACGAGCACAGGAGGAAAGGGGATAGAAACTAGGCCTGGAAACTAGGGTAAAGGAGAAGGCCACCTCCTAAAACAACCTTAATCCAAGTCCTGACTAACTATCAGTATGAACTGACCTCGATGGTAGGAAAGTTCATACACAGGGACCTAGAGTCCTAACACACCCTGTAGGGCCCTGGTATAGTGACAGTATTTGAGACAACCTATTCCTCCACCAGAAGGATGAACAGGAGTCTCCCTCAGGCCTAGATACAAAAGACAAGGAAATACAATAAACAAAATACAAATAGAGAAGACGGCACTTAACTTCACGTGGAGCAAAGGCAGCGGCAGGAGCTCAACCGAGATGGTATCCGCACCACAGACATTGGGGACATATCCTAGCGATATATCCTAGCAACCCCTTTAACACTTAAAGCACATCTTATTGTGTCCCTTCAAACTTATGGGCAGACATATGCACCTGTATGTTTTTGCAGTAGCATATATTTGCCATTGAGTGACATTTTCACAGCATATCCTAACTAAATATATGACAAAATTTCAATATTTTTGACATGTTTTCTAATTAGTTCTATGGCTATGCAGATGTAAATGCAGACAATGCACCTCCGATAGTCTGAATTTCTGCTAACCAAGTTATACTGTATAATTTGTGGCCAACCTAAAGGGAATCTATCAGCAGTTCCGGTCATGCTAAACTGTTGACAGCACTAGGTAGGGGAAAGGAGAGCAGCACAAACATACCGGTACCCTTTGTGGAGCTTTTATCAGGAGTAGAGTGAATACGAACTTTTATTCTACCAGATTCTGCTTCTGCACGTGCAAGAGAGTCAGATCTTCACTGTGAAGTGCTCTGTGCATTTAGCTGTTTCACAGCCTCTCCCCACTGCTCTGACTGACATCTGTAGCATTAAACCTGGAGACTACTGCAGTTGTTACTCAGAGCAGTGCGGCTGGCATGCATCTCAACGCAGAGAGCACTTCACAGTGAGCCACTGCCCCCAGTGCACTTAAGTAGCAGAACCTGGCAGAATAAAAGTTCATATTCACACTACTCCTCATAACAAAAATGCCACAAAATATATATTTGTATTGCTCTCTCAAGTCCCTACCTAGTGGTATCAGCAGTTTTGCATGATCAAAATACTGCCAGATTCCCTTTAGATGGGGGTTTTATTGCAGGACAATATTGATGGCCTATCCTAAGAATAAGCCATCAATATTTGATTGTCAGGAGGTCTGACTCTTAGCATCACCACCAGTCCACTGTTTGAAGAGGCCTTGGTGCCACAGGCTCTTCACAGCTTACCAAGCACAGTGCAGAACATTGTATAGTTGCTGTGCTTGGTATTGCAGTCCAGGCCCAATCACTAGAATGGGACTGAGCTGCACATAGACCATGTGACTGATGAATGTGATGTCACAGGTCTAGGAAGAGGCCACAGGCTGCAGCGCTGCAACCTCTTCAAACAGCTGATGATCGACAGTGATGCTGTCAGTCAGACCCCCACTGATCAGATATCGATGACCAATCCTAAGGGCACTTTGATTTCAGTGATCAGTGATGTGCAAGCAACCAATCACTTTGCGGCAATATAATTGCCAAATGCATCTTCATTTATGAGAATGACGTGGTGAGAATGATCTTGGAGTCCTGCAAAGTTTGGACAGAAGAAGGACATTTTCACTTAGAGCAGTAAAGTTTAACAGATCTGAAAGCGTCACATTGTGTAAGAAGTATCCTTGGTTCTAATCTACTGTGTGAAAATTCTCTGCTGTTTGTTTCATTCACAAAAATGTTATCGGCCCAAAAGCAGAAATAAACTGAACGAAATTGAACAAATCCCACAAGATGTATTTTACATTGCAGCTGATACATTCTCCCTGCTTCCAAGTTATGTGTTACATATATTGTACTGGATATTTTTCACTGTTGAATTTGGCTTGATAACATGAGCAATGTTGCATATGGAGGCCTTCAGGCTCCGGATATGAGAGATTAGAGTCAATCCTTGAAGTCATTGGGTAATACATTTTACTAATATTTTAGGATGTTTCATGTAGAAGTTTCTAAATGTGGCTCTAATTTTACTATACTAGGCCTTGCCAGTATTTTTTATATAAACAGTATTCCAATATTTCATTGAAACTAATAAATTGAAGATGTTCTCTACCTTATAATATATATTGTTTGAATATTACAACATGTTCATAGGTCTAAATTCCTAATATATGCATAAATGTTGTTCTTTTGGCCATCACTTGCTGATAAGGATGCAGCAGTCTGTCCACCATCAAGCAAGCATTGCTTCCACTAGTTGTAGATTAGTGGTTCAGATCATACAGGGATTTCCTGCTCTGAGTAACAGAGCTGTTTTTGGAGTACAGAGGTTTACCTACAAATGTTTCCAAGTTCTAATTTGTTTGAAGACTCCAATTTCTCATGAAACCAAATCTATATGATATAGCGACAATGCTTACAAAACTCTTGACAGGATGCAATTCAAAACCCAACCACTAGGTGTAAATTCACTGAACAGAGGGTAGTTTACGTTCCACTCTCTGACTAAATATCACTGAATGAAGGAACGTTGTGTAGAAATGATAAAATCACCTTTATTAAATATTATTAAAATACAAGGAGGGACAACACAAATTCTATCTAATTAATGGACGACTATCCACAAGTGAGAGACCAGTCCAGAAGTGAGTCTGATGTGCTGAAAAGCTGTGTCGCTGAAAATCAGTGTAACTGGACGCTCACATGTGGAACAACAAGTCAACCATATACACCACTTAGAACTATGCTATGACCATACCATAAGCATTGACAAGTGGTGGTTATTGCACCTCTAATAGACCAGTCTGGTTACAAAAGGTCAACACCACTAGCTAAGTGTGGTCACAGTATTACCTGCTGGTGCAAGCGGCTAATTGCGCTGACATATGGGCTGCAATTCTGGCTGTAGGTACCATACCAAAAGAGACTCTCTGCCCTATGTCCTATAGGAGATTGATAAACATCTGCTCACATCCTAGTATGTATCCACATTGCAGTGACGGGATGCACCCAGTATCTTTGATGTGGGCACCAATCAATCTCCCATTAACTGTTTAGCATCTTAGCCCCCAATCCTGCTCTACACGTTTCACCCTAAGTCGGGATCCTCAGGAACCTTAAAATATTTGGGCTGCAGACAAATAAGAATGCCAACCGCCTTGTGTTCTGAGGTCGGCGGCAGCTGCACTAGAATGGCTGTACGCGGCCGCTGAGATGCTCAGGTTATGAGGAGGAGGCCCCTCCCCTAGGTTGGATCAAGCTCCTGGGTCGGCCAATGGCATGGAGGGGTGCAGCTAACCGCAACTCAACCCCGCCCACAATGCCCGCCCACTGAACGGAGCGATACGAGCCAGGGTGTCAAAACACTCCAAAGATAACCGGGGGACCGATCGGCGGTATTACATACTGCAGCAGCACGGCAAGGATGGTAATCAAGGCAAGTTATGTACATTTAAAAAAAAGAAGACATATTTTATTACTGTCATTACAATCATATTAGGAAAGCGGTGAGGCAGACTTATGAGGATATATCCATATAGACACATGAGTGTAGGAGGATGACTGAGGAGTGTATAAATCCATAGGGAAGTTTAGAAACCTCAGATCTATATAGGATATACTGTAAGAGATATCACTAATGAAGATGGTGATGTGTGACAAGAGGGGATAAGCATACATATGCATACATAGACAAGAAGCACACATATGAGATGTGCTCATTCAGACCCTGCGGTTGGACCATTCGCAGTCTGAATATCCATTGCGCCTCCTTCTGTAATAATATTCTGTCAAAATCACCCCCTCTTGGCAACCTTCTAACAACTTCAATCCCTTGGAACTTGTTCGCATTCATGTCATCCTTATGTAGGGAGGCTACATGTTGCGCAATTGCCGTATCAGCATTCTAGCGGATGTCACCAAGGTGCTCTCCAATTCTTCTCCGGAATTCGCGAAAAGTCTTTCCTACATATTGTTTGCCACATTTACATGTGGCCAAGTACACCAGCCCCTTAGTTCTGCAGTTCACAAAAGATCGAAATATCAAAGGTTCTGCGCGCAACGGCGCTAGTGAACTCATTGCCCAATAATATGGCGCTGCACGCCACGCATCCCCCACATCGAAATATACCTTTGAGATTGGTACTGAGCCAAGTGGTACTCATAGGAGCTTGTAAAAAAAAATGTGTACCAGGCGCCCACGGCAATACGTGATCACCGGTCTTTCTTCAAGAAGATGTTCCACATCTGGGTCAGATTTCAATATTCCCCAGAATTGTGTAAGGACATCTCTAATCTCCTCATGTGCCTCATCATACGTAGCAATGATGCAGAGCTTATTGTTCTTCATTGATGTCACTTTGGGAGCCAACAATGTATTCCGATCCATGGCTAGAGATTGTTGGTATGCCCCAGCTAGGACGTTTTGTGGATATCCTCTGCACCTAAACCTATGTTGCAGATCTTTAGATGCAACGCGGTAATCACTCACTCTGGAACTATTGCGGCGCAGTCTTAAGTATTGACCCTTGGGAATACCTCTTTTCAGGGACGTAGGATGACAGCTGTCCCAACGCAGGAGACTATTGGTAGCTGTTTCTTAACGGAACAGCCGAGTCCCCACATTACCCTCTCTGTCCCTATAGATAGTAAGGTCCAAGAAGGTAATCTGATGTTCATGGATCTCGGATGTAAAGATCTCAAAGGTTGTTACTTTAGTGCATAGACAGTATGAATTTTCTTCATTTTTTTTATGTACATAACTTGCCATGATTACCATCCTTGCCGTGCTGCTGCAGTATGTGATGCCGCCGATTGCGACCCAGGGGCTTGATCCAACTTAGGGGAGGGGCCTCCTGCTCATAACCTGAGCATCTCAGCGGCCGTGTACGGACATTCTAGCGCAGCTGCCGCCGACCTCAGAACACGAGGCGGTTGGCGTTCTTATTTGTCTATAGCCCAGATATTTTAGTGCTCTTAAAGGATCTCGCATAGAGCAGGATTGGGGGCTAAGATGCTAGACAGTTAATAGGAGATTGATTGGTGCCCACATCAAAGATACTGGGTGCATCCCGTCACTGCAATGTGGATACATACTAGGATGTGAGCAGATGTTTATCAATCTCTTATAGGACATAGGGCAGAGAGTCTCTTTTGGTATGGTACCTACAGCCAGAATTGCAGCCCATATGTCAGCGCAATTAGCCGCTTGCACCAGCAGGTAATACTGTGACCACACTTAGCTAGTGGTGTTGACCTTTTGTAACCGGACTGGTCTATCAGAGGTGCAATAACCACCACTTCTCAATGCTTATGGTATGGTCATAGTTCTAAGTGGTGTATATGGTTGACTTGTTGTTCCACATGTGAGCGTCCAGTTACACTGATTTTCAGCGACACAGATTTTCAGCACATCAGACTCACTTCTGGACTGGTCTCTCACTTGTGGATAGTCGTCCATTAATTAGATAGAATTTGTGCTGTCCCTCCTTGTATTTTAATAATATTTAATAAAGGTGATTTTATCATTTCTACACAACGTTCTTTCATTCAGTGATATTTATACAGCCACTAGGTGATCGATATCTTGTGACACAGTATCATAAAATCAAGTAGTTTGAAAAAGCAGGTTTTTTTCGTGGCACATATTAGGACAAGTTCAACCAAGAGCAAAGGTAAGGAAGGGAACATCTGTATATCTGCAAGCAAGTAAATAGTAAAAACGAATTCATATTTAGTTTGGGTTTAGAGCGGTTGTCTCATGAAGATAATCCTGTCCATATGCCCTATTAGGCTGTTGGAGCTTAATCAGCTCCCATACTGGCAAATTGATCAGGCACTGCAAGAAAAATGTCTGACTAGCCATGGCTTTCCTTGGCAAAATGTTTGCCAGAGGTGTCAAGAACAACACCATCAATGATCAGCCAATCACCCTGGTGCCCCTATCTTAGATTGCCTTTAATGAGACAACTCCTTTAAGAGTATGTCAGGTGTATGCCATTACATGACAGGGGATTACTGTTTACTTTACGAGGATAGTAACACCAAATCTTGGATTCAGGCTAACCAGTTACAAAAAGAACAAAAATGATAGAAATGATTGATATAATAATTTTTTAATGTTATTTCTAAATGTTTGATGAGTAAATGGATGCTGAGAGAGACTTTCCCTAAGAAGTAATGAATATGAGTGACTAGAGGAACTACATTAAGGTCTTCTAGTCTGTTGCTTACTATCAGCCAGGGGTAACAGTATGTTTGGACTATAAGACTAATTTTGTAGTAGGAAAAAATCTTGCTTAAAAGTGTATGTCTGTTATAGTCTGCAGTCAGGGTGATCCAGACCCTCCTGACCGCTTTCTTAATGATGCACCAGAGCGCTCATAGAGCTCTTTGCTGGATCAGTGAGAGAGATTTGCTTTTGCACACTTCTCTCTCCCTGCTTGACATCAATCTGTGTGATCAGTGCAGGCAAGACAGGAGGGTGAACGATCGTTCAGCTCATGGAGAGGACTGTGAGAAACACCTCCCTTCCCATGTAGAAGGTCCCCAGGCAGCAGGGTAAATACATTAAAACTCTAAAAGACCTCTGATGATGTCACCGGTGGAAGGATAGGTCACCAGTATAAAAATCTCGGAAAACCCTTTTGAGTTGAAGGTTCTGGTTCAAGAAAAAAAAATCCCATTAACTGGGGAGCAAACAGAACAGTTACATGGTTCCCTCCTTTTCATATTTTTTGTTGCAAATCTGCTAATTCTTGGTCTCCTCTATTACCATACAAGATGACCTCACTGCTTCCTAGACTGCCTGATGCATATTGTGCACATGGTAGTCTAAGATTCTGCCTTTGGATTGGCCAGCACTGCTCATGTGAACAGTGCTGGGCAATCCCAGAGCAGGGCTTGACAAGTAGAAAGTGTCTTGAACATACTGTGTGTCTATTACATGCCGTCCCCTTGGCCCTAACATTCCCACTAATCCCTGGTATCACTGTATGCAGCTGTGTAGTGCTCTGCAGTCCTAAGCTGGCGTATGCATGGTGCCTCAGTGAGAACTTTGCCCACTGCTGGGAGATGCAGGAAAACAGGAGCAGTCGACCACAGTGTGTATGAGCACCCCTAGAGTCATTGTTTGCTGTATTTCTAAAGAACCTTTAAACTTAGTCACAACAAATGTAGACAAACTGATTACAGAAGAACCAATTTCCCAAAATGTACTTTGTGTTCGATTCAGTCAAATCAGCCAACAAATTTGATTTGGTCTAAATAGAATGTGCCCCACTTACCCTGAAAGGTCATGTATGACACTATTGGATCTCAAAGAACTGTATCCAACTTATTTCAAGATCGTTAATGCCAAGGCAGCATTAATAATGTCAAAGTGACATATATGACTATGGGTAAGTGGATGGTAGGGGGTGGTAGCAAACAGCCTATTTAATAAGAGATTGCACTCCCCGTTTTTTTTTTTATTTAAAATATGGTCCAAAAATGATCCCTTTTTGGTGGAAGATGTCTTCTCCTCGGTCTTCTGATCTGTAAAATGGTGGCTGCTATTTTGAGCATCTTGGTTTTGCTAAAATTAGGATCTTTTGGGAAATTCATAAGGAATTTGATTTCTATAGAATTGATTCACTCATCTCTGAAACTGATTCATAACAGTGTCAGTGTATTTACTTGTAAAGGAGCGATCTGTCCCATTGAAATTAATGGGACCGCTTGGGTGTAATTACACCTGCTCACCACTGCAGATGTGACGGCGAGCAGGTGATCAATGAAGAGGAGGCAGCACTGGCACGGCGCACTCCTTCTCTTCAAACAGCTGATCAGCGGCGGTGCCGGGTTTCTGACCCCCACCGATCTGTTATTGATGACCTATCCTGAGGATAGGTCATCAATAAATATAAATTGGACAACCCCTTTAAAGGATAACACTGTTGTAAACCCAATCCTTGTGTTTTTGGAATAGTAAGGGATACTTACAAATACTGTCTGTTAATTTTATAAGAACATTTCTACAATCTCCAGAATATTCCCAGTGTGCAGAGCGAAAACAATGCAACTACAAACTGAGACTATGTTTCCACATTACAGGATAAGCTTGTACTTACGATCCAAAGGCTAACATATAATAGAACAATTTTTTCCACAGAGTTCAGCCATGACGCAACAAGCCACAACGACGCCTCAAACCTCACCAGGAGGCCTGAGCCTTGCGTCAGAGCAAGGCAAATGCTAAGGGTGTGAATGTCCCTGGGCAGGATGGCATTTGAAAAAATCATTGCCAAATTCTGAGGCGGAGCAACTCAAACAGTAAGATTGTTGATCCCTCAGCAGATGTTTTCACTGGTTCTCAGCCAGACTGCACTTACTGACCATAGGAGATCATCCAAGTACTGCAGTGTTAATGCCATTTCTTCTTTAAAGGGCCTTGTAATATAAAATGGTGCAATCTCGTTCTACTGAACTGAGCTCCCAACACACTGTGAAATGACCTGTGTTGTTTATGTTCTTGCTGTATACCGTGTTGTTCAGTTTATATGTGTTACCAGATATTATCCTGTTTATTCATACAGTTCCAGAACTGTTTAGTGAACTGTGCAAAAACAGCACTAAGGACGGCTGTGAGTGTGCACCTTTAACCGCCACGTGTTCCGATTAGAGACAGGGAAGTAAACTGTTGCCAGACACTTCTGGAGAAAGGTGCATCATCACCATTGACAGCAATCATGGATTTCCTTAGGCTTCTTTTCTTCCTTTGTAAGCAATTTAATCACAGAATAAAGCTCCAAATCCCTCAATTTTTTTGTAGACCTGCACTGTACTGCACTTGCCATCCTGTCACTTCCAGTGCTTTCATCAGACTGAACTAATACTGTTTGTGCTGCATGTCCAGACATGCCTCAATGTCCAGACATATCCTACCATGCTGGGGTAGATAACTTATTGAACACCCCTCATATGTTCATTTTTCCATAGGCTACGAGAATACTGTATGTATAATATGACTACAATGGCAATTTACTAATACAAACTCATTAGCAGATTGTATTCCTTTAGCAGATGCAGAGAACCGTTAAAAAGAACCTGTCACCACAAAATGCAGTGCAATCATCATGTTATAGATCAGGATAAGCTGAGGAGCTTGATATATACAGTAATTTTGTGGGAAAGTACTCAATAGCACTTGTAATATACTATCAGTGGTTGTGTGTATATGTGTGTATACACAGATAGCTGTCAGTCACTAATAACACATTCCCTGTGTACAACAGGAAGAGAATTAAATGTATCAATGACAGGTTTTGCTGAATCTTACACAATGAAACTATATATCAATCTGCTCAACTTCTCCTGCTTTATACCATGCTGCCTGTGTTTTGTAGTGACAGGTTCTCTTTAAAGCATGCACAACTGCTGAAAACTCTACCCCCATCTGCAGCCTGGCCACCTCTCTCTCTAAGGTTGTTTAATTAGAGCAGAAAATACTGTAGTCAGAGTTCATTTTGAGGCCTAAGCCCAAACAGATATGAGTCTTTTGAGAGTCCCATCTAGAATAGGTTTCCTTGTCGCTCGTAGATGGGCTCACACACTTTGATCAAAATGTGCACTATGTACATTATGGATAAAGCAGTACCGATAATTCAGTTTAAAAAAAAACACATATTTAACGTGTGTTTGTTTTTGTATTGCAGCCACACTGGTTTGTATCTGTTAAGTTCATTTTTAGTAAGCTCCCTGAAACGCAAAAGCTACAGCCGAGCGAATCAGTTCTATCGAATCAGAATTCAACCCAAATTTTTGGGAAAACTTCTAATTGTAGAGAATCAGAATTTTAGGTGACTCAATTTAGAAAAATTTTGGGAGAGAGAGAGCAGGGGAAAAGAATGCAATTCCCAGCTTTTCAGGGCAATTGAAGCACTTTCATTTCAGGTAGAATTCAATCAGATCAAAACTGAAATGAATGGTCAATTACTGTAGGTACAGTACCTCATATTGATATGCCAGTTGCTGAGAGTTTTGCTATGTGAAGTACCCCAGTACAGTGGGTATCGACAAATGTTTTTTAATGTAATGTTACGGATAGAGTTGAGCGAACACCTGGATGTTCGGGTTCGAGAAGTTCGGCCGAACATCCCGGAAATGTTCGGGTTCGGGATCCGAACCCGATCCGAACTTCGTCCCGAACCCGAACCCCATTGAAGTCAATGGGGACCCGAACTTTTCGGCACTAAAACGGCTGTAAAACAGCCCAGGAAAGGGCTAGAGGGCTGCAAAAGGCAGCAACATGTAGGTAAATCCCCTGCAAACAAATGTGGATAGGGAAATTAATTAAAATAAAAATTAAATAAATAAAAATTAACCAAAATCAATTGGAGAGAGGTTCCATAGCAGAGAATCTGGCTTCCCGTCACCCACCACTGGAACAGTCCATTCTCAGATATTTAGGCCCCGGCACCCAGGCAGAGGAGAGAGGTCCCGTAACAGACAATCTGGCTTCATGTCAGCAGAGAATCAGTCTTCATGTCATAGCAGAGAATCAGGCTTCACGTCACCCACCACTGTAATAGTCCATTTTCATAAATTTAGGCCCAGCACCCAGGCAGAGGAGAGAGGTCCCGTAACAGACAATCTGGCTTCATGTCAGCAAAGAATCAGTCTTCATATCATAGCAGAGAATCTGGCTTCCCGTTACCCACCACTGGAACAGTCCATTCTCAGATATTTAGGCCCCGGCACCCAGGCAGAGGAGAGAGGTCCCGTAACAGACAATCTGGCTTCATGTCAGCAGAGAATCAGTCTTCATATCATAGCAGAGAATCAGGCTTCACGTCAGCCACCACTGCAACAGTCCATTGTCATAAATTCAGGCCCAGCACCCAGGCAGAGGAGAGAGGTCCCGTAACAGACAATCTGGCTTCATGTCAGCAGAGAATCAGTCTGCATGTCATAGCAGAGAATGAGGCTTCACGTCACCCACCACTGCAACAGTCCATTTTCATAAATTTAGGCCCAGCACCCAGGCAGAGGAGAGAGGTCCCGTAACAGAGGATCTGGCTTCATGTCACCAGAGAATCAGTCTGCATGTCATAGCAGAGAATCAGGCTTCACGTCACCCACCACTGCAACAGTCCATTTTCATAAATTTAGGCCCAGCACCCAGGCAGAGGAGAGAGGTCCCGTAACAGAGGATCTGGCTTCATGTCACCAGAGAATCAGTCTGCATGTCATAGCAGAGAATCAGGCTTCACGTCAGCCACCACTGCAACAATCCATTGGCATATATTTAGGCCTAGCACACAGGCAGAGGAGAGAGGTCCCGTAACAGACAATCTGGCTTCATGTCAGCAGAGAATCAGTCTTCATATCATAGCAGAGAATCAGGCTTCACGTCAGCCACCAATGCAACAGTCCATTGTCAGATATTTAGGCCCAGCACCCAGGCAGAGGAGAGAGGTCCCGTAACAGAGGATCTGGCTTCATGTCACCAGAGAATCAGTCTGCATGTCATAGCAGAGAATCAGGCTTCACGTCAGCCACCACTGCAACAATCCATTGGCATATATTTAGGCCTAGCACACAGGCAGAGGAGAGAGGTCCCGTAACAGACAATCTGGCTTCATGTCAGCAGAGAATCAGTCTTCATATCATAGCAGAGAATCAGGCTTCACGTCAGCCACCAATGCAACAGTCCATTGTCAGATATTTAGGCCCAGCACCCAGGCAGAGGAGAGAGGTCCCGTAACAGAGGATCTGGCTTCATGTCAGCAGAGAATCAGTCTTCATGTCATAGCAGAGAATGAGGCTTCACGTCACCCACCACTGCAACAGTCCATTTTCATAAATTTAGGCCCAGCACCCAGGCAGAGGAGAGAGGTCCCGTAACAGAGGATCTGGCTTCATGTCACCAGAGAATCAGTCTGCATGTCATAGCAGAGAATCAGGCTTCACGTCACCCACCACTGCAACAGTCCATTGTCATAAATTCAGGCCCAGCACCCAGGCAGAGGAGAGAGGTCCCGTAACAGACAATCTGGCTTCATGTCACCAGAGAATCAGTCTGCATGTCATAGCAGAGAATGAGGCTTCACGTCAGCCACCACTGCAACAATCCATTGGCATATATTTAGGCCTAGCACACAGGCAGAGGAGAGGTTCATTCAACTTTGGGTAGCCTTGCAATATAATGGTAAAATGAAAATAAAAATAGGATTGAATGAGGAAGTGCCCTGGAGTCCAATAATATATGGTTATGGGGAGGTAGTTAATGTCTAATCTGGACAAGGGACGGACAGGTCCTGTGGGATCCATGCCTGGTTCATTTTTATGAACGTCAGCTTGTCCACATTGGCTGTAGACAGGCGGCTGCGTTTGTCTGTAATGACGCCCCCTGCCGTGCTGAATACACGTTCAGACAAAACGCTGGCTGCCGGGCAGGCCAGCACCTCCAAGGCATAAAAGGCTAGCTCTGGCCACGTGGACAATTTAGAGACCCAGAAGTTGAATGGGGCCGAACCATCAGTCAGTACGTGGAGGGGTGTGCACACGTACTGTTCCACCATGTTAGTGAAATGTTGCCTCCTGCTAACACGTTGCGTATCAGGTGGTGGTGCAGTTAGCTGTGGCGTGTTGACAAAAGTTTTCCACATCTCTGCCATGCTAACCCTGCCCTCAGAGGAGCTGGCCGTGACACAGCTGCCTTGGCGACCTCTTGCTCCTCCTCTGCCTTGGCCTTGGGCTTCCACTTGTTCCCCTGTGACATTTGGGAATGCTCTCAGTAGCGCGTCTACCAACGTGCGCTTGTACTCGCGCATCTTCCTATCACGCTCCAGTGCAGGAAGTAAGGTGGGCACATTGTCTTTGTAGCGTGGATCCAGCAGGGTGGCAACCCAGTAGTCCGCACAGGTTAAAATGTGGGCAACTCTGCTGTCGTTGCGCAGGCACTGCAGCATGTAGTCGCTCATGTGTGCCAGGCTGCCCAGGGGTAAGGACAAGCTGTCCTCTGTGGGAGGCGTATCGTCATCGTCCTGCCTTTCCCCCCAGCCACGCACCAGTGATGGACCCGAGCTGCGTTGGGTGCCACCCCGCTGTGACCATGCTTCATCCTCATCCTCCTCCACCTCCTCCTCATCCTCGTCCTCCTCGTCCTCCAGTAGTGGGCCCTGGCTGGCCACATTTGTACCTGGCCTCTGCTGTTGCCAAAAACCTCCCTCTGAGTCACTTCGAAGAGACTGGCCTGAAAGTGCTAAAAATGACCCCTCTTCCTCCTCCTCCTCCTCCTCCTCCTGGGCCACCTCCTCTTCCATCATCGCCCTAAGTGTTTTCTCAAGGAGACATAGAAGTGGTATTGTAACGCTGATAACGGTGTCATCGCCACTGGCCATGTTGGTGGAGTACTCGAAACAGCGCAACAGGGCACACAGGTCTCGCATGGAGGCCCAGTCATTGGTGGTGAAGTGGTGCTGTTCTGTAGTGCGACTGACCCGTGCGTGCTGCAGCTGAAACTCCACTATGGCCTGCTGCTGCTCGCACAGTCTGTCCAGCATGTGCAAGGTGGAGTTCCACCTGGTGGGCACGTCGCATATGAGGCGGTGAGCGGGAAGGCCGAAGTTACGCTGTAGCGCAGACAGGCGAGCAGCAGCAGGATGTGAACGCCGGAAGCGCGAACAGACGGCCCGCACTTTATGCAGCAGCTCTGACATGTCGGGGTAGTTGTGAATGAACTTCTGCACCACCAAATTCAGCACATGCGCCAAGCAAGGGATGTGCGTCAAATTGGCTAGTCCCAGAGCTGCAACGAGATTTCGCCCATTATCACACACCACCAGGCCGGGCTTGAGGCTCACCGGCAGCAACCACTCGTCGGTCTGTTGTTCTATACCCCGCCACAACTCCTGTGCGGTGTGGGGCCTGTCCCCCAAACATATGAGTTTCAGAATGGCCTGCTGACGTTTACCCCGGGCTGTGCTGAAGTTGGTGGTGAAGGTGTGTGGCTGACTGGATGAGCAGGTGGAAGAAGAGGAGGAGGAAGCCGAGAAGGAGGAGGTGGCAACAGGAGGCAAAGAATGTTGCCCTGCGATCCTTGGCGGCGGAAGGACGTGCGCCAAACAGCTCTCCGCCTGGGGCCCAGCTGCCACTACATTTACCCAGTGTGCAGTTAGGGAGATATAGCGTCCCTGGCCGTGCTTACTGGTCCACGTATCTGTGGTTAGGTGGACCTTGCCACAGATGGCGTTGCGCAGTGCACACTTGATTTTATCGGATACTTGGTTGTGCAGGGAAGGCACGGCTCTCTTGGAGAAGTAGTGCCGGCTGGGAACAACATACTGTGGGACAGCAAGCGACATGAGCTGTTTGAAGCTGTCTGTGTCCACCAGCCTAAATGACAGCATTTCATAGGCCAGTAGTTTAGAAATGCTGGCATTCAGGGCCAGGGATCGAGGGTGGCTAGGTGGGAATTTACGCTTTCTATCAAATGTTTGTGAGATGGAGAGCTGAACGCTGGCGTGTGACATGGTTGAGACGCTTGGTGACGGAGGTGGTGGTGGTGGTGTTGGTGGTACATCCCCTGTTTGCTGGGCGGCAGGTGCCAACGTTCCTCCAGAGGCGGAGGAAGAGGCCGAGGCGGCAGCAGCAGAATAGGCCGAGGCGGCAGCAGCAGAAGAGGTAGCAGGGGGAGCCTGAGTGACTTCCTTGGTTTTAAGGTGTTTACTCCACTGCAGTTCATGCTTTGCATGCAGGTGCCTGGTCATGCAGGTTGTGCTCAGGTTCAGAACGTTAATGCCTCGCTTCAGGCTCTGATGGCACAGCGTGCAAACCACTCGGGTCTTGTCGTCAGCACATTGTTTGAAGAAGTGCCATGCCAGGGAACTCCTTGAAGCTGCCTTTGGGGTGCTCGGTCCCAGATGGCGGCGGTCAGTAGCAGGCGGAGTCTCTTGGCGGCGGGTGTTCTGCTTTTGCCCACTGCTCCCTCTTTTGCTACGCTGTTGGCTCGGTCTCACCACTGCCTCTTCCTCCGAACTGTGAAAGTCAGTGGCACGACCTTCATTCCATGTGGGGTCTAGGACCTCATCGTCCCCTGCATCGTCTTCCACCCAGTCTTGATCCCTGACCTCCTGTTCAGTCTGCACACTGCAGAAAGACGCAGCAGTTGGCACCTGTGTTTCGTCATCATCAGAGACATGCTGAGGTGGTATTCCCATGTCCTCATCATCAGGAAACATAAGTGGTTGTGCGTCAGTGCATTCTATGTCTTTCACCGCTGGGGAAGGGCTAGGTGGATGCCCTTGGGAAACCCTGCCAGCGGAGTCTTCAAACAGCATAAGAGACTGCTGCATAACTTGAGGCTGAGACAGTTTCCCTGGTATGCATGGGGGTGATGTGACAGACTGATGGGGTTGGTTTTCAGGCGCCATCTGTGCGCTTTCTGCAGAAGACTGGGTGGGAGATAATGTGAACGTGCTGGATCCACTGTCGGCCACCCAATTGACTAATGCCTGTACCTGCTCAGGCCTTACCATCCTTAGAACGGCATTGGGCCCCACCATATATCGCTGTAAATTCTGGCGGCTACTGGGACCTGAGGTAGTTGGTACACTAGGACGTGTGGATGTGGCAGAACGGCCACGTCCTCTCCCAGCACCAGAGGGTCCACTAACACCACCACGACCATGTCCACGTCCGCGTCCCTTACTAGATGTTTTTCTCATTGTTATGGTTCACCACAACAACAAATATATTATTTGGCCCAATGTATTGTATTCAAATTCAGCGGGATATAAATTTGAGGCCTAGTATTTAGGCGCTGGGTGACCGGTATGGATTTAGTGACAGAATTAGACTTGAAAATACACAGTAGCGGGTGTGTGTGAAGTTATTCTGAATGACCCAATGTGCACCTTGAATATTATATACCCTTTTAGGGATAGATTTCAAATAGCTCTGATATAGCAGAAACCACTAAATTATGAAATTGCTAAATTGGGAATTGTACTTCAACCCAGAACAAAAAATGTGCTTTGACGGACACTAAATATCTTTCCAAGCAACAACAGTACAGCGGTAACGAGAGATTTAGCAGGATATAAATTTGAGGCCTAGTATTTAGGCGCTGGGTGACAGGTATGGGTTTAGTGACAGAATTAGACTTGGAAATACACAGTAGCGGGTGTGTGTGAAGTTATTCTGAATGACCCAATGTGCACCTTGAATATTATATACCCTTTTAGGGATAGATTTCAAATAGCTCTGATATAGCAGAAACCACTAAATTATGAAATTGCTAAATTGGGAATTGTACTTCAACCCAGAACAAAAAATGTGCTTTGACGGACACTAAATAACTTTCCCAGCTACAACAGGACAGCGGTAACGAGAGATTTAGCGGGATATAAATTTGAGGCCTAGTATTTAGGCGCTGGGTGACAGGTATGGGTTTAGTGACAGAATTAGACTTGGAAATACACAGTAGCGGGTGTGTGTGAAGTTATTCTGAATGACCCTATGTGCACCTTCAATATGATCTACCCTTTTAGGGATAGATTTCAAATACTGTAGCTCTGATATAGCAGAAACCACTAAATTATGAAATTGCTAAATTGGGAATTGTATTTCAACCCAGAACAAAAAATGTGCTTTGACGGACACTAAATAACTTTCCCAGCTACAACAGGACAGCGGTAACGAGAGATTTAGCAGGATATAAATTTGAGGCCTAGTATTTAGGCGCTGGGTGACAGGTATGGGTTTAGTGACAGAATTAGACTTGAAAATACACAGTAGCGGGTGTGTGTGAAGTTATTCTGAATGACCCAATGTGCACCTTGAATATTATATACCCTTTTAGGGATAGATTTCAAATAGCTCTGATATAGCAGAAACCACTAAATTATGAAATTGCTAAATTGGGAATTGTACTTCAACCCAGAACAAAAAATGTGCTTTGACGGACACTAAATAACTTTCCCAGCTACAACAGGACAGCGGTAACGAGAGATTTAGCAGGATATAAATTTGAGGCCTAGTATTTAGGCGCTGGGTGACAGGTATGGGTTTAGTGACAGAATTAGACTTGAAAATACACAGTAGCGGGTGTGTGTGAAGTTATTCTGAATGACCCAATGTGCACCTTGAATATTATATACCCTTTTAGGGATAGATTTCAAATAGCTCTGATATAGCAGAAACCACTAAATTATGAAATTGCTAAATTGGGAATTGTACTTCAACCCAGAACAAAAAATGTGCTTTGACGGACACTAAATAACTTTCCCAGCTACAACAGGACAGCGGTAACGAGAGATTTAGCGGGATATAAATTTGAGGCCTAGTATTTAGGCGCTGGGTGACCGGTATGGATTTAGTGACAGAATTAGACTGGGATATGGCCAAAAAATAACCACACTATTGCTGGTTAAATGCACTTGGTGACGGGCGCAGCTTGCCCCTGATGTAGTATATGGCCAAAAAATGAACAGACTATTGCTGGTTAAATGCACTTGGTGTCACAGCTTGACCAACCACACTACTGAGGGTTAAATGCACTTGGTGACGGGCGCAGCTTGCCCCTGATGTAGTATATGGCCAAAAAATAAACAGACTATTGCTGGTTAAATGCACTTGGTGTGACAGCTTCACCCTGATGTAGGCTTTAGCCAGAAAACAACCACACCATTGAGGGTTAAATGCACTTGGTGACAGGCGCAGCTTGCCCCTGATTTTGTATATGGCCAAAAAATGAACAGACTATTGCTGGTTAAATGCACTTGGTGTGACAGCTTCACCCTGATGTAGGCTTTAGCCAAAAAACAACCACACCATTGAGGGTTAAATGCACTTGGTGACAGGCGCAGCTTGCCCCTGATTTTGTATATGGCCAAAAAATGAACAGACTATTGCTGGTTAAATGCACTTGGTGTGACAGCTTCACCCTGATGTAGGCTTTAGCCAAAAAACAACCACACCATTGAGGGTTAAATGCACTTGGTGACAGGCGCAGCTTGCCCCTGATTTTGTATATGGCCAAAAAATGAACAGACTATTGCTGGTTAAATGCACTTGGTGTGACAGCTTCACCCTGATGTAGGCTTTAGCCAAAAAACAACCACACCATTGAGGGTTAAATGCACTTGGTGACAGGCGCAGCTTGCCCCTGATTTTGTATATGGCCAAAAAATGAACAGACTATTGCTGGTTAAATGCACTTGGTGTGACAGCTTCACCCTGATGTAGGCTTTAGCCAAAAAACAACCACACCATTGAGGGTTAAATGCACTTGGTCGCAGCTTGTGCTGGCGCACCACAAGACACAAAATGGCCGCCGATCACCCCAGAAAAATGTGACTGACAAACGGTCTGGGCAGCCTAAAAACAGTGAGCAATTGAGGATCAGCAGCTCAATGATCCACAGCTGCAGATCGATCAGTTAATCAAGTCCTTTGGAGGAGTTAATCTGCCTAATCTCGCCCTACTGTCGCAGCCGCAACCTCTCCCTACGCTAATCAGAGCAGAGTGACGGGCGGCGCTATGTGACTCCAGCTTAAATAGAGGCTGGGTCACATGGTGCTCTGGCCAATCACAGCCATGCCAATAGTAGGCATGGCTGTGATGGCCTCTTGGGGCAAGTAGTATGACGCTTGTTGATTGGCTGCTTTGCAGCCTTTCAAAAAGCGCCAAGAAAGCGTCACAAAAGCGCCAAGAAAGCGACGAACACCGAACCCGAACCCGGACTTTTACGAAAATGTCCGGGTTCGGGTCCGTGTCACGGACACCCCAAAATTCGGTACGAACCCGAACTATACAGTTCGAGTTCGCTCATCCCTAGTTACGGACAGTTATTTAATGTTATGTACATTTTTAGACCTCAGGATCCAGAGACTAACTGATTTCTGTGGAAGTTAATGCTTCTGCTACAGCAAGAAAGAGAGAAAGAAAGAAGACCTTATAATCTGCATGGGTAAAGCATAGGAGTCAGAAATGTAACCTCTGACTACAGCTATACAGACTTTGCTGTTTGTGAGGGATTACAGTTAAGACACTCATCACACTTAACCACATCCTGGCGAGACGTGCCTCTAAAGACCTGTATCCTGAAGTGGACACTACAGCCATAATTGCCTGATTACAGTCATCAGAAAGAGATTCTAGTAAGAGAGACTTTAGCAATATAGCATACCAAGAATGCCACCTCCATACTTCTCCATCAAGGAAAAGGATTTGCACTGTGTACAGATTATTGTTGGATGTACTACAACTCCTATTTTTCCACCTCTACCCTGGTTTCTTGACTCCTACTACAACCACCAACATCAAGGGCCCCCCAAACTACCATCAGGTAGGAGCCCCAACTACAGGTAGTGCCCAGAGGGAAGAAAAGCCACCACGGCTTCCATCCTCCACTCTGGCTCGTCAAAGGATCTCTGCATATGGAACAGAGGCTTGTATTATAATACACTTTAGCATTATATATTGTTTTTTTTTTAATTAAAAATTGATAGGTGTTGATCCTTATTTCATGTGTTTCCATCTACTACTGATGGTAGTAATACTACTACTATTACTACGAATAATAATAATTCTAATGCTACTACATCTACAGTACTGCTTTGCCTAAATTTAAACAATGGCTTCCTTACCAGTATTGGCCCCATTAGTAGTGATAAGCGATATGCTTGGCCGAATACTTGTTCTCTCAAGCATCGCTATGCTCGGCACATGGCGGTACTCGGCCGAGTATCACATGTGCTCAAGCGCCATGCTTGTGTCTCCTCCCCACATGTTTCGCGGCTGCTAAGCAGCCAATAAACATGCAGGTAAGTACTGCCATCACTGTAATGCCAGTAGCCATGTTGGCTGCTGGCATTACAGTTATTGGTTGGCTGGAACGCGTCATCGGGTGCTATATAGCACCTGATGATGCGGGTTCGGCTCATTGCGAGTCAGGGAGGGCTGCGCTTAGGAAGGGACAGATAGTGTAGGGAGTTTGTGATTGCAATTTATTCAATTTTAAAACGTTTCAAAGACCCAAAAAGTCCTTTTAAGGACTATTGTGTGTGGTGGCAGCAATTTAATTGTGCAAAGTTGTACTTAAAATATTTTTTTTTTATACTTTTCGAAATAGCGATTATTTTGCTATATAGAAGGTGTTTGCAGTGACTTGTGACATCTGTGCAGCAATACCTTCTGTTAGTCAGGGGCAGAGATAGGAAAAATATTAGTGAAAATCCATAAATTGTGTGATCTGCACTTCAATACCTTGTGTGGTTGTCAGGCCCAGATATAGGGAAAAAATTATGACACAGAAAACACTATTTTTTTTCCCATAATCTATCCACATTTTTGCGGTCAACGGTGTAATTCGTGAATTGTGGGATCTGCGCTTCAATACATTGTGTAGTTGTCAGGCCTAGATATAGGGGGGGGAAATAAAATACAGAAAACAATTTTTCTCCCATAATCTGTCCACATTTTTTCTGTCAACGGTGTAATCCTTGAATTGTGTGATCTGCGCTTCAATACAGAAAACACTATTTTTTTTCCCCATAATCTATCCACGTTTTTGGTGTCAACGGTGTAATCCGGGAATTGTGTGATCTGCGCTTCAATACATTGTGTGGTTGTCAGGCCTAGATATAGGGAAAACATTTAAAATGCCGAAAAAAAAATTCTCCCATAATCTATCCACATTTTTGCTGTCAACAGTGTAATCCGTGAATTGTGTGATCTGCGCTTCAATACATTGTGTAGTTGTCTGGCCTACGTAGATATAGGGGAAAAAAATTAAATACAGAAAACTATTTTTCTCCCATAATCTATCCCCATTTTTGCTGTCAACTGTGTAATCCGTGTATTGTGTGATCTGCTCTTCAATACCTTGTGTGGTTGTCAGGCCTAGATACAGGGGAAAAAAATTTAAATACAGAAAGCTATTTTTCTCCCATAATCTATCCACATTTTTGCTGTCAACGGTGTAATCCGTGAATTGTGTGATCTGCGCTTCAATACATTGTGTGGTTGTGAGGCCTAGATATAGGGAAACATATAAATATAAACTACATCAGAAAACAGTGTCTGTACCACAGATTCCAATAATCTGGGCCTAAAATAGTGTCCATCTTCCATTGTGTTCTGTGACATATATTGTCCTGCATCAGAAAACTGTGTCTTTAGCGGACTGTAAAAAAATCTGCGCCACATCTAGTGACAAAACCATTAACATAAAGAAGGCAAGCACTAAAGGACGGGGAAGTGGGCGTGATGCTGATGGTACACGCAGAGGCTGTGTCCCTGGGCGCAATGAAACTGTGCCTGCTGCCAGTGCACCAGAAAAAATAAATCTCACTGTACCCAGCTTCATGTCCAACTTAGGCTACTTTCACACTAGCGTTCGGGGCTCCGCTTGTGAGTTCCGTTCAAAGGCTCTCACAAGCGGCCCCGAACGCTTCCGTCCAGCCCTAATGCATTCTGAGTGGATGCGGATCTGCTCAGAATGCATCAGTCTTGCAGCGTTTGGCCTCCGCTCAGCAGGCGGACACCTGAACGCTGCTTGCAACGTTCGGGTGTCCGCCTGGCCGTGCGGAGGCAAACGGATCCGTCCAGACTTACAATGTAAGTCAATGGGGACGGATCCATTTGAATATGACACACTATGGCTCAATTTTCAAACGGATCCGTCCCCCATTGACTTTCAATGTAAAGTCTGGACGGATCCGTTTCTGAAGAGCTCTTTCCAGCGCCACTATTACATTTGGCCCTTATGCCCAGCACGCTTGAAGAGGGACCTGAGATATTCTGTCCTGATTCCCAACCCCTTGAGCCTTCACAGTCTCAAGAAGATGACGGTGGTGAACGGCAATCATTCGTTCACGAGGTGGATGATGATGAGACACAGTTACCAATCACTGAGGTTGTGGTTAAGTCAAGTCAGGAGGATGAGCAGAGTGAGGAAGTGGAAGAGGAGGTGGTTGACAATGAGGTCACTGACCCAACATGGGAAGGTGAAAAGCCGAGCCAAACAGGCCCGCAACCATTACACCGAGCACCCCATGCGTAAATCTACCTTGCCAAGGGGTAGGTGTTCCGCAGTATGGCGCTTTTTGGAGGAAAGTGCAGATGACAAAAGAGTGATAGTTTGCAACCTGTGCCATACCAAAATGAGCCGGGGCGTGAACACTAGCAACCTCACCACCACCAGCATGATCCGCCACATGGATCCAAGCACCCTAACAAGTGGGCCGAATGCCTGGGTCCACAATCTGGGTCTGCGGGCCACACCACTGGCTCCTCTTCCCCTGTGTTACGCACTGCTGGCCAATCCCCTGTCGAAGACGCAGGCCCAGATGCTCCTCGCCCTGCACCTGGACCTTCACATGAACCATCAGCAACAACACAGTCCATAACACAGTCATTTGAACGCAAGTGCAAATACCCACTCACCCACAGGCCATAGCACTAAATGCGCAACTTTCGAAAATACTGGCCCTTGAAATGTTGCCATTTAGGCTTGTGGACATTGAGGCCTTCCACAGTCTGATGTCGGCGGCAGTCCCTCAGTACGCAGTCCCCAGCCGCTACTATTTTTCCTGGTGTGCCGTGCCTGCCTTACACCAGCATGTGTCCCAAAACATCACCCATGCCATGACCAACGAAGTTATTGGAAAGGTCCACCTAACCACGGACACATGGACAAGTGTTGGTGGCCAGGGACGCTACATTTTCCTGACCGAACACTGGGTGAATGTTGTGGAGGCCGGGAGTGAGTAGTACCCTGGGATGGCACAGGTGCTACCCACACTCAGGATTGCGGGCTCTACGTCCATCAGGGTCTCCGCCAGCAGCTATGTTACTGGCGTCAACCTCCACTTCTCCTCTTCTGCCGCCTCCTCCTCCACTTCCACCTCCAGCAGTCAGCCATCAGTCGCTAGCTGGAAGCAGTGTAGCACTGCTGTGGGTAAGCGTCAACAGGCCGTGCTGAAGTTGATCTGTTTAGGGGACAAACAGCACAACGCCGCAGAGCTGTGGCAGGGTATAAGGGACCAAACTGAGCTGTGGCTCTTGCCACTCAACCTACAACCAGGCATGGTTGTGTCTGTCAATGGCCATAACTTGGTGGCGGCTTTGGAGCTCGGCAACACAATACATGGGGCCCCGGTGCGAAACTGATTCATGGAGCCCCCCCGCCCCATCGCCACCCCCCCCAACCTGCCTTCACCCCCCCATCGCGCACGCGTGTGTGTGTATGATATATATTATATACTGTATATCACTATATGCAAGAGGATAATATACGGTATAACATCTTCTTGTATATAGTGATATAGTCGACCACGCTGATGATATAACCTGGGTTACCCCTGTATATAATTATATATGTACAGCCGGTATAATTTATACATCTTAACATACCAGAAGATGTATAACTTATACCAGGACAGCTCACATATAATAATTTACAGAACATACCAAGGCCAGATAGTAACTGTTACCTGCTGGGCTGGCTCAGGCTGTAAGCTGCTGAATTGACCTGCTGAAAGTCAGTGGCAACTGGCAAGGCTGAATGCTGGAGGCTGGCTGGGTTCAGTGTGGGCTCTGGCTGGCTGAATGAATGCTGCTCCTGGGCCTGGCTCAGGCTGGAAGAAATGTCTGGCAGAGAGAGAGAGAGAGAATGAGGCGAGGTGGGGTGAGTGACTGTGTTATAGAGTCAGACTACTGGGCAAGTGGGCAGTGGCAGACTAGCAGTGGCTCCCGCGCTCCTCTGTTCCCAACTTCCTGTCGGACCTGCAGCGCTGATAACTTTGTGCCATCACGTAAGTGCACAGTGTGATCCGGACATGCTGCCAGGCCCTGCCCCCTCCCATCATCCATAACAACAAAAAAGGGGGACATCTGGCCATCCAGCCTGGCCTTGCGCCGGACCAGGAGTCTAAAAACCAGATGTCTGGCCACCATAAGAGCAGCAGTAGCAGAGACTGAGGCCAGCAGCAGCCATTTTTAGTCAGAAATGCAGAGTGGCTGTAATCTGACTAAAATGTCTGCTGCTGGCCTCAGTGAGTCTCTCTGCCACTGCAGAGAGACCTCATATCAGCCAACTCAGGCCCCATCAGACCTCAGATCAGCCCAAAGACCCCCGTGAGACCCCCACTCAGCCTCCATTAGACCTCAGATTAGCCCAAAGACCCCCATTAGACCCCCACTCAGCCCCATCAGACCTCAGATCAGCCCAAAGACCCCCATGAGACTCCCACTCAGCCCCATCTGACCTCAGATCAGCCCAAAAAAAAACATTCAGCCCCCATCAGACCTCAGATGAGCCCAAAGACCCCATCAGACCCCCACTCAGCCCCCATCAGACCTCAGATCACCCCAAAGACCCCCACTCAGCCCCCATCAGAACTCATATTAGCCCAAAGAACCCCAGGTCCCCCAGTCAGCCCTCATCAGACCTCAGATCAGCCCAAAGACCCCCATGAGACCCCCACTAAGCCCCCATCAGACCTCAGAAAAGCCCAAAGACCCCCATCATCATCAGACCCCCACTCAGCCCCCACCAGACCTCAGATCAGCCCAAAGACCCCACTCAGCCCCCATCAGACCTCAGATCAGCCCAAAGACCCCATCAGACCCCCACTAAGCCCCCATCTGACCTTAGATCAGCCCAAAAAAAACCATTCAGCCCCCATCAGACCTCAGATGAGCCCAAAGAACCCCATCAGACCCCCACTCAGCCCCCATCAGACCTCAGATCAGCCCAAAGACCCCCACTCAGCCCCCATGAGAACTCAGATTAGCCCAAAGACACCCAGGTCCCCCACTCAGCCCCCATCAGACCTCAGATCAGCCCAAAGACCCCATCAGACCCCCACTAAGCCCCCATCTGACCTTAGATCAGCCCAAAAAAAACCATTCAGCCCCCATCAGACCTCAGATGAGCCCAAAGAACCCCATCAGACCCCCACTCAGCCCCCATCAGACCTCAGATCAGCCCAAAGACCCCCACTCAGCCCCCATGAGAACTCAGATTAGCCCAAAGACACCCAGGTCCCCCACTCAGCCCCCACCAGACCTCAGATCAGCCCAAAGACCCCACTCAGCCCCCATCAGACCTCAGATCAGCCCAAAGACCCCATCAGACCCCCACTAAGCCCCCATCTGACCTTAGATCAGCCCAAAAAAAACCATTCAGCCCCCATCAGACCTCAGATGAGCCCAAAGAACCCCATCAGACCCCCACTCAGCCCCCATCAGACCTCAGATCAGCCCAAAGACCCCCACTCAGCCCCCATGAGAACTCAGATTAGCCCAAAGACACCCAGGTCCCCCAGTCAGCCCCGATCAGACCTCAGATCAGCCCAAAGACCCCCATGAGACTCCCACTCAGCCCCATCTGACCTCAGATCAGCCCAAAAAAAAACATTCAGCCCCCATCAGACCTCAGATGAGCCCAAACACCCCATCAGACCCCCACTCAGCCCCCATCAGACCTCAGATCACCCCAAAGACCCCCACTCAGCCCCCATCAGAACTCATATTAGCCCAAAGAACCCCAGGTCCCCCAGTCAGCCCTCATCAGACCTCAGATCAGCCCAAAGACCCCCATGAGACCCCCACTAAGCCCCCATCAGACCTCAGAAAAGCCCAAAGACCCCCATCATCATCAGACCCCCACTCAGCCCCCACCAGACCTCAGATCAGCCCAAAGACCCCACTCAGCCCCCATCAGACCTCAGATCAGCCCAAAGACCCATCAGACCCCCACTAAGCCCCCATCTGACCTTAGATCAGCCCAAAAAAAACCATTCAGCCCCCATCAGACCTCAGATGAGCCCAAAGAACCCCATCAGACCCCCACTCAGCCCCCATCAGACCTCAGATCAGCCCAAAGACCCCCACTCAGCCCCCATGAGAACTCAGATTAGCCCAAAGACACCCAGGTCCCCCAGTCAGCCCCGATCAGACCTCAGATCAGCCCAAAGACCCCCATCAGACCCCCACTCAACTCCCATCAGCTCAGATCATTCAGCGGCGACAGCCTAGAGTGATCCCCAGGCCCCAATACTTACCTGTTCTGCGCCACGGGGCTACTCTTCCTTTTCGGGCATCCGGCAGAGGTCGCGCTCCGCTCCTCTCTCTGTCTTCCCAGCCGGCGCTGCACTGTCACCTGACAGCATGCAGCATCAGGTCATAGTGCGTGCACTACGTCCTGACGCTGTACGCGCTCAGGACAGTGAAGCGCCGGCCGGGGAGGGTAAGTATATTAAAGGGGCAGGAACGAGGAGCACTGGGCGGCGGGCCCCGGGTACTACGGTACACAGCACTACTGCAGGGTGGGGCCAGGGTTCCACAGGCGGCCGGGCCCCCTGGAGTGCCTGGCCCAGTCGCAACTGCAACCCCTGTATGTACGGTACACCAGTGCTGACACACATCCCATGCAGCCCACGTCTTAAACTTAGTGGTACAGTGGTTTATCAAAACCTACCCCAATTTGCCAGAGCTACTAGTGAAGGCGCACCGCGCGTGTGCCCATTTCCGCAAGTCACTCACAGATTCAGACGGTCTGTCAATGCTGCAGCAGTGCTTGCGGCTTCCAGCTTCCAGATCACCAACTGTTGTGCGACGTGAGCACGCGCTGGAACTCTACGTTCCACATGTTGGCCAGGCTTTGTGAGCAGCAGAGGGCAGTTGTGGAATACCAGCTGGAACATGGTCGTCGCCTTTCGAGTCAACTGCCAATATTGACAAGCGAGGAGTGGGCATTGATGGCAGACCTCTCTGTGAGGTTTTAAAAAACTTTGATGAATCCACACAGATGGTTAGTGGCGATAACGCTATAATCAGTGTAACCATCCCACTGCTGTGTCTACTCAAACGATCGCTGCTCACAACCTAAAATCTTTTACAGAGTCAGCTCACCTTCAGGCCCGCAACTCAAATCTTTTACAGGGTCAGCTCACCTGTAGGCCCGCAACTCATGCTGCTTTGCTTTGAATTAGTAGGCTCCCCTTTAGCATGGAACCCTGATTCCCCATTACCCATGATCACCATGGTAGGCACATAAAAGAACATCGAAAGTTGATAGGAAAGATATCCAAATGGATCGTGGACATCACGGGGACGTGCGATCAGGCAGAAGTTATCTAGAGTCAACAAAGCTGCAGCAGGACCTTTCCTGTATAACGTTTCCTCATCCAAAATACCGCAGTGACATTCCCTGTAATTTTTTATTACTCATTCCAATAACAGTGCCTATTAAGAGTCCTGTATTATTATTTATCGTCACTACCTGCCCGAGTCGGGAATGGGTAATTGCCGCGCGTCTGCTGCCTTCCTTGGATGTTTCCTCTCTGGGTGGTTCACAATTATGAAAAAAAAGTGGCAAGGCAACAACAGCCAATCAGATTTCAGCCATTGACCTCCCTTGGATGTGGTATCTATTTCTCAAGCTCCCTCTCCGGCATGGAACCCTGATTCCCCATTACCCATGATCACCATGGTAGACGCATAAAAGAACATTGAAAGAAGATATCCAAATGGATTGTGGACGTCACGGGGACGTGCGATCAGGCAGAAGTTATCTAGAGTCACCAATGCGGCAGCAGGCCCTCGCCCATAATGTTTTAGATGGTCAGATTAGCAGGCCCTTGCTCCAAAATGTTTTTTAGTGTCACCAGCAGGCCATCAATCATAATTTTTCAAGGCAGTGTATGATGCCCTCCTTTATGTGTAACAAACGGTGTATTGGAGGGCTGGTTCCTTGTAATTTATGGCAGCCCTTCCACTTAGTGCATAGGCTTTATGAATGTAGGAGTCCCACTACATGAACAATTGTACCACAATGTGAATGAGACCCTCCTTTATGTGATATACAGGTTGCATCGGAGTGCCTCTTCCTTGTAATTTGATTGCAGCACTTTATATACAATTGAATATACAGGATAGAATGTTTCCTAATAAATTTTCCTGTAAAATTTATTTTTGGGGGTTTTGTGCGTATTTTTGTCAGTCTGTAAAAGTGCCGTACAACTCGGACAACATGGTTCCCAGCAGCGACTTGGGAGTCCAAGATGCATCCAGACATCGTCCCCATGGTGTTCCCAATCCATTTCGGTGGTGTTTCTGTCACTTTCTGACCTTTTCCAATGGACCACGCACCCTCCCCTCTTCAGAGCAGGCAGTGCCTGGTTGTCTCCCATTGACTTCCATTATACTCGGGTGCTCGGCCGAGCACACGAATATAGCAATGTGTTCGGCCGAACACCCGAATACTTTGGTGCTCGATCATCACTACCCATTAGCTCAACTAGGAACTCATATTTTCCTACCAGTCCCATAAATTCATGTTCACATTTAGTAACATTAAAATTTTACTAGCATTTCCCTGAAGGTTGTGTTTGTATTCACTTTTCACATATACGACAATAAAGCAAACCATATGCTTGAAAGTGATTGGACTTTTGGAGGGTGGAGGCATAATACCAAGATTAAATGAAACATTACAGAAAATGCCTTTGTGATCTATTATGTGTTTGCTGCCTTACTTTTTCAGACAACATGCATTGCCTCCTCTTCCAGATCTAGGCACACTGTCAATTCTCACATACTTGCAGAGCATATAGAATAGGTCATAAAATTCTCAATAAACGAAGCAGTCAGCTAAATAAAACCATATAAATGTACAAGTTTTTATTGTGGAGAAGACATTTCATGTAATTACTGCTACCACAATTCTGAAGTTTTGCTGTTTTGATGTAGCAGCGGGACTACATAATGGACATCATAAAGTGTGTATTTGCCTTCAATGTGCACAGCAGAAAATCTTCAGTAAGTAGAAACTTGCAACGCAGGCACAGGAGCGGACATAACGTGTGGGACCCAGCCAGCAGGCAAGGGCATTGCAACGAATAATAGTGTTCTGTGCTGTGCATTAGATTCCATGGTAGGGACTAAACTAATCATTTCCATCAATGACCCAGAATTATTAGTGTGAGGGGTATCACCACTCGTGCCCGCTTGACTACGTCGAGCTCACGAGGGCGGTATGGTCCCTGGTTACCAAGACGTGACGTTACGCCCTCCTGGATGAGTTTGTAAGGTTAGCTTGGTACAGTTTACACAGAAACCTCCTGTCCACGAGGGTACAGAGGGCAACAAGCTGAGAGAGCCTTTTCACTGCCGCAGTGAAAACAGCGCTGTCTCGGCCCGGGTAATCTGACACCAGCTTCTCGTTTGATATAAGCCCGGTCCGCTAACTGGATTATATAGGGTGAGAAACCAACCCACGGTAGCTTATAACTAGGCCGAAACACGGACGTGGGGATTCGTGATCAAGATACAAGACAGCACAAGATTAAATTATATATTTAATCACCTTAAGGCACACTAGATCACACACTAAACACACAGAATATATACAGTGGTCTGAGGTTACAAATACAGGTAATATGGTACACACAGGATTAAACAGAGTACAAGTCAGGTATCGGGTAGATGAATGTTCCTTTGGGTTAGGATGGTGTAATAGTCCTTGGCTGCGGTCACGTGTGGGGCAGTGATGTCAGCTGTTTCCAGGTCTCTCCAAACACATGGCATGATATGACCCCCTTTCAGAAAAAGACACGCCTGCTTGCTGGCACAAGTCTTTTAAACTGTATCTGGTCCCTCCCCCCTGGGCTGGTAGCAAATGACCCACAAAACCCTTATGACCCACAAAAATCTTATGATTGGTCTCCCTAATGCACAAGGCTAAGGCACACATTGACATACACGTAATACAGGCAAAACACACTGGAAGCATGTACACAGTGATGTAATAATGATGGAATTATGCGCGCAGTGAAGTCACAGTATAGGGACAGACACACTATCACACTGTCACAATAGTGGCATAATACACATAACGATGTCACAATACAGAGATAATAAAGACAATGATATCATAGTACAGGAATATTCATTGGAACACTGGAATTACAGTGTACACATGCAAATATTATGTGCATATGATGTCACAGTACAGGAATAATGTACTGATTAGAGAAGAGCGAAGTATTGAAAAAATTGATTCGGCTGCTTTGGCGAATTTTACAAAAAATATCGCTTTGTGACAAATTACTGTGCCACGAAGCGCATTTCTTTGTAAGTAGTGGGTGCAATGACAGGGAGCGGCGATTGCACTGCCCCCAGTCATTGTACCCCTCAGATGTCATGTTCTTAGCTGATTGTGGCATCTGAAATTAACTTTAAAGTGTAAAAAATGTATAAAATCATACTAACCGCACACAGGATTTCGTGCGAGATCTTCAATCAATATGGCGGCGGCCAGCTCGTCGCGCTCAAACGAATGAGGTGAGTATTATTTTTTTATTTTTTTTACCGCCATTCAGGGAAAATCGATTTGCTACCACGAAGCATTAGGAAATTTGGCTTTGTGACAAATTGAATTTTCCATGAAATTCGCTCAACACTAGTAGAGATGTCACAGAACAAGAAAAATGCCATCCAGAAAGGATAATGCAAACAGAAGAAGCAACCTTGAGGCTCCATTGTCAAATGTAAAATGGAGTCATATTGAGTTTTCCATGGTACCTTACAGGCATTTTATCACTTACCTCACCTTATGTCTGAAATGGGCCCCTTAGTTCTTGGGGCCCATAGCAGCTGCTATGCCAGCTACCCAGGTAGTTACCCCCATGTATCCCTTTCCAGGTTGGGATGGTTTATAGCGGCTACTCAGTCATCAAGGATTCACATCTGTAGTTTCTCATGATTGGTTATGCTAGAGGGAGGGTGGCATGCATGGTATTATAATGAAGCCCGCTGGGTCACCACCTGAGGTCATGTGATCCTTCGACGTATGTCTTGTGCTCTGTAAAATGATTGCTACCATTGTGAGCATGAAAAATCCCAAAAGTTTCAGATTAGGTTAAATCCCAAACTTTTTGGAAATTTGCAATGATTACATTCATATTTAAGATATTTTAAAACTTTATAACATTAGAGATAGAGAGAGGTCCTGGTATACTGTACTTCTCTACACAAGGGCCTTGTGTTGCATGTGTCCACCTCTGCTTAGATGAGTGCAACCTTTTTCAAGACATTTAACAAGTGGAGGAAGAAAAGCCTAGGATACAATGACACACTTTTTAGTACATATATAAACAATAAATATATACTGTAAAACAGTACTCGCCATATTAGTGATTATGTATCAGTGCCAGGTATACAGCTCATACTAAAGTATTTATTTATCTTGTTTATATAGCGCTGACATATCCCGCAGCGCTATACAGACATTATCACCACTCACGGTCCCCAGTGGAGCTCACAATCAACATTTCCTATCAGTATATGTTTGGTGTGTCGGGGGAACCCGCTAGGCTAGTTTCACACTGCCATTAGAGCATTCCGGTAGAGTCTTCTGGCACATAATGCCGGAAATTGGCTGGACAAAAACGATGCGTGCATCTGCATTTGTCTGGCTGATTCTCTGCATATTTGCGAGATTTCGGCCGGATCTCTAGGATGAAATCTAGCAAAGATTATAGTTAATGGGGCCGGAGAGCATTCCGGCAGTGTCTCGCATAGACAGATCCGTCAGGCTGTTCCCAAATGGAAAAGCCTGCCAGATCTGTAAACACTAGTGTGAAACTAGTCTTAGAGAGATTTGACCTTAGTACCACAGCTCTAGCAAGGAACCAGTGTTGCCCATTGAACCATCATGTTTTCCAGTGCCATAGTGTTAATAAGATTGTGTCAGCAGTGTCAGTACAGGAGCCATACCATTGTAAAACATAGAGTATATACCATAGTAGTGCCAGCCATGATGAATAAGTGGTTAAAGGCTGACTGTCCATATATTTCATGCATTATATTGTGTGCACGGTGTCCCATGGACTGTGTATGGGGTGGGAGGTTTCCTTGTTACTTTGGCTAGGAAGGGCTGGCATCACCCCTACATCTCCAAGAGGATGTGAGTGAGTCTAGTCTAAGCTGTGATCAAGAAAACAGCAAGGGAGCAATGCGGAACAGGGAAGCGTCCTTCCCCTGTGGATTACAAAAGCAAAATTGACAATTTATGTGCCAGCCCTTGTGGGAAAGTCATACTGGATCAGAACATATAGCGGCAACAAAGGAGAATTGCAGAGCATTTGTCAGAGAAAAGTAACACATCTACATTTAGGCTACAGACTTCTCTGCATGTGGTGGGATTAAACAAGCTTTATGTTCCCCATCATCACAAAAGGAAAGAAAGGGGCCCTATGTTCAGAGACTGTATTCCACTGAGGATACTGGAGACACATCTGCTGTGCTATGCTGTTTCAGTAGTACCCATGCTCTGCAATGGGAACAGAGCCCCTTGAGGTTAGGGTCCAGTTTCATCTTGTATTAGTAACGGTGAGATGAGACAACCCCTATAAGATCGCCTCCATGTATAGCTATCAGTGACTGACAGCTATCTCTGTATACACACTTACACAGAGAATGCTATCAATCACTGATAACACCTCCTCAATATACAACTATCAGTGACTGACAGCTATCTCTATATACACACTTACACAGGGAATCCTATCAATCACTCATGATACTGAATCTTTTCCCACAAAACTATATATCAATGCCCTCAGTTCTTCCTGCTCTATAATGTGCTTCCTACAGATTGTTCTGCAATTTATATTGACAAAACTGTTTCATTGCTAAGACCCACGCCATTTAGGGGACCCCCTCTAACATTTTTTTCTGGACACCCTCTTTAAGAAAATAATATATTGATATACATGATTCATATAATAATCTAACAATTATTATGTATTATCTTGGCACAACTATTATCTAATTCTGCTTTTTATAAGATTAATTATAATTTTGGGTTTCCCTATTCTATTTTTTTGTCTCCAACTTCCCTGCTAGTGTCTTCTGAACCCCTTCTCATTCTCCACTGATTTTGTCCATCTTCTGTGTTTTCTCTCTCCAGTATAGTTTTTCTACGGCTACATTCTCTTTCCCCCTTTTTTGCCATTATCCTCTTCACTCATTTGTTTACTCCCATTTTTTTCCTTTTTGGGTCATATTCCGATTTGGAGCATGACTGAATTAAGGCTGATGGTTGTCCCTGGGGGAATAAAATAGTGTCCCTTTCTCCAGTACGAGAGTCATAAATTGTGTTTAAAACTCATACTGGTCGGAATTGTCTACAGGTCCTGCTCATCCAAACATGCCAACAACCTAAGAAATAAGCAATATCAAGTACTGGCAATTAACACTCAAACTTGACCATCAAAATTGTTATAGTTTGCAGGGCACGCAAAGCAAAAGAGCTCTGACCATCCTTAGTGATCAAAATGCATACATTTTGTCTTCTGACACTTCTGAGAATAAATCCTATGTCTTGGCGAGGTCCCTTGGCAATTGATCTTTATGTCCGTCTCGTAATCTGGCCCTGCTTTTATTTTACATTTAGTGAAGTGAGGTGTACATTGGTAACCACTTAGTGTTAGCATTTCATCTATACAGTGATTGGAATATGCTAGAAGCAACTTTCTTTTTCTCTGGATTCTGTCATATTTCTTTTCTGAAATAAATGCTTTTTAATATGAACCATACCTCGGTTAAGCATATTGAAGTCATTCAAAATCCCTTCAAGCAAGAGGAAAAGCAACACAGTCTTGTAAACTTTTGCTGATTTTTTATTGTATCTACATGACAGGAGTCGATAAATTTCCATTAAAATACCAGCTTTGTTTGGATTACATGACGAACAAATTTGACTCGTTTGCTTTCTATGTCATTTATTTTAATATTAATGGCAAGGCATGCACTGGAAACATTAAAAATGTGTATAGCTCCATTGTTATTAATTGTAAACTCAAGTCTGTCATCTCACCAGTCTATGTAGCTGTTTTTCCAGTAGTGTGTCCTATGTCTTACATCTAGATGAAGTTCAGTTACATTAACTCCATTTAGACAATTCTGCATCATAGACCTCACAGTTCTTATGTTTTTTTCAGGGGTACCAGTTTTTTTTTTTTCTAAAGTAAGGGAGCACATTGATACAATCCCATGGGCCATAATAAAACGTAAAGGTGCATTTCCAATGGAAACGTATATGGCATATTGAAAGGCTAATAGGTGCTGGTTACACTCCCAGAACTGCCACATATCGGAAAAATTGGGATCCCATTCTCCAAGTAGAGAGGAGAAGATGAGAAATTGATTCTATATTAATTAAATTAATTCCAAATTTCCCCAAAATTAACATTTTGGTGAATCTGAACTGTTTGTCATTCATCCCCAACAAATTGCTCCAAATGGGGGCCACCATTTTACAGATCAGAAAAAAAGAGAAGAAGACATCCATCCCCAAAATGGGATGACTTTTGGAATGTTTTTAGTAAAAAAATAAAAATAAATTCAGTGGTGCATTGTGTTATTAAACAGCCTGTTAGATTCCATCAGCTACCATCCATTTATCCACAGCCAGTCTAGCATCACTAATGCTGTCTTGGCATTAAATAGCTTGAAAGGGGTTGGATACAGTCCCAGGAGACCTCAGAGTGTCATAGATGACTTTTCAGGGCAATTGGGGAACGCTCAATTTGGGTCAAATTTAATTGCACTAAATTGAATGTGAAGGTTGATTCGACTGATCCACACTTGAAACTAATTTTGAGATACTCGTTGATCTCTAGAAAAGAACACGCATGAATATGGCTCTCCTCGCTAAAGATTCTGGGTTGTGACTGGAATTTCACAACTTCCATAAACTACAATGGAAAGAGATGGCTGCATGGATGAGCACCTTTCAGCTACTCCTTTCTGGAGAGCCAAACAGGCCCAGAATGCTATCTCTCTACTCTAGAAAAGAAAACTATAGGTGAGCAGCCACACACAAAAAACAATCATGATCCTTAAAGGGGGCATCCAGGTATATAATTATATATTGTGTATATATATATATATATATTTATTTATTTATTTTGTTTTTTTAATCCAACTCACAGACGTCAGAACCTGTGGAGAAATCCATACTTACTTGTCCCTGCCCTTCAATTCCAGCTACCTGGCAGCCAGGTTGTCTATCAGCTTCCTGCACAAATGGGGTCAAGTGCCACTGAAGCCAATGACTGACCTCAGCAATGATATGTCCCCAGGCAGCATGTGACCCACTGCTGAAGCTGGTCATTAGCTGCAGTGACAGACATAACCTCATCTGTGCAAAGGGTTTACAGACGGGGGACTGGAAGTCCAGTAAAGACATCCCAGGAACTATGGAGTTAGAATTAAGCTGCTGGGACCAGGTGCATATGGATTTCACCACAGGTCCTAATAAATGGGGTTTAGATTGATTTAAAAAAAAACAACTTTAATGTGTAGAGAGGTAGCATGTGGTAACATAACATATATCCTTCCTGATGATACATTGTTGGCAACTTGCCTTCGGAGAAAACAGACCTCAGATGGTAAGCTTCTCAGTGTTAAAAAAGGGCTAAGAAATTTTTTGCTGAAGACCATTTACCTAAAAAAAAATCCCTGTGACCATGTGTCTTTGAGTTGCTCTTTTCTGTTGTTAAAATTCTACTTTATAATACCGTACTCCATTCCTGTATTGCTACATAACTAGATAGCTTTTCAAGAGAAGAGTATTCAAATCAACAACTAAGCAAATGTTTTGGGGTAAATTTGGATATTGTACATACTCAGTGAGTGTGAACCCACTGTACCAACTAACTGGTTTTAAGTGGGGCATCCCCGGTATTCACACTTTAACCCCTATACAGGGATCTGGACCTTGCTGTGAGTTAGCAACCAGCTGGGGTCATGGACTCGGGTGTGGGTATCTTTGTTTGTGAAGGTGCAACATTAATTGCAAGATTTCCCCCAGATAATAACAGGCCCCTGGGGGTCTCAGCAGAAGGACTTCTTGTGAACAGTTTATTGCCAGGACACCCTTATGACCAGAGAGGGTTTTCCACAGTACACAGCTGCAGTGTGCACATTTGTATTAACCACTATCCTTATAGGTTTGACAAGCTAAGGCTGCATGCACACTACAGTGAAAAAAAAAGTCAGTTAAAAATGGATAAACTGTCCATTTTTAACGGACATTTTTTTTCACTGATGCCTTTGTGAGAAACGGACATTAAAAACTGACCCATGCAATTCTATGGGGGCTGTCGGTCAGTGAAAAATGAACAAGATAGAACGTGTTCCAATTTTTTACGTACGTTTTCCACAGTCAGTGAAAAAAACTGCTGTGTGATTAACCCCATAGACTACCATTGGTCTTAAAATGGATGTGTGATGGCCGTGTGCATGTAGCCTTATTCTGTTAGTAATCTATTTGACTATCAACTCATAATATTGTACTATTCAAAAGAATAATTACCCTTTCTCTTTCTGCTTCTTTTTTGGAATTCACAGCTGGAGAGTACAATAACTGTGCAAGGTGCCAACATCAAAGAAGATCCCTCTCCTAACCTATACTGTCTTGTGGCCGTTACAGAACCTGGTAAAACATTGAAGTGGGTAATTTTAAAAAAACTTAAATGTGGTATTTCTCAGAAACCATGACAAACTGGTAAGCCTGCTGACACCGTACTAATAAGTAACAAGGTGACAGGTGGCCTAATATTTCTAGTACCGGCCCCCTGCTCTATCAGAAAGCTCGCTCATGTTTTCTGAACAGTAATGTTCCTTTTGTAAATGCTATTTTTCTGTAGTATGCGTGACACCAGAATTCATACAAACCGGATTCCAAAACAGTTGGGACACTATACAAATTGTGAATAAAAACTGAATGCAATGATGTAGAGGTGCCAACTTCTAATATTTTATTCAGAATAGAACAGAAATCACGGAACAAAAGTTTAAACTGAGAAAATGTACCATTTTAAGGGAAAAATATGTTGAATCAGAATTTCATGGTGTCAACAAATCCCCAAAAAGTTGGGACAAGGCCATTTTCACCACTGTGTGGCATCTCCCCTTCTTCTTACAACACTCAACAGACGTCTGGGGACCGAGGAGACCAGTTTCTCAAGTTTAGAAATAGGAATGCTCTCCCATTCTTGTCTAATACAGGCCTCTAACTGTTCAATCGTCTTGGGCCTTCTTTGTAGCACCTTCCTCTTTATGATGCGCCAAATGTTCTCTATAGGTGAAAGATCTGGACTGCAGACTGGCCCATTTCAGTACCCGGATCCTTCTCCTACGCAGCCATGATGTTGTGATTGATGCAGAATGTGGTCTGGCATTATCTTGTTGAAAAATGCAGGGTCTTCCCTCAAAGAGATGACGTCTGGATGGGAGCATATGTTGTTCTAGAACCTGAATATATTTTCCTGCATTGATGGTGCCTTTCAGACATGCAAGCTGCCCATGCCACACGCACTTATGCAACCCCAAACCATCAGAGATGCAGGCTTCTGAACTGAGCGTTGATAACAACTTGGGTTGTCCTTGTCCTCTTTGGTCCGGATGACATGGCGTCCCAGATTTCCAAAAAGAACTTTGAATCGAGACTCGTCTGACCACAGAACCGCCTTCCATTTTGCCACACTCCATTTTAAATTATCCCTGGCCCAGTGAAAATGCCTGAGCTTGTGGATCTTGCTTAGAAATGGCTTCTTCTTTGCACTGTAGAGTTTCAGCTGGCAACGGCGGATGGCACGGTGGATTGTGTTCACTGACAATGGTTTCTGGAAGTATTCCTGAGCCCATTCTGTGATTTCCTTTACAGTAGCATTCCTGTTTGTGGTGCAGTGTCGTTTAAGGGCCCGGAGATCACGGGCATCCAGTATGGTTTTACGGCCTTGACCCTTACGCACAGAGATTGTTCCAGATTCTCAGAATCTTCGGAAGATGTTATGCACAGTTGATGATGATAGATGCAAAGTCTTTGCAATTTTTCGCTGGGTAACACCTTTCTGATATTGCTCCACTATCTTTCTGCGCAACCTTGTGGGAATTGGTGATCCTCTACCCATCTTGGCTTCTGAGAGACACTGCCACTCTGAGAAGCTCTTTTTATACCCAATCATGTTGCCAATTGACCTAATTAGAGTTAATTGGTCTTCCAGCTCTTCGTTATACTCAAATTTACCTTTTCCAGCCTCTTATTGTTACTTGTCCCAACTTTTTGGGAATTTGTTGACACCGTGAAAATTTTAATCAACGTATTTTTCCTTTAAAATGATACATTTACTCGGATTAAACGTTTGATCTGTCATCTACGTTCTATTACAAATAAAATATTGACATTTGCCATCTCCACATCATTGCATTCAGTTTTTATTCACAATTTGTTTTTGGGAATATGGTTTGTATATCCCATATATTAGATGCTGCATCCTCTAAAGCAGGGATCAGCATCCTCTGGCACTCCAGCTGTTCTGAAACTACAACTCCCAAAATCTTCCTTTCGCTTCTATGGGAGCTACAAGAACAGCCAAGAAAGTGTGCATGTTGGGAGTTGTAGTTTCACAGTAGCTGGAGTGCTAAAGGTTGCTGATCTCAGATCTAAAGGGTCTCCAACATCTTTCACAGCCATATTCATCATAGCAGTTCACCGTGCTTTGCAATGCCAACACAATCTCCGAGCCCGGGGTCACAAGTGCTTGCTGAAACGTAGTTTTATTGTACATTCAAACAACGTGACCCAACTTAGATATTTGCTGGAGCATGGTGATGTTTTGAGGGATTGTCTGGGATTAAATACTTGGCAAAACTAGCACATGATGTACTTGTGATTGTCTGGGTGCTGCTCGGAGACACTGATATCTTGTGTAACATGCATGCTCACATACCAATTAAATATTTAAAGGAGTTTCTACGAGTAATCCTCATTCATTCTAGAATAAAAATGTCAATGTTTTTTTTTCAGTGCCGTATATAAAGAAGTAACGGACCCATAGCAAGGATCAAACCAGGCCCCCCACACAGGACAGAAGGGTTTTTGCCTAAACCCTTTTCAAAGACCCTTGGGCCATTTTTCCACTGCTTCATTTGCGTCCGGAGTCCGGACCAAATTTTCATTTCCAGCAGAAGAGGGGATAATTCTAACTAAGACTGCATAATGGAAATGGGACGGATCTGTTATGCAGCCCATAGACTTCTATTATGACGGAATGAATAACTGCCTCTAAAGGCATTCCGTTATGCATTCCGTCATAGAATTAAGTTATGGTCCGTGGTAATGGAATCCATAACGCAATTCACCATTTACCACCAAACGAAGTGTGAATTAATTAAAAAATATGAAATTCGCTCATCTCTAGTTTTCATGTAATCCATATTTCAACATACTCCCTGAATAGACATTACAGCAGTGGGAAAATCACTCTAGTTATGCTCTGTGTTTCCAGTGGCTCTCCTCAAACCTCTAATTGTGTCGACAAGTACTATGCGTTGGAATTTCCACTGTAATTCCTGTTGTATTATATAACTGAAAATGTCAGCTAGCTTCATGTACGATTTGCAGTATGGTCATAGTCCATGCTGCTTCTTATCCTCGGGAATGTGCATGGTATTTGGAAACAGCTGTCCTTAGAATACTTAGCGCAATGCACATTAGTCACACAAGTTCTTACATGTGCTCAACTAAGCAATCCTTCTCCAAGCGCTATTGACAATACAGTATGTTCTCTATAGGTCCGGAATTTTAATGCATGCAAGGATAACCTATTCTCTCCTCAATTGCCCTTAAAGGGGCTGTCTCACTTCAGCAGGTGGCATTTATCATGTAGAGGAAGTTAATACAAGGCACTTACTAATGTATTGTGATTGTCCATATTGCTTCCTTTGCTGGCTGGATTCATTTTTTCATCACATTACACACTGCTCGTTTTCATGGTTATGGCCACTTGGCAATCCATCAGCGGTGGCCGTATTTGCACACTATAGGAAAAAGTGCCGGCCTCTTTGGTGGCTGGGACTGTGGGAGCCCACATCAGCTGGTGCTTTTTTATATAGTGTGCAAGCACGGCCACCGATGATGGATTGCAGGGTGGTCCTTAATCATGGAATCGAGCAGTGTATAATGGGATGGAAAAATGAATCCAGACAGCAAAGGAAGCAATATGCACAATCACAATACATTAGTAAGTGCCTTGTATTAACTTTCTCTAAATGATAAATGCTATTTGCTGAAGTTAAACAACCCCTTAAAGTACAGAGGTGTTCACTCTTACCTTAGCTTGAATTTGGTTAAGGACTTCAATTTTGCACAAAACAAATTCAACGCAATATCGCGACAGGCTAGAAAAACACTTGACATGTTGCAATTCACAACACAACCACTGGGCGGCTACACATAGATTCATATAGAATAGACATCTAGTGAAACAATATCGGGAAATCTTTTTTATTTTTCGGAAAAAGAATCTAGTTATTAATTACACATCTCAGAATATGCTAAGCCAAGAGAAAGGATAGGAAGGACATATCTGTTGCTATCAATATGGTTTTCTTGTAACCCATGCTATTTTGACAGAAGGTGTCCAGCTCAACAGTTTCAGCAAATCTATGGTCTGGTGTAAACACCTGCCCTAGTTACTTGTCCTGAAAAGATCTACTTGTTAGCAAGTAATTTAATGTTTTCAGATCCCTGCTACTTGTCAGTGCCCATGGTGAGCTATGACTATGGCTAGCAAAGGCTAGATACCATCTGGGAACTTTAGTCACTTATGCAAAGAAGCACGTTTCATATAGAAGTGTACAGATGTATGCTTCTCTATACCCCACCTGATTTTACAGACTATTCCCCCACTGTAATGGCCAGGAAGGCATGTAATCCAAATAACAGAGTAATAATATAAACTATTACAACATAATGATAAGTAGTGCCAGAAGCTGTGTGGGCACCATGGCTGGCAGGATGCCTTCTCTTTAACAATGTTGATTATTGGAAACAACTCTGATCATGGACATTTAACCCCTCAGATGCAATGGTCAATTGTGACAATGTCATCTACAGGGTCATTGTAGTCATTTTTATGGGAACCTACTGCAGACGGTGACCAAGCCTTCCTTGCCACAATGTTATTGAGTGAGCCGTCCAGTTGCTGTAGCAGCTAGGAGCCTTGTGAAGGTTGCAAGGTCTGCCATTATAACATTTCTAATGAGCCCTGAGGCAGGGCTCAATAGGAACACTGCAATTTTTCCCACAGACTGCAATAGTAAGCCATTGCAGTCTATGGTAGAAGCAATCTGATAATTTCATGTTCAAGGCTCCCAAGAGGGGATGGAAAAAAGAAATAAAATACATTTAGAAAATATAAAAAGTAAAAAAGAATTACAAATTTTAATCACCTACTTTCCCCATTTTACATATAAAAAACAAGCAATAAAAAATAAACATTACTGGTATGAGCGCATCCCATATTATTAAAATATAATATTAAAGTATAAAATGTGTTTATGCAGTACAGTGAATATAGCCAAATAAAATTGAATACAAAAAATCACAAATTCATACATACCCCCAAATTGTATCAATAAAATCTACAGATCCTGCCACAAAAAATCCCTCACACAGCTCTGTAAATTAAGTGCATTTTGTTTTTTAAAGCATTAAAATCCACCAAAAGTATATGAATTTGGTATCATTATAAGCATAGTAATCTACAGAATAAAGGTAATGTGTAATTTTTACTGCACATTGAATAGAGATGTCGCGAACATAAAATTCTCCGTTCGCGAGCGGCGAATGTGGATTTCTGAAAATGTTCGCGAACCGGGCGAACCGCCATTGACTTCAATAGGCAGGCGAATTTTAAAACCCACAGGGACTCTTTCTAGCCACAGTAGTAATGGAAAAGTTGTTTCAAGGGGACTAACACCTGGACTGTGGCATGCCGGAGGGGGATCCATGGCAAAACTCCCATAAAAAATTACATAGTTGACGCAGAGTTGGATTTTAATCCATAAAGGGCATAAATCACCTAACAATCCTAAAATATTTTGAACAACGTGGTTTAAAACATCCAGTGTGTGTATACGATGAGGTATGATGTTGTATTGATCAGGTAGTGTAAGGGTTACGCCCGCTTCACAGATATTGACAGACCAAACTCCCCTTTTAATGCACCGCAAACAACCGCATACAGTCCATTTGCCTAACCGCAAACTCCCCATTTGCACATGGTTGGATACCAAGCTAGCCATGTCCTGTTGATGTCATTGACGGTTTCTTCCTCCACCCAGCCACGTACAACACCAAGGGTCCCCGAAAGGTGAATTGAATTGATTTTTCGAATGGGGAGATGGTTAAAAAAACGCTGGTTCCCTCCCCTTTGTTTGAATCCACAGTCACTGTGTCTGCGCCGTGCAATTTACTGTCACACCCGATATGAGTGGTATTTTCTGTAGTTCTCTTCTCATCAGTTTAATCCCTGTTACGTCCCCAATCTGGGGTCCATTTATTGAATTGATTTTTTGAACGGGGAGATGGTTAAAAAAACGCTGGCTCCCTCCCCTTTGTTTAAATACACGGTCAGTGCGTCTGCGCCGTGCAATTTACTGTCACACCCGATATGAGTGGTATTTTCTGTAGTTCTCTTCTCATCAGTTTAATCCCTGTTACGTCCCCAATCTGGGGTCCATTAATTGAATAGATTTTTCGAACGGGGAGATGGTTAAAAAAACGCTGGCTCCTTCCCCTTTGAATCCACGGTCACTGCGTCTGCACCGTGCAATTTACTGTCACACCCGATATGAGTGGTATTTTCTGTAGTTCTCTTCTCATCAGTTTAATCCCTGTTACGTCCCCAATCTGGGGTCCATTTATTTAATTGATTTTTCAAATGGGGAGATGGTTAGAAAAAAGGTTGGCTCCCTCCTCTTTGTTTGAATCCACGGTCACTGCGTCTGCGCCGTGCAAAGACGTATTTGTCTTTTCCTGTGCAATTTACTGTCACACCCGATATGAGTGGTATTTTTTGTAGTACTATTCTCATCAGTTTAATCCCTGTTACGTCCCATATCAGGGTGGGATTGCCTTTTGTGAAAAATAATTTAGGCCGGGTACCTTCGACTGCCTGCACAGTGACAGACCAAACTCTGATACACCAAACTGAATTGATTTTAGGAACCAGGAGATGGAAAAAGCAGCTTGGTCGGTCCTCTTACTCCCAAGTTGGGGCACTGCACGAAAAACAGAGCAATGTTCTGTGACACCCTATATGAGTGGTGTCTTAACTAGTACTATTCCTATCATTTTAATCCCTGTTACGTCCCCTATCCGGGGACGGGTGTCGAATTGATTAACCATTGTCGAATTAACAAACCATTACGACATCCTGCAATAATTTAGTTCTGAGCTTTGTACTTGCTTTGTATTGGAATTGATGGGGATTTTTTTAATTGTCTGCATTATTTCTAATAAACTATGAAGAGACTTTATTATGATTTTTTTATTTTATGTATAAAAAACCCATACAACTTAAAAAAATAATAATAATAATGAATGTTTTTTCTATGAAAAATTAATTTGGTCTGATCTTAATGAAGCAACGGCCTTATCATCTGGGGTGTGGCAACATTGCCAACACACTCATAGAGGTGATGATCGTTTCATTGTGATACGGAAGCCCCTTCACCACAACAAGGTAACGATCACGAAGGGGAATGTGCCTTTTTTGTTTTGTTTTGTTTTTGCAGCCACAGTGCAGCACCAGAGGCCAGAAAAATTAGGCATGTACACATGCCTGAAAAATACTGTTATGGTTGCAGCCGCTGTTGTAGCAGCGGCTGGAAAAATTGATGTTTTCAAGGCAGAAAGGTGACATTGCGGCTTGAACCCTAGTTGGTGGCGGAGAATTCACGAAAGTCATCCGGTATGCAGACATTAAATACAGCAGCGTGGGGACCATTTTGAGGCCAGGGCATGTCATCAGGCCTTTTGTTAGTCAAACGTATCCCCCACTGTCAGTCCCTTCGGGATCCATGCCTCATTCATCTTAATGAAGGTGAGGTAATCAACACTTTTTTGACCGAGGCGACTTCTTTTGTCAGTGACAATGCCTCCTGCTGCACTGAAGGTCCTTTCTGACAGGACACTTGAAGCGGGGCAGGCCAGAAGTTCTATCGCAAACTGGGATAGCTCAGGCCACAGGTCAAGCCTGCACACCCAGTAGTCAAGGGGTTCATCGCTCCTCAGAGTGTCGATATCTGCAGTTAAGGCGAGGTAGTCTGCTACCTGTCGGTCGAGTCGTTCTCTAAAGCTGGATCCCGAAGGGCTGTGGCGATGTGTAGGACTGAAAAAGCTCTGCATGTCCTCCATCAACAACACATCTGTAAAGCGTCCTGTCCTTGCCGCCGTGGTCGTGGTAGGAGGAGGATTACTTTCACCTCTTCCCCAGTTAGATTCCCGTTGTGCTGTGACATCCCCCTTATAAGCTGTGTAAAGCATATTTTTTAGTTTGGTTTTGAACTGCTGCATCCTTTCTGACTTTTGGTAATTTGGTAACATTTCCGCCACTTTCTGCTTATACCGGGAGTCTAGTAACGTGGCCACCCAGTACAGGTCGTTCTCCTTCATCCTTTTTATACGAGGGTCCCTCAACAGACATGACAGCATGAAAGACCCCATTTGCACAAGGTTGGATGCCGAGCTACTCATTTCCCGTTCCTCATCCTCACTGATGTCATTGACGGTCTGTTCTTCCCCCCAGCCACGTACAACACCACGGGTCCCAGATAGGTGACAACAACGAGCACCCTGGGATGCCTGCTGTGGTTGGTCTTCCTCCTCCTCAAAGCCACATTCCTCCTCTGACTCCTCTTCCTCATACTCCTCTTGCAGCGTTGCCGCAGGTCCGGCAAGCGATGATGACAAGGCTGTTTCTGGTGGTGATGGTGACCACAACTCTTCCTCTTCACACTCATCTACAGCCTGATCCAGCACTCTTCGCAGGGCACGCTCCAGGAAGAAAACAAATGGGATGAGGTCGCTGATGGTGCCTTCGGTGCGACTGACTAGGTTTGTCACCTCCTCAAAAGGACGCATGAGCCTACAGGCATTGCGCATGAGCGTCCAGTAACGTGGCAAAAAAATTACCAGCTCCGCAGAGGCTGTCCTAGCACCCCGGTCATACAAATACTCGTTGACGGCTTTTTCTTGTTGGAGCAGGCGGTCGAACATTAGGAGTGTTGAATTCCAACGTGTCGGGCTGTCGCAAATCAAGCGCCTCACTGGCATGTTGTTTCGGCGCTGAATGTCTGAAAAGTGCGCCATGGCCAGTGTAGGAACGCCTGAAATGGCCACACACCTTCCTGGCCTGCTTGAGGACGTCCTGTAAGCCTGGGTACTTAGACACAAAGCGTTGTACGATGAGATTCAACACATGTGCCATGCACGGCACATGTGACAACTTGCCCAAATTCAATGCCGCCAACAAATTGCTTCCATTGTCACACACCACTTTGCCGATCTCCAGTTGGTTCGGGGTCAGCCACTGATCCACCTGTGCGTTCAGGGCGGACAGAAGTGCTGGTCCGATGTGGCTCTCTGCTTTCAGGCAAGTCAACTCCTAGACAGCGTGACACTGTTGTATCCGGGATGTGGAATAGCCCCTGGGGAGCTGGGGGGAATTAGTTGATGTGCAGCCAGATGCCGCAGCAGAAGAGGACTCAGCCAAGGAGGTTTTGGAAGAGGATGGAGTAGGAGGAGTAGAAGAGGTGGCAGTAGGCCTGCCTGCAAGTCGTGGCGGTGTCACCAACTCCGCTGCAGAGCCACGCATTCCATGCTTGGCAGCCGTCAGCAGGTTGACCCAATGCGCAGTGTAGGTGATATACCTGCCCTGACCGTGCTTTGCAGACCAGGTATCAGTGGTCAGATGGACCCTTGCCCCAACACTGTATGCCAGAGATGCCATGACTTCCTTTTCAATCACTGAGTAGAGGTTTGGGATTGCCTTTTTTGAAAAAAAAAATTGTCCGGGTACCTTCCACTGTGGTGTCCCAATAGCGACAAATTTTTTGAAGGCCTCAGACTCCACCAGCTGGTATGGTAAAAGCTGGCGGGCTAAGAGTTCCGTCAAGCCAGCTGTCAGACGCCAGGCAAGGGGGTGACTCTGTGACATTGGCTTCTTACGCTCAAACATTTCCTTTACAGACACCTGACTGTGGGCAGATGAGATGGAACTGCTGAAGGTGAGAGGCGGAGTGGCGGGTGGTTGAGAGGGGGCAAGGAGGACAGCAGTGGTTGACAGTGGCTGAAGATGCTGGACCAGGAGGAGGATGGTGGCTTTGAGTTTGTGTGCTGCTTGTACTCATGTGTTGATCCCATTGGCGTTTGTGATGTGAGATCATGTGCCTTCGCAAAGCAGTTGTACCGAGGTGGGTGTTGGACTTCCCACGACTCAGTTTCTTTTGGCACAGGTTGCAAATGGCATTGCTGTTATCAGAGGCAGACACACAAAAAAAATGCCACACTGCTGAGCTTTGCAATGACGGCATTCTGGTGGTGGCAACAGCATGCGTTGATTGGCGTGCTGTCTGGCTGACCCCGGGTGCCGATACATGCTGTCTGACTGTGCCACTAGCTCCTTGCGACGACCTCCCCCTGCTTCCAACTCGTCTCCTCCTTCTCTCTGTCTCCCCTTCTGAACTTTCCCCCTCTTCTTCTTCTCTTCGAGCAGGCACCCACGTGGCATCCACGGACACATCGTCATCATCAACCACTTCACTTGTATCTGACACCTCAGCAAAGGAAGCAGCAGCGGGTACAACATCATCATCATCACACTGTACGTCCATGTGTGTAATGCTGCCTGACTGAGACATATCCCTGTTATCTACATCCTCTGGCAATAATGGTTGTGCATCACTAATTTCATCCAACTGATGTGTAAATAACTCCTCTGAGGGATCAAGTGAAGCGGCTGTGGTGGCTGTGGTGGTAGTGGTGGCGGCGGGCGGGAGAGTGGTAACTTGAGAGCAGGTGATCAAAGCTGAGCTGGAGGAGGATGGTGCGTCAAGGTACTTAGCGGAAGCTGTTGAAGATTGGGTGTCCTGTGTAAGCCAGTCAACTATTTTCTCCGGATTTTTGGGGTTCAGGGTACATGGCCTCTGAACACTGAGCCTTATTCCAGGGCCAGTGGAAATCACAGCACCATGACCACGACGGCCCCTGCGGGGCGGCCTGCCTTTGCCTGTCATCTTTTTTTAGATAAGTGGTACTATGCGTGCAAGGTACTGTGCCACCCTATATAATTGGTGGGCAGTGGGCACAGTACAGTCTGTGTGGGCCTGACACACACTGGCTTGCAACTGGGATTATATCACAGAAAAATAATAAATAGATTATTTTTTTTATCTGCAAGGTATTTGTGAGTGACACCCTGTAACGGTATGAGTGGTGGCCTAGCCAGTGGCTCCAGAACAGTCTGTGGGCCAGACACACACTGGTTTGCAACTGGGATTATATCACAGAAAAATAATAAATTGAATTTTTTTTCTCTGCAAGGTATTTGTGAGTGACACCCTGTAACGGTATGAGTGGTGGCCTAGCCAGTGGCCACAAGTACAGTCTGTGGGCCAGACACACACTGGCTTGCAACTAGGATTATATCACAGAAAAATAATACATGGATTTTTTTTATCTGCAAGGTATTTGTGAGTGACACCCTGTAACGGTATGAGTGGTGGCCTAGCCAGTGGCCACAGTACAGTCTGTGGGCCAGACACACACTGGCTTGCAACTGGGATTATATCACAGAAAAATAATAAATGGATTTTTTTTATCTGCAAGGTATTTGTGAGTGACACCCTGTAACGGTATGAGTGGTGGCCTAGCCAGTGGCCACAGTACAGTCTGTGGGCCAGACACACACTGGCTTGCAACTGGGATTATATCACAGAAAAATAATAAATTTAATTTTTTTATCTGCAAGGTATTTGTGAGTGACACCCTGTAACGGTATAAGTGGTGGCCTAGCCAGTGGCCACAGTACAGTCTGTGGGCCAGACACACACTGGATTGCAACTGGGATTATATCACAGAAAAATACATAGATTTTTTTATCTGCAAGGTATTTGTGAGTGACACCCTGTAACGGTATGAGTGGTGGCCTAGCCAGTGGCCACAGTACAGTCTGTGGGCCAGACACACACTGGCTTGCAACTGGGATTATATCACAGAAAAATAATACATTGAATTTTTTTATCTGCAAGGTATTTGTGAGTGACACCCTGTAACGGTATGAGTGGTGGTCCTAGCCAGTGGCCACAGGTACAGTCTGTGGGCCAGACACACACTGGCTTGCAACTGGGATTATATCACAGAAAAATAATAAATGGATTTTTTTTATCTGCAAGGTATTTGTGAGTGACACCCTGTAACGGTATGAGTGGTGGCCTAGCCAGTGGCCACAGTACAGTCTGTGGGCCAGACACACACTGGCTTGCAATCTGGGATTATATCACAGAAAAATAATAAATTGATTTTTTTTTATCTGCAAGGTATTTGTGAGTGACACCCTGTAACAGGTATGAGTGGTGGCCTAGCCAGTGGCCACAGTACAGTCTATGGGCCAGACACACACTGGCTTGCAACTGGGATTATATCACAGAAAAATAATAAATGGATTTTTTTTTATCTGCAAGGTATTTGTGAGTGACACCCTGTAACGATATGAGTGGTGGCCTAGCCAGTGGCCCCAGTAACAGTCTGTGGGCCAGACACACACTGGCTTGCAACTGGGATTATATCACAGAAAAATAATAAATGGAATTATTTTTTATCTGCAAGGTATTTGTGAGTGACACCCTGTAACGGTATGAGTGGTGGCCTAGCCAGTGGCCACAGTAAAGTCTGTGGGCCAGACACACACTGGCTTGCAACTGGGATTATATCACAGAAAAATAGTAAATAGAATTTTTTTATCTGCAAGGTATTTGTGAGTGACACCCTGTAACGGTATGAGTGGTGGCCTAGCCAGTGGCCCCAGTAAAGTCTGTGGGCCAGACACACACTGGCTTGCAACTGGGATTATATCACAGAAAAATAATAAATGGAATTTTTTTATCTGCAAGGTATTTGTGAGTGACACCCTGTAACGGTATGAGTGGTGGCCTAGCCAGTGGCCACAGTACAGTCTGTGGGCCAGACACACACTGGCTTGCAACTGGGATTATATCACAGAAAAATAGTAAATTGAATTTTTTTTATCTGCAAGGTATTTGTGAGTGACACCCTGTAACGGTATGAGTGGTGGCCTAGCCAGTGGCCACAGTACAGTCTGTGGGCCAGACACACACTGGCTTGCAACTGGGATTATATCACAGAAAAATAGTAAATAGAATTTTTTTTATCTGCAAGGTATTTGTGAGTGACACCCTGTAACGGTATGAGTGGTGGCCTAGCCAGTGGCCCCAGTAACAGTCTGTGGGCCAGACACACACTGGCTTGCAACTGGGATTATATCACAGAAAAATAATAAATGGAATTTTTTTATCTGCAAGGTATTTGTGAGTGACACCCTGTAACGGTATGAGTGGTGGCCTAGCCAGTGGCCACAGTACAGTCTGTGGGCCAGACACACACTGGCTTGCAACTGGGATTATATCACAGAAAAATAGTAAATTGAATTTTTTTTATCTGCAAGGTATTTGTGAGTGACACCCTGTAACGGTATAAGTGGTGGCCTAGCCAGTGGCCACAGTACAGTCTGTGGGCCAGACACACACTGGCTTGCAACTGGGATTATATCACAGAAAAATAATAATTTTTTTTTTTTTTATCTGCAAGGTATTTGTGAGTGACACCCTGTAACGGTATGAGTGGTGACCTAGCCAGTGGCCACAGTACAGTCTGTGGGCCAGACACACACTGGCTTGCAACTGGAATTATATCACAGAAAAATAATAAATTCAATTTTTTTTTATCTGCAAGGTATTTGTGAGTGACGCCCTGTAACGGTATAAGTGGTGGCCTAGCCAGTGGCCACAGTACAGTCTGTGGGCCAGACACACACTGGCTTGCAACTGGGATTATATCACAGAAAAATAATAAATTGATTTTTTTTTATCTGCAAGGTATTTGTGAGTGACACCCTGTAACGGTATGAGTGGTGACCTAGCCAGTGGCCACAGTACAGTCTGTGGGCCAGACACACACTGGCTTGCAACTGGAATTATATCACAGAAAAATAATAAATTCAATTCTTTTTTATCTGCAAGGTTTTTGTGAGTGACGCCCTGTATGAATGGTGTGCACACAGTACTGTCTCTGGGCCACACAGTCACTCACTGGCTTGCAACTGTGATTATATATATATAAAAGCAGACTGCGTACCAGCCCTAAAAAGGGCTTTTTGGGGTGCTGTCAGGACGCTGTCCTTACAGCAGATGAGTCTGTGGACACAGAACACTGCCCTAGCTAACGCTTTTCCTATTAGATCAGCAGCAGCAGCACTGTCCCTCCTCTCACTAAGAATGCAGCTTCCGAATGAATCTAAAATGGATGCTGTCCAGGAGGTGGGAGGGTCTGGGAGGGAGGGTCTGCTGCTGATTGGCTGGAATGTGTCTGCTGACTGTAAGGTACAGGGTCAAAGTTTACTAAATGATGATGTATAGGGGGCGGACCGAACATCGCATATGTACCTGTAACGGTATGAGTGGTGGCCTAGCCAGTGGCTCCAGAACAGTCTGTGGGCCAGACACACACTGGTTTGCAACTGGGATTATATCACAGAAAAATAATAAATTGAATTTTTTTTCTCTGCAAGGTATTTGTGAGTGACACCCTGTAACGGTATGAGTGGTGGCCTAGCCAGTGGCAAAAGTACAGTCTGTGGGCCAGACACACACTGGCTTGCAACTGGGATTATATCACAGAAAAATAATACATGGATTTTTTTTTATCTGCAAGGTATTTGTGAGTGACACCCTGTAACGGTATAAGTGGTGGCCTAGCCAGTGGCCACAGTACAGTCTGTGGGCCAGACACACACTGGCTTGCAACTGGGATTATATCACAGAAAAATAATAAATGGATTTTTTTTATCTGCCAGGTATTTGTGAGTGACACCCTGTAACGGTATGAGTGGTGGCCTAGCCAGTGGCCAAAGTACAGTCTGTGGGCCAGACACACACTGGCTTGCAACTGGGATTATATCACAGAAAAATAATACATTTATTTTTTTTATCTGCAAGGTATTTGTGAGTGACACCCTGTAACGGTATAAGTGGTGGCCTAGCCAGTGGCCACAGTACAGTCTGTGGGCCAGACACACACTGGATTGCAACTGGGATTATATCACAGAAAAATACATAGATTTTTTTATCTGCAAGGTATTTGTGAGTGACACCCTGTAACGGTATGAGTGGTGGCCTAGCCAGTGGCCACAGTACAGTCTGTGGGCCAGACACACACTGGCTTGCAACTGGGATTATATCACAGAAAAATAATACATTGAATTTTTTTATCTTCAAGGTGTTTGTGAGTGACACCCTGTAACGGTATGAGTGGTGGTCTAGCCACTGGCCAGGGTACAGTCTGTGGGCCAGACACACACTGGCTTGCAACTGGGATTATATCACAGAAAAATAATAAATGGATTTTTTTTATCTGCAAGGTATTTGTGAGTGACACCCTGTAACGGTATGAGTGGTGGCCTAGCCAGTGGCCACAGTACAGTCTGTGGGCCAGACACACACTGGCTTGCATCTGGGATTATATCACAGAAAAATAATAAATTGATTTTTTTTTATCTGCAAGGTATTTGTGAGTGACACCCTGTAACAGTATGAGTGGTGGCCTAGCCAGTGGCCACAGTACAGTCTGTGGGCCAGACACACACTGGCTTGCAACTGGGATTATATCACAGAAAAATAATAAATGGATTTTTTTTTATCTGCAAGGTATTTGTGAGTGACACCCTGTAACGATATGAGTGGTGGCCTAGCCAGTGGCCCCAGAACAGTCTGTGGGCCAGACACACACTGGCTTGCAACTGGGATTATATCACAGAAAAATAATAAATGGAATTATTTTTATCTGCAAGGTATTTGTGAGTGACACCTTGTAACGGTATGAATGGTGGCCTAGCCAGTGGCCACAGTAAAGTCTGTGGGCCAGACACACACTGGCTTGCAACTGGGATTATATCACAGAAAAATAGTAAATAGAATTTTTTTTATCTGCAAGGTATTTGTGAGTGACACCCTGTAACGGTATGAGTGGTGGCCTAGCCAGTGGCCCCAGAACAGTCTGTGGGCCAGACACACACTGGCTTGCAACTGGGATTATATCACAGAAAAATAATAAATGGAATTTTTTTATCTGCAAGGTATTTGTGAGTGACACCCTGTAACGGTATGAGTGGTGGCCTAGCCAGTGGCCACAGTACAGTCTGTGGGCCAGACACACACTGGCTTGCAACTGGGATTATATCACAGAAAAATAGTAAATTGAATTTTTTTTATCTGCAAGGTATTTGTGAGTGACACCCTGTAACGGTATAAGTGGTGGCCTAGCCAGTGGCCACAGTACAGTCTGTGGGCCAGACACACACTGGCTTGCAACTGGGATTATATCACAGAAAAATAATAATTTATTTTTTTTTTATCTGCAAGGTATTTGTGAGTGACACCCTGTAACGGTATGAGTGGTGACCTAGCCAGTGGCCACAGTACAGTCTGTGGGCCAGACACACACTGGCTTGCAACTGGAATTATATCACAGAAAAATAATAAATTCAATTTTTTTTTATCTGCAAGGTTTTTGTGAGTGACGCCCTGTAACGGTATAAGTGGTGGCCTAGCCAGTGGCCACAGTACAGTCTGTGGGCCAGACACACACTGGCTTGCAACTGGGATTATATCACAGAAAAATAATAAATTGATTTTTTTTTATCTGCAAGGTATTTGTGAGTGACACCCTGTAACGGTATGAGTGGTGACCTAGCCAGTGGCCACAGTACAGTCTGTGGGCCAGACACACACTGGCTTGCAACTGGAATTATATCACAGAAAAATAATAAATTCAATTATTTTTTATCTGCAAGGTTTTTGTGAGTGACGCCCTGTATGAATTGTGTGCACACAGTACTGTCTCTGGGCCACACAGTCACTCACTGGCTTGCAACTGTGATTATATATATATAAAAGCAGACTGCGTACCAGCCCTAAAAAGGGCTTTTTGGGGTGCTGTCAGGACGCTGTCCTTACAGCAGATGAGTCTGTGGACACAGAACACTGCCCTAGCTAACGCTTTTCCTATTAGATCAGCAGCAGCAGCACTGTCCCTCCTCTCACTAAGAATGCAGCTTCCGAATGAATCTAAAATGGATGCTGTCCAGGAGGTGGGAGGGTCTGGGAGGGAGGGTCTGCTGCTGATTGGCTGGAATGTGTCTGCTGACTGTAAGGTACAGGGTCAAAGTTTACTAAATGATGATGTATAGGGGGCGGACCGAACATCGCATATGTTCGCCCACCACGGCGAACACGAACAAGCCATGTTCCCCGTGAACAGTTCGCCGGCGAATAGTTCGGGACATCACTAACAGTGAATGCCATAAAAACGAAATCATAATGTAAATCAATGGCACAATTAAATAGTGCCATTAACAAGTCCTGCAACAGTCCTGCAAATAACAATATGTCTATCTTAATGGAAAATGATTATGCCAAATATGGCAGACACGGGGTACATGTTAAGTAACTACATTCCACATCGAAAATCTGAATTCCATAAAGATAGAAACAAGTGGTCAGAAGACAGCACAAGAGCATGTAAAGGATTAACATGGTAGATCTTTATTTAAATGGTTTTTTTCTAAATTGTACCCTTTTCCCATGAGCCAACAGCAGAGCCTCAGGCGTCTGCAGAAAAAAATAGACTCGGAAATATTTTCTTATTTTGGAGCAGATTGAGCTGGGTGCAAAGGTTAAGAACTGAGGGCACAAATCAAGTTCTAAAATGATATTCAAAAACAAAACAAAAAGAAGTTGTGGCCAGTGAGAAACCGAGAGGAAGACAGAGAAGGATTGCTTTAACCCTGCAACTGCTGAGCCTTGCCCTCCAGCAGAAGACTGGAAACAAGAGCCGCTTCTTGGAAGTTGTGCACAATAGGCCTCTTCATTCTCTTCTCTTGTCAACATGTGTGGAGTTTGGATATCTAAAAATATAATCTCTTTTCTCGTCCAAACACAAGTGATACAAATTATGGCAAATCACGTTCACAGCAATGTCAGTGACCTGTGTTACATGGCACATATTTATCAGCCTAGATAAGATGTAAGAAAATACATTTATTTATTTTCTTATTAGATAATGTCTGACCTCAGCGTACTTACCATCTTGTAGGGAAGGTTTTATTAAGATGGTTCAAAACTAAATACAATGTCACTGCAGCTTTTAATGGTTTTTTTATATTTTTTTTAGCCAAAGTCAGAAGTGGATCCCAGCAAGGAGGAGAAGTGTAAGGCCACTTGCACATGAACGTTGTGCATCTGCAAATTGCGGTCGCCAATGCACGGGCAATATCCGTGTGGCAGCCGGGACGGATCGAGACCCATTCAACTCTGTCTGTAGTGCTTCCGTGGGGTTCCGATCCATGCTTCCGTTCTGCATCTCCGTGATTGCAGACCCATTCACGTGAATGGTTCCGCATCCGTAATGCGGAGTGCACACGGGCCAGTGCCCCTGCTGTATTGCGGTCCCTCCGCAATACAGCCACTGGCACACAAACGTGAGAAGTATACAGCAAGTCCTTCCTTTATATTTTTTCTTTATCTTTACTTTATGTTATTTGTATTTTCTTTATTTATTTTTTTACTTTATTTACATTTCCTATGTTCCATTTTTCATTTTTTCTGTTTTACCCTATTTTTTTATATATATTTCAGTTATTTTTTTAAGCCACTGAAGTTGTTGACGCAGCTTTTTGAACCAAAGTCAGAACTAAATCATAATGTAAATCAGCGACACAATTAAATAGTGTTATTAAATTGTACAACAGTCCTGCAAATAGCAAACCCTCATATGTCTATCTTAGTGGAAAATTATTACGCCAAATATGGCATGACATGGGGTACATGTTAAGTCACTACATTCCACATTGAAAATCGGAACCATCAGTAAGGCTACTTTCACACTAGCTGCTTCCAGCGTTTGGGTGTCCGCCTGGCCTTGCGGAGGCAAACGGATCCGTCCAGACTTACAATGTAAGTCAATGGGGACGGATCCGTTTGAAGTTGACACAATATGGCTCAATTTCAAATGGATCCGTCCCCCATTGACTTTCAATGTAAAGTCTGGACGGATCCGTCTGAGCAACTTTCACACTTAGAATTTTTTCTAAACTATAATGCAGACGGATCCGTTCTGAACGGATCCCATCGTCTGCATTATATGAGCGGATCCGTCTGTGCAGACACCAGACGGATCCGCTCTGAACGCAAGTGTGAAAGTAGCCTTAGAAGTATAAGTCCTTCCTTTATATTTTTTCTTTTGTGATATATATTTCCTTTATATTTTTCTTTTTTTCTGTTTTACTTTATATTATTTATATTTCTGTTATATATTTTTAAAGCCACTGCAGTTGTTGATGCAGTTTTTTGAGCGAAGCCTAGAAGTAGAACCTGCAGGAAGAAGTATAAGTCCTTATTTTATATATCCTTCATATTTCTTAAAAGCTACGGCAGTTTTTGATGCAGTTTTTAAGCTAAAGTCAGAAATATATCCAGCAGGAAGGAGAAGTATAGGTATAAGGCCTCATGCACACAACCGTTGGGCGGCCTGTGGCTGTATCGCGGCCCACAAACGGCGGTTCGGCAAACCACAGCCGCCGGCCATGTGCACCCCGCATCATGGATGTGGACCTATTCACTTGAATGGGTCCGCAATTCCGGAGATGCTGAACGGAGTCACGGAACAGAACTTCGGAAGCATTTCGGAGTGCTTCCGTGGTGTTTCTTTCCATGGTTCCGCACCTTAAAAGAATATGACATGTCATTTTTTTTTGCGGTGTGGACTGACCATGGACCCATTCAAGTTGAATGCGTCCAGCCCGCTGCACGGATGTTGCCCATGCATTGGGGACCACAAATGAGGTCCCCAATGCACCGAACGGCAGCCCAACGGCCGTGTGCATGAGGCCTAATGTCCTCTTCCTTTTGAATCCACTTCTGATATAGGCTAGGTCTACACAACGACATTTGTCGCGCGACAATAAGTTGCGCAACAGATAGGGCACAACTACACTGCAACATTTGTCATGCAACATCTTGTTGCATCAATGTCGTGCAACAATTTTTATAATGGCAGTCTATGGTGTCGCACTGCAACATGCGACAAGCTGCGACTGCGACGTGACAGTCGCAGAAAAATCCTTCTTGAATGGATTTTCTGCGACTGTCGCAGTCGCAGCATGTTGCATGTTGCAGTGCGACACCATAGACTGCCATTATAAAAATTGTCGTGCGACATTGGTGCAACAAAATGTCACACGACAAATGTCGTCGTGTAGACCTAGCCTTAGGGTCAAAAGACTGAATAAAATACCTCCACAAAAAATGCATTTTCTTTAAAAAATAATAATAAATATATATTACACCGGTATATATACAGTCGTGGCCAAAAGTTTTGAGAAATACATAAATATTGGAAATTGGTAAAGTTGCTGATTAAGTTTTTATAATAGCAATTTGCATATACTCCAGAATGTTATGAAGAGTGATCAGATGAATTGTATAGTCCTTCTTTGCCATGGGATCGGAGTGCCACCAGCGCAGAGCTTGCTCAGGAATGGCAGCAGGCAGGTGTGAGCGAAGACTTTTGGAAGATGGCCTGGTGTCAAGAAGGGCAGCAAAGAAGCCACTTCTCTCCAAAAAAAAACATCAGGGACAGATTGATCTTCTGCAGAAAATATGGTGAATGGACTGCTGAGGACTGGGGCAAAGTCATATTCTCCGATGAAGCCTCTTTCCGATTTCTGGGGCATCAGGAAAAAGGCTTGTCCGGAGAAGAAAAGGTGAGCGCTACCATCAGTCCTGTGTCATGCCAACAGTAAAGCATCCTGAGACCATTCATGTTTGGGGTTGCTTCTCATCCAAGGGAGTGGGCTCACTCACAATTTTGCCCAAAAACACAGCCATGAATACAGAGATTTGGATACTGTCTGATCTGTAGACAGCTCTCCATAATGCAGCAGGAAATTACCTTTTTGAAATATGAGCTTTTTAAATTAACCACTAAACAAACTCAGGCTGAGAACATTGCAATGCCACTGCCACAGAGGCCCCCTAGAAATGGAAGATGGGTTACTGTAGGTTCTGGTAGACTGAGAGTTGTGGATAGAAGGCATGTCCCACAGTCTGTGGCTATCCATAATTCATTTGCAGCACTTTCAGAGTGCAAGAGCAACATGGAGGATGGCTCAAGCACAGTGGGTGAGAAACAATCATCTCCCATTCCTAAAGTATGTAAGACTGCAGCCAAAGACAAAAGGGAGAAGGTGAGGATTGATAGTAAGCAGCTGTTGGTGGGCGATTCCATCATAAGAGGTGTGAAGTTTGAGGAGAATGGTGTTGTGAGATGTCTCCCTGGTGCTACCGCTAGCAGGGATAGACGACGGATCCTTAATATTGTTAGGCAAGCAAAGCAGGAAAGGGAAGTGGATGTTATTCTCCATCTTGGGATAAACGATCTGGCTTGCAATGAGGTTTCAAAGGTGAAAGAAGCTTTTCACACACTTGGAAAGGATATACTGGAGGTTGCATCAACTGTTTCATTCTCTGCAGTTTTGCCTGTGCAGAATCTTCAGCATGACAGGAAGATGCGCATTAAGGAATTCAATGTATGGCTTGGTGAATGGTGTCTGAACCAAGGATTTGGCTTTGTGTCTCATGTTAGCTCTTGTTGGAATGGAAAAGAACTGTACAAGAAAGATGGTTTGCATCGTTCTCTCAAGGGAACGAATGTCCTCGGTGAACAGTTCCAAGTATTTGCTAAGAAGCATTTCAACTAGGAAAGGGGGGCAAAAGAGTGATAATCCAGCAGTCCGACTGCCCCCGGAACAATGCCAGAAGAGGCCAGTAGCACAAAGGTTAAGAAATGACAAGCTCAGAGTCTTGTCTACAAATGCTCGCAGTCTAGGGAATAAGATCAATGAACTTGAGGCTATAATTGTGTGACGAAACCAACCTCGCCACGGTGTTTTGGAGGGGGCTGGTTGCCAGCCTCCTGCCTCAGGATTATGGCCCATACTAACTTTAAAGAAGACAGGCCGGCCGCACAGCTTAAATCTGTCTTTGGAATTGTATTTTGTTATGTGAGGGCACCCAGATGGCTAGTTTAATTGTATTTGTGTGGTCTGAGTGCCATTCACCTAATGATATGCACTCAGACTTGAGCTATCTGGGAATATGTTAAATGTCTGTGGTTGCTGGGAGGGTGTGACATTGTGTGTTTAAATGGTGATTTCTGTCCTGTTGTCCCCACATGTGTATTGGCGATCTCCCCTTTGTCCTGAGAGATAATTGGATTGCCTTCGGTTGTCTCTGGGACAGAGAGGAGGAAACCATGATGCATTGCGGGGATGTGTTGTATCTGTTCTGTATTTGCAAAACTGTAATAAAAACCAGGCTGGGTGTGCCAGCACATCAGAGCACTGCTTGACCCTCAAGACGGAGCCTTGTCTCGTTATTGGGGGGATTCCCTGTATGCTGTTAGAGACTGATTGCCAGGAGTGTAAGCTGACTGTACGCTTTTCCTGTTCGTCTGCTGACAGCTATTTGCGAGGTTCCAGTTTGGAGTGCTATTTTGTATCCAGTTCGGGAGGTTGGTGTTCTGCAGTAGCTGTGCCTGCATCTCAGAAAGGGGCATATTGCCTAAATGGATTTTAACCCCTTGTCTGCTGAAACGGTCCGTTACAAATGGCATCTGAGAATATAGATGTAGTGGCTGTTACTGAGACATGGTTCAAGGGGAGTAATGACTGGAATATATCAATACCAGGGTTCTCTCTATACAGGAAAGACAGAGAAGGCAAGACGGGGGGAGGGGTGGCCCTGTATGTGAAAGATAGCATAAAATCTAATTTGATACAAGTTAGCGAGAACAATTTAGAGTCAGTTTGGGTTACCTTGCAGCTTGATATTTATAAGGTAACTCGTGTAGGTGTGATATATAGACCACCTAGCCAAGTCAAAGAATTAGATAATCTACTAGTTGAGGAAATAGCTAAAATGACATCGAAGGGGGAAGTTATCATTATGGGAGACTTCAATCTTCCAGATGTAAACTGGAAAACCAAAATAGCTAGCACTGCCAGAAGTACAGATATTCTAAATTCCCTACTGGGATTATCTCTACAGCAAGTAGTGGAGGAGCCAACCCGGAAGGAGGCCATTTTAGATTTAGTATTCACAAATGGGAATTTGGTATCTGATATTACTGTAGGGGAAAGCTTGGGATCTAGTGATCACCAGTCAGTGTGGTTTACTATAAGTACAGTACACTGAGTCACACCACACAAAAACAAAAGTTTTAGATTTTAGAAAAACTGACTTTTCTAAAATTAGATTAGTGGTATACGAGTCCCTATCAGACTGGAACAGTTTCATTGGAGTCCAGGAGAAATGGGACTACTTAAAAGTGGCACTATTGAAGGCAACAGAAAATTGCATTAGGCTTGTCAGTAAAAGCAAAAAAAGGAAGAGACCACTGTGGTACTTAGCAGAAGTGGCCAAAATCATTAAAAACAAAAAGACAGCATTTAGGAATTATAAAAAAAATAAAAAATAGGATGACAGACAAATTTATAAGATTAGGCAGAGAGAGGCCAAACAAGTTATAAGAGCTTCTAAAGCACAGGCAGAAGAGAAATTAGCTTAGTCAGGGAAAAAAGGCGATAAGGCATTCTTCAGATACATAAGTGAAAAAAGGAAACTAAAACAAGGAATTACCAAATTAAAAACAAAAGAAGGAAGGTATATGGAAGAAGATAAAGAAATAGCTGACTGCCCCAATGAATACTTCTGTTCAGTTTTTACAAAGGAAAATGAAGGAGAAGGACCTCAGTTAGGAAAGAAGACAAATTAATCTTTTGATGCATGTGTCTTTACAGAGGAAGAGGTTCTAAGTCAACTGTCTAAAATTAATACAAATAAGTCACAGGGGCCTGATGGTATACACCCAAAGCTATTAAAAGAACTCAGCGGTGAACTAGCAAAACCATTAACAGATTTATTTAACCAATCACTGGCAACAGGAGTCGTCCCAGAAGATTGGAAATTAGCAAATGTTGTGCCCATTCACAAGAAAGGTAGTAGGGAGGAATCGGGCAACTATAGGCTAGTAAGCCTGACATCAATAGTGGAGAAATTAATGGAAACCATACTTAAGGAGAAGATTGTGGAACATCTAAAATCCCATGGATTGAAAGATGAAAAACAGCATGGGTTTACTTCAGGGAGATCATATCAAACTAATCTCATTGATTTTTTTGATTGGGTGACTAAAATAATAGATGGAGGAGGTGCAGTAGACATCGCTTATCTAGACTTTAGTAAGGCTTTTGATACTGTCCCACATAGAAGGCTTATCAATAAAGTGCAGTCTTTGGGCTTTGACTCCCATATTGTTGAATGGATTAGACAGTGGCTGAGGGACAGGCAACAGAGGGTTGTAGTCAATGGAGTATATTCAGACCAAGGTCTTGTTACCAGTGGGGTACCTCAGGGATCTGTTCTGGGACCCATATTGTTTAATATCTTTATCAGCGAAATTGCAGAAGGCCTCAATGGTAAGGTGTGTCTTTTTGCTGATGACACAAAGATTTGTAACAGGGTTGATGTTCCTGGAGGGATACACCAAATGGAAAAGGACTTAGGAAAACTAGAGGAATGGTCAAAAATCTGGCAACAAAAATTTAATGTTGATAAGTGCAAGATAATGCACCTGGGACGTAAAAACCCAAGAGCAGAATATAAAATCAGTGATGCAGTCCTAACCTCAGTATCTGAGGAAAGGGATTTAGGAGTCATTATTTCAGAAGACTTAAAGGTAGGCAGACAATGTCACAGAGCAGCAGGAAATGCTAGCAGAATGCTTGGGTGTATAGGGAGAGGAATTACCAGTAGAAAGAGGGAGGTGCTCATGCTGCTCTACAGAGCACTAGTGAGACCTAATTTGGAGTATTGTGCTCAGTACTGGAGACCATATCTCCAGAAGGATATTGATACTTTGGAGAGAGTTCAGAGAAGAGCTACTAAACTGGTACATGGATTGCAGGATAAAACTTACCAGGAAAGATTAAAGGACCTTAACATGTATAGCTTGGAAGAAAGACGAGACAGAGGGGATATGATAGAAACTTTTAAATACATAAAGGGAATCGATAAGGTAAAAGAGGAGAGAATATTTAAAACAAGAACAACTGCTACAAGAGGACATACCGTAGTTTTAAATTAGAGGGGCAAAGGTTTAAAAGTAATATCAGGAAGTATTACTTTACTGAGAGAGTAGTGGATGCATGGAATAGCCTTCCTGCAGAAGTGGTAGCTGCAAATACAGTGAAGGAGTTTAAGCATGCATGGGATAGGCATAAGGCCATCCTTCATATAAGATAGGGCCAGGGGCTATCCATAGTATTTAGTATATTGGGCAGACTAGATGGGCCAAATGGTTCTTATCTGCCGACACATTCTATGTTTCTATGTTTCTATGAATGGTACCAAAACACCCTCCAACAGCAACTTCTTCCAACAATCCAACAACAGTTTGGTGAAGAACAATGCATTTTCCAGCACGATGGGGCACCGTGCCATAAGGCAAAAGTGATAACTAAGTGGCTCGGGGACCAAAACGTTGACATTTTGGGTCCATGGCCTGGAAACTCCCCAGATCTTAATCCCATTGAGAACTTGTGGTCAATCCTCAAGTGGCGGGTGGACAAACAAAAACCCACTAATTCTGACAAACTCCAAGAAGTGATTATGAAAGAATGGGTTGCTATCAGTCAGGAATTGGCCCAGAAGTTGATTGAAAGCATGCCCAGTCGAATTGCAGAGGTCCTGAAAAAGAAGGGCCAACACTGCAAATACTGACTCTTTGCATAAATGTCATGTAATTGTCGATAAAAGCCTTTGAAACGTTTGAAGTGCGTGTAATTATATTTCACTACATCACAGAAACAACTGAAACAAAGATCTAAAAGCAGTTTAGCAGCAAACGTTGTGAAAATTTATATTTGTGTCATTCTCAAAACTTTTGGCCTTGACTGTACATATATATACAGTGGGACGCGAAAGTTTGGGCAACCTTGTTAATCGTCATGATTTTCCTGTATAAATCGTTGGTTGTTACGATAAAAAATGTCAGTTAAATATATCATATATGAGACACACACAGTGATATTTGAGAAGTGAAATGAAGTTTATTGGATTTACAGAAAGTGTACTATAATTGTTTAAACAAAATTAGGCAGGTGCATACATTTGGGCACCACAAGAAAGAAATGAAATCAATATTTAGTAGATCCTCCTTTTGCAGAAATTACAGCCTCTAAACGCTTCCTGTAGGTTCCAATGAGAGTCTGGATTCTGGTTGAAGGTATTTTGGACCATTCCTCTTTACAAAACATCTTTAGTTCATTCAGGTTTGATGGCTTCTGAGCATGGACAGCTCTCTTTAAGTCACACCACAGATTTTCAATTATATTCAGGTCTGAGGACTGAGATGGCCATTCCAGATCGTTGTACTTGTTCCTCTGCATAAATGCCTTAGTGGATTTAGAGCAGTGTTTAGGGTCGTTGTCTTGTTGAAAGATCCAGCCCTGGCGCAGCTTCAGCTTTGTCACTGATTCCTGGACATTGGTCTCCAGAATCTGCTGATACTGAGTGGAATCCATGCGTCCCTCAACTTTGACAAAATTCCCAGTCCCTGCACTGGCCACACAGCCCCACAGCATGATGGAACCACCACCATATTTTACTGTAGGTAGCAGGTGTTTTTCTTGGAATGCTCTATTCTTTTTCCTCCATGCATAACGCCCCTTGTTATGGCCAAATAACTCAATTTTAGCTTCATCAGTCCACAGCACCTTATTCCAAAATGAAGCTGGCTTGTCCAAATGTGCTTTAGCCCACCTCAAACGGCACTTTTTGTGCTGTGGGCGGAGAAAGGGCTTCCTCTGCATCACTCTCGCATACAGCATCTCCTTGTGTAAAGTGCGCCGAATGGTTGAATGATGCACAGTGACTCCATCTGCAGCAAGATGTTGTAGGTCTTTGGTGCTGGTCTGTGGGTTGACTCTGACTGTTCTCACCATTCGTCACTTCTGTCTATCCGAGATTTTTCTTGGTCTGCCACTTCGAGCCTTAACTTGAACTGAGCCTGTGGTCTTCCATTTACTCAATATGTTCCTAACTGTGGAAACAGACAGCTGAAATCTCTGAGACAGCTTTCTGTATCCTTCCCCTAAACCATGATGGTGAACAATCTTTGTCCTCAGGTCATTTGAGAGTTGTTTTGAGACCCCCATGTTGCTACTCTTCAGAGAAAATTTAAAGAGGAGGAAAACTTACAATTGACCCCCTTAAATACTCTCTCATAATTGGATTCACCTGTGTATGTAGGTCAGGGGTCACTGAGCTTACCAAGCCAATTTGAGTTCCAATAATTAGTTCTAAAGGTTTTGGAATCAATAAAATGACAACAGTGCCCACATTTATGCACCTGCCTAATTGTGTTTAAACATTTATAGCACACTTTCTGTAAATCCAATAAACTTCATTTCACTTCTCAAATCTCACTGTGTGTGTCTCCTATATGATATATTTAACTGACATTTTTTATCATAACAACCAACGATTTATACAGGAAAATCATGACGATTAACAAGGTTGCCCAAACTTTCGCGTCCCACTGTATATATATGTACAGTCAAGGCCAAAAGTTTTGAGAATGACACAAATATAAATTTTCACAAAGTTTGCTGCTAAACTGCTTTTAGATCTTTGTTTCAGTTGTTTCTGTGATGTAGTGAAATATAATTACACGCACTTCAAACGTTTCAAAGGTAATATAAAACAATCCTTAAAGGGGTTTCCCTGGAGTGCAATATTTGGCTTATTATTATTAGGGTACGGCGACATGGCACGGTTGTGTCACGGTTGAGAAAAAGGGACACAACAGACTCTAATTAAACTAATGAAGATCATGCTGTTCAGTTGATCAGCAGTATTGAAGGTGCTGTGCAGCCATTAACAAAGCCCTACCGGCAGTGAGGTACTCGAATGCAGCATGGCTGCATCACAACTAGAGATGAGCAAATCGAAGTTGACAAAGTGGAATTCGATCCGAATTTCAGGAAAAATTCGATTTGCACTGAAATCGAATTTCCTCACGCTTCGTGGCAACGAATGGCATTTTTTCCTAGAATCGCTGCTACATATGTTAGGACATTGAGCAAAGAACTCTAGGAATGAGGGATCTCCCACAATGCCATGCATTCAACCAATCCGCAGCCAGCCAGCCCTGTGATGTCACAGCACTATAAATAGCCTCAGCCATCTTGGATTCAGCAATTTTCCAGTGTACTTAGTGCAGCGAGAGACATTAGCAGGTGCTAGGGAAAGTGCTAGGAAAAGGATAGGAAGGAATTATTCCACACTAGAATAGGAGAAAAGGGTCCAATAGGGGAGTTTAAAGCCTGGGTAATAGGAACAATCCTATCACATCTTGCTGCACTGACTGGGGATCCAAATTGCCATTATACTGCTGCTTTTAGGTTTGCAATAGATGATACCTCTGTAATTTCAGCAAACCTTGCTGGTTATTGGGGTGCAAGTGCTGTGTGATACAGCCATTAACAGGGTGTATTACTAGAAAATATTTCTACATCCTATTAGCCCTTGTGCGGTGCAGTTATATGTTCTAAAGCCTTTTTTTAGCGTGTATAAGTGCAATAACTAAGGGCTTATTTGCCATTCAGTGGTGCAGTTATATGTTCTAAAGCCTTTTTTGGGGTGTATAAGTGGAAAATAATAAGGGCTTATAAGCCGTTGTGTGGTGAAGTGAGAAAATTACAGCTTTTTTTAGCGTGTATTAGTGGAAAACAAAAAGTATTTTTTGCCGTTCAGCGGTGCAGTTATATCTTTAAAGCCTTTTTTGGCGTGTCTAAGTGGAAAAAAATAAGGGCTTATTTGCTGTTCAGCGGTGCAGTTATATGTTCCAAAGCCTTTTTTGGAGTGTATTAGTGCAAAAAAAGGGCTTATTAGCCGTTGTGTGTTGAAGTGAAAAAATTGCAGCCTTTTTTGGTGTGTATTAGTGGAAATCAAAAAGTATCATTTGCTGTTCAGCAGTGCAATTATATGTTCTAAAGCCTTTTTTGGCGTGTATAAGTAGAAAAAAATAAGGGCTTATTTGCCGTTCAGCAGGGCAGTTATATGTTCTAAAGCCTTTTTTGGGGTGTATTAGTGCAAAAAATAGGGCTTATTAGCCTTTGTGTGGTGAAGTGAGAAAATTACAGCCTTTTTTGGCATGTATTAGTGGGAAAAAAAGCATTATTTGCCGTTCAGCAGTGCAGTTATATGTTCTAAAGCCTTTTTTGGGTTGTATAAGTAGAAAAAAATAAGGGCTTATTTGCCGTTGAGCGCTGCAGTTATATGTTCTAAAGCCTTTTTTGGGGTGTATTAGTGGAATAAAAGGGGTTTATTGTCCATTTATGTGGTGAAGTGAGAAAATTACAGCCATTTTTGGGGTGTATTAATTTCCTTTCCAGTGGAGAGGCAGAGGTCTAAATGTTTCTGGCGCAGGCACAGGTCACAGCAGAGTAAGCGGGCGTGGCAGCAGGGGTCACTTCGAGAGGCCTGAGCTCCTAGTGTTATCTAACGGTCGTGTCTTGACCAGCAACCCAGCGGTTGACTCGATCATCCACTTTGTCCTAACTGACATCAGACACCCCGAGCCAAGAGTCAGTGGGTTCATCAGACACAACCCTTAGTTGGCATGGCCCGGGAACAGGCCCTGTGCCCTCACCTGTCCTCAACCTGCCTCTGTACTTTTCTGTTTCCTCAGCCAGAGAAGTATTATATGCTGTGGGCTCAGCACCACTATACAGCGAGGACAAGCTACTAGAGGACAGTCAGCAGCTACTGCTCTGCCAAAATCTGGAGGAGACATTCTAAGGTAGGCGGGAAAGTAGTGATGAGGAGAGTAGCGTGGGAGCTGTTTTTGCAAACGGTCAGGCTCTTAGGTCAGAGACTGTTGAGGAGGACATCAGTTACGTGCAGACATTACTCGATGATGATGTCGCTGATCGCACTTGGGAGCCGTGTGATGAAGGGGCTTTATCATCATCAAAAGAAGAGGGTGGCAGCTTGCCCGTGAGCCAGCGGTGGAGCCAGCAAGTCGCTAGCGTGGGCGGGAATCAGCAGGGTGGCAGCAGTGGGAGGTTGCCTGCCAAACATGCCTGGGGTAGACCAATCCCTTTTTGGGAGCCTACCTGCCTGGGAAGTAGCGGTGCATCGGTTTAAGAAGGCAGCGGCAGTAGCAGTCATTCAGTGCGTAGTGTTGGGGGTAAAATCACCTACTCAGCGTTGTGGCAGTTTTTTGTTAAGCCTCTGGAGCTGGTGAACATGGCCATTTGCTGAAACTGTGGGCAGAAGGTGAAGAGTGGACTGGTCAGGGTGCCAATGTTGGCACCACGGCCCTGCGTCAACATATGCAGCATCATCATAAAGTGGCCTGGGAGAAACGTGGCTCCAATGTGGTGGTCCAGCCTGCCACAGCAACCACTGCATCATGCAGTGGCACACACCTAATTTCAGGCAGTCAAGGCTCCACCACCTCAGCTGAAGGGACCTGTGTGTCCTTCCCATCATCTACCGGTCCTGATGCTCCTCGCCTCCTACTCCTCGTCAGTCATTCCATCAGCAATCGTTCACCGAAGCGATTGCCAAGAGACAACAGTATGCGTGCACTCATCCAACAGCGCAGAAGCTAAATGTGCTCCTGGCCAAGTTGATGGTGTTGCAGGCCCTCCCTTTCCAAGTGGTGGACTCTGCACCTTTCAGAGAACTGATGGCTTGTGCCGAGCTGAGGTGGAGAGCCCCAAGCCATCATTTCTTTGCCAAAAAGGCAGTACCAGCCCTGCACACACATGTAGAACAGAAGGTGGGCCAGTCCTTGAGCCTGTCGGTGTCTGCCAAAGTGCACAGCAGCGCCAACATGTGGAGCTTTAACTACGGTCAAGGACAATATATGTTATTTTTCGGCCCACTGGGTAAATGTGGTTCCTGCCCAGCCAAATCAGCAACTTGGCCATGTTACGCCGCTTCCACCTCCACGTTCTCACGCCGTTGGTCCTCTGACAATGTCCGCCTCTGCCTCCTCATCCTCCACTATGTCCTCAGCCTCTACGGGAAGGACAATTCACAGCTCCCACCAGAATACCACATGTGCATGGCACGGCAGTGTCACACTGTTCGGCACCTAGTTCGGCAGCTAGCCTGAGCGAATGGAGTCACACAGCGGAGGAACTGCTCCACGTCCTTTATCAAGAAATCGAATCCTGGCTTTCGGCTGGATGGATAAGTGTTCAATCTGGTTGTCAAGAGTTTCCTAAAGTCTTCCACCCATCTGCAAGACATTCTAAAAATGGCCAGGAAACTTTACATGCACTTCAGCCACTCATACACCACAAAGCACACCCTTCCTTGAGCTGCAGTGGCAGAATGGCGTCTCCCAACATAGGCTGATACGCGACGTTTACACCCTTTGAAATTCCACCCTCCATATGTTGGACCGACTATATGAACAGAGAAAGGCCATAAACGATTTCTTGATGATACAGGTGGACAGAGGTACTGCCCTGTGTAACTTCGATGTTAGCCAGTGGCAGCTCATGCGTGACACCTGCCGTTTGCTCGTGCCCTTTGAGGAGGCCACTTTGTCAGTCACCAGGACTACGGGATGAGCAACGTCATTCCACTGATTCATGATTCATGTCCTGGAAAAAATGCTGGTAAATCTGGCTGGTCAGAGGACTGGAGACGGGGCGCCTACATCTCAAGGCCACATGAGCCCTGTGGGGGCTGAACTGGAGGAGGAGGACATTGGATTAAAAGCAATGTGTAGCAAAATGGGTGGTTTTCTATACATGTGACAGGAGAGGAGGAGCAGGAGCAGCCGGAGGAGCAAAAGGGAGACGAAGAAGATGAGGCAGAGGACCCAGACACACCGTGGCAGTATGCAGTGGAGATGGAGGCAGGGATTCTATGTAGTCAGTTGGCCGCTGCCTATCTGCGCCATCGTCCATCCTCTCGCAGGTCTGACAGGGGGGCCCTCTGCGCTCACGTTCTACTGCCAAGGCTGCTGTGGTGGGGTGGGGGGTAGGAGCAGTACCAGCTCCATCAACAGCAACTTGAGCCTTGAGTCGATGATGAGCAGCTTTCTTAACCCGCCTAGTGAAGAAACTACTCACCAGCAGCAGCAGCTAGATATAGAGCAGAACCTGAACCAGCAGGTGGTGGCATACTTGGACAGCTCCCTGCCACCCCACATTGAAGATCCGCTGGACTACTGGGCCGCCAAACTGGATTTGTGGCAGCAACTGGCCAAGTTTGACCTGGAAAAGCTGTCCGGGACGGTGAGAAGTGTGGCATCAGTGCGGGTGTTTAGTGCAGCGGGGGCCATAGTTACCCCAAGGAGAACTCGCCTATCCACCCAAAATGTGTAGAGACTGACCTTCGTCAAGATGAATCAGGCGTGGATCAGCCAAGATTTCAACCCACCAATGCCTGATGCATCAGATTAGATGATCCATGCTGCTTCACCCAAACCTTGACACTAAACTGTGTAAAGTAACACAGAAGAGGAAAGTATACTGCTACAGATGGATCTGGATAAATTGGAGGCTTGGGCAGAGAAGTGGAAGATGAGGCTTAACACCGAAAAATTTAAGGTTATGCACACTGGAAGGAATAATACAAGTCACCAGTACATACTAAATGGTAAAACACTGGGTAACACTGATATGGAAAAGGACCTAGGAATTTTGGTGAACAGCAAACTAAGCTGTAGAAACCAGTGTCAGGCAGCTGCTGCCAAGGCCAATTATATAATGGGTTGCATCAAAAGGGGCATAGATGCTCGTGATGAGAACATAGTGCTATCACTCTACAAATCATTAGTCAGACCTCACATGGAGTACTAAAGTAATAACTGAAATGGAAGGACTACAGTGCCCTAAAGGATTATCAAAATTGGGGTCATTCACTTTAGAAAAAAGACAACTGACGGGAGAGCTAATAACTATGTATAAATATATCAGGAGACAGTACAGAGATCTCTCCCATCTAGTCTTGAGCGAGCATGCTCGGCACATCACAGTGTTCAGCCAAATACTGTGTATGCTTGAGCACAATGAAAATCAATGGGAGACCCGAGCATTAAACCAGGTACCCCCTGCTCTGAAGAAGAGAGAGTGTCTGGTTCACAGAAAAAGGTTAGAAATACTACCAAAATGGTTTGAAAACAGCATGGGAAGGATGTCTAGATGCATCTTGGACTCCCTTTGCCTATGACATACAATAGACTAGGGATATTGATTTTTTAGAGACGATACCGATAATCTGTGAACTTTCAGGCCGATAGCCGATAATTTATACCGATATTTTATATCTCATAATATATATTAAATTAGTTGGTAGTCACTTAGGTGGTGGAAATTTGTATTTGGCACTAGTATATTATAAATGTAAATGATAAATTATTAAAGCCCTTAGTTTGTAGTCAATTTATAATTTACATTTATAATATACTAGTGCCAAATGCCAATTTCCATACCATCCCCCCTCCTCACTGACTTTATTAACCCCTTTCAGACCTCAGATCAGCCCTTTATTAACCACAATCAGACCTTTTTTTAACCCCTATCAGTTCTCAAATCAGACCTTTATTAACCCCTATCAGACCTCAGATCAGACCATTAGTAACCTCCATCAGACCTCAGATCAGACTTTTAACCCCTATCAGACCTCAGATCGACCTTTATGAACCCCTATCAGACCTCAGATGAATAAAATAAAAAACTCTTCACCTCTCCTGCACCGCGGCTCCTCTTCATCTCCGGGTCCGGCGTCTTGCTCCCCTGTGTTCTCCGGCCCACACTGCACTGTCTCCTGACAGCGTGCAGTGTCAGGTCATAGTGTGCCTACTACGTCCTGACGCTGTACGGGGTCAGGACAGTGCAGCGTGGGCCCCATCAAAGAATACCAGGGAGGGTGAGTATCCGAAGCGCTTGCTGCGCTTCTTTCCCGCTCCCCAGGGGTAACGCCATCCCAGGCACTCAGGTCTCGATCTTCATTGGTGAGTCTGTGTTACTTTCATTTATGTTCTGTCATATATAGTCTGGATACGCTCCAGAGAGTACATACTGCAGTTTTATGTTGCATTACATCACACAACATCTTCTGTGAGCATCGCTTGTATTTGAGTAGTTGCACCGTTCAGTATCCTTGTGATGTTTCTACTATGACTCGCCCCTTATCTAAGGATTATGTATGTGTTTTCTTGATACGTATAAATCTGTAACTATTGATCTGTACTGCCGGGATGGTGTTTCTGCTCCCTATCCCCCTTTTTAATGGTATTTTATTTTCTATTTTGTAAACAATAAAGTATACTTATTTTTCATAGTTGGATGTCTATGAGCTTTAGTTTTTCGTAGTCTTTTATCTTGTATAAAGAAGCTCGTCCGGTTACATGGAATACTGGGAAGTCTGCTTATATAGCCACACTATTTTAGTGAATATCTAATCAGCAATTGACACCCATGGCCGTTTTTGTTTTTTAATTGACAAGACTATGAATCCAATAGATGGTGCTGTTCATGAGTAGTTTAGATCGCGAATATTGTAATCACGAATTTTTATATCGAATTTTCCATGCAAATGTTTTTTCAGCTGAAAAACAAGGCAGATTCTGCTCATTTGCATGTCTTTCCCATATGCCCATGTTTATGCAAATGAGTTTACATGACAAAACTGTGTAGAAAGGTTATTGAATGTTATGTTAGGACAATCAGAAAACTTTTTGTCATCCTAATTATAATGATCTAGGTGCGCAGGTCCACCCAAGCCATCCAACAGATATGAAGCAACTTTGAGGTTTACTGTCTCTCAGTCAGATAAGAGCTGATTTTGAATGTCTCAAAGTGCACGAGGCTGCCAATGTAAGGCTACTTTCACACTAGCGTTCGGGCGGATCCGTTCTGAACGGATCCGCTCATAATAATGCAGACGGAGGCTCCGTTCAGAACGGATCCGTCTGCATTAAAATGGCAAAAAAAAAGCTAAGTGTGAAAATAGCCTCGGACGGATCTGTCCAGACTTTCAATGTAAAGTCAATGGGGGACGGATCCGCTTGAAGATTGAGCCACATTGTGGCATCTTCAAACGGATCCGTCCCCATTGACTTACATTGTAAGTCTGGACGGATCCGCACGGATCCGCACGCCTCCGCACGGCCAGCTGTCCGCCTGTCCGTGCGGAGGCGAGCGGAGCGGAGGCTGAACGCCGCCAGACTGATGCAGTCTGAGCGGATCCGCTCCATTCAGACTGCATCAGGGCTGGACGGCTGCGTTCGGGTCCGCTCGTGAGCCCCTTCAAACGGAGCTCACGAGCGGACCGACGAACGCTAGTGTGAAAGTAGCCTAAGGTGTGCTGACTGTATCTGTCTCATGGATAGATTGTTGGCTTATACATACCTGGCTTTTGGCATATAGCCATTGTGTATCGTATGACATAGGTAATAGGAGTCTAAGATGCATTGAGACATTCTCTCCATGCTGTTTACAAACCATTTCTAACCTTTTTTTGTAAACCAGACATCCTCTTATCTTCAGAGCAGGGGGTGCCTGGTTTAATGCTTGGGATCTCTTATTGACTTCCATGGTGCTCGGTAGAGCACCTGAGCATCCCGATGTGTTTGGCCCGAGCACTTTGGTGCTCGATCAACAGTACTCCCATCATCTTTTTATCCCCAGGACTGTGATTATGTTGAGGGGACATCCTCTTTGTCTGGAGGAAAGAAGGTTTGTATACAAACATAGAAGATAATTATTTACGGTAAGAGCAGTGAAACTATGGAACTCTCTGCCTAAGGAGGTGGTGATGGTGAGTTCACTAAAAGAGATTACGATGGGCCTGTATGTATTTCTGGAGTCTACTAATATTACAAGCTGTAGCTATTAAAGATGGGTCATTGATCCAGGGAGTTATTCTCCCTTAAGTGGGGAAAATTGGCTTCTACCCCTTTTCTTTTTTGCCTTCCTCTTGATCAACTTGCAGGATAACAGGCTGAACTGAATGGACAGATGTCTTTTTTCGGCCTTATAAACTATGTTACTATGGTTTCTTCTGGCTACTTTCCTCAGCTACTATTCTGATGCTGCCACCCGCCTGATGCCACACATCTGATATCAAGTGCTCCTCCTTACACCCACCATTGTCATCAGGTACTGTTATTGCCACCCACCTCCCCACTGTGTCAATGGGTCACTCTGTGGTCTCCTGATTCTGCTGCCACCTCCACACTCTGTCATTGTGCCACTCATTGGCCTCCTCATGCTGCTGCCACTTCCGCACTGTCACCTTGCCACTCTGTGACCTCCTCATGCTGCTACTAACTCAACACTATGTCACTGGGCCACTCTGTGGCCTCCTCATGCTGCTGCTGCCACCTCCACGCTATGGCACCTTGCCACTCTGTGGTCTCCTCATGCTTCTGCTGCCACCTCCATACTCTGTTGTTGTGCTACTCTGTGGCCTCCTCCTCATGCTGCTGCCACCTCCACGCTATGTCACCTTGCCACTCTGTGGCCTCCTCATGCTACTGCTAATTCAACACTATGTCACTGTCACACTTTGGTGTGGGAGGGAAACCTACACCAAACGTAGGAGAAAAAGGGGTGAGGGGAAAAAGTCGGAAAACTAGGGAAAGGAGAAGGTCACCTCCTAGAGAAACCCCAATCAAAGTCCTGACTGGCTGCAAGTATGAACTGACCCCAAACGTAGGTGAGTTCTTACACTGTAACCTAAAGTCCTCAATCACCCTATAGGACCCTGGTACTAATGTCAGGACAAGAGACAACCTGTTTCTCCAAACTGTAGGACGAACAGGAGTCTCCCTCAGGCCTAAACACAAAAGACAGAGAAAAGAGCAACACAAGTAAACCAATACAATAAACAAAAGGGGAAGAAGACACTTAACTTTAAATGGCTATAGAAGCATAGGAACTCAGCCGAGATCCAAACACCAGCACTCCACATCAAGACTGAAGCTATAAACCACAGAGCATGGTGGGAGAAGCCACAATAAATAGGGAAGGTAAAATGACCACATAAGCAACACCTGAAGCAAGGGGTGTGGCCATTACCAGAAATAACACAGACACAAATTGATCGACAAGGAACCTGTCAGATCAAACCACGTGTTGCCAGTCTCACTGATCTCCTGGCACCTGTCACTGGAATGTCCGTGACAGTCACTGGGCCATTCTGTGGCCTCCTCATGGTGCTGCTAACTCAACACTATGTCACTGGGCCACTCTGTGGCCTCCTCATGCTTCTGCTGCCACCTCCACACTATGTCACCTTGCCACTCTATGGTCTCCTCATGCTGCTGCTGCCACCTCCACACTATGTCACCTTACCACTCTGTGGCCTTCTTATGATGCTGCTAACTCAACACTATGTCACTGGGCCACTCTGTGGCCTACTCATGCTGCTGCTGCTGCCACCTCCACACTATGTCACCTTTCCACTCTGTGGCCTCCTCATGCTGCTGCTAACTCAACACTATGTCACTGGGCCTTTCTGTGGCTTCCTCATGCTGCTGCGACCTCAACACTATGTCACTGGACCACTCTGTGGTCTCCTCATGCTGCTGCTAAATCAACACTATGTCACTGGGCCACTCTGTGGCCTCCTTATGCAGCTGCTAAATCAACACTATGTCACTGGGCCACTCTGTGGCCTCCTCATGCTTCTGCTGCTGCCACCTCCACACTATGCAGAGAAGAAGACCGGCACTTCGCAGGGATGTAAATCAAAAAGGATGATTTATTTTGTCACGTGATTTATTTGGACACGTGCACCTCAAACCAAGGTAGTGCCGCCCTGTTTTCTACTAGAACCTCCACACTATGTCACCTGGCTACTCTGTGGCCTCCTCGTGCTGCTGCTAACTCAACACTATGTCACTGGGCCACTTAGTGGCCTCCTCATGCTGCTGCTGCCACCTCCACACTATGTCACCTTGCCAGTCTGTGGCCTCTTTATGCTGCTGCTAACTCAACACTATGTCACTGGTCTACTCTGTGGCTTCCTCATGCTGCTGCCACCTCAACACTATGTAAATGGGCCATTCTGTGATCTCCTCATGCTGTTGCCACTTCCCCATAATGTCACTGGGCCACTTTGTGGTCTCCTCATGCTGCTGCTACCTCAACACTATGTCATTGGGCCACTCTATGGACTTCTCAAGCTGTTCTCCCACCCTCTTCACTCCATGACTAGGCCAGTATTTTGCCTTTTTGGCCTGGTTGAATTCATCATTTATTTGACCCTTCTTCTGATCTGTCAGAAGGAAGCAAAATGAGACGCACAATGGATCTTGTATGTGTAGCAGCTGTAAGGCCTGTATGGTCCCATTAGAATTGGCTTATGATTTGGTAGCCAAAAGCAGGAGTGGGTACAAAACACAGAAGACATACAAATATTCCATTCACGTGTCATCTCTGTTTTGGATGCGCTGCTGTTTTTTGGGGCTTTAGCAATACTGATGGATTACTGACCAAAGGCTGACAGAGTGAAGGTGGATGCTCAACAGACAGGATCAGTTTTTTGGGTGGTTATTGTTGTGACGTATCAGAGGAAGGGCAAAATTATCAGTGACTTCAACATAAACTTACTGCTAACACCCTCTCCACTCTGTCGAGCGGGCTCTACTTGTATAACCGTTTAATAGAACAGGTTTTGTAGACATCTTTGTGGAATCAGCTGATGATGGTGTAAAAGGAGTGCGCTCTTTCACGTTCCAGTAGGATATTGGGCCTCTGCACGGTTACATGGTGATAACATCGACCGGTAAGGCTGAGTTCACACTTGAGTTATTTGGTCAGTTTTGGCCCCGTAACTGCCCAAATAAGTGAAGTGTGCAGTGATTCTAATACCGACGCCTGTCATACTGACTCACAGTATTGTTTCACTACCACAGCAGACTCCCTATGCGTGTTACTGCGAGGCACAGTGTTCTACACCACTATATAGGCTCTCTGCAGCCAGGAAATAGCTTTTTTTTATGTGATTCGCCGGAAATAAATTCAGATCTCATCTTTTTGGAAAAATTTGGCGAATCGGGCGAATCAAATTTTTGAGAAATTTGCTCATCTCTAATCACAACCATGACACGCACCCACACCATGTTGACATACCCTAAAGGGTGTATAAGACACTTTGATCATGCATGCCTGCTTGCTTGCTGAGGAGACTGCTGCTATTACATGTAGCAATTTCCTCAGCAACATGGGGTGGAGTGATCACTATGCCATTGCTAGTCCTCACGCTGTATAGTGGTTTGCCGGCGGCAGATTGTAGTTAGACAGCACAATCTGCTGCCAGCAAATCCTGATCCTTCAGCATGGTCGTTTATCGTTTGCTCGTTCAATCGGGCAATTGGAAGCAGTATTGCACTGCAAGATTATTGCTAATGAGCCATAACGATGATCACTAACAAGGATACACCATAAATAGCAGATCTATAGGCGTCTGACTCTTGACATCTGATGGAAGGGGCTGCAGTGTTCAGGCAAGCTGTTCGGCCTCCTCATTGCTTACATTGTTCCATGAATTTAGTATCATCTTTGCTGAGCATTGCAGTTTTGTCCCATTCATTTGTAATTCCTGAAAGCCTCTATAAATGACAACCATCCAACGCAGAGTGTGTGAGCTCCCAAGATGGAATTAAGCTAGCCATAAACATTAGAAGGTAGTCATCTGATTAACTGTAGTATTTCTCCTGACCCCATACTGTACCCCCTCTTCAACACATATACACTGATGAGCAAAAGGGTAACAATATTTGAACTTTTGACTTTCAGGCTCCATATCTCACCATCCACTACAGCTTCGAACGTGAGACTCCCATCATTTTATAGACAATCATCTTGGCTATCTCATACATAAATTGGACTTACAACTATTTAGCATATGATTAGTTATGCAGATTCTTGTCATGCAACTGCATTGTTACTGTTTTGCTCCTGATGGTGGAACAATCTTTTTTTTCTTGTAATACTACAAATTACAACCTGTTCTCACATTCTCTAATAGCTCAGTGTGTAATTAGGTTGATTCCCAAGCAAAAGGTTACTGTTTCATATCCAGGAGCAGCCATGAAGAAGATTTCCCAAGAAAAGAGAATCAGTATTATCCAGCTCATCAATAGCGGTATCTTGGCCAAGAAAATTGCCAAACTGTGAGTGCCTTGACAGTTGGAAGAATATGAAATGAAGTCTGGTTATCTATTCCAAAGCCAAGAGGTGGACATCCAGGCAAAATATCAGAGTCAACAAGTTGGCTCATCATAAGGTCTACCAGTTCTGGCGCGACAAACACAGCAATGGAGGTGGCTCGTATGATTAGGAATAGTGAGAACACAGACATCCATGCAAGCACCATGTGATGCGCATTACATGAGTCTGGAATGGTGGCCCAAAAAATGGTGAAGAAACCTTGACTTCAATATCAAAATAAGAAGCGTCGGCTCCAGTTTGCAAAAAAGTACAAACAGTGGACAGTAGAAGATTTGAAATGGGTGATTTAGAGCGATGAGACAAAAGTTAATAGACTAGGCTCTGATTGGTGCAAATGGGACTAGAAGAAACAAGGGAAAAGGGGGCTCATGGATCAAGAAAATGAAAGAAACTGTCAAGTTCGGTGGAGGAAGCCTGATGATATGGGGTTGTTTCACAGCTAAAGGTATTGGATACTTGACCAGGATCGATGGTGGTCTCAATGCTGAGCTATATGTGAGTATCCTTCAAGACGAGTTACTTGGTACGCTCGAGTCCTATGGGTATGAAAAGGACGACATAGTGTTCCAGCAGGACGAAACCCCGAAGCATACATCGAGATCGGCGAAGAAATGGTTCAATGACAATGAAGTAGAAGTGATGGATTGCCCCCACAGTCCCCAGACCTCAATCTAATCTTGTGTGTAGATTTGAAGAAAAAGTCGACCAGTATGCACCAACATTGGGAATGTGTAGAAGAGACGTGGGAACAGATTTTGGACGAGAATCCAGATTCAGGCAGTGTTGACAAACAAAATAATAAAAATAAAAATTGCGATTTTTAGGAGCAAAGCAGTAACTATGCAGTTACATGACAAGAATCTGCATAACTAATTATATGTTAAATAGTTGAAAGTCCAATTTATGTATGAGATAGCCAAGATGATTGTCTATAAAATGATGATAGTCTCACATTCAAAGCTGTAGTGGATGGTGAGATATGGAGCCTGAAAGTCAAAAGTTCAAAACATTGTTAGGCCTCTTTCACACTTGCGTTGTCCGGATCCGGCGTGTACTCCATTTGCCGGAAGTGCCCGCCGGATCCGTAATATCGCAAGTGAACTTAAAGCATTTGAAGACTGATAGGTCTTCAAAATGCGTTCAGTGTTACTATGGCAGCCATGACGCTATTAAAGTCCTGGTTGCCATAGTAGTAGTGGGGAGCGGGGGAGCAGTATATTTACTGCCCGTGCGGCTCCCGGGGCGCTCCAGAATGACGTCAGAGCGCCCCATGCGCATGGATGACGTTTCCATGCGATCACGTCATCCATGCGCGTGGGGCGCCCTGACGACACTCTGAAGCGCCCTGGGAGCCGCACGGACGGCAAGTATACTGCTCCCCCGCTCCCCACTACACTTTACCATGGCAAACAGGACTTTAGCGTCCTGGCAGCCATGGTAACTATTCAGAAAAAGCTAAACGTCTGATCTGGTAATGCGCCAAAACAACGTTTAGCTTAAGGCCGGATCCGGATTAATGCCTTCCAATGGGCATAATTCCGGATCCGGCCTTGCGGCAAGTGTTCAGGATTTTTGGCCGGAGCAAAAAGTGCAGCATGCTGCGGTATTTTCTCCGGCCAAAAAACGTTCCGGTCCTGAACTGAAGACATCCTGATGCATCCTGAACGGATTTCTCTCCATTCAGAATGCATTGGGATAATCCTGATCAGGATTTTTCCGGCATAGAGCCCCGACGACGGAACTCTATGCCGGAAAAGAAATACGCAAGTGTGAAAGAGCCCTTAGTCTACTTTCACACTCATGTTTTGGCTTTCCGTTTGTGAGATCCTTTCAGGGCTCTCACAAATGGTCCAAAACGGATCAGTTTGCATTCTAATGCATTCTGAATGGTAAAGGATCTGCTCAGAATGCCTCAGTTTGCATCAGTTCAGTCTCCATTCCGCTTTGGAGACGGACACCAAATCGCTGATGATGAAACTGAGCCAAACAGATCCGTCCTTGCACACAATGTAAGTCTATAGGGACGGATCTGTTTTCACTGACACAATCTGGCACAATAGAAAACTGAACCCCCAATGCAGGTGTAAACATGTCTTAACCTGTTGGGGACACATGACGTTCTGTTACGTCATGATGCCATGGTACTTCAGTTTTGACTCCATTTTACCAGTGTCATGAAGTACAATATGTGACGAAAAAACAGTCAGACTGGCCTGGATAAGTAAAAGCGTTTTAAAGTTATTAACACATAAAGCGACACTGGTCAGATTTGCAAAAAATGGCTTGGTCCTTAAGGTGAAAATGAGCCCGGTCCATAAGGGGTTAAGACTCCTCAACTCCAGTCCTCAGGGCCCACCTACCGGTCATGATTTGAGAATATCCCACAGAATGAATACCTGTGGTCAGGCTCGGACTGGCCCACAGGGGTACAGGAAAATCCTCCGGTGGGCCCCTGAGCAAGGGCATGGGGCTCTGCAGCATGGGGCTCTAAAGGGGCTTTTTTTTATTTTTTTACACACTATGGGGGGCACTATAGGGGAGAACGGCACTATGGGGCATCTGGTGGCACTATAGGGGCATTATTTGGGGGGCACCATGGGGGAGAGGAGCACTATGGGGGCTCTAAAGGGGCTTTTTTTTTACACATTATGGGGGGCACTATAGGGGAGAACGGCACTATGGGGCATCTGGTGGCACTATAGGGGCATTATTTGGGGGCACTATGGGGAAGTGGGGGTTCTTAAGGGGCCTTTTTTTCTTATTGGCACATGGGGGCATTATAGCATCTGGTGGCACTAAGGGGGCATTTTTTACTGGCACATTATGGGAGGCACTATAGGGGAGGGCGGCACTATGGAGGAGTGGAGCACTATTGGGGCATATGGTGGCACTTTAAAGGGGCATTTTTTACTGGCACATTATGGGGCGGGACCATGGGGGAGAGGAGCACTATTGGGGGATCTGGGGGGTCTAAAGGGGCTTTTTTTTGACACATTATGGGGGCACTATAGGGGAGAATGGCACTATGTGGCATCTGGTGGCACTATAGGGGCATTATTTGGGGGCACTAAGGGAAAGTGGGGGCTCTAAAGGGGCCTTTATTCTTATTGGCACATTATGGGGGCATTATGGCATCTGGTGCCACTAAGGGGGCATTTTTTTACTGGCACATTATGGGAGGCACTATAGGGGAGAGCAGCACTATGGGGCATTATTTGGGGGCGCTATGGGGGAGAGGAGCACTATTGGGGCATATAGTGGCACTTAGAAGGGGCATTTTTTACTGGCATATTATGGGGAACACTATGGGGAAGGGGGAGAGGAGCACTATGAGGGCATTTACTGGGGCACTATATAGGGGTATTTTATACTGGCATACATTATCGGGACATTAGCTCAACAGCGGGCACTAAGCGGGGGTATTTCATGTACTGTCATATTGTAGGGAGAATTATTAGTATTAGGAGGTATTATGCGGAGCCTTGCTACTACTGGGAGGCTATGAGGAACATGATTACTAGTATGGGCACTATAGGGGCATTATTACTGCAAAGTGTGCTCTGGCAGAGAATTATTTATATTTTGGGGAGCCCTGTTACTTTGGGGGCACCCTGCCACAGTATCAGCTTAGCACAATAATTTTTGGGGGACATTATCTTTATACTATTAGTGTCTGGGCGCATTAATTTTTTTAGAGCACTGTGTGCCAATAATTGTTGAAGGGGTCACTATCTGTGTGGTAGTAGTATTTCCAGAGGGACTGTTTCTGCAGTATAGTATTGGGGCCACAGTATTGGGGGCACTATCTGTGTGGTAGTAGTATTTCCAGAGGGACTGTTTCTGCAGTATAGTATTGGGGGTAGCAGGAAAGGGTGTTCAGAAGATGTGAAGATGATGTCTGTTTGTTAATCTCTGCAGAGATGGGAGATGGCTGAAAAATCATCATGGCGGTCTGGTCTGAATGGAGAAGATAAAGAAAGAGAACATCTACAACAAAGGTGACATCACTGGATGTAAGAGGTATGTGGTGCTATGTAGGAGAGGAGATGCTCCGGCTCCTCCCCCTGCCATTTGCAGAAGGAGGATTCAGAGCTGGGTGAGGACAGTCAAGGGGGCAGCAGGCCACGGGCGGGTGGCAGATGGTGGGGGGAACCACAGGCCTTGAGCAGGATCTGGGGAGGGAGGAGAGCGGAGGAGCTTCCTGGCTGTAGCCTGCTGTTTATTGTATAATGTAAAACAGGCAGTGCAGCCAGGACAGGCCCCCCCTCTCCGTATGATGTGTAGAGACAGGCCTCAACTATAGAATGTCAGCTGTACAGTGTTTGTTTCTGCGTCGCAGAAACAAACTGCCACCAGTGGCCTATTATATGTAGATGGGGCTTTTAATAATGGGCGGGGCCCAAAAAATTTTGTATTCCTACAGAGCTTTTAGAATCGCCAAGTAAAAGAATCAGCGCAACACACTACACCACTTCCCTGCATTTTTAAATATAAAGGGGGCTTTGAAAAATTGAATTAGCACAGCCACTACACATGCCACATCTTTTTGCCTTTCGGACCCCCCCTAGACAAAATGCCTGGGTGCTCCCCTGGGAGCAAGAGAGCTTGACTTTTGAGGGAACAATTAGTTAGTAGGAGTGGGGGGCATAAAATAGCAGGGCCTCCAAAGGAGTAGAAAGGTAGGCACAAAGTAGAAGTGGCTCTGTAGGGAAAGGAGGCTGAAGGGTCACAAGTAGGGATGAGCGAACTCGAACTGTATAGTTCGGGTTCGTACCGAATTTTGGGGTGTCCGTGACACGGACCCGAACCCGGACATTTTCGTAAAAGTCCGGGTTCGGGTTCGGTGTTCGTCGCTTTCTTGGCGCTTTTGTGACGCTTTCTTGGCGCTTTTTGAAAGGCTGCAAAGCAGCCAATCAACAAGCGTCATACTACTTGCCCCAAGAGGCCATCACAGCCATGCCTACTATTGGCATGGCTGTGATTGGCCAGAGCACCATGTGACCCAGCCTCTATTTAAGCTGGAGTCACATAGCGCCGCCCGTCACTCTGCTCTGATTAGCGTAGGGAGAGGTTGCGGCTGCGACAGTAGGGCGAGATTAGGCAGATTAACTCCTCCAAAGGACTTGATTAACTGATCGATCTGCAGCTGTGGATCATTGAGCTGCTGATCCTCAATTGCTCACTGTTTTTAGGCTGCCCAGACCGTTTGTCAGTCACATTTTTCTGGGGTGATCGGCGGCCATTTTGTGTCTTGTGGTGCGCCAGCACAAGCTGCGACCAAGTGCATTTAACCCTCAATGGTGTGGTTGTTTTTTGGCTAAAGCCTACATCAGGGTGAAGCTGTCACACCAAGTGCATTTAACCAGCAATAGTCTGTTCATTTTTTGGCCATATACAAAATCAGGGGCAAGCTGCGCCTGTCACCAAGTGCATTTAACCCTCAATGGTGTGGTTGTTTTTTGGCTAAAGCCTACATCAGGGTGAAGCTGTCACACCAAGTGCATTTAACCAGCAATAGTCTGTTCATTTTTTGGCCATATACAAAATCAGGGGCAAGCTGCGCCTGTCACCAAGTGCATTTAACCCTCAATGGTGTGGTTGTTTTTTGGCTAAAGCCTACATCAGGGTGAAGCTGTCACACCAAGTGCATTTAACCAGCAATAGTCTGTTCATTTTTTGGCCATATACAAAATCAGGGGCAAGCTGCGCCTGTCACCAAGTGCATTTAACCCTCAATGGTGTGGTTGTTTTTTGGCTAAAGCCTACATCAGGGTGAAGCTGTCACACCAAGTGCATTTAACCAGCAATAGTCTGTTCATTTTTTGGCCATATACAAAATCAGGGGCAAGCTGCGCCTGTCACCAAGTGCATTTAACCCTCAATGGTGTGGTTGTTTTCTGGCTAAAGCCTACATCAGGGTGAAGCTGTCACACCAAGTGCATTTAACCAGCAATAGTCTGTTTATTTTTTGGCCATATACTACATCAGGGGCAAGCTGCGCCCGTCACCAAGTGCATTTAACCCTCAGTAGTGTGGTTGGTCAAGCTGTGACACCAAGTGCATTTAACCAGCAATAGTCTGTTCATTTTTTGGCCATATACTACATCAGGGGCAAGCTGCGCCCGTCACCAAGTGCATTTAACCAGCAATAGTGTGGTTATTTTTTGGCCATATCCCAGTCTAATTCTGTCACTAAATCCATACCGGTCACCCAGCGCCTAAATACTAGGCCTCAAATTTATATCCCGCTAAATCTCTCGTTACCGCTGTCCTGTTGTAGCTGGGAAAGTTATTTAGTGTCCGTCAAAGCACATTTTTTGTTCTGGGTTGAAGTACAATTCCCAATTTAGCAATTTCATAATTTAGTGGTTTCTGCTATATCAGAGCTATTTGAAATCTATCCCTAAAAGGGTATATAATATTCAAGGTGCACATTGGGTCATTCAGAATAACTTCACACACACCCGCTACTGTGTATTTTCAAGTCTAATTCTGTCACTAAACCCATACCTGTCACCCAGCGCCTAAATACTAGGCCTCAAATTTATATCCTGCTAAATCTCTCGTTACCGCTGTCCTGTTGTAGCTGGGAAAGTTATTTAGTGTCCGTCAAAGCACATTTTTTGTTCTGGGTTGAAGTACAATTCCCAATTTAGCAATTTCATAATTTAGTGGTTTCTGCTATATCAGAGCTATTTGAAATCTATCCCTAAAAGGGTATATAATATTCAAGGTGCACATTGGGTCATTCAGAATAACTTCACACACACCCGCTACTGTGTATTTTCAAGTCTAATTCTGTCACTAAACCCATACCTGTCACCCAGCGCCTAAATACTAGGCCTCAAATTTATATCCTGCTAAATCTCTCGTTACCGCTGTCCTGTTGTAGCTGGGAAAGTTATTTAGTGTCCGTCAAAGCACATTTTTTGTTCTGGGTTGAAATACAATTCCCAATTTAGCAATTTCATAATTTAGTGGTTTCTGCTATATCAGAGCTATTTGAAATCTATCCCTAAAAGGGTAGATCATATTGAAGGTGCACATAGGGTCATTCAGAATAACTTCACACACACCCGCTACTGTGTATTTCCAAGTCTAATTCTGGCACTAAACCCATACCTGTCACCCAGCGCCTAAATACTAGGCCTCAAATTTATATCCCGCTAAATCTCTCGTTACCGCTGTCCTGTTGTAGCTGGGAAAGTTATTTAGTGTCCGTCAAAGCACATTTTTTGTTCTGGGTTGAAGTACAATTCCCAATTTAGCAATTTCATAATTTAGTGGTTTCTGCTATATCAGAGCTATTTGAAATCTATCCCTAAAAGGGTATATAATATTCAAGGTGCACATTGGGTCATTCAGAATAACTTCACACACACCCGCTACTGTGTATTTCCAAGTCTAATTCTGTCACTAAACCCATACCTGTCACCCAGCGCCTAAATACTAGGCCTCAAATTTATATCCTGCTAAATCTCTCGTTACCGCTGTACTGTTGTTGCTTGGAAAGATATTTAGTGTCCGTCAAAGCACATTTTTTGTTCTGGGTTGAAGTACAATTCCCAATTTAGCAATTTCATAATTTAGTGGTTTCTGCTATATCAGAGCTATTTGAAATCTATCCCTAAAAGGGTATATAATATTCAAGGTGCACATTGGGTCATTCAGAATAACTTCACACACACCCGCTACTGTGTATTTTCAAGTCTAATTCTGTCACTAAACCCATACCTGTCACCCAGCGCCTAAATACTAGGCCTCAAATTTATATCCTGCTAAATCTCTCGTTACCGCTGTCCTGTTGTAGCTGGGAAAGTTATTTAGTGTCCGTCAAAGCACATTTTTTCTTCTGGGTTGAAATACAATTCCCAATTTAGCAATTTCATAATTTAGTGGTTTCTGCTATATCAGAGCTATTTGAAATCTATCCCTAAAAGGGTAGATCATATTGAAGGTGCACATAGGGTCATTCAGAATAACTTCACACACACCCGCTACTGTGTATTTCCAAGTCTAATTCTGTCACTAAACCCATACCTGTCACCCAGCGCCTAAATACTAGGCCTCAAATTTATATCCCGCTAAATCTCTCGTTACCGCTGTCCTGTTGTAGCTGGGAAAGTTATTTAGTGTCCGTCAAAGCACATTTTTTGTTCTGGGTTGAAGTACAATTCCCAATTTAGCAATTTCATAATTTAGTGGTTTCTGCTATATCAGAGCTATTTGAAATCTATCCCTAAAAGGGTATATAATATTCAAGGTGCACATTGGGTCATTCAGAATAACTTCACACACACCCGCTACTGTGTATTTCCAAGTCTAATTCTGTCACTAAACCCATACCTGTCACCCAGCGCCTAAATACTAGGCCTCAAATTTATATCCTGCTAAATCTCTCGTTACCGCTGTACTGTTGTTGCTTGGAAAGATATTTAGTGTCCGTCAAAGCACATTTTTTGTTCTGGGTTGAAGTACAATTCCCAATTTAGCAATTTCATAATTTAGTGGTTTCTGCTATATCAGAGCTATTTGAAATCTATCCCTAAAAGGGTATATAATATTCAAGGTGCACATTGGGTCATTCAGAATAACTTCACACACACCCGCTACTGTGTATTTTCAAGTCTAATTCTGTCACTAAACCCATACCTGTCACCCAGCGCCTAAATACTAGGCCTCAAATTTATATCCTGCTAAATCTCTCGTTACCGCTGTACTGTTGTTGCTGGGCAAGATATTTAGTGTCCGTCAAAGCACATTTTTTGTTCTGGGTTGAAATACAATTCCCAATTTAGCAATTTCATAATTTAGTGGTTTCTGCTATATCAGAGCTATTTGAAATCTATCCCTAAAAGGGTATATAATATTCAAGGTGCACATTGGGTCATTCAGAATAACTTCACACACACCCGCTACTGTGTATTTTCAAGTCTAATTCTGTCACTAAACCCATACCTGTCACCCAGCGCCTAAATACTAGGCCTCAAATTTATATCCTGCTAAATCTCTCGTTACCGCTGTACTGTTGTTGCTGGGCAAGATATTTAGTGTCCGTCAAAGCACATTTTTTGTTCTGGGTTGAAATACAATTCCCAATTTAGCAATTTCATAATTTAGTGGTTTCTGCTATATCAGAGCTATTTGAAATCTATCCCTAAAAGGGTATATAATATTCAAGGTGCACATTGGGTCATTCAGAATAACTTCACACACACCCGCTACTGTGTATTTCCAAGTCTAATTCTGGCACTAAACCCATACCTGTCACCCAGCGCCTAAATACTAGGCCTCAAATTTATATCCCGCTAAATCTGTCCTTAGTGCTGTAGCTGGGCGAGTTATTTAGTGTCCGTTCAAGCACATTTCTTGTTCTGGGTTGAAATACAATTCCCAATTTAGCAATTTCATAATTTAGTGGTTTCTGCTATATCAGAGCTATTTGAAATCTATCCCTAAAAGGGTATATAATATTCAAGGTGCACATTGGGTCATTCAGAATAACTTCACACACACCCGCTACTGTGTATTTCCAAGTCTAATTCTGGCACTAAACCCATACCTGTCACCCAGCGCCTAAATACTAGGCCTCAAATTTATATCCCGCTAAATCTGTCCCTAGTGCTGTAGCTGGGCGAGTTATTTAGTGTCCGTTCAAGCACATTTCTTGTTCTGGGTTGAAATACAATTCCCAATTTAGCAATTTCATAATTTAGTGGTTTCTGCTATATCAGAGCTATTTGAAATCTATCCCTAAAAGGGTATATAATATTCAAGGTGCACATAGGGTCATTCAGAATAACTTCACACACCCGCTACTGTGCATTTCCAAATCTAATTCTGTCACTAAACCCATACCTGTCACCCAGCGCCTAAATACTAGGCCTCAAATTTATATCCCGCTAAATCTCTCGTTACCGCTGTCCTGTTGTGGCTGGGAAAGTTATTTAGTGTCCGTCAAAGCACATTTTTTGTTCTGGGTTGAAATACAATTCCCAATTTAGCAATTTCATAATTTAGTCGTTTCTGCTATATCAGAGCTATTTGAAATCTATCCCTAAAAGGGTAGATCATATTGAAGGTGCACATAGGGTCATTCAGAATAACTTCACACACACGCTTCTGTGCATTTCCAAGTCTAATTCTGTCACTAAATCCATACCGGTCACCCAGCGCCTAAATACTAGGCCTCAAATTTATATCCCGCTGAATTTGAATACAATACATTGGGCCAAATAATATATTTGTTGTTGTGGTGAACCATAACAATGAGAAAAACATCTAGTAAGGGACGCGGACGTGGACATGGTCGTGGTGGTGTTAGTGGACCCTCTGGTGCTGGGAGAGGACGTGGCCGTTCTGCCACATCCACACGTCCTAGTGTACCAACTACCTCAGGTCCCAGTAGCCGCCAGAATTTACAGCGATATATGGTGGGGCCCAATGCCGTTCTAAGGATGGTAAGGCCTGAGCAGGTACAGGCATTAGTCAATTGGGTGGCCGACAGTGGATCCAGCACGTTCACATTATCTCCCACCCAGTCTTCTGCAGAAAGCGCACAGATGGCGCCTGAAAACCAACCCCATCAGTCTGTCACATCACCCCCATGCATACCAGGGAAACTGTCTCAGCCTCAAGTTATGCAGCAGTCTCTTATGCTGTTTGAAGACTCCGCTGGCAGGGTTTCCCAAGGGCATCCACCTAGCCCTTCCCCAGCGGTGAAAGACATAGAATGCACTGACGCACAACCACTTATGTTTCCTGATGATGAGGACATGGGAATACCACCTCAGCATGTCTCTGATGATGACGAAACACAGGTGCCAACTGCTGCGTCTTTCTGCAGTGTGCAGACTGAACAGGAGGTCAGGGATCAAGACTGGGTGGAAGACGATGCAGGGGACGATGAGGTCCTAGACCCCACATGGAATGAAGGTCGTGCCACTGACTTTCACAGTTCGGAGGAAGAGGCAGTGGTGAGACCGAGCCAACAGCGTAGCAAAAGAGGGAGCAGTGGGCAAAAGCAGAACACCCGCCGCCAAGAGACTCCGCCTGCTACTGACCGCCGCCATCTGGGACCGAGCACCCCAAAGGCAGCTTCAAGGAGTTCCCTGGCATGGCACTTCTTCAAACAATGTGCTGACGACAAGACCCGAGTGGTTTGCACGCTGTGCCATCAGAGCCTGAAGCGAGGCATTAACGTTCTGAACCTGAGCACAACCTGCATGACCAGGCACCTGCATGCAAAGCATGAACTGCAGTGGAGTAAACACCTTAAAACCAAGGAAGTCACTCAGGCTCCCCCTGCTACCTCTTCTGCTGCTGCCGCCTCGGCCTATTCTGCTGCTGCCGCCTCGGCCTCTTCCTCCGCCTCTGGAGGAACGTTGGCACCTGCCGCCCAGCAAACAGGGGATGTACCACCAACACCACCACCACCACCTCCGTCACCAAGCGTCTCAACCATGTCACACGCCAGCGTTCAGCTCTCCATCTCACAAACATTTGATAGAAAGCGTAAATTCCCACCTAGCCACCCTCGATCCCTGGCCCTGAATGCCAGCATTTCTAAACTACTGGCCTATGAAATGCTGTCATTTAGGCTGGTGGACACAGACAGCTTCAAACAGCTCATGTCGCTTGCTGTCCCACAGTATGTTGTTCCCAGCCGGCACTACTTCTCCAAGAGAGCCGTGCCTTCCCTGCACAACCAAGTATCCGATAAAATCAAGTGTGCACTGCGCAACGCCATCTGTAGCAAGGTCCACCTAACCACAGATACGTGGACCAGTAAGCACGGCCAGGGACGCTATATCTCCCTAACTGCACACTGGGTAAATGTAGTGGCAGCTGGGCCCCAGGCGGAGAGCTGTTTGGCGCACGTCCTTCCGCCGCCAAGGATCGCAGGGCAACATTCTTTGCCTCCTGTTGCCACCTCCTCCTTCTCGGCTTCCTCCTCCTCTTCTTCCACCTGCTCATCCAGTCAGCCACACACCTTCACCACCAACTTCAGCACAGCCCGGGGTAAACGTCAGCAGGCCATTCTGAAACTCATATGTTTGGGGGACAGGCCCCACACCGCACAGGAGTTGTGGCGGGGTATTGAACAACAGACCGACGAGTGGTTGCTGCCGGTGAGCCTCAAGCCCGGCCTGGTGGTGTGTGATAATGGGCGAAATCTCGTTGCAGCTCTGGGACTAGCCAATTTGACGCACATCCCTTGCTTGGCGCATGTGCTGAATTTGGTGGTGCAGAAGTTCATTCACAACTACCCCGACATGTCAGAGCTGCTGCATAAAGTGCGGGCCGTCTGTTCGCGCTTCCGGCGTTCACATCCTGCCGCTGCTCGCCTGTCTGCGCTACAGCGTAACTTCGGCCTTCCCGCTCACCGCCTCATATGCGACGTGCCCACCAGGTGGAACTCCACCTTGCACATGCTGGACAGACTGTGCGAGCAGCAGCAGGCCATAGTGGAGTTTCAGCTGCAGCACGCACGGGTCAGTCGCACTACAGAACAGCACCACTTCACCACCAATGACTGGGCCTCCATGCGAGACCTGTGTGCCCTGTTGCGCTGTTTCGAGTACTCCACCAACATGGCCAGTGGCGATGACACCGTTATCAGCGTTACAATACCACTTCTATGTCTCCTTGAGAAAACACTTAGGGCGATGATGGAAGAGGAGGTGGCCCAGGAGGAGGAGGAGGAGGAGGAGGAAGAGGGGTCATTTTTAGCACTTTCAGGCCAGTCTCTTCGAAGTGACTCAGAGGGAGGTTTTTGGCAACAGCAGAGGCCAGGTACAAATGTGGCCAGCCAGGGCCCACTACTGGAGGACGAGGAGGACGAGGATGAGGAGGAGGTGGAGGAGGATGAGGATGAAGCATGGTCACAGCGGGGTGGCACCCAACGCAGCTCGGGTCCATCACTGGTGCGTGGCTGGGGGGAAAGGCAGGACGATGACGATACGCCTCCCACAGAGGACAGCTTGTCCTTACCCCTGGGCAGCCTGGCACACATGAGCGACTACATGCTGCAGTGCCTGCGCAACGACAGCAGAGTTGCCCACATTTTAACCTGTGCGGACTACTGGGTTGCCACCCTGCTGGATCCACGCTACAAAGACAATGTGCCCACCTTACTTCCTGCACTGGAGCGTGATAGGAAGATGCGCGAGTACAAGCGCACGTTGGTAGACGCGCTACTGAGAGCATTCCCAAATGTCACAGGGGAACAAGTGGAAGCCCAAGGCCAAGGCAGAGGAGGAGCAAGAGGTCGCCAAGGCAGCTGTGTCACGGCCAGCTCCTCTGAGGGCAGGGTTAGCATGGCAGAGATGTGGAAAACTTTTGTCAACACGCCACAGCTAACTGCACCACCACCTGATACGCAACGTGTTAGCAGGAGGCAACATTTCACTAACATGGTGGAACAGTACGTGTGCACACCCCTCCACGTACTGACTGATGGTTCGGCCCCATTCAACTTCTGGGTCTCTAAATTGTCCACGTGGCCAGAGCTAGCCTTTTATGCCTTGGAGGTGCTGGCCTGCCCGGCAGCCAGCGTTTTGTCTGAACGTGTATTCAGCACGGCAGGGGGCGTCATTACAGACAAACGCAGCCGCCTGTCTACAGCCAATGTGGACAAGCTGACGTTCATAAAAATGAACCAGGCATGGATCCCACAGGACCTGTCCGTCCCTTGTCCAGATTAGACATTAACTACCTCCCCATAACCATATATTATTGGACTCCAGGGCACTTCCTCATTCAATCCTATTTTTATTTTCATTTTACCATTATATTGCAAGGCTACCCAAAGTTGAATGAACCTCTCCTCTGCCTGTGTGCTAGGCCTAAATATATGCCAATGGATTGTTGCAGTGGTGGCTGACGTGAAGCCTCATTCTCTGCTATGACATGCAGACTGATTCTCTGGTGACATGAAGCCAGATTGTCTGTTACGGGACCTCTCTCCTCTGCCTGGGTGCTGGGCCTGAATTTATGACAATGGACTGTTGCAGTGGTGGGTGACGTGAAGCCTGATTCTCTGCTATGACATGCAGACTGATTCTCTGGTGACATGAAGCCAGATCCTCTGTTACGGGACCTCTCTCCTCTGCCTGGGTGCTGGGCCTAAATTTATGAAAATGGACTGTTGCAGTGGTGGGTGACGTGAAGCCTCATTCTCTGCTATGACATGCAGACTGATTCTCTGCTGACATGAAGCCAGATCGTCTGTTACGGGACCTCTCTCCTCTGCCTGGGTGCTGGGCCTAAATTTATGAAAATGGACTCTTACAGTGGTGGGTGACGTGAAGCCTGATTCTCTGCTATGACATGAAGACTGATTCTCTGCTGACATGAAGCCAGATCCTCTGTTACGGGACCTCTCTCCTCTGCCTGGGTGCTGGGCCTAAATATCTGACAATGGACTGTTGCATTGGTGGCTGACGTGAAGCCTGATTCTCTGCTATGATATGAAGACTGATTCTCTGCTGACATGAAGCCAGATTGTCTGTTACGGGACCTCTCTCCTCTGCCTGTGTGCTAGGCCTAAATATATGCCAATGGATTGTTGCAGTGGTGGCTGACGTGAAGCCTGATTCTCTGCTATGACATGCAGACTGATTCTCTGGTGACATGAAGCCAGATCCTCTGTTACGGGACCTCTCTCCTCTGCCTGGGTGCTGGGCCTAAATTTATGAAAATGGACTGTTGCAGTGGTGGGTGACGTGAAGCCTGATTCTCTGCTATGACATGCAGACTGATTCTCTGGTGACATGAAGCCAGATCCTCTGTTACGGGACCTCTCTCCTCTGCCTGGGTGCTGGGCCTAAATTTATGAAAATGGACTGTTGCAGTGGTGGGTGACGTGAAGCCTCATTCTCTGCTATGACATGCAGACTGATTCTCTGCTGACATGAAGCCAGATTGTCTGTTACGGGACCTCTCTCCTCTGCCTGGGTGCTGGGCCTGAATTTATGACAATGGACTGTTGCAGTGGTGGCTGACGTGAAGCCTGATTCTCTGCTATGATATGAAGACTGATTCTCTGCTGACATGAAGCCAGATTGTCTGTTACGGGACCTCTCTCCTCTGCCTGGGTGCCGGGGCCTAAATATCTGAGAATGGACTGTTCCAGTGGTGGGTAACGGGAAGCCAGATTCTCTGCTATGATATGAAGACTGATTCTCTGCTGACATGAAGCCAGATTGTCTGTTACGGGACCTCTCTCCTCTGCCTGGGTGCTGGGCCTAAATTTATGAAAATGGACTATTACAGTGGTGGGTGACGTGAAGCCTGATTCTCTGCTATGACATGAAGACTGATTCTCTGCTGACATGAAGCCAGATTGTCTGTTACGGGACCTCTCTCCTCTGCCTGGGTGCCGGGGCCTAAATATCTGAGAATGGACTGTTCCAGTGGTGGGTGACGGGAAGCCAGATTCTCTGCTATGGAACCTCTCTCCAATTGATTTTGGTTAATTTTTATTTATTTTATTTTAATTTTAATTCATTTCCCTATCCACATTTGTTTGCAGGGGATTTACCTACATGTTGCTGCCTTTTGCAGCCCTCTAGCCCTTTCCTGGGCTGTTTTACAGCCGTTTTAGTGCCGAAAAGTTCGGGTCCCCATTGACTTCAATGGGGTTCGGGTTCGGGACGAAGTTCGGATCGGGTTCGGATCCCGAACCCGAACATTTCCGGGATGTTCGGCCGAACTTCTCGAACCCGAACATCCAGGTGTTCGCTCAACTCTAGTCACAAGGTGGCAGTGGCTCTAAAGAAGCCCCAACAACATACAGTGGGGAAAATAAGCATTTGATTCACTGGTGATTTTGCACGTTTTCCCACCTACAAAGAATGAAGAGGTCTGTAATATTTATCGTAGGTAAACTTCAACTGTGATAGACAGAATCTAAAAAAAATCCAGTAAAACCACATTGTATGATTTTTAAATAATCAATTTGCATTTTATTGCATTAAATAAGTATTTACTACAATAGAAAAACAGAAATTAGTATTTGGCAAAGAAACCTTTTGTCATGCCCTGCTCAGGTTATGTGCGGAAGTCTGCCAGGTTAGCAACACGTGTGTAGCCTTTTGTTTTTGTTTTGGAGTTGAGCTGTATCCGCCTCCCTTTAGGTGCACTGGGTGGGGTCATTGGTATGAGTTTAAATTACTCCAACTCCCAGTGTTCTGTGTGGGTTATAGCTTCTGTCTTGCTGAGAGGAAGGAAGGAAGGAAGGAAGGATTTGCTGTTCCTGCTCACTAACAAGATAAGTTGGTTTTGTTTTTCTTGTGATTGTCTGTCTAGGCTGTTAGAGAGACGCCTGCCCCCTCCAGGTCCTGAGGGAGCAGAATGCCTCTTTCCCCCTTTCACCATCTTAGGGATTTTAGGGTATCTTCAGCCTAGGCACGGGGACATGTTCATTCCCACCTTCAGGGTCTGAACGTGGGCATAGAAGTCTAGGGAGAGCTGGGAGGGATTTGTCAGGAGATGACCTTTATCCCCAGCTTCTTGCCTAGACACTTGTTTGGTTGTATTCTGTGTATCTTGTATCCTGTCCAGCGTGACACCTTTGTTTGCAATTACAGAGGTCAAATGTTTCCTCTAGTTCTTGACCAGGTTTGCACACACTGCAGCAGGGATTTTGGCCCACTCCTCCATACAGATCTTCTCCAGATCTTTCAGGTTTCTGAGCTGTTGCTGGGCTACATTAAGTTTCAGCTCCCTCCAAAGATTTTTGATTGGGCTCAGGTCTGGAGACTGGCTAGGCCACTCCAGAACCTTGAAATACTTCTTACAGAGCCACTCCTTAGTTTCCCTGGCAGTGTGTTTCAGTTCACTGTCATGCTGGACCCAGCCACGACCCATCTTCAATGCTCTTACTGAGGGAAGGAGGTTGTGGTTCAAAATCTCTCGATAAATGGCCCATCCATCCTCCCTTCAATACGGTGCAGTTGTCTTGTCCTCTTTGCAGAAATGCTCCCCCAAAGTATGATGTTTCCACCCCCATGCTTCACGGTTAGGATGGTGTTCTTAACCCCTTTAGCACCTCCGCTGTACATGTACAGCAGAAGTCTGGTGTTTAAACATGCGCCTGCTCGCACGTGCAGCGGGCGCCTAAGCTGCCAGGTTTCCGCTATTTAAAATAGCAGAGACCCGCAGCACATGTATGCGATCAGCTATAAGGCTAATCGCATACATTTTTCCATTCAGATGCTGTTCCCCTTCAAATGTGACCACAGCATCAGAGCAGTCCGGAAGCGGAAGCCGTGTGCTTCCGCTCCGGTATCAGTGTTCCATGGCAGAGATCGGTTGTACTCTAAAAGACCGAAACCTCAAACAGGCTTCGGAGTCTATTAGATTAATATACCAATACAGGCCACTAGGTGGCAGCACTGTATTGTTATATTGAAAATGAAGTGTTCAATGATGGCTATATAGCCATAAATAAACACAATAAGCAATCTAATGATTGCCAGTTATTGTCACACAGGGTGTCTTAAAAAAAGTTTAAAAAAAAGTTTTTACAAATATATATAAAAAATATATATATACATATATATATAAAATCTCTAAATGTTCAAATCACCACCCTTTCTTAAAATAAAACTAAAAACTACTTAACCAATAAAAAAATAAACATCATGGGCATCGTCGCATGCGAAAATGCCCATACAATTAAAATATAACAATATTAATGGCATACGGCAAATGGCGTAACAGGGGGAAAAAATGCCAATTTGCCATTTTTTGTCACTTCAACTCCCCAACAATTCTTTTATAAAAAGTGATCAAAAAGTCCCACACACTTCAAATTACTGAAAAGTACAGATTGCCCCGCAAAAAAATGAGCCCTCACACAGCCCTGTACACAGAACGGCAAAAAAGTTTTAGGGGTCAGAATATGGTGATACATTTTTTTTTTTCTCAAGGGTTTTCATTTTTTCTTCAGTATTAAAATGCAAGAAAAAATATACAAGTGTTGTATTGTTGTAACTGTACTGACCTGGAGAATGAAGGTAACAGGTCAATTTTACCGCATAGTGTACGGTGTAAAGTACGGTGTAAAAAAAAAAAATATCTGTCAGAATTGCGTTTTTTCTATCCCATTTTGATTTTTTTTCCCTCTTTTCACTACAACCTTAAATGGCGCCATTAGAAAGTACAACTTGTCCCACAAGAAATAAGCACTTATAAGGCTATGTGAATGGAAAAATAAAAAAGTTAGGACTATGGGAAGGCGGGAAGTGAAAAACAAAAATGCAAAAATGGAAAATCGCAGGGTCCTCTAAGGGTTAAGGTTGTACTCATCCTTCTTCTTCCTCTAAACATGGTGAGTGGAGTTGATACCAAAAAGTTCTATTTTGGTCTCATCTGTCCACATGACCTTCTCCCATGCCTCCTCTTGATTATCCAGATTGTCATCGTTGAACTTCAAACTGGCCTGGACATGTGCTGGCGTGAGCAGGGTGACCTTGCGTGCCCTGCAGGATTTTAATCCATGACGGCGTAGTGTGTTACTAACAGTAATCTTTGAGACTGTGGTCCCAGCTCTCTTCAGGTCATTGACCAGGTCCTCCCATGTAGAGATGGCCTTGCGGTTCATCCGGCGGTCGTTTCGTGGCGAACTTTGCGTGTTCGCAATTCGCCGAACATGAGAACATATGGAGAAATTTGCGCCCGCCATATTCTTTTACATTGTGAAGAACTTTGACCCATGACACATCCATCAGGTGGTACAGGACAGCCAATTTTGTGGAACGGGTGCAGACCCATTCATTTTTAATGGGGCCAGAATGTGCTGTCCGCATCCGCGGATCAGCACTTCCGCATCTGTGCTTCCATTTCCGCAAAAAAATAGAACATGTCCTATTCTTGTCCGCAATTGCAGACAAGATTAGGCATTTTTCTATTATAGTGGCGGCGATGTGCGGTCCACAAATTGCGGAATGCACATTGCCGGTGTCCGTGTTTTGCGGATCCGCTAAACACTTACGGACGTGTGAATGGACCCTCATAGTAAAATTATTAAAGGTTACGTTTATCCTTATGTATATTCTAATGGATTGCCTTCCTTGTACAATGTTATAATATACTTTCTATGTTAGAAAGTATATTATAGTGCATTTGTATTGTGCGGCAGTTGTGTGCGGTTCTGCTGCGATACTGCAGGTATATAGAGGGACAAGCGTTATTGGAACAAATAATTTCTACTGGTGTGATATACCAGTCGCCCCCCCCCCCAAAAAAAAAACTGATTGAAGCGGGGTGTTATATACCAATATACTTTCTTTATAGTGCATTTGGGTACTGTATAGTGAATTTGCGCATGCGCGTACGCGAAAATTATATTGCCGATATTTTGCATTGAAAACAAAAATGAATGGAGATCGCAAATTTGAATAATACATCTGGTATGTCACTGTCCATGTTGTGGACTTCTAGTAATTATTTCTTGGCTGCAAATATGAGCTGAAGGTTTTTCAGGTTCGCATTCCATTAAAATGAATGGGACCTGCCGCGAACTTGCGGTTTGCGAACATTTGATCGCATTCGCGAACCGCCCCGGCAGATGTTCGTGTCACAACCAGACAGCTGAGAATCTCTGACAGAAGCCTTTCAGAACCTCCTCCTTGAGTTTTCTTTGTTTTTGGTTTTCAGTTCCTCATCTCGTTAGCCTCTCTCAACTGATTGCATCCCTTTAAATTCCTCCCCATAATGCATTAGTATGCGGTTTATACAGCTTCCTGGAGTGTGTGCATGCTGATCCTATCAGTCTTCTACAAGTTAAGTGTTGTACATTCATTTGTGATTTTCTGTTTGCTGGATCCCAGGTGACCCTGACTCCCTCCGTGTCCAGTGTAGGGAGACGGTGGTCGTGTCCCTTCACTATTGTAGGGTGTTCAGGTGTTATATAGTCGAAGTACGAGGATATGCGATCGTCCACCATTGGGATTATTGCATAGGCTGAGCAGTAAGGGAGAGAGCCAGGTCTGATGCAGGGGTCTCCCTTTTGGTTCCTTAGTTTTGGATCCAGGGAGTCATATATTCATTTTGTATTGTCTTGTTTCCTGTACACCTTCCGTGACATTATAAACCGCCAAAACCGTCTCAAGCATGGATCCGGTTTCACTTTTGACTGAACGCTTCCAGGGTCATTCATTGGAGGTAGCTGATCTCCGTAAGACTCTTTCTCAGTTTCTAGTGACCGGTTCAGCTTGTGTTCATGGAGTTTGTTCTGAGCCTAAGATCTCACTCCCGGATACGTTCTCCGGGGGTAGTGAGAATTTTGTGCGTTTCAGAGAGGCTTGCAAACTCCATTTTCGCCTTCTTCCCCATTCCTCTGGTGATGAGGAACGGAGGGTGGGGATCATTATATCGCTACTCAGGGGTAACGCTCAGTCGTGGGCTTTTTCGCTGCCGGTGGGGGCACGGCCCCTCCGTTCAGTGGATGAATTCTTTTTAGCCCTGGGTCAGATATATGATGATCCGGATCGTGTTGCTTTGGCTAAATCTAGACTACGTCTGTTATGCCAGGGTAAACAATCCGCAGAGATATACTGCTCAGAATTTTGGAGATGGGCTGCTGATACTGGTTGGAATGATGCCGCACTCCCACTCCGAAGTCAATTTTGCCATGGTCTTTCAGAGGGATTGAAAGATGCATTTGCCTTTCATGAGAGGCCTATCTCCTTGGACTCTGCTATGTCTCAGGCCGTTCGTATTGACAGGCGTCTTAGAGAGAGAGGAGAGATCTCTTCTTCCTGTCATACTCAGTCCCAGGACAGAACAGCGGTCTCATTCTGTGCGCAGGGGTCTCAGTCGCTGTCAGCCCCTTCTGAGCAGGAGCCCATGCAGCTGGGGTTGGTTGCCTCTGACAATAGAAGATTCAGCCCGCATGGGAAGGTTTGTTTTTGTTGTGGAGGTATAAATCATTTGGCAAATGTTTGTCCCTCTAGGAGATTCAGGCAGTTTTCTGGGAGTAATAAAGAAACAAAAAGGAAAAAATCTTTTAAAAATGTTCCATCTATTACTATTGGCAGGGTTGAGGCGGAAATTGAAGGTTTTCCTTTTGCTTGTAGTTCCCGTTTTGTCCTGCCTGCCAGGGTGGCGCTAGAGACCAAGAACATTTTTTGTGAGATTTTTGTAGATAGTGGAGCAGCTGTCAATCTCATTGATAATCATTTTGCGATAACTCATGGTTTCCAGGTGTGCACTTTGGGAAAGGATATTCCTGTTTTTGCTATTGATTCCGCTCCACTTTCTCAGAAATCATTACAGGGCATAGTTCACAATATTTGTTTAATTGTGAGTGATGCTCATGTTGAGGATGTGTCATGTTTCGTCCTTAGCGGATTACCTACTCCTCTTGTGTTGGGGCTATCCTGGCTCACTAAACATAACCCCACCATTGATTGGCAAGCGAGGCAAATAAATGGTTGGAGTGACTTTTGCAGAGAGAATTGCCTCACGACATCTGTTTCTGAGGTTTCTACTAAGACTGTACCACCTTTTCTCTCTGAATTTTCGGATGTCTTCTCTGAGAGTGGAGTTCAGGATTTGCCCCCGCACAGGGAGTACGATTGCCCTATTAATCTCATCCCAGGCGCCAAGCTGCCTAAATCTCGTTTATACAACCTCTCCCAACCTGAAAGGGTCGCTATGCGTGCTTATATCTCTGAGAGTCTGAGAAAAGGACACATACGACCCTTGAAGTCACCTGTTGCCGCTGGTTTTTTCTTTGTTAAGAAAAAAGATGGTTCTTTAAGACCTTGTCTGGATTTCAGGGAGCTGAACAGTATCACTATTTGTGACCCTTATCCGCTTCCTCTGATCCTGGACCTGTTTAACCTGATTGTTGGGGCTAAAGTCTTTTCCAAGTTAGATCTAAGAGGGGCATACAACCTGGTCAGGGTCAGAGAAGGAGACGAATGGAAGACGGCCTTCAATACCCCTGAGGGCCATTTTGAGAATTTGGTTATGCCTTTTGGTTTGATGAATGCCCCAGCCGTTTTTCAGCATTTCGTGAACAGCATTTTTTATCATTTAATGGGAAAATTTGTATTAGTGTATTTGGATGACATTTTGATTTTTTCTCCTGATTTCAAAACTCATAAGGAACACTTACGTCAGGTCTTGCTCATCCTGCGGGAGAATAAATTATATGCGAAACTGGAAAAATGTGTGTTTGCGGTTCCAGAGATTCAATTTCTGGGGTTTCTTCTCTCCGCTTCTGGTTTTCGCATGGATCCCGAGAAGGTCCGCGCTGTGCTTGAGTGGGAGCTTCCTGAGAATCAGAAGGCGCTGATGCGTTTTTTAGGCTTTGCCAATTATTACAGGAAGTTTATTTTGAATTATTCCTCTATTGTTAAACCACTCACTGATATGACCAGAAAGGGGGTAGATTTTTCTTCCTGGTCGGTAGAGGTGCGTAAGGCCTTTTCTAATATCAAGGAGAGTTTTGCTTCCGCTCCCATCTTGGTACAACCTGATATTTCTCTACCCTTCATAGTTGAGGTTGATGCTTCTGAGGTGGGTGTGGGTGCGGTCTTGTCTCAGGGTTCCTCTCCTGCCAAATGGCGACCGTGTGCCTTTTTCTCGAAGAAACTCTCCTCCGCAGAGAGAAATTACGATGTGGGAGATAGGGAATTGTTGGCCATCAAGTTGGCTTTTGAGGAATGGCGCCATTGGCTAGAGGGAGCCAGACACCCTATTACCGTGTTTACTGACCATAAAAATCTGGCCTACTTGGAGTCAGTCAAGCGTCTGAACCCGAGACAGGCCAGATGGTCTTTGTTCTTTTCAAGGTTTAATTTTGTTGTCACATTCCGCCCTGGGGTTAAGAATGTGAAGGCAGATGCCCTGTCACGTTGTTTTCCGGGAGGTGGGAATTTTGAAGACCCGGGTCCCATTTTGGCTGAAGGTGTGGTGGTCTCTGCTCTTTTTCCTGAATTGGAGGCAGAGGTGCAGGCAGCCCAGTCAGAGGCTCCTGATCTTTGTCCTCCTGGGAGGTTGTTTGTGCCTCTCGCTTTAAGACACAAGATTTTTAAGGAACACCACGATACAGTCCTTGCTGGGCACCCGGGGGCAAGAGCCACAGTGGATCTCATCGCTCTGAGATTCTGGTGGCCTGTGCTTCGTAAGTCGGTTGAGGGTTTTGTGGCAGCCTGCGAGACTTGCGCTCGTGCCAAAGTCCCTCATTCACGGCCATCAGGTCCTCTCCTTCCCTTACCCATTCCTTCCCGTCCTTGGACACATCTGTCCATGGACTTCATAACGGACCTGCCTCGTTCCTCGGGGAAGACTGTGATTCTGGTGGTGGTGGACCGTTTTAGCAAAATGGTGCATTTCATCCCTTTTCCTGGTTTGCCCAATGCTAAGACGCTGGCACAGGCATTTATTGATCACATTGTCAAATTGCATGGTATTCCTTCAGACATAGTCTCTGATAGGGGCACGCAGTTTGTTTCCAGATTCTGGAAGGCTTTCTGTTCTCGCTTGGGGGTTCGGTTGTCATTCTCTTCTGCTTTCCACCCGCAGTCGAATGGCCAGACAGAGCGCGTCAATCAGAATCTGGAGACTTATCTGCGCTGTTTTGTGGCGGAGAATCAGGAGGATTGGTGTTCTTTTTTGTCCCTTGCTGAGTTTGCTTTAAATAACCGTCGTCAGGAGTCCTCTGATAAGTCACCATTTTTTGGTGCATATGGGTTTCATCCGCAGTTTGGGACTTTCTCGGGAGAGGGGTCTTCTGGTTTACCTGATGAGGACAGATTCTCCTCGTCTTTGTCATCTATTTGGCAAAAGATTCAGGATAATCTAAAGAGCATGAGTGAGAGATATAAGCGTGTGGCAGATAAGAGACGTGTGCCTGGTCCGGACCTGAATGTTGGTGATCTGGTGTGGCTGTCTACCAAGAATATCAAATTGAAGGTTCCCTCCTGGAAGTTGGGTCCTAGGTTTATTGGGCCTTACAAAATCCTGTCTGTCATCAATCCTGTTGCCTACCGTCTTGATCTTCCTCAGACTTGGAAGATCCATAATGTTTTTCATAAGTCCTTATTGAAACCTTATGTTCAACCCATTGTACCCTCGCCTTTGCCTCCTCCTCCGATTATGCTTGATGGGAATCTTGAATTTCAGGTCTCTAGGATTGTGGATTCTCGTCTTGTCCGCGGTTCTCTCCAGTACCTCGTTCATTGGGAGGGTTATGGTCCGAGCGCTGAGACGCCTTGCCGATCACGGGGAGAGAGAAACACTTACATAGCACTCCTTCTCTCCAACTACAGGTGATGGAATCAAGACAGGTCCATAGACTTTCTATTTAGTCCACCTTGCTTTCGTCTCCTAGTTCTTAGCGCTTAGACAACCCACCAAAACTATTGATATATCAATATGACATAGCAAACGTTTTCCCATAGTGCACAGCCACTTTAATGTATCTTTTGCTGCTTACTTTAGTTTTAATCTCTTGGCTCAGATTATTTCATTCAGAGAAGGCCATAGTAATGATTTATAAAATATTCTGCAACATGCTCATGAAGTTGTGCCATTCTTCTTTGTATACAAGCCAAGGGTGCATCTGACTGTTCTGTTATCTGAAGTATTCTAAAGTTTATAGTAGCTCATAAAAATTGTTCAATGAAAGTCGAAAAATGTTCTACTCACATAGCTTTATTCTGATATGGACTTATCATGAAACTCCACCTAAAATGCATCAAGCCTTTAAAACTTTAGAAGGTTTATCCAGGATTTTACAGGTTTTGGCCTATCCTCAAGATAAGCCATCACTATCTGAATCTGCCATCACTTGCAAAATCCTGGATAGCCCCTTTAATATTGTTAATTATTTATCTCTGCTGTTTTACTTGGATTATAGCTATAGTACATATATAGTGGCAAATGTATTTCATGAATGAGCATTTGTGTGTTAAAGGGGTACGGTACATGATTGGTATTTTGATTGGTGAGAATCCAAACTCTAGAACGGGGATGCTCAACCTGCGGTCCTCCAGCTGTAAACTACTACTCCCACCATGCCCTGATGTAGGCTGATAGCTGTAGACTGTCCGGGCATGCTGGGAGTTGTAGTTTTGTAACAGCTGGAGGGCCGCAGGTTGCGCATCCCTACTCTAGAACATCACCAGTCTGGAAAATGAAAGAATCCCTTTGATCCAAACAATAGAATTCTCAAGGAATTAAATATAAATAATAGTATAGGTGTCCGTGTAACTGAATATTAACCTGGGGAATGGACCCTTTAAATTGTAGCTTTTATTTAGTTTAATTTAAAAAAGCAAAAATATATAGACACGCTCTGGTAACCGGGTATCCACAATACATAACAGGACAAGATGTTGCCCAGCTACCACCGTGAATTGGTTAAGAGATGATAATTGTTAGAAGTAACATCATGGATCAAAAGAAAACAGGATAATAAACCAGATAATATTTGATATAGTTACTGTGTCCTGGTAGATGCCATGGGGCAGGCCATATGGGGGGGGGGGGGGGGGGAGAAGAACACTCACTCTTATTCTCCTGGTGAAGAAAGATGTCACAGGTGAGGTGCCTCCCTGATGTCCGGACTGCCGCCTGCCGAGTTTGATGAGGCACCTCACCTGTGACATCTTTATTCATCAGGAGAATAAGAGTGAGTGTTCTTCTCTCCTTCTCTCCCCCCAACCCCCCCCCCCCCCCCCCCATATGGCCTGCCCCATGGCATCTACCAGGACACAGTAACTATATCAAATATTATCTGGTTTATTATTCTGTTTTCTTTTGATCCATGATGTTACTTCTAACAATTATCATCTCTTAACCAACCCCCTGAGGAACCATAGGGGGGAAACGCGTCGGGGTAAAATCTGACATCAAAAAGTGTGTTAAAAAATTCCTATTGTACAGGGCTGTACAGGGCAAGACAGGGTAGGCACGGGGACAGCGTGGTCCCACCATTAGGGCTCATCCCTGGGCAGAGGACTACTGTAGGGCGGGTACAGGGAGAGAACCATCCCCAGTACCCACAGGAAGGTACCCTACCCTCTTTCCAATTCCCCAACCTTCAACTAATGTCATTAACGCCCCTGGAATTTTCACCTATCGTATTTAATATTTTTTTCACCAATTCACGGTGCTAGCTGGGCAACATCTTGTCCTGTTATGTATTGTGGATACCCGGTTACCAGAGGATGTCTATATATTTTTGCTTTTTTAAATTAAACTAAATAAAAGCTACATTTTAAAGGGTCCATTCCCCAGGTTAATGATCCAAACAATAACAGACATATCATATGTGTAATCTGTGCAACCGTACAAGGGTCCCATTAGGTAATGGGGCCCACAGCCACCCTAAAAGCAGCTTACCACTGCTCATTAGTTTGCATGTGCTGAGCAAATTAATTTCATGGCTCAAAATTGAGACATTATGGGACTCAGGGATGCACTACTGGAGAGTAAGGACCTATATAAGGTTCTTGCACAGGGTTCCTCTGCTGTCTATGTCTGACCCTGGATCAAACACACTCCCTTTGAGGCAATTTCCAATGGAATGATATTAAATAAATCCTACCTAAGTGAGAGTCCATTTACATGGCCTGATAGTCAGGGTAATGATCGGGATTACACCTTTCTCTCTCAATCTTTGCCAACTGATTCAGGTGCATTTATATGCAGAAATCATCCACTCTGTATGGGGATGAACGATCACTACTACAATTGTTTGTTCCCATACAGACTCATTCATTTTAGTTTAGACAGAGCACAATGTTTCCAGCCAACACAAAATGTATGTTCCACATAACCGGCACTAGTGTTGACTTCGATCCAAATTTCTGAAAAATTAGATTTGCCACAAAGCCGAATTTCCGCGCGCTTCGTGGTAACAAATCAATTTTACCTGAAATGGGAAAAAATTTAAAAATCATACTCACCTCATCCATTTAAGCGCGAAGATCCCGTGCGAAATCTCGTGCGCTGGGACATTTGACGTTACCATGCTGGACGATGAGATCCATTCGAGATTTTGCGCTGGATCTTCTATCAAGATGGCAGTGGCACTCATTAATGTCAGATGCCGCGATCAGTAATGACCGTGGCATCCGAAGAGTACAATGAAGGGGAGCGGTGCAATCGATGTTCCCTGTCATTCCACCCACTACTTAAGTAATTTGTCATGAAGCAAATCAAATTTTCAAGAACTACGCTCTTCTCTAACCAGCACCACCCAACAAATAAGCGCCCGCACATTTACATGGGACAATTATCAGAAACAAACATTTATATGAAAGTCTGTTCCCAATCGTGACCATGTAAATGAGACCTAACTTTATTATGGCAATAAATATCAATACTTAATTGACGATCCGTTGCGGATAACTTGTAATATTACATTTTACAAAGACATTCAGACATTCAGAGCATCCACAGTACTGCAACAAATCACATATGGATTTTGCAGCAGGGTGGAATTGATTTAAATCACGATTTAAATCACTAGTCAGTAAGGCTTGATTTAAATCATAGTTTTCTACATAGAGACTAATTCTTGCTGGTATAACTTATAATATGCAAGTAGATGAAGATTTTTAGAATAACAACTTTTCATATTAGTTTGATTAGGTTGATTCTGTATTCATAGGTTTGTAAAAGTTAGGATTAAGGTCTTTTTCTCAACTCTGTTCATGTTATAACATTTTTGCTGTGAAGAAGAGGCATGTGATCTCTGCTGAGTCAAATTCAGTTTTGAGAACTGCAAAAATAAACCAAGCATCTGTGATAATATTTTGTAGGCAGAGAAACTGCCCAATATTCTTACAAAAACCTCTGGAAGAGCATGACATTGTGAATGGATTAATGGAATTTATTTACCAAAAAAATTAAACATTTACAACCTTATTCTACATAATTAAAAAAATGAATCTTTATTTCATGATGGAATAACCTTTGGATGGTAATATATTTTCCTCCAAAAGCATTTTATATAAAAAAAATCTGATTTAAATCAAAAAATCTTTTTGCAGTAGATTTGCCATTTGCATTGAAAAGAGTGAAATCCTCAACTTAAATTTCTAAGCTGTGGATCTGCAGCGTGTGGATGAGATTTGGTATAATTTAATCCACTTTGCTGGAACTGTTACACACTGTAGATTTTCCACCCATAAAATCTGCAGTGCATCCGCCCCTTGTGAACATACCCTTAAAGGAATATTCCAGGATTCTTATGTTAATTGCCTGTCCTCAGGAGAGCCCATCTATATCTGATCAGTGGAGGTCTGACACCCCTCTCCCCCACTGATCAGCTGCTCAAGAGCTCAAAGCCAATTTAGAACTCAACAGCTCTGTCCATTGTATAGTAGATGGAGACACTATACAATGGCCAGAGCGTTGTAGCTCTCGTGCCATCTTCCAGTGCCAGAGCTACTCTGACAGCGCATCAGTAAGTATGCCTTGTGTCAGACAACTGCCGGTCAGATATTGATGACCTATTCTGAGGACTGGCATCAATGTTCAAATCCTAGAACATCCGTTTAAAATCAGCTAACAAATTAAACATACAGAAAATGTTGCGTTGCAGAGAATTCTATAGTCAACTCCAGAAAAGAAACCCCATTGGGGGTCACAGAAATGTCTGACACAGTTCTGCTGCCTGTAATGTAATCCCACTGGACACAAACTTTAGGTAACATAATAAAGAGTTGGAAGGCCCTGCCAAATTGAATGGCAACTGATAAGTCATGAAGGACCATAGGTGCAACTTCAACTTCAGTCATGCCTAACCTACTGAACAACTAATATTTTCTGTTACTTTACAAACTGTCCTGCCAAGTTAGTTCCCTTACATATGTAAAATCTTACCGCTGGTTTCAATAAAATAAGTGTATTCATGAGACCAATATTCACTTTTCAAGTCTATGCTAATGTTTTTACACTTTTATAGGTAGCCACATATACATGATAGATTCAGACTGTTATTTCTGTTTTTGCTTAGTCTGTACAAACTGTGCGCACGTCTAGATGTCTGCAGTGGCCTGACCCACAATACAACTGGCTGGTATTCAGGGGCGTAGCAAAAGGCTCATGTGCCCTGGTGCAAGAGTTCAGCTTGGGCCCCCCACCACTCTTCATTCAGCGCTGGTGCACCTAGCTTTTTTGCTGCCCAAGGCAAATATTGAAATGCCTCCCCCCCTTCCCTCCAGTCTTACTGTTAAAGGGGTCGTCCTCATTTTACTACTGATGACCTATCCTCAGGATAGGTCATCAATATCAATCTGCTGGGGTCCCCTGGCACCCCCAACAATCAGCTATTTGAAGAGAGGGCAGCGCTCATATGAGAGCTGCTTTCTCTGTTCTGTTCACCTGCTCGCCGTAGCTTTTGAAGTTATGATCAGGTAAACAGAGCAGAGAAGGCAGCGCTCATACCAACAACAAAAAAAGCTCTTGGAAAACATTACATACAGCGCTACAGAACATACAGGGTAATACAGCGACACATACCTCTTACATCCAGTGACTTCTCTTTTCTGATGTAGATATTCTCTTTCCTCTTCTTCTCCTGTCAGACCAGACCACCATGGTGACTTCTTTCAGCCGCACCTCGTCTCTGCAGTGTTTAACAAACAGACATCTTACTTTCCTACTTTTCCATCATCCTCCTCACCTTCTCAAGACCCCATCCTGCCAACCCTAATACTGTGCCCACTGTGCTCCCCAATACTTTCCTGCAATACTTTCCCCCTGAAAATACTGGTACCTCACAAATAGTGCATCAGTACAAAAACACCCCTTTATATTGTGCGCTAATACAACAAAATCCCCCATTCCTTTCAGATCAGACCTTCATATAAAACCGTAAATGAGATCCCCCCCCATCTCAGACCAAACCCCCTTTAGACCTCTATGTCAGACCCCATATAAGACCCCAGTTTTATATCTCAGATCAGACCCCCATTAGAGCTCCATGTACGACCCCGGCACAATATCAGACCTCAGATAAGACCTCCATTAGACCTCCAGACCCCCATATCAGACCTCTAGACCCCCATTAGACCTCCAGACTTCCACTAGACCTCCAGACCCCCCATTAGACCTACATAACAGATCTCAGATCAGACTGTAAAATAATAAAGTAACTTACCTCTCCTGCCGCCACTCCCCTTGTCCTGGCTGTTTTCTCTTCTCAGGGCCCACGCTGCAGTCACCTGACCTCCTGCAGCGTCAAGTCAGAGTGCGCTCTATACGTCCTGATGCTGCAGGCAGCCAGGACACAGCAGCGCAGGCCCTGAGAAGAGCGAGCAGAAGGAGGGGTAAGTACTGGACAGCGCTCACAGCGCTTCTCTCCCTCTTCTCCAGCAGACTAGTGAGCGCTTCCATTATGGAAGCGCTCGCTAGTATTCCCTTTATAAGATGCACTACATCTGGGCCCCCTATAGTTACGCCAGTGCTGGTATTATTATCATATTACAGGAGGAGAGAAATGTCTGAAATCTCACACAGATCGGGTAGGCTAGGCAAATTATTCTGTTATCTGAGAAGGTACAGTGTGTATCCTGGCAATCCAGACGTTTAACAATGAGTAAATACTTTTACAAACCTGAAATTATGGTTTTAAAGGGAACCTGTCACCAGGATTTTGTGTACAAAGCTGAGGACATGGGTTGCTAGATGGCCGCTAGCACATCCACAATACCCAGTCCCCATAGCTCTGTGTGCTTTTATTGTGTTAAAAAAACAATTTGATACATATGCAAATTAACCTGAGATGAGTCCTGTCCCTGACTCATCTCACGTACAGGACTCATCTCAGGTTAATTTGCATATGTATCAAATCGTTCCCTTTAAGCAGTGCGGCCACTTTAGGCACCAAACCTCATAGAGAATACTTAACCATCTCCCATTTCCTGTTCTTTGAGATAGGTTGGTAAGAGAAATTCACCAATTCTGATATTGACTTCAGTCTCTACAGGGCCCCCATCTCCACATCTCAATTTCCCCTCAATATTTCCTCCATGGCTTTGGAACTTATTTTCTTGGATGAATATATTTGATGGAACTGAATATATAGTTTTGCATTTACTTATACTTAGCAAACCAGTTCCCTGTGCCAGCAAATGTGTCACAACCTCATCCATTCTTGATGAACTGGGAGCTTTACAAATGCCCCATGGGTTGAAACACCAGTTTGTGAATGATTTCATCTGCCGACCTGCATCATAAATGTCTTGCCATGAGGTGTGGCATTAGATCAGGATCTCTAAGGACAGCAAGGGAATGGCCATGGAAGAAAAGCTTCCCACATTTTTATAATGTGATTATATGGAAAAATAAGTCAGCTTACCGCTGTCCATTAGTTTGCATGTAAGGACCTGAGCAAATGAATTCTTAAAGGTCTAAGGTCTGTTCCTTCTGAAGGGATGTTGCTACAGTATGTGCCGAGGAAAGTAGTGGTATTTTTGAAACTTAGTTTGCATCTAAATAAAGGAAAAGGCAAGGTAAAGGCCAGTTTCAGGGGAGTGTGTTCACTGCTTGAAGCACATTTCCTGTAGGATTGTGAATTGCCATAGTAAACTCTGCTTCTTTTACTGGACCACATGGCATTCTAATGATTTATAATGTTGTGTGTCTCTGCCCGACCTCAACTGTAATGATTTGTGCTGACGGCATTATGTGAGGATGGTCCGTTCAAAGGAGCATTCACTATGGGACTTCAGGCTCCCACACAAAACATGCTTCTCACAGTGAGCATGCTCATCTGAAAGTGGCCTAAGATGGATGGTGTTGAATGTCTATCATAGATTGTGGTCACTTTGAATGGATAATGATGAAAAAATGTTATTACCAAAATATTGCATCAAGAACATTTCCTTGATGTTCGTTTTTTAAAATCTTTATTTTTTGCACTATAGTAATAGTAGTATAGTGTTCTGATAATACAGAAGAGCAACTAGGTGGAATCAAATTGCCTACACTGTACATGGTGGTTCATCCTTAGCCTGTTGCTACATCCTTTAGGTTCCACTACATTCACTCTCTCTTTCTTGCTTGACCAGACCCTGCTGCCTTAACAGAACCATCCTTTTGTTCTCTGCTCTGCTATACAATGTGATGCTTTCTCCTGGGTGGATTCAATGAGGTCATAAAGGCTGGCTATTGAAAGGGTTACTAACTTTTCAAAAACTTTTGATAAGTCGTAGAGACTGTAAAAATGTGTGTGGAAAAGTGCTGGACTGGATGTATATTTCACCCAGAGTCCGCAGCTGGGTGAGATAAAAAGAAATCCAGAAAGGTGTATTTGTTGAAGCAAAGTGTAGTTTGTTGGAGCTGTTTTGTTCAGACTTTGTTGTGGGTTAAATTTTGTTTTGGACTGGTAGGTAGGTTTGGTAGAGGGACATACCAGTCCATACCCTTACTCCAGAAAGCTATTCACCTTTGCCTGCGGAGATCCCAGGTGTATCTAGTGTGGTCGTTACGGGGGAATAAATAGAAGCCTCAGTCAGTGTCAGAGCATGGTGGCTGTTTTACCTTTAGGCTATGCAAAACCAGATCCCCCGACATGCTGAAGGCATAGGTGAGAGAGAGAAGTTCTCTGTAAAGTTAGTGCCCAGATGGGCAGGAGTTTATTTCATGTTTTGTGTTTTGCTTTGTGCTGTGGCTGCACACAAGTGATGGTTAACTTGGATGCCCTGTATTGTGTTGTGCTAGATGAAAAATAAAGCACCATTTGCACTTTTAATCCCTGAAGTCTGAGAGTCTGTCGTTGCTGACTTCACTGCAAGTACATATAAAAAGTTTAGATCTGAGACCCTCACCCGTCTCTAATACAAGGGGAGAGCAGCATGCGCAGATCGCGCTCGCTATCCTTGCTGCACGAAACAGGCTCAATAGAAGTCTATGGGCCCATCTTGGTTATGTCCACAACAGTGAGGAGAGAGAACACACGCTTTTCTCCTTGTTCTAGGGAATGGTGGGGCTCTCAGCGCTCAGACCTCCACAATGTAAACTTTTGATATGTCTCTATGACATATAAAAAGTTTTTTTTTTTTTTTTATTGTGACCCTTTAAGCACAGCTGGTCCTCATACCCATTGCCAGGTACAAACCTTTCCAGGCTCCTGTCTGTTTACTATAGTGCATTATACTATACAGACTAATATTGTCTCCTGACCTTGTCTTTGCCATAATGTTCTATTTTGTCTGCCTGGTACTTGTGGTGATTCCTGAATTATAACTACATCTTCATCCCTGACCTCATACTGGTTAATTACCTAAGATACCTTGCACTATGGTGTTTCTCTGGATTGGACCTCTGCCTTACCTGTGGCAATGCTTCTGAATTATCTCTAAGCCTGACACCTCCTGCTTCCCTTCCAATTTATGGACCCTGGTTTAGTTCCTGACCTTTCAGTGCCACATTTGGCAGTCCAAGACTACTCCATGGATTGTGATCTTGGGTCTTCCTACAGCAAATATCAGATTTCTATACAGGGGTGAAGACAAGTAAATCCCTTAAACTTCACACCTCAGTTTAACCAACACTAATCAGATTGCGAGTCCACTGAAACTACCCTTTGATATGTGAATTAGAACACTTGTATGTGAATCATAATTACTAGTCTGATAGATTCATAGTAAAACTGCAGAAAATTATAAAGAGTTTGTAGAAGATAATAAAAAGAAAAAACATGACTGCTTTCTTCCAGGACCTACACCACACCTGTCCACTGGTTGTGTGTGGTCTTACAGCTGAGCTCCATGAGGCTGGGGCTACACAGCGATCTTGGCTGTGACACCCATCACGTGACCAAAGATCGCAGTGTAGCAGTACAGTCATAGAATTGAAAGGGGCCAAAAAATGCAACAATAAAACAAGCTAGTGCAACCACGACTCCAGAATCACAAAATGCAAACCCTGCTGAATTTTTTTTGCAATTCTAGGGTCATGGTCCTTGCAACTTGTAAATCGTGCTGTGACTCAATTGTCTTCTATTGCTGGACTGCTACATTGCAATCCTTGGTCATGCAATAGCCACTGCAGCCCTGTTCACCACGAACGTATACCCAGCCTTAAAGTGAATTGGATCATACTGCAATACCACACACAACCTGTGGATAGGAGTTGAAAGTTTGTGTCCAGCCGATACTTGGCATCTTTGCTGGATTGCAGCCGAATCCCCGCTGGACCCATTATACTTAATGGGGCCGGAGGGCATTCCGGTTGCATCCGGAAGTGCTGGAACCAGAGAATTCTGTCAAGCTCTTCTCATATTCCTTGTTCGATAACGTTTAAAAAATAATAATATTTTTTTAATTTGTTTTATTCACTTATAGTGCTGACATATTATCCAGTGCTGTACAGACACTATAATAATAATCTTTATTTATATAGCACCACCATATTCCACAGCGCTTTACAATTCAGAGGGCTCATGTACAAAACAAAAGACATTACAAAGTTACTGGCTAATACAAACCGGATTCCAAAAAAGTTGGGACACTAAACAAATTGTGAATAAAAACTGAATGCAATGATGTGGAGAGGGCAAATGTCAATATTTTATTTGCAATAGAACGTAGATGACAGATCAAACGTTTAATCCGAGTAAATGTATCATTTTAAAGGAAAAATACGTTTAATCAAATTTTACGGTGTCAACAATTCCCCAAAAAGTTGGGACAAGTAGCAATAAGAGGCTGGAAAAGGTAAATTTGAGCATAACGAAGAGCTGGAAGACCAATTAACACTAATTAGGTCAATTGGCAACATAATTGGGTATAAAAAGAGCTCCTCAGAGTGGCAGTGTCTCTCAGAAGCCAAGATGGGTAGAGGATCACCAATTCCCACAATGTTGTGCAGAAAGCTAGTGGAGCAATATCAGAAAGGTGTTACCCAGCGAAAAATTGCAAAGACTTTGCATCTATCATCATCAACTGTGCATAACATCATCCGAAGATTCTGAGAATCTGGAACAATCTCTGTGCATAAGGCTCAAGGCCGTAAAACCATACTGGATGCCCGTGATCTCCGGGCCCTTAAACAACACTGCACCACAAACAGGAATGCTACTGTAAAGGAAATCACAGAATGGGCTCAGGAATACTTCCAGAAACCATTGTCAGTGAACACAATCCACCGTGCCATCCGCCGTTGCCAGCTGAAACTCTACAGTGCAAAGAAGAAGCCATTTCTAAGCAAGATCCACAAGCTCAGGCGTTTTCACTGGGCCAGGGATCATTTAAAATGGAGTGTGGCAAAATGGAAGACTGTTCTGTGGTCAGACGAGTCACGATTTTAAGTTCTTTTTGGAAATCTGGGACGCCATGTCATCCGGACCAAAGAGGACAAGGACAACCAAAGTTGTTATCAACGCTCAGTTCAGAAGCCTGCATCTCTGATGGTATGGGGTTGCTTGAGTGCGTGTGGCATGGGCAGCTTGCATGTCTGGAAAGGCACCATCAATGCATAAAAATATATTCAGGTTCTAGAACAACATATGCTCCCATCCAGATGTCATCTCTTTCAGGGAAGACCCTGCATTTTTCAACAAGATAATGCCAGACCACATTCTGCATCAATCACAACATCATGGCTGCGTAGGAGACAGATCCGGGTACTGAAATGGCCAGTCTGCAGTCCAGATCTTTCAACTATAGAGAACATTTGGCGCATCATAAAGAGGAAGGTGCAACAAAGAAGGCCCAAGACGATTGAACAGTTAGAGGGCTGTATTAGACAAGAATGGGAGAGCATTCCTATTTCTAAACTTGAGAAACTGGTCTCCTCGGTCCCCAGACGTCTGTTGAGTGTTGTAAGAAGAAGGGGAGATGCCACACAGTGGCGAAAATGGCCTTGTCCCAACTTTTTGGGGATTTGTTGACACCATGAAATTCTTATTCAACATATTTTTCCCTTAAAATGGTACATTTTCTCAGTTTAAACTTTTGATCCATGATTTAAGTTCTATTCTGAATAAAATATTAGAAGTTGGCACCTCCACATCATTGCATTCAGTTTTTATTCACTATTTGTATAGTGTCCCAACTTTTTGGGAATCCGGTTTGTATACAAACTGAAATACTAAGAGTGAGGGCCCAATCTATAAGGAAGTGGGGGTAACACAAAAGGTACTTAGTGTCCCCAGTGGGGCTTACAAACTAAATTCCCTATCAGTATGTCTTTGAAGTGTGAGGGGAACTACTGGAGGAGACCCACACAAACACACAGGTAAGGCTTCTTTAACATATGTGGTACAGCATTCCGGCAAGCTGTTCCGACATAGAATGCGTTGTACACAGTGTTTTCTGTCCTGCCTATTCTTGACATACTTGTCGGGTTGTGGTCGGCTCTCCACCAGACCTTATTATAATTAATAGGGCTTGTAGGCATTCCAGTGATATCCAACAATTCCAGATCCGGAGAACTCTACAGAAAGCTGTGCCGCAAATGTGAAAGTAGCCCTAGTACTTCTCTGTAATGTCATCCATGATCTTGTGGCTGCTTCTGAGTGAGTAAGAGAAGGTTAGGAAGCTGATTCTCCTCTACTTTCTGTGTGCAGTGGATGTGAGCTAGTGACTACACATCAGATGTACTAGAACTGCAAACTAGACATCCAGCATGTACAAACAGTGGCCATAAATTGTATTCGTCATACTAATACAAAGTTTGTTGAAAGGTTAAATATGCTTCAACACATTCAATTATTTTCCAGCTGGGTATATCTAAGGTTAAAGGGATTATCCAATGATTAATGTAAAAAATGAAAATCAGACACTGTATAGTAGGTGACAATCAATTTAAAAAAAAAGCTACAACCAGCCCTGTACCTCCCATGGATCCAGTGGATCCAGAGCTCTCCCCATTTATTGTTCCACTTGCATGGCTAGATTTGTTTCAAGTTGGCAGCTAATAGGGTGTGTCCTTTATGCTGAAGTTCAGGGGGTGCATCCTTTCTGCTGCAGCTCAGGTCAGTTGAAGAAATAAGAAAAAAACAAACAGTGGGTGACGATATAAAGATACATTTTTTTAATAACACAGTGGCTAAACTACATTTTTAATTACATACAATTACAAAGGTATTCAGATTCAGGTGCTGGTTTGGAAACTGCAGAATAATAATTATTATTTATACATAAATTACCCTTCTCCACCTATATTATAGTCATGGGTCTCTTAAAGGTACATTCTGGCAATATTAAGTTACAGTATCCTCTGTCCACTTGATAACTGCTAGATCAGTGTAGTTCTGACCGGTGGGTCTCTCACTAATCACAAAAGTGGGTTCCAAGCCCCCTGTTGGAACTGAGCAGTGGTTGAGCTATGGAACTGATACAAAACTCTGAATAAACTCAGCTATTTCCATCAGTCCCATACATGGTGAATGGGGTGGTACTGCGCATGCTCATCCACCACTCCGAGAAGCCATAGAAGTGGACATTCTGGTAATAACAAATTATCCCATATCCAATGGACAGAGAATAATTTATTACCAGCATATACCCCTTTAATATCCCCAGAGGAATAATTATCATCCTAGCTGCCTTTGAAGCTGCTTTATTAGCTGAGAATAGTAATAACTGTTCTGTATAAGGTTTAAGAAAGGGATTTGGGAAACACCGGAGTATACAAACACAGGCACATGACTCATGGATGTATCATATGAGCGCTTGGCAAAGAGTAGAGGGGATTACTGCCCAGGTCTCTATAAATGGGTTAAATTACTCCTTGTGAAGATGTCAAATCTATACAGACAAAAAGCCAGAACTGTGCAAAGTCAAAGTATCTCAGCCAAGAATCACAAGTTTTACGAGTTTAAACCTCCTCAGATGGTGCATACCAAATTGGTAACATTTTTGTAACACATTGCTAACTTTTGACTCATCACATCTTGAAAAGCTGCACAGTGTTGCGAATCTGTCTACGTTAACCCATTACACATTGCATTTAAGTTTTATTAAGTTATAAAAGTCTACCTGGACTTATTTAGTCATATACATTGGTCTCAAGTTGAACTGCTGAATAGTTACAGTACAAATTGTTCCTATTTTATTGCAGAAATGTTAGGTTTCCATTGTAAAAAGGTTTTTTGGTGTTTTCTTAGCTTATAAAAAAAACACCATGCAATATTTTATTTCACAAAAAAAAAAAAAATGCAAAGAAGAAAAACTGTCAATGATCCCACAACCAAGATGGTTTTGAGTTTTCAGCAGCAGGGTGTATGTTGAGACAGGCAGGGTGACATTAATACTGGATGGGATCCCCCCTTGCTGTGATACAGGCTGCCACTGTGGCATGGTAATGGGCATATAGATGGTGGATATCCTCCAGTGGAATGTCATTCCAAGCTCTTTCAACCTGGATCCGTAGTTCAGCCAAGGTAGGTGTTGGCTGCTGTGCATGGAAGATCTGTCACCTCATCCAGTCCCAGATGATTTTGATAGGGGCCAGAGGAGCCTCTCTATACCCTGAAGAGCATGTTGTATAGTGCAGGCAGTGTGTGGTAGGGTGTTATCTTGTTGGAACTCCACCTCTGCATGCTAAGTCAAAAAAGGCAGTAGGACTGGTTCCACCATGTCCTGGACATACCAAATGTTCCCTCCACGAAAACCATATGGGATCAGCCGTGGTAGCTAATGGCTCCTTACACTATGACACTTGGTGTTGATCCTCTGTGTCTCCACACTATGTATGATGGCAGTAGGCACACTTCAGGCCTCCTGATAATTCTGATGGGGACATCCTAAAACATTTAAGGTGAAAATGGCTTAATGTAGCTAAAGGTACCATAATGTGCCTAAACCTCAATTAATTGCCTTGAAACTTATCAGCTTACCAAACCTATCCTGGAAGTTTCATGGATTTTGGCTACCCACAAGGCAAATGAGTGACATTAAGCTTGTTTTTTTGGGAGCTTAATGTGGCTTAACGTACAAAAAACAACTCAGATGTTAACCAATTTCCCCCAAATTTCCCATCCTACTAGATTCTCTATATGCCAACATATTTTTAAGATTTTGGGTCATTTGATAAAAACATATCAAAAGTTATTCACATTAAACTATTTTATTCCTTTTCGAAAACATTTAGCTTAATGTAAAAAGAGCTTAAAGTGACATAATGTTCCTAAACCTCAATCAATTGCCTTGAAACTTTGCACACCCTAAGATCTCAGCTTAATGTGGCTTAACGTACAAAAAAACAACTCAGATGTTAACCAATTTCCCCCAAACTTCCTATACTACAAGTCATTTAAGAAAACATACCAAAAGTTATTCACATTAAACTATTTTATTCCCATCCTAAAACATTTAATGTGAACAGCTTAATGTAAAAAGAGCTTACTGTACCATAATGTGCATAAACCTCAATTAATTGCCTTCAAAATTTGCACAACCCAAGTTCTCTTATTGAGTGACGTTAGGCTCGCATAGCCCCCACTACCTTTTGTGCAGCAGCTATTAGAAATGTAAAGGATTATCCACAAAGCTAGCTGCAGAATCAGCCATAGCTCCGGCTCAGGTCTTAGTCTATCTTGGATCTGTGGTTGCTGGGCCTCCAATGAGTCCCTGCATTTAATTTATCGACTGAATTAATATGCTCCCATTTGGAGACTCATATAAATAGAGCTATGACCACACTTTACAGAGGTGCCTTGATGGTGGCAGTGTGGCTTCTACATATTTTTTGCCAAAGGTTTGTGCAATTAAAACCTCAGCTTTTATTGTATACTGTTAGACAGGGTAATTTGTTTTGTTGCAGGCCATCTGGCTCGTGTGCTGGGGATTTTTTGTGTTTTCTATTGTTGTAAGCCTTCCCATGTCCACCCTGCTACCAAGGCTGGTTATAAATTTAGGCGGTTACCATCTTTTTCTAGGTCTTAGTTCAGTCTCTCTCCAGGTTTGGTCTGAGGGTGGGAAGGCTCAAGTGTAGGAAAAGTTTGACTAGGACTGAAGCCTACAGGAGGCCTCATGCTGATTGAGGAGGAGGGCCAGAGAACCTGGATGTCTACCGAAGGTACATGGTACTAAAATGGAGCTCAGGAGCAAGTGTAGTGTTTCTCCTACTGAAGATCTCATGCCTATCACTATTTTGCTGCTGCTCTAATACCCAGTGCCAGCCTGTGTTCCTACTGTATACATCTGAGTTGTTTTTTGCACGTTAAACCACCTTAAGCTCCCCAAAAAACAAGCTTAATGTCACTCATTTGCCTTGTGGGTAGCCAAAATCCATGAAGCTTCCAGGATAGGTTTGGGAAGCTGGGAACTTAGGCTGTGCAAAGTTTCAAGGCAATTTATTTAGGTTTAGGCACATTATGGTACATTAAGCGATTTTCACATTAAATGTTTTAGGATGTCCCTTATGATGAAACATAATTTTTTTCTAAAAGTGCTATGTGTGAAACCAACCTTGTGTTATGTTTTAAAAAGCATCAAAAATGCATTACAAAAAACGCATTACCTCCATTGCATTTTAATAGAGACAAAATATGTTAAATCGATGTATTTCACCTGCTAAAAAAAACTATCACATTAATTTGACATGTTTCATATGTTTAACATTTTTGTGTTTTTTTTCTAAGACTGGAGACCTTCTATTCATTGCCATTGATAGCATATCTTAGTGATATGCTATCAATGTCCCAGATCGACCAACCCCTTTACGAGGTTTAGAGTATGACTTATGAAGTATCTACCTATGCGTGGCACCAGATAGAAAGTTTTCTTCCTTCTAGAGGAGAACTCAGTTTGCATACTTATCCCAGGGTACAGTGTTTTAAAAACCTCATACTAGCTGGATCCTCACAAGGAGATTTCAGTACCTTTCATGTTGGATTACCGGTAATCTTATTTAGCATTTTATTCCAGTTTATTTCAATTCTTGTTGCCTAAATTGCAAAATTGCATTAGCAATTAATGAATTATTACAAATTGTATCAATATAATATTGACATCATAAGCAATTATTTATTAAAATTATTAATGTCTCTAATATGATAGCATTCATTGTTATGCTGAGTTGAAAAGACTAAAAGTAAACTAAAAGTCAATATATTTTTATATGAACATGTGTTTTGTTAATTTATGACATAAGTATAACCTAGGTAAAATGGTAAGAAGTGATTGCCTTTTGCAAGTATGTAATATAAGGTTAAACACATTCCAGTATTTATGATCAGAAGACAAGGTGTCTACTGCTCCTTCAGGAGGCTTGCAGGCTGCCCCAGAGCTTCAACTGTGATAATGTTCCTCACTGAACATCTTTTTACACGTCATAATTACAGAACAACTTGTTCACTGCCACAGGGTGTTCTAAAAATGACAAAAATAACACAGCATGCCATATGCGTAAAGATGACTCAGAGAAGTATACATTGTATATCTAGCATCTCACGCTGACATTCTCACACGGAGCTCAATGTTTATCCCGAGTCCTTCACCTTCATGACTTCCGCCTTTGCTTTACTGTATCTACAAAAACAAAGCAACAGTAAAGCCAAGTAGGAGGTTTTCATCCAATTTCAAGGCTAATGAGGAACAGCAACATACTGTACATTCCCCTCTGTTACGGTATCTAGACCACCAGGGCTGGCCTTACAAGTTTCTGAACCCCTGGGCAAGGATTAGTCAGTACTGTATGTCACCATACAGAAAGATGTCAGGAGTCAGCCAGGCAGAAAGTAATCTGGCTCAATGATGACTTAAAGTGTACCTAAACGTTAACGTGCTATGGAGCTTCTGCCTGCACAGCGCTCAGTGTGACAGCAGGGGAATCTGTACTCCAATACACAGCAGTATACAGGAGTACACATTCTAAAGCCCAATAGACACCTAAACTTAAGGTGCCTCTTTTGCTAGGAGAAGAAATAAAGTACTAAGTGCTATTAGGCCATGAATTTACTTCAATAGCGATTATCCTGGTGACAGATTTCCTTTAAAGGGAAATGACCGGTACCCTTTAAAGCTGACCTACAGCAGTGAAGAAAAATGGCTGGGTTGTTATGGGAACCTGGTGTAAAACTGTGTGTATGTGGAGACTAAGGGGCTTCTATTGGCTGATTATGATCATGTGACCAGGCTTCTATTAGCTAATGCATTTTTGGGGAATATCTCAGGAACGGTGCATCCTAGAGAGCTGAGACCCGGTCTAAAACCTTCCCGGACACCTGATTGTGTGCCAAATTTCGTGATTGTAAATGCGACGGTGCGGATTCCTTTAGCGGACAAAAATACACATATATATATGTATATATATAAGAGACGAGCGAACTTCTTGAAATTTGTTTTGCATCTTAGGCTGCCGTAACAGCCTGCTGGATCCATACTAACTCTAGCCCATGTCTGCCACCGGAAGGCCGCTCTGGCCCCATTCACTATAATGCTGCAGTTTTTGTCCGGCTGCAACCTGTCCTCATTTTAGTTAATGGGGCTGAAGCGGACCTCCGGTGGCACACATGGGCTAGCATTAGTACTGATTCGTTTTTCAAAAAATTCAATTTGTTTCCAAATCTAGATCTAGACTTGACCGCGGCAAATCAATAGATGTCGTATATCTTGACTTCTCCAAAGCATTTGACACTGCACCACATAAACGGTTAGTATAGAAAATGAGAATGCTCGGACTGGGAGAAAACGTCTGTATGTGGGTAAGTAACTGGCTGAGTGATAGAAAACAGAGGGTGGTTATTAAGGGTACACACTCAGATTGGGTCACTGTCACTAGTGGGGTACCACAGGGGTCAGTATGTTACACCCCAGAGTGGTGTTACCACTACTGCACTCTGCTACTATCTCTAATGGGCTAATATAATGTCATCTTATTTATGTCTTTCCAGGTCCTCCACAATGTGCATTCATAATCTTGTTATGTAACTGTTTATTATATGTAATGTGCCACTCAGCATTCCTACCAAACCTGGGACGCGATATAGAGGGCCCTGGGGGGAGGCCGTCCATTGCAAATATTGGGCCTTATTCTCTTCAATATATTTATTAATGATCTTGTAGAAGGCTTGCACAGTGAAATATCCATTTTTGCAGATGACACTAAACTGTGTAAAGTAATTAATGTGAAAGAGGACAGTATACTGCTACAGATGGATCTGGATAGATTGGAGGCTTGGGCAGAGAAGTGGCAGATGAGGTTTAACACTGACAAATATAAGGTTATGCATATGAGAAGGAATAATGCAAGTCACCCATACATACTAAATGGTAAAACACTGGTTAACACTGAAATTTTTTACTTTAGGAAAAAGACGACTGAGGGGAGATCTAATGATTATATCTAAATATATCAGGGGTCAGTACAGAGATCTCTCCCATCATCTATTTATCCCCAGGACTATGACGAGTGGACATCCTCTGCGTCTGGAGGAAAGAAGGCTTGTACACAAACATAAAAGAGGATTCTTTTACGGCAGGGAAGGACTGGCAGCCTTAGTCCTGGGGGGCAAATCTAGTCAAGTGGCCCATTTTAGCCCCGCCCATCATTAAAAGCCCCTCCTACATATAATAGGCCACTCCCAACACACACTGTACAGCTGACATTCTATAGTTGCGGCCTGTCTCTACACATCATACGGAGAGGGGAGGCCGTCCTGGCTGCACTGCCTGCTTATATAACAAGCTACAGCCAGGAAGCTCCTCCGCTCTCCTCCCTACCCTGATCCTTCTCAAGGCCTGTGGTTCCCCCCACCATCTGTCACCCGCCCGTGGCCTGCTGCCCCCTTTCGTCATCCTCACCCAGTTCTGAATCCTCCTTCTGCAAATGGCAGGAGGAGGAGCCGGAGCATCTCCTCTCCTACATAGCGCCACATACCTCTTACATCCCCTTGATGTCACCTTTGTTGTAGACGTTCTCTTTCCTCATCTTCTCCATTCAGACCAGACCGCCATGATGATTCTTCTGCCATCTCCCTTCTCTGCAGAGATTGAGAAACAGACATTAGTTTCCTGCCACCCCCAATACTATACTGCAGAAACAGTCCCCCTGGAAATACAAACTACCACACAGATAGTGCCCCCAATACTGTACCCGCTATGCCCCCAATACTATACTGCAGAAACAGTCCGCCTGGAAATACTACTACCACACAGATAGTGCCCCCTTAAACAATTATTGGCACACAGTGCTCTAAAAAATAACTGCGCCCAGACACTAATAGTATAAAGATAATGTCCCCCAAAAATAATTGTGCTAAGCTGATACTATGCCAGGGTGCCCCCAAAGTAACAGTGCTCCCCAAAATCCCACCAATAGAAATAATTCTCTGCCAGAGCACACTTAGTAGTAATAATGCCCCTATAGTGCCCTAGTAATCATGTTCCTCATAGCCCCCAGTAGTAGCAAAGCTCCCCATAATACCCCCTAGTAGTACTAATTTTCCCTATAATATGACAGTACATGAAATACCCCGCTTAGTGCCCGCAGTTGAGCTAATGTCCCCATAATGTATGCCAGTATAAAATACCCCTATATAGTGCCCCAGTAAATGCCCTCATACTGCTCCTCTCCCCCTTCCCCATAGTGTCCCCATAATATGCCAGTAAAAAAATGCCCCTTAGTGCCCCCAGCAGATGCCCCTATAGTGCTCCTCTACCCCACAATGTACCAGTAAAAAAATGCCCCTTCTTAGTGCCACCATATGCCCCAATAGTGCTCCTCTCCCCCATAGTGCCGCTCTCCCCTATAGTGCCTTCCATAATGTACCAGTAAAAAATGCCCCCTTAGTGCCACCAAATGCCATAGTGCCCCCCATAATGTTCCAATACAAAAGGCCCCTTTAGAGCCCCCACTTCCCCATAGTGCCCCCAAATAATGCCCCTATAGTAGCACCAGATGCCTTATAGTGCTGCTCTCCCCTATAGTGCCCCCCAGAATGTGCCAATAATAAAAAAAGCCCCTTTAGAGCCCCCAGTTACCCCCATAGTGCTCCTCTCCCCCATGGTGCCCCCCCATAATGTGCCAGTAAGAAATTCCCCCACAGTGCCAGCTCCTCCAATAGTGCCAGCCCTCCCCTCATAGTGCCAGCCCTCCCCCCATAGTGCCAGCCCCTATATAGTGACAGCTCCCCCCCCATAGTGCCAGCCCCCTTATAGTGTCAGCTCCCCCTATAGTGCCAGCCCCCCATAGTGTCAGCTCTCCCAATAGTGCCAGCCCCCCCTATAGTCCCCCCCATAGTGCCAGCTCCCCCTATAGTGCCCCCCCATAGTGCCAGCTCCCCCTATAGTCCCCCCCATAGTGCCAGATCCCCCTATAGTCCCCCCCCCATAGTGCCAGCTCCCCCTATAGTCCCCCCCCCATAGTGCCAGCTTCCCCTATAGTCCCCCCATAGTGCCAGCTCCCCCTATAGTCCCCCCCCCATAGTGCCAGCTCCCCCTATAGTCCCCCCATAGTGCCAGCTCCCCCTATAGTGCCAGCTCCCCCTATAGTGCCCCCATAGTGCCAGCTCCCCCTATAGTGCCCCCATAGTGCCAGCTCCCCCTATAGTGCCCCCATAGTGCCAGCTCCCCCTATAGTGCCCCCATAGTGCCAGCTCCCCCTATAGTGCCCCCCATAATGCCAGATCTCCCCCCCATAGTGCCAGATCTCCCCCCATAGTGCCAGATCCCCCCCATAGGGCCAGATCTCCCCCCATAGGGCCAGATCTCCCCCCCATAGTGCCAGATCTCCCCCCCATAGTGCCAGATCTCCCCCCCATAGTGCCAGATATCCCCCCATAGTGCCAGATATCCCCCCATAGTGCCAGATCCCCCCCATAGGGCCAGATCTCCCCCCATAGTGCCAGATCTCCCCCCCCCATAGTGCCAGATCTCCCCCCCATAGTGCCAGATCTCCCCCCCATAGTGCAAGATCTCCCCCCCATAGTGCCAGCCCCCCGCAAAGAAGAAGAAAAAAAAAATACTTACCTCCATCAGCAGCGATGCAAGCCTCTTCTGGCCTGTGTCTCTGCTGTGTGTGTGTGCTGCCGGCTCAGGCGTCGCGATGATAATGACGTCATCGCGCTGCCTGAGCCGGCCTCTGATAGGCTGCAGGCATTAGTGCCTGCGGCCTATCAGAAGAACAGGGGAGGGACACGCCTCTCCCTCCCCTGCCCCACAGCACGGCCGCAATTACATCCAGGGCCGCGCCGCCTGTGGTGATCGGCGGTGCGGCCCTGAAGAATAAAAAAAATAAAAAAAATTTTTTTTAGACGGGCGGCCTGGGGGGCAATTGCCTCCCTGCCCCCCGGCCCAGCCCGCCCCTGCTTTACGGTAAGAGCAGTGAGACTATGGAACTCTCTGCCTGAGGAGGTGGTGGTGGTGAATTCACTAAAAGAGTTCAAGAGGGGCCTGGATGTATTTCTGGAGCGTAATAATATTACAGGCTATAGCTACTAGAGAGAGATTGTTGATCCAGGGAGTTATTCTGATTGCCTGATTGGAGTCGGGAAGGAATTTTGTTCCCCTAAAGAGGGGAAAATTGGCTTATACCTCACTGGGGTTTTTTGCTTTCCTCTGGATCAACTTGCTGGATAACAGGCTGAACTGGATGGACAGATGTCTTTTTTCAGCCTTAAACTATGTTACTATTTTAACATGGATATAATAAATCAATTTTTGCTGTAAAATGTATTTGATCTACACGTATAAAGCCATATTGTGCTTATTAACAAGGGAATAACAATGCAATTTTTTAAATAAAATGTCTTCAAAATACATTATCTGTTGCAGTAATGCATTCACTAACATGGGTATGATAATTTGGTTACTACAGTAAAATGTATTTGCTGTAACTACCTGTTATCTTGCATAATTACAAATGGTACAATGAAACAGGTTTTAGAAAGAAAATGCTCAGTTGCTCAGCATTTTCAGCAGAATGTATGCTATTAGGGTGCAATAAGCAATAAGTCTATGAAATGTAGAAACTTTTGTATAAAAAAAATGCTGGCTTCCCGTTTATACAAAAATATGATTTTCTTGCAGGATTTTGTAATGCAAAAATTGTTGCCAGCAATCTGTATGACATACACAACTCTAAGTCAACGTTCTCTCACTCCTTCCCTTTTTCTATATGCTTTCCCTGATCAAAATCCCTAAAATATACTCAATTATATCTCCCTATTCTTTCTCTTTACTCTTCTCATAGTGTCCCTAACACACTAGATTAGTGGCTTGGGTCTGTAATAGCTTTTTGTCAGACACTGCCACAAGACACCCTTCCAGGTCAAGTTGAACATAGAAAGGCAATTATTTTTTCTTTGCAGAAGGACTTGGCTGAATACTGCTCCGTGATTGGCTGGTCAGTCTGTCTTTCAGCTTCTGTGTTATTCATGGCAAGCCCTCTCATCCCCACATTCTCCCAGTGTCATGTGATCCTCCATATTTTTCCTCCTTCATGGTTTTCCCACCAATATTCAGAGTAACATGGTGCTGGGTGCCATTTTTATGTCATTCCTCCTAAATTAACTGCCAAAACTTCAGCTTTATTTGCGGATCCACAAAACATGGATACCGGCCGTGTGCATTCCTCATTTTGCAGAATGGAACGTCCCGTCCACAATATAGCAGTCTTATGCTTGTACGTGATATGGATAAGAATAGGACAAGTTCTATTTTTATTATTGCGGGGCCACAGAACAGATGTGCAGAGGTAGACAGCACATTGAAGAGAATGGGTCCGCATCCGACCTGCAAAAAATGCGGCTGGGATGCGGACCCAAACCACGGTTGTGTGCATTAGGTCTTAAATACATTTTATTGGGATTTTAAGTGATAGACCAATAGTGATGAGCGGCATAGGCAATATTTGAATTTGCAGTATTTCGTGAAACTTTTGCCGAATATTCGCCATAAATTGGAAAATTCGAGAATTCAGGATCTCCAGTCAATGTTTACTTGATTGCGAAAATCGGCAATGTAATATATTTGCGATAAATTCACGATAAATTCGCGATTAGAATATTCAACACTTTTCGCGAATATGAATATATAGCACTATAGTCGAAATATTTGCGAAGTGGCGATATTCGCAATTAAAATTCGCGATTCGAATATTCGTGCTCAACACTATAGACCAACACAAAGTAAAAAGTATGTGTGAAGTGAAAAGAAAATAATACATGGTTTTCAAAATGTATACGAAATACAAATCTGGAAAGTGTGGTGTGCATTTGTATTCAGCCACCCTAAGTCAATACTTTGTAAGACCAAATTTTACTGCAATTACAGCTGCAATTTTTTATTAAGAATGTCTCCAGCTTTGCAAATCTAGAGGCTGTAATTTTTTTTCATTCCTCTTTGCAAAATAGCTCAATCGGATTGGAAGAAGAGCATCTGTGAACAGCAATTTTCAAGTCTTGCCACAGATTCAGACAGGGTTGTCCTATATTTATCTCCATCTATCTTCCCATCAACTCTGACCAGTTTCCCTGTCCCTGCTGAAGAAAATCATCCCCTCAGCATGATGCTGCCACCACCATGTTTCACGGTGGGGATGGTGTGTTTAGGGTATTGTGAAGTGTTATTTTTCCACCATACATAGCCTTTTGAATTCAGGCCTAAAAGTTTAACTTTGGTCTATTATGATCAGAGAACCTTCTTCCACATTGTTTCTGTGTCCCCTACATGGCTTGAGGCAAACTGCAAACGGGACTTTTAATGGCTTGCTTTAAAAAATGTTTTTCTTCTTGCCACTCTTCCATAAAGGCCAGATTTGTACACAACTAATAGTTGTCAGTTTCTCGCATCTGAGCTGTGGATCTTTGCAGCTCCTCCAGAGTGACCATGGGCCTCTTGGCTGCTTAGGTTGGTGAATTCCGTGAGATGTAAGAGCTTGCGATATTCTTTTTATAACCTAACCCTGCTTTATACTTCTCCACAACTTTATTCCTGACCTGCCTGGTGTGTTCCTTGGTTTTCATGCTATTTGATTACTAATGTTCTCTAACAAACCTCTGATGCCTTTACAGAACAGCTGTAGTTATACTGAGACACCGGTGGATTATTTTTATTAGTTAGGTGACTTCTAAGGGCAATTGATCACACTGGATTTTATTTATGGTGCTGAATACAAATGTACACCACACTTTTTAGATTTTTATTTATTAAAAATTGAAAACCATGTATCAGTTTTGTTTTCTCTTCATGCATACTTGCTAATTTGTGTTGGTCTATCACATAAAATCCCAATAAAATACATTGTTCAAGGGGTATGAATACTTGTTTTGTATATATACTATATAAATATATATCTATAAATGGGCTTGAGCAAATCGATCATTCAAATACTTTGATTTTAATGCTGTTTCCATACAGCATTAAAATGTATTGGCTCCGTGAAGCTAAAGTTTGTCTCTTCAACTGTGAGAGACAGAATTTAAAAAAAATTCCAGAAAATCACATTGTATGATTTTTAAATAATTAATTAGCATTTTATTGCATGAAATAAGTATTTGACACAATATAAAAACTGAGCTTAATATTTGGTAAAGAAACCTTTGTTTGCAATTACAAAGGTCAGATGTTTCCTATAGTTCTTGACCATGTTTGCAGACACTGCAGCAGGAATTGTGGCCCACTCCTCCACACAGATCTTCTCCAGATCTCTCAGGTTTTGGGGCTATTGCTGGGCTACATAGAGTTTCAGCTCCCTCCAAAGATTTTTGATTGGGTAAAAGGGAACCTGTCACTGGGATTTGATGTATAGAGCTGAGGACATGGGTTGCTAGATGGCCGCTAGCACATCCGCAATACCCAGTCCCCATAGCTCTCTGCGCTTTTATTGTGTAAAAAAAACCGATTTGATCCATATGCAAATTAACCTGAGATGTGTCCTGTACGTGAGATGAGTCCAGTATGAAGGAGCCCAGCACCGCCTTGCATCCTCATAATCTCCTCCTTGCTCCCCGACATCAGAAAGCCACAGTGCCATGCGCTGTGTCGTCATAGTGTTCCTTCCCTGTGCTGGCATCAGCTTCAGGGAAGGAACTGCACATGTGCTAGCTCGCGCATCGCGAGATTACGGCGCTCTGGCTTTCTGACATCAGGAGCAAGGAGAAGATTATGAGGATGCGGGGCGGTGCTGGGCTCCTTCACGCTGGACTCATCTCATGTACAGGACACTTCTCAGGTTAATTTGCATATGGATCAAATAGTTTTTTCTACACAATAAAAGCACACAGAGCTATGGGGACTGGGTATTGCGGATGTGCTAGCGGCCATCTAGCAACCCACATTCTCAGCTCTATACACAAAATACTGGTAAGGCTACTTTCACACTAGCGTTCGGGCGGATCCGTTCTGAACGGATCCGCTCATATTAATGCAGACGGAGGCTCCGTTCAGTACGGATCCGTCTGCATTAATAACTTTAAAAAAATTCGCAAGTGCGCAAGTGCGAAAGTAGCCTGCGCGGATCCGTTCAGACTTTCAATGTAAAGTCAATGGGGGACGGATCCGCTTGAAGATTGAGCCACATTGTGGCATCTTCAAACGGATCCGTCCCCATTGACTTACATTGAAAGTCTGGACGGATCCGCACGGATCCGCACGCCTCCGAACGGCCAGGCGGACACCCGAACGCTGCAAGCAGCGTTCAGCTGTCCGCCTGTCCGTGCGGAGGCGAGCGGAGCGGAGGCTGAACGCCGCCAGACTGATGCAGTCTGAGCGGATCCGCCTCCATTCAGACTGCATCAGGGCTGGACGGCTGCGTTCGGGTCCGCTCGTGAGCTCCTTCAAACGGAGCTCACGAACGGAAACCCGAACGCTAGTGTGAAAGTAGCCTAACAGGTTCCCTTTAAGGTTTGGAGCAGGGGCGGACTGACTATTCCAGCACTCGGGCATGGACCGAGGGCCCTTCGGCCACTAGGGGGCCCTGTCAGGCCCCGCTGGCCATTGCCTCCGTGTGTGTCCCGATCCTATCCTTCACTATGCGAGCGGCACAACTCACATAGTAAAGGACTCACCATGAATACTAACCAGCGCTGCCATTTTGGTAGCGCTGGTTAGTACCGGAGGACCGGGAATCGGTGAAGGATCGGTACTCACCTGGTCCTCGGTTGTCGGCTGTGCAGGGCTGCGCATAGCGTGAGTCGCTCTGTCACATCACTCTGTGCATGCCAGCTGACAGCAGGAGGAAGAAGATTGCGGTGCCGATGAGGAGAGGCGGAGTCCAGGAGCAAGAGAGGTAAGTGTTTTATTTATTTTTGCTGGGGGCATAATGGCCAGGCTGCTGGGGCCGGAGAGGCATAATGGGGGGCTGGCTGAGAGGCATAATGGGGGCTGGCTGAGAGGCATAATGGGGGCTGAGAGGCATAATGGGGGCTAATGAGAGGCATGACGGCTGATATGGCGGTGATGAGAGGCATGGGGCTATCATCTTAGGTCTTAATGGAGGTCATTTACATTGGGGTCTGAGCTAAGGTCTGATTAGGGGTCTGATTTGAGGTCTTATTAACACTGGGGGTCTGATTGGGGCTGTCAGCTGAGGTCTGATTAACATTGGGGGTCTGATTGGGGCTGTCAGCTGAGGTCTGATTAACATTGGGGGTCTGATTGGTGGTCTGACCTGAAGTGTAATGAAACATATTTTTTTTCTTATTGTCCCCCTCTAAAACCTAGGTGCATCTTATAGGTCTCCTTCCTGAACTGCAGAGCGGTGCCCACTTCCAGCCCTGAGCCCAGCTGCCCACTGCCCAGAGCACTGATCCTGATCCTGCTGGAGTCTTCAGAACTGTAAGTATTTACAGTAATTCACTGTAAGCTATGTTATATATATTACTTGTTTTATGTGAGTAAGGGCTCATTCAGACGGTCGTAATGCTGTCCGCAAAAATACTAAATGCTACCCGTTTTTTTGCCGATCCGCAAAAAACGGATAGCATTCAGTATTTTTGCGGACCCATAGACTTCAATGGGGCCATGTCCTGATTTTCACAGACAAGTATAGGACATAGAAAAGGGCCTCATAGAAGTGAATGGGTCAGCATCTAATCCGCAAAAAAACAGATCCGCATTTTTGCGGATAGCATACTGCCATCTGAATGAGCCATAAGGGTGCTGGGTGGTTGGAGAAGGGGGTTGAGGGGTGAAGAAGGGGAGGGAGGGGTGGATGGAGAGGTACAGTACTATCTGAACATTGTAATAAAATAAAATAAAAAGTAATCTGCAAAATACTATATATTTGTGTCAGAAGTTGTGCTTTTTTAAAGGGAACCTGTCACCTCAGAAATGCATCTACACCCGCCAGCAGTACCTCATAATAGCCCGCAGCCTATTAATAATCATATGTTTCATCCTGTTGTCCGATGCTGCTTAAGTTAAAAAACGCAGTTTTATTCTCCATCAGCATCGGACAACAGGATGAAACATATGATTATTACCAGGCTGTGAGCTACTACAAGGTACTGCTGGCAGTTGTAGATGCTTTTATGAGGTGACAGGTTCTCTTAAATTTTTAGAATAATGATACAGCCTTTTTATTTGATACTTTTGTGCTAAGGCTACTTTCACACTTGCGTTAGGAGCGGATCCGTCTGGTGTCTGCACAGACGGATCCGCTCCTATAAGGCAGACGATGGGATCCGTTCAGAACAGATCAGTCTGCATTATAGTTTAGAAAAAATTCTAAGTGTGAAAGTTAGTCAGACGGATCCGTCCAGACTTTAGATTGAAAGTAAATGGGGGACAGATCTGTTTGAAAATTGAGCCATATTGTGTCAACTACATTGTAAGTCTGGACGGATCCGTTTGCCTCTGCACGGCCAGCGGAGCGGAGGACAGACTGTGCCAGACTGATGCATTCTGAGCGGATCCGCATCCACTCAGAATGCCATAGGGCAGTATGGATCCGCATCCACTCAGAATGCATTAGGGCTGGATGGATCCGTTCGGGGCCGCTTGTGAGAGCCTTCAAACGGAACTCACAAGCGGAGCCCCGAACACTAGTGTGAAAGTAGCCTTAATCTTTTTTTTTCTCTATATTAAGGGACACTATAGTCATAAATCACTGCGAAAGGTGCACCACAATGTTATGCAACTTACAGCACTGGCTAATCCCTCAAGCTGATGTTAATAACTAAGACTTTAGCCAATGTATTCAGGAACACATCGGAACCCTTTTGCACCACCGTCAAGGTATCTACCACTAGACTACCTACGGAGTGTGAACACGGTCTGAGAGGTGGGACCATAGTCTCAAAGATTGCCGTTAGTAGCCCACTACTCCGTAATGATTTAAAAACCCTGTTTAATGACGGGGTGAGTTCCCCATCATTGCGCCCACTAATTACAAAGTGATTTTTTTTTTGTAAAATTCGGTGGAGCAGCCAAATTGAATTTTCAAGAACTCCGCTCACCTCTAGTATCCAGGCTAGGCAATGCTACGTGAGCTAAGCAACGTCGGTTTTACACTGAGTAAAACTAGGAGAAAGATTTCTGCAGCTGCTGCCCACGTATTCAGCTCACAGCGGGTTCCCTGGGCTGGATATCCTGTACACATACAAAATGTTTTTTTGACCCCTTCCCCCCGTATTCCCATCAGTAGGTAGACTATTTCTGTCTGTGGATGATTTTTGCGTCTATATTTGCTGTGGATTGCACCTTACTCTATTTTGAACGTTTTAGACAGATTAAGTATAAGGTCATTACTGGCAGTCAGCGTTATCTTCTGTTCACGCATACTCCTCCGCCTACCACTATTTATTTCATATATTTCCTGAGAATTATCTCTTGCAATTAGCTGTCAGCGGAAAATTCCATAACCATAATCTATTCTTGTAAAATCGTGATCATAGTTTGACTTTCATACAAGATATGTGTTGCGGAAAATTTTCCCTTCAACTGCCCTTTGTACATTGTAAATATTTTATGCAGACCTTGATGAGAATATATGGCAAATATGAGAAATAACACAACCCATTACATAAAATACCGGGCGCACACAATGAGATTTTTCAAACAATGCTATTACTCAAATACATGTTCTATGCAAATTTCAGAGATTGCCTTTTTCTCATAATTTTACTATATTCAACACATGGAGCATCTGATTAGGAAAACCTAGGCAAATACCATTAGCCATAAAAGCCTCCTGCTCTGTTCACTTTGTTCAAGTGTGCAGATTCTAAAAATCATCTCCCAGAAGACACTGATATTGGGCTAATATTCTTATTACTAAAAATTATCCCCAATCTATTGGATAGGGAAGAATAAATGATTTTTGATGTTACCCCCATCCTGATGGAGCGGCAGGGTCAAACCTGCTCCATGCCACGTCATTCATTCTCTGTGGGACTGCTGGAGAACTGTACTCAGTTATCTCCAGAGGTCCCATACACAGGGTGCATATATTTACCTTGTGCTCCATCAGGAGAGGGGTCTGGGACCCTGCTCTCGAGATTGGTGGGGGTCTGACCACTTATTTAGCGCTTGTCCTGTACTAGACAGTTATATAGCGGATAGCTTTTAGTAACCAGAACAGCCCATTAAGGTCACAGCCTACTAGACAGTAATTTGTTTCCATTGTTGCATTGCTTCATTACATAAATGACCTTTTTTTCATTTTGCTGTTGGAGTTGTATTAGAGGTTGTGTGTATATATATATATATATATATATATATATATATATGTATGAAAAATTGGGCTGCACTCCTGTAGACTTTCAAAATTGTCAGTGAAGAAACTTTATTCACCCATAAAGTGGCACGGAGAGACGTTTCGGCTCATACATGAGTCTTTCTCAAGCGAGAAAGACTCATCCATGTATGAGCCGAAACGTCGCTCCGTGCCACTTTATGGGTGAATAAAGTTTCTTCACTGACAATTTTGAAAGTCTACAGGAGTGCAGTCCAATTTTTCTTTATATACTAGTGAGTAAGCACCTATTCCCATACTTGGGCCCTGCACCCGTTTCCCCCTTTTTTGGATGGTGCTGCTGGTGATTTTTTCATATATATATATATATATATATATATATATAGAGGCAATACCCAGGGTATTGCCGCTACCCTATGCCGGATAGTGCACCCATATCTAGGTTGATGCTCCCGCTGGATTTTCTGTTTCCCCTATATATATATTTATATATATACACACTACTGTGCAAAAGTTTTAGCCAGATAAAAAAAAAGGCTGCAATGTAAGAATGCTTGCAAAAATAGAAGTGTTAATAGTTTATTTGTATCAAAGTAAAGTGACTAAACAAAAGAGAAATCTAAAGCGCATCAAACAGATCTTCTGTGGATGGAGGCTTGCTCAAATCCTTCTGTCTCTTCATGTAATCCCAGACAGACTTGATGCTGTTGAGATCAGGGCTCTGTGGGGGCCATATAATCACTTTCAGGACTCCATGTTCTTCTTTATGCTCAAGATAGTTCTTAAAGACATTGGCTGTATATTTAGGGTTGTACTACTGCAGAATAAATTTGCAACCAATCAGATGCCTCCCTGATGGTACTGCATATGCAATATCCCAGATCGGGTATTTGCAATTGTTTATTATAAATTGTTTTATGTATCCGCCGTAAACTTCAGGAATGATAAGTTATGGTTGGCGTTACAAATTAAACTTTCCATTCATTCCTCCCCTCTTGGTGATAGTGCGCTGAGCGAGCCTGGAGTGAAGGAGCACATCCATCTGCTCCTGCTCCATGGGCCTTGGGACTAAGCATATAGCTTGTCTGTGAAGATAGCTACCCCAAGAAGACTGTAGGGTCCTAGGCCACAGGAGATCTGCAAGCTACAGCATTTACTACCACTTCTATCCTCTGCAGCGGCTGCTCAGGGGCTCGCTGCACATGATGGATAAGTATCTGCCTGTATTTTTCAGCATTAAGAACATCATTAAACCTAAACAAATCCCCAACTTCATTTGCTGAATTGCAGCCCCAAACTTGCGAGGAACCTTCACCTTGCAGCACTGTTGCCACCAGATATTGTTTTGATTTAGATTTCTCTTTTGTTCATTCACTTTGTATTTCAATAATTAATAAAATAAACTATAAACACTTCTTTTTTTTTTATACATTCTTATTTTGCAGCATTTTTGCTTCACCTGCCTAAAACTTTTGCTATATACAGTACAGACCAAAAGTTTGGACACACCTTCTCATTCAAAGAGTTTTCTTTGTTTTCATGACTATAATTGTAGATTCACACTGAAGGCATCAAAACTATGAATTAACACATGTGGAATTATATACATACCCAAAAAATTGTGAAACAACTAAAAATATGTCATACTCTAGGTTCTTCAAAGTAGCCACCTTTTGCTTTGATTACTGCTTTGCACACTCTTAGCATTCTCTTGATGAGCTTCAAGAGGTAGTCACCTGAAATGGTGTTTCAACAGTCTTGAAGGAGTTCCCAGAGATGCTTAGCACTTGTTGGCCCTTTTGCCAACACTCTGCGGTCCAGCTCACCCCAAACCATCTCGATTGGGTTCAGGTCCGGTGACTGTGGAGGCTAGGTCATCTGGCGCAGCACCCCATCAGTCTCCTTCATGGTCAAATAGCCCTTACACAGCCTGGAGGTGTGTTTGGGGTCATTGTCCTGTTGAAAAATAAATGATGGTCCAACTAAACGCAAACCGGATGGAATAGCATGCCGCTGCAAGATGCTGTGGTAGCCATGCTGGTTCAGTATGCCTTCAATTTTGAATAAATCCCCAACAGTGTCACCAGCAAAGCACCCCCACACCATCACACCTCCTCCTCCATGCTTCACGGTGGGAACCAGGCATGTAGAGTCCATCCGTTCACCTTTTCTCTCGTCGCACAATGACACGGAGGTTGGAACCAAAGATCTCAAATTTGGACTCATCAGACCAAAGCACAGATTTCCACTGGTCTAATGTCCATTCCTTGTGTTCTTTAGCCCAAACAAGTCTCTTCTGCTTGTTGCATGTCAGTGGCGCACCCGCTGGACCCCCCCTAGAACAACCAGCCCCAATTATATTTCTTTATCCTTCAGGGCCGCACCGCCGATCACCACAGGCGGCTCGGCCCTGGATGTAATTGCGGGCATTTGCGGCGGTGGTGGTGGGGGGCCAGGGGGGGCTGTAGGAGATGAGCGCTTCCATTGTGGAAGCGCTCATCTCCATATGTAATCCATCTGTATTGCTGTCCTTAGGACAGCGATACAGATGCCTGTGCTGCGGCAGAGCAGGGGAGGGAGAGGTGTGTCCCTCCCCTGTTCTTCTGATAGGCTGCAGGCACTAATGCCTGCAGCCTATCAGAGGCCGGCTCAGGCGGTGCGATGACGTCATCATCGCGCCGCCTGAGCCGGGCAGCACACAGCAGGGACACAGGGTGGAAGAGGCCTGCATCGCATCGCTGCGGATGGAGGTAAGTATCAGTGTATTTTTATTTTTTTGGAGGGGGGGGAGCTGGCACTATGGGGGAACTAAAGGGGAGAAAGGGGAGAACTGGCACATTATGGGGGGGCACCATGGGAGAGGAGCACTATGGGGGCTCTAAATGGGCTTTTTTTTTTTTGTTACACGTTATGGGGGGCACTATAGGGGAGAACGGCACTAGGGGCATCTGGTGGCACTATAGGGGCATTATTTGGAGGGCACCATGGGGGAGAGGAGCACTATGGGGGCTCTAAAGGGGCTTTTTTTTCACATTATGGGGGGCACTATAGGGGAGAACGGCACTATGGGGCATCTGGTGGCACTATAGAGGCATTATTTGGGGGCACTATGGGGAAGTGGGGGTTCTAAAGGAGCCTTTTTTTCTTATTGGCACATGGGGGCATTATGGCATCTGGTGGCACTAAGGGGGAATTTTTTACTGGCACATTATGGGAGGCACTATGGAGGAGTGGAGCACTATTGGGGCATATGGTGGCACTTTGAAGGGGCATTTTTACTGTCACATTATGGGGCGGCACCATGGGGGAGAGGAGCACTATGGGGGCATCTGGGGGGTCTAAAGGGGCTTATTTTTATTTACACATTATGGGGGCAATATAAGGGAGAATGGCACTATGGGGCATCTGGTGGCACTATAGGGGCATTATTTGGGGGCACTAAGGGGAAGTGGGGGCTCTAAAGGGGCCTTTATTCTTATTGGCACATTATGGGGGCATTATGGCATCTGGTGGCACTAAGGGGGCATTTTTTTACTAGCAAATTATGGTAGGCACTATAGGGGAGAGCGGCACTATGGGGGAGATGAGCACTTTTGGGGCATATGGTGGCACTTAGAAGGGGCATTTTTTACTGGCATATTATGGGGACACTATGGGGAAGGGGGAGAGGATCACTATGAGGGCATTTACTGGAGCACTATATAGGGGTATTTTATACTGGCATACATTATGGGGACATTAGCTCAACAGCGGGCACTAAGCAGGGGGTATTTCATGTACAGTCATATTGTAGGGAGAATTATTAGTACTCGGAGGTATTATGCGGAGCTTTGCTAATACTGGGGGCTATGAGGAACATGATTACTAGTATGGGCACTATAGGGGCATTATTACTACAAAGTGTGCTCTGGCAGAGAATTATTTCTATTTTGGGGAGCCCTGCCACAGTATCAGCTTAGCACAATAATTTTTGGGGGACATTATCTTTATACTATTATTGTCTGGGCGCAGTTATTTTTTTAGAGCAGTGTGTGCCAATAATTGTTGAAGGGGGCGCTATCTGTGTGGTAGTAGTATTTCCAGGGGGACTGTTTCTGCAGTATAGTATTGGGGGCACAGCGGGCACAGTATTGGGGCACTATCTGTGTGGTAGCAGTATTTCCAGGGGGACTGTTTCTGCAGTATAGTATTGAGGGCACAGCGGGCACAGTATTGGGGGTGGCAGGAAAGGGTGTTCAGAAGATGTGAAGATGATGGAAATGTGGGAAACTAATGTCTGTTTGTTAATCTTTGCAGAGATGGGAGATGGCTGAAAAAATCATCATGGCGGTCTGGTCTGAATGGAGAAGATGAGGAAAGAGAACGTCTACAACAAAGGTGACATCACTGGATGTAAGAGGTATGTGGTGCTATGTAGGAGAGGAGATGCTCCGGCTCCTCCCCCTGCCATTTGCAGAAGGAGGATTCAGAGCTGGGTGAGGACGGTCAAGTGGGGCAGCAGGCCACGGGCGGGTGGCAGATGGTGGGGGGAACCACAAGCCTTGAGCAGGATCTGGGGAGGGAGGAGAGCGGAGGAGCTTCCTGGCTGTAGCCTGCTGTTTATTGTATGATGTGAAGCAGGCAGTGCAGCCAGGACAGACCTCCCCTCTCCGTATGATGTGTAGAGACAGGCCTCAACTATAGAATTTCAGCTGTACAGTGTTTGTTGGGAGTGGGCTATTATATGTAGGAGGGGCTTTTAAAATTTATTTGCCTTTCGGACCCCCCTAGACAAAATTCCTGGGTGCTCCCCTGTTGCCTGTCCTTAGCAGTGGTTTCCTAGCAGATATTCTACCATGACGGCCTGATTCACACAGTCTCCTCTTAACAGTTGTTCTAGAGATGTGTCTGCTGCTAGAACTCTGTGTGGCATTGACCTGGTCTCTGAGCTGCTGTTAACCTGCGATTTCTGAGGCTGTTGACTCGGATGAACTTATCCTCCGCAGCAGAAGTGACTCTTGGTCTTCCTTTCCTGGGGCGGGCCGCATGTGAGCCAGTTTCTTTGTAACACTTGATGGTTTTTGTGACTGCACTTGGGGACACTTTCAAAGTTTTCCCAATTTTTCGGACAGACTGACCATCATTTCTTAAAGTAATGATGGCCACTCGTTTTCTTTACTTAGATGCTTTTTTCTTGCCATAATACAAATTCTAACAGTATTCAGTAGGACTATCAGCTGTGTATCCACCTGACTTCTCCACTACGCAACTGATGGTCCCAACCCCATTTATGAGGCAAGAAATCCCACTTATTAAACCTGACAGGGCACACCTGTGAAGTGAAAACCATTTCAGGTGACTACCTCTTGAAGCTCATCAAGAGAATGCCAAGAGTGTGCAAAGCAGTAATCAAAGCAAAAGGTGGCTACTTTGAAGAACCTAGAATATGACATATTTTCAGTTGTTTCACACTATGTATATAATTCCACATGTGTTAATTCATAGTTTTGATGCCTTCAGTGTGAATCTACAATTTTCATAGTCACGAAAATAAAGAAAACTCTTTGAATGAGAAGGTGTGTCCAAACTTTTGGTCTGTACTGTATATATATATATATATATATAATATAAAAAGTCTACACACCACTGTTAAAATGTGAGGTTTCTGTGATGTAAAAAAATGAGACAAAATCATTTCAGAACTTTTTCCACCTTTAATGTGACCTATAAACTGTACCACTCAATTGAAAAATAAACTGAAATAAAAATAAAATAATATGGTTGCATAAGTGTGCACACCCTCTTATAACTGGGGATGTAATTGTGTTCAGAATTAAGCAATCACATTCAAAATCATGTTAAATAGGAGTCAGCATACACCTGCCATCATTTAAAGTGCCTCAGATTAACCCCAAATAAAGTTCAGCTGCTCTACTTGGTCTTTCCTGAAATATTCTTAGTCGCGTCCCACAGCAAAAGCCATGGTCCACAGAGAGCTTCCAAAGCATCAGAGGGATCTCATTGTTAAAAGATATCAGTCAGGAGAAAGGTACAAAAGAGTTTCCAAGGCATTAGATATACCATGGAACACAGTGAAGACATCATCAAGTGGAGAAAATATGGCACAACAGTGTCATTACCAAGAACTGGACGTCCCTCCAAAATTGATGAAAAGATGAGAAGAAAACTGGTCTGGGAGGCTACCAAGAGGCCTACAGCAACATTAAAGGGGTATTATCATCTTAATGATCACTGTTAAATCTGTTAATGATTTAACAGTGATAATTTTTCTAAATATATTTCATTAACAAATCCCCACCCCTTAGAAAAAATAAACCTATACTTACCTGACTGTTGTCTTCCGTCTCCCCTGGTTACGGCCAGGAATCGCGGTGGCCGTGCGTGCGCAGACATCTTCTTTTTTTCTCCCGGCCGTCCGCGCGCTGTACTGAACGCGCACGCCGAGTCCGCGCATGCGCCCTGGTGACTTCTTCCAGGCAAGTATACTATACTGGCCAGGAAGAAGTCACCAGGGCGCATGCGCGGACTTGGCGTGTGCGTTCAGTACAACGCGCGGCCCGGCCGGGAGAAGACATCAATCAAGATGGAGCCCGCCCCCTGCTGAGTACCAAAACCAGGAAGTGGATGGCGCGCCGGGAGCAGGTAAGTATTAAATAGCGTGTTGAGAAAACCCCTATAAAAGAGCTGCAGGAATATCTGGCAAGTACTGGCTATGTGGTACATGTGACAACAATCTCCCGTATTCTTCATATGTCTGGGCTATGGGGTAGGTGGCAAGACGAAAGCCTTTTCTTATGAAGAAAAACATCCAAGCCAGGCTACATTTTGCAAAAACACATCTCAAGTCTCCCACAAGCATGTGGGAAAAGGTGTTATGGTCTGATGAAACCAAGGTTGAACTTTTTGGCCATAATTCCAAAAGATATGTTTAGTGCAAAAACAACACTGCACATCACCAAAAGAACACCATATCCACAGTGAAGCATGGTGGTGGCAGTATCATGCTTTGGGGCTGTTTTTCTTTAGCTGGAACTGGGGCCTTAGTTAAGCTAAAGGGAATTATGAACAGTTTCAAATACCAGTCAATATTGGCACAAAACCTTCAGGCTTCTGCTAGAAAGCTGAACATGAAGAGGAACTTCATCTTTCAGCATGACAACGACCCAAAGCTGACATCCAAATCAACAAAAGAATGGCTTCACCAGAAGAAGATTAAAGTTTTGGAATGGCCCAGCTGCAGCCCAGACCTGAATCCGATTGAAAATCTGTGGGGTGATCTGAAGAGGGCTGTGCACAGGAGATGCCCTCGCAATCTGACAGATTTGGAGTGTTTTGGCAAAGAAGAGTGGGCAAATCTTTCCAAGTCAAAATGTGCCATGCTGTTAGATTCATACCCAAAAAGACTTTATTTTTATATATTTTTTTCCCTCTACCTAAAAGATTTCAGTTTGTTTTTCAATTGAGTTGTACAGTTTATAGGTCACATTAAAGGTGGAAAAAGTTCTGAAATAATTTATCTTTGTATAACTTTTTTACATCACAGAAACCTTTTAACAGAGATGTGTAGACTTTTTATATCCACTGTATATATATATATATATATACCCTTGAATGCACTAATAATTAAATTTCGCTGTAGTAATTTTATTATTTTTCCATAAATTATTAAAGAATCCTTTTACTATATTTTTGCAGTAAATAACAGTCACCCTTTGTTTTTCCTAGTTTGCTACAAACTTCAAGGTATTATTTCATATTAAAAATAATTGAATATGGTTTAGCAGGCACTTACTATTCTGGTAAGGCCTGTGAGAAATAGTGCTAGACGATAATAATGAATGCAATTTTACAGTCATTACAATCAATAACGTAACCAGTGTGTTAGTCTTATGGTGTGCAATGGTAACCTCAATTACATTGTTTCATCCTTGTGGTTTATATATTTCAAAGCATGAAACCAAAATGTTTGTGCTTAAACAAATAAATTTCACCCTGTCTCCTCTACTACAATCTTCTGATAAAGCCCCTACTGTGTCTCATTGTGTCTCCTAAATACAGTAAAAGTATTGTATACTTCATAGTCTCAAAATGCTGATTTCATGGTGGTTGTTATGACATGGTAGACGTGGTCTGAAGTCGGTCACAGGCTTTGACTGAAGGATCAACTGAGCAATCTACCAGCTGAATAGATTATGGTCCTGAGGCTCGTTATCAGCTCAATGTGAGCCTTGGATAATGTCCTCACTTGATGTTCAGGCTTTTCTCAAAGAAAAGGAATGGACTGAATACACTATGACAGTTGGTCTAATTGTATGAGGGAGAAGGACTTGTCTTGGGGTACACCAGTCATCCCTGCTGATGGGGTATGAACTATGGCCTGACACCCAAAGCTTGCGACCACTGTGAATCTTAGCTGTATATAAGTTAGACACTGGCTGTTATTTGACTGTACATTGGTATTCTTGGTATTACTCTTTCCATACCACCTCTTTGTTTCAGCACCTGGACTCCCACCAATCAAAACTTCTGATATGTCATAATGAGCAACATGTTATATCATGTTTTTGACAGCTGCACTGTAATAATTTCACAACTATACAATATTCCTTCTCTAGCTTGTGAAGCTCTAGGAAAAAAATTCTAGCAAAACGGCAAATAATCTCATCGGGGACTTCATAAAAGAGTAGAAATCTGAGCTTAAACAATTCGAGATAAACTAATTTTTAAGAAATTCGATTCGGACGGTTCTCTGAATTTCCAAAAAGATTTCATTTGATCCCAATTTATTTGTGACGAATCACGTTAAAAAACAGCTATTTCCTGGATGCTGAGAGCCTTTATAGTGGTTTAGAACACTGTGCCTTGCAGTAACACGCATAGGGAGTATGCTGCTGTGGTAGTGAAACAATACTGTGAGTCAGTATGGCACGCAAATGACAGGCGTTGCTCTTAGAATCACTTCACACTTCACTTTTTTGGTATTTTAGTTAGCCAAATAACTTTAGCTGATTCCACATAGATGTCTACAGAGCCTGTTCTGTTACACGCTGAAACCAGTAGTGCCCCCATGACCGAGTGAAGAGGGTGGCAACAGCATCAGGAGTCAACACAGTGGGCCAGTCACAAAATAGGGAGGTGGCAACAGCATGAGGAGTCAACACAGTAGCCCAGTCACAGAGTGTTGAGGGTGGGAATTGCATAAGAAATTGCATGAGGAGTCAACACAGTGGCCCAGTCACAGAGTGGGCCATGCTGATGTCCTCCGGTGGCTTAATTAAAAATTTCCACACCACCCTGCTGGCTCAGCCACTGCCTCACGCTCAAGCTGCCACCCTCTTCTCCTGATGATGATGAAGCCCCCTTCTTCACTCGGCTCCCACGTGCGATCGGCTGCATCATCATCATTCACTACTGTCTGCACATCACTGATGTCGCGTTCACCAGTCTCAGGGCCATGTGCCTGACCTCTAGCAACACCAGCTCCCAAGTGACTCTCATCGCCGCTACTTGCCCGCCTACCTGAGGAAGCAGCGGATCTCTCCTCCTCACCTGTCTGTCGGACATACTGTACTGTAACTATAATTAACTGCAAGGGTAAAAGAGCAATAGTGTCAGGCTGCAATTTCGCACCAAGTCCGCAACTACTGATTGACGCATCAAATTAAGCGTAAAAGAATTTGAACACCCTAAAATGTGTAGTATCAAACCAAGTTTGGGTCAAAAACACAGAACAGGTGCAGATCTTTCTATTACACCTCATCTCTGAGTAGTCTTCACTACTGGTTTTGGCTCACAAAAAAATGAAGGAAATAACTGACCAATCGAATTCGGGACTAATCGAATTTACCTGAAATTCAGATCGAATTCCACTTCGTCAACTTTGATTTACTCATCTCTAGAAACAATCTATTATAGTAAAGAATTAGAACGTTATTTTTTTTTTCCATAAATCTTTTATTTATGTAATGTGTTAGGAAAAAATTGAATTGTATAGCCATTCTAAGCTATGCGCACACATTTGCAGACAGTTCTCATAGATAGGGCCGACTCAGTCAGATAAAAATGGAAAATAATTGCAAACTTATTGTTTTAAAGTGTGTGGCAGGGCAGCTGCTAGAGTAGCATATTGATGCCACTAAAAGTGAAAGTTCAGGCAACCAGGAAAGCCTCTGCAGTAGAGAAGGGTATTTTCTCCCATAGGTTGGGTGTTAAACCCAGAATAGGGTTTGGTTTTGACAAAATTGAGAGAGAGAAGGGTGGGGTCTCAACTCCAGCAACTTCAAATACTCCATGGTAGCTCATTATGGTTCACATGAGAGAGTTACTTAGAAAAGGGGGTTAGCCTCTCAAACATGGATCTTAGGGCTCATGCATACGACCGTATGTACTTTGCAGTCCGCAAAACACGGATTCGCAAAAAATACGGATGTCGTCCGTGTGCATTCCGTATTTTACGGAACAGCTGGCTCCTAATAGAACAGTCCTATCCTTGTCCGTAATGCAGACAATAATAGGACATGTTCTATTTCTTTGTGGAACGGAAATACGGAAACGGAATCCGCAAACCTTAAAATTTTTTATCACCCCCATTCCCCAAAATAAAAAGAAACCCAAAAAATAGTATTATGGGCATCGCGGCATGCAGAAAACACCCATACTATTAAAGTTAGCCCATATGGTAAATCGCAAAACAGATTTTTTTTTAAAAATAGGTTGCATTCTTTTCATCACTTTATCTCCCAAGAGAATTGAATAAAAAGTGATCAAGTCATAAACAACCCGAAATGGTATTGTCAAAAACGACAGCTCGTCCCGCAAAAAAAGGGGCCCCTACATCTCTGTAGACATAACTATAAAAAAGTTATTAAGGTTAGAATATCGCAATGAAAAAAAAAAAAAAATGAAGTGAGTCCTGATGAGGCTTAGCTTGCTGCAGTGAGCAGGCCTATAGAGGTCCAAAGTGTTGTTTAGGCTGTTAGGGTTGCCGCCTTTCCCAAGAAAAAATACTGGTTACACAAGTTAAAATGGTTGGTGTGGGTTAATATAGGTGTTATTTGATCATATTTTACTATAATAATAATTAAAGTTTTATTTAGCCTCTATTTTTCTAATGTTTCTGTGAGGATTTGAACTCACAACCTTCTACATTAAAAGCAAGCACCTTAACCATTGGGCTATAGAGCTCAATGCTGTAGTATTCTGAAAAATCTCATAGAAGTTTCTCTTGTATTATACAAGATACATTTCTATGAGGTTTTTCAACAGTAACTTAGCATTGAGCTCTATAGCCCAGTGGTTAAGGTTCTTGCCTGTAATGTTGTAAGTTCCAATCACCACAAAAAATAAATAAATACTGATTACACAAGTTAAAGGCAAGAACTTTAACCACTGCACTATAGAGCTCAATGCTAAGTCATTGCTGAAAAACCTCATAGAAGTTTCTCTTGTGTTAAAAAAAAACTCATAAAAGTATATCTTGTATTATAAAAGGTTTTTCAGATGACTTAGCATTCAGCTTTATAGCCCAGTGGTTAAGGTTCTTGCCTTTAATGTAGATAGTTGTGAGTTTGAATCCCCACAGAAACATTTAAATAAATAGAGTCTAAATTATGCTTGGGGACACCCTGTGTATATAAATCTAATGACCATGCTTGGGAATACCCCTTTCATGTTCATAACACTGACTCCATATATGGACACATCCATATATGTAGTCAGAGAAGGGACTTCTAAGCCAGGAAATTCCCCACTCTGGAGTCCCAACTGTTCAACCTTCTGCCACCTCTCCTAACACCGGCACTGTTTACATAGGAATGAATGTTGGAAGGGGCTGGGTCAGGCTGATGTTATTTACATGGGACTGTATGTTGAAGGCGGCTGTGGGAGGGGATTGTGGTATTTACATGGAACTGAATGTTACAGGGGTCTGAGGGAGGGAGTGATGTTATTTACATCGGACTTAATGTTGACCATTGGAATGCATGTCTGAGGCGGTGATATTATTTACTTTATAAATACTGGGGGCACTTCAGGGTGAGCATTATAACAGTAGGGGGCAGTATGAATACTGGGGACACTGTAGGGGTATTATAAATCCAGGGGGCATTATAGGCGTTCTTATTACTACTGGGGGCTCTATAGGAGGGACTTATAGATCCACCTTATTACTACTGAGGGGTCTGTAGAGAGCTTTGTTACCACTGGGGGAACAATAGGGGGCCTTATTTCTACTGAGGGGCTCTGTAAGGGTATTATTAATATTATTACTGGATGGCTCTTCTACTAATGGGAGTGTTATCACGGTTAGGGGCAGTATTACTAATGGGGCTATTCTTGGGGAGCATTAATACTGTTGGGAGCACTGTAAGGGGTAGGCTTGGCATGACAGGAGGGAGTGGAATTTTCATAACCTAAGGAGTTAATTGGTGGGGCTAGGTCAAGATGGCGGCCCTGTGCTGGGTTCAGTTATTGGGCAGCGCGTGGCTCCAGTCGGCTCCAGCTTTGGCAATGGCAGCCTCTAGTGGTGAAGCTGCAGAAGTGCAGGCTCTGGCACCAGCAGCAGCAAGAGAGGGCACAGCCGGTGCTGAAGATCTGAGGACAGCCAGAGGGGAGACCAGCGACGGTCAAGTTCCACTACCTCGCGATCTGGCTGGTGGAATCACAGCGTCCACGCAGCCAGGTGAGACACGAGGAGAGTCCTCATTAACAGTTGCTTGTCTTAGGGGGGCTCCCGGGGTTGGAAGAGGCCCAGGGGTGTCAGTTGCGGGCGGGCTGGGGGAGTTGTTAGTGGGGTTACGGGAGTTAGTGAAAGGGCTGGTAAGTACGGGGTCAGGGACGGGGTCACCGTTGGCGGATTTGGGTTTGCAGGGGTCAGCAGTAACAGGTAGTAGTAGGGCACTGGTGGCAGAAGGCATGGGAGATAGTGGGGCTGTGGGTACGGGGGCCAGCGGGTCGTCAGGGGCATCGCCACAAGGGTCGGCGGATAAGGACGGGGAGGTATATGTTTGCTTTGAGGGGCCTCTGCGGGCCCACTTGCGGCTGGAGGTGAAGGAAAAAATTTGGAAACGTGGATATATTTTCGTTGCTCCCACTGGAACTGTTCAATTTGGATAAGCATAGGAAGGAGGAGAGGAAAAAGGAGGATGAGGATAGACGGCAGTACCGTTTGATTCCGCTGACTTTTTCCAACTGGTTGCAGGCGGTTGTGATCCTGGCCAGTGTCATTGGGGAGAAGGCGCCGGAGAATTGTTCTGCACTTTTCTGTTACCTGGACCTGATAGGGAAGGCGTATCGGGTATATGGGGGGCAGGGGTGGTTGAGCTACGACGAGCAATTTCAGCAACAGAAAGCGGCTCGGTCGAGCATTCAGTGGGATCATAAGGACATTGGCTTGTGGATGAGGGTAATGGCTCCGGTTAGGGCGGGGCAGTCCTTACACCCATCTTCTGTTGAGCATCACCTGGTGGACAGATGGCCTTAAGTTCTCCTGCAAAATGTATTGATAAACTTGGGAATTCATTTTTCCTTCGATGATAGCAATCCGTCCAGGCCCTGACGCAGCAAAGCAGCCCCAAACCATGATGCCTCCACCACCATACTTCACAGTTGGAATGAGGTTTTGATGTTGGTGTGCTGTGCCTCTTTTTCTCCACACACAGTGTTGTGTGTTTCCTTCAAACAACTCAACTTTGGTTTCATCTGTCCACAGAATATTTTGCCAGTACTGCTGTGGAACATCCAGGTGCTCTTGTGCAAACTGTAAACGTGTAGCAATGTTTTTTTGGGACAGCAATGGCTTCCTCTGTGGTATCCTCCCATAAACTCCATTCTTGTTCAGTGTTTTACGCATAGTAGATTCGCTAACAGGGATGTTAGCATATGCCAGAGACCTTTGTAAGTCTTTAGCTGACACTCTAGGATTCTTCTTCACCTCATTGAGCAGTCTGAGCTGTGCTCTTGCAAGTCATCTTTACAGGACGGCCACTCCTAGAGAGAGTAGAAGCAGTGCTGAACTTTCTCTATTTATAGACAATTTGTCTTACTGTGGACTGATGAACAGCAAGGCTTTTGGAGATACTTTTATAACCCTTTCCAGCTTTATGCAAATCAACAATTCTTAATCAAAGGTCTTCTGAGAGCTCTTTTGTGCGAGGCATCTTTCACATCAGGCAATGCTTCTTGTGAAAAGCAAACCCAGAACTGGTGTGTGTTTTTTATAGGGCAGGGCAGCTGTATTCAACACCTCCAATCTCATCTCATTGATTGGACTGCAGTTTGCTGACACGTCACTCCAATTAGCTCTTGGAGATGTCATTAGTCTAGGGGTTCACATACTTTTTCTACCTGCACTGTTAATGTTTACATGGTGTGTTCAACAAAAACATGGTAACATTTAATTCTTGGGGTGTTCTTAGTTTAAGAAGACCGTGATTGTCTATTGGTGTGACTTAGATGAAGATCAGATCACATTTTATGACTAATTTGTTCAGAAATCCATATAATTCCAAAGGGTTCACTTTTTCTTACAACTGTATATAAGCTATCTATCTATCTACTGTAAAGAAAAGAAGTTGAGAAAATCCAGCTCCACTTAAAAAGGAATAGGCGTTTATTCAGCTTGCGGTTAAAAACTCATCCGAGGATACAAAATAACAGTCTTGTCTAAGCTTTTCAGGCTACTAGAAACAATTCCAGCCCTTCTTCATGACACAGAAAAACATTGAGAGTGAGACCTCTTATAGGGGAGGGTGCACCTGTGTTCACTAATGTTCCCACAGGCCTATAACCGCCCCCAGAAAGAGGTACCACACCTTCAAGTTAACTCTTCATATGAAAATCAATTTAAAGAAAAAAACGTAAATATATAACCATATGTATGCATAGAGAAAATATATGTGGCCAATAGCTATGCACAAACTATGTCATACATATATAATGGATACATGAAATATAAACTGAATATGTAACAGTATTATGCCAGAATATGATGGAATATAATGGAGATCACATTATCAGAGAATTGAGTACCGTAATACTTCCAGAAAAAAGAGGAGTTCACATATCAGATCCCTGGTATGTGAGTTATTGCTGCATGATCAGATCTAGACGTTTATTGAGCCCCTCAGGTTGACGTGTGTTCAGCGAAAAAATCCAGAAGGATTCTCTATTTAATAGTTTCCTTCTATAATCTCCTCCACGCTTAGGTAGAAAAACCTTTTCTATGCCTTGTACTACCATGTCTGATGTGTCCCCATCATGGCAGACAGCAAAATGCAGACTAGCTGCAGACACATTGCGACTGCCATGATGGGGCACATCAGAGATGTGTTTGCGTATTCTAGATTTTATAGCATTAATAGTGCAACCCACGTATTGCAGTTTACATTTAGTGCAAGTGATCAAATAGACAGCATGGGTTGTATTGCAGTTGAGATACGCTTTCATAGGAAAAACTCTGTTATTTACTGTTGAGGAAAAGGTCTTGGATTTAATCAGACAGGACATTTTCCTGTCCTGTCTTATGATGGTCAATGGACTGACATAGTTGCAGATGGGGTTAAATGTGCAGCTAGAAGGGCACCCACAATTGCAAACTATGTCAGTCCTAGTCTATATCAAGAGGAGAAAAAGTCGCAACCTGTGTGGCTTAGGACCAAGGGGAGTTATAAGTGTGGACACCACAGATGCATTTGCTGCACACACATGATTAAATCCAAGACCTTTTCCTCAACAGTAAATAACAGAGTTTTTCCAATGAAAGCGTATCTCAACTGCAATACAACCCATGCTGTCTATTTGATCACTTGCACTAAATGTAAACTGCAATACGTGGGTTGCACTATTAATGCTATAAAATCTAGAATACGCAAACACATCTCTGATGTGCCCCATCATGGCAGTCGCAATGTGTCTGCAGCTAGTCTGCATTTTGCTGTCTGCCATGATGGGGACACATCAGACATGGTAGTACAAGGCATAGAAAAGGTTTTTCTACCTAAGCGTGGAGGAGATTATAGAAGGAAACTATTAAATAGAGAATCCTTCTGGATTTTTTCGCTGAACACACGTCAACCTGAGGGGCTCAATAAACGTCTAGATCTGATCATGCAGCAATAACTCACATACCAGGGATCTGATATGTGAACTCCTCTTTTTTCTGGAAGTATTACGGTACTCAATTCTCTGATAATGTGATCTCCATTATATTCCATCATATTCTGGCATAATACTGTTACATATTCAGTTTATATTTCATGTATCCATTATATATGTACATCTTTGTATGACATAGTTTGTGCATAGCTATTGGCCACATATATTTTCTCTATGCATACATATGGTTATATATTTACGTTTTTTTCTTTAAATTGATTTTCATATGAAGAGTTAACTTGAAGGTGTGGTACCTCTTTCTGGGGGCGGGTATAGGCCTGTGGGAACATTAGTGAACACAGGTGCACCCTCCCCTATAAGAGGTCTCACTCTCAATGTTTTTCTGTGTCATGAAGAAGGGCTGGAATTGTTTCTAGTAGCCCGAAAAGCTTAGACAAGACTGTTATTTTGTATCCTCGGATGAGTTTTTAACCGCAAGCTGAATAAACGCCTATTCCTTTTTAAGTGGAGCTGGATTTTCTCAACTTCTTTTCTTCATTGTCGCCCGCACCTGACACAGGGCTGTCCGTGCTCACAACTAAAGGAAGGGCAGGTGAGAGCTGCTACACTCCTCTTTTTCTATCTATCTACTGTAGTGTGGAAAGCACAGAGCACAGCAATGACACAGTTGTCTCTCTCTCTCTCAGAACTTAAAAAAACCCTGTAGAAAATGGTTACTGGGGAGGTTCTTATATAGTAAGAGGGAGGGAACTTTCCTATTGGTTGCTAGGGATGTTGCAAAGCTCAGACAAAGACATTGCAGCCTTCTCATTGGCCCACAAGCAAGAAGGGAGGTTACTGATGAAAAAAAATCTAGAATATTCGAAATTACGAATATACACTCACCTAAAGAATTATTAGGAACACCTGTTCTATTTCTCATTAATGCGATTATCTAGTCAACCAATCACATGGCAGTTGCTTCAATGCATGTAGGGTTGTGGTCCTGGTCAAGACAATCTCCTGAACTCCAAACTGAATGTCAGAATGGGAAAGAAAGGTGATTTAACCAATTTTGAGCGTAGCATGGTTGTTGGTGCCAGACGGGCCGGTCTGAGTATTTCGCAATCTGCTCAGTTACTGGGATTTTCACGCACAACCATTTCTAGGGTTTACAAAGAATGGTGTGAAAAGGGAAAAACATCCAGTATGCGGCAGTCCTGTGGGCAAAAATGCCTTGTTGATGCTTCAGGTCAGAGGAGAATGGGTCGACTGATTCAAGCTGATAGAAGAGCAACGTTGACTGAAATAACCACTCGATACAACCGAGGTATGCAGCAAAGCATTTGTGAAGCCACAACACGCACAACCTTGAGGCGGATGGGCTACAACAGCAGAAGACCCCACCGGGTACCACTCATCTCCACTACAAATAGGAAAAAGAGGCTACAATTTGCACGAGCTCACCAAAATTGGACTGTTGAAGACTGGAAAAATGTTGCCTGGTCTGATGAGTCTCGATTTCTGTTGAGACATTCAAATGGTAGAGTCCGAATTTTGCGCAAACAGAATGAGAACATGTATTCATCATGCCTTGTTACCACTGTGCAGGCTGGTGGTGGTGGTGTAATGGTGTGGGGGATGTTTTCTGGGCACACTTTAGGCCCCTTAGTGCCAATTGACCATCGTTTAAATGCCACAGGCTACCTGAGCATTGTTTCTGACCATGTCCATCCCTTCATGACCACCATGTAACCATCCTCTAATGGCTACTTCCAGCAGAATAATGCACCATGTCACAAAGCTCGAATCATTTCAAATTGGTTTCTTGAACATGACAATGAGTTCACTGCACTAAAATGGCCCTCACAGTCACCAGATCTCAACCCAATAGAGCATCTTTGGGATGTGGTGGAACGGGAGCTTCGTGCCCTGGATGTGCATCCCTCAAATCTCCATCAACTGCAAGATGCTATCCTATCAATATGGGCCAACATTTCTAAAGAATGCTATTAGCACCTTGTTGAATGAATACCACGTAGAATTAAGGCAGTTCTGAAGGCAAAAGTGGGTCCAACACCGTATTAGTATGGTGTTCCTAATAATTCTTTAGGTGAGTGTATATCACTATATTCGAAACATTCGCAAATTCTCGAACTGCCGATATTCGGGATTAATATTCGCGATTCGAATATTTGAGCTCAACACTAATTAGGAGGTCGAAAACGGATCAGTTGGGTCGGGGTTGTTGGGTGGTTTTATATCAGGTGCCCGATTCAGTGTCTTAGGGAGTTTGGGGGGCGAGAGGCTGGGGGTATGGACCGTTGTTGGTTCATGAGGATGGGTTGTTTCTTTCTCATTTCTAGTTTATTGCAGTACTGCAAGCTTGTTTAAAAGGGTTGGATTAGGACCCCTTGTTGTTTAGGGGTCATTCTTTTCGGATCGGCGTGGCCACTGAAGCGTCTAGGAGGGGATTGGGGGATGATGTAATTTGTCGCATTGGTCGATGGGGGTCTATCTGGTTCTGGTCCTATGTTAGGCCTGTGTTGTTATAAAGGGGGTAATGGTTTTTGCGGAGATGGGGGCATGTTGAGGGCTGATTTTTGTTGATGTGTTGTATTTTGTGTTCCTTGCAGGTGGTTTAGCGTGCCCAGTGTGGATTATGGGGCACTCTTACGTATTCTAGGGAGCATTGTGAGCAGCGGTCAGGCTAGACGGAAGACAGTTGGGCATGGGCGTCACTAGGTTAAAACTAGAGGTGGGACGACAAATCCGTCGAATCCCTCAAATCTTGCTGGATTCGAAGGATTCGTGGACTTGAATCCCAACCTCATTTACTAAATTCTAACCTGACGAATCCGGGCATAGTCATCTGTATGTGCTGCAGCAGGAGAGGGAGATGAGTGTCTGCTGGGACTCAAACCCACAACCGTCTGTATCAGAGTCAAGGAACTTACCAACACAGCTATAAGAGCTACATAGCTACTGACTGAAAAAATATGAGACTTCTACTGTAGACTCTGTTAGCTGTTATAGCCAGTGTACATCTATATACACATGACAGCTGCCCCAACACACCCAGCTCTGCTATATCTCTATATGACAGCTGCCCCAACACACCCAGCTCTGCTATATCTCTATATGACAGCTGCCCCAGCAAACTCAGCTCTGCTATATCTCTATATATTAGCTGCACACCCAGCTCTGCTACATCTATACCCATGACAGCTGCCCCAGCACACAGCTCTACTATATCTCTATATATGACAGCTGCCCCAGCACACTCAGCTCTGCTACATCTATACACATGACAGCTGCCCCTGCACACTCAGCACTGTTATGTCTATATATCTGTAAGTATTACTATACAGTAGATAGATAGATAGATAGATAGAGATATAGCAGAGCTGAGTGTGCTGGGCAGCTGTCATATATAAAGATATAGTAGAGCTGAGTGTGCTGGTGCAGCTGTCATGTGTATAGATGTAGCAGAGCTGGGTGTGCTGGGGTAGCTGTCATGTGTATAGATGTAGCAGAGCTGTGTGTGCTGGGGTAGCTGTTGAGTGTATAGATGTAGCATAGCTGGGTGTGCTGGGGTAGCTGTTATGTGTATAGATGTAGCAGAGCTGAGTGTGCTGGGGCAGCTGTTATGTGTATAGATGTAGCAGAGCTGGGTGTGCTGGGGCAGCTATCATATATAGCGATATAGCAGAGCTGAGTGTTCTGGGGAAGCTGTCCTGTGTATAGATGTAGCAGAGCTGAGTGTGCTGGGGCAGCTGTCATATAGAGATATAGTAGAGGTGAGTGTGCTGGGGAAGCTGTCATGTGTATGGATGTACACTGGCTATCAAAGCTATGACAGAGTCTACAGTAGAAGTCTCATATTTTTTCAGGCAGTGGCTATGCAGCTCTTATAGCTGTGTGGTTAAGTGACTTGCCTCTAATGCAGAAGGTCGTGGGTTCAAGTCCCAGCAGAAACGTTTCTGAAATACACAAGCACTGACTCCATATATGGACGTTTAGCGCGGGACACAGGCCGGAAGAGGCTGGTAAGTCTAAGTGTTTTTTTTTTATACCAGACTTTTACTGCCACATGGGGGGAGCAGGAGGCACTTGATACTGGCAAATGGGGGGGGGGGAGATGGCACTATGATACTGGCACATTGGGGGGAAGATGGCACTATGACACTGGCACATTGGGGGGGAGATGGTAATATGATACTGGCACATAGGGGGGTTTGGCACTAAGATACTGGCACATGGGGTGGGGGAAGGAGAGAGGAACTTGATACTGGCACATTGGGAGGGGGGGATGGCACTATGACACTGGTACATTGGGGGGGAGATAGCACTATGATACTGGCACATCGGGGGTTTGGCACTATGACACTGGCACATGGGGGGGTGGGACGGAGAGAGGCACTTGATACTGGCACATCGGGGGTTTGGCACTATGACACTGGCACATGGGGGGGTGGGACGGAGAGAGGCACTTGATACTGGCACATTGGGGGGGGAGATGGCACTATGATACTGGCACATGGGGAGGTGAGTGGAAAGGAGGAGGCACTTGATACTGGCACATTGGGGGGGAGATGGCACTATGATACTGGCACATGGGGGGAAGGAGAGAGGCACTTAATACTGGCACATTGGGGTGGGAGATGGCACTAAGATACTGGCACATGGGGAGGTGGGTGGGAAGGAGAGAGGCACTTGATACTGGCACATTGGGGGGGGTGGCACTATGATATTGGCACATAGAGGGGGGAAAGAGAGAGGCACTTGATACTGGCACTTTGGGGGGCGAGATGGCACTATGATATTGGGACATGGGAGGGAAGGAGAGAGGCACTTGATACTGGCACATGGGGGGGCATCTATGGGGACACTTACTGGCACATTATTGGGGGCATTATGGGGGTCCCTTTTTACTGGCACATTTGGGGGCACTATGGGGGCATCTACTGAGGCCACAAAGAAGGGGTATTTTATATGGGGGGCTCTGTGTGGTACTAGTATTATCAGGGGGTTTATCGGTTTCTGCAGTATTGTATTGGGGAGCACAGCGACACATTATTGTGGTAGGATGTTTTGTCCAAAAGCTGTGAGAATGATGGAAAAGTAGTAAACTAAGATTTTTTTTTTTCAAACTGCAGAGATGAAAAATGGCTGAAAACTGGAGGTCTGATCTGAAGGTCTGAAAGGAGAAGATGAAAGAGAACATCTACTTCAAAAAGACATCACTGGATGTAAGAGGTATGTGCGCTGTATTACCCTGTATTTCCAATTTCTTTCTAATCCAAATCCGAATACTTTGTTAAAAAAGTAAGGACTCTTTATTTTTTCATATTAAAAGAATATTGCGTTTGGATCACTTTGTTTCTTACACCGTTCACACAATTCTTATGTACAGGATTCGTAGGATTTGAGATTAGAAAGATTCAAGAGATTCGAGAACCTTTTCAGATTCGGATTCTAAAAAATTTGATTCGTCCCACCTCTAGTTAAAACATTCGGGCCTGGGCCCATATGTTTTGTCCCAGGACCCCAAATGTACTGCCTGCTAATGAAAAAAAGCATGACTACTATCCAGGGATGCACTGCAGGAGCTGAAGGACCTGTGATGACATCACAGTCAGGTGATTTGTGCTAGAGGCAGAGCTCAGTGGTGGAGAAGGACCTTCAATGATGTCACCGTCATGTGATAAGTGTGGGAGGGGGCGGAGCTAAGCTGTGAAGAGGAGAACTAGTGGAGAAGACCCTGACTGTGATGGCTTCTGTGAGGAGAGATAAGTGAAGGGTTGGATACAGTGTGAGAGCCAGAGGAATGCTGGGAGTTGTAGTTCTGCTCTCTCACATCACCTCTCTGCTTGGTTGAGAGAGTGGTGTTATTTACAAGGGACTGGATGTTAGGGCTGAAGGGAGGGGTGTTATTTACATGTGGACTGTATATTGAAGGGGCTGAAGGGAAAGGAGTGATATTATTTACATGGGACTGTATGTTGGAGGGGCTGAAGGGCGGGAAATAATGTTATTTACATTATTTATGGGACTGTATCTTGGAGGAAAATGATGTTATTTAGGTCATGTGACAGCAGTTTAAGCATATTAATGTTGGGGGCCAATATTTGGGCATTATTTACAATTGGAGCCATTATGGGGGTTTGGGATAAGCCAATGAAATTCATCCATTTTTAAACAGCCAGATGGCGAGAAAATGGACGCACAAAGGGTTAGAAAATGGTTATTGCTTTTTTTTAATTTAATTTTTAAATTTGTGTGCATGTAGACTTGTAGAGGCAGTTTGGGAGGGAGTGATGTTTCTTACATGGGACTGTGTGTTGGATGAGACTGAAGGAAGGGAATTATGTTTTGTACATGGGACTGTATGTTGGAGGGGCTGAAGACAGGGGATTGATGTCATTTACAGTGAGGAACAGGAGTATTTGAAAACCCTGCAATTTTGCAAATTCTCCCACTTAGAAATCATGGAGGGGTCTGAAATTCACATTGTAGGTGCATTCCCTCTCTGAGAGAGATAATTTTTTTTTTAAATCAGGAAATCACATTGTATGATTTTTAAAGAATGTATTTGTCTTGCACTGCTGAACATAAGTATTTGAACACCTGAGAAACAGCAAGAATTCTGGCTCTCAAAGACCTGTTACTGTGCCTTTAAAAAATCTACCTCTACTCCACTCATTAATCTAACTTAGTAGCACCTGTCTGAGCTCTTTAAAGACACCCCACAGTCAGTCAGACGCCAACTACTACCATGGGTAAGACCAAAGAGCTGTCAAAAGACACCAGAGACAAAATTGTGGACCTCCACAAGGCTGATAAGGGCTACGGGGCAATTGCCAAGCAGCTTGGTAAAAATAGATCAACTGTTGGAGCAATTGTTAGAAAAGGGAAGAGGCTAAAGACGACTGTCAGTCTCCCTCGGACTGGGGCTCCATGCAAGATCTCACCTCGTGGGGTATCACTGATGATAAGAAAGGTGAGGAATCAGCCCAGAACTACAAGGGAGGAGCTGGTCAATGACATAAAGAGAGCTGGGACCACAGTTTCAAAGGTCACTGTCGGTAGAACACTACATCGTCATGGTTTCAAATCATGCATTGCGCGGAAGGGTCCCCTGCTCAAGTCATCACATGTCCAGGCCCGTCTGAAGTTTGCCAATGACCATCTGGATGATCCAGAGGAGGCATGGAAGAAAGTCATGTGGTCAGATGAGACCAAAGTAAAACTTTTTGGTCTAAACGTCACTCGTCGTGTTTAGAGGAAAAAGAAGGATGAGTTGCATGCCAAGAACACCATCCCTACTGTGAAGCATGGGGGTGGTAACATCATGCTTTGGGGGTGCTTTTCTGCGAAGGGGAAAGGACGACTGCACTGTATTAAGGAGAGGATGAATTGGGCCATTTATTATGAGATTTTGAGCAACAACCTCCTTCCCTCAGTCAGAGCATTGAAGATGGGTCGTGGCTAGGTCTTCCAACATGACAACGACCTGAAGCACGCAGCCAGGATAACCAAGGAGTGGCTCCGTAAGAAGCACATCAAGGTTCTGGAGTGGCCTAGCCAGTCTCCAGACCTAAATCCAATAGAACATCTTTGGAGGGAGCTGATACTCTGTGTTGCTCAGCGACAGCCCCGAAACCTGACAGATCTAGAGGAGATATGTGTGGAGGAGTGGGCCAAAATCCCTGTTGCAGTGTGTGCAAACCTGGTCAAGAACTACAGGAAACATTTGACCTCTGTATTTGCAAACGAAGGCTTCTGTACTAAATATTTGCACTGATTTTCTTAGGTGTTCAAACACTTATGTTCAGCAGTGCAAGACAAATACATTCTTTAAAAATCATATTATGTGATTTCCTGATTTTTATTTTTTTATTCTGTCTCTCAGAGTGGGAATTTCAGACCCCTCCATGATTTCTAAGTGTATGTTGGAGGAAGCAGGAGAGATGGCGTGATGTTATTTACATGGGACTGTATGGTGGAGGGAGGGACATTATGTTATTGGGTCTGTATGTTAGAATGTCTGGGGCATTATAATTTCTGAGGGCACTACAGGGAGGATTATAACTATAGTGGGCACTGCAGGGGGGCATTATAAATACAGAGGACATTATTGGGGTCCTGATTGCTACAGGGGGCTCTATAGGAGTGTTTATACATCGGGGCTGTAGAGAGTTTTATTACTACTGGGAGGACAATAGGGGGGGCCTAATTTCTACTGGGGGCTGTGTGAGGGCATTATTAATACTGGAAGGCTCTTCTACTAATGGAGGCACTCTTAGAGAGCATTATCACGATTGGGGACACTGTAGGGGGCAGTATTACTAATTCTAGAAGGGAATTACTATTAGTGGGACTTGGAAGAGCACTATCACTATTGGGGGACTATTTGTATGTCAGTAATTTTTCTTCAGGGTAGTATTTGGGGGTATTGGGGGGGGGGGCACAGCGAGAAGCAGGATAACACTGTAGGGACTCCAGGTTGGGGGATGATGATAGAAATGTGAGGAAGCTAATATGTCTGTGTGTCACACTCTGCAGAGATGAGGGCTGGCTGAGAGAAGTTATCCTGACCTAATGTAGAAGATGATGACAGAGAATAACTTTAGAGACGCCACTTGGGAGGCTCTGGATGTGAGAGGTATGTGCTGCTGTATACTCCTGTATGTTTGATAGTGTCTATGCAGCAAGTAAAGCATGTAAAATGTCTTTAGTGCTAGTGCGGGCAGGGGGCGTTGACTGGGGCCATATGCATTGGGGCTTGGGCCCACGATCTTTTGAGACCCTAGCAACGCCCCTGCAGTTGGGTTTTCCAAGAGAGGTGGTGGTGATTCGCTGGTTGGGGATGAGAGGAATGCTGTGGAGTCGGGTTGTTCCGGAGTTTCACAAGTTTGCGAGGTTAGATACGTCCCTAGTTGTCTTGGTGTTGCATGTAGGGGGAAATTATTTGGGGGTGCACCCCTTTCAAGAGCTCACAAAGGATATTTAATTTTATTTGCTGCGGATAATCAATTTTATTTGCTGCGTTTGTGGGCTCAGTTTCAAGGAATGGTGACAGTCTGGTCTGATATGGTGCCGCGTAAGCAATGGAGAGACGCTAGGTTAGTGTAGAGGCTGAGTAAAGCAAGGATAAAAATTAATAGGGTGGTAGGTCATTTTGTGGTCAGGAATGGTGGTATTGCGGTTTGTCATAGGGAATTGGAAGCGGATGAGGGGACGTTCTGGAGGGGGGATGGAGTACATCTAAATGCGGTGGGTATTGACTTATGGTGTTCAGGTTTGAGTTTGCTTTGCGGGTGTGGTGGGACGCAAGGAGATGAGGTTTCACCCCCTTTGTGTCGTGGGCGGTGGTGGTTTCTTAGAGTTGGTGGTTATGGTGGCTCTGGCATGGTGGGGAGGGAGCCAAGGGGGCTCTGGACTCCCCAGGTATTGGATTTTGGGGTGTGATATGGCGGGTATCTGCCCACGTTTGGTGCTCTGACCTGGCGTTTATCGGCTAGAGGAAATTTAGTTGAGGGGCAGGGCAGTTACCCATCAGGTTTACGAGGCTCCCTCTCTATGCTGTCATGTTTTTCTCAGGGTTTTTCGGTGTTCTTGGGAAGGTTCTTGGGCGGGCTTTCAGGTGGGAAGGCCTTGGGTTGGTTATTATTTATGTTATTTATTGTATTTATGTTATTAATAAAATGGCTGCTGTGGCCAATAAAATCCACTTGCAAAGTTGTGTCTTTATTAGGTTGGGAATAGGGGGAATTGGGAAGGAACGACTGGTCAAGTACAGGCCGTACTTAGGGCTGCAAGCCTGGGGGTAGGCCTGGCATGACAGAGGCTTGGAGGGAGTGGAGTTTTCGGAACCTACAGGGTTAGTTGTTGGGGCTGGTGGGGGGCGATGCGCTAGGGGAGAGGTATAGAGTTTATAAAGGGCGGCAAGGGGCGGGAAAGGGGCCATCTTGTGGGGACAGCAGATTTGCAGCAGCCCTAACCCACCCATCCTTAGGGCTGTGATTTGCAATAGGTAGTCTGGTGTCCTGGCGTGATGGAGATTTTTTGGGGTTGGACCAGGGTGGTTATGGGTGGATTTTTTGTTTGGTCAGGCAGGGACTGATTTCTTGTCATAGCGGCCAGAGCGGTGGTGGGTCCTTGGAGTTGGTGGTTATGGTGGCTCTGGCATGGTGGGGAGGGAGCCAAGGGGGCTTCTCAGGGTTTTTCAGTGTTCTTGAGAAGGTTCTTGGGCGAGCCTTCAGGTGGGAAGGCCTTGGGTTGGTTATTATTTATGTTATTTATTGTATTTATGTTATTAACCTCTTAATGACCTAGCCATTTTTCACCTTAAGGACCAGGCCATTTTTAGCAAATCTGACATGTGTCACTTTATGTGGTAATAACTTTAAAACGCTTTTACTTATCCAGGCCATTCTAAAATTGTTTTCTTGTCACATATTTTACTTAATGACAGTGGTAAAATTGAGTCAAAAAATGTCATTTTTATTTATAAAAAAATACCAAATTTACCAAAAATTAGGAAAAATTAGCAAATTAGCAAATTTTTATTTCTCTACTTTTATAATAGATAGTAATAACTCCAAAAATATTTATTACTTTACATTCCCTATATGTCTACTTCATGTTTGGATTATTTTGTGAATGCCATTTTATTTTTGGGGACATTAAAAGGCTTTAAAAGTTTAGAAGCAAATCTTAAACTTTTACAGAAAATTTCCAAAACCGACTTTTTAAGGACCAGTTCAGGTCTGAAGTCACTTTGCGAGGCTTACATAATAGAAACCACCCAAATATACCCCATTTTAGAAACTACACCCTCAAGGTATTAAAAACTGAGTTTACAAACTTTGTTAACCCTGTAGGTGTTCCACAAGAATTAATGGAAAATGGAGATTACATTTCAGAATTTCACTTTTGTGGCAGATTTTCCATTTTAATCAATTTTTTTTCAACTAGCAAAGCAAGGGTAAACAGCCAAACAAAACTCAATATTTATTGTCCTGATTCTGTAGTTTACAGAAACACCCCATATGTGGTCGTAAACTGCTGTACGGGCACAGGGCAGGGCGCAGAAGGAAATGTACGCCATATGGTTTTTGGAAGGCAGGTTTCATTGGGATAATTTTAAGCTGCCATGTCACATTTGAAGACCCCCTAATGCACCCCTAGAGTAGAAACTCCAAAAAAAGACCCCATTTTGGAAACTATGGGATAAGGTGGCAGTTTTGTTAGTACCATTTTAGGGTACATATTATTTTTGGTTGCTCTATATTACACTTTTAGTGAGGCAAGGTAACAAAAAATAGCTTTTTTGGCACCGTTTTTTATTTTTTGTTATTTACAACATTCATCTGACAGGTTAGATCAGGTGGTATTTTTATAGAGCAGGTTGTTACGGATGCAACAAAACCAAATATGACTATTTTTTGTTGTTGTTTGTTTCTACATAATAAAACATTTCTCCATATTCTTAAAGCCATCGTTTTATTTGTATTTTTTGGGCGACTGTCTTATGTTGGGGCAAATTTTTTTGGGTATGAAATTACAGTTTGATTGGTACTATTTTAGGGTGCATATGAATTTTTGATCGCTTTCTATTACACTTTTTGTGATGTAAAGTAACAAAAAATGGCTTTTTTTACATACTTTTTATTTTTTATTTTTTACAGTGTTCACCTGAGGGGTTAGGTCATGTGATATTTTTATGCAGCAGGTTCTTACGGACGCGGTGATACCTAATATGTATACTTTTTTCTATTTATTTATTTTTTGGGCGATTGTCTTAGTTAGAACCTCATTTTTTGCGTGATGAGATGACGGTTTGATTGGTATGATTTTGGGGTGTGTATGACTTTTTTATCGCTTGGTATTACACTTTTTGTGATGTAAGGTGACAAAAAATGCCTTTTTTTACACCTTTTTTTTTTACGGAGTTCACCTGAGAGGTTAGGTCATGTGATATTTTTATAAAGCAGGTTGTTACGGACGTGTCAATACCTAATATATGTACCTTTTTTTTATTTATTTCAGTTTTGCACAATAATATAATTTTTGAAAGAAAACCAAAATTATGTTTTAGTGTCTCCATAGTCTGAGAGCCATAGTTTATTTTTATTTTTTGGGCGATTGTCTTAGGTAGGGTATTACTTTTGAGGGATGAGATAATGGTTTGATTGGCACTATTTTGGGGTGCGTATGACTTTTTGATCGCTTGCTATTACACTTTTTATGATTTAGGCTGGGTTCACACGGGCGTGACGGATTTGTTCAGGATGCATCCCAGGTGTATTGCGGCAAACCCGCGCGAGTAGGTACCCAATTGCAGTCAGTTTTGACTGCGATTGCGTTTCGTTGTTCAGTTTTTATCGCGCGGGTGCAATGCGTTTTGCACGCGTGTGATATAAAACTGACTTTGGTACCCAGACCCGAACTTCTTCACTGAAATTCAGGTTTGGGTTCAAGGTTGTGTAGATGTAATTAATTTCCCTTATAACATGGTTATAAGGGAAAATAATAGCATTCTTTAATACAGAATGCTTAGTAGAAGGTCAATTGAGGGTTAAAAAATAATTAACTCACCTTCTCCTCTTAATCGCGTAGTTGCCGATCTCCTTACTTCTTTAATCATGAGCTGCCGGCTAAAGGACCTGTGGTGACGTCACATCACATGGTCCAATCACATGGTCCATCACCGCATCCGCACTTGCTTGTGGATGCTTGCGATTTTGACTCAGCCCCATTCACTTCTATGGGGCCAGCAATAAAGAGTGAAGCCACGGCACTCCAATGAATGGGCCAAACTGTAACCAATGTGAGGCCTTGGGATGGTATTTAAACACTTCAGTCCCCCTAGCTTAAACCCCCTTAATGACCAGACCACTTTTTACAATTCTGCACTACACTACTTTCACGGTTTATTGCACGGTACGAAAATGTGAATTTCCGCATTTTGAAGCAGCTCTGACTTTCTGAGCACCTGTCATGTTTCCTGAGGTTCTACAATGCCCAGACAATAGAAACACCCCACAAATGACCCCATTTCGGAAAGTAGACACCCTAAGGTATTCGCTGATGGGCATAGTGAGTTCATGGAAGCTTTTATTTTTTTGTCACAAGTTAGCGGAAAATGATAAATTTTTTTCTTTTTCTTTTCTTTTCTTACAAAGTCTCATATTCCACTAACTTGTGACAAAAAATAAAATTTTACATGAACTCGCCATGCCCCTCACGAAATACCTTGGGGTTTCCTCTTTCCAAAATGTGGTCACTTGTGGGGTATTTATACTGCCTGGCATTTTAGGGGACCTAAAGCGTGAGAAGTAGTTTGGAATCCAAATGCGTAAAAAAAATGCCCTGTGAAATCCTAAAGGTGCTCTTTAGAATTTGGGCCCCTTTGCGCACCTAGGCAGCAAAAAAGTGTCACACGTGTGGTATCGCCGTACTCAGAAGAAGTAGGGCAATGTGTTTTGGGGTGTATTTTTACATATACCCATGCAGGGTGAGAGAAATATTTCTATAAAAGACAACTTTTCCCATTTTTTTATACAAAGTTGTCATTTTACAGAGATATTTCTCTCACCCAGCATGGGTATATGTAAAAATACACCCCAAAACACATTGCCCTACTTCTCCTGAGTACGGCGATACCACATGTGTGACACTTTTTTGCAGCCTAGGTGTGCAAAGGGGCCCAAATTCCAATGAGTACCTTTTAGGAGGTCATTTTTAGGCATTTGGATTCCAGACTTCTTCTCACGCTTTAGAGCCCCTAAAATGCCAGGGTAGTATAAATACCCCAAAAGCGACCCCATTTTGGAAAGAAGACACCCCAAGGTATTCCATGAGGGGCATGGCGAGTTCATAGAAGTTTTTTATTAATTTTTTGTCACAAGTTAGCGGAAATGGATTTTTTTTGTTTTTTCTCACACAGTCTCCCTTTCCGCTAACTTGTGACAAAAAGTTCAATCTTTCATGGACTCAATATGCCCCTCAGCGAATACCTTGGGGTGTCTACTTTCCGAAATGGGGTCCTTTGTGGGGTGTGCTACTGTTCTGGAAATTTGGGCGGGGCTAAATTGTGAGCAACCCTGTAAAGCCTAAAGGTACTCGTTGGACTTTCGGACCCTTTACGCACCTAGGCTGCAAAAAAGTGTCACACATGTGGTATCACCGTACTCAGGAGAAGTAGGGCAATGTGTTTTGGGGTGTATTTTTACATATACCCATGCTGGGTGAGAGAAATATCTCTGTAAATTGACAACTTTGTATAAATTTTTTTAAAAAGTTGTCATTTACAGAGATATTTTTTACACACAGTATGGGTATATGTAAAAATACACCCTAAAACACATTGCCCTACTTCTCCTGAGTACAGCGATACCACATGTATGACACTTTTTTGCAGCCTAGGTGCGCAAAGGGGCCCAAATTCCAATGAGTACCTTTTAGGAGGGCATTTTTAGGCATTTGGATTCCAGACTTCTTCTCACGCTTTAGGGCCCCTAAAATGCCAGGGCAGTATAAATACCCCACATGTGACCCCATTTTGGAAAGAAGCCACCCCAAGGTATTCCGTGAGGGGCATGGCAAGTTCCTAGAATATTTTTTTTTTGGCACAAGTTAGCGGAAAATGATTTTGTAAGAGAAAAAAAAAAAAATAATACATTTTCCGCTAACTTGAAAGTGATCTTTATAGCGCCACAGCGATTTTACAGTGTTTTTGCAGTGATCAGAATAAAAAAAAATTCTGTCACTGCGGTGGGGCAGACTGAACGTAAGTGTGCGCACAAGATCAGGCCTGATCGGGCGAACACTGTGTTTTTTGTAGAGCCTATAAAACATGTTGTATTCTTGTCCGCAATTGCGGACAAGAAAAGGCATTTTCTATATAATTCTGGCAATGTGCGGATCCGAAAAATGCGGAAAGCACATTGCCGGTGTCCGTGTTTTGCAGATCCGCGGTGTCCGTGTTTTGCGGATCCGTGGATCCGCAAAGCACATGCGGATGTCTGAATGGAGCCTTACAGGGAGGTGATAAATGACATGGGGGTGATCAGGGGTTAATAAGGGGTTAATAAGTAACAGGGGGGGTGTAGTGTAGTGTGGTGCTTGGTGCTACTTATTACAGAGCTGCCTGTGTCCTCTGGTGGTCGATCGAAGCAAAAGGGACCACCAGAGGACCAGGTAGCAGGTATATCAGACGCTGTTAACAAAACAGCGTCTAATATACCTTTCAAGGGTTAAAAAAATCGCATCTACAGCATGCCAGCGAATGATCGCCGCTGGCAGGCTGTAGATCAACTAGTTTACCTTCCGATCCTGTGAACGCGCGCTCCTGTGAGTGCGCGTTCACAGGAAATCTTGCGTCTCGCGAGATGACGCGCCGGCGCGTCAACGAGGAATAACCCGGCAGCCCGCAGGACGCATCCCTGCGTTAGGCGGTCGGAGCTGGTTAAATGTTCACTGTGTCATTGTTATAATGTGAGCTTGATAAAGACTGTAAGGTCGAAACGTTGCTACTGACTTAGGTGCAATAAAGATTCTGGAAAATATCCTTTGGAGTGCTGTGGCTTCACTCTTAATTGCTGGCAACTACGGGAACCTCTGGACCGGGATCCAATGCTGTAGGCACCACCACAAATTGTAACTACTGGATAAACAGTGAGTAGTGCTGTCTTACTGCTACATCTTCTATGGGACCTGCGTTGCGTGAAAAACGCACAATATAGAGCTTGCTGCGATTTTCATGCAACGCACAAGTGATGCGTGAAAATCACCGCTCATGTGCACAGCCCCATAGAAATGAATGGGTCCGGATTCAGTGCAGGTGCAATGCGTTCACCGCACGGATCGCACCTGCGCGGAAATCTCACCCGTGTGAACTCAGCCTTGGGTGACAAAAAATTGCTTTTTTTTTGCTTTTTTTTTTTTTTTTACAGTGTTCACCTGAGGGGTTAGGTCATGTGATATTTTTATAGAGCAGGTCATTATAGATGCAGCAATACCTAATATGTATGCTTTTTTTTTTTTTAATTTAGGTTTTACACAAAAATATAATTTAAAAAGTCTGAGAGCCATAGTATTTTTTTTGGGGGGTGATTGTCTTAGGTAGGTGCTAATTTTTTGTGGGATGAGGTGATGGTAAGGCCCCTTTCACACGAGCGAGTTTTCCGCGCGGGTGCAATGCGTGACGTGACTGCATAGCACCCGCACTGAATCCTGACCCATTCATTTCAATGGGTCAGTGTACATGAGCATTGTTTTTCACACATCAGTTCTGCGTTGCGTGAAAACCGCAGCATGTTCTATATTCTGCGTTTTTCACGCAGCCCTGCCCCCATAGAAGTGAATGGGGCTGAGTGAAAAACGCATTGCATCCGCAAGTAAGTGCGGGTGCGATGCGTTTTTCACAGATGGTTGCTAAGAGATGTTGTTTGTAAACCTTCAGTTTTTTATCACGCGTGTGAAAAATGCATCAAAACGCATTGCACTCGTGCGGAACTGAACAACTGAACGCAATCGCAGACAAAACTGACTGAACTTACTTGCAAAGTGGTGCGAGTTTCACTGAACGCACCCTGAACGCACCCGGCCCCAATCTGCAATGCCCGTGTGAAAGGGGCCTTAGAGTGGCACTATTTTGGGGGGCATACGCCTTTTTGATCGCTTGTCGTTGCACTTTTAGTGATGTAAGGTGACAAAAAATGTTTTTTTAGCACAGATTTTATTTAAAAAATTTGACGTTGTTCACCTGAGGGGTTAGGTCATGTAATATTTTTATAGAGCCGGTCGATACGGACGTGTTGATACCTAATATGTCTACTTTTCTTTTTTCCCAATTTTTTTAAAATATTTTTTTAACTTTATTTTGGGAAAAGGGCGCCTTTTTTTTTTTTTCTTTAAATGGTAGAATTTTTTTTTTGCTAAACTTTATTTTTTTAACTTCTTTTTTCACTTAATTTTTTGTCCCACTTCAAGATTTCAGGGTCTGATCCCTGTTTCAATACAGCACAATACATCTGTATTATGCTGTATTGAACTGTCAATGTTTTACACTGTAAGACACTAACAGTTGCCTAGGAGACCCAGCCCTGGGGCTGGATCTCCTGGGCTTCCGTAGCTGGCAGCCCCGATGCCTGTTCAAGGCATCAGGGCTGCCATAGCTACCATCGGGTCCCCGTCACCACAGCACGGGGACCCGATGGGGCTGTACAAGCTGCCGCAAACCCCCTGTATGCCGTGGCATAGAGGGGGTTAATCCGCCGGCATCTGTGTTTTCACCGATGCTGGCAGATACAACAGGGTCTCAGCTGATAGCGGCTGCACGTGTGGGGCAGTGCGTTAACCCTAGGATGAGAATGCTCATCCTAGTGCGTTAAGTACCTGCAAGTTAGGACGAGCATTCTCGTCCAAGGTCCTGAATGTATTAATAAAATGGCTGCTTTGGCCAATAAAATCCACTTGCGGAGTTGTGTCTTTATTAGGTTGGGAATGGGGTAGATTGGGAAGGAACGACTCGACAATACGCTGGTCATGGTATTGTGATGCATGTCATACTGTAGTCATATCTGGCTAGCTGTGTACACACAGCCACAGTACCAGAGTATGTGCAACGTGTTAAAAGCATAGGAGGAAACTTATTGTGAGGAGAAGTCAGTCTTGCTGTAAAAATTTGGCTTTAACATCTTTAAAAGTAACACTTTTGTCTGGAAATGTTACTCCAGTTTTTATGCCACCCTACACTGGTAGGTTTGTGAGAAAATGTGAGACTTTTTTTGTAACCCTTTTCAGACTCTCTCACTGTTTATGTTAAAGGTGGGCAAGGTGTAGGTCGGTGGGAGCAGGCCGTGGTTAGACCCTCTGCAGGCAGACACATTTAACAACATGTGCACCAGAAAACTGGAGTAGATTTCAATCCTGGCACATGGGTGGCCTGAGATGAGCTGCAATTATTAAGTGGCATGCACCTCATCCTAAAAAGTGATCCCTTTTCAATTACCTGGATTTCCGCTTTGATTACTAATAAAATCTGGTGTGGTTGTTCTCTAAGTCGCAATCACAAACACAATATACAGTAAAGCCTCTTTCATACGTATGTGATGACATCCGTGACAATATGGTCAGTGGTTCATCCTTGAAGATGTCCGTGAAGGATATGTGTTTGGTCCTTGTGTCTATTTTTTGCCCTAGGTGTGTCGTCCATATGGACACTGCTAAGGGAGGGCTGGCAGCCTTAGTCCTGGGGGGCAAATCCAGTCAAGTGGCCCATTTTTAGCCCCACCCATTATTAAAAGCCCCTCCAACATATAATAGGCCACTCCCAACAAACACTGTACAGCTGACATTGTATAGTTGCGGCCTGTCTCTACACATCATACGGAGAGGGGGGGCCTGTCCTGGCTGCACTGCCTGCTTCACATCATACAATAAACAGCCGGCTACAGCCAGGAAGCTCCTCCGCTCTCCTCCCTCCCCAGACCCTGCTCAAGGCTTGTGGTTCCCCCCACCATCTGCCGTGGTCTGCTGCCCCCTTTGGCCGTCCTTACCCAGCTCTGAATTCTCCTTCTCCAAATGTCAGGGGGAGAAGCCGGAGCATCTCCTCTCCTACATAGCGCCACATACCTCTTACATCCAGTGATGTCGCCTTTGATGTAGATGTTCTCTTTCCTCATCTTCTCCATTCAAACCAGACCGCCATGATGATTTTTCAGCCATCTCCTGTCTCTGCAGAGATTAACAAACAGACATTAATTTCCTACATTTCCATCATCTTCACATCTTCTGAACACCCTTTCCTGCCACCCCCAATACTGTGCCCGCTGTGCCCCCAATACTATACTGCTGAAACAGTCCCCCTGGAAATACTACTGCCACACAGATAGTGCCCCAATACTGTGCCCGCTGTGCCCTCAGTACTATACTGCAGAAACAGTCCCTCTGGAAATACTACTACTACACAGATAGTGCCCACTACAACAATTATTGGCAAACAGTGCTCTAAAAAATAACTGCGCCCAGCCGCTAATAGTATAAAGATAATGTCCCCCAAAAATAATTGTGCTAAGCTGATACTGTGCCAGGGTGCCCCCCAAAGTAACAGTGCTCCCCAAAATTCCACCAATAGAAATAATTATCTGCTAGAGCACACTTAGTAGTAATAATGCCCCTATAGTGCCCATACTAGTAATCATGTTCCTCATAGCCCCCCCAGTAGTAGTAAAGCTCCCCATAATACTCCCTAGTAGTAATAGTTATCCTCATAATATGACAGTACATGAAATACCCCCGCTTAGTGCCCGCAGTTGAGCTAATGTCCCCATAATGTATTCCAATATAAATACTCCTATATAGTGCCCCAGTAAATACCCTCATAGTGCTCCTCTCCCCCTTCCCCATAGTGTCCCCCATAATATGCCAGTAAACAAATGCCCCTTCTTAGTGCCCCCAGCAGATGCTTCTATAGTGCTCCTCTCCCCCATAATGTGCCAGTAAAAAATGCCCCTTCTTAGTGCCACTAGATGTCCCAATAGTGCTCCACTCCCCCATAGTGCCCCCAAATAATGCCCCATAGTGCGGCTCTCCTCTATAGTGCCTCCCATAATGTGCCAGTAAAAAATGCCCCCTTAGTGCCACCAGATGCCATAGTGCCCCCCCATAATGCGCCTCTCCCTCCCCTGCCCTGCCGCAGCACAGGCATCTGTATCGCTGTCCTGAGGTCGGCGATACAGATAAATATGGAGATGAGCGCTTCCACAATGAAAGCGCTCATCTCCTACTGCCCCCCAACCCACCCACCGCCGCTGGCAATTAAAACCAGGGTCGCGCCGCCTGTGGTGATCAGTGGTGTGGCCCTGAGGAATAAAAATAAAATTCAAAATTATTTGTTAAAGACAGCCCAGCGGCCGTTTTTTAACATGCTTTAGGGTGGCCTGGGGAGCAATTGCCTCCCTGTCCCAGTCTACCCCTGGACACTGCTAGGCTGAAAATGAATTTCCAGAGTACTTCCTACCAATGGTCCCTGAAAACCACAGACCAAACACAGATGCCATCTACGTTGTGTCCATGGTTTTCACAGACCCATAGACTATAATGTGTGTGAGGGATTCATAATCCAGGACAAAAATAAAGCATGCTTTTGTGGTGTCACCACAGACCCATGGTCCATGGAAAAACACTGATTTGTGAATAGAGATGAGTGAAGTTTTGAAAAAATTTGATTCAGCAGCTTTACCGAAAGGCGCCAAGAAATTTTTAATTTCTTTATGAATTAATTTGTCACAAGTATACCCAGCCTAATCTGCCTAATCATATTCTTCTCACTTGGTGGGAATCTCAGTGTGAAGGCTTGGAACCTAAACTGCAGGGAGAGTGTAGAGAGAGTGCAGGGAAAATGCAGGGAGAGTGTAGAGAGAGTGCAGGGAAAATGCAGGGAGAGTGTAGAGAGAGTGCAGGGAAAATGCAGGGAGAATGTATTGCCATGTTTGCCAAGATTCAAGCTTATCCCTTCTGTTAGCTGTAGATTTACTGTGTGTCATTATTACAGGTCAAATTTTCTATCAGGTCTAATTTATCGCCATGGACTAAACTGTGCAATGCATCAAGATTCAAGCAGTCAGCAGCAGTGGCAATTACAGTGTGCACCAGGATTCATAGCTAATCCCTTCTATTAAACAAAAAGAAATGCATACAGCACCTTTCAGTAAAGCAAACAAATGGTGCACGCCGTTTCCAAATGGCTTCTTAGTGAAATAAAATAAAGAAATGAGGCAGCTCCAATAAAGTAATGGAGAAAGAAAGAGGTTCTTTTAATCCATGTTGTAGCAATCTAAACACATGCTTTTAATCCCTTCTGTTAGCTGTTGAATTAATGTGCATCAGTATGACAGGCGAATGCTATCATCCGGTCTAATTTATCGCCGTGGACTTAACTGTGCAGTGCCCCAAGATTCAAGTAGTGGCCCCATGAGTGGAGAGGGTGGGAGCAGCAGCAGTAAGGCTGTGTTCGCATTACTGTTTATTTTTCCATTCTTCTGATCTGAACAGATTCTTTATTCTGATCATCCATAAGGCCTCTATCTCAGGAGTGGATCCACGTTTTGGATCCATGCCTTCTTTTAGCTTACAAATACTGATCAAATAGTGATGCAAAATACTGACCAAATAGTGACCGTGTGAAAGAGGTCTTATGCTCAGTGCATGTTATGGCTATTTACATCTGAAACAATTTTTTTTACGGAAAAAAATTCCTGCATGCAAGACTTTAATGGCCTCTTTCACAAGGTCAGTATTTGGTCAGTATTTTGCATCAGTATTTGATCAGAATTTGTAAAAACAGGAGTGGGTACAAAACAGAGATAAAATTTTATGGAAATATTTGTATCTCTTCTGTGTTTTAAATCCACTCCCGCTTTTGGCTTACAAATACTGATCAAATACTGACTGTGTGAATCAGGCCTTGTGTTCAATTTTACATGGAAAAAAATCATGCATGCAGGATTTGAATAGCCTAAATCACACGGTCACTATTCTTTATCAGTATTTGATCAGTATATGTAAGCCAAAAACAGGAGTGGATCCACAACAGGGATTAAATGTAATGGAAATGTGTTTTGGATCCACGCCCTCTTTTAGCTTACAAATATTGATCAAATACTAATGCAAAATACTGACCAAATACTGACCGTGTGAAAGAGGTCTTATGCTTAGTTTGCAACCATTTTAGCCATTTACATCGGAAATTCGTTTTTTTAATGGCCTCTTTCACACAGTCAATATTTGGTCAGTATTTTGCATCAGCATTTGATCAGAATTTGTAAGCCAAAAATAGGAGTGGGTCCAAAACAGATAAAATGCAATGGTAATATCTGCATCTATGTTTTGGATCCATTCCTGCTTTTGGCTTTTTACAGATCAAATACTGACCAAATACTGACTGTGTGAAAGAGACCTTACGGATGCACAAAATAATGGATCTTTTTTTCTGTTATTCTGCCTGTAACACCCCAGAGTTGTGTTATGACACGCCTCTACCCCGCTATTATCTGTTAAGAGCCTTTACCTTGTCATCTGATATGATTTACATTATGTTTTTACAAATGTGCATGTAAAACCATGTTAAATACAATGTTCCCTGTAATTTTCCAGGTTGACCAGCAGGTGGCAGCAATGCATTGGCTAGGTCCTAGTTTAGTTTATCTAGGCTGGAATGGATTAGTCCAGTTTAGCTCCCCCTCTGTGGAGGTGTGGACTGTTCCCACATCCTGCAGCTTGGGTGGGGAGGAAAGTTAGTCAGTGTAGCCTCCCCCATGCTAGGGGAAGGCTGTGTGATAGCCTTCAGGAGATCCGCTGCATAAAGAAATCCAGGATCTTGTCTCGGCTGAAACATTGATCACATACCCAGACTTAGCCCTGCAGCCTCGGCTGGATGAAGAAAACAGACAATCTCCAGAGTTCCAAGACGAAAGCATTCACTGTGAGCCTATCTGTGAGTAAAGTCCAGAGACCTAGGAGAAGCCATATTCCTCCTCAGCTAGTCAGTCCCCATATAGCAGAAGATAAAGAGAAGTGCAGAAGCTAAATTCCTACCACAGTTACAGAGCTAACAAGCAGATGTCTTTTCCTGCAAGCTCCAGAGGTATAGTGCAGAAGATTTATTTCTGGCAACCATTGCCAAAGCCAGCTGGGACCAAAGACCAAAGATGTATTTTGCTTGGATGAAAGTTATCTTCAGTAAAGACAAGTTTGAACTTGACCAAAGGTCTGGATATCAATTTCTGCTGCAAAATTCCTCTATTACTCCTACTATCGCTACACTCAAATTTATTGCAAGTAAGACAGGAGTCCAGCTGTACCCAGGTAGGAGACATCGTTGGCACAATTATCACCACCTATAGAGACATTATAGGCCATTACACCACTCTGGCATTCCTAATCTGGGACATGCGTTATAACACCTTGGGAGGACCCTGTGATAGTACCCTGCGCACGCTGCCATTGGCGTCACAAACAAACTATAGATTATTAACTAGTGATGAGCGGCAGGGGTCATATTCGAATATTCGTTATATCCTACGATTTTTTCACTCGAAAAATCGGCAAGGTAATGATCGTGTACTATGCGAATTTTCATAATGCTAATTTTTCAACTTACAACTATTAGACAAAGAAGATTATAGCACTTTATTAGCTAAATTGCTCTATATTAGTTTTTTTTTCCCAATATTCGCTATATTGCTATAACTTTGTTTTTTTCAAAAATTTGTAATATTCTAAAAAGAATATATAGCAATATAGCGAATATTTGAAAAAAAAAAAATTTTCATAATGCAAATTTTTCAACTTGTAATATTCTAAAAAGAATATATAGCAATATAGCGAATATTTAAAAAAAAAACCGAATATAGACCAATTTAGCTAATATAGTGCTATAATCTTCTTTGTCTAATAGTTGTAATTTTTTTCTCATCTGAACTTTAGATGAGAAAGAAATTACAACTATTAGACAAAGAAGATTATAGCACTATATTAGCTAAATTGCTCTAGATTAGTTTTTTTTTTCGAATATTCGCTATATTGCTATATATTCTTGTTTTAGAATATTATGAATATTAGAAAAAACAAAGTTATAGCAATATAGCGAATATTCGGAAAAAAAATATAGAGCAATTTAGCTAATATAGTGCTATAAACTTCTTTGTCTAATAGTTGTAAGTTGAAAAATTTGCAATAAAGATTCGCATTATGAAAATTCGCAAACAACACTACTCCTAAAGTCAAATACACTGCAGCCTTCTCGTTGGCCCACAAGCTAGAAGCAGGGAGGGATTGTGTGTACTGATTAAAAAAAAAAAATTAATATTCAAAATTACGAATATATATCACTGTATTTGAAATATTCATGAATTTTCAAAGTACCTATATTTTCAATAAAAATTCAAAATTCAAATATTCGTGAGCAACACTTTTAACCACCAGTATCCTAACCCACTGCATAAGTGGCGTCAGCCTACCCGTTCCTGGTCACTGCATGCCGGATCAAAAGAACGGAAAAATGAGCGGTGATGTGAACATGGAAAAACAGGGACATTAATGGAAGGGGTCAGCAGTAGTGGCAGTAACAGTGACAATAGTGTTCCCATGATAGAGTGGTGGGGGGGCAGCAGCAGTGGCATACAGCACAAGATGGTGGCAGATCACAGTAGTAGCAGAACCCTACAATGCAATGTGATAGCAAGGGTCAGTGGTATACATATCCTTGTAAGAATGTAACATGTGCATAACAGTAGGCCAAGGAGACCCTTTGTAGTAATGGCATTAGAGGCAGCAGGCGGATGGCAGCATCAGAATGGTGGCAGCAGCACGTGGCCAGAAGTAACGGCTCATTTTGCACAGTATTCCACTATTCCAGCACATTACAGTATGATCATTAGTGGCAGAATGATCAATTATGCTGCATCAAGCACCAATGTCTGGAAATCCTGGTTGATCCACGCCTGATTCACCTTGGGAGGAAAGGCGAGGGGTAACTATGCCACCTGCCGCACTGAACACCCACTCTGATGACACACTACTGGCCAGGCAGGAAAGCATACCCATGGCAAACTCGGCCAGTTGCAGACTCACTTCAAGTTTGCATGCCCATTAGTTTAGGGGATCTTGGATCATGGGTGACGGGGTGGAGACCAAATATGCCACCACCTGCTGGTTGAGATTCTGCTGCATGTCCAACTGCTGCTGCTGAGTGGTTTCTTCAGAAGGCGACTGAAGAAAACTGCTCACCAGAGACTGCATACTGTACCTAAGTTGCTGCTTATGCTGATGCTGCTCCTGGCCTCCACCCCTCCCCCCACCCCCATTCATGGCAGTGGAGCATGAGCGCAAAGAGTCCCCCTGCTCAGACCTTCCTAAAAATGGGCAATGGTGCTCTTAAGCAGCGACTGACTACACAGCATGTCTCTATAGTAGTCAATTTTTTAATCCCTCTCAGAAGGTCTAAAAAAATGCCCGCATTTTTGACCAGTAGCAAGGATCTAACAATGTGGAGAGCCAGTAGTCATCCCTCTGCCGAATCCTGACAATGCGACTGTCACTACACAAACAAGAAAGCATGCATGCATCGACTCGGAGGGCCTTCCTTCCTTCATTGTAGTGGCCTAGAGGGATGATACCACTCCTACATTCCTATTGCTAGCATATTTGCCTGCCATTGTATTGCTTTGCACCACTAACTGTACCACCACCAGCAAAGTGTCATTTTGTTATATGCAAAAACTGTTATGTTCATGTACTGTGCGTGGTTTACCAGCAGATGACAGTGTAAATGTCACGGAAGGTGTGCAGGAAACTAGAAAACACAAAATGCAAATACGACTGACTGGATCCAAAACTAAGGAACAAAAAGGGAGAGCCCTGCATCAGACCTGGCTCTCTCCCTTACTGCTCAGCCTATGCAAAAATCCCAATGGTAGATGATCGCATATCCTCGTACCTCGACTGTATAACACCTGAACACCCTATAGTGAGAATAGTGAGGGGACACGACCACCGGCTCCCTACACTAGATACGGAGGGATTCAGGGTCACCTGGGATCCAGCAAACAGAAAAACACAAATAAATGAACAAAACTTATCTTGTAGAAGACTCAGAAGTAGGAACAGCATGCACACACTCCAGGAAGTTGTATAAACCGCAAAGTGATGCTCTATGGGAAACGGATTTAAAGGGATGCAATCAGTGCAACTACATGACAGCTGAGAGAGGCTAACGAGATGAGAAAATGAAAGCAAAACAAAGGAACCTCAAGGAGGAGGTTCTAGACGTCTGTCAGAGCTTCTCAGATGTCTGGTGGTGACAGTATCTAGCAGAGATTACCTTTATATAGAATGAAACTTACCATTCCATTCTACTCCGTTTGGGCTGTAGTTGGCTAGTCCCTTTTCCTACTAAGAAAGAGGTTTGCAGGAAGCTGTAGTAGAGTTGAGAGTTGGATTGAGAGAGTGAAGCAGCATGATGTGGTGAGGGAGTGTTTCCCCCTTACTACTGCAGTAGCTTTGGAAAAGTAGCTCAGAGAGTAGCCCACTCCAGATATATAGAAGGACTTAGTACCTCTGAGAGTGAAAACAGTGCCAAAGACAACCCCACTAAGCAAAATGGGTGACAGGATACTTCACTCTCATAAGAAACAGTAACTGAACCTGACAGGAACCAGACTTAAGCCAGAGTTAAGCAGAGAGAGATAAAGCAAAGTATTAAAATTTACCTGCCAGTTTACTCTTAGCCTGCTGGAGCCAAGAGAAAGAGAAAGTATTGTTTGGATGACACAATTTTATTGCAAGTTTATTCAAGTAAAACCGTTAAACCAACACGTTTGGACTCTACTTATTCCACCAACTACAAGTCTTTTGTTGCTATGGAGCCTAACCCCCGGGGAGTGCCAGTATCTACATAGGAGCACCGTGACAGAAACTATTAGGGCTACAACATACCACTTGGCATTCCTAAGCATTCGCCCCTGGAGGCAGCCCATTTCACCATCTCCACTGCATACTGCCATGGTCTGTCGGGGTCATAGGCATTGTCTTCGTCATCATCCTCCAGGACCTCATGCTCCTTCTGCTCCTCTGGCTCCTTTCCTGTTGCTTGGGCAGATAAACCATCTAGTTGTGTAAAAAATTCCTGGGCGATTATGTCCTTCTCCTCATCCTCCTCCTCTGCCAGTTCATTCTCTTCAGGGCTCAGGAGGCCATGAGATGTAGGTACCATGTTTTCTGTCCCTTCACCAATCATATTTTCTCAAACAGCACATGTCACGCATGAGATGCCACTGGCTAACGTGGAAGTTACACTGGGGAGTAGACCTGTCCATCTCCAGCATTAACAAAATTGTTGACCGCCTTCCTCTGCATACAGATGGTATAACATATAGAGCGTGTAGTTCCAACTGGTGGAAACATTGCATATCAGGCAATGTTGGGGTAGAAAATCACAGAATGAACATAACCCTGTTCGAGGGAATATAGTAGAATATGGTCGATTAATTGACAGATTTCACAGAGTTACCATTAATTCTAAGACATAACTTTTAATCATAATTATTAAAATGTTGGACCCTTGAATACAAAACTAAATTATAAGACAAAAAAAAAATAATCAAAACGACTATATGTCAATGGTCTCCTTGGTTATAGGCGGGTAACCAGACAAGATAAATTGTCTAAAGGGGCAATGACCTTATTGCATCCCCTATTATAATGGCCCTGCCTATAAACGGAATAGCCGCCACGATAGGGGCGATCCCGTATCTCGTGCCTCCTATGTTTCCCTGGAGGACCCTGATAACGGTGACGGATAATGCTCTTCCTATTGTGGAGCCTAGACTAGTCTATATTTTTTTAAAAATAGACTATTTTTGATAAATATAGACTAGTCTAGGCTCCACAATAGGAACAGCCTTATCCGTCACCGTTATCAGGGTCCTCCAGGGAAACATAGGAGGCACGAGATACGGGATCGCCCCTATCGGGGCGGCTATTCCGTTTATAGGCAGGGCCATTATAATAGGGGATGCAATAGGGTCATTGCCCCTTTAGACAATTTATCTTGTCTGGTTACCCGCCTATAACCAAGGAGACCATTGACATATAGTCGTTTTTATTTTTTATTTTTTGTCTTATAATTTAGTTTTGTATTCAAGGGTCCAACATTTTAATAATTATGATTAAAAGTTATGTCTTAGAATTAATAACAATGTTGGGGTAGAGCATTTTGCCTTTGCAGCTCAAGGAGGACGTGTTTTATATGGTAAGAGTGCTTGAAGTGCATCCACTGTTTCCTGGACATTTTTAAGAGCTCTTGCTGTTCAGTGGAAAACTTGAGAAACCGGGTGACAACGAGATTAAAGATGTGCACCATGCAGTGTGCATGGCTCAGCCCTTCCTGATGCAGAGCAGACAAAATGTTCTTCCCATTATTAGTAACCATGGTTCCTATCTCCAGTTGGCTAGGAGACAGCCAATGTTTGATTTTTTTTTTATTGATGATGCCAAGCAGTTCCTCCCTGGTGTGGCTCAGTTCACCAAGGCTGACCAAGTGCAGAACCACGTGACATCGCTTAACTTTGCATAGGTGATATCATTTAGAGCCACTGTGAACTGTGCCTAGAAGGGAGTTTGAGGACAAGGTGGAGGATGAGGAGTCAGAGGAGGACAATGGCACAGAAATCCCAGCATTACAACGCGGAGGCGGCATTGCCATCACCTGGCCAAGTTGCTGGTGGGCCTGGGCCAGAACCCATTTACCCAGTGAGCTGTGAACAACATATATTGTCCTTGGCCATAGTTACAACTCCATATATGACCACTGGTATTAACTCTACCAGACACTGAGAGGCCCAAGGACTGGCCCACCTTCTCCTCAATGTATGTGTTCAGAGCTGGTACACCTTTTTGGAAAAGTAATGTTGTCTTGGGACTCTCCACCTCAGCTGGGCACAAGCAATCAGTTCTCTGAAATGCAGAGTCAGCTACATGGAAATGGAGGGACTGTAGTACCAGCAACTTGGCCACGTGCATGTTCAGCTTCTGTGCCGTTGGATGAGTGCATGCATGCTGTTGTCTTTTTGCAATCACCTCAGTGATTGATTGCTGTCGAAACAAGTGACCAGGAGTAGCAGGAGGAGGAGCATCAGGAGCAATAGATGACACTGAAGTTGATGAGAAGGAACGACATGATGTTGATGAGCCATGACTGCTGGAGAGGGGGTGCGGGCCAGTTGGAGATGCAGCAGTTGTTGCCTTAGACTATAACCCCTAGTGAGTGGCACGGTTTTCACTCCCTTTAGCACCCTGGCCACGCCTCACCTTCTGCCTATGTGAACCGAGAGCAAGGCAGGTGGTATGACTCCGCAACCAGAAAAGAGTGCGTACGCAGAAGTCAAGATTAAGAAAATTGCATTTACTATCAATTAATAAAAGCAGGTTGCTGTGTCCGTGTTCGCGGTGCGGACACTAAGGAATAGCAGTCCCAGGAACTATCCCTAACTGACCCTAACTTTCAAGCGGGTGCGCACCCCCCTTATCCCAGTGGTCCAAGTGGACCTCTTACAGTTTGTGGAAGTGCACGGTGGGGCCCGATGTCGTCCTTTTCCTTTATAACCAGCGCAGGATCCGCAACAAAGAAGTCCTCCTCAGCAGGCCGGAAAACCAGATGGATATAATCCAGAATTTTACAGTGACTGTCCGGTACCTCGACAGCACTGTGAGTCTCTTTACTGTTTGGGGCAATCCACTCAGCCCAATGTCAGCTCCACAGGTTAGCTGCTGCACACACTCCTTTTTTACTTGGCTTCACTAAATGCACGGTCTCTTTATACTCCATCCGTCTCTAGACTGAAGTTCACACAGCTTGGCTGCACAGGAACGTCCTTTAGTATCTCCACACACGTCTTACACAGCACAGAACTTGCTTTCTATCTAGCCAAGATGGCAGCCGTTATAGTTTCAGTCCCTCTTCCTCATTCTTCCTGCTCACACTGAGGCAGGCTGACATCATAAGGGGCGTGTCACTTCAACACTTAACTGCTGTTTTAAAGAGCCACTATCACATTAATACACTTTCTCTATGGTAAACTTCAATGCAAATTGGTCCTATGCTGCCATCTACTGACCAAACAAATACTGCAGGCATTTACATTTATCTGTATTACTGGAATAGCATTATACATTAAATTTTAACACTGTTTACCAGGATAATGAAACTTAGACACATTACATGACTGTTTCTTACATATTCCCCCCCACTTTAAGATTGGCAGTCCCTGCCAATGACTGAATATCCAGAGGGCTGTACTCTTATATGTAGAGTGGTAATGTACCGTTGTATGGCAGGCCAAATAAACTCGTCCTGCGCATACCGAACAGGGGGAATGCCAGCATTTGGTCTAGTGGTGCGTCTGAGAACCACTGGTATACTCTGGGGTACTGTAGCCATAGGCTGAGAAGGACCAGCAGACTCCGCACCAGAGGGGGCACAGGCTGGGGGCACACTAGTCACAGGTGGAACATCCTCAGGAGCGGGGATTGGCCAACAATCATCCTCATCATCGTAAGCCCATTCCACACCACCAGTCTCGGACTGTGGGAGCTCGTTGACATTATCAGTTCCATCACAATTTGCTTCTTCAGATTGACACAGGCGCAACATATTTCTGTGAAGTACTCGGACACAATCAGTTCCTTCCTTCTGAACTTCGTACACAGGCCCATTTGCATACTTGCGGGCAACTACACGATATGGCACAGCCTCCCACCTGCTTTCCAATTTTCCTTGAGGCTTCTTGACACGTACCAGCACCAGGTCACCTGGCTGCAATGGTGCCCTTTGCACCGGGGTCTTATCAGGATGAGAATTTTCTTGCAGACGCTGCCGCACCAATCGATGAACTGTCTCAAGTCTCTGCCGGTGTGCTCGCACCCAGGAGGCTGGATCTCTTGGAGGGAACCCATCCACATCATTTAACTGTAACTCTCCGACACTTCGCCCAGACCGTCCAAAGAGGAGAGTATAAGGAGAATACCCCGTTGTAGAATGGACCTGATTGTTATAGGCCCACACCATCTCAGACAAGAACTGAGGCCACTGTAACTTCTTGTCCTCCTCCAAAGTCCGCACCATCTGTAGCAGAGTTCTATTAAATCGTTCGCAGGCTCCGTTTCCTTGGGGATGGTATGGAGTCGTGTGCGACTTCTTTATCCTGTAGATACGTTGAACTTCTTTCATTACATGTCCCTCAAAGCAAGCCCCTTGGTCAGAGTGAATGCGTTGTGGACACCCGTACACTCGGATGAAATCTTGGCATAGGGCTCGAGCTGCTGACTCAGCGGTCTGGTCCTTGGTGGCGGTCACCACCGCAAATTTGGTGAAGTGGTCCACCATTACGAGGCAGTACTGGTGCCCACTGTTGGATGGGCCCACCATTAGGTAGTCTATCATGACGATCTCCAAAGGTTCCTGGGTCACTATGGTTTGCAGGGGAGCTCTTTGTTCTATTGCCTTATGGATCTCACAAGTTCGACATCTATGACATACTTCTTCGACCATTTGACGGAGAGCTGGACAGTAAATCAGTCGCTGTAGCCAACGAAAGGTCTTCTCATGACCAAAATGTCCATTCTTATTATGAGCCTCAAGAGCCAATGATTGAGCCAGTTCACTAGGCACTACGATTTGGTAACAAATGTCGATTTCAGAAGGCAGATATACCTTTCGGCATAGCACTCCATTTTTCATCTCTAACTTTTCCCACTGACTCAGGACTAATAGCATTTCACGGGTCAGTCGTTCTCTTTCCTCTTTACAGGGCTTCTTGCCTTTCTCAACACACTTGATCATTTTCGCCAGCCCCTCATGGGCCTGCTGTATTTGCACCCATTCCTGTAGTGAGGGGCCAAAGAAAGGAGCCGTTTCGGTCCCTTCCACTGCACACTGCATAGCAGTGACCAAGGCTTGTGAAAATCTGCTGAAGTCAGGCATCTCCACATGCTCCAACTCATGATCCACGTCTCCGCTGGGGGCCTGGGTAGTTACCCTAGAAAGTCCATCGGCATTTTGGTTCTCCGTTTTGGACCGATACTTAATGCGGTAATTGAACTTAGACATTCGGGCTATCCACCTCTGCTCCAAAGCCCCGAGCTTGGCATTTTCCAGGTGAGCCAATGGGTTGTTGTCAGTCAGTACTAAGACTTCAGCTCCGGTCAAATACTCAGAGAATTTCTCAGTCATGGCCCATACCAGTGCCAACAGTTCTAACTTGAATGAACTATAATTGTCAGGGTTTCTCTCAGAATCTCGCAAGGATCGGCTGGCATACGCTATGACACGCTCTTGGCCATCCTGGAACTGAGATAGCACCGCTCCGAGACCATACAGGCTTGCATCGGTATATAGCTGGAAGGGCAAGTGGTAATCAGCATACGCTAAGATTGGGGCCGTTGTAAGAGCATCCTTCAATGCCTGGAAGGCGTGTTCCTGTTCAGGGCCCCATTTCACGGACCGGTTCTTCGGGCCCCCGGCGGTGCCTCGTAGAAGAGCATTAAGTGGCGCTGCTACTCTAGCAAAGTCCTTAATAAACCGTCGATAGTAGCCGGCTACTCCCAGGAACGCCCTCACTTCTCGCAGGGTAGTCGGTGTCGGCCAGTCTTGAACAGCCGCTATCTTGTCCCTTGACGGCCTCACCCCTTCTCCTGATACACAATGACCCAAGTAATCAATTTCAGATTGAAACAACCGACATTTACTGGGTTTCAGTTTGAGCCCATGTTCCCGCAATCGTTGAAATACTTGTCCCAACTGGCGGAGATGGTCCTCAAAGGTTGCAGAGTACACTATAATGTCATTCAAGTAGATGAGAGTGAATTCAAAGTTGAAGTCACCAAGACATTTCTCCATCAATCGTTGAAACGTTCCAGGTGCATTTGTCAATCCAAAGGGCATCCGGTTAAATTCGTATAGTCCCATGGGCAAGATAAAGGCTGTCTTTTCCTTATCTTTCTCGGCCATTGGCACCTGCCAATACCCACTAGCCAGGTCTAGTGAGGAGAAGTACCGGGCTCTTCCTAGTGCCGAAAGGGACTCCTCAATCCGAGGTAAGGGGTAGGAATCTCGTACGGTGCAGGTATTCAACTTTCGATAGTCTACGCAAAACCGAATGGACCCATCTTTCTTCCTTACTAGTACCACTGGAGCTGCCCAGGGACTTTGGCTTTCTTGAATGATCCCACCCTGCAGCATCTGGGTCAACAGTTCTTTCACCTCCTGATACATCTGTGGAGGAATTTGTCGGTAGCGCTCTCTGATTGGAAGGGTGTCTCCTGTGGGAATCTCATGGTAGATCCCTGTTGTACATCCAAAATCTTCAGCATGACGTGCAAAGGTTGTGCGGTTTTCCCATAACAGTTCATCTACCTTCCGGATCTGTTCCAGAGAACACGAAGAAGTCTCTATCTTCATCTGTTCTCGAATTGCACCGCCATTCCATTTAGGGGTGGGGTTCTCGCCTTCCCCCATAGACACGGTTACGGCCCATTCACCTCGTTCAGCCGGCCTCAACTGCATCGGGGTCGCTTTCCTCACTTCCTCCGGAGTCACATAGAGGTTAGCCAGCAGCCTTCCTGGGGCTAGGTCTACACTCTGATCCTGAGTGTTCACACATCGGAGGGGTACTCTCCCATTGCGGACTACTGCCAAGGAACGGGCTACTAGCGGATCAACACTTCTTCCGGCTGTCGGCAGTGGTTCTATCAACACAGCTATGCCCTCTAGTTTCCTACAGGTGCCTACAGGCATGGACACTATCATCTCCCGTCTGGGTGGCAACGTAACTTTTGTATGCAGAGGGACTGAAATTCGAGCAAGAGGACACTGTGCATCTGAACTTTTCTGTAAGCCACATGTTCGGACCAGCCGCTGGAAGGCCGTTTGAGTAGGCCGATGGCTAGTGGTTTCTCTCCAATAACCGTGACCTTTCTTTTCAAAGAGAATCTGATCCAATTCTTTTAACACATTCATCCCCAAGATGACAGGGACCTTTACTTCATGTGACTCCTGTACTACCACAATGCCTTTCTTGCCTAGATCTTGGCCACATAATCTGACATTCATCCAGGCCACTCCCACCACCGGTACTGGTAACTGATTAGCTGCGACCACTCGTATGAATGTATGGGGATCATATTTCACATGTCGCTGAAAATACCGTTTGTAACAGTCTCTACTCAGGGTCGTTACTTGGGAACCCGTGTCAATCATCCCGGTAACCGGAATACCTTCCAATTCTATCTGTATGATGGGACTTGCAGCGATCAGATCCTCTTCAGGGCATTCTCCTCTCATAGTCTCCTCAGTTTCCCCTACTGCCCGCCCTACTGCAGCAGGGGATTTCAGTTTTAACGGCGGTCTCTCATAAGCTTGTCGCTGCTCTGGACATCTAGCAGCAATGTGGCCCACGCGTCCACAATCCCAGCAGCGTATTTCCCGTCGCTCTGGCCATTGGTTTGGGCCCCTTCGGTAAGCCCCATCGTTCTCTCCTGAGAGTTGTACTACATTATTGGGACCCCTTCGGTAGGTCCTATCCTCATCCCTCCAGTAGGGTTGTGGGTGATTCTGACCTTCTTGGTGTGAACGGCCCACCCCTTCATCTCTAGTTTTCTGGAGGCCTGCAATTCTCATAGAATTCTCATTACAATTGGTTTGTAGGTGTTCCATTTGCTCTTGCAATTTCTGCATTACTGTAAGTATCTCTTTAACTGTCCCTTTTTCCACTGTTTCTGGGCCAGAGCTAGCCCCCTGCGACAATGTAACTCCAACTGCTGTCTGAGGCTTCTGAACCATACTATTGGCACGTGAGATGGCCTCCACCTGTACGTCATGAAATTTAGCATCAGTCTCCCGTCGTATAAAGTCCTGCATAGCAACAGTCAAGCTGCCATCACGGATCCCCAGGACAAACTGGTCACGGAGTGTCCGATCAGGGTTACAGAAGGCTGGTGAGCCCCCTCTTTCCTTCCCTTGAATATCTCGGAGCAGTTCTTGTAGGGCATTTGCATACTGAGGGAGACTTTCATTCTCCTTTTGTACCCTCTGAAAGAACCGTGCCTGCAGGGACCCCAGCAATGCGGTTTCTCCATAAATAGTTTCTAGAATCTGGACAACTTGCTCAAATGTCTGTCTTTGTTCAAATGGCCGCAATATCACTGTAGTCTTAGCATCTCCTTGTAACGTCAATATGGCTAGCTCTACTAGTACTTCTGGTGCGGTCTGGTACATGCGCTGTACCATTCGTATCTGTTCTGCCCACACACTCACAGACATATTATTGCCATCAAACTTTGCTAACTGACTCATTACAGCCCCTGCTGGCATTCTTCCTCCAGCACCATCCCTCCTAACGGGTGCGTCGCCGTCCATTCTGGTAGGCGGATCCTGCCGACTACGCCAATTTGTGAACCGAGAGCAAGGCAGGTGGTATGACTCCGCAACCAGAAAAGAGTGCGTACGCAGAAGTCAAGATTAAGAAAATTGCATTTACTATCAATTAATAAAAGCAGGTTAACAATAAAACAGTATGAACAATTCAAGTCAAATACTACAACAATTTCCACCTTTGCTGTGTCCGTGTTCGCGGTGCGGACACTAAGGAATAGCAGTCCCAGGAACTATCCCTAACTGACCCTAACTTTCAAGCGGGTGCGCACCCCCCTTATCCCAGTGGTCCAAGTGGACCTCTTACAGTTTGTGGAAGTGCACGGTGGGGCCCGATGTCGTCCTTTTGCTTCATAACCAGCGCAGGATCCGCAACAAAGAAGTCCTCCTCAGCAGGCCGGAAAACCAGATGGATATAATCCAGAATTTTACAGTGACTGTCCGGTACCTCGACAGCACTGTGAGTCTCTTTACTGTTTGGGGCAATCCACTCAGCCCAATGTCAGCTCCACAGGTTAGCTGCTGCACACACTCCTTTTTTACTTGGCTTCACTAAATGCACGGTCTCTTTATACTCCATCCGTCTCTAGACTGAAGTTCACACAGCTTGGCTGCACAGGAACGTCCTTTAGTATCTCCACACACGTCTTACACAGCACAGAACTTGCTTTCTATCTAGCCAAGATGGCAGCCGTTATAGTTTCAGTCCCTCTTCCTCATTCTTCCTGCTCACACTGAGGCAGGCTGACATCATAAGGGGCGTGTCACTTCAACACTTAACTGCTGTTTTAAAGAGCCACTATCACATTAATACACTTTCTCTATGGTAAACTTCAATGCAAATTGGTCCTATGCTGCCATCTACTGACCAAACAAATACTGCAGGCATTTACATTTATCTGTATTACTGGAATAGCATTATACATTCAATTTTAACACTGTTTACCAGGATAATGAAACTTAGACACATTACATGACTGTTTCTTACACCTACACATCCTGCATACCATCACGCTAACATCCCCTAGTGTTTCCCCCTTGGGAAAAAATTCCCACACTGCCAAGTATGGCATTTCCCCATCACCAATGCATGATGCCTGCTTGTCACTACGTTTATGAACCCATGCACTGCTAGTGTGTTCCTCACAGGTTGTCTCCCGAGTATCAGATGGTGTACCCCACCCGCATTTGGCTACAGATCCTGTTGTCTCACAGGCACGCTTCCACCCTACTTTCTCACAGTTCACCCTGCCACTCTTGCTTGCTGATGATGATGCACCCTTTTCACCCGGCTCCCACGTGCGATCAGCTACATCAGCATCTGTTAATGTTTAGCAGCTACAGTAACATTTTTACCACTGCCCATTCTTTTATAGGGCACAGGCAACTGTCAGTTGGCCATAGTGTATAACAATTGTATTGCTAACAGAAGGGATTAGCTATGATACATTTCTCTCCACTGCACAGTTATGTACAGGGCGATAAATTGCACCTGCCCGTAATACGAACACAACCTAACAGAACAGATTAGCTATGAATGTCGGTGCACTGCACAGTGGTGCACACAGCAATATATCACACCTGCCTTTAAACTGAGGCATAGTAACTGTATCAGTAAAATAAAAGATTAACTTTGAATGTCAGTGCACTAGAATGTGATGGACATGGCGATACACTCTCCCTGCAGACTCCCTGCACTCTCCCTCTCCAATATTGTTCTTTCAAACTGTTTTCAGCAACAGTGTCCTTAGTGAATGAGCGCTTGTCACGTCTCTCCCTAAACTCAGCTCAGAGGACTATGGTGGAGATTGTGCAGGATGAGGCTTTTATAGGGCTGTGACACCACAGGGGATACATATCTGCAGATTGCCTGGCTGCACGGCATTATCGTGATCTTGCGTTCCTGGGCTTCATACTTTCACTTTGTAACACGTGCAGCTACCATTTTAGGAAAAACTGATTAGTTACCACTAAACCTGAGGAAATTCGGCTTCGTTGAAATTCAATTTTTTTTTTATTCCGTTGCGAATGCTTAGTTTTGCTCAACGCTATTTGTGAATATACACATTAAAGTCAAGGGATACGTGGGCAGTCTGTGGAGACCACGGACAGAACACATCTGTGTTTATGTGTGAAAGAGGCCTAAATAAACTAAGAAAACAAAACACTGGTATTTTGAAATTGTCTTTTATTGAGTGCATTGAGCAAATATCCCCAAAAAAAAGCAAATGAACTCCTGGATTTAATAACCTCTAGACCACATATTGGCAGCAATCACCTCCACCAAATGTTTTTTGCGGCTGTAAATTGCACAATGTTGAGGAGGAATTTTGGACTATTTCTCCCTGCAAATATTTTTAATTTAAATAATATTTTGGGGATACATTGCATGCACAGCGCTGTTCATGTCATGCCACTGCACATCTCTGGGTAATGTTATAGCTCTGACTTGGCCATTCCAAAGTCTTCTTTTTCAGCCATTCTTAAGTCGATTTACTTGTGTTTTTTGGGTTATTGGTTGCTTCATCCAACATCTCTTCAGCTTGAGGTCATGGACTGCTGCCCTTACATTCTCCTGTAAATGTGATACACCTCATAGCTAACTGTTCCCTCAATGATCACAAGCTGTCCAGGCCCGGAGGCAGCAAAGTAGCCCCAAACTATAATGCTCCCTTCAATATACTTCACAGTTGGGATGAGTTTTTGATGTTAGTGTGGTGTTTCCCCCCCCCCCCCCCCCCCAAACATAGCATTGTGCACTTGGGCAAAAAAGTTCCACTTTTTTCTCATCTATCCATAGAATATTTTCTATGAACACCATTCTTGTTCAGTGTTTTTCTGACAGTGGACACATGAACACGGCATTTTGCAGTTTTTTTTTTTATCCCTTCAGGATGGCCCATTGTGCTCTTGGAGATTTATTAACAGGATGTCCATTCCCAGGGAGAGCAGCAACAGTCCTCAATTTTCTCCATTTGGAAATAATTTGTCTAGCTGTGGACTGATGTGCCCCCAGGTGGTTATCAATGCTGTTGTAGCATTTTTCATCTTCACAGATCTCTAGAACACTTCTTCTGAGGTCTTCAGAAAGTTGTTTTTAGTAAATGTACAGCTGGGTGTTAACAGTCGAGGATGCACAGTCTAAGGCCTTATGCACACGGCCGTTGCTCAGCCGTTACATGCAATTTGCGGTCCATAATGCACGGGCACTATCCATGGGGCTGCCGCAACAGATCCAGACCCATTCAACTTGAATGGGTCCGTGATCAGTCCGTACTGCAAAAAAATAGAACATAGTTCCGTGCCTCCGTTCCGCACCAAACCTTCCGGATTGCGGTGAGCACATGGCCGGTGCCTGCATATTGCGGACCCGCTTATTGCGGGCCACAATATGGGCAGGGTCGGGCAACAACGGCCATGTACATGAGGCCTAACACTGTCCAGTAAGTGCTGCTAGTGGCAGATTGTGCAGGGACACACCCCAAACCGATGACACCCAATTGTAAATTTTTTCATATACCTCTAGTAGGAATATCAGAGGAACGGCACAATATGGAGTTATAAGAAAAAAAATGCTCCAGAATTATTATTACCGTACATGGGGAATGCAAGTATTTACTAAAAGAGAAATGTCAGGAGAGGTGACAGGTCCTCTTTAAAACCGAGGTTCACTTACTTTTTCTTCCTGTATTGTGTGTTTACGCAATAGGGACTCTTGCACATGACCGTATGTATTTTGTGGTCCGCAAAAAACGGATCCACAAAAAATGCGGATGACGTCCGTGTGCATTCCGTATTTTGGGGAACAGAACAGCTGGCCCCTAATAGAACAGTCCTATCCTTGTTCGTAATGCAGACAGTAATAGGACATGTTCTATTTTTTTGCGGAACGGAAAAAAGGACATACGGAAACGGAATGCACACGGAGTAACTTTTTATTTTTTTTATTTTTGCGGACCCATTGAAATGAATGGTTCCGCATACGGTTTGCAAGAAAATGTAAAGGACACGGAAATAAAATACGTTTGTGTGCATGAGCCCTAAAAGACATGAAGAGTACACATGTTTGTTTCTTCTTCGTTTAGTTAGATTGCGCTTGTCTATAATTTTGACTTAGCTAACAATCCGACCGCACTTTTGGAGTATCCAATGCAGAAATTCAGGTCATTCCAAACTTACTTTCTCTTGCAAAAAGTACATCCTTGGCAGTGAGGGGGTTAAACCATCCTGGTTATCACTAATAGTAATAGCGTTTCTCACCAAAGTGACCAGTAGTACGTCATGGGGGTGAGCGCAAATTTTCAATCCAATGCAAAGATCATTGAAAGAGAAACAATCTTTACAGATATCGCATGTAATGAGTTATTTTCAAGCCTGTGTGCATTTTGCGAACTTCCATGTCCTGACAACGTATACATCTGAAATCTGGCGCACATTACACCTGAAATGACCAGAGATGCACCACAATTAAGAAGCATACGTCTCATCTGAAACATAGCATATCTCTAGAACAGGCATCCTCAAACTGCGGCCCTCCAGCTGTTGTAAAAGTACAACTTCCACAATGCCCTGCTGTAGGCTGATACCTGTAGGCTGTTCGGGCATGCTGGGAGTTGTAGTTTTGCAACAGCTGGAGGGCCGCAGTTTGAGGATGCCTGCTCTAGAATATGCCACCAATGTCAGATATGTGCAGGTCCCTCCTCTCATCTCCAGGATGGAAGAGGTAACTTAACTATGACTTTTCTTAAAAAAATGTACCGTCATTTCAGGGAAAACCGATTCATTATCACGAGGCATGAGGAAATTCGGCTCTGCAGCAAATTGAATTTTTCTTGAAATTTGGAGTGAAGTCCACTTCATGAACTTTGATTTGCTCAGCACTACATGGGACTGCCAAAACGTGCTGGCTTAGCTATCTCCGGCAGTCCGATAGAAATGAATGGAGCGATGGCTGTGCGTGTGCAGTGCGCTCTCTATTCATTTCCATGGGACTTCCGAAAATATTAAATAATATAAATAATTTTTGGAGCTCCCATAGAAAGGAATGGAAAGCACAACGCTCATGCATGAAGCGCTCTCCTTCACTTTCGGGGACTCGTTTCAGAGATAGGGGCAGATCCCACCTCTCGGACCCACACTTATCCCAGAACAGGCCCCCCGAAAACACAAGTGAGACCACCACTCCATTCACTGGTATGGGATTGCTGGAGATGACCAAGCCAGCGCTCCGCTATTTTTGGCAGTCCCATAGAAATGAAAGGAAGGCGGCTTCGCACGGGCAGCTGCTCTGCGCTCACTTTTCTGGAGACAGTCACCCACCTCTGGGACCTGCACCTATCTGACATTGGTGGCATATTTTAGCGATATGCCAACAGTGTCTCAGATGAGACAACCCTCATGCCAGCGCAGCACAGATTGAAGGTAATTTGTCACCACCATCTTGGACTGCAAGATAAGGAGTCCGGGTCATGAGTTTTTATTTTCCTACTGCCCCCCGTTCCCTGGCTGTTTAAAGCTGCACAGAAAGACATTGGCAGGACATGAATCCTCTCCTTTATGTTAGCGCAGACTGCGGGGAAATGGGGGCGATCTGGACACCCTATGTGTGCTAGTACTCATCAATTACTACAGATAATAGTCTAGAATCGTGGTGACAGATTCCCTTTAACACTAATGTACAAAATGTCCATCTTAATAAATCTCACCTAAAGTAAAGTATATTAGAAAGTTGCCTATCACTATTCAAGATCCAGCACGATTTGCATAAAACCAGATAACTATTTAATAAACTCCCTAATCACTAATAAATGCTGCGCTAGTAAGGTCCCTTTCACACGAGCGTGATTTCCGCGCGGGTGCAATGCGTGACGTGAACGCAAAGCACCCGCACTGAATCCTGACCCATTCATTTCAATGGGTCTGTGTACATGAGCGTTGTTTTTCACGCATCAGTTCTGCGTTGCGTGAAAATCGCAGCATGTTCTATATTCTGCGTTTTTCACGCAGCCCTGGCCCCATAGAAGTGAATGGGGCTGCGTGAAAAACGCATTGCATCCGCAAGCAAGTGCGGGTGCGGTGCGTTTTTCACTGATGGTTGCTAAGAGATGTTGTTTGTAAACATTCAGTTTTTTATCACGCGCGTGAAAAAAAACGCATCTAAACGCATTGCACCCGCGCGGAAAAAACTGAACAACTAAACGCAATCGCAGACAAAACTGACTGAACTTGCTTGCAAAATAGTGTGAGTTTCACTGAACGCACCCTGAACGCATCCTGATGAGCCAATCCGCAACGCCCGTGTGAAACCAGCCTAAAAATCCAGCTTTGCACAGACCCTACTTTCCTAGGATGTCGCCTGCCGCAGAGACGCAGATTTCTCAGTGCATAGCAGCATCACTTTCTCATGTATGACAGGGGATAATCCGATGCACATTGGGAAGGTTACAACTTTCTGTATTAATGCCAGGCATATTTTCCTCCTGCCGGCGTGCGCTACTACCACAGGCGCTGCCATCTACGTGTTCTAGATGAGAATGTATACACCAGGGTGAGTTCAAAGGCGGCGCTGAAATTGATTCCTGACACCGTTTTCATCTCTCGCTTTAGGTGAACATCTTTGCAGACCCTTCTGGTAGCACTGGGGTTAAGGGCAAGTAAAGCATTTCCTTCTATTGTCAATTGAACGAGCCATAGATCCCTCCTGTAGGGGCCCTCCCCTTTCCTCCTCTCTGTTCTTGTGACTGCTGCTACTCTCACTCTCTCCGACTGCCTTGACTGGATCTTGTGATGTTTCCAAGGAACTTTGCTGCAGGACGACATCCCTTTACTATGGTGTCCCAGCTGTAGGAACTGCCCGCCTAGGCACACACCACCGGTGAGTCTCTCCTTGCCTTCTATACGTGCCCAGCACTATGTCTTTTCTGCTGCTCCATATCCAGGCGTGCTGAAATCAATTTCCCTGTCTTGACTCATTTCCAGTGATATTTGTTGTGTTCTCGCAGAAGCCAAAAAATATATAACAAAATCGTTGTCCAACGGCCAATTTCTGGGGAAGAGATATGACAACCCACTCTCTTTCTGCACCAACCCTAAATACAATCCATATCTCGGGAAGTTTATCATGCGCCAAAAGTTTGTATAGCGTGCTTATCAGTTTCTGCAGGTTCCCAGCCCCTCCGCTGGTTATATTCCCATTGCACAACAGAAAAAAAGGTTAATTAAGTTCAGATTCTTCAGCCAAGAGGCTTTTCTGCGAGGAATTTGTTTATCTTCTTGTAAAATAATCTCACATTCCCTTAACCTGCAAGTGCTTTCTAGGAAAACCAGGCAGAGGAATTCCTCAAAACTGTATCCACCAGAACTAAATTTAGGGGATGACACTTCCAAGAATTATGATTGGGGATGATTTATGCCTTTATAGGCAAGAAACGACTGATAAGATAATAAAATCTTACACGATATTATTACACCTATTACATTATATTACATATAATACCCAATAACTAATGTACAGATAATAGAAATATTACATCTGTCCAGGGGTGCACCTCCAATGAAGGCCAGGTGAGGCAACCGCCTCAGGCAGCACCAGGTAGGGGCAAGGAGCGCTTTCATTGTATCAATGGGGTTAGGTCAAGAAATTGGCATTGGGGCGGGGGCACCGTTTCAGGCAGCAGAAAGGCTAGGTGCACCCCTGCATCTGTCCTGTTACATACTTGGTGTAACGTGCAGTAGAATAACTGGTCCATACCGCAATGTGTGTGTATTAGAGATGGATCAAATACATTCAGATCCACTGATAAAGGCAATATATACAACAGAGGTAAGTTTGACCATGTAGCAGTGTTGAATATGTTAAGCTACTACTTTTGCTGTGTGTGGATTGCGGGTAAACCTATGCAAAACAATAAAGAAAAACAGTTACTGTAAGTGACTCATTTAACTCTGCTACATATGTATAAAGTCAGTACAGTAGTGTCTTCATTGCAGATCATTTGATTGTCAACTAAACCGCCAGTCTTATTTGCTATGGGTCCTGTATGATAATTATTGCCTGCTTATTACTGTATGTAGCTCCAACATATTCTGTAGCGCTGTACAGAGGATGCACCTCCTCCGGCCCTTGACAGTAATACAGCTGACAATCTAATTGACCTGAAACGTACACAGGACAGCAGTAAACCTTCCAGGCATGGGTACTATCATTTAGAGATTGCACAGCTGATAAGATACCTACTATCTGTAGCTGATTTTGGCAGATACTTAGATGTGGTAGAGCTGAGTTTGGCATTTCACTGTTGAAATAATGAAGTCATTTTACTAGTGGTCCCATGGAAAACCAGAGATAATTCACCATAAGATCTGAACACGTCGTCATATCGTGGAGTATCATTAGTTGTGATTTTACTCAGGACTGCAGGTAAACCTACTGTATTACCATAAACCTACTGGGTTGTAACACTACACACTATTTCAGCTCTGCTACATGTCTAAGAGACTACTTACTTGATGTATCCACTTAGGATGGATATGAAGACATCGTTCTCTGAGTGATGACTGAACCACTAACATACCTGAAGTGATGGGTCTACTTGACCAAGAACAGATGGTATTTGTTATGGGTCCAACCCTGTATATTAAGAGTTTACCTGGTACTTACCTATTTCACTGCTCTCTCCTTTGACTAGGATCATGGTGTATCATCATCTGTGGTTTTACATAGGACTGCAGGTTCACGTTCTCAATTCTTATTTGAATTTGAGAGAGTGATTTGCAAGAGATAAAACTTGAAGGAGTTTAAGGGGTTCTCCAAACCTGTGCCCAAAAACCTTCTTTCAGACACTCGGAGAAGTACTTGCCCTTCCATCTCTCCGACGAATCTGCCATGTCAGCTGGGATCATGTGACCGTCCTACTGGTGCCAAACTCTTCCTCTGACGTCATGACCGGATGTGCTCTTCTTTCTTCCTGTTCAGCTGCATAATTAAGATGGAGCTGAACAAGAGTAAGAGGAGGCACAAAGTCAGAGGAAAGGCCTGTATCCCAGCCGGTGTCGCTGAATCGGTGGAACGACGGGAGGGCAAGTACTGCCCTGTCTTCTCTCCACGGGTCAGCTGAAAGTGGTCTTTTAGGCACAGGCCCGGAGGACCCCTTTACTTGCATAGTTTATAGGGTCACATGTAGAAGATGCTGATGTGAAGGAATGTGGTCCTCATCCTCAAGTCTCCATGTTGTCTCTTCTACATACATGTGCTCCCAATCTGGAACTGGAAATTTTTGAGGGTTCATAATAGTTTTTCTTGAAAAAATCAACAGTGAAGCTGGGAGAGGGGTGAGGTAATGAAGGTCTGTTTGTGGAAACGTCTTGCTAGCCCTCTGGCATTAAACACATGAGAGAGTCATAACCCAGGAGTGTGGCTTTTAAGCATCTCTGACTCATTTTTGCTGAGGAAGCAGACAATACTTATGTCAGCGAGGCGGAGTCTGTCATAAAATCACTTGTACGCGCCATGGTCTAGTTTTCATTTTTAATATCGGAAACACAGGTCTCACTGTCTGTGATCCCGATGACCAACGTTACTATGGTCTGCAAGGCAGAAAGCGTCCAATGATGTCAGATGTACAGCGGAGGCAGCAGACATACATCAGTAGCAAAATGGATGACTGTTCTCTGTGCCTCTGGCTCCCATACAAACACACACAAACCCTTTCCAAACATTATAATACTGATGAGGTCGGATTAATCCCAGCTAGCAGGAATTCACAAGCAGCAGATTTAGTCGCAGACATTTCTGTGACTGTCCCATGCCTCTGAATGGGGTTTTGAAGAAATGCTTAGATGAATCTATAGTCTTAAATAAATGGAGCTGCTTTTCAATATACCCTTAGGGATAGTACCAAATTTTGTTGACAGTGTGAGGCAAGTACACTTTTACGGGTGTACACTAAAGTCTTCTCCATCTGTGTGTTAGGAAAAAAGGGATAAGCAAATAGTATTTCTCCCATTATACTGAAATATAACCCACCCATCCTCTTTGCATATTCTTTTCCTATGAAGCATTGCTACCAAGTCACCATAAACTCCTCATCTAGAGACTTACCCAGGCACCCGTGTCGCTCCTGATCCCCTCGCTGCCACCGCTGCATATTCCCGCCACATGGATCAAAACATCCGACGATGGGTGAATCAGCTAATAGCAGGACGTGACGAGGATGAGCCTCCCTAGCATCACAGGTGACACTAGGGAGGCTCATCCCAGTCGCGGCCTGCTATTGGCTGCTCCCCCCATCGCTGGATGTTTTGAGCGACGCGGGTGCCGGGAGCAGGTAAGTATAATATATATGAGGGGCCCGGGCACTGGGGGAAATGTTTTAGACATTGGATAACCCCTTTAAGGACAGCCAGTACCTCCCCAAAGCTGGTTACAGCTGCCAAATGCCTTATTAAATTCAATTTGAATGTCACTTATTATATTCTTTTCCATTTGAATGTCACTTTATCTATTTTTGGTGTTCACTTTCCACATTGTTTTGTCACTAGGATTTTTCAGGGTTGTGGTATCCTTATGGGCAACCTTTTGAGGTCTGAAGGAGGTATGTGTGGCTATTAGGTTCCTCACCCCTCTACAAACCCCTTGGCTTCCCCACCCAGAGAGGAGCCAGATCTCGACTGAGGCTCTTGGCCAACACCTCAGGTGGAAGCCAGAGCAAGATGGGTTCTTCCTTGGCTGAAGATGGTCATTAGTCCCTGACTCTTGCAAGAGCCTTGTGGCCCGGAGGGGTGGGGAATGGGTTATGGGGGGGCATCTCTTACGGAGAGATAGATGCCCCCCCCCCCCCTTTAAGATAGATACTAGTGCACTTTTTGTGTTGCACAGGGTAAAGAAAGTAATGTTCTTAGCCTTTCAAAAAAAAAAAAAATGCCTCAAGCAATACTGCAGAGGAAGTGTATTGTTACACATCTCTCATTACAATTAGTGGTGGACCAAAGCAACTACAGTATGCAGCATAGGTGCAGGCTATATACCCAGCGTATACATTTGCTTGTAATCATCAAGCACCCCGAGTGCAACATAAACAGAGTCTAAAATGACTTGGTCTGAGTGAGACTATGACAAATATTGTAGAGGAGCTAATTTAATTAAAGAAAAAAGCTAAAATAGTGAAAGATTACCATTTATTTAAAGACAATGGGGGGGGGGGACTATCGATAGTGTTGCTATGAATGAATCTACAAAATTTGTGGAAACTGTGACAACTTCTTCAAAATCTGACATGTTAACTTTGATGTGCCTTGCTTGGCATCAGGGGCGGATTGGCCATAGACCTTCCAGGGAAATTTCCTGGTGGGCCGATGCCCAGGAGACGCCTAGACCTGCCTCACGGCCGGCCAGTGGAAGATTTTGGGGACATATTTGTGCTGCTGGCAGTATTTTGTGATGGACTGTGGTATTTGGCTCTGTTGAGGTGGTATAATGTGCCACAATATGGTATTGCTGGCCCTGGCTTCCATCAATTTGGACCCGACTACAACATGGGACCACTCTTAGTATTTTTTCCAGGGCCACTTTAAGTTCCCAGTCTGCCCCAGGCCGTCCCAGTTAGACACTTGTGCCCGATCATGGCTTACAAAGATTTACATGAATATTTTGCTTGACAAAAATTTAGCTTGTCTAAGCTGTGGTCCATTCGCAGCCACTTTCAAAACTCCAGCAATCACCCTCTGCCAGTGAACTGATCCTGTTTTTTCGGTCGCCCATAAGTTACTAAGTAACATAATTGTGAATGAATTCTATGCAATATGTTTTCATTAAAAATTATGTTTCATTGACTTAAGAGTGACCTAAAGCTAGAGCTGACCCTCCACCTGTTTACCTTTACGTTCCACCGAGGGATTAGTCATCGTATTGTGTATAATATGATTTATTTAATCATAAAAATAGAAAAGTCAAGTATTTTGCTCCTCTGGACAAATCTTTCCTCGAATCTGCGATGCCCATGAGATTTCTTAACTAGATGATTCAGTTCCCCATTCACTTCTTTACAGGGGTCTGTATCACTCAAATGTTTAATGCAAACCAGATGGGCTTGAGAACTGCAACAAACACTGCAAGGGGCCACGACTTACCTCAAGGCCATGCTGTGTGCATTCTTTATATTCCTGCTGGCGACCGGAGAAAGTCTTTCGTCTTTAATCCTGACAAAAAATGCATGTTTTCTTCATAGGCAGCTCATTTCTTCCCTTTGACAAGTTTATACATCATATTGCCATGTAGTAAATGCTCATTAGACACTATACTCATTTCCGGTTACCTTTTATACATGGCCATTTTAAAACCACACAGTTAAGCTTAAATTGGTTTCAACTTTTTGCCTTTGGTAAGTCAGCAAAAAATTAAGGTTTTTGTGGGAGAGAGTGTCTGCCAAAAAATTAAAGCAAATATCCGACTTTGAACACCCTTTAAGGGTTTAGCTATAGAATGAATCTACGATAAAGTTCAGTAACTTTGCAGATATTTTGCCTTACTTAGCTCGTGCTGATCCCTGGTTACTGGAGATAAGCAGATTGCTTTGATTCAAATCGTTTTCGGCTCAAATTTTCCCTAAATTTGGGTTGAAACCAAATCTGAATATTTGCCTAATTGATTCGGGCAAAAAAAGGCATCAACCATTTTTCAGATCGGAAAACAGGAAAGATCCTGGCAGTTGTATACATACAGGCTGGCATTTTCTGCCAAAAAATGAAAATTTAACTATTAACTAATAACTATTTAAAAAACGAAATTTAAAAATTCTCACAGTGCACTGTGCCTTTAAAGAGGCTTTTTGTTACCACCAATAGCCATCCATTTACCCATGGCTATGTATGTCGCTGTCACTTTGACATTACTAATGCAGTCTTGGTGTTAAAAAGATGGAAAGGGGGTACATAGAGTCCTAGGAGACACCACCTCTCAGGCCAATTGGGGGACTTTCAGGTCAAATTTATTACTGACCCAAAATAATATGGCTAATTGATGTAGCCCAATCAAATCCAAATCAAGAAATTAGCTCATTGCTACTACTTACAACTCATATTATGGTCCAGAGCTGCATTCACAGTACCGCTCGTCATCCCTGGAAACAGACGACAAGCCTGCAGTCAGACACATCTGTAACAGCATAACAGACCTCCTATTCTATATATCTGTGATGGCTAACCTCCGGCACTCCAGCTGTGGTAAAGCTACAACTCCCAAGATGTACACTTGCTTGGCTGTTCTCAGAACTCCATAGAAATGAATGGAGCATGCTGGGAATCGTAGTTTCACCACAGCTGGAGTGCCGGAGATTAGCCATCACTGCTATTTACTGTAGCAGTCAGAGTAGGTGAAGATTACAGCTCCGAAGCCTGCAGAATTCAAAATGTAGTCTCTAAACTATAAAAAAAATTGTATCAGTACAAGAAAAGTAAATCAGTGTGTTCATGAAGATTTTGCTGTTTTAGGCGATTCATACTATGATTAAATACAACAAAAATAAAAATTCTCACTTGCTCCATTGGATCATGTGTCACTTTGGGCTAGGTTCACCTCACATTTTTCCCATCCGTTTAACGTATGCAAAAAATGTATACGTTAAACGGATTCCTCAGACTGATGCCATACAGTGGCATCCGTTCACCATAGAGTTACATTGTTAAAAATAAAATATCAGTTTTTTTTTTACTGTACTGTGCAGGATACAAGAACATGGTGTGCTGTGTTTTTATATGTTTTTTTGTAACGTATACATCAAACGGAGGCATATAACGTGATGTGAATGCTTACAGGTTCTCTTCCAGGAGCATTGCATCTAGGGCAGAATATCTCCAACGAACAACACATACTAATGATAGCCTGTACCAGATGTCCATCACCTCCTGCACGCAGCTCTGTCAGATTGTGCATGAAGTTAGCAGTGGGTAGAAATTGTGAAATTGCCTCAAATTTATCAAAATTCTGTTAGCGGCATGACAGATTTGGGGCTTCTCAGTAGGCATGTTAGACCCAGTTTTTTTCCTACGGGATGGCATTAATGGTGCATTTTATTAAATTGGAGGCATTTGGATTGCATCATCCCTTGTCCATTTTGTAGCCACTTTTCAATTGGTTGATGTAGGAGTAAAAAAGAGTCTAAAACGCCATATTTTTCAATGCATTTACAAGACACTTTTATAAGCACACCGCAAGCTCCTTTCCATTCTGTCTGCCATAGTTCCCCCCCTACCAGACGGACAAACATTGTTGATCTCTGGTGCTTAGTACAATCAGACAGCACTCCAAATGATGTGATGAAATAATTAGTGAATTTTATTCAGCTGGACATGATGCACAACAATTTAAGGTAACGTTTCGGGCTAAACAGTAGCCCTTCATCAGGCCCAGTCATGCCCACATGAGAGGAACACCGGCACCAATCTCTGGTGTCACACTTCATATCTCAGTAATGGAAAACTGGTAAAAATTAGCAACCAGTTATGCCATTAGTAAAATGGTTTCATAATACTCTGTGTACGTCCATCTGCAGGCTCCACGCTGGTTCCCAGTAAGTGACGGCCTTTATTTACTGGTGTATTTACGGCACATGCCCATTTTTCATATTTGTTTGGTTTTCCTGCTCGGAGCACAAAGATTAATTATGATTCAATGGCTTTAGTAATAACTCATTGCATAAGGGCCGCTGATGAATGAGGTTTGGAGAGTTGTTTCGGGGCTGATTTCGCTTCTCGCTATGACTTTTGCCTACAAGTGGTAACAATTATAAGAAGACTCAGCAGCGCAGTATAGGAGGATGTTTAATTCCCGGATGGTGATAAATTATGTGTATGTATTCACAACGCTTTCATATTAAATCACTTCATTATAAAGTGATTGATTCTGCATGGGTTGCTTAATACAATGACTTAAAGCCAACGTGGTGCCCAATCTGTGATGCCGTAGTCCATAGCAATCAGGCAGACACTTGCTTTCATCAGTCTTCCTAGTTGCAGATGAAGCAAACCTAAATGCTGATTGGTTTTTATGGGTCACCGTATTGTGCTAATCTTCATGAGGCTCCAATTACCCCCCCCCCCCCCATGCACTTCCCAAGGCACCAATGAAGCTGTCATACTCCTGCATCCCATAAGAATATCATCTAAATGAATTGCATAGAAGAAAAACATGGAGAAAGTTTGCCCTTGATCTGTGGTTTCTATAAAAAGGTGGTTTAGTTTTGGTATTAAAAATCTAAAAGTGATATTAGATTATATAATTTGGATGTAAATTAATGTTATGCAGTGAGTACTGCATAGGTGAATGAACATGTCTCATCCATGGGTAGAGGTGAGCACATTCATTAAAGGGCAGATTTGCACCTATGACACTGGCTGACCTGTTCCATGTACACTCGGCAGCTGAGAAAAATGATGTTTTATTATATGCAAATGAGCCTCTAGGAGCAATGGGGGTGTTGCCGTTACACCTAGAAGCTCTGCTCTTTCTGCAACTGCTGCCCCCTCTGCACTTTAATTGACAGGACCAGGCAGTGAAAATGCCCCAATACCTTGTCCTGGTAATCAATGGAGAGGGTGCAGCAGTTGCAGCCTCTACGTGTAACAGCAACGCCCCCATTGCTCCTAGAGGCTCATTTGCATATATAAAAACTTCATATTTCTCAGCAGTGCGGGCGCATATGAACATGGAACCAACACAGATGTCTTCAGCTGCCAAGTGCACATGGAACAGGTCGGCCAGTTTCATAGGGGCAAATCTGCCACCCTTTAAAATTCCTTTAGGGTCTTAATCGACTAAATGAGATGCCTGAATAAATTCAACCAGAATTACAAGTGCCCGGATTGCCTGCAAATATCTCTCTCTCTCTTTTGAAATAACAAAATTTGAATTGATTAATTTTCTTATCTTTATCATGGGTCCTCTTCTTTGAAAATAATTGATTGATGTATAGTTTTCTTGGAAAAGATTCAGTAAAACTTGTAATTATTAAAAGAAAAATGAAAAAATGTATGCTTTGAAGTCCAATGTGCGGTTCTACTCGTTGATTTCCTAATTTCGTTCCCTATACGAGGAACCTCCTACTGGACTCCTAAGCATAGAATGAGCCAGGGAATTAACCCTTTCCTGACCAGGCGATTTTCCATTTTTGGGTTTTTTACTCCCGGTCTTCATTCAAATAGTCATATGAGGACTTGTTTTTTGTGCTACAAGTTGTACTTTCTAATGGCACCATTTAATATTGCATAATATTGCAAAATTCCAAATTAGGTAGAATGGGAAAAAAATGATATTCCACCACAGTTTTAATGGTTTTGTTTTTGTGGCGTTCCCTATATGGTAAAACTGAATTGTTACCTTCATTCTTCAGGCCAGTGCGATTACAACGATACCACATTTATATAGTTTTTCTTATTTTTCTTATGTCTTAATACTAAAACAAAATACAAACTTTGGAAACAAATATTTTTTTTCATAGCCATACTCTGACTTCAATAACTTTTTTGCTGTTATTTCTATGGAGAAGTGTGAGGGCTCTTTTTTTTAGATAATTATGTATCCAGCTGGCGGCCATGAGGAGGGCTTGGGTGGCCCACTGGGTCACGGCCAGTCTGCCCTGATAATGCAGTAGCCCGGAGAGGGGGCAGTACAAAGTAACACCTTGTCAATGTTTCTTATGGCTAGCTTTCCATGTGCCTGGTTTCCAGCAGACGGCATAGGTCTGGCAGAGTCCTAGAGACAAAAATGGAACTTACCATTTCATTATTTTTTCCCCCTTTGAGCAGAATTGGTCTAGCCCAATTTTCCACTTAGGGAGGAGGTTTCAGGAAGTTGAGTTAGTTACAGTTGGACTCTTAAGGGACAAGACATGGTGCAGCGAGGGGATGTGTTGCTGCAGGAGCCTGGAAAGCAGCTCCTAGAGCACCACGCTCCTTGCTTTTGACTGAACTATAGACTTTATCTACATTAGAGGGAAAACAGACAATAGACACCCTACTCATTGAATAGATAAGAGACTTTATCCAGATAGGAACCAAGAGAAGCATTTGGGCCAACTACCGCCACCTTGCACCCTGCTGTGAAGTGAATTCCAGCCAAGTAAAGAAATGTTTTTTTTTTAAATTACATTCAGTAAACTACGTTAACGTTTCCCAGTCTGGACTTCTTTGTCTACTTCAACTGAATTATTACAATGAGTGCCCCAGGGAGCCCCAGTATATTCATGCTGAGGTCTGCGAATGGTATAATATAGCCTAATGTAGAGTCCTTGTGTCACGGTGGTCCCACCTCATGCTGCCACTTCCTGGGGGTCGTCCATTGCAATAAGTGAGTTGAAGCAAAGAAATCCAGACTGGGAAACTTGCAATGTAGTTTACTGAATAAACTTGGTAATACACAAAAGAAAATTCTTTACCTGGCTGGAATTCACTTCACTTGGTACCAGCAGGGTGCAAGGTGGTCGGTTCTCTAGTGGTTGCCCTGCAGTGATGGCAACACATAAATAATTCACATGACAACCAATCACCGGTTTAAAGGAGTTCTCTGAAATGTTGATATTGATCACATCAGTTGGGTCCACCTCCCAGCACCTACTGTACAAAGAAGCTGTGTAGCTTCATGAGCACTTAGGCCTCTTTCTAGGCCATGTAACATCACATCCATTGGTCACATGGTCCAGGCGCAGCTCAGTCCCATTTAAGTGAATAGGATTTATTTTATTTATTTTATGCACTTATACAGTGCTACTATATTCTGCAGCACTTTACAGACATTAGCAACCAACTGTCCTCAATGGGGCTCATAATCTAAGGTCCCTATCAGTATGTCTTTGGAGTGTGAAAGGAAACCGGAGTACCCAGAGGAAACCCACGCAAACACAGGGAGAACATACAAACTCCATGAAGATGTTGTCCTTGGTCAGATTTGAACCTAGATGTTGTCCTTGGTCAGATTTGCTAACCACTGAGCCACCGTGCTGCCCATTGAGTTGAAATACCAAGCACAGCCACTATCCAATGGATGGCTCTGTGATTGGTAAGCTCTAGAGAGGCAGTGGTGCTGACCAGAGGTTATCATCAGGGGTGCCAGCTGTCGGACCCCCACCGGTCTTATATTAATGAGCTATGCTGAGGATAAGCCATCAATATGAAAATCCTGGAGATACAATGACCACTTTTCTCATTAAGTTTCTGATTCCTGGTAATACCCTGTTCTCGTATATTAATAATATTACTTCTTTACTGCAAGTTCAGAAAGAATTGGAAGGATGCAGACCAACACAAAAGAATCTTTCAAGTACATCCAGGCGTTTCATGAGATACAAGATTGGCAGGGAATGCTAGAGCAGAGGTCATGTTCTGAAGGACATATGAGAAACTAATACAGAAGGCAAAAACCCCTTTCATCCATAGTGCATGGGAAACGCATCAAATATAAGGCAATGGAATATTGTTTATGCTACAATAAGTACGGCTTATTTATGGCTCTACTTAGGTTTTTCCTTACAGATCTCCTTCTCCTGAACATCTAGATTTTTCTAATAAATTAATGCCAGTTTTATGGCACACAAAAGTAGCAATTTTTTTGTAGGCAGCATTTTGAGATTTTCCACCACTCATTCCAGTTTTTAAAAAACAGTATAGGGGAAGCCCGTCACATTTAACATACAAGTATTTTAGGAAATTATGGATTTCAGTTTTTGGCACAGCACCAGAAGGTACACATTTATTAAGAGGGGTATGCCTTTTCATAAATTTAGCACATCTTGCTCCATCAGTTTTTTTTAGACTGGTGTATGAAATGGCAATCTTTCATAAATGTGCCCCTATGTTTGTAGCAATTTTCTAACAACTGTGCCAAAAATGCGAAATTTCAAAGATATCAATGGTTTTATAACGTCTTGGGCTGCCTTTTCCACAGCTCATCACACACCTAAATACAGTAGCAATCCTCATCTTAATCCTTAAAGGAGTATTCCCATCTCAGACAATGGGGGCATATCACTAGGATATGCCCCCATTGTCTGATAGGTGCAGATCCCTGAGGTGAAGGCGAAGCCTAACACAAGGCCGGCAAAGTGGTGGCAGGCGGTGCTGGGTCTGGCCACCATTAAGCCTTCCTATTGGGCCGCCAAAAATAGCCAAGTGGCACGCATACGAGCTCTAGCCTTAGATTGTTCTATCTTATTCATTTCAGTATTTTCTTAACTTCATGGTATGATACACACTGATAATATACTCTATCTGGTGGGTATGCTGTCCCCTCAGATGGATTGGCACAGCTTTCACTACAGTATATCATTGACCTCTATCTAGACTGCTTCATGTTTCCATATCCATTCCTAAAGCATTAGCTAACCGTTTATGTGCTTTGAGTCTAATTTATGACATTAGAATCATGACTGACTTCTCTTCATACTAGATCCATGACAGGTATGACAGATCTGTTCAGTGAGCTACGTATAATGGGTCTGTCAGGTTTCCATTGTGGTTCTGGTATGAGTGCTCTGTTCTTACCTTTAAAAATACTGGAACCAGACAGTGGAAACCTAAAATAGTAATGGTCCCCGTACATATTAGTCTATTGATAGATGAAGGTTTATGTACACATAAATGTTTTTGTCATGTGTCTTGATGACATAAACAGCTTGAAATGCTTCTCTCCAGACATAGACTACCTGCACTCCTCTGTCTTGGGCTTGGCCTTTAGTGTGAATTTGTGCCAAGTGTATGATACAAGAACGGATCATTTCCGATGCTACTAATGCAAATTGCTAAAATGGAACCTTTTTTATATGTTAACAGATCATTTTGATCACAGTGCAATATATGGTAATAGATTATCATATGGAACTGTACCTCTACCTGCCTTTGGTGATATTAAGCACTATCTTGCCTTATGTCCATCATGCCGGTTAGTGGACTGGTCATCATTATTTGTGAATATGGTGCTGGCTATCCCATAATGTTAATGCAGTTTGAATGGAATGTGCCATGGTGCTTCAACTTTGTCATATAGGGCCTGATTCCAGGAACCACATAGAGTGGCATGAAAAAGTTTGGGCACTCCTGGTCAAAATTACTTTTACTGAGAACAGATAAGCAAGTTCAATATGAAATGATCTCCAAAAGGCAAAAAGTTAAAATTAAAATTTTCAAAATAACAAAAAATCAAAAGGGCCCAAAACAAAACTTTGGGCACTCTGCATGCTTAGTACCTAGTAGCACCCCCTTTGGCAAGTATCACAGCTTGTAAATGCTTTTTGTACCCAGAAAATAGTCTTTCATTCATTCTTCCTTGCAAAAGTCTTCCAGTTCTCTGAGATTCTTGCTCGCTTGAGGTCTATTCAGAGATTTTCAGTTGATGTTCAGATCAGGGGACTGCGAGGGCCATGGTAAAACCTTCAGCTTGCTCTTTTTCAGGTAGTCTATTGTGGATTTTAATGTTCCTGGTACAATTGGCTGCAACACAATTCTGTGCCCTTTTTTCTCCACACATGCCTTTGCACATTGTGGCCAAAGAGTTCTATTTTAACCTCATCAGTCCACAGAACTTGTTTTTAAAATGCATCAGGCTTGTTTAGATGTTTTATTGTAATCTTATGACGCTAAATGTTGTGGTGAGGACACAGAAGACTGCTGATGACTCTTCCATGAAGGCCATATTTGTGGAGATAGTGCTTAATATCACCAAAGGCAGGTAGAGGCTATATCCTCTTATAACCTTCTCCTGCTTTGTGGGACTCAACCCTTTTCATTTTCAGATTGTTAGGCAGCTGCTTAGAAGAACCCATGACCTGTTTTTTGGGACAAGGTTACAGGAGTCTAGGTATTTATATAGCTATGAAATTTGCGTCACCTGGCCTTTCCTAACGAAGATTGTGAACAAGCCTTAACCTTAACAAGCTATTTAAGGTCTGAGACCTCAGTCAAAGTTATCTGAACGCTCAAATTTCATTGGTTTTACTGTTTACTTTTGCAAGGCACTCCTTTCCTTTTTTTCACTCTAGATTGTACAAAACAAAAACAATATACTGATATTACTTAAAATGTCTTTAACTTAATGCCTTTTGGAGATCATTTCATATTTAACTTGCTTAATTGTTCACAGTAACACTAATTTTGGCCAGGGGTGCCCAACTTTTGCATGCCACTGGAAGAGGACTTTGCATACAGTATTTGTACAGAGATCCAAATGAATGTATTATCGGTACATTTCAGCTGAAGAACCAAGCTCAAACAGAAACTACATTAGACAGATGTGTTTTCTTAGTTTCGGGATTATCAGAACAGCTATAGAACCCATATAAGTTATTGTGACTATAAGACCCTGTTTGTGTATTCAAGCTAGTTTTTGCATATCTCACTGGGATCATATCTCCTGGCCAAACAAAGCTTATACATATTTTTCTGCTCTTTCACAACTATTTGGGAACTGTATTTTTAAACATACCTCAAATGGGTGTATTACAATATAACTTAATTCCTCAGTCTCTGGCATCTGAGTGATGTTAATGTTCCACTAAATAACAGAGTGTGCCTAAAAAAATATGAAATCACTAGCATTAATGCTATGAAAAAGTCAATGCGACAGGAAAACACAGCGCACAGTGGTCCTGGTGGTTAAGCTGCGGCTGCATCTCATCCAGCTGTTTCCAGGGGTTTAATTTTGTGCAGCTGGGGTGACCTCACCACTCTCCGAATCCCTGGAGGACTAGAAAAAAACATAATCTACCAGCACAGAGCCAGCAGCTTGAAATGCGCAAATGAAGATCCAGAAATCTACGCACACATTTCCCAGCCCTTGACACATACTTTAAAAGTTTCTCCATGTTGTTCATTGCTTTGTAGCAGATTTCAGATTTTCAGCAGAAAAGGATATAACTTTGTAAAAAAAAAAAGAGTTGAGACTTAATATGCTCTATTTTAGTATATTACACCACAATTCAAATGTAGAATTCTAACAATCCTTTTGCACAGGCCAACAATTTGACCAATTATTGTAAAAATTGGTGCTGGCAATCAACTGATGAATGGGAAAATGCTAATTCATCAGGTGATCATGTCTTTTGGACGGCACCTAAAAATAGTCTCTATGCAAAATCAGATTATGTAAACAAGCATCTGCTGCTCAGAAACAAAGTACTTGTATGCGATTGCTTGTCTCCTTACAGAGGAGGTGATTGCTGCATGTAAAGGCAGCTCTCATCTTCTTAGCAGTCAGGTAATTATCGGAAACCTTTTGTTCATTCCTGATATTTTCCTGCTAAATTGTTCTCTATAATAGTCAAGCAATAGTTGGTATAAAGTTAGAGAAAAGTGTCCACATTTATCATCCAGGCTGTGCCACTGTGATAAATCTGGCATAGGTCTAGATAGCCTCTTTATCACCTACTGGATTAGCAAATCTGCCCCAGCATTTTGTCTAGTGGGCTCCACTAATGTTAATTCTAGGATTTTGTCACCAAAAAATGTTTCTCCAGAGGTTTACAGATTCTGCCGTAAAGAAAATTTTTCATCACTTTACCTGACGCCCTTAAAACATTTATTAGAATAACATCATCATTCTGAAAATACTCTTGCATGTTTTGAGCATAGTGGTCCAGATTTACTAATCCTGAAGATAATGTAAGCTTAGACCGGCTGTCTAAACCTGCACTGGATTTAGCACAGGGACTCAGGCTGGATGATAAATCTGGTGGAGGGATAGACATTTTTCTTTGTCTCTATACTAATTATGGGTTGGCTTACCTTGAGATAGATTTTTATGTTATAATTGTGGTGCAGTTTTGGTACAAAACGACAGATCTTAGGCCTGACCTTCCTGTGGAGCTCCAGCCTTCCTTTGTGCTAAACCCTTCCCCCTTTTTGAGCATGTCAGAAAAAAGTGTAGAAACCTTAGATGTGCCATATTGTGTCACTTTTTAGACAGATATTTGCATAGGCCCGCTCACCACGTCAAGGTGACCTCTTTCAAGTGGGTCCTAGGGATAAGCGAATTAATTTGTCACAAATAGAATTTGTTACAAGTTTCCAAAAAAAAGATTCTAATTTTGGTGAATCCGAAACTTTTAGGATTCATCTCATACAAATAGTTCAAAATAGCAGGTTGGATAAATTTGGTTGAATTCATGAGAAGTCAATTAAACCAAATCAGACCCAAAAATGGAAATTCGTTCATTTATAGTGGGTTCCTTCACCTGAGTGCAGCACCACATGGCAACCACCGCAGCACAGAACCTGCAGCAAGACCCAGCAGGCCAACAACACCCCTTCTGTCAAGCTGAGCCCCCTTGGCACTGGTCCACACTACTCCACAGGCACAGCACTGACAATATCAGTTGCCATTCTGCACTGAACCATTTGAACAGATCTCAAAAGTTCACCTTTCCATGTGGTGTCAGAATCCAGACAGAGATTAAGTAGGTATTAAACCCTTAGGCGATCTCATACTAATTAAAAACATAAGTTGAATGGGAGGGGTGCTGATACCATGAAAAAACAACCAATTCATCACATCAAGGTGGTCTCTTTCGAGTGGGTCTTGACAAAAAATTGGCCTACACATTTTGATCAAAATGTATATAAAGGGCCTTAGGTAAATCTTTATAAATTACGTTTAACAGCAATAGATCAATGCATAGGATGTGGAAGTACTATGCATGTCTTCTAATATACAGTTTACTATGTGAACTATCTTGCCAGCTTTGTGTAGCTTGTATCTGGCTGTAACTAAGAATGCTTTGCTGCAAATGCAATGTAGAAATCAACTTCTTGTGCAGTCACTGAAGATGCCAACTGTGTGCAATGTCTAGGATGAACTGGTCTTCTTATGCATATACTCTTTAGGGGTAAGGGAGAAAGAGAATGAACCTGGTTGTGTGCTACCATATTTTATCTGATAATTATGTAGAAAGCCAGTGTCTGATCACCGCTCACCCTTAGTGTGCATCATACTGGTGGTGTGGGAAATGTTCCTGGCCATGTCAACTTTATAGCATATGGATTTGACTGGTCTGGTGTACAATTGTTGGGGTTCAAAAAATGTCCCCAGTACAAAGTTAGCATCACATGTGCAGTCACTCTCCATTATAGTCCTTAGGATTCATTATATATTCTTATCTTAATATAATTCAGTTATCTGTTTGCATGTTCCAGTGGTATACTATATGCACATATATGTGACATATGTTTCAGCTACTATATCTAAAAGAAAAAAGCATACTGACCGACACTCCTAGATATGGCTGGACAGTCCCTAATTTCTTCTGCTGTACCGGGAGTGCTGTGGCATGTCCTGCTCTCAACTGTATCTGCAAATGGCCTAAATCCATACCAGCTTGGGAGATGTTGCATGGCCTGCTGGAGGAAGCGCCAAACTTATGTAGTGGCTTGTGCCACCACTTATCTTTGGCGCTTCCTCCAGGAGTGCGGGGAAACCGCTGGTCTTAATAAATGACCCCCATATCTATCAAATTCATTAAAGGACAAAAGAAATCTGAGCGACAGTATATGATACGGTATATACAGTATTTCCTGGTGACAAAGCTTTTTATGTTATACAGTTCTGATTAAATTGTGATATTGAGGCCAGTGCAGATAGACGCTCATTTATTTGATCATGACAGTAATGAAAGTAAAGAAAGAAACGTGATAAATGCAAAAATCTAACTATTTAACTGCTGGCCAAGCTTCATGATAGGTGACACTCCTACTTATGCCACAAACCTACTCTGTTTCGGTGGTTGTAAATCTCCTTTTTCAGATTTTGACCTGACAATTTAATTAGTGTGAGTATTTTTTTTTTCATATGTTTTTATAAATTTTTCAACAACATAGATAAACAAACCAAATTAATACATTTAGTCAAAAAATTGTGTTAGTATGAACATACAAGACATACTGTATAGATAATCATTACGTCCCTGATAACAGACAGACCACTATTATAAGTCAATGGGGTCCGTCGGGAGCTGTACTTATTCTTCGGTGGAACAGAAAAACAAAACTTGACGGAAGTATGAATAGAGCATAATCTCATGCTGCACTGTTAATCTGTAGTTCGATCGACAGAATTATTATCACATGTAAGACTATCTATACATCTGATACAGACAGCATATCAGCTACTCAAGTCAGATTATGATAAGAATGTGGGGGGTTTTTTGGTATGGTTTTTGTCTTTCTTCTTTTCGCAAATGCAGTATACTGGAACTCTTGGTGTTTTTTTCAGGTGTTTGGACAACAGGCGAAAAACACCATGAAGTTAGCACTAGTGGTTAGACACACTGTATTAAAAAATGTCAAAAAAAGGCCACAAAAATTCTGGCATCCCTTAAGCTGTTTTCCCCTCTGCGGGCTTCATCTTTCATTCTCAGAGCTGTTGCGGGGAGACTAGTTGTGATCATGTCTGCCCATAGAGAAAGCTGATTCTTCTTCCTGAGTCTCTGCTACTCACTCAGAATCACTCAGAAGCACCCTATAGGCCATACAAGAGGACTAAGTACTGAACAGTACAAATATAAATAAAGCACTTGGGGTAAGATAAAACACTATTAGCTATTAAATCTGTTAAATCATGTCTATTTGCTTGGTTCTCCTCCATGCCTCCTTACTTTTAAAAAGCCTGTTAAGGGACAAGATCAGTGAGACACATTGCACGCCGCAACAAGTTTTTCACACTTAATCCTACCTAGTCACCTTTGTATGCTCATGAAGTAGTTATGTCCCCTTAGTAGCCCACAAAGTACAGTTATACACTCTTATTGCCCACTTAGGGGCCCCACACAGTAGTTTTGTCCCCTCAGTGCTCCTTCACAGTAAGAATGCCCTGTAAGTGCCCCCACAGAATAGTTATGCCACCCTTCTCACCGTAAAATGCTTCCTTAATGCCCCCTCAGTAGTTATGCCACTTTAGATCGCCACAGAGTAGTTATACCACCTTTGTACCCACTAACAGTATAAATGATCTCTTAGGCCTCTTGCACACAAATGTTTTTTTTTTTTTCCGTTTCCGTTTTTTGCGTTCCATATAGGGACCATATACGGAACCATTCATTTCAATGGATCCGCAAAAAAAAAATGAAGGTACTCCGTTCCGTTCAACGATAGAACATATCCTATTATTGTCCGCATTACAGACAAGGATAGTACTGTTCTATCAGGGGCCAGCTATTCCGTTCCGCACAAAACGGAATGCACACGGACGTCATCCATATTTTTTGCGGATCTGTCTTTTGCTGACTGCAAAATACTGAAAAAGCCATATGGTCATGTGCAAGAGGCCTTAGTGCCCCTAAACAGTAGTTATGGCCCCTTAGTGCTCACACACAGTAGCAATGCCCCCTCAGTGCTCCCTCACATTAGTTATTGCCCCTTAATGCACTGTCACACTAAGAATGACTCCTCCCAATAGTGCTGTCCCCTAAGTACCCACTCACAATCGTGCTGCTCGCTTAGTGCCCCCCTTACAATAGTGCTGCCCCTAAAGTTTGAATAAGATAAAAAATTAATACCTAGCTCCCTTCCCCAATGAAGAGAGCAAATCATTGGCAGGCCTGTGCTCTCTCTTGCTCAAGTCAGCAGGCACCATGACGTCACTGCATTGCACTTGCCTGATGTGGAGTGCACAGGCTAGCGAATGGTGGAGTGCTTCACTACTGTATTCAACTGTACATGCATCCTCGGGACACAGCTACAGTTGAAATCAGGACATTCCACAGCCCTCCCAGGACTGTGGGACAGCTGCTGAAATCCGAGATGATTTGGAGGTATGCCTTCTCCTTCCACCTCTCTGCCTCTCTCCATGATGTAATATGATCCTTCAGTGAGCAGGTTGCCCATCTTGGTTTTAGTTAGACGGATTTATCACAATTTTCAGAGAGAATGTTAATTTAGAAAAGGAAGTAGAAAACAGCTTATAATTCTAGCACAAGGCTTTTTTTTCTCTGATAAGATATATTACAAAGTTTCTTATATTTGTCTGTACTATCGATTTATGCAAAGTTGTGTGAAAGTGCAGTGATAATTTAACTAATGTGTTGTTCTCGAAAGAATTGCAAACTTGTACTAATTCAGCAATTTTCAAAAAAAGGGTAAATTCCACTAAGCTTTGCTGAGTTGTAAGTCTGTTTCTTCCTTACTAATTAATTAATTTATACAAAACTATGGCTATACATTAACTGAAGATAGGTAGGAGTAGTATTTCTCAGGGGAGATATAGAAGCAATTGTGCACATGGCTGCTCAGACATGCCAAAGTACTAATTATGTTTATATCATTCCAGCCTTGTTTCCTTTGTTTTTCAAAACTATTGTCTACATGAGATATACAAGGTTATGGTCTGGACAAGAGGAGGAAGGAATGAGGAGTTCAAAAGTACAAGATGAATGCTGATGCTGATGAAGCATTTCTTAAATCTGATATTGTAACTTTTAGTATATGACACGTTCCACCACAGTTTTGGCATGTACAGTAAATTCTGAAAAATTCTATAAAAAATAACATGAGACAACATTACCATGCGTTACATGGCCATATTATTGTACTGTGGTGCAGATATGACAGGCATATACTCCATAGACGTATAGTGATGCCCCCTCCCAATCGTTTGGCCCATGAGAGGATACAGAACTCCAAGGTGTCTTCACATATTCTTTAATATTGGTAGGATTGGTAGTAGTGTTCTTTATGTCTCATCATACACAGATCACTTGTTAAAGAGCAAGGATTAGTATGTGCTGTATCTATAAATTCTAGTGTTGAGCGAATTGATCCGGATGAAGTGGAATTCAATCCGAATTTCAAGGGAAATTTCCTCATGCTTCGTGGTAGTGAATCGATTTTCCCTGAATGGTGGTAAAAAAATAAAATAAATCATACTTACCCTCATCCATTTGATTGAGAAGAACCGTTTACCTCCACCTTGATTTGAACATCTCGTATGAAATCGTGTACGCTGTGATGTATGAGTCACCATGCCGGCTGACGTAATGACATCATCACGGGCCGCTCAACATTTTGCCCCAGCTCTTCACAATAAAATGGATGAGGGTAATTATGAGTTTATGATTTTTTAGATTATTTTACACTGCCGTAATCAGCTATAAACGCAGCATCCGAGGGGTACAATGACGGGGAGCGGCGCTATCGCAGCTCCTTGTCATTGCACCCACTACTTACAAGCAAATGCGCGTTTTGACAAAGTAATTCGTCATGAAGCAAATTTTTTAGCAAAATCCGGCGAAGTAGTTGAATCTAATTTTTTTATACTTCGCTGATCACTAATCATTACCATTCACAATACATTTTGTAGAATTTGGGGTGTATTTATTAGTCATGAGCGGCAGAGGCTATATTTGAATTTGTGATACTTCACAGATATTTTGTAGAATATTCGCCATATATTCCCGAATTCGAGAATTCGAGATTATTTTATTGAATGCGAAAAATCAGCAATGTAAAAATCACGTAATGCGAATTCGTAACATGAAATGCAGGCGTGGGTCACTTTGGCTACATTTTTCAAGCTGCTAGAAGTTTCATGAGTTTCTCCTGAGACTGGAGAAAATGGTTGGCACAGCAGAACATTACAATAGCTTTATATGCAGACAGAGTCAAGTGCTCCAATATATTAGCGATTACGCTAATCGGCAGTGATTAGAATATTTTTTCGCACTACGTGCAACTTCACATTTTAGCAGGTCTGACTACAGATTACCGATTGGTGCACTAAGTATTGTTGTCAACTTGACTTTGCTTCCTTCTCTTTGGCCCACAAGCAAGAAGCAGAAAGGAATCATGTGTTCAGATGGAATAAAATGCTGAATATTCGATATAATGAATATATAGCACTATATTCTAAATATTCGCAAATTCTTGAAGTGGCAATATTCGCTATAAAAATTCGCTATTCGAATATTCGCGCTAAACACTAGTATTTATGAGGTTATGCACTAGCTGCGGGAATGGATTCTATCTTGTATATAAATAAGCAAAGTTCCCTGTAAAGGCTTTAACAATTGTCCTATCAGTACCCTATTAGGGCATATGGTTGTGGTTGAGGTAGGTCTTCCACTTGGGACCACTCAATTTCAGAAGGTTTAATGGTGAGACAACCTCTTCGATGGAAAACATAACAGGACCTGATGAAGAATAGAGGGAACAGAGAAACAAGAGGAGAGCGGGATGCAAGGGCAGAAGTAGAATGAGAACTACCCCATTGCACCATCACTACAGTTTTGGTTGGCTCAGTGATGTGTGCAACAGATTTTCAAAGTTAAAATACAATATTAAAAATACAATGTAATAATAGAATAATACCATATAATATACTAAAATGAGGTGTATTAAAGAGAATGGACCCAGTCTAATGTTACACAATTCTAATGTTTTTATTGTTTGGATCATTGATATCAATCAATCATGATGTAATTTTCCGTATATATAAAACCATTGGCTTCGTAAAACAATTTGTCCCTCCAACTGGACAGAGAAGGATCACGTCATCTGCTGAGTGTAACGTAGTGCCATAACTTATTCTGCAAAATATTGCTGAACTCACGCGTTGACAGGACTGTTTCTTGCAGTAAGCAGAGCACAATTAGACTCTGCTCCTAAGTAATGAGGTTCATTAATCAGCGTCCTTGACATTTCACCACACTATATTCTTTAAGAGGCACAGCGAGTGGTGAAATTGCTGCTCAGTGTGAAGATGGTGCAGAACTACATGGACGTCTTTGTTGCTGTTTGTTGATTTATTTCATTTGGCATTCAACGGGATGAACATATTTCATTTAAAGGGTCACTAACTTTTCAAAAAACTTTTGATATGTCATAGAGAGATATCAAAAGTTTAGATCGGTGGGGGTCTGAGCGCTGAGACCCCCACCAATGCTTAGAACGAGGGCACAGAAGCACACTCTCTTCTCTCTGCACGAGATGGGCTCTATAGAAGTCTCAATTGCGTCCTCTGCAGCGAGGATAGAATGAGTGCTATGCATGTGCTTCTCTCCCCTCTAGGGATCGGTTTCAGCACTCAGACCTCCACCGATTGAAACTATTGATGTCTCTATGACATAAGAAAAGTTTTTGGGAAAAGTTATTGACCCCTTAAGAAGTTGCCTCCTGCTGTATCCAGGTGTTTTCCATAATGGATGCTGCTGGGGTCAGCGATGACCTTATATTGATTTGAAAATAGTTGTTTACCATTCCATATTTTTCAGCACGGTGATTATTAATTATTTAGCTTTTAGGATATATGGGCGACATAAAGGGCAAACCTCCACCTGTGACAACTCCATATGTCACACCAGACAACTGCTGAAAGAGCCACCTCCACCTTGGAGTACTCAGCCTATGATACTGGCCATTTATTCAAATGTAATACTACACTTCTTCTCTAGAGGCTGCTGTTAGCAAAATGTGCAACCACCATCAGCTTCTCTCCTGAAAACGTGATCACCAGCAGGCCTTCATTTAGAAATGAGGTCATGGAACTCCCCCTTTAAAGGGGTTGACCAGGATTACAAAAACACTGCTACTTTCCTCTAAAAATAGCACTATATCAGTTTACAGTATTGCAGTGATTAAAGCTGAGCGGCAAAACCAGACACATCCCATGGACTTGAGTGGCTCTGTTTTTGGAATGAAGCAACCATGTTTTTGCTATTGCATACAATTCCTTTAACTAGTATAGCTGATCTAAGGCTTGACTTGTTAATGTCACAGTGTTATAGATTTTTACCTTCCGTGGGATTGGCACAAAATTGTGCCCTTAACAGCCATAACTGAATGTGGCTCAATCTTCTCATAAACATGGACAAACCTGCATATTGGATAGACAAGCTTATCTAGGCAGAACAAAGGGATCAGGTATTTAAAATCTGATCCTTACTTTCTGCAACTTTTGGTGTTTGAGGACATTCAGGGTACCTCATCTGTAGTAGATTTTGGCAGATATCTTCTAGATCAAATAGTTCAGGTATGTAAAATTCAGCATGCCCAATCCTTACTTTCCCCAACTTTTGTAAGACATTCAGGGTACCTAATCTGTAGTAGATTTTGTCAGATATCTTGTCAGATATCTTCTGGATCAAATGGATCAGGTATGTAAAATTCAGCATGACGGATCCTTACTTTCTCCAACTTTTGGTGTTGGAGGACATTCAGGGTACCTAATTTGTAGTAGATTTTGGCAGATATGTTCTAGATCAAATAGATCTGGTATGTAAAATTCAGCATGACGGATTCTTACTTTCTCCAACTTTTGATGTTGGAGGACATTCAGGGTACCTCATCTGTAGTAGGTTTTGGCAGACATCTTCTAGATTAAATGGATCGATTATGTAAAATTTAGCATTCTCGATCCTTATGTTCCCCAACTTTTAGTGTTGGAGGACATTCAGGGTACCTAATCTGTAGTAGATTTTGGCAGATATCTTCTGGATCAAATAGATCAGGTATGTACAATCCTTACTTTCCCCAAGTTTTGTAGGACATTCAGGGTACCTAATCTGTAGTAGATTTTGGCAGATGTCTTCTGGATCAAATGGATCAGGTATGTAAAATCCAGCATGACGGATCCTTACTTTCTACAACTTTTGATGTTGGAGGACATTCAGGGTATCTCATCTGCAGTAGATTTTGGCAGATATCTTCTAGATCAAATGGATCTGATTCTGCAGACATGAAAAACAAGTTAAAAATAGCAGGACATCACTGCTGTCGGCCACTTATTTTATTGGTTTATTTTTATTGGACATTTGTAACAAATTTTATTTTATTTTTTTGACAGAACATGTTCAATAAAGATAAATGCTGTCTTCTACTATACGGCTATATATTCTTTACAATTGAGTTAATACAATAAAGCAAATGTCATACTTACTCCCCAGAACCCCTCAGGATGTAAAAACATGGCACAAGGTCAGTAGTAGGAGACACAGGATGAAAGTATCTTGTGAAGTAGGGTCAGTTTCATTAACCTTCCCAGAGACGGAGGGATGCAGACCATGAAAGACGTGCAGACAGCTGGAAGTCCAGGCTATTGAGGAAACAAGCCTTTGCATGTTCCCAGAAGAAGCAGCCTGGTATGAATGAGCTCTCTAGATCGCTATTTCCATTGGACATGCTGTAGAGAACTTGCCAGATACCGTATGGCCTGCAGTGTGGTATAGCACACATGTAGACCATGCAACCTAACAGCTGCTGTAGCATCTAAGTGCAGGAAGTTCTTGGTGCAGATTCTAACCAGTATTAATAAATATGGATATTGTTACTTTATTCTATTATTTACAGTTTTGTGGTTGTAGAAAATCTATAACCCAGTATCTATCACATGAGCCAGCTAGTAGAAAACTGGCTTGTTGCTCTCATTTAGAGTCTTGCTGATATAATACCTTTTAATGTAACAAAAATAGAAGAAATTATGCCACGCAGTGTGTTTCAAGACAACTCAGGTGCCTGATGAAGAGACCTAAGTTGTCTTGAAGCTTGCTGTATAACATTACTGCTTCTACTTTTGTTAGCTATTAAAGGGTATTAACTTTCTTGGTATGTATCATAACCATTCAAAATAAAACCAGAGAAAATACGTTTTTTTACCATACATTGTCTTCATCATGGATCAGGAACCTCCAAACCTCCTGTTTCCTTATATGCGGTCACTTAGTTAAAGGGCTACTCCGGTTACTACCCACTGGATAGGGGATAACTAACTACCAGCAGTTGGACTTCCACCGATACCAATGAATGGGGGTCCCACACCCCCTGTGAAGAATGTGCCCTTCAGCTCCATTCATTCTTTATGAGACTGCAGAGCTAGCCGAGCACTGTACTCCCCCGCGATCAGTTAGTTATCACCCACCCTATCCTTGTAGTAACAAGAATATCCCTTTAAAAAATTTGTGCCACTAAAACATTCTACTTTTTCCAAACCAGTATCTTTATCTGAATACTTTTGTAATTGCATGTCATTAAAAAATTTTATATATTTTTTCTGCTTATGGAAAAGCCAACCACAACAAATGATAGAACTGTCTATAATATTCAGAATGATGATTCCATACATTTTTATCATCATTCCTCTTGTTGTTCTTGTCATTATCCAAAGATAAGGCTTAGTTCACATCAGGGTTTAGCCCTTCTTTTGACTTGTCCGGTGCCCTTTTGGCTGCCCGTACGCGTGCCTCAAAAAAAGCATGCCGTCCAATATACTTTAGGAGCCTATGGGCAATGTATACCACTGCATGCCTATACATTGGCATCAATTCAGTTGGAGGATTACTCGACATATACCTCCAAATCAGTTTTCTGAACCAGTTTAAGCAGTTTGTAAAGAATAACTTGATGGCACGGCAGCCGCAGACTTCATACACTGCTCTTTCTGTAAAATATGTCTTCCTTGAACTTCTTGGAATTGTTTATTCTCTGAGTTTCCTAACTATAAATTTTAAACGCGTCCTTAGGCCTTTATCTCTAAGCAGATGCATGGCGCGTTCTCATGTGAGCGCACAAAACAATTTGGTTTTCATTTGAGGAAAATACAGATTCTGGCGCACACTTACTGTGCTAAACGTGGCACTTTAGTGACATTGTGTGCACTAACATTTTAAACGCATTTATAAGGATCCGTTCACACAACCGTATCCATTTTCTGCTCCAATATTTTTTGTAGACAGAATTTTGTCACATTAGGGCAGATTTTTGGAGCATTGGGACAGAATTCAGATTTTTCTGGGTATGTGGACACATTTTCAGCATAAGTTAAGCCAACAAAAAAGTAGTATTAACTAGACTAGACATTATAAAGATTTATCATCCAGCATCAGCAGCTATGATAAATTTGGCACATTTTAAGACTGTCTGGTCTAAATTTAGACAGGATTAGTATATCTGAACCACTAAATGTACAAATGCTACGATAATGGGTAACAACAGAGTAGATCTACCATACAAATAAACAATGTGCAGCCATGAGAAGTTTTTTTTTGTTGCATTATTTTGGTGGGGAGTCATGCATTAGTGCAGAATATAGAATATTTGACACAGTCCTGACCTCAGTATCTGAGGAAAGGGATTTAGGAGTAATTATTTCAGAAGACTTAAAGGTGGGAAGACAATGTAATAAAGCAGCACGAAATGCCAGCAGAATGCTTGGATGTATAGGGAGAGGTATAAGCAGTAGAAAGAGTGAAGTGCTTATGCCGCTGTACAGATCACTGGTGAGACCTCACTTGGAGTATTGTGCGCAGTACTGGAGGCCATATCTCCAGAAGGATATAGATACTCTAGAGAGAGTTCAGAGAAGAGCTACTAAACTAGTACATGGATTGCAGGATAAAACTTACCAGGAAAGGTTAAAAGACCTTAATATGTATAGCTTGGAAGAAAGAAGAGACCGAGGGGATATGATAGAAACTTTTAAATACATAAAGGGAATCAACTCGGTAAAGGAGGAGAGCATTTTTAAAAGAAGAAAAACTACCACAAGAGGACACAGTTTTAAATTAGAGGGGCAAAGGTTTAAAAGTAATATAAGGAAGTATTACTTTACTGAGAGAGTAGTGGATGCATGGAATAGCCTTCCTGCAGAAGTGGTAGCTGCAAATACAGTGAAGGAGTTTAAGCATGCATGGGATAGGCATAAGGCCATCCTTCATATAAGATAGGGCCAGGGACTATTCATAGGATTCAGATATATTGGGCAGACTAGATGGGCCAAATGGTTCTTATCTGCCGACACATTCTATGTTTCTATGTTTCTATTAGTTTTATAGTACAGATTGCTAAGGAAACATCAATATCAGCTATGTGCACTTTTTATTGTATTTTATTTACATAATAGAGCATTTGTGTTTTTAAAATGTTTATTTATTTTTAATTGTTGCAATAGGGGACTAGACAATGCAATATCTTTTATAATACACTCCCACCCCCCAAGTGGTAATACAGAGATGTCAGTGAATTCATAGTTTTGTAGTAGGAATCAAAAAGTAAGGAGACAATGCAGAATTCTAGCAAACTATGCCCCAGAACTGCCACCTCATGTAGAATGAGAGTATTTACTGAAATAGACATGCCAGAAGAGGTGACAGGTCCTCGTTAACCCGTAGGATACCAGCGTATGTACATGTACGGCACTGGAAACAGGGTCGCAAATCCCAGCGCCGTACAGCTACAGCCCACTGATCAGACCCGATCACTGATAGCCGGACCCCTGCTGTCAGCGCTCGACTGCCGCACGTGCGTTATCCTGTCGGCATCGTGGCTGCCTTTCGTGTGAGCCTGTAAGATCCAGCCTCCTGTAAGTGTATTACACTGGTAAGGCTACTTTCACACTCGCGTTTGGTGCGATAATACAACCGTCTGCATCCGTTCAGAACGGATCTGTTTGTATTATCTGTAATATAGCCAAGACAGATCCGTCATGAACACCATTGAAAGTCAATGGAGGACGGATCCTTTTTCTATTGTGCCAGATTGTACCAGTGAAAACAGATCCGTCCACTGACTTACATTGTGTGCCAGAACGGATCCGTTTGTCTCAGTTTCATCAGACGGACTCCAAAGCGGGATGGAGACTGAACTTATGCAAACTGATGCATTCTGAGCGGATCCTTATCCATTCAGAATGCATTAGAATGCAAACTGATCCGTTTTGGACCGCTTGTGAGAGCCCTGAACGGATCTCACAAACGGAAAGCCAAAACACCAGTGTGAAAGTAGCCTAACATACTTACAGCCAATGCATTACAATACAGAAGTATTGTAATGCATTGTAAAGGGGATCAAACCCCCAAAAGTTGAAGTCCTAGAGTGGGACAAAAACTAAAGTTAAAAAGTAATAAAAATAAAGTTTTACAAAAAAAAATGTAAAGTTTTACAAAATTTTACAAAATCTAAGTGATTTCAGGCCTGGGTTAGTAGGATAGCATATGCAGTATGAGAACTTTCTTAGATTTAGGCATGAGTAATATGTGCAACCTCCCGCTGTGAGGAAAGAAACCCGATGTGGCTGAATTATTACATGTAAATCCAAGTTAACAGAAGTCTCCGACTCTAGCAGATCACATGCAGGATGGCGGTCCTCAAAGGCTTAATGCTCACTTGAGAGAACAGTAATGTCCATCTACATATTGAAGATTTCTACAGCACTTGGACATCTACCAGTCTAGCATTTATACAATAGTTAATAAATGTTCTTTTGCTAGAGTACCCTTTAAAAGGAATCTGTCAGCAGTTTAGGTTCTAACAGCTCCAGCACATGCCAACTAGTCCTGATATTCATGAGCTCCTGGTGTTCTCCGCCCCCTGCCACTGATTGACAGCGTCTTCCAACTAACTTAGCAGTATAGGGGCGGAGAAAGCCAAGAGCTCATAAATATTCAGGACTGGAGCCGTTCAACACAAGATTTTAGCAGAACTGATGGTTCAATTAAAGAAAGTGACCCAGTATTTTGCTAAGCAGATATGTCACTAACTGGTGTTGCCCTTAGTTAGGACACCATAAAACTGCTGACAGATTCCCTTTACACACATGCTTGTTGCTATGGATTGATATGAGACAACTTATAAATCTCAGGGGTGCTCAGATGAATAAATGTGTAGTGGTGAGAAAGGAGGCACTCATTGGATAAGTATGTAAGACTTCTCAATCCCTAAAGGGGTGTATGCACACTCACCTGTATTATGGAGGTGAGTGCGTTGGGAATGTAGGATTTGTAGGTAGAGATTATGAGGTTGTTGCACCCAGTGCCAATGCGCTTGGATAAAAACCTCCGGACAAAGGTTGCCACCCAGCCGGAGGAATATCGCAAGATCAGGAGGGTGAGTAGGGGAGGTGTACCCGGCTAGTTGAGGCAGGCCCAGGAAACGACTAGCAAATGGATAAAAGGAGCTTTATTGGTGGTCAATTTTCAAAACAGAAAATGCGTTTTGGGGTTTCCGGGACCCCTTTATCAAGTCTTTTGGATGGATGGATATGACTATGCAATATTTGTACTGTTCCTATTGCGAAGTGGCCGGTAGTAATGGCTTCTGTACACTCTGCACAGCGGCGTGGTGGATGGCAGTGCAGATGCTGGGTGTGACACCCAGTGCAAATACTGCTGAGTGCAATATCAGCACCTATCGTATCCATCCATCCAAAAGACTTGATAAAGGGTCCCGGAACCCCCGAAACACGTTGGCTGTTTTGAAAATTACCCACCGATAAAGCTCCTTTTATCCATTTGCTGGTCGTTTCCTGCACCTGCCTCAACTAGTTGAGTTGGTTGGAATGCATTAGGTACACTTCCCTTACTCACCATCCGGTTCTTTAGATGAATAAATATAAGGACTATAATGAGGGCTAATAATTCACCTTTCATTTTCTGAATTTCCATTTTTCCTTGTAGAGAATTTCTCAAGAATAATACAATGTAGGTTTCACAGTTGAATAGAATTTGGAGTTTTACAATTTGGGATTACAATCTGATTCTCTCTTGTTATATTTATTTGATACATGAATACATTTATGTCACATTTATGAACCGCATAGAGCTACTGGAGAGCTGCCATTGATGCTTTCCATATTTCCTGTGATTTGCCTTTTATTGTTTGCTGGAAAGGAATACAAACTTCAGTACTTGATGCATTTCCTGACCTTGCTATTTAAAGAGACCTCAGCTTGAGAGACAGAGTTCTATAATTTAATACACCTATTTGATGCCCTAATAACTATAAACTAGTGAGCACCATTGTTCCCCTTGAGGGTCTTAGAAGCTTCTACAAGGAAGTATTCCTCAACTACAGTCCTCAGGGACTACCTGTTGGTCATGATTTGAGAATAGCCCACAGAATGAATACCTGTGGTAAGTCCTAATGCACTGACACTAATTATATCACCCACCCAATACTAAGGAAATCCTAAAACATGACCGGCGGGTGAGCCCTGAGGGCTGGAGTTGAGGGGCTCTGCTATAAGGCTTAGAAGCATACTTATGTAATTGATCTGTAAATGCACATCCACATTTTGTTCAGATGTGAAGGTGTGACATTTAGGGTATGTTGCTGTTTCAAAAAATTCTCAGCAAGCTCTTAAAAATACTCAAATGCAAAAGGTAAATGGATTCTCCCATGACTAATGTGAAAAATGAAAATCAGACATCATATAACACATGACAATCTTTAACAAAGCTAGAACCAGCCCTGTACCTCACATGGATCCAGAGATCTCCCCATTCATTGCTCTGCTAGATATATATCAAGCTGGCAGCTCAAGTGTCTTTTCTGCTGTAGCTCAGGGGGCATGCCTCAGTTCTCCCTATCACAGCTCAGGGGGCGTGTCCATGCTCTCCCTATCACAGCTCAGGGGGCGTGTCCATGCTCTCCCTATCACAGCTCAGGAGGCAGTTGGAGGATGAAACTGAGCATGTGCGGCCATCTCAGTGAGCCGGACAAAGAAATTAGGATAAAAAATAAATAAAATGGTGGCGGTATACCGGTACATTTTATTGAATAACTGAGTGGCTATGCTACATTTTTAATTACATGCAATTACAAAAGAATTCAGATCCAGGTGCTGATTTGAACGCTATAGAATTTTTTATTTTTTTTTCATTGGACGGGTTGTCCAATTAAAAGTAATTGATGTGGATGTAACAGATTTCTGTTGGTGAAAAAACATACAAAAAAGTTGAGTGTCATCACTTATAGGTTATGCTCAGCCCTTGTCTTGTGTACAACACAATGCCGAACCTAGACTGACTGCGGTTTTGCCTGATCACAGTTTCATTTTATTTCGTATGGAACAAGTTGTCGGAAATGTTCTCAGAATTACTTCTATGGATTTTATTTATTGCAGTTCTGAGTTTTGCAGGTAGAAAAAAAAATAAAACATTTGTTTTCATGTGTAGTTTTTCTCTATACTGATTGCCACACATAGAGCATGCGAAAGTTGCAACACACCCCTATTTCATTAAAAATTAATAAAAACTAGAATATTAAAAAATACACTCAGAGCAATACCAGAAACCTTACCTGCAGGGGTGTAACTATAATTGCATCATTTTTTTCTGGTGCCCCCATACTTCTAAATAGGGATGAGTGAATTGATTTGTACGATTCAATTCATTCATCCAAACGCATTTTAAATCTGTGAAGGAGCATCCCTCTACAGACAATTAGCCGGCAGACTAACATGGCCGCACATCTCACCTTTTTTCCAATAGTTGTGATTAAATACATCTTACTGTTTTGTGTCTACTACTCCTATGCGGATCTATGCGTGTCCGTGGTTACAGACTACAAGCAAACCACATGTAGTCTGATGCTACAGGAATACTTCCTTAAATCTGTTCTGAGAAAGGGCTAAATAACCCAAGGTGGAATTAGAATAAGAAAATAAATGTAGTCCATAAAACATGAAATTCCTGCGCCATTTTCAGAATTAGAAGCTATGCAGCAACAGCCAACATTTCCATCTATAAAATTTTATAGACGAGCACTGTAAATGCACTAACAATGCAATGTGAATAGAGTTGAGCGAACACCTGGATGTTCGGGTTCGAGAAGTTCGGCCGAACATCCCGGAAATGTTCGGGTTCGGGATCCGAACCCGATCCGAACTTCGTCCCGAACCCGAACCCCATTGAAGTCAATGGGGACCCGAACTTTTCGGCACTAAAAAGGCTGTAAAACAGCCCAGGAAAGAGCTAGAGGGCTGCAAAAGGCAGCAACATGTAGGTAAATCCCCTGCAAACAAATGTGGATAGGGAAATGAATTAAAATAAAAATTAAATAAATAAAAATTAACCAAAATCAATTGGAGAGAGGTTCCATAGCAGAGAATCTGGCTTCCCGTCACCCACCACTGGAACAGTCCATTCTCAGATATTTAGGCCCCGGCACCCAGGCAGAGGAGAGAGGTCCCGTAACAGAGAATCTGTCTTCATGTCAGCAGAGAATTAGTCTGCATGTCATAGCAGAGAATGAGGCTTCACGTCAGCCACCACTGCAACAGTCCATTGGCATATATTTAGGCCCAGCACCCAGGCAGAGGAGGGAGGTCCCGTAACAGAGAATCTGTCTTCATGTCAGCAGAGAATTAGTCTGCATGTCATAGCAGAGAATGAGGCTTCACGTCAGCCACCACTGCAACAGTCCATTGGCATATATTTAGGCCCAGCACACACACAGGCAGAGGAGAGAGGTCCCGTAACAGAGAATCTGGCTTCATGTCAGCAGAGAATCAGTCTGCATGTCATAGCAGAGAATGAGGCTTCACGTCAGCCACCACTGCAACAGTCCATTGGCATATATTTAGGCCCAGCACACACACAGGCAGAGGAGAGAGGTCCCGTAACAGAGAATCTGGCTTCATGTCAGCAGAGAATCAGTCTGCATGTCATAGCAGAGAATGAGGCTTCACGTCAGCCACCACTGCAACAGTCCATTGGCATATATTTAGGCCCAGCACCCAGGCAGAGGAGGGAGGTCCCGTAACAGAGAATCTGTCTTCATGTCAGCAGAGAATTAGTCTGCATGTCATAGCAGAGAATGAGGCTTCACGTCAGCCACCACTGCAACAGTCCATTGGCATATATTTAGGCCCAGCACACACACAGGCAGAGGAGAGAGGTCCCGTAACAGAGAATCTGGCTTCATGTCAGCAGAGAATCAGTCTGCATGTCATAGCAGAGAATGAGGCTTCACGTCAGCCACCACTGCAACAGTCCATTGGCATATATTTAGGCCCAGCACACACACAGGCAGAGGAGAGAGGTCCCGTAACAGAGAATCTGGCTTCATGTCAGCAGAGAATCAGTCTGCATGTCATAGCAGAGAATGAGGCTTCACGTCAGCCACCACTGCAACAGTCCATTGGCATATATTTAGGCCCAGCACCCAGGCAGAGGAGGGAGGTCCCGTAACAGAGAATCTGTCTTCATGTCAGCAGAGAATTAGTCTGCATGTCATAGCAGAGAATGAGGCTTCACGTCAGCCACCACTGCAACAGTCCATTGGCATATATTTAGGCCCAGCACCCAGGCAGAGGAGGGAGGTCCCGTAACAGAGAATCTGTCTTCATGTCAGCAGAGAATTAGTCTGCATGTCATAGCAGAGAATGAGGCTTCACGTCAGCCACCACTGGAACAGTCCATTCTCAGATATTTAGGCCCCGGCACCCAGGCAGAGGAGAGAGGTCCCGTAACAGAGAATCTGTCTTCATGTCAGCAGAGAATTAGTCTGCATGTCATAGCAGAGAATGAGGCTTCACGTCAGCCACCACTGCAACAGTCCATTGGCATATATTTAGGCCCAGCACCCAGGCAGAGGAGAGAGGTCCCGTAACAGACAATCTGGCTTCATGTCAGCAGAGAATCAGTCTTCATATCATAGCAGAGAATCAGGCTTCACGTCACCCACCACTGTAAGAGTCAATTTTCATAAATTTAGGCCCAGAACCCAGGCAGAGGAGAAAGGTCCCGTAACAGACAATCTGGCTTCATGTCAGCAGAGAATCAGTCTTCATATCATAGCAGAGAATCAGGCTTCACGTCACCCACCACTGTAAGAGTCAATTTTCATAAATTTAGGCCCAGAACCCAGGCAGAGGAGAAAGGTCCCGTAACAGACAATCTGGCTTCATGTCAGCAGAGAATCAGTCTTCATATCATAGCAGAGAATCAGGCTTCACGTCACCCACCACTGTAAGAGTCAATTTTCATAAATTTAGGCCCAGAACCCAGGCAGAGGAGAAAGGTCCCGTAACAGACAATCTGGCTTCATGTCAGCAGAGAATCAGTCTTCATATCATAGCAGAGAATCAGGCTTCACGTCACCCACCACTGTAAGAGTCAATTTTCATAAATTTAGGCCCAGAACCCAGGCAGAGGAGAAAGGTCCCGTAACAGACAATCTGGCTTCATGTCAGCAGAGAATCAGTCTTCATATCATAGCAGAGAATCAGGCTTCACGTCACCCACCACTGTAAGAGTCAATTTTCATAAATTTAGGCCCAGAACCCAGGCAGAGGAGAAAGGTCCCGTAACAGACAATCTGGCTTCATGTCAGCAGAGAATCAGTCTTCATATCATAGCAGAGAATCAGGCTTCACGTCACCCACCACTGTAAGAGTCAATTTTCATAAATTTAGGCCCAGAACCCAGGTAGAGGAGAAAGGTCCCGTAACAGACAATCTGGCTTCATGACAGCAGAGAATCAGTCTGCATGTCATAGCAGAGAATCAGGCTTCACGTCAGCCACCACTGCAACAGTCCATTGTCATAAATTTAGGCCCAGCACCCAGGCAGAGGAGAGAGGTCCCGTAACAGACAATCTGGCTTCATGTCAGCAGAGAATTAGTCTGCATGTCATAGCAGAGAATCAGGCTTCATGTCAGCCACCACTGCAACAGTCCATTGGCATATATTTAGGCCTAGCACACAGGCAGAGGAGAGGTTCATTCAACTTTGGGTAGCATCGCAATATAATGGTAAAATGAAAATAAAAATAGGATTGAATGAGGAAGTGCCCTGGAGTCCAATAATATATGGTTATGGGGAGGTAGTTAATGTCTAATCTGGACAAGGGACGGACAGGTCCTGTGGGATCCATGCCTGGTTCATTTTTATGAACGTCAGCTTGTCCACATTGGCTGTAGACAGGCGGCTGCGTTTGTCTGTAATGACGCCCCCTGCCGTGCTGAATACACGTTCAGACAAAACGCTGGCTGCCGGGCAGGCCAGCACCTCCAAGGCATAAAAGGCTAGCTCTGGCCACGTGGACAATTTAGAGACCCAGAAGTTGAATGGGGCCGAACCATCAGTCAGTACGTGGAGGGGTGTGCACACGTACTGTTCCACCATGTTAGTAAAATGTTGCCTCCTGCTAACACGTTGCGTATCAGGTGGTGGTGCAGTTAGCTGTGGCGTGTTGACAAAAGTTTTCCACATCTCTGCCATGCTAACCCTGCCCTCAGAGGAGCTGGCCGTGACACAGCTGCCTTGGCGACCTCTTGCTCCTCCTCTGCCTTGGCCTTGGGCTTCCACTTGTTCCCCTGTGACATTTGGGAATGCTCTCAGTAGCGCGTCTACCAACGTGCGCTTGTACTCGCGCATCTTCCTATCACGCTCCAGTGCAGGAAGTAAGGTGGGCACATTGTCTTTGTAGCGTGGATCCAGCAGGGTGGCAACCCAGTAGTCCGCACAGGTTAAAATGTGGGCAACTCTGCTGTCGTTGCGCAGGCACTGCAGCATGTAGTCGCTCATGTGTGCCAGGCTGCCCAGGGGTAAGGACAAGCTGTCCTCTGTGGGAGGCGTATCGTCATCGTCCTGCCTTTCCCCCCAGCCACGCACCAGTGATGGACCCGAGCTGCGTTGGGTGCCACCCCGCTGTGACCATGCTTCATCCTCATCCTCCTCCACCTCCTCCTCATCCTCGTCCTCCTCGTCCTCCAGTAGTGGGCCCTGGCTGGCCACATTTGTACCTGGCCTCTGCTGTTGCAAAAAACCTCCCTCTGAGTCACTTCGAAGAGACTGGCCTGAAAGTGCTAAAAATGACCCCTCTTCCCCATCCTCCTCCTCCTCCTCCTGGGCCACCTCCTGTTCCATCATCGCCCTAAGTGTTTTCTCAAGGAGACATAGAAGTGGTATTGTAACGCTGATAACGGTGTCATCGCCACTGGCCATGTTGGTGGAGTACTCGAAACAGCGCAACAGGGCACACAGGTCTCGCATGGAGGCCCAGTCATTGGTGGTGAAGTGGTGCTGTTCTGTAGTGCGACTGACCCGTGCGTGCTGCAGCTGAAACTCCACTATGGCCTGCTGCTGCTCGCACAGTCTGTCCAGCATGTGCAAGGTGGAGTTCCACCTGGTGGGCACGTCGCATATGAGGCGGTGAGCGGGAAGGCCGAAGTTACGCTGTAGCGCAGACAGGCGAGCAGCAGCAGGATGTGAACGCCGGAAGCGCGAACAGACGGCCCGCACTTTATGCAGCAGCTCTGACATGTCGGGGTAGTTGTGAATGAACTTCTGCACCACCAAATTCAGCACATGCGCCAAGCAAGGGATGTGCGTCAAATTGGCTAGTCCCAGAGCTGCAACGAGATTTCGCCCATTATCACACACCACCAGGCCGGGCTTGAGGCTCACCGGCAGCAACCACTCGTCGGTCTGTTGTTCTATACCCCGCCACAACTCCTGTGCGGTGTGGGGCCTGTCCCCCAAACATATGAGTTTCAGAATGGCCTGCTGACGTTTACCCCGGGCTGTGCTGAAGTTGGTGGTGAAGGTGTGTGGCTGACTGGATGAGCAGGTGGAAGAAGAGGAGGAGGAAGCCGAGAAGGAGGAGGTGGCAACAGGAGGCAAAGAATGTTGCCCTGCGATCCTTGGCGGCGGAAGGACGTGCGCCAAACAGCTCTCCGCCTGGGGCCCAGCTGCCACTACATTTACCCAGTGTGCAGTTAGGGAGATATAGCGTCCCTGGCCGTGCTTACTGGTCCACGTATCTGTGGTTAGGTGGACCTTGCTACAGATGGCGTTGCGCAGTGCACACTTGATTTTATCGGATACTTGGTTGTGCAGGGAAGGCACGGCTCTCTTGGAGAAGTAGTGCCGGCTGGGAACAACATACTGTGGGACAGCAAGCGACATGAGCTGTTTGAAGCTGTCTGTGTCCACCAGCCTAAATGACAGCATTTCATAGGCCAGTAGTTTAGAAATGCTGGCATTCAGGGCCAGGGATCGAGGGTGGCTAGGTGGGAATTTACGCTTTCTATCAAATGTTTGTGAGATGGAGAGCTGAACGCTGGCGTGTGACATGGTTGAGACGCTTGGTGACGGAGGTGGTGGTGGTGGTGTTGGTGGTACATCCCCTGTTTGCTGGGCGGCAGGTGCCAACGTTCCTCCAGAGGCGGAGGAAGAGGCCGAGGCGGCAGCAGCAGAATAGGCCGAGGCGGCAGCAGCAGAAGAGGTAGCAGGGGGAGCCTGAGTGACTTCCTTGGTTTTAAGGTGTTTACTCCACTGCAGTTCATGCTTTGCATGCAGGTGCCTGGTCATGCAGGTTGTGCTCAGGTTCAGAACGTTAATGCCTCGCTTCAGGCTCTGATGGCACAGCGTGCAAACCACTCGGGTCTTGTCGTCAGCACATTGTTTGAAGAAGTGCCATGCCAGGGAACTCCTTGAAGCTGCCTTTGGGGTGCTCGGTCCCAGATGGCGGCGGTCAGTAGCAGGCGGAGTCTCTTGGCGGCGGGTGTTCTGCTTTTGCCCACTGCTCCCTCTTTTGCTACGCTGTTGGCTCGGTCTCACCACTGCCTCTTCCTCCGAACTGTGAAAGTCAGTGGCACGACCTTCATTCCATGTGGGGTCTAGGACCTCATCGTCCCCTGCATCGTCTTCCACCCAGTCTTGATCCCTGACCTCCTGTTCAGTCTGCACACTGCAGAAAGACGCAGCAGTTGGCACCTGTGTTTCGTCATCATCAGAGACATGCTGAGGTGGTATTCCCATGTCCTCATCATCAGGAAACATAAGTGGTTGTGCGTCAGTGCATTCTATGTCTTTCACCGCTGGGGAAGGGCTAGGTGGATGCCCTTGGGAAACCCTGCCAGCGGAGTCTTCAAACAGCATAAGAGACTGCTGCATAACTTGAGGCTGAGACAGTTTCCCTGGTATGCATGGGGGTGATGTGACAGACTGATGGGGTTGGTTTTCAGGCGCCATCTGTGCGCTTTCTGCAGAAGACTGGGTGGGAGATAATGTGAACGTGCTGGATCCACTGTCGGCCACCCAATTGACTAATGCCTGTACCTGCTCAGGCCTTACCATCCTTAGAACGGCATTGGGCCCCACCATATATCGCTGTAAATTCTGGCGGCTACTGGGACCTGAGGTAGTTGGTACACTAGGACGTGTGGATGTGGCAGAACGGCCACGTCCTCTCCCAGCACCAGAGGGTCCACTAACACCACCACGACCATGTCCACGTCCGCGTCCCTTACTAGATGTTTTTCTCATTGTTATGGTTCACCACAACAACAAATATATTATTTGGCCCAATGTATTGTATTCAAATTCAGCGGGATATAAATTTGAGGCCTAGTATTTAGGCGCTGGGTGACCGGTATGGATTTAGTGACAGAATTAGACTTGGAAATGCACAGAAGCGTGTGTGTGTGAAGTTATTCTGAATGACCCAATGTGCACCTTGAATATTATATACCCTTTTAGGGATAGATTTCAAATAGCTCTGATATAGCAGAAACCACTAAATTATGAAATTGCTAAATTGGGAATTGTACTTCAACCCAGAACAAAAAATGTGCTTTGACGGACACTAAATATCTTGCCCAGCAACAACAGTACAACGGTGGGTAACGAGAGATTTAGAGGGAATTAAATTTGAGGCCTAGTATTTAGGCGCTGGGTCACCGGTATGGATTTAGTGACAGAATTAGACTTGGAAATACACAGTAGCGGGTGTGTGTGAAGTTATTCTGAATGACCCTATGTGCACCTTCAATATTATATACCCTTTTTGGGATAGATTTCAAATAGCTCTGATATAGCAGGAACCACTAAATTATGAAATTGCTAAATTGGGAATTGTACTTCAACCCAGAACAAAAAATGTGCTTTGACGGGCACTAAATAACTTTCCCAGCTACAACAGGACAACGGTAACGAGAGATTTAGAGGGATTTAAATTTGAGGCCTAGTATTTAGGCGCTGGGTGACAGGTATGGGTTTAGTGACAGAATTAGACTTGGAAATACACAGTAGCGGGTGTGTGTGAAGTTATTCTGAATGACCCTATGTGCACCTTCAATATTATATACCCTTTTTGGGATAGATTTCAAATAGCTCTGATATAGCAGAAACCACTAAATTATGAAATTGCTAAATTGGGAATTGTACTTCAACCCAGAACAAAAAATGTGCTTTGACGGACACTAAATATCTTGCCCAGCAACAACAGTACAGCGGTGGGTAACGAGAGATTTAGAGGGAATTAAATTTGAGGCCTAGTATTTAGGCGCTGGGTCACCGGTATGGATTTAGTGACAGAATTAGACTTGGAAATACACAGTAGCGGGTGTGTGTGAAGTTACTCTGAATGACCCTATGTGCACCTTCAATATTATATACCCTTTTTGGGATAGATTTCAAAGAGCTCTGATATAGCAGGAACCACTAAATTATGAAATTGCTAAATTGGGAATTGTATTTCAACCCAGAACAAGAAATGTGCTTGAACGGACACTAAATAACTCGCCCAGCTACAGCACTAGGGACAGATTTAGCTGGATATAAATTTGAGGCCTAGTATTTAGGCGCTGGGTGACAGGTATGGGTTTAGTGACAGAATTAGACTTGGAAATACACAGTAGCGGGTGTGTGTGAAGTTATTCTGAATGACCCTATGTGCACCTTCAATATTATATACCCTTTTTGGGATAGATTTCAAATAGCTCTGATATAGCAGGAACCACTAAATTATGAAATTGCTAAATTGGGAATTGTACTTCAACCCAGAACAAAAAATGTGCTTTGACGGGCACTAAATAACTTTCCCAGCTACAACAGGACAACGGTAACGAGAGATTTAGAGGGATTTAAATTTGAGGCCTAGTATTTAGGCGCTGGGTGACAGGTATGGGTTTAGTGACAGAATTAGACTTGGAAATACACAGTAGCGGGTGTGTGTGAAGTTATTCTGAATGACCCAATGTGCACCTTCAATATTATATACCCTTTTTGGGATAGATTTCAAATAGCTCTGATATAGCAGAAACCACTAAATTATGAAATTGCTAAATTGGGAATTGTACTTCAACCCAGAACAAAAAATGTGCTTTGACGGACACTAAATATCTTGCCCAGCAACAACAGTACACCGGTGGGTAACGAGAGATTTAGAGGGAATTAAATTTGAGGCCTAGTATTTAGGCGCTGGGTCACCGGTATGGATTTAGTGACAGAATTAGACTTGGAAATACACAGTAGCGGGTGTGTGTGAAGTTATTCTGAATGACCCTATGTGCACCTTCAATATTATATACCCTTTTTGGGATAGATTTCAAATAGCTCTGATATAGCAGGAACCACTAAATTATGAAATTGCTAAATTGGGAATTGTACTTCAACCCAGAACAAAAAATGTGCTTTGACGGGCACTAAATAACTTTCCCAGCTACAACAGGACAACGGTAACGAGAGATTTAGAGGGATTTAAATTTGAGGCCTAGTATTTAGGCGCTGGGTGACAGGTATGGGTTTAGTGACAGAATTAGACTTGGAAATACACAGTAGCGGGTGTGTGTGAAGTTATTCTGAATGACCCTATGTGCACCTTCAATATTATATACCCTTTTTGGGATAGATTTCAAATAGCTCTGATATAGCAGAAACCACTAAATTATGAAATTGCTAAATTGGGAATTGTACTTCAACCCAGAACAAAAAATGTGCTTTGACGGACACTAAATATCTTGCCCAGCAACAACAGTACAGCGGTGGGTAACGAGAGATTTAGAGGGAATTAAATTTGAGGCCTAGTATTTAGGCGCTGGGTCACCGGTATGGATTTAGTGACAGAATTAGACTTGGAAATACACAGTAGCGGGTGTGTGTGAAGTTACTCTGAATGACCCTATGTGCACCTTCAATATTATATACCCTTTTTGGGATAGATTTCAAAGAGCTCTGATATAGCAGGAACCACTAAATTATGAAATTGCTAAATTGGGAATTGTATTTCAACCCAGAACAAGAAATGTGCTTGAACGGACACTAAATAACTCGCCCAGCTACAGCACTAGGGACAGATTTAGCTGGATATAAATTTGAGGCCTAGTATTTAGGCGCTGGGTGACCGGTATGGATTTAGTGACAGAATTAGACTGGGATATGGCCAAAAAATGAACAGACTATTGCTGGTTAAATGCACTTGGTGTGACAGCTTCACCCTGATGTAGGCTTTAGCCAAAAAACAACCACACCATTGAGGGTTAAATGCACTTGGTGACAGGCGCAGCTTGCCCCTGATTTTGTATATGGCCAAAAAATGAACAGACTATTGCTGGTTAAATGCACTTGGTGTGACAGCTTCACCCTGATGTAGGCTTTAGCCAAAAAACAACCACACCATTGAGGGTTAAATGCACTTGGTGACAGGCGCAGCTTGCCCCTGATTTTGTATATGGCCAAAAAATGAACAGACTATTGCTGGTTAAATGCACTTGGTGTGACAGCTTCACCCTGATGTAGGCTTTAGCCAAAAAACAACCACACCATTGAGGGTTAAATGCACTTGGTGACAGGCGCAGCTTGCCCCTGATTTTGTATATGGCCAAAAAATGAACAGACTATTGCTGGTTAAATGCACTTGGTGTCACAGCTTCACCCTGATGTAGGCTTTAGCCAAAAAACAACCACACCATTGAGGGTTAAATGCACTTGGTCGCAGCTTGTGCTGGCGCACCACAAGACACAAAATGGCCGCCGATCACCCCAGAAAAATGAGACTGACAAACGGTCTGTGCAGCCTAAAAACAGTGAGCAATTGAGGATCAGCAGCTCAATGATCCACAGCTGCAGATCGATCAGTTAATCAAGTCCTTTGGAGGAGTTAATCTGCCTAATCTCGCCCTACTGTCGCAGCCGCAACCTCTCCCTACGCTAATCAGAGCAGAGTGACGGGCGGCGCTATGTGACTCCAGCTTAAATAGAGGCTGGGTCACATGGTGCTCTGGCCAATCACAGCCATGCCAATAGTAGGCATGGCTGTGATGGCCTCTTGGGGCAAGTAGTATGACGCTTGTTGATTGGCTGCTTTGCAGCCTTTCAAAAAGCGCCAAGAAAGCGTCACAAAAGCGCGAAGAAAGCGACGAACACCGAACCCGAACCCGGACTTTTACGAAAATGTCCGGGTTCGGGTCCGTGTCACGGACACCCCAAAATTCGGTACGAACCCGAACTATACAGTTCGAGTTCGCTCATCCCTAAATGTGAAGTATACTTCATCTGATATATTGTGATTGCGATATTTCATTGAAATAACCTGCTAAATTATATTTTTAAACTTAAATGAATAGACATAAGTGTGAGTAATGTCCCCGGGCGTGTCTCATCCATCATTTTCAGACTCTTGAGATTATATATTCAATTATTTCGGATTGCGCCATCACCTCTGATACCTTAATTAACATCTGTTCCCCCAAGACGTGTCTCTGAACTCTCACTAAACCTTTGCTCTTTATCAGGCTGGATATCGTCCAAAGCTATTATGCAGATATGTAGTATGCAAAGTATGCAAGTACAGATAGTGTGTTATGGGGTTAATGTAAGGATTATGTTATAAATGTAACCTGGCGAGTTTCCATTTATTTTTTTCATTTTCGTTTTTTACTCCCAAAGCCATAACTTTTTTATTTTTCCATTCACATAGCTGTATGAGGGCTTGTTTTTTGCAGCACCATTTATGGTTGCATACAATGTAGTGAAAAGCTGTAAAAAAATAACAAATGGGTGGAATTATAAAAAAATCACAATTCCACAACAGTTTTATGGGTTTTGCTTCCTATTTCCTGTGCTGTAAAATTGACCTGTTACTTTAATTCTACGGGCAGTATAAATACAATGGTACCACATATGTATATTTTTTCTTGTGTTTTATCCCCATAACTTTTTATTTTTATGTGTACGGAGCTGTATGAGGGCTCATTTTTTGTGGGGTGATCTGTACTTTTCAATGATACCATTTTGGAGTGTGTAAGACATTTTGATCACTTTTTATTAAAAAAAATTGTGGGAGGCAAAGTGAGCAAAAAACAGGGGGGCAAATCTACCATTTTGCTTTTTTTTCAGTTTTTGCGTTTGCCAATGGGATAAATATTTTTTATTATAATAGTACGTGCATTTTTACAAGCGGCGGTGCCCATGAAGTTTATTTTAGTTATTTATTTATTTATTTATTTTTTGGGGGGGAAGGGGGTGATTTAAATTTTTATATTTTTTTATTTTTGAAATTTTTACAAACTTTCTTTGTTTACAATTTTTAATAGTTCCCCTGTGGAACTACTGTACAACAAGCAATTATTAGAGTGCTTCTTTCCTAAACTCCAATGCATTAGCGCCCCCCTGCTCTCGCAAGAACGGGTTAGAGGGATATTACAGATTTTCCCTATTAAACGTATTAATTGGATGCTGAAAAGTTCTGCAGCTTTCAAATATACTTTGTGTTTCAATTCCTTATTATTTTAAAGATCTCTGTTTGCTGTCTGAGAATGGAAACCCTCTTGTTTACATTCAAGGGGCTAAAAACCCTAAGGCTTTGTTCACATTCCCACTCAAAGTTCTGTTTTACTGCTCCATCACAGGGACAGAAAATGAAAATAAGGAAGTGCGGGATTGTTTAGTTTTCTGTGATGTTGATGGATTATGTATACACAGTGTTGTTGGTCCTGAAGTATTTCCCTCCTTGCACAATGCAACCAGCAGGCAATTATCGAGAATGAAACGTTCTTTCCTGATAATTGCCTATTGTTGATCAGAGGAGAGAGACACATTTACATGCAGCAATCATTGCCTTGCAAGGGCACGAATGATCTCAACTACGATCATTCATCCGCCTACAAATTCACTGTTTGCCGGCAGCAGATGCCTGTTTCCACAGGGCAATATGCTGCTGGCAAACAATGATTTTTCATGCCTGCCATGTAAAAGATGTGTTCATACAATGAATGAGCGCTTGCCCATTTACATGGGGCATTTTGTTGGGAAAGAGCACAAACGTTCATCCCCAATTATTGCCCTGGTCAACGGCCTGTATAAGTGGACCTTTACATCACCAGTGGTAGGAATCTGCTTCAGGATCTTTGAATGCCAAGCAATAAATTAAACAACCTTTAAATCCTCTTCCAGTATAAGCTGGAAATTTGCAAACAATTCAACCCGTGAGTCAGAAGATTTGGAGAGTGAAGAATTACATTATACATCTTGATGACATGGTTCAGGTAGGATCTGTAGCTCCCACATGAGGTCATCTGCTTCCTATTATGTAACCATCAGTGATCCGCATGTTTGCGGAGAGACGACTGTATTGCACATTACCCACTGGCTTCAGGGCAATGAGAAGAAAGTATTTGGTATTTTCACTAAATGATAAATTCTGCTGGATGTTTTAGACATTAATTATCCTTTACGTTGAATTTCTCAAAGCTTTCCCCACTGTACCGTATAAGCTAAGGCCCCTTGCAGACGAGCGTGAGCGGATTAGGTCCGGATGCGTTCAGGATAAAATGCGAGATTTAGCAAGCAAGTTCATTCAGTTTTGTTTGTGATCGCGTTCAGTTGTTCAGTTTTCATGGCGCGGGTGCAATGTGATTTAATGCGTTTTGCACGCGCGTGATGAAAACGGAATGTTCACTAACAACATCTCTTAGCAACTTCAGTGAAAAACGCATCGCATCCGCATTTGCTTGCGGATGCGATTTTTACGCAGTCCCATTTACTTCTATGGGGCCAGCGTTGTGTGAAAATTGCAGAATATAGAACATGCTGCGATTTTCACGCAAAGCACAAGTGATGCATGAAAACCAACGCTCATGTACACAGACCCATTGAAATGAATAGGTCCAGATTCAGTGCGGGTGAAATGCGTTCGCATCATGCATTGCACCTGCGCTGAATACTCGCTCGTGTGAAAGGGGCCTAAGGCATCTGGGTGTCTGATAATTTGGAGGGGGCAAAATAGCATTTTCTATTTGTCCCTATATCTTATTTCAAAAGACATTGACAAATATAACATCCCCTGTCATTACCCTAATTCTCAACAGGTAATTTTTGAGAATGAACTGTTCTTTCCTGATAATTGCAATAGACATTTACAAATATAACAATCGTCTTTTAAGAAATGTTACGTATTTTTCTTTTGTTGGGGTTATCTGTTCTTTTATGTCCCTTTATATTACATGATGTTCGGTCAGATCATGGCTAACAAGCATTCGTATGAAGGCAGCAATATTCTTTCAGTGTAAAGGTGCTGCCGAAACGCTTGCTCATCGAGTAATAGGATAGTTGGTGGAGACACCTAAATCAACGGGTGCCGGCAGCAGATCGTCTAAACAGCCTCTGCTGCCAGCAAACAATGACTCTGTAAATGGACGAGCCATGGTATTAGCGATCATTCCTCCCCATACTGTGGAGGAGATCGCTACAAGTAATAGCAGAGGTCTCCTTCACTGACGAGCAGGCGACTGTCGTGAAGGAACATTTACTTCCTGATAATCGTCTGCACAGTTGAGCAGTGTAAATGGGCCTTTAGTCATACCTGTTTTTGGGTGACCTTGGGTGTAAGTATAGGGGTTGCAGCAGCTGCGGACACACCAAAGCCCAGGAACCTAAAGGTGGATTTACACGGGGAGATTCTCTGATAGGTTATCGGTAACAGACGTTCCTGTGATTGCACATTCCCAAGTGCTCGTTCATTGGGTGATCCTGTCATTCATACAGGCACCTAAATTATCGTTTTCTGGGCAGCAGATCATTCGGTCTAAACAGCGATCTGCTGTCCAGACACAAAGCAGCTGTATGAGGATGAGCGATCCATATGCATCGGTCTCCTCCACTGAACGAGCATCAGATTGCTGGGAAGGAACGCTTCCTTCCTGACAATCTGCTGCTGCGCCGTGGGTGTAAATGCACCTTTAGGGAGATGAACAGGTCCGTGTGCCCAGATAAGAAGATCAGTCTTATATGATGCATGATATTTGTGTTTCCTGCTTCATGTTTTGCCTTTGTTGATGACAACTAATATACAAATATATGAATATACTGCTCTAACTGTACCGACTCCTACATGTAAACCACAGGATAGGGGTTAAGTGATCAGTGGGGTTCAACTGCTGGAATCCCCAGTGATCACGAGAATAGGGCTCCGCAGGGGCCACCAAACTGTCCCATGAGAATGCAGTGGTGGCGTGCAGGAGTAACCACCATTCACTACTATAGAACTGCTGCTTGGACCTATACATTGGACTTGCCATTAAAGTCCATGACGAGAATAATCCTTTAACATTTTTATTATACATAGTTAAAACTTATACAATAATTACAACTAGATGAAAATGTTGAATGTTCCATAGACTTTATGTGTTAATCTTGACTAAGGCCTCTTTCACACTACAGTATTTTGCGTTCCGTATACGGTCCGTTTTTTGCGTTCCGTATACGGTCCGTATACGGAACCATTCATTTCAATGGTTCCGCAAAAAAACGGAATGTGTTCCGTATGCATTCCGTTTCCGTATTTCTGTTTTTCCGTTCCGTTGAAAAGATAGAACATGTCCTATATTTGGCCGAGAATCACAGTCCGTGGCTCCATTCAAGTCAATGGGGCCGCAAAAAAAACGGAACACATACGGAAATGCATCCGTATGTCTTCCGTATCCGTTCCGTTTTTTGCGGAACCATCAATTGAAAATGTTATGCCCAGCCCAATTTTTAATATGAAATTACTGTATACTGTATTTGCCATACGGAAAAACGGAACGGAACAACGGAACGGAAACGGAACCACAACGGAAGCAAAAAACGGAACAACGGATCCGTGAAAAACGGAACGCAAAACACTGAATGCAACATACTGTAGTGTGAAAGAGGCCTAATACAGATGTAACAGATGAGTTTTAATGTTACACCTTCTCCTAAAGAGGACCTATCACCTCTCCTGAAATGTCTGCTTTAGTACTCACATTTCCTATGTAATAACAATTCTAGAGTATCTATTCTTACTAATCGATATTATTCCATTCCTTTATTATTCCTGCTAGAAGTTCTGAATAAATTTCCAGCAGTCTGGGTGTTACCAGTTTGGGAGTGCCCCTGCACAGTCTGACACTGGCAGCCCTGAACAGCCATTGAAGGCAGGGACGTAGCTTTAAGGGGTGTAGAGGTAGAGTCACTACCAGACCCAGGAGCCTAAGGGGGCCCAAAGACCCTTGGGCCTCATAAGAAGACACCTGTATTATAGAAAGTGCAAGCTGGTTTCAATTTTTGCCTTAGGCAGCAGAAAGGCTACGTGCTTCCCTGCCCCTGGCCACAAAGCACTGAGGGAAGAGGTGCCCAAGCTGTACTCTTGCATCAGGGCCCAAGAGCCTTTAGCTACGCCCCTGATTGAAGATGTATAGGCATGTTTATTCATCATGATAACTCACTATATTCAAATGATCTAGTAGGTACAATATGTACGCATGGAGAAAACACATACGATGCACTATAATTATCACCACACATTGTGCCAAATGTCAAATTTAGGTTTGCTACATCTGTATGCACGTGAGCAATCACATCCAGTTGCTTGGAAATGAATCTACCTTTCTTGCACAAGAAAAGTTAATACGTCGTATTACAGAGTTTAAATTCTTCTGATGAACTGTGGGAAAGATGTTGTAAGCTTGCGAAGAAGGGAGTGGTGGGATTGGATTTAATTATGGTTCCCAGAAATCTTTCCAGATAGACTGATGATTATTTAATGCAGAATGAAATAGTAATCAGCATTTTGGGTGTGTGTGAGGTGTCTTGGATGCAGGCTGCCTCTCAGCCCTCCTCACTGCCAGGGCATCCCAGCTATTCCTATGCATTAGGGGGAAAAAGTCACATCTGCTTAACTGTTTAACCAACTACTTTATTAAGTCTGACTGCAGAAGAGGAACAAAGAGCGTTACCGAACGAGCCATAAAGCCCTGCCTCATACAGTCGCCGTCCAATAATGTCCTCCTGACTACGCTGATATCACTTAAGCCAGTGTTGGTCCTGTTTCCTTGGAAAACCATCCTGCCAAACAGCACGTTACCTCTTCTTGTGTTGCAATGAGTTTCTTAGGCCAAATGTCGTAAGCCATTTTACACACTGCCATGTTATATGGGAAAGCGGAGTAGTCTGAACATAAAAAAGCTCACTGCTGCGATTTTTATGTCATTAACCAAACCAGATTAAGTAGTTATTCAATTAATTGCCATAAGAAAGTTACACTCTCTCATTCCCGTGCTGGTAAGTTCAGAGCTTGCAAGTAACATGGAAGTTAAAGTATCTCAGATACGGAAAGCGATTTCAGACGGCACTACAGTTACAATTAAAGGGGTTGTCCGGGCTTTAATTGCAGGATTATCAATTTCAGAATAGGTCATCAATATCCATTCGGCGGGGGTCTGACAGCCGGCATCCCCGCCTATCAGCTGTATGAGGAGACGGCCCGCGCAATGTGCACGTGCCATCTCCCGTCTCTCTTTCTGCTGCTGCTGCTATGTCTATGGGACAGCAGTGGTGAACAGGAGGAGAGATGGGAGATGGCACATGCACCCTGCACGCATCGTCTCCTCATACAGCGGATCGGCGGGAGGGCCGGGTGTCGGACACTGGACAGTCTGATACTGATGATCTCTCCTGAGGATAGGTCATCAATATTAAAAGCTTGGACAACCCCTTTAAACAAGAATTGCTTTATTAATCCAGCTGAAGGTAATACATTATGGTTACAATAACGTTTCGGGCCACAGCATGATCCAGCCCTTTGTTAATCCTATGTGTGTATGGACCTTGTTTGGGATAGCTGCCCAAACAAGGTGCATCTTCTGCTGGATTAATAAAGAAATTCTTGTTTAGTTGCAACTCGAGCACTATATGAAATCATCTTCTGTATCTGAGATACCAGGTCCAAGGTGGAGTTGGAACTTATTAGGAAGAGCACCCTAAAAAAGCCCCAAGTATGATGAGTGCTGTGGCCAGTATACCTATGGAAATTAAAGTATATTAGAACTTTGACATGTCATATCAAGTCATCGGTGGGGGTCCAAGTGTTGAGACTTCCAGTGATTGGTAAAATTAGGACAGAGCACTGTCTCTTCTTGATGCTGGAGACAGACTGGAGATGGACTCATAGGTGGATGAACAGTATTGAGACTGTCTTCAGCAGTGAAACATTTTCAGGACTATCATATTGAAGCATACTGTGGCCATTACTATAGCGTCTACTATACCACTATGTGGCATACTATGGCTCACAGACAGGGCCGGTGCGAGGATTTTTGCCGATTTTTGCCTCCCCCTCATGTCACTCACTGACAGACACACACACACACACACTGACAGACAGACACACACTCAGACACTCACTGAATGACATACACAGAAACTCACTGACAGACAGACACACACTCACTGACAGACAGACACACACACACACACTCAGACACTCACTGAATGACGTACACAGAAACTCACTGACAGACAGACACACACTCACTGACAGACAGACACACACACACTCAGACACTCACTGAATGACGTACACAGAAACTCACTGACAGACATACTCACTGACAGACAGACACCTACCCACTGAAACACACACGGAAACTCACTGACAGACACTCACTCACTGGCAGACAAACACACACATATACTCACTGACAAACACACAGACACTTACTGACCGACAGACATCCACACTCACTGACATACACTCACTCACTGACATACACACACAGACACTCAATGATAGACACACATACATTTACTGACAGAAAGACACACATACATACACTCACTGACTGACATAAATACACAGGCAGACACTCACTCAGTCAAACACTTAAATACTCACCTCCCTGGGGTCCAGTGCGGTGCAGCTCCTCAGTCCTCCAGCGCACCGTTTAGTATGCCGGGGCCGGAATGACGTCATATTACGGCATCACAGAGGGCACACGAGGGAGGAGTGGGGAGCTGCTAGAACAGCCTCCCTTGCCGCCCGCCTCCTCTCCTCCAGTAATTTACTGGCAGAGCAGGCACCTGCCATCAGGGTAAGCAGATGCCTGCTCTGCCATATTTAAGAAGGACCTCCACCTCCTGGCCCCCCTGTAACGGCAGCCCCAGTCAGGGGGAGCCCACCTTGGCGCCCCCAGCTTCCGGCGCCCTAGGCGAACGCCTAGTTTGCCTATATGGTTGCGTCGGCACTGTTCGCAGAGGTGAACAGAGACATATTGCAGGCTAGGTACCTTCATATACCCCCAACACAACAATGCATGAGGCTCAAAGGCTATGGATACAATTGGGGATATTTATTATTATTATTATTATTATTATTATTATTATTATTATTATTATTGCATTCTACTCATTTTGGGCTAAAAAATTTTTTTTTTCAGTTGGTCTTCAATTGAATCCATTAGGGAGCTGCTCTGTGGGCAGAATCTGTAGCCCTTATCTGTACTTAACATCTCATAAACACTCACTATAGCTAAATGCTGGTCAGTTTGATAAGAATTTAGCTTAAATTAGTGGAAACCTAGGCACTGGATACCAGGGATGAAATCACTCACTTTCTGCAGGGGCGGAGGCTTTAAAAAGATAACTCAAGTTTATTGGTGATTTCTCAACTCCAGCAACCCAAAGAAACCATAAAAACTTTCTAATACACTTGCTATGAGAAATGTTCTTTTGTCCCCTGATATGGTATCCCTCCATCCATTTTGATGACTATTGATGTTTTATCTGTAGTTATGTAAAGTTAATGACCTTGTTCTCTAGTGACTGCTTCTGGATGCTACATCACTATGGATGAAACATCAATTTGGTCCAGTCATCAGAACAGATGGAGCAATACCTGTGGTGTAGGACAATGTCACATCCACCTATAATTAAAATAGTCTGCACAGTAGTTGGCAGATTGTGTGATTATGGGGTTCCAACTTCAAAAAAATGAATAAAATTAGAGCAGAATAAAGAAGTACAGTATGCTGGACCCTTCACTCTTTTTCTAGACACAGTAGTGGTAATTTTTCAAAGACCGCCAATTTTTGCTGGTTTTTGTCAGTCCCTTCATTTTATGACAAGGTGCAAGCCCCATCATAAATTAGGTGCATCCTCCTGCAGTCCATGTGCCTAGGCCCTAGACTGAAAACGACTCCAGTCCCTGACTGGAGCAGTTTTCAATCGTTATTTACACCTATCCTCAGAATAGGTCATCAATATGTGATCAGTGGGGGTCCGACTCCTGCAACCCACGCTGATCAGTTGACGCGCAGTGTAATCTTGAAGAGGAAGTATCACTCGCACAAGAGCCACCTTATCTTCAAACCATGGGCGTAGGGATCACCATAGCAGCCATAGCAATGGCTATGGGGCCCAATGCCACTGGGGGCCCGGGCCATGGCTAAGGATTATTATGATTTTTTTCAATTCGTGTGGCGTAGCTACAGGGGTCGCAGGCCCCTCCAGGACAGACAGAGAAAGCGCTATCTGCAGGGCCTGCAGGCTGTGGGTGGTGCGATAGGGCGCAGCCGGAGGCAGAGAGGCATACCTGCAATGAGGAGATGTAGTGGTCCCGCTCCCAGTCTGGGCGGCAGTCCAACTGGCCGGAAGTGGAGGAGGCAGAGCGTACAGCGAAGCTGCGTGCTGCTGGGCCTGGCAGCGCTGCTGGAGTGTGGGCGCGCAGACGTTCAAGTGGCTGTGAGGTGAGGGCTGGCTGACTCTGGGACTGGTAAAACTTACTCTGGAGTCCTGGACCATTATATCTGGGGAGGAGGGGGGAGCAGCAGCCTGGTGGTCTGGACCAGTACATTTAAGGAGAAGGGGGAGCAGGACCCTGGAGGTCTAGACCAGTACATTTAAGGAGAAGGGGGGAGCAGGACCCTGGAGGTCTGGTCTGGACTATTATATAGGGGGGAAAGGACACTGGAGGTCTGGACCATTATATCTGGGGAGGAGGGGGGAGTGGGATCCCCAAGGTCTGGACCATTATATCTGGGGAGGAGGGGGGAGCAGGACCCTGGAGGTCTGGACCATTATATATTGGGAGTAGGGGGAAGCAGGATCCTGGAGGTCTGGACCATTATATTTAAGAAGGGGGGGAGCAGGACCCTGGAGGTCTGGACCATTATATTTAAAGAGAAGGAGGGAGCAGGATCCTGGAGGTCTGGACCATTATATTGGGGGGGAGCAGGACCCCGGAGGTCTGGACCATTATATTTAGGGAGGAGGGGGAAGCAGGACCCTGGAGGTCTGGACCATTATATAGGGAGGAGCAGGACCCTGGAGGTCTGGACCATTATATATTTGGAGTAGGGGGAAGCAGGATCCTGGGGGTCTAGACCATTATCTATGGGGAGTAGGGGGAAGCAGGATCCTGTAGGTCTGGACCATTATATGGGGAGTAGGGGGAAGCATGAACCTGGAGGTCTGGACCATTATATAGGCAGGAGGGGGGAGCAGGACACTTGATGTCTGGACCATTATATCTGGGGACTGGCGGTGGAAGATTTAGGGTGGGAGGTCTAGGAGGGGTGTGGGGATGTTGGGGTGGGAGGTCCTGGAAGGGTGTTTGGGTGGGCGCTCTGGAAGGGGTGGGGGTCTGAGAGGTGGGTGGGGGTCTGAGAGGTATGTGGGGGTGGGAGATTTGGGAGAGGGGGGCCCATAAAAAAATGTTGCTATGGGGCCCAGTCATTTCTAGCTACGCCCCACCTTCAAACAGCTAATCGGCGGGGGGAGTCAGGAGTCAGACCCCCACTGATAAGTGTCACTACCAGAGCTTTGAGACGTTTTCACAGCTCTGTCTCTCCACCCCTGTGATGATGTCACTTAGAGTTTGGAGGTGTTCTCACTGTTCTGTCTCTCCGCCCCTGTGATGAGGTCTTTACTCTCAGCTGTTCCTCCTGCGTTTGATTACCCTGCCTTTAAATCACCCCTCCTCCTATTGCAGGGCGTGGATTATACTTCTCTTTTCAGTTGTAGCTCTGCCTTGAGCATCGTCACTTCTTAAGCTACTAGTTCTCTGGACCTGTGTTCTGCTGCTGCAAGCACTCCGGATATTGCCAGCGGCCCTTGGATCCGTCTTCTCTGCGGCTACAGCTCCATCAGCTAAGTGTGCAGACTTTGTTGTGTACCTGGTGATTTCCTGACTGGATCTGAGGTGGCCACGGTTCCCTCCATATTCTGAGCAGGGCATCGGCGGCCTTGCCCCTTCCACTATTGTAGGGGTTTCAGGGCTCATCAGTCTAAGGTACGCGGGCATGCCTCGTTCCACCATTTGGATCCGGGCATGTGCTTTAGCAGCATAGGGAGAGTGTTGAGGGTCTGACAGGGGTCACCCTTCCTCTTCCCTAGTTTGGGTCCGGTCAGTAGCTCTTCTTACTGTGTATGCTCTGGTTACCCTTAAACAGCCGTGACAATAAGAGATTGATGACCTTCCCGAGGATGCGCCATCAATATGTACTGGCTGTGCAACCCCTTTAAGTGCTATTTCTAGCTTTGCCAATACATGCCTAGAAGCCAACCCTCATTGACGTAGATATTATACTACTTTAAACTGGAAAGCACTTTGCCAACATATCTATTATAGCGCTTGAGCTTGGCGTACACATGGATTAGAGGGGCGCAGCGAGCATCTGTCTTACGTCTCAGGCCTGACAATGTTTAGACAACAAGCTCGGCAGAATGTAAATCCTCTTTCTAAACCTTTCAGACAATACTTCATTGAAAAGCATCCGTGTCCCTTGTCATGAGTGGATTATTGTCTCCATTTTCTTCCATACATGCTGTTGTGTCATGTGCATTTCGTTTCTGTTTTGGGCGTCACACAAAAGGTGTTAATGCCAGGCTTTAGGACATGAACGTGGCCTCCTGAGGTCGCCTTTACATAAAGCCGTGTAGACTGGAAAGTTTTACAAACTCCGAGCCTCATAGTGGCTGCTGTGCTCTCCCCGGGCAGCTGATGGAAACTGGCCCCCGACATGAAGCGTGATTCCAGTCATGTCTCGCTGTGAGCACACTTCTGTTAGAATTATCACTTTGTCTTTGGAAATGGTAAATTCTGTGCACTTAGTGTAGTTCCCCCCAAATAATATATTAGGTAACAAAAGTGTGTGTATTTTGCATCCGTTTTAAGCTTATATTACACTGGCAGATCACACAGACGACTGTTGGGAGGGAAGCGTTCCTTCATGGCAATCGCTTGCTCGTCAGCAGAGGAGACCACTGCTATTACATGCAGCAATCTCCTCCACAGTATGGGGAGTAGTGATCACTATGCCATCGCTACTGAATCATAGTTTGCTGGCAGCAGATATTGATTAGACACCACAATCTTCCGCTGTCAAACAATTATTTTTAAACCCGTTGAAAGATTCCAATTACCCCATCATCAGGTAAACGGCGACAGTATTGTACTGCCAGATCATCGCTAATGAGTGTTCATAAGAATGCTCGTTAGAGATGATCTGCAAGATCCAATATAAGCTTTAGCCATCAGAAAAACAGAAAAGAAAAAAAAAAAAAGGATCCTGTGATCCGTTATGTCCATTTTGTATTCGTTGTAGGCATTTCGGTCTGAGATTTTTTTTTCTGTTTCACCATTCACTGTACAGGATGAATATTTTTAGACTTTAATAGTTATGGGTGTTTTGGAACAGGGCGATACTAAAGATGTTTATTTTTTGTTGTTTATTTTTAATATGAGGAAGGGGGTGATTTGAATTTTTATATATTTTTTTATATTTTTAAGAACTTTTTTTCACTTTATATTTCCCACTTATTTTATGTCCTCTAGAGGGGAGTGCTCCCGGGATTTCACCACACAAATGCTGTGGTCACAATTGACCACAACATCTGAGTTAAAAGTCTGTAATCGGCGCTGTCGCCAATCACAGACACTGCCTCTGGGTGTCTGGTGTGTAAGGGTGCATGCACACGAACATAAGGGCTAAGTGCCTATATTGCAGACCATAAATTGACTTGAATGGATCCGCAAGATATGACCAAAGATGGAACTTCACCTATCTTTTGCATAGCTGAGACATGGATCAGAAGCCCACGGAAGCACTAAGAAGCTCTTCCACGGGCTTTCAGGTCTATGCATCTATTCTATCTTTGGCAGTATCTTGCAGATCGTGGACCTGTCCAAGTCAATAGGTTCACACCAGAATATGATGTGCACAGCCGATTCCCATGCAATGTGGACCGCTATGAGTCCTAAAACAGCAGCACCCCATGGCTATGGAACCTGCTCTCCTTCTGAGTGGGTGTCATCCTTAAAGAACAGACATATACAGACATTACCATACATGTATGGCGGATGTCTGGAAGGGGTTAAAGGGTTTGTCCGGGTTCAGCTTGACCCCTTTCTTCACCCAGGCAGCCCATCTGTATAGCGCAGGGCAAGACCTTTTTTGTTTGCAAACTTACAGGCTAGGGCAGCGCTAAAACCCGCCCATTAGAGCTGTTGACGTCACTGGGAACACTGCTCGGTGTAAGCCTCCGCCTAGCAGAGACCCGTACATCACCGGATCTGCAAAAAAAGCCCTTGCCCTGTGCAATCAGATAATGATAGCTTTTCCCAAGGATAGGATATCAATCAAAAAATACTGGACTTTGTAACTTTGTGAAAATAAGCTGTGGATTTGGTCTGCACCAGAAGAGTAGACCTCTAGCCATTATAAAGATGAGAGGTCAATTACGATCAGTCAATTATGTGTATTTGTCGTTATTTGTGCCACAATCTGCAACTTTTCCCTACTCACGCCAGGTCTAAAAAAAGTGGGCATGGCGTGGGTGGGGACAGGCCTGTCTCATTCACTATTTTGTATACCTGCGTATCACATGGTCTAAATGTAAGCCAGCAAGGAAGCCGTCTTACATTTAGACCAGCGCTGGATATGCCGAAGTTATGAAGAGGCCAACGCGGATCCACTGCCAGCACAGGGGCTTCTTAAGACCAGCGTCTAAAACACTGTTCTAAATAAATGACCCCTATCTAATATATAAAGCTGAGTGTATGTGTGTATGTATGTCCGCTAAAGGAACTTGCACCGTTGCATTTACAATCACAAAATTTGCCACACAGGTACATCAGGTGTCCAGGAAGGTTTTAGACTGGGACTCAGCTCTCTAGCACATACTGTTCCTGAGATATTCCCAAGAAATACAAATATGGCAGATCATATGACCTACATTAGCCAATAGAAGTCTGCAGGTCTTTCTCCTCATATCCCAACTGCCATACACACGGTAACATGACCCTTATAAGCCAATAGAACCTCGCAGGCCCTTAGTCTCCAAATACACGCAATTTTACACCAGGTTTCCATAACAATCCAGCCATTTTTCTTCACTGCTGTAGGTCAGCTTTAAAGGGGCAGGGCGCTGTGGATGACACTGTTAAAGGGGTTCTGCACTTTGTTTAAACTGATGATCTATCCTCTGGATAGATCATCAGCTTCTGATCGGCGTGGGTCCGACACCCGGGACCCCCACGATCAGCTGTTTGAGAAGGCAGCGGCACTCCAGCAGCGCCGCAGCCTTCTCACTGTTTACCGCTGGCCCAGTGACGTCACGACTAGTATCACTGGCCTGGGCGAGGCTAAGTTCTGTTCACTTGAATGGAGCTCAGCCCCACCCAGGCTAGTTGATACAAGTCGTGACGTCACTGGGCCAGCAGTAAACCGTGAGAAGGCCGCGACGCTGCTGGAGCGCCGCTGCCTTCTCAAACATCAGATCGGCGGGGGTTTAAACAAAGTGCAGAACCCCTTTAAGGGAGAGGGGCGCTGTGGAGGTCACATTTAAGGGGGTAGGCTGCTGTGGAGGTCACAGTAAAGGGGACGGTCCACTATGGAGGTCAGTGTTAAGGGGCAGATTACTGTAGAGGCCACTGTGGGGAGGGAACTGTGGAGGTCACTATTAAAGGGGCAGCAGGGTACTGTGAGGTCACTGTTAAGGGAGCGGGGTACAGTTAAGGTCACTGTTAAGGGAGCAGGGTACTGTGGCAGTCACTGTTAAAGAGGTAATTGCTGTGGAGGTCTCTGTTAAGGAGGCCGGGAATGGTGGAGGTCACATTTAAGGAGACTATAACCTATGGTCAGTGTTAAGGGGTGGGTGCTGTAGAGGTCACTGTTAAGGGGGCAGGCCCCTGTAGAGGTCACTGTCAAGGGAGTGGGGTGCTGTGGAACTCACTGTTAAAGGGGAAGGCTACTGTGAAGGTCAAAGTTAAGGGGGTGGGCTGCTGTGGAGGTCCCATTTTAAGGAGGCGGGGCACTGTGGGGGGGTCAGTGTTAAGGGGTGGGGGGCTGTGGAGGTTACTGTTAAAGTGGCGGGGTAGTGTAGATGTCTCTGTTATATGGGATATTGTTGATATCTTTTAACAACACACACAAACATTAAATGAAATAGATGAAATATATCCATGCGAAGTCAGGTCCTTCTGCTAGTAGTTTATAAAAAAGTAATAAGCACGGAATTTCAGACCTAAAATGAAACAGTGCTAAAGGGAACCTGGTCAGTTTGGGAATACTGTTCAGATGGTATATAGAGCATGAGCAGCTGAGCAGATTCAGGTATAGTTTTGTAGGATTCAGAATACCCTGTATATTTATTAACTAGCAGAATGACCCAGCTTCACACGGGTCTATTTAATCTATTTCATTTGTTGATTGTATGTGTGGTTAAAAGACATTCACATTGAATATGGAAAAGACCATACACAGCAGCAGCGGACAGGAAGAGAGAAGGGAGACGGCACGTGCGCACTCCTCATACAGCTGATCGACAGGGGTGCCAGGTGTCGGACCCCCGCCAATCTGATATTGGTGACCTATCCTGAGGATAGGTCATGAATAGTAAAAGCCTGGACACCAGTTTAATGTAAAAGATGAAAACCAGACATCACACAGTACATGACAATCTCCAACAAAACTAGAACCAGCCCTTTACCTCACACGGATCCACAGCTCCCCCGTTCATTGCTCTAATTGCTCTGCTAGATTTATTTCAAATTGGCAGCTCAGGAGGTGTGTCCTTTATAGGGGGTGTGTTCTATCACAGCTTCTATCAGAAGATATGGCTGATAGCAGATGAAGGATGGAACTGAGCATGTGCGTCCACCTCAGTGAGGTGGACAGAGAAATAAGGAAACAAAAACCAAACAGCAGGTTGCGCTATATAAATGTAGGTGGCTACACAAAATTTTTAATTACAATTACAAAAGTATTCAGATCCAGGCGGCGCTGGTTTGAAAAATGCAGAATATGTTTTGAGGGAAAACCCCTTTAACCATAGAAACCAGTAAACATCTTTTTTTATCTGTAGGAAATGAGAGAGAACTTGGATTTGCTTATTTCCATATGGCTTGGCTCCAAAATGCTGCCTAAACCAAGCTCTGCTTTTCTCGGGAACTGTTACTATATTGGACGAGCTGACATTGGCGTAGCTTATCTTCCCAGTGTGATTATAGCGCTGGTCCTGTTCATTATTATTTGCTCTTCATGTTCCCATTTAGAACTATGTGTTATTAGTGATAGGAACGCGTGTGATGTAAGTCCCAGGCACCCATCTGTGGACCTAAGGGCTTATCTGTCTTCCTCTGCAAGCAGGAAATCCTAGAGATAGCTCTGAAGACAATGTTTGTCCGCAGCCCCTTTCCCTGCTGGCTGTTACTGGAGCCTATTTTTCAGAAACATGAAGATAACAGATAATGGTGGATCACATTGTACCTTTTGGCTCCATCCCATGGCTTTTGTGCCTATTCTCTGCAAGCGCTAAGCATGTGTCTAGAAAAAAGAGAGTGGAGCTCTTGTTCTCCTCTGCATCTCACCTCTTAGATTTGGCCGGGCTACATGTCTTCTGGTCTTAAAATTAATAGTTAAATCTTGGCACTGTCATTTTTATCTTTTTATGCGCTCTGTCAAGTGATGGAATGCATATTGTCGTGTAAAGCACTATTCATGAGCAAAACGCTAGGAGCTGATGATCTGAAGGACTCGCAGTGTTTCCCAAAGGTACCGAGTGACTGACGTTGTGATCGAGAACATGGTAGAGTTATGAAAATCTCTTTATTGCCCTTAGGAACCAATCACAACCCAGCTTTTATTTTTTATTCTGCTGTTGAACATTGAAAGCTGCGCTGTGATTGGTTGTTTTGGGCAACAGAGGCTGTATTTCCCATATAGAAAAGCTGGTTCCATGAATAGCCCATTATTATACTTTCCTCTTTTTATGTCAGGATGGACCAATAATGGCATAATATAGCCTGGATTATACGATTTGGCTTATTTAAAATGGTTATGTCACAAAACATTACCAGCGCCTGGATCTGAATCCTTTTGTAATTGCTTGTAAATAAAACTTTTGTATAGCCAGTGAGCTATTCAATAAAATGTATCTGTATAGCTGTCACGACCATGGTCATGGCCGTGACTCCTGGAACCGCATGCAGTTGCCTGCGGTCTTGTCTTGTTGTTCAATCACAGGTGTGGGCTGAAGTTGTTTGCCTCACGTGTGGTTGCCGCTGGCAACATGATCTTATTTGGCAGTATAGCAGCCGGAGCAGTCGCTAGGCAGCTTGCTGTCAAGTGCATGCAGTTGCACCTGGCAACCTGTCTATGTATGTGTGCACTTTGTCTGTTTGGTGTGCACGGGGTTTATATGTTTGTGCACTTCCCCTTTAAGTGGCTTCACTACCCTGTCTGGTGTTGGAAGGGTTAATTCCCTTTCCAGTGTGTGTCTGCGTGGGTGTGGCTACTTGGGCTATTTAGCCTCAGTTGAGACATAAAGCTGAGGGGTACTCAAGCCTTGTGGTAGGCTGGAGTCATCCTCCTGGTCTTATACCATCTGCCAGTGAGGGCCACCCTTGTGGTCATAAAAGTTATGCATGTTGTTTATTTTATCCTCTTGTGATGTCTTATCTTACTGCAGCTATGGATCTGGGTTCCTGTGTGTTTATGTGTGTGTGCTGTGTCCTTTATGTTTGGTGTGGACAACAGCATGTGAGCACGGGATCCAGTCAGTGTGTCTGTGGCAGTTAGGTGTGGAAGTGGTTTCACTCACCTGCCATATCCATAGGCTGTTTATGTTTCCCCTTCCTTGCAGTTTGGCCAGTTTAGACTCCTGTTCCTCCGTGTCTAGGAGGAACAGGTTGTCTTACCCAGCTCCTAGTTCAGGGATCTGCTGAGGGCTAGTAGGGACCCGAGGTTCCTGAGTATGAGCCCTCCTACCATCTGGGTTGGCTCATACAGCTAGGAGTCACGGTCAGAGTTAGGGACGCTGTAGGAGGTGACCTGCTCCCTAATTCTGTTGTCCTGGCCAAGCAGCTTCCACATACGTGTAACATCGCACGGCTGAGGGTTTCCCCCATCCTCAGCCGTGACAATAGCGCCACCTGCTGTTTGTTCTTTTGCTTATTTTTTTGTCTCGCTGAGGTGGTCGCACACGCTCAGTTTAAATCTTCAACTGCCACCAGCCATACGTTCTGTTAGGCAAACTGTGATGCAAAGGAAGTTCGGTCGGCACTCGGGGGCTAGCAGTGCATGAGGCAGGGTCAGTTCCGATATATTGGAAAATACAAGAAGTCCTGGAACTCGCTTTCTTCAGTTAATTCATATCTTTTATGGAACGAGTTTCAGACCATCCTGAGCATTTGTCAACCATCAAATTATATACTGCTTGTATCCAGGGGTTACAACCAGTCTGCAATCCAGCAGTGGTGGCCTTGTTTGCACAGTATAGAAAAAAGTGCTGCCCTCTCTGGTGGCCAAGACCATGGAAGCATGCAAAGACATGCATGTGCAGCACCTACTGTCCCGACCCTCTCGTACCCGAGCTGCATTGTGGCCATAACACTGGGATACGAGCAGTGTACAATGCAATGGAAAAATTCATTAAGCAAGCAAAAGAGGCAATATGGATAATCACAATTAGTGTTGAGCGAACCAAAGTCCGCAAAGTGGTCTTCGATCAGAATTTCTGGGAAAATTGGATTCGCCACGAAGCCAAATTTCCTCGTGCCTTGTGGTAACAAATCGATTTTCCCTGAATGGCAGCAAAAACAAAAAAAAATCATACTTATCTGATCCATTTGATAGTGACGAGCCAGCCAATGCCATCTACATCGGCGATGTATGATCGCAGCATCTGAGGGGTACAATGACAGGGAGTGGCACAACCACCGCTCCCTGTCATTGCACCCACTACTTACAAAGAAATCTGCTTCGAGATGTATAATTTGGCTAAGCAGCTGAAACAAATTTTCAAATACTTCACTCACTAACCACAATACATTAGTAAGTCCCTTGTATTAACTTTGTCTCCATGATAAATGCTATTTGCTGAAGTGAGACAACCCCTTTAAATGTTGATGACCAACACCCCAACGATCAGCTTTTTTGGCAGCTGCTTGCATCAGACACTATAGAATGGGCAGAAGGCTCCATCATGATTTTCAGTGCTGCAGCTCAACTTCCATTCACCCGATTAGTAGCTGAGCTTCAGTACCTCAGCACAGCCACTATATAGTGGACAAATCCTTGTGCTTCCTGTTCCATCCATTGTATAATATACAGCTGATTAGTGTTGGGGCGAGGTGTCAGACCCACACCATTCTGATATTGATACCAATCATGATGATAGGCAAAGGATCAGTTCAAAGGAGGAAGGAAGTATTACCCAGGGAATCAAAGATGAACCCTCTTCTGTAACTCTAGATCATCATGGAAGGTGTTGTTATAATACACTATTCTAAAGAACTAAATATTAACCTCTCCACAAGTCTTAAAATAATCTAATTTTTTTTGTTTTATTTATTGTTTGTCTAAATTGGATGTGTCTTATGGTCCCAAAAATGCAATAAAATACAAAATTGGCCCAGCATGCAGCCTAAGTTAATAGGGTGGTGTGAAATAATTAAGAAGCATTATACATGCTATGGTCCCCAGCTTGTTTTCTTCCAGTGCTACATGATCATGGACATATGCTCCCATGCAGCCAATGACAGGCTTCAGTAGTGACGTGGCCAGAAGCAGCTGAAGACAGTCATTGACTGCAATGGAGCAGGTGATCATGTCTATGCAGTGCCGGAAGAAAACAAGCCAGGGGCCAGAACATGGATGCAGTGGAAGAATCATGGAGGACCGGAGTGGCGGGGAGCAGGTACTGTAAGTGTGAATCTTCTGTTTCCGGAGGAAGGCTGTGGGCACTTGCTAAAAAATCTATATTCTCTGAGAACCCTTTAAAGCTGAAAATAGGCTCAGAGTTTTATTCCTTTATCCTCCTTTTTCTTCCAGACTATGAAAATTGTTCCCACAGGATGCCCATGGCAGATGAAATTTGTACCAGGAGACCAATGTGACTTCACTAGAAAATTCACACTTTCTAGCCATGTGTCACCACTTTTCTCTTGCTCTGACCTTACCATCCTACGCCTCTAGGCTCTTCCATTGTACAATGACTCTCTCAGGCTTTCCTGACTTAAATACGGCAATTAGGATGCATTTTAAATTTTGTTAGAAAGCCCAGGGTGGGTCAATCACTCCATTAGGTAGTAAGTTGACCTTATTTACAACACATGCTCAGTCCATTGAGTATTTCATGGTTTTAGGCATTACCTTAAGACTAAGGCCTTATTCATTACAGGAGTTTAAAAACCAAGACATCCACTTTTTAAATGAAGGCCGCCTTGGTCATAAGCTGATGGTTTGGCTTTTGAAAACCTCGGCCTTGAGTTATTGCCAGGAGAAGATGTGGCAGCTGCAGGAAAAATGTAGCATGTACTGGAAGAAATGGGTGGCCTTGTATATATATTGTACCTGTAGACGTTCCGAGTCTGGCAGAACTGCGGGGTGCTCTTTCTTAGCAGCTCTCTGCTCCACTTTAATAGGGAATTTAAGGGAGCTGTCTCACAAAAATGATTCTATATTATTTAAAACAGCACCTGGATCTTATTATTTTTATAATTGCATGTAATTAAAAATGTAGTATTGTCACTAAGTTATTTAATAAAATCTATCTGTACAGTGCCACTTGCTGACTGCTCTTTTCCTTATTTCCCTGTCCTCCTTGCTAAAGTGGGTACACATGCCCATCATAGTAACATAGTACATAACATAGTACATAAGGCCGAAAAAAGTCATTTGTCCATCCAGTTCGGCCTGTCATCCTGCAAGTTGATCCAGAGGAAGGCAAAAAAAAAACCTGTGAGGTAGAAGACAATTTTCCTCACTTTAGGGGAATAAAAAATTCCTTCCCGACTCCAATCAGGCAATCAGAATAACTCCCTGGATCAACGATCTCTCTCTAGTAGCTATATCCTGTCCCTAAACTGCCACCAGCCCTATCTACTGTTAGAAGATGTGGCAATTACAGTGAGAGAGCTGTAGCAGAAAGAACACACTCCCTAAGAAGGGACATGCCCCAGAGCTACCAGGCTGAAGAGAATCTACAAGATACCCGAGCTATTGGAGCAATAAATGAGGAGATCTCTGGATCCATTTGAGGTGCAGGGCTGGTTCTAGCTTTGTTAGAAAGCGATTGTTACGTTTTATATGATGTTATCATGGGGTAACCTCTTTAAGCAGATAAACTTTGCACATTCGGAGTGTATTTGAACAATTTTGGGGAAAAAATTACTTTATTCTGCTAAGCTATTATCTAAAATGTAACAGGAGGCTCAAAAAATTTCAAAAACCCATTTAGTTTCAAATAAGAACTTTTTTTTAAGGGAAACCATAGATCTATTGTACTTTTCAGGCACTAATATTATTGTGGCTATTGCCTAATTCATACTGTCTCTACTGTGTCTGAAACAGAATTTATTATTCAGGACGTAATCAGTTCCTGATGTTTCTGTCTATATCTAGCTCCTGGGTGTGATGCTATATGGTATTACTGGTCATACTACGCTACCTATGTGACTTATGGTCCATTCACACATACCAGATTTGCTGAAGAACGTTGTGCAACTGTTCCATTTATTGGAATCGGTCTTGCAGAAGTTCACGTGCTTACCACCAAAACAACCCTACTCACAGGAATTAAACTGATTTTCAGCTGCAGATATTTCGGCAAGAAAGACCATACCCTTAGAACCGGAAATCTTTCACCACTGAGCACTGAAAAACAAATGACAAACTAAACATCTCCGATAATTGACATTGTTAACCTCTAGTACCTAAAGTCTGATTGAAGCACGGCAATCAGAAACACAAATATCCTGTCATTTTGCAATAGTCGCCCTGGGGACAATGTCATCTGTTAAATGGTTTCAATCGCTGATTCCTTTTCCCCCATCTCCAAAGGAAGCTTTCCTGAATTATGAAGCATTGGGCAGTGTTTATTGCAGGATTTTAGCTTATATTTTAAACTGAATTAAGCAGAAAAGGATGGTGCAGGGTGCAAAATACCTCCAACATTTGGTGACCGTGTCCATCTAAGAAGAGCTCGTCATTGGAGTTGATGTAGAGTAGACACATACAGTTATTAAGGGTTGCATATACAGTATATATATATATATATATATATATATATATAGATAGATCCTTTTTTAATGTATACTGATTTGAAAATATCAACAACAATCATCATCTAGCCTGGCACAGTCCATTATGAAACTGTGATTTAATTGTTCTTTTCTTCAGTAATTTAACTCTTTTCGTACCTCTTTCTAACCTTTAAAGAGCCTGTTTCATTATAAAATGACCCACTGTTTAAATCATGTTTTTGTATTAAACCTATACATTTTTTAGAATTTTTAGTGTTTTTTTTTTTCATTTTCCATGTCACTATCTATATTTTTATTTTTTTTAAATGTGCATAATCCTGCAATTTACAAACTGACCACTAGGACTAGTAATAGGTCATGCTTTGCTGTTCTGTACAGGTAACTTTTCAGTAGCTATTATCATTATCACCATAGGCAGAATTACAATGACAAGTAACACCTCTGTATAGATAACACAGGATCCACCATTCACAATAGGTGATATCACAGCTTATCAGTTTCCCTCCTGACCTCTGCACAGGTCACTGGGCATGCCTAGAAAATGATTCCAATATACAGTAAGTCAGTGGGGTCAGCTCATGTTCATTGTGTCCATGGCTTATGTACCGTAGCTGCTCTCAAAAGACAGGAAGTCTCAACTAGTGTGAAAAATTGCAGTATTTATTTTTTTTTTTAATACAGATAGTGACATATAAAATTAAAAAGAAAATCACCAAAAACTCTTTGAAAATATATTTAACATAAAAAGATTTTTTAAACAGTATTCATTTTCTGATGATGCATTCCCTTTAAAGGGAATCTGTTGCACTTAACACCAATTTACAATATAAGTAGTCACCCATGCTGACGGGGGCACCACAAAATGCCTAGCACCCAAATCTAACTACCTTGCTTGTTAATTGTATGGCAGCTTGATTTAGGATGCATAGTGTAAAGTGTCTAGCACTTACACATTACTTTATGTATGGGGCTGTTATTTGGTCACTGTATGTTAGTATTATTTAGGCACTGTATATTTGTATTTACTTAGTCATCGTGTGGCACTGTTACTGTACAGTTTATTATTTTGCAGTGTAGGGGGTTGCACTATATAGCACAGTTATTTAGACAACTGCATGAAAGTATTATTTGGCCAACAGGTGGCACTGTTACAGTATTTGGACACTGTACCTCTGTGATGGTTAACCTCCGGCCGGCACTCCAGCTGTGGCAAAACTACGACTCCAAAGATGCGCACTTGCTTGGCTGTTCTCAGAACTCCATAGAAATTAATGGAGCATGCTGGGAGTCGTAGTTTCACCACAGCTGGAGTGCCAGAGGTTAGCCATCACTGTTATGATACTGAAAACTGGACACCATATGGGAAGCGGTGCCATCAGAAGGTCAAGATATCATCTCGCAATTTATGCCTATTGTATCTTGTCATTACCATGTTTTGTATCTGTTAACTTGTAAATTAGTGCTGTTGTCTCCATTTCAATGTCAATTGTAAAGGATTGCTACCGATGTGATGACTCTATATGCTGTAAATTATTATTGTTATTATACATTTTTTTTGTAATATTGTAATTAACAGATAGCAGCAGTTGTAATAATGTGCAGATTCACAGGAAGCTCTGAGACTGGCTCTGTACTAATGACTCCCATACTGTATGTCAGCTACTATGGTGGCTTGCCCTGCATGGTCATCACTGCCATTCACAGAAGAAAACACACTAATATCTATTATGCAAATTACACAAAAATATGCCTTAAAAAATCTGTACCGCCTAAATTGCTGAGCGTTACAGTTACGAAATTGTGACCAGAAACTTTTTTAGCTGCTGGACGGCTATCATTATCTTTTCCCTTACCAAATAAAATTTTATGACACATTGCCCATTTAATATATGTCAAAGCTGTTAAACCTTTTTTTTATGACAGAGCAATCAAATTCCAATTAAGCACTGTAGTTAATTACTAACATATATGTAATACTTGATTCTTGCAGTAGACATTTGCAATATTATTTTACTAATTCAGATTTGACTAACCACACGCTCATGCTGTAATTATTTTTTAAGCACAAACCATTTGGCTTATAGTGTATAGCTAGAGGGTCTGCTGTTCCCTACTGTATAGTAGAGCCATGTCTCACAAATACTGTTGGATTGGCACAGCATGAGGAATCATTTAGGCCATGTCTCACAAACATTGTAAGTCTGGACGGATCCGTTTGCCTCCGCACGGCCAGGCGGACACCCGAACGCTGCAAGGTGTCCGCCTGCTGAGCGGAGCGGAGGCCAAACGCTGCCAGACTGATGCATTCTGAGCGGATCGGCATCCACTCAGAATGCATTAGCGCAGTACGGATGCGTTCCGGGACGCTTATGAGAGCCTTCAAATGAGTCATTGGCCCTCAAGCAACTTAAGCAGGGAGGAATCATGACTTTAGAAGTGAAAAATGATGAATATTCTAAAAAATATCTGTACAGTTGCTTCACTTCGGCATACTCCTCCCTGACAAGTGTCCCTGTCACTATGGGAACGTCTGGGGGTTAGAATATACCATCGGATATGAGTTTTCATGATCTCAGTGAGATCGTGAAAACTCAGATCCGATGGTATATTCTAACCCCCAGGTGTTCCCATGGTGACGGGGACGCTTGTTGGGGAGGAGTATGCCGAAACATAGAATGTGTCGGCAGATAAGAACCATTTGGCCCATCTAGTCTGCCCAATATACTGAATACTATGGATAGCCCCTGGCCCTATCTTATATGAAGGACGGCCTTATGCCTATCCCATGCATGCTTAAACTCCTTTACTGTATTTGCAGCTACCACTTCTGCAGGAAGGCTATTCCATGCATCCGCTACTCTCTCAGTAAAGTAATAAATACTTCCTGATGTCCCGAAGTGGAACAACTGTATAGATTGAAAAAATAAATGACAAATATTTTAATAAACTAATATATTCGATATAGTGCTATATATTTGTATTTTAAAATATTCATAGTGTTCTAAAACAAGCATATATAGCAATATAGCGAATATTCGAAAAAACTAATGTAGAGCAATTTAGCTAATATAGTGCTATAGTCTTCTTTGTCTAATAGCTGTAATTTTTTTCTCATCTGAAGTTCATATTGGAAAAAAATTACAACTATAAAAAAAAAAAGATTATAGCACTATATTAGCTAAATTGCTCTATATTCATAATTTTTTTTTTAGAATATTCGCTACAGTATATTGCTATATATTCTTGTTTTAGAATATTACGGATATTCTGAAATACGAATACGAATATACTGTAGCACTATATTAGCTATAGTGCTCTATATATTAGTTTTTTAGAATATTCGTAATTTTTTTCCATCTGAAGTCGTGATTCCTCCCTGCTTAAGTACGGTAACTTAGGCAGGGAGGAATCATGACTTCAGATGGAAAAAAATGACAAATATTCTAAAAAATTTATATATAGCACTAAATTCTATAGTATAGAATATATATTTGTTTTTGACCCACGCCTGTATTGATCGCATAATATTCGCATATTACGCGATCATTACCTTAACGATTTTTCGAATATTTTTTTTTTTAGAAATATCGCGAATTTGTATATGAGCCCTGCCGCTCATCACTAGACATCACGGATGAGGTTCTAATTAGTTATCCTACTGTGACATTAAAGTTGGGTTTTAATCGGTAAGTAGCCATGATATGGGTGAGGTTCTAGTTAGGTATTCTACTGTGACATCACATTGACTTTCAGTCAGGTAATAAGTTGTGAGATCCCAGATGGTTCTAGTCAGGTAAGGTAGTGTGACATCACAACTGTGCTTCTGTGAAGTAAACGGTTGTGATATTAGAAGTGGGCTTCAGATAGGTAACATACTTTGATATCACAACAACCTTTAGTCAGGTAAGCAACTGTGATATCAACAGAGTGTTTCAGTGTGGAAAGTAGCTGTTACATCACCCTTCTCCTTCTCTTAGGTAATCCGCTGTGACATCATAGGTGACTCTAATTCAAGTAAGTAGCTGTGACATCACATGTGTCTTTTAGTCAGGAAAGCTGTTGTGACATTACAGCTCATTTTAGTCAAGTAAGCTCAAGGGTGGACATACCGCATGTACCATCTTAGAAGTTAATCAAGGAGCCATATATTGTTCTTGGACAGGGAACCTTTACTGCTGGTGCCCACCCCTGCTGTGTGTTCAGGACAACTAAATGTGGAAGTATGTAAATTCTGTATAGATTAAGGATGGATTAACATAAATACTGTATTTCCATGGATGAACCCAATGATCTCCATTCAGTTCTGATGCTTTCAGGTCATCAACTTTTAGATTACAATTAAAATGACTTTCAATATAAAGATACCAATAAGCCTTTAGCTTAGCATTTTCTTTTGCAACAAGTTTCATTGATGCTGTGTAACGTGGGAAGATTCCTATGATATACAAAACTTTCCTGGAATTCTTTGAAGGGAGCCAAGCTCATGCTGAGTTAGGCAGCTGTGCCAAGTACTCAAGTATCCAGTCAACTCATTATGGCAACGCATATCATAAATCACATTGACCAAATCAGTAGCATGAGCAGTCTGGGTAAGCTATACCCAAAGTCTTAATTGACTTTTCTTTCCAGCTTCTAGAAGCAGAATAGTGTTGAGTAGGGGCCCTGTGTGCCTTTCTAAGATGGCAGCACCCTTTTTTTTCCACCAGAGGGGTCTGGCTGACCCTTCCTTCGCCCCAAGAACAACAGGCAGGCTCTTTGTTTCCTGGATGATGGGTGGCACAGTATCATACAGATAGTAGGTGCAGTTCTCAGCTATCTTACAGGGTAGGCTTTTCCCAAAGGCTGTGTATAGGGGATGGCTACTATGATGGTACTACCAGAGACCTCTCTAGATAGATACAAGCAATCTTCCCAAAAGACCAAAGGCCTGCAAACTCTATTAATATTTCTCTGAAAAACCCAGCTGCAGGGTGCAGTCTTAGAACAGATGGTTGATCTGTCTCAATAATGTGGAAGGCCGCCAGAAGCAAATAACTCAATCCCCATGCAGTGAAGTCTACAGCTGTAAACAAGCATTATCTTTCACAGACTGACAAGCACTGTCCCTTTTTAATAGTCCTCAACCTTCTGTGAAAAGTCTGTTCTTCTCTTCCTTAGAGGTTGGTTCTTAGCAGAGTTACTCTTCTGGCAGCTTTATACTCACAGGGATGCTTTAGCTTGTCTGGCTTACACACTAGCAGTAGCATACATATCCCCTGTCGTGACTTACTTGCCAGGAAACCCAAAACAAGGGGAAGTGGGACCAACTCACTAGCCAGCAATTATCAATAAAGACTGAGTTAACTAATTCCTACCCATATAAGGCCTTTTGGAATACAAAGTGCATAGTAAAGTCACATTAGCCATTTGTACCACTGCACGTGCACAGCATTACAGTAAACATTTTAACAACTTTAGTAGTGAACCACATAGCATTAACCCTTAACGATAAACCAACGGGTCACTGCACATGTGGCCACATAATTGATTAAATCGACAATTACAGATGAGCAAATTGCTTCTAAACAAACTGGTTTCAATCCCAGTTTTCCAAAAATTCTGTTCAAACCTGTATCTGAATGATTTCATCTGTGTGAGTTTCTCAAAATGGCATCGGCCGTTTTTCAGATCAGAAGACAGAACAGATGAGGAAGGAGGATCACATCACCCTAGGCTGCGGGGCGTGTGTGTATACATACCAGCAGGCATTTGCAGACAAAAAGCAAACTGTGAGGAATATGGATTATCATTTATTGGCAGCCCTGATTGTCATTTGATTCACCTTTTGGCATGTACACAGTTAGTGTACATGCAAAATAAGTTCTCACCCCCCAGCCATCTGATGTCAGCTAGCAAGGGAGGAAGCCCCAGGGGTCCAGGCTTCAATGAGGCCCCAGGTGGATAAAGTCACACCTCAACCAGCCAGGTTGAAGGCAAGCTAATCCTGCAGGAAAACCCCTAGCAGGAGGTCTCAGCCCTTGCCCAGGATCAATGATACCTCCCAGACATGTTGGCACCTACATTTCATAAGGAATTATGAATCGTCCGTCCATCCCAGGCATAATTTGGTTATCCTTTTGCCATCCACATGGTCCTGGCTTAAAGCTAGGATGCCCAGGAGGGAAGATATACATATCTCCCCACCAAAACCACATAGCGGCACCATGTTTGGACTCTAGTTATAGCCTGAACCCAGGAAGATCAATTGGGCCCAGAACCATCTTCCTGTGACATTCTGGTCTGGGGCTATGAGCCCTAAGGGGTTGTATGGGTCATTTGCTGCCAGCACCAGAGAAGGAGGGGTGGACCCTACCCATAGGTAGGGAGGGGAGCGGCCGGCTACAGGTCATAAGCCCATGCTAGCCAGTAGGCGGTGTCTTTTCTGAGGGGGGGTCACATCGTGCCAATGTGTTTGGAGAGACCAGGAACCAGCTGACATCACTGCCCCCACGTGACTGCAGCCAAGGACTATTCCACCCTTATCACCCTATGGAACTTTAATCTACCCAGTAACTGACTTTTGCTCTGCTTTTCCCTGTTATACCTATATCACCTGTATCTGTAACCTCAGACAACTGTATATGGACAGGAGGTGTCTGTGTAAACTGTACCAAGCTGACCTTACCTGCTCCTCTGGACGTCACGCTTTGGGTATCAAGTGACCATACTGCGTCTCGTGAGCAAGACGTAGGTGAGGTCAAGCAGGCACGAGGTCTGGTATTCGTCACACAAACATTTTTCAGACCATTTAAAAAAATAAAAATAAAAAATCCTATAGAGCAGGTTACTTTACAATTACTGGTGCTGGCTTGGTGTTAAAGAGCTTGAAATGAGTTGTACATAATCCTAGTCCCCAGAATGTCATCCAGAACTTGTCAAGCCAATTGGAGCACATTCAATTCAGGGCAAATTTATTTGGACCCACAATGGACCGTCTGACCAGTTTTGCCAAATCGAATCCAAATCAAATTTCAAGCAATTTACAAATTGCATTGATAATGAAAATATAACAGTATATTAGCATGTCTATTTGTGATTAGATTACTTCCCCATGCCCATCGATGTGATGTGGCACTCTGTGAACTAGTGGCACTTTCAGCACTCTCATACCCACAATTCATCACTTTCCACCCTCCACATCCCAATACACTGCTCTCTCATGTGCCTTCTCCCAACCTTGTCTTCTGCCAGTACCACCAGTTTCTTTTAATATATATATACATATATATATATATATATATATATATATACACACACATATATATACAGTATATTGTGGGGACTCACTCTTGTAGAAATGATTAGCGGACGCAGTATAGAGGCAGCAAGTTATTTGCATCAAACAGTTCAGTGTTTTATTCACACTTTAGGCAAGTGACAAAACAAGCAGTCATATTCAAACAAAAAGTCGCCTTGCGATGTTCGTGGTAATTCACACCATGCAGCAATTCTGCCTCAAAGCAGCACCAACCTGTTTTCACACCAAACAGGTAGCAAGCCTTCATCCAGATACAAGGCTCCCAGATCCCAACACAGAGACATCGTTTCTGAGCCCAGCTGTCTATTTAAGGACAGCCAGGTGCTGCCAAAACCCGGACTGGCATTTAAAATCCGGTCCAGTATTTGACCTCGTCTGGCTGTAAATCAGCCCAGCAGCACATGCTGGGAGGAAAATATCTGTTTTCCCAAACCAAACCTCTCACTGTGTCACTATATATATACAGTATATATATATATATATATATATATATATATAGCCTTGAAAAAGTATTCATACCCCTTGAACTTACATTACACCCCAAAATTTGTATTTTATTGTGATAGATCAACATAAAGTAGCAAGTATGTGTGAAGTTAAAAGAAAATGATACATAGTTTTTAAAAGTTTTAATAAATAAAAATGTATTTATATTCAGCCCCCCTGAGTCAATACTTTGTAGGACCATCATTCGCTGCAATTACAGCTGCAAGTCTATTGGGTTATGTCTCTACCAGCTTTGCACATCTACAGGCTAACATTTCTGCCCATTCTTCTTTGCCAAATAGCTCAAGCCCAGTCAGAATGGATGGAGAGCGTCTGTCAACAGCAATTTTCAAGTCTTGCCACAGATTCTCAATGGGATTTAGGTCTGGACTTTGACTGGGCCATTCTAAGACATGAATATGCTTTGATCTAAACCATTCCATTGTAGCTCTGGCTGTATGTTTAGGGTCGTTGCCCTGCTGGAAGGTGAACTTCAGCCCCAATCTTCCATCAGAGTACAGGGGCTGCATACAAATGCACGCCACACTTTTTAGATTTTTATTTATTAAAAATTTTGAAAACCATGTATCATTTTCATTTTACTTCACACATACTTACTACTTTGTGTTGGTCTATCACATAAAATCCCAATAAAGTACATTTAAGTTTGTGGTTGTAATGTGAAAACATGTGGAAATATTCAAGGTTTGAATACTTTTTCAAGGCACTGTTTATATATATCTTATATACAGAATCTTACTAAGCAGCCATCCTATGCCCTTTTATAAAATATATTGCAGCTTATAAAACACATTCCAGAAGAAAATGTCATTCATTTCTCTCCTACACTTATTATGAGAAGGTCTGTGTCTACTATAAAAATAGTATAAAGCTGCCATACTTATTTATTCTCATGCTAATCAGAAGATGACTTAAAGTCATTTCTGCTCCTTAGAATTTCTGTCTCTCATAAATCCACATTACAGTCCGCTTCCTCCCTTCATCTCAGCAAAGCATTGTTTCTCACCATCAGTAAGGAAATAGACATGTCTGCATTGTTCTGGAGCACATAAATGTGGCGCACAGATGTGACCACAAAAGTGCCCATGAAAAAAATGTTACACATGACAAACGGCTCTCACGGAGCAGCTACATGTTTAAAGGCTCCATCTGGTGGACCAACGAAGTCTAGCGGCTTCCAACTGGGCACTGTCGAGTGTAGGGAGCAGCGTACAGGAGAAAACAGAGGACTTTACAATGATTTTACACACGGCTCAAGTTATTTGTTCCCCATCTGTTTAGCATCATCAAAGATAAAGTGGAGCAGATCTGAGTCATAGCAGGCGCTCTACAGCACCATTACTCAAGTCAGAAGTAAAATTTTCTTAAAATTTGGACATTATTTATCTCTTCAACTAAAATTTGGACATTATTTATCTCTTCATAATGAAGAATATGTTTATGGTATTCATTTATTGAAACCGGTCATCCTATCCGGACAAACATGGCATAAAAAGGAACATGAACTTCATAAAGGGGCTCTTCACTTTAAACCCTCTTCTATTAGTCACAGGAAAGATGGAAAGAGACGTCTCTTTAAATTACAATATCTATTAGATCAGTGGTCCCCAACCTTTTTTGCACCAAGGACCGGTTTCATGCAAGACAATTTTCCCAGGGACGGCGGGAGGGGGGCTATGGGGGATCTGGTCAGCACTGACTGATTCACGCGCATAACAGAACACAAGGTGCATATTAAAATATATAACACTATGTATGAGGCGGTTGGGACCAAGGCCGTTATACTGTATGGGGCCACAAGGTGACATTATATTGCATGGGGCCACAAAAACATTATACTGTACGAGGCGGCTGGGGACAAGGTGACATTATACTGCATGGGGTAGGCCAAATGGTGACATTATACTGCTTGGTTGGGCCAAATGGTGACATTATACTGCTTGGTTGGGCCAAATGGTGACATTATACTGCTTGGTTGGGCCAAATGGTGACATTATACTGCTTGGTTGGGCTAAATGGTGACATTATACTGCATGGGGCAACAATTCCACCCACCCACCCTAACAATATCTATTCAGTATCTGCATGGCATAAATAGCTAAGGGCTTGCTGGGCTTTGTAGTGAACTTAAGGCCATAGGTTGCTTCTTTAGCTAACTTATTGTACTATGCAAACACAAAGCTTTACCTACCTCAGGCAGTAACAGTGACAACCCCATGACAGCAGCTAGGGCCCACACAGCACACAGGGTCATGCACTGCAGGTAGTCACCAGCCCGAGTAATGTACAGCAAGCCACACTAACCTGAAAACACTACACTTCTGACTGTGCTAAGCACCGCCCCCAATCCATTTATAGCCAATCATCATTTGTCTTACTTCTAACCAATCAGCGGGCCTGTTATAGCTGCTCTCACATCAGGTGTACATGAAAAAAGCACTGGGATTGGCTGGGAGCAGCTGCCTGAGGGATTGTCATACTGGTATGGAGATTGACGGCTCCTGCATTTCTCTTTGTCTGTATTGCCGTGGCCCGGCAAACAATCATCCAGGGCCCGGTCCTGGGCCGCGGACCGGTGGTTGGGGACCACTGTATTAGATTACCCCACAACAGTGAACCAGTGACTGATGGCCCTAATAGACCTTATACTGTTCACCAATAGTTTTAGCTTATTGCTTGAAAGGGATCTTAAAACCAAGTCCATTTGGGGACATTTATAAATCTTTCTAAAAAATAGTAATAATAATTTTTAGTCTATAGTAATCAATCACAGCACATTTCTTGTAATACCCTTAAATGGCTTCTGTCAGCAGAACTAACCCTATTAAACCAGCCTTAATGACTACTAGGGATTATCCTGCTGAATAATACCATATATTTTTTCCCTCAATCTGTTCTTGCATTTAGGAGAAATATATGTTTCAAAAATATGCAAATAAGAGATTGTGTGCCAAGGATGTTCCAGGCCCTAGCCAGCTAGTACCCCCTAGCGTTTCCTCTTTGCTTCCTTGGGCACGCCCCCTCCATTTCATTGACAGGGCCAGGCATCCAGGTGGAGGGGGGGGGAGAGTAAGCCTATTGCCCTTTCTTATCACCTTGATGACTTTTAAAATGGATGCCTTCAATGGGATTAGGTTATCTAAATTGCATCTCAAATATTTTCTGTACACAGTTAATTTTCAGTCAAATTAACAGTATTTTTGCCCAATAAGACACACTTTCCCCATTATGCATCTTATGGCGAGTACATTATGGAAGCACTGTGTGGGCTCTGTACTTACCACTTCCTGGTCTTTGTCTGTCTGCGTCTACTGTGACCAGCGCACGGTGTAAGGACATCAGCACACTCTGTGGCTTCCCACTGTGCAACTTTGGGTCACAGCACAGCAGGAAGATCAGGAGCTAGATCTCAGGAGCGGGGTGTGGCGTCCGGAGCAGGAGAGGTTGATTTTTTCCCCTCTGGTCTAAGGTCTGATCAACATAGGGGTCTGATCTGAGGTCTTATAAACATTGGGGGTGTGATCCAAGGTCTGACGGGGTTGAATAAACGTTGGGGGTCTAATCTGAGGTCTGATTGAGGATCTTATTAACATTGGGGGTATGATCTGAGGTCTGACTGGAGGTCTTATTATCATTGAGAGTCTGTTCTGAGCTCTGATTAACATTAGTGGTCTGATTTTTGCTCGAAGTTGAGGTCCAATTGACTATAATGGGATCTGTTCAGTTTCCGTTTGGGAGAACACCTTGTTAGGGGAGAAAAAGTTGTGCATGCAGTTTTCTGCTATTTTTGATAAAATCTGGGATGGAGGCCCCGAACGGTACCTCCAACTCAGATGTGAACATGCTCTAAACTACATTAAGGCTGGCCTATTGTTCTGACAAACGCTCATTCCTGATAATCGGCCCGTGTAAAGGTGCCACGGAACACCTGATGAATGAGAAAACGCTCATTCATCCGATGCAATGATCTGTGGTGTGAACACCTTAGTCATCGTTTCTGGACAGCAGATTGTGCTGTGTGAACATTGCTCTGCTGCCCAGAAACAGCAAATTTGTAGGAGGACAAGTAATGACAGTAGACAGTGACCATTGCTTGTCCCCATACAGTGGAAGTGATCGCTGCATGTAAATGCAGTGCTTCACCTCTACTAATGAGCAGGCAATTTTTGTGAAGGAATGTCTTCTTGCTTGTCTTCACATCAGCACAATGTAGATGCCCTTTTACGAAATACCAAGATGTGGAGGTTTTGAAGAAAAGGTTCTTAATTTTAGTTTTGTATCATACCTAGGTTGTATGGTTACCTGATAGGATCACAGGATGTCCGCATCTGACTTAGCAGTGGGGAAAATAATATATAGTTATTTCCCATTGTGTATATACTGTAGCACCAACATATTCTGCAGTGCTTCTGTAGGGATTGTCATGTGGAAGGAAATTGTGGTAAATGGAGGAAACCAACAAAATCATGGGGACAACAGACAAACTCTGTGGAGATATTGTCCATGATCCCATCAGAATCCAACAGTGCTAATTACTGAGACATAACATCCTATTAATATGATAAATGTATACTGATGTACAAGCAAAATAAAATGGGGTACAGTGTTAGCCAGAAAAATCTAACTAATGCTAAATACTTTTGAGTAATACCTTTATTGGCCAACCAGGAAAACAGATTCATCACATTTTTACCCCTGAATCTGCAATAAAAACCTTAGTTCTATTACTTTGGTTGATACTGTAAATCATCCTATGACCCTAAAAGATTTCTTGAAGTCTCATCTAGTGACACAAGGGTTTAAATGAGAGCTATTCTACTGGCATAGCCGCATAGGGTCATGCACCGCTGGACCACATTGACTATAAGGCCCCTTTCACACGGGCGAGTTTTCCGTGCGGGTGCGATCCGTGCGGCGAACGTATGGCACCCGCACTAAATCCTGACCCATTCATTTCTATGGGGCTGTGCACATGAGCGATGTTTTTAACGCATCACTTGTGCGTTCAGTTGAAATCGCAGCATGCTCTATATTTTCTGATTTTGACGTGACGCAGGCCCCATAGAAATGAATGGGGTGTGTGAAAATCGGATGGCATCCGCAAGCAAGTACGGATGCCGTGCGATTTGCACGCATGGTTGCTAGGAGACCATCGGGATGGAGACCCGATCATTATTATTTTCCCTTATAACATGGTTATAAGGGAAAATAATACAATCTTCAGAACATCAATCCCAAGCCCGAACTTCTATGAAGAAGTTCGGGTTTGGGTACCAAACATGCACGATTTTTCTCATGCGAATGCAACGCATGACAATGTTTTGCACTTGCGCAGAAAAAATCGCGCATTTTCCCGCAACGCACCCGGCTCTTATCCGGGCAAAAAAACTCACGCCCGTGTGAAAGAGGCCTAAGGGGATTCAGCGAGGATTCGGCATGCACCAGTTTTTGTCCAGCTGAAATCTAGTGCTCATGTTGGAAACATGACGGGTTCCCTCTGGATCTCATTATAGTCATTGGGCTCCGGCTATGCCAGATACGATTAGATTTTGCAGGCTGTTCCTCTGCCCGAACAGCCTGCTAAATACCTTACCATGGGGTATGCAAGTAGCCTAACTTGGCTTCTCTGATGTCAGAACCCAAAGTGGAATAGTTCTCATTCAAGCCCTTCTGTCACTTCTAGAGACCGGTGAGGGTATCTGCACACTGACTCCCAAGATATCCAGCAGGCTGCTGAGACAGGGAACAGCCTGCCAAAGTTCCTCTGCCAGAACAGCATGCTGGATAACCTTGCCACAGGTGTGAAACTAGTCCGATGATAGCAAAAAAAAAAGTTTATGTCATCCGCAGATTTACAACAAACAGCAAAAAATGCCTGTGGCTATTGGTTCCTTGGGTTACAATTACAATACTTTTAACACACAGTGGTCTTTGATGGGTCATTGTAGCATTAAATCACATTCAACATCCAATGCCACGGACACTGCCAATCATCATAGGCCTTTCACTAGTGAAACGCATGTATTACTGAAGGGCATGAGCTGGCTATCTAGTAGCACCTCTCTACAGTACAGTACACTACTGCATCATATGTGCACTTTACCTGTATATGGGCTTCATTGGTCAGCAGGTGAGGCTTCATGTTTTTTTTCTGGTACATATGTGTTCTATACAGTACACACAGGACCCTGAAGAAACCTTAAAGAAACTCCTGTCTGACTTTCCAACTGACTTGTCTATATAAGAACTTGATTTAGTTGTAGTCATTTTTTCTTATTTTGAGATTATGTTTTTGTGGCTTTGGAACAAATTACTAGTTTTCCATAGAGTGACAATGTTTTCCACACCAGTGGTGGTCCCAGAATGAATAATACTGTAACCTGAGGAACCACTGTACAGTGTTTAGGTGTCAAAGGGCAGTGAAGTATCTAGATGGTGCCAGGTTTTGAAATCCAGTACAGAAGGGTATAATATTAGTTTCCAACTCCATAACCTTTCCATTACCCTTAAGGCAGCCATACACATTCAAAGCCTGTCGACCGACTGATCATTTGGCTGACAGCTATCTCTCCCAACTCCCTGTGGACTCTTCCATGCATATGCATATTCAGTTTGGCCAAACTTGTTTGTGCAATCAAAGGAGAGAAAGAAGAAAGCCACTTCCAGACACTTCTGGGGGTTGCACATCTCCTGGGAGAACAAAGGGATCAGGAAAAATATTCACTTCATCGGATTCATCTCTCCCCAACATTATTTGTCAGGGGAGTGTAGGGTGCTCCCACACCCATCACACTATCAGCCGAACCTGGCATTCTCAGTGGGTTCAGCCGACAAGACACCAATGTGTATGGGGGCCTTTAGGCCATCCTCACCCTACCCCTTTTTTTTAGCTCCCCTCGATACTACTCGTTTCTTACTACCTAGCAGCAACCAGGGCCAGACCTCCCAATTCAAGGGCCCCATAACATCCATATGATTTGCTTATATGGTACCGGATGTATGCTTTTTTAAAGGCCACCAGTTATGTAAATCTCTTGCAAGTCTCTGAAGTGATGAGTATAATTCCAGTATAAACATCATATGAAATGCCAACAGGGTTATAATGCTCAAAAATGAAAGTGTAAGAAATTAGTAGTGGAGTTCATTCCAGACATGTGAGAGCTACCTCATATGTCAGCCAGACCACTTTAACTGGAGCCAAATGAAAATCATAAATTCTGTTTACTAGAGGTCTAACATTTTTCATGTTATGCCACAAGAAAGTTTTTGTAACAAAAATAACAGGAAGGACAAAGGTAAAGGGATGACTTCATGTTTCTTATATTTTTATCAATTTCCTCTAAAGAAAAGTCAACATCTTACATCTCCTATCTTGGTTCTTTATCTCTGAGTGCTTGAGTATCCCTTGTACTTCTCCCCCTCCTAATAATTTCTTTGTATTTTCCCACTATGGTGGCCTGTGTCTGCTTAAAGCAAGTGCTGTTTGTTTTCGGATGGCAGGCGCGACGCAGGGGCACTTCCTGTGCTGGCAGGAAGCAGCCGTTTCCCGTTAATTTCCTGTTTCTATAGCAACCAAAATTCAGAAGCAGAAAGCTTTGACCCTGCACAATTGGTTGGCTTTCTAAGGAAGGTTTTTTTTGGAATCCATTTAATCACATTTCAATGTACAGTGTTGCTGCAGCTGTATGCCTATATATTTGGGAAGTAACAGAAATATTTTTAGTGGAAACACCAGAAAGAATAAAAAATCTTTAACCTTTTATAAAAGTAGTGTAAAGTTAACTTAGGGGACAACAAAATCAAATTGCAAGTAACTTTAAATTGATAATCCCTATTACTCAAAAAGGGTGCTACATGTAGTAATGTATAAGACGTGTAAAATCCATAAGTGTCAATGTCTGAGCAACTATAGTGATAATGATTAGTTATATAATACCTAGATCTGACATGTCCTATTTCAAAAAGAATGTGTCATCAGAAAATGATCTATTGTTTAAATCAAGTTTTGATGTTAAACATATTTTAAAGAAGTTTGGGTGATATTATTTTTAATTTTCCATGTCACTATATTTTTTAAAAATCCTCAAATCCTGCAGTTTTTATACTGGCCGCAAATTATTGCTCCATTTCTTGCTCTGTACAGATTACTTTTCTACAGTTTATCATTACAGGTGGGATTAGAATGAGACCTAAGTCACATGTCTAGTAAACTATAAAAGCAAATGAGACCCCTCTATACTATTGTGTCTATGACCCATGGTGGCTGCTGTAATACATATCTCTATGTGTTGTTAGCCACAGCTCAGCCAAGATGGCCGCCCCCATCACATATTCAGAAAGTAGAATTAAAAAAATCAGAAAATAAAAACAGAAAACAGGACCCCCTTTTGCCTTCAGAACTGCCTTAATTCTACGTGGCATTGATTCAACAAGGTGCTGATAGCATTCTTTAGAAATATTGGCCCATATTGATAGGATAGCATCTTGCAGTTGAAGGAGATTTGAGGGATGCACATCCAGGGCACGAAGCTCCCGTTCCACCACATCCCAAAGATGCTCTATTGGGTTGAGATCTGGTGACTGTGGGGGCCATTTTAGTACAGTGAACTCATTGTCATGTTCAAGAAATCAATTTGAAATGATTCGAGCATTGTGACATGGTGCATTATCCTGCTGGAAGTAGCCATCAGAGGATGGGTACATGGTGGTCATGAAGGGATGGACATGGTCAGAAACAATGCTCAGCAGAATGTCTCAACAGAAATCGAGACTCATCAGACCAGGCAACATTTTTCCAGTCTTCAACAGTCCAATTTTGGTGAGCTCGTGCAAATTGTAGCCTCTTTTTCCTAATTGTAGTGGAGATGAGTGGTACCCGGTGGGGTCTTCTGCTGTTGTAGACCATCCGCCTCAAGGTTGTGCGTGTTGTGGCTTCACAAATGCTTTGCTGCATACCTCGGTTGTAACGAGTGGTTATTTCAGTCAAAGTTGCTCTTCTATCAGCTTGAATCAGTCGGCCCATTCTCCTCTGACCTCTAGCATCAGCAAGGCATTTTCGCCCACAGGACTGCCGCATACTGGATGTTTTTCCCTTTTCACACCATTCTTTGTAAACCCTAGAAATGGTTGTGTGTGAAAATCCCAGTAACTGAGCAGATTGTGAAATACTCAGACCGGCCCGTCTGGCACCAACAACCATGCCACGCTTAAAATTGCTTAAATCATCTTTCTTTCCCATTTCGACATTCAGTTTGGAGTTCAGGAGATTGTCTTGACCAGGACCACAACCCTACATGCATTGAAGCAACTGCCATGTGATTGGTTGACTAGATAATCGCATTAATAAGAAATAGAACAGGTGTTTCTAATAATTCTTTAGGTGAGTGTGTACATGACCAGATATTAGAAGAGTTATGTTATCAGGACACCATTGCCGAGCAGCACACCATGGCCCACTCAATATATTTAGCACTTTTTTTCTAAGACATTTTACCACCAAATTCTGTTAAATTAGTGATGGGGGACATTTACTCACCATTTGGACCAGAAATTACATCTATTCACACAATGCACAGCAGTTTATAAAAATGGAGTCAAAGTGGACATGGCTGTTTAGGCTAAGTTTACATCTGCATGTAGGACTTTTGCCTCCGCTGCAAAATCGATCCTCTGAACCGGAAACCTAGCAGATCGCAGTCTATGGGGTCTGTACGCCCTGTTCGTCTCAGTTATGTGACAAATCCGTCCTTTCCGTTCTTCTGCTTCTATAACGGACCAGAAGAACGGAAAGGCAAGTGCAGATGGAAACAAATTTTTAGACACCTTTATGAATTGGACTTTAGTGTCCTAAAATTTTTGCATAATCTCAATCCACTAGACAAGTGGCTTTTTTTAAGTCAAGTAAAAAAGGAAGGCATCAGATAAGTGTTAGGCCTCATGCACACGACCGTTGTGTGTTTTGCCGTCCGCAAATTGCGGATCCGCAAAACACGGATGACGTCCGTGTGCGTTCCGCAATTTGTGGAATGGCACAGACAGCCATTGATATAACTGCCTATTTCTTGTCCGCAAAACGGACAAGAATAGGACAGGTTATATTTTTTTTTGCGGACCACGGAACAGAGCAACGGATGTGGACAGCACACGGAGTGCTGTCCGCATCTTTTGCGGCCCCATTGAAGTTGAATGGATCCGCATCCAAGCCGCAAAAACTGCGGCTCGGATGCGGACCAAAACAACTGTCATGTGCATGAGGCCTTAATGTGATTTTTTTTATTCTCGAGACCAAGGGTTGCGTTAAGTAATTGAAAATAAGAATCAAACATGAATTGAATGACCATGAATAATATACTAAAAATAAAAATAAGTTATCAGAGTGCATGCATGCAAGTACTGTAATTTGATCTAAGAGTAAATACTTAAAATCCAGATGACATAGGGATATTCCATAACATGAAATAAAGTAGGTGGTTTGGAGAGAAATGGCAATTTATCTGAAACAAATCTTTTTCACAGTATTCCTAGAATATCACTCATGTCCGCAGACATTCCTGAGATTACCCCTATTCACTATTCAGCCAAGGTTAACATTACCGACCCCTGGGAATCACATGGTTGAGAAATATGTATAAGTCTGCCAATATCTGGTGATTGGAGTACACTGTGGGACCCGTCCAACGGAAATGACTGCCTTGCCAAAAAGTCTCCCACACAGTGATACAAATTTAGAAAATAAATGAAGCACAAATAAATGATTAAAACACACAGAGAATGTGTGGTTTCTATATGTTTATTTATATAGAAGCCATTTGGAAACGTTCGAGTAACTCAGGATTTCCCAAGATCACCTCATACATTGAGTAAAACCAGCAAATGTGTAGAGTTCATCACGTTACAGCATGAAACTAAATACTCAGCTCCATTCATCAAAGGGGCTGTGCCAAGTTTTCCCTTATCCACAGGATAGGGAATAACTAACTAATTGACCGCTGGGACCCCAACTGATCCCAAGAACGGGGATCCCACTCCCCCAATCTGATAAGAAAGGCAGGTCCATCCTGTACCCTACCACTCTATTCATTCTCTATGGTACTGCTGCAAGGCTATCTCCAATTCTATAGAGAATGCTCAACCTGCTGCTCCATCAGATTGGGGGAATGGGACGCCGTTCTCGGGATCAGTGGGGACCGATAGCAATCAGTTAGTTATCCCCCATGTTGTGGATAGGGGATAACTTGCAATCTTGGCACAGTAAAATGAACTGAGTTGTTGTATGCACAGCTTTATTTTCTCTTGTCTAATTATGCCCAGTAAACAAAGTAAAGAGGGGGTTCCTGTCCTATGGAGACCCATCTTTCCAGGATACAGAACATGTTTTAAAAGGATTTTCTGGGCTATGATCTATGCTCAGGATGAGGGTCCATTCACACGTCCGTCCATAATTATGCAGAACTGGTGCGGACCCATTCCTTTTTAATGGGGCCGGAACAGATGCGGACAACACACTATGTGCTGTCCGCATCTGCATTTCTGGATCCGCATTTCCGGGTCCACAATTCTATTCCCGAAAAAAAAAAAACATGTCCTATTGTTGTCCGCAACTGCGGACAAGAAAAATCATGTCCTATTATAGTGTTGGCGATGTGCGGTTCCCGAAATGCGGAACGCACATTGCCTGTGTCCGTGTTTTACGGATCAGCAATTTATGGACCGCAAAACACCACCGACGTGTGAATGGACCCTAAGTGATCAATATAATTTTGGTGGGGGCCCGACACCCGGCACCCTCATCGATCAGCTGTTTTGGGCAGCTGCAGTGCAAGGAACTTTATTGTCTACTGAGCTGGAAGCAGACAGCTCCGTACACTGTGCAGTCGCCATGCCAGGGTATTGCACCTCAGCTCCCATTCACTTGAGCAAGTCACCTGATCAACACTATTAAAAAGACATACTGCCTGGTAGGGTTGATCATGGTGACTAAAAGGAGTCCTTTCTCTCTGCAATCGGTATTATTTTGCACCGATGGGTTGGCCTAGCACTGTTTCACCTCCGCCTCTGCCTGTCCTGTGATATCCTTGCTGCTCCAATGCCTGGCCCTGATATCTTGCACAAGCACAGTGAACATCTCAGAGTGGTCATCCTAGCCAATAGCACTGCCACCGACGCAAAGGCGAGATTTCACGGCTAGGCGTTAGAGCAGTGAGGATGTCTCTTCACTTCAATTAGTGGCAACAGGGAGAAGCGGAGGTGAAGCGGTGCTCAGAGGGGCTAGGCCAACAAAAAGATAATACCGATTGCAGAAAAATGGCTAATTTTAGTCTCCATGATCAACCCTACCAGAGCGTCAATACTCTGGTACACAGTGCATGGAGCCTTTTGTACAAAACAATATATATTCCATATCACTCCAGAGCTGTAGCTATGGCTTTCCGTACCGTCCTCTGCAGCCGGTCACTGGTCACAGAAGCCACATACCATACTTACTGATGTCACCACTGGAGCCAGTCATTATGAGGGATACAGTGGTTTAGACAGATACTGGTGTAAGTCTAATGGACGTCAGAGCTCTCACTGCGAGAATGTGCTGATTTGTAATGACCGGGAGATCAAGAACGTCATCATTTATTTCCCTCTCTGATTTTGCTTACATCCTCATTCCTTGATCATTTTCCATCATAGTATTGCACTTTATGATCTCCTTGCTAGATGAACTGTGCAGAACATATAGGTGGTCTTTTTATCCCTCAATTCCTTTCTCACTATTCTGTCTTTATGACCTCCCTGACTTGTCATGGGAAAAAGGATTTGTCACAACACCAGCTTGTGACCTAATGCTGAGACTGGGGAGGAAACAATAGTTGAATATTGCTCGGCTTCACCGGCATGAGATAGCGCTGCCAAAGGAAACAAAAGAGATAAGAGAAGGTAGTGAGAAACGGAAAGATTGTATGAAAAAAGCCTGCTTACTTTCACCCATATTGTGAAGTGACGGCAGTGGGGACAACCTGATGATAGTAAGTAACTTCTCTCTTCTTACTGGATCAGCAACTTTTCTATGGGATTCTCCATAAATTGTAAGTGAAGCACAATATTAATATAGCAAATAATAAAAATAACAAAGGCCATATACCGTATACAAGCCTCTCAGATACAATGCTTTTACTGTATGTCTTCATGGCATTTGCCTTACTAGTAACCAAACTTCAATAACAACACTCCAGTAAAGTAGAGTTTTTGACCAAGTCTTGATGGTTGCCGTTCTCTGATTTTATCCTTAATAATACAAAATTTCAGAGGACCTGACAGCTCTCCTGACCTGTCTGTTTTCTTAAAGGGGTTGTCCCATCTTAAGACATATGCATATCAATGGGATTTGCCATAGATAGTTGCAGGTCCCACCTCTGGAATTTGCTGCTATCTCAAAATGAGGTCCCATACACATACGCAGTCTTCTTCATTCACCCTACATTTTTCAGAAAGAATAAAAGAGAAACAGCACAATGCAGAGTTGTAAGAAAAGATGCTCTAACATTTTTATTTTGTGAGGCATGCAAGTATTTATTAAAACAGAAGATCTGATAAGTCATGTGTGAACCAATAAAGCTTCACTCCTAAAAGACTTTTCCAAGGGAATCATCTTTAAAAAATGGTTTAAAAAAGAATCATTACTCACCTCATTGATTCCCCGCTCCTGCTCTGGTCCACGCTCCTCTACAGTTCCTGAATCTGGCTCGACACACGGGAAAAAGATTGGACTCTCTGCTCAGCCAATCAGTGGCTGTAGTGGTGACCTGCTTTAGCCAGTGATTGGCTGAGCAGGCAGTCCAATCCCTTTCCTGTGTGTTGAGCTGGGAGCAAGAATTGCAGAGAAGCAGGGACCAGAGTAGCATCAGAACAGCAGTGGCGGAGGTGAGCAATTATTATTTTAAATTTTTAAAAATAAAAATAAATATTTTATGGGCTAAAAAATAGTTATTCCCCTGGAAAACCCCTTTTAATACAGTTACCTATAACATAACTTTAACTATAATACTCACTTGATTTTGGACTTAATCAATGAAGGAGTTGTCCATTTTTAGTCTTTGGAATACTGTAGATTGACATCCAAAACAATATTATAATTAGAAATTGAATTTGTAGTTTATTATAGTAACAAGGACCGTACCGATCCATTAGAATACCAGAAGATCATCTGGTGGGCCCAGGTGCTTACACAATAAAGACCCCACAGGTCCAGCAAAAAAAAATAAAAAATGGAGCCAATCAGACAGTCCTTACTTCATCACATTCTACTTCTACAATTTTGTATAATTCCAGTTGAATCCACATATAAAGATATTTTGATTTAGTGTACGAGAACTGCTGACATTTTGAAATGTTAAAAGGATTATCTCACCAAAGCAACCTCGTCTACATGCCCAGTTTAAGGTACCGAGATAACCCATTCAAGTGAGGAAAATGTGGTCAACCGCAGTCAAGAACAATCTGAGGGCCGTTTCACTCAGACCAACATTCCTGATCATTCGTCGCTCATTAGCTACATTTCCCTGCAGCAATGATCAGTTATTTATGGGGGATGAATGATTGTTAATATGATCATTTATCTCCATCCCCTTTTCTTGTGCTGCTGACAAACAAAGATTTTCAGTGCCACGTGAAAGATGGGATCTCAAAGTGATCAACCAAGGTGATCGTCAGTACCTTTTTACGGACCAGGTATTGGTTATCAATTAATCATATGAACGTTCGTTCACAATAATCATCCTCATCAGCCCATGTCAAAGGGCCTTTAGTCAATCCGCATCTGTTGAAAGACACTGATGGTATCTCAGTACACTTTTCTATAGACCATTGTTGGTAACCTTTGAATCTCATATTTTTAGCACAATTCAGCTACTTAGCACTTTGATGAGGTTGCTAATTATGGCATCCCTTTGATGTAACTGTAACTTCAGGGACTCTCCCACAGTTGTATATACGGGAAATAGTGCTTGCACTGCAGTACCCAGGCGTATTTTTCTTCAGAAGGCTGTGAACAGTCTCTTGCTTTTGGTCATCAAGAGAAGTTTAAATATGATGGGCACAAAGCCACAACATGATCCTAGGATGTAAACACTAACCCACGCCAGCCTTGATTCGGAAACTAATCTGGTAATTGCAAGGCAAACAGATAGAAGCCGCCCACAAAGTGCAGAGTGTGTTCTCCATTTTACTGTGGGAGGGTTATAAATAGTCTGTGAATTTCAGTTAATGATTGCGTGGGCAGAGAAGAAGAGCTGTGTTTGTCAGCGCCAGCCTTGTATCCTTGAATCACACAAGTGAATATTAGCAGAGGCTCTTATTGAGTCTTGTCCTAAGCTAAGGAAACCTCATCGTAAATGGCTTAACCTGTGTCTCCGAACTTGCGACATAATTTTAAGGAAGTTTTCCCAAAAATTTATACACCTGTTAAATGTGTAGAATGGGGGTGATCATTTTGTAGGCCAATGTTTAAAGAGGACCTTTCATTACAATAAAAATCTAAACTAAGTATACAGACATGGAGAGCGGCGCCCTGGGTTCTCCCTGCACTTACTATTATCCCTGGGTGCCGCTCCGTACTCCCGGTATAAGCTCCGGTATCTTCTGATTTTCGGCTCAACCGGGAGGAACCTGCCGGCGTCTACTTCTCCTAGGCTGTAGCGCTGGCCTGAGAGGTTTTTTTTCTCCCAGGCTATGAACTGAGCGCTGCGATTGGCCAGTTGAGCCGAAAATCTAAAGATACCGGAGCCTATACCGGGAGAACGGAGCGGCGCCTAGGGATAATAGTAAGTGCAGGGAGATCCCTGGGCGCCGCTCTCCATGTCTGTATAGTTAGTTTAGATTTTTTTATTGTAATGAAAGGTCCTCTTTAAGACGACCAGGAAACAGGGTTCCCAACCAGAATTTTTCTTTTTCCTGGACAACTTATCCCAAAATCACTGACAGCCGACATTTTTTACGGACAATTATCATACAGATTATAAGTAATACAGGTCTATAGCTCAATATACTGATAAGAGTTCTTTACCAGCATCCACTGTGAGCTGTAAAATGATGATAATTACCACCAAAATAATCTAGTCAAGAACTACCAGCCTTAGAAAAATAACGCATACATCTATTTTTTTTTCACGGACACAGGGAAAAACTTGTCCATTTTCATGGACTACTTTACAACTAGGTCTGCAGCTTATGTGGTCCTGCGTGACCGGAATACTCTAAGATTCAATACAACAACAAAAAGAAGAGTATATATATATAATACCTTACATATGAAATATATATATTTATTACTGATTTAAAAAGTGTACAAAACACTGTCATGAATAACATATAGTATAAGTTTGCAAAGTTATTAATACAACGTCCAATACGTCCAATAATAGCTTTAATACATAGGCATGGATTATAATTCAATATACAAGCGAAACATTATATGTGTGACTTTATGAACTGCTGAGTAAGATGTTTCTGCTGGACTAAAGTGCAAGTGTGTCCCAACGTCTATCTCATGCGATGTAAAGTGACTGGTGCATAATAGTAGGTATGATCAATGATCTGTCATACAATGTAAAGTGACTAGTGCATAGTAATTAATGAGATCAATGATCTGTCAATACCTGTAAGGTGACGATATGGAGGAGCGGCACCTTCGTCCATATCGTCAGTCAATGGGGACGGATCCGTTTGAAGTTGACACAATATGGCTCAATTTTCAAACGGATCCGTCCCCCATTGACTTTCAATGTAAGTCAAAACGGATCCTTCCCCCATTGACTTTCAATGTAAGTCAAAACGGATCCGTTTGCATTGTCAGGCATTTTTGTTCATGGTAATGCAAACGGATCCGCTCTGAACGGATCTAAGCGTTTGCATTATAGGTGCGGATCCGTCTGTGCAGATACCAGACGGATCCGCACCTAAACGCAGGTGTGAAAGTAGCCTTACTCTGCAGATCATAAAGTCACGCATATAGTGTTTCGCTTGTATATTGAATTGTAATCCATGCATTTTCATGGACTGTCCAGAAATTTCTGAACGGTTGGCAACCTTGCCGGGAAAGGGTGTAAATAGTGAAAAAGTGTAAATGCTGGTTGCTTCCTTAGGAAATCAATATGCCCATCTCTGACTGAAGCTAATCTGATGTCTGCCTACCAGTCACTTCCTAAATGACTCAATTGTAGTTTTTCTTCGAAGGGAAAATTCAATCAAAATAATTAGAAGATAATAGATCAGCACAAGTATTAAATAATGCTTTGATAGCAGCTGAGTTGGTAATCCGGCAGGGTAATCCATTAGCCTGTTACGGCATAAATGCTGGCTGTCGGCTGGACAAAAAAACGCTGCAGTATTACTCTGCTATATGCATTGCATCATGGCTATGTATGGATGACACAGCCAGGTTTAACAGTTCTGGCTCATCTCTTGTAGGAGGCACATGCACAGGATTACAGGGCCAAGCAACAGCACAATGAGGATGCCTGAACCTGTCAGTCAGTGAGGCAGGATGTGTCAAAGTTTGAAAAGCAGAAATGTTGAAGTGTACCAAGGGACTAGTGCAGTACCCCGAAGCAGGGGGTATCTACAAACGGTTTCGTATGTAATATATTGTATTGTTATGTATTGTCATGTTATGCATTGCATCATGGCTATGTATGGATGACACAGCCAGGTTTAACAGTCCTGGCTCATCTCTTGTAGGAGGCTAGGTGGTGGCTGGCTCCACCACTAGTTTGAGGAAGTTCTAGGAAGAGATCAGAGATGAAGGAGGCAAAGTCCTTGTGCTCCTTCTTCTTAGGCCTCAAGTTACATAGATTACAGATCTTTGCATGAACTACAGAAGGAGAGAACGAAAAAGCCAATGAGAGAACTTGGGAACTTAGAATTTCCATGGCCAAGCATAGGAGTCAGTAAAGTAGCTTGCTACTACAGCCATTCAGACTTTTCTGCCGTGAGGCACACTGTTAAGACACCCTTCACACTTGTACGCGTCCTGGCCAGACGTGCCTTCAAAACCCAGTGGACACTAGCCATTATTGCCTAGATACTGTTGCCAGCCATAGATTCTACTGAGAGAGACTTTAGCAAGAAAGAGAGGAAAGAGGGCCATAACTCCCATCCTTGCCTAAATCCATACATCGCTATCTGACAGAGAATTGCACATACGCTGGCCATTGCACTCCACACACAATGCCTTGCACCTACACAAACACACATCATGGGCAGCCAAACTACCACCAGACAGGAGCCCCAAAACCAGGATGTGCCCTCCTTTCACTGCATGGTCCTAGGGAGCATTGCTGTGAGGAAAGCCACTGTGATTGACTGTGACAGCCAAAGCCACTACTACTTCCATCCTCTGCTATGGTTCCTCCTGGGTCCTGCACAAGGACAAAGGACCTGCCCCACTAAAACCTTAATTTGCATATAGATTCAAATTAAGGCTGCTTTCACACTAGCGTTCGCTGGTCCGCTCGTGAGCTCCGTTTGAAGGAGCTCACGAGCGGACCCGAACGCAGCCGTCCAGCCCTGATGCAGTCTGAATGGAGCGGATCCGCTCAGACTGCATCAGTCTGGCGGCGTTCAGCCTCCGCTCCGCTCGCCTCCGCACGGACAGGCGGACAGCTGAACGCTGCTTGCAGCGTTCGGGTGTCCGCCTGGCCGTGCGGAGGCGTGCGGATCCGTGCGGATCCGTCCAGACTTTCAATGTAAGTCAATGGGGACGGATCCGTTTGAAGATGCCACAATGTGGCTCAATCTTCAAGCGGATCCGTCCCCCATTGACTTTACATTGAAAGTCTGGACGGATCCGTACTAGGCTATTTTCACACTTAGCTGTTATATGCTAAAAATAATGCAGACGGATCCGCCCGAACGCTAGTGTGAAAGTAGCCTAAGCTATCTCAAGAACCATACTATCAGATTTTCATCTGTCGGATATTATTTAACCAGCAGGGTCAACCCTACCAGGCAGTATGCTTTATTTTATAAAGTTAATCTTGCTGACAGGCCCTCTTTAAAAAATCATATATTTTTATTTATGCTTTAAGTCTGAAAAGAGAATAAAAAAAAAGAAAAGTCTTCCACTTTGCAGCTATACTATTGTGCAGCACTCCCCGCGCAGTGGTTACATGTGGCTCATGCACTTGTTTGCATACAGGAGACTGACTCATCTCTCTCTATGTTCTCACAGTTATTCTTGTGTCCAGGATGAAATTGAACAATATAAGTGTATTACTTGCTCATTGCACCTATACACTGTGTCGACTCTGCACTGAATATTATTGCAAGGCTGGCCGCGTGGTCATACCCTGAATAGACATTGGCCAACCAGCTTAAGTGTATTAGGGCCATCTGATTCTCCCTCAAAATCAGATGTTAGGGAAAAGAGGGATTGGTCATTTTGACCTCCAGAACGCCTGATCCTTTGTTCACAGGAGAGATAACTTGCTGCTCATTGATATGATAGCGTGGGGAGAAATAGTTGCCAGCTAAAAGTTATGTCTGACCAATGTGTTTACAGGAGACATTATTGGCCAGGCTGGTTGTATCTTCTCATTTTCAGTTTACAATGGCATCAAGGATCTGGTAGATTTTTACCTTCCCCACCTCCATAGAATTAAATGGCTAATTTGTATGTTAATGCTTCCCCCCCAAACCCCTGAGGTTAGCTCATGGAGAAGAATCTATGCATTAATGCAATGTTTCCCAGAGTCAGTGCCACAATAAATACCTTCTCTATACACATACAGATGTCATAAATAACAAATACAAAATTAAGAAAAGTAGACTTTCTAAAAGGTTTGGCGCTTGCTAGAAAAGCTGCTACCTGATCAACGTTTAGAACATTTACAAAAGAAGACTCCCCTGCTATGAAGCCATAGGACAGAAGCTCTTCTTCAGGTTGGTTCTATCTCCATGCATTAATCAAGCATTACATAGTGTGAGAAGTTGTGTCTGGTTCTAGTGTGCTGTGGCTTGCGATTTCTGCAATAAGCTGTTCAATATGGGTGATCTGAGTCAAACCTCTGGTGATCTGATATTGATAACCTACCGTATACGATGGATAGGATATCAATGTAAAAATCCTGGAGAACTCCTTTAACAAAAAAGGGAAGAGGTGCTGACCAATGGGTCAACCTATTTGCACCAACATTTGATGGAGCAAACATTCACCAGGCTGTCTTTCCATTCAGGGGACTCTGGGCACCAAGGTGCAATGCACCGTAAGTAAAGCTTGGTGTAACCGATAACACTCATTACTGTATAGTATAACACCTGACACTCAGATATTCTTGAGACATTGTACACACATACAATATTCAGTAGCTTGTGTATTATACTAACTAGGGATCGACCGATTATCAGAGTTACCAATATTATCGCCCGATATTCATGATTTTTAAAGTTATTGGTATCGGCATCTAACTGTCACGGAAGGTGTACAGGAAACAAGAAAACACAAAATGAATATACGACTGACTGGATCCAAAACTAAGGAACAAAAAGGGAGAGCCCTGCATCAGACCTGGCTCTCTCCCTTACTGCTCAGCCTATGCGAAAATCCCAATGGTAGATGATCGCATATCTTTGTACCTCGACTGTATAACACCTGAACACCCTATAATAGTGAGGGGACACGACCACCGGCTCCCTACACTAGATACGGAGGGAGTCAGGGTCACCTGGGATTCAGCAAACAGAAAAACACAAATGAATGAACAAAACTTATCTTGTAGAAGACTCAGAAGTAGGATCAGCATGCACACACACTCCAGGAAGTAATATAAACTGCAAACTGATGCACTATGGGGAGGGATTTAAAGGGATGCAATCAGTGCAACTACATGACAGCTGAGAGAGGCTAACGAGATGAGAAAATGAAAGCAAAACAAAGGAACCTCAAGGAGGAGGTTCTGAAAGGCATATGTCAGAGCTTCTCAGATGTCTGGTGGTGACACTAACCTTGCCGATATGCCGATAATGCGTCCAGTGTTCTATCATAGAACATGAGTGCGCTGCTCTCAGCGCCCTCATGTTCCCTCAGCAGCACAGGGGAGAAGGAGTCACTCTCTCCCTCCCCTCTGTGCCACGCTACCCAATGAGGAGAGATGGGAGGAGGAGGGGCGGGCGCACTGTGCCACCAATGATAATTAACGTCTAATACAAATACAGGAGGCAGTGCCCAGCCAAAATTACAGGAAGCTGCGATCAGCGGCAGTTAACCCCTCAGGTGCCGCACCTGAGGGATTAACTGCTGCCGCTGATCGCAGCTCCCTGTCAGAGGCAGGCTGCCGGCTATGTGATTCTGCGCCGACACACCCGCCTCCTGTATTAAACGTTAATTATCATTGGTGGTGCAGTGCGCCCTCCTCAGTATTAAAAACATTGGTGGCGCAGTGCTTCCCCCTACCCCCCAATATTAAAGTCATTGGTGGCAGTGGCCACAGGGTCCCCTCCCCTCCTCTTCATTGGTGGTGCAGTGGCAGCTTCTGATCAGAGCCCCAGCTGTGTAATCCTGGGGCTCAGATCGGTTACCATGGCAGCCAGGACACTACTGAAGCCCTAGCTGCCATGGTAATCTCCCTGCTGCTGTGTGTACTATGCACAGGGCAGCAGGGAAAGTGTGAAGTCCTACTCACCCTAATAGAGCTCTATCATACATATTTTTACATATAAAATATATAAACAATAAATAAATAAACATATCACATATCGCCATGTCCGAAAAGTCCAAACTATTAAAATATTTTAAAAAAAATCTCCTATGTGGTGAACGCCGTAACAGAAATATATTTTTTTCAAAAATGAAAATGCACAGAATATCGGTATAAGTTATCGGCTATCGGCCTGAAAGTTCACAGGTTATCGGTATTGGCTCTAAAAAAATCTATATCGGTCAATCACTAATACTAACCATTGAAATTGAGAATATTTAATTCAATTGCCATATAAGAACAAATACAAATATTGTCATTATGCGTCATTTATAACCCTTAACATTGAAATTACAACACCAAGAAGGACAAGCCGTAAGGTTATGCAAATCAAGAAATGTCGCTAAGATCTACATTATCACATTTTCAAGCACCAGGCTCCAATCTGTGGCAAGTGAGATCTACAATTATACAAATTTTCAAGCACCTAGCTCCAATCTGTAGCATGTAAGAGGGGCATAAAAGCCCCCAAAAGATTGAAAGGTTTTTGTAGCCACATGAAACCTAAAAAATACGTAGGATCAAGTCGTGTGGGATTATTGTGCGATGCCTCCTGTTCATCAACATGCCAGATATCACCACTTGTCAAAAACTGAAAGGGACAGAATCCTTGAACCGAGAGACCTTGGTTTATCACTCCGGCAGATCGTTATGCGCCCATGTCGAGATGTCAGCACTGTTGCATTTCTTGGTACTTGGGGGAAAAACGAATTGGAATGGACAGCAAGAGGTACACAGAGGGTAACCTCTGCATGGGCGGATCATCTGATTGGAAGAATATATATATATATACACACACCATATTTTTTTTGCTTTTTAACATGCACCGGACCCATAAGACGCACCTTTGTTTTCGAGAAGGTAAGTGAGGAAAAATATATTTTTCTTCAGACCTCAGATCAGACCCTCAATCTTAATCAGACTCCCAAATCAGACCATTATTCCTCATCAGACCTCAGATCAGACCTCCAAATAAGTCCCTCAATCTTCATTAGACCTCTGATTAGACCCCCAATGTTAATCAGACCTCAGATCACCCCCCTCCAATGTTAAACAGACCTAAGATCAGACTCCGAATGTTAAAGGGGTTCTCTGGGAATTAAGAAAATAAAAATAATTGAATATAACTTTATTATAATTATATTCTCAAATACCTTTCATTATTTATAATGGCTCATTTTGCCTGGGGAGCAATCATCAAGGGAAACAAAATGGCCGCTGTCCCATTAGTCCACACAAAACCTGTCCTGATCACATATGAGGACAACCTCCTCCTCTCTACTTGTCAGGGATTATGATCCTGAATACAGATGAAAATAACTTTAGTTGAATCTCTGGGGAATTTTGTTCATGAAGAGACATGAAGTACAGATGGACGGACAGGACAGGCTGTGGTAATGTGTTGCTGTGGTAATGGAGACTGTAAACAAGTGCTGCGGCTCATTAGCCAGCACCTCACCCTCCTCTCATGTCTCCTCATCATCTCCATTCCCACATTCACCTGTATTCAGGATCAGAGCAGAGCGTAGGATGAGGCAGCACTATGGCTTATTGTGGTGAAGTAACTTGTCCTCGTGTGTGATTAGGACTGGTTTTGTGTGTACTGATAGGACGGCAGCCATTTTATTTCCCTTGATGATTGCTCCCTAGACAAAACAAGCCATTCTAAGAAATGAAAGGTATTTGTGAATATATTTATTATAAAATAATATTTAAGTATTTTCATTTTTTTAATTCCTGGAGAACCCCTTTAATCAAGCCTCAAATCAGACCCCAATGTTAATGAGACCTCAGATCAGAACCTTAGTGTTAATCAGACCTCAGATCAGAACCTGTTAATCAAACCTCAGATCAGACAAAAAATAATTAAAAGAACTTACCTCTCCTGATTCAGACAGAACCACTACTCAGGACATCCAGCACGCTATACCTGCAGCGCTGTACTGTGACCTGATGTTGCACAGCATCAGATTATAGTGCACTACATCCTGACGCTGTACACAGTCAGGACACAGCAGAGCACGGCGGTGGAAGAAGACCAGTGGTTATTAAAGCCAGCACGAAGGACGCTGTATTCACCGCTCACTGGTCCTACTGTACTAGTGTCACAAATATTTAGACAGCACTCCTTTTTTTTAGTGATAATTAAATGATTTTATTTCATGTTATTTCAGCCGGAATAGGTGGGTTTTTTTGTCAGTTGCAACGTTTCAGGCGTAATAATCGCCCTTCATCAGGCACTCTGAGGACCACACTAAGTATACAGCCGGCGCCGGCTGTATACTTAGTGTGGTCCTCAGAGTGCCTGATGAAGGGCGATTATTACGCCTGAAACGTTGCAACTGACAAAAAAACCCACCTATTCCGGCTGAAATAACATGAAATAAAATCATTTAATTATCACTAAAAAAAAGGAGTGCTGTCTAAATATTTGTGACACTTACAAGTTCTGGAGGTGGAGCCTTAGAACGCTACCCGGACGTGCACCCACCCCTGCCATTCTATGAACAGAGTGCTGTGGCCAATTTTGTTGTAAAAACCTACTGTACTAGTGACCACTTATATAATGGAAGCGCTCATTAGTATTCACTTTATAAGATGCACTCCCATTTCCCCCCACTTTTTGGGGAAAAAAGTGCATCTTATAAAGTGAAAAATACACAGATTTAGCTAGGAATATGTCCTTTTTCAAGTAAATAAATATATAGAATAATATCCGTCTTTCTTCATCATTTTTCATCGGCAGACACATTCTTGTAAATGCTTACTCTTCAGTAAGTACCGTAATAACATTGTTTCTTACTTTAAAAGTAAGGTTTACTCAAGAAGTAGGTCATGTTCACTTGTTTCACGATTCATTTTGAAAGTGTTCTTTGGTGGATATTTTTAACACTGAGTGAAGATGAATGCAAATGTGAAGAACGCCTAGCAATAGTGATACCTTATATGTGCCACTTGTTAAAGTTTACCTACTGTTCTTCAGAACCCCTTGTTATAATGCCGACAGGGAGTGCTTATTAATAAGAGAACAGTGTTTTGGACACAGGCTGGATGTGAGTTCAACATTCACACACAATAATGCCACTGGGGCAGAACTTATTTAGCAATAGCATTTCCCCTAATAGGGGTAGGCAACCATCTCATAGTAGTATTTGCCACCCTTGGGATTATAAGGTGGACTTGATGGACCTGTGTCTTTTTTAACCTTATCAGCTGTGTCCTTATATACATCATACATATACAGCCTGAAAAAGGACGGCGCCGGGTAATGTTGTATTACTGCTAATAAGCATGATTTACTTTTCATCTCATTAAAAATATTCTTTGCTATGGGTTTAGAGCAGTAAGCTTTACTGAAAGTGTACCCTTACTGAAGGAACAGTGTTAACAATATGTCACAGTTTTACCATAAGGAGATGATTAGCTGACAGAAGTCTATGCTAGCATGTATGCAGCAATCTGGATGGGAGGCATCTGGAGAGAGGACAGGAGTGGTATTAGTGTCAGATGGTGGTAGTACTTATGGGGCGGATGTCCTGGTCCTGTGTTTCCTGGACCATTACTGTGAAGAGGCGGTGTGCCTGATGTTATTATTGAAAGGTGGGGTGCCTTTGGTATTGCTAGTGGTGAGGTGCAAAGACGGGAGACTTGTACAAAAAGGTTGGCAAAAAATTGAACTCAAAGTCTTTACTGAGTTGAATAGTGCAAATCCTTTCCACATGTAAATAGAGATACAGTTCTTGAACAGTTCTAACAAACTCACAGCAGGGTCTCGGGCAGAGTCAGTGGGTTAGCTCCAGGAGCTCCCTACAGAGATTCCCTTTTATATAAATGCTATACGTCCTGATACCGGCGGGGAGTGCAATTCTTCACAAAACATTCCCACTGCTGGGTGTAGACTCTCAAAATCAGCACTTGCGAACTTCCACAATAGTATGACTGGGGGGCAAAAGCCTTTAGACGCAATCAAGGCCTGTGAAATCAAGGAGACTAATACAAGCGTTACCTTCACAGATCCCACGCATAACCTCTTTTTTATGGCTGCTCAAACTTTTTCTGGGATGTTTCCTGGCTTTCTTCCTGAGTCCCACTAACTACAAAGGAACGGGCAAAGCCTAGGGGTTAGCTGCCAGGGGACTTGAAATAACCATGTGATTCAGCCTGAAGTATATACAAATAATATCGCATAGTATAAAAAATTGTAAAACCTAAAGATCATGTAACATATCAAATCCTATCACTGGCAGTGGCCAAGTGGGTCACTGCATGTATAGCAGGGAGAAACAAAATTATATTTCCTTGTTTCACCATTTGAGCGAATAAGCAAGTTATTTAAATACATTATTTAAATACATTAGTTATCCAGTATTTATATACCATATCCATGTCAGAAAGGCCTCTGTCAGAGCTTCTCAGCTGTCTGGTAGTGACAATCCATTTTTATACACTTAATATAGGGGTCCCCCACCTTATCTCTTGGGCAGAGTGGAGGACAGTTAAAAAGTGTTTCTCATGCTGTTTTGTCCTGCGGTACATAAACAACCGAGTCATTTAAATAGGCCCTGTGCAGTGATGGCACTGCAGCAAAACTAAACACTTACTGCCAGATTTACCCTCAGATTACAGCTAATTTTTGGTGGTATTAGCATGGCAACACTTTGTGATCGATCTGATTATTGTCAAGAAACTTCTAATAAGAAGTGATTGTTCAGTAAAACTTGTAATTTATATATTTATTTCTCAGCTTTTTATGAATTCAGTAGTACATAGGGAAGGTGTTATCAGTGATTGATAGCATTCTCTGTGTAAGTGTGTATACAGAGATAGCTGTCAGGCACTGATAGTTGTACACAGGGGAGGTGTTATCAGTGATTGATAGCATTCTCTGTGTAAGTGTGTATACAGAGATAGCTGTCAGTCACTGATAGCTATACACAGGGGAGGTGTTATCAGTGATTGATAGCATTCTCTGTATAAGTGTGTATACAGAGATAGCTGTAGTCACTGATAGCGGTACACAGGGAGGTGTTATCAGTGATTGATAGCATTCTCTGTATAAGTGTGTATACAGAGATAGCTGTAGTCACTGATAGCGGTACACAGGGAGGTGTTATCAGTGATTGATAGCATTCTCTGTGTAAGTGTGTATACAGAGATAGCTGTAGTCACTGATAGCGGTACACAGGGAGGTGTTATCAGTGATTGATAGCATTCTCTGTGTAAGTGTGTATACAGAGATAGCTGTCAGTCACTGATAGCTATACACAGGGGAGGTGTTATCAGTGATTGATAGCATTCTCTGTATAAGTGTGTATACAGAGATAGCTGTAGTCACTGATAGCGGTACACAGGGAGGTGTTATCAGTGATTGATAGCATTCTCTGTATAAGTGTGTATACAGAGATAGCTGTAGTCACTGATAGCGGTACACAGGGAGGTGTTATCAGTGATTGATAGCATTCTCTGTATAAGTGTGTATACAGAGATAGCTGTAGTCACTGATAGCGGTACACAGGGAGGTGTTATCAGTGATTGATAGCATTCTCTGTGTAAGTGTATATACAGAGATAGCTGTCAGTCACTGATAGTTGTACACAGGGGAGGTGTTATCAGTGATTGGCAGCATTCTCTGTGTAAGTGTGTATACAGAGATAGCTGTCAGTCACTTATAGCTATACACAGGGGAGGTGTTATCAGTGATTGATAGCATTCTCTGTATAAGTGTGTATACAGAGATAGCTGTAGTCACTGATAGCGGTACACAGGGAGGTGTTATCAGTGATTGATAGCATTCTCTGTATAAGTGTGTATACAGAGATAGCTGTAGTCACTGATAGCGGTACACAGGGAGGTGTTATCAGTGATTGATAGCGATCTCTATTTAAGTGTGTATAAAAGGTCTTTATAGCCTTAAATCCTGAGGACTCAAAGATGGAGTATTTGTGATCTTGCAGTAAAACTAATCCTCACTGAACTGATACATTGAAATTTTCAGAAGCTGTAATACATACAAAATGAGTGCACCGAGTGCTTTGCAGGAAAACCCCTTTCTCAGTATCGGCCCAGGTGGTGAAACGACCCTTTTTGTGGTTCCTGTGTGCACAGCACGATGTTTCACAGCAGCTTTGAAGATATATAAATGGCATGGCCCGTAACGCGATCTATATAGTATGTATCACATAACGTTTGTGATAAATAGAATAATCATCATGTAAAAACCAACTGGCCCCTTAAGACTATCTTAAACAAACAGCTGACTCCTTGCACAAGATTTCCCAGTGACAAGATCTGTAATAATATGACAGACCATCAAGATAATGACTTGCCATGCTTTATTTTTAGCACACAGTACAAAACTTCCATTGTAGTGTTACTGTGAGATTAAAATAGGCCACCTGCATATGTTTGTCTTCATTTTCTTCAAGTAAGAGTTCAGTTTCAATTTCCTGTTTGACTGAGGCTCGACACCTCTCTTGAGTCATTTCGGGTATGGTAAGTCTATGCTGCTCACGCAAAGCCTGTTTACAATTAGCCCGTACTGGGATTCCCAGAAAGAGTCACCAGCACTGCAGATCTCATCCGGACATCCTTAAGCTGTGTGACACAGGTGTCGGGGGTTAAAAATAAGTGGTCTCTCTGCATGATGCGGTTAACTGATGAAATGAAACTTCAGCTCTGATACAAAGAACGCACTATTGTACCGACTTATAAGTAGAAACTGTAGGGTACATCCACACAGCGTATACGCTGCGGACTTTCCACTTACAGTAGCAGCAGCAAAGAAGCGCCACTGCCTTCTCCAAACAGCTGAACCCCCACCGATCAGATACTGATGACCTATCCAGAGGGTAGGTCATCAGTTAAAAAATCCTGGAAAACCTTTTAAGGTTAATAAGCAGAGAAGGTTGCACTGTTTTACATACTTCCCGTTTTCTTCATCGGGCACTCTTCACCCACTAGCACAAGGTTTACCTCAGATTATAAATGACTTGCCATAAATCAGTAGTGAAGGAAAATGCCTCTTTCTCCACTTATCAGCCATTTCTTTTCCTCTCCCCTGCCTCTGCACTGATCACACCTTTTGAATGTACTCATAAAATCCATACACAGGACTTCATACAGTGAGAGATCAGGTTACAGTTGCTTCCCATAGTTATCTACAGCTCAAACAACAATTCTAAATATTAACAATGGAAAAACAAAACCTCCTGCAAGTCATATTCTTATCAAGTCCATAGGATACACGCTTTACTTGTTGGTATCAAATAAACTGACGTGGACTTGTTGAGTTCTCTAGTTCCATGGAGAGCAAGACCACCGGAGTTCTCCGAGAACCCTACACTGGTTCTAGAGATAATAAAGTAATCTGACACAGTGTTGTTTTTATTGCACTTTCAAAAAAAAAGAACACTGGAGTTGATATAAATGTTTTTTCTTCTTCTATTTTTATTATTTATTATGATTATTGTTACACTTTTCAGCAGTCAGCTCATTATCATTACAGGCAGGATTACAGTGAAAGGTAACACCTATATACATAGGATCTATCTCTTCACAATATAAGGCGAACTAAGCTCACATCCTCCACCTTCCTACACAGTGACTTCTGCACAGGTCATATAGCATGCCTGGAAAACTCTTCCATAGAAGTCATTGGTGGAGATAGATCAAGACTAGTATTTCCTATGCAAGTCCTGATCTCCTGTGCACTGGAGTGAAATGCACCTAATTTATTAAGAGGCACGTGCCTCTTGATACATTAGGCTCATCTCTGACCCTCCATGTGCCAGAAACTCAAATCTGCACCAGTTAGGGGCTGGCATAGACTTGAGCTATAATATACACCAGTTACTTGAGTAAATTACAGTGCAGAGGTGACGCCCCCGCTCACTAAGCCCCAAACTTTTTCTTGTCATTTTAGAAAGTGGTGAGAAGCACCAAAAGTAACAAATGATGGTGCTAGTATGGAAACACTTTTATATGACATAAAAGACATCATGATTCTTCCCCCTATGAGTCAGCTCCAGAGTACAGTCCTATTAGTGTTGGTAGATTGAAATTTGTCCGCTTTTGGACAAATCCGAATCTTTTAGATTTGTGGGCCGTACCTGTAATAGAATGTATGGGCTGAACAGACTACACTGTAGTCTGAGTAGAGATGGCCACCAGTAATGCAATCTAGCACATGCGCCATTACGGTAAGTAGCGGCACATGTCAAACTGTATTACATAATGATTCCTGATGGGTTGTGACTCAATCAACAAATCTAGGTTCGGATTCATTGTGTTACACATGCACAAGACTCCATAGTCTCGCGTTATTGGTGGCCATATTTACGCGGCTTCAGCGGAGCCCATACTGGCGGTATATAATGCATGTACGGCAGACGTGAACTTATTGTCTTTTGTAAAAGAATCTTAAAGATTCCAAAACAGGACAATCTGAGTCTACCAACACTAGTTCTCATGGTCCACGTGACTCCTGTAAAGGATATCTCTGAATGCTGGTAACAGCAGCTCAGGCAAGATCTCCATCCCCATAACCAAGTACAGAAAATAAGATAAAAGAGAATCTATCATCAAAAAATAAAAATAGAGTACAAAAAAATAAAAAATAAATATGTCACTATCTGGTTTTCATTAGTAAAATGACATATAGGTGACACATTCCCCTTAAAGAGTTCTTGGTGACAGATTCTCTATAAGCTGTGCCTTTAGGCAGAGGAGAAAACAGCGCATTGTTTTCCTGCTTTGTTTGTTTTCTGTATGCTTTTTGTTTAGCAGAGTACACTCGATATGTTCCAGATGTACGCCGCCACAGATCGCTGACAGTGATGAGGGGCCCAGCCTGCTCTATTCTGGTCATTTATAGATATGACTATGTTGTTATTGACCTACTTCACTTTCCGGGCATGCACCATGTATTTCAGCTCTTACCTCTTCAGTAATCTATACAAGAACATTCAATACTCTTCTAAAAACATTTTATCTGCACTTGGAACAGTTTTTATTTGTTGTGTTAAAAAATAACTGCCTTTACATAATGCTGCTGCCAGAGTTAAAGAGGAACCCGAAAATGGCTGTGCAGCCTGTTCCAGAGGACAAAGAGCGGTATTTCCAATCTGCAGCCTATGATCAGTAGCATCTAATTCACTCGATGGTATGGTCATTTTCTTTAAAGGGGTTCTCCAGTTTGTTTAAACTGATGACCTATCCCCTGGATAGATCATCAGCATCTGATCGGTGGGGGTCCGACACCCGAGACCCCCGCCGATCAGCTGTTTGAGAAGGCAGTGGAGCTGCAGGAGCGCCGCGGCCTTCTCACTGTTTACCGCAGGCCCAGTGACGTCACGACTAGTATCAACTGGCCTGGGCGGGGCTAAGCTCCATTCAAGTGAACAGAGCTTAGCCCTGCCCAGGCCATTGATACTAGTTGTGACATCACTGGGTCAGCGGCAGCGCCGCTGCCTTCTCAAACAGCTGATCGGCAGGGGTCCCGAGTGCCGGACCCCCGCCATTCAGATGCTGATGATCTATCCAGAGGACCCTTCTAAATAATTTTTTTTTTTTTTTTTTTGTATTTTACAAGATATTTGTTTTTGGTCTCAACTGCAGTTTTCCATTGAGGTTGTCAGTGATGTTAGGCATCAGAAATGGCGGCATGCTTGCTATCACATTTTTCAAGTGGGAAAATAGGCACCTCCATCTTCATATAAATGCATGGTATTACTGAACAGTCAAGGGTATTGTAAGAAATACTATGGTCACTGCCCAGAACCACAACCGGAAAACTGAGAAACTGCTGCCAGTCTTCCTTAAAGAGGTTTTACAGGATTTTAATATTGATGGCCTATCCTCAGCATAGGTCACCAATAGTGATGAGCGAATCGAAGTCCACGAAGTTCAGGATAAATTTGATTCGCCGCAAAGCCAAATTTCCTCGTCCTTCATGGTAGTGAATCGATTTGACCTGAAATAGTGTAATAAAAAAATAAAATAAAACTTATCGGATTTGCTCGCAACAGACTGGCCGCCACCATCTTGCTTGAAAATCTCGGTTGAAATCCAGTGTGCAGTGACGTATGATGTCACCACGCCAGCCGGTAATACACTTTGTTATCAATATCAGATGCCGTGATCATGTATGAACGCGGCATCTGAGAGGTACAATAACAGGGAGCGGAGCAATAGCTGCTCCCTGTCATTGCACCCACTACTTGAAAAAAAATGCACTTGGCGGGGTATCCCACTGTCCTCCACCCACAGTTCAAAAATCTCTGAAAACCCCTTTAACACCCCTTTTGGGTGGGCTTAAACGCTCATCGTCATTTTTGGTGGTGAAAATGCAAAAAACATCATCAAATCCACTTGAAAGAAGAAAGATCTTCTTCTCAAGCGTTTTTCAAATCAGCTGCGGAAAAAAGTATGGCCATCTACACATGGTCGCCTTTTTTTTACAGTGAGGTCATGGGAAAGCTGTTGATGGTGTTTTGAATGCAGATCGCATGGCTCAAACAATGAAATTCAGAAAACCTGTAAAATATACTGAACTGGAATGCTGAGAAGCAATGGGCAGAAAATAGAAACTTACCATAACTGATCCTAAGCATATGAAAACCCGTTTCCCAAGACACATTGGGGGTCATTTACAAAGAAAAACATTTTACGAAAGTCTTTTGTTTTCCCTCTGTGCTGACGAGGATTTGGCTAATTTATGAGGAGGCCTACATCTCGTCATGAATAAGGCGCATATCCGCCAGTCCATGGGCCTGGAATGAAAACGACTCCTTGGTAAATTTGTTGGTGCCAAAGTCCCTGCCCTGTCCCCGGCCACTCACCTGTCACCAAGTCGCAAGCATGGGACAAGGATAGGACAAGTTGTATAATTAATGGAACGGACATCTAGATTTTGACAGCACAAAGATGACATCCATTTTTATACGGAGCCATAGAAATGAATGGGTCTGTATGCTATCCGCAAAAAGTGCAGATCGGTCACGAATGCAAAATATGGTTGTGTGCATGAGGCTTAATACAGTACCAGCTAAGTAAATGCGATTTTCTAAATCTTATAAGCACAGTGCACGGTAATTGACCTGCGGTGCGGATTTTGAAATTGTATGGATAGTGCAGGGTGAGATCCGAGATAAATCACGTGGATTTTGGTTCAAATTTGGTGCAGAAACACAGCAAAAACTGCATGAAAATCCCCATAAACTGCACTGCAGTGTGCATCTACCCTTGGGGTCCCTTTACACATGGCAGATTTAGGTTGCAGTAATTGCTAAATAAAAATTTGTTCCAATCATCTGCATGGATAAGGCTAATTTCACACAAGTGATACAGAATGAGTCAGGTTCTGTTCAGGGGGAAAATGATAGTTTTGCGCGCGTTTAATCAGTTTTGTCTGTAATTTCATTCAGTGTTTCAGTTTTTTCCATGTGGATGCAATACGTTTTTGATGCGTTTTTCACACATGCAGCGAGCCCCTGAGGAGCCTGTGCAGAAGATTGGAGTGGTAGTGGCTCCGATGAAGGGTTGTGTCACAGTGTACTCCCTCATGCTGTCCCTCCCTGGGGTTCGGTGCAATGTATTACAGACTTTCTTTACTTAGTGCAAAATATAACTTGTGGCACATCCAGCAGCCATAAATACAAAGTGTAGCTTCAGTCACGTGATGAGGAGGAGGTACAGTGGCTGGTTGGATGGCAATAGATTGGCACTAGCAGGCACTTGTGGATATAAGTGTCCACTGTACTACAGGATTAATGTTAGTCTGGCCTAGCGATGGTTTAGGTAGGTGGTGGTGTATGAGCTGCTGTCCCTCACCTTGCAGCAGTGTCTGTAAAGCTGTCTTGTCTCTCAAGTGGTTTCTTGAGGCAGGATTAAGCTGTTCTTACAGGAGAAGACTAGTGACAACTACAGTCCAAGCACTATGTTAGGTTGTAGGCAATCTTGTGGACTGCAGCTATCACTCAATTGTTAAAATCAATCAGTAGCATTAGAAAAAGTGACAGTGTAGCCCAGGCCTTCACAGTCATAACTGAACCAGTATGTCATGGGCATGGAGCATTGTGTCTGGGAACATTACATTCATTGAGAACTTCAATAATATCACTTTATTTTGCTTGGCTTCAGTACATTTAGTTCATCTGGACTGCAAATGGATTCAATTCCACATTTTAAATCTGTTTAAAAAGACCACACCAAAAACAATAGAAATATGTTACAACAACATTCTTTTCCCCTCCATAGAAGTTCTATTTGCTTTCCGGTGGTTACAGGTCACTTCGTTTCTTCAGCTCTCTCCTAGTTGTAATGCAGCAGTTCTGATCCATAGCGGTGGTGATGTCATGGTCATGCCGTTATTTCATAAATAACACAATTGTGCGTTTGCTTCATGTAAAAATTCAGGAACATAATGAACATATTTTGAGATAAAAGTGGTAAAACTACGACTCCCAAGATGTACACTTGCTTGGCTGTTCTCAGGACTCCATAGAAATGAATGGAACATGCTGGGAGTCGTAGTTTCACCCAGGCATGGGATTCAGCCAGACCTGGTTGTCAAAATTACAGCTGCAGCTGGAGATGAGCGCTTCCATTCCGTAGTTTAGCTCCTTAGTTGGGTAGTATGTGTGTGTAGTGTATATATGGTGTATTTATGTGTAGGTGTGTTGCATATATATGGTGTATGTATAAGTAAACATGTGTCGTGATGTCGCGAGTAGGGAACCTGTTGTTAAAAATTTGAATCCCACCCCTGGTTTCACCATAGCAGGTTAGCCATCTCTGGCCTAGATGAAACAGGACATACGCGCCATAGGCTACTTACACATGGTCAGTATTTAGCATCAGCATTTGTCAGCCAAAGGCCTCTTGCACACGACCGTATGTATTTTGCGATCCGCAAAAAATACGGATGACATCCATGTGCATTCCGTATTTGGCCCCTAATAGAACAGTACTATCCTTGTCCGTAATGCAGACAATAATAGGACATGTTCTATTTTTTTGCGGAACGGAAACGGAATGCACACGGAGTACCTTCCGTTTTTTTTTGCGGACCCATTCAAATGAATGGTTCCGTATACGGTCTGCAAAGGAACGGAAATGGAATGAAAATACGTTCATGTGCAAGAGGCCAAAAGGAGTGAAACCTACAGAGAAAGGTATAATGGAAAGAGGTGCGCCTCCTCCATGTTTTGGACCCACTCCTGGTTTAGGCTACATTCATACGACCGTATGTATTTTGAGGTCCCTAAACGACGGATCCACAAATTACAGATACCAGCTGTGTGCTTCCCAAACTTTCCTCAGTCCCTATTACAGAAATGCCTTTTTTTGTCTGTTTTGCAGACAAGAATGCACACATTTGACATCCGTGTGCTGTCCGCATGAGATCTGCAAAAATGTGGATCAAGATGTGGCCCAAAATTACAGTCGTGTGCATGAGGGTGATGAAAAATACTGCTCAAATGCTGGAATTTCTGGGCTTTCTGCGTTTTTTGAAGTAGCTGGCTACTGGTGTTTTTGTTCATTAGGTTGTATCGTTTTTTGTCTCTCTTGCTGCATTTTCACATCACCTTATCTATAGGGGAAAAAAGCCATGAAGAAAACGCTAGCGATTAGACACACAAAGGGACATTTACAAAGGGCCTTACTCCATTATTGTGCCATACAAAAGTCGGAAAGCGTATGGCATGGCATATGTGCGCCATAATTTGAGACTTTTTATGCTTCTCAAAACTTCTCTAAAGTGGCGACCAAGGGGTAGGTCTTCACAGGAGAGGCAGGGATTAGCGCGGTTCTCCGGATTTATTATAACATGAGGCAGAAACTGGCATAAGTTAAAGCTGATGCCAGTTGGTGACTTCAGTTTATGGCGCACAGGGTGACAGAGATGCGACTAATTTATTAAGAGGGTTCTAAATTAGGTGCATCTCACTCCAGGGCAGTGAGATCAAGACTGAAATATGAGAATGTCCCTCATTGTGTAAACACCAGAAAAAATGCTACAAAAACGGTGGCAAAATACCCAGGCGGCAAAAAAACTGCATGGAGTTCTTTTGGCATTTTTTTTTTACAAGTAATAAAACTCCAGAGTCAATTTTAAATGTTTAAAGGGGTTGTCTCACTTCAGTAAGTGGCATTTATCATGTAGAGAAAGTTAATACAAGTCTGATGGTTTTGCCTATAGTGTGCAAGCACGACCACCACTAATGAATTGCAAGGTGGTCGTAACCATGGAAACGAGCAGTGTATAATGTGATGGAAAAATGAATCCAGCCTGCAAAGGAAGCAATTTGGATACTAACAATATATTAGTAAGTGGTTTGTATTAACTTTCTCTACATGATAAATGCCACTTACTGAAGTGAGACAACCCCTTTAAGGACTCTAATAGAACACAAAAATGCAGACAGTGCTCCGTGTGCTGTCCGCATCTGCTCCGTGCTATCCGCAAAATTATAGTGCATGTCCTATTCTTGTCCCCATAATGGACAAAGATAGAACTATCCTATTAGGGCTGACCATTCCGTTTCACAAAACGTAGAATACACACAGCCGGTACCCGTGTTGTATGAACCGCAAAACAGCCAACGGTCGTGTGCATGAGCCCTAATTCTGAAGCAAAAGCCTCAAGCGGAATTACTACAGGGAGTGCAGAATTATTAGGCAAGTTGTATTTTTGAGGATTAATTTTATTATTGAACAACAACCATGTTCTCAATGAACCCAAAAAACTCATTAATATCAAAGCTGAATATTTTTGGAAGTAGTTTTTAGTTTGTTTTTAGTTTTAGCTATTTTAGGGGGATATCTGTGTGTGCAGGTGACTATCACTGTACATAATTATTAGGCAACTTAACAAAAAACAAATATATACCCATTTCAATTCTTTATTTTTACCAGTGAAACCAATATAACATCTCAACATTCACAAATATACATTTCTGACATTCAAAAACAAAACAAAAACAAATCAGTGACCAATATAGCCACCTTTCTTTGCAAGGACACTCAAAACCCTGCCATCCATGGATTCTGTCAGTGTTTTGATCTGTTCACCATCAACATTGCGTGCAGCAGCAACCACAGCCTCCCAGACACTGTTCAGAGAGGTGTACTGTTTTCCCTCCTTGTAAATCTCACATTTGATGATGGACCACAGGTTCTCAATGGGGTTCAGATCAGGTGAACAAGGAGGCCATGTCATTAGATTTTCTTCTTTTATACCCTTTTTTGCCAACCACGCTGTGGAGTACTTGAACGCGTGTGATGGAGCATTGTCCTGCATGAAAATCATGTTTTTCTTGAAGGATGCAGACTTCTTCCTGTACCACTGCTTGAAGAAGGTGTCTTCCAGAAACTGGCAGTAGGACTGGGAGTTGAGCTTGACTCCATCCTCAACCCGAAAAGTCCCCACAAGCTCATCTTTGATGATACCAGCCCAAACCAGTACTCCACCTCCACCTTGCTGGCGTCTGAGTCGGACTGGAGTTCTCTGCCCTTTACCAATCCAGCCACGGGCCCATCCATCTGGCCCATCAAGACACTCTCATTTCATCAGTTCATAAAACCTTAGAAAAATCAGTCTTGAGATATTTCTTGGCCCAGTCTTGACGTTTCAGCTTGTGTGTCTTGTTCAGTGGTGGTCGTCTTTCAGCCTTTCTTACCTTGGCCATGTCTCTGAGTATTGCACACCTTGTGCTTTTGGGCACTCCAGTGATGTTGCAGCTCTGAAATATGGCCAAACTGGTGGCAAGTGGCATCTTGGCAGCTGCACGCTTGACTTTTCTCAGTTCATGGGCAGTTATTTTGCGCCTTGGTTTTTCCACATGCTTCTTGCGACCCTGTTGACTATTTTGAATGAAACGCTTGATTGTTCGATGATCACACTTCAGAAGTAGAGTTGAGCGAACACCTGGATGTTCGGGTTCGAGAAGTTCGGCCGAACATCCCGGAAATGTTCGGGTTCGGGATCCGAACCCGATCCGAACTTCGTCCCGAACCCGAACCCCATTGAAGTCAATGGGGACCCGAACTTTTCGGCACTAAAAAGGCTGTAAAACAGCCCAGGAAAGAGCTAGAGGGCTGCAAAAGGCAGCAACATGTAGGTAAATCCCCTGCAAACAAATGTGGATAGGGAAATGAATTAAAATAAAAATTAAATAAATAAAAATTAACCAAAATCAATTGGAGAGATGTTCCATAGCAGAGAATCTGGCTTCCCGTCACCCACCACTGGAACAGTCCATTCTCAGATATTTAGGCCCCGGCACCCAGGCAGAGGAGAGAGGTCCCGTAACAGAGAATCTGTCTTCATGTCAGCAGAGAATTAGTCTGCATGTCATAGCAGAGAATGAGGCTTCACGTCAGCCACCACTGCAACAGTCCATTGGCATATATTTAGGCCCAGCACCCAGGCAGAGGAGGGAGGTCCCGTAACAGAGAATCTGTCTTCATGTCAGCAGAGAATTAGTCTGCATGTCATAGCAGAGAATGAGGCTTCACGTCAGCCACCACTGCAACAGTCCATTGGCATATATTTAGGCCCAGCACACACACAGGCAGAGGAGAGAGGTCCCGTAACAGAGAATCTGGCTTCATGTCAGCAGAGAATCAGTCTGCATGTCATAGCAGAGAATGAGGCTTCACGTCAGCCACCACTGCAACAGTCCATTGGCATATATTTAGGCCCAGCACACACACAGGCAGAGGAGAGAGGTCCCGTAACAGAGAATCTGGCTTCATGTCAGCAGAGAATCAGTCTGCATGTCATAGCAGAGAATGAGGCTTCACGTCAGCCACCACTGCAACAGTCCATTGGCATATATTTAGGCCCAGCACACACACAGGCAGAGGAGAGAGGTCCCGTAACAGAGAATCTGTCTTCATGTCAGCAGAGAATTAGTCTGCATGTCATAGCAGAGAATGAGGCTTCACGTCAGCCACCACTGCAACAGTCCATTGGCATATATTTAGGCCCAGCACACACACAGGCAGAGGAGAGAGGTCCCGTAACAGAGAATCTGGCTTCATGTCAGCAGAGAATCAGTCTGCATGTCATAGCAGAGAATGAGGCTTCACGTCAGCCACCACTGCAACAGTCCATTGGCATATATTTAGGCCCAGCACACACACAGGCAGAGGAGAGAGGTCCCGTAACAGAGAATCTGGCTTCATGTCAGCAGAGAATCAGTCTGCATGTCATAGCAGAGAATGAGGCTTCACGTCAGCCACCACTGCAACAGTCCATTGGCATATATTTAGGCCCAGCACACACACAGGCAGAGGAGAGAGGTCCCGTAACAGAGAATCTGTCTTCATGTCAGCAGAGAATCAGTCTGCATGTCATAGCAGAGAATGAGGCTTCACGTCAGCCACCACTGCAACAGTCCATTGGCATATATTTAGGCCCAGCACCCAGGCAGAGGAGGGAGGTCCCGTAACAGAGAATCTGTCTTCATGTCAGCAGAGAATTAGTCTGCATGTCATAGCAGAGAATGAGGCTTCACGTCAGCCACCACTGCAACAGTCCATTGGCATATATTTAGGCCCAGCACACACACAGGCAGAGGAGAGAGGTCCCGTAACAGAGAATCTGGCTTCATGACAGCAGAGAATCAGTCTGCATGTCATAGCAGAGAATGAGGCTTCACGTCAGCCACCACTGCAACAGTCCATTGGCATATATTTAGGCCTAGCACACAGGCAGAGCAGAGAGGTCCCGTAACAGAGAATCTGGCTTCATGTCAGCAGAGAATCAGTCTGCATGTCATAGCAGAGAATGAGGCTTCACGTCACCCACCACTGCAACAGTCCATTGGCATATATTTAGGCCTAGCACACAGGCAGAGCAGAGAGGTCCCGTAACAGACAATCTGGCTTCATGACAGCAGAGAATCAGTCTGCATGTCATAGCAGAGAATGAGGCTTCACGTCACCCACCACTGCAACAGTCCATTGGCATATATTTAGGCCTAGCACACAGGCAGAGCAGAGAGGTCCCGTAACAGACGATCTGGCTTCATGTCAGCAGAGAATCAGTCTGCATGTCATAGCAGAGAATGAGGCTTCACGTCACCCACCACTGCAACAGTCCATTGGCATATATTTAGGCCTAGCACACAGGCAGAGCAGAGAGGTCCCGTAACAGACAATCTGGCTTCATGTCAGCAGAGAATCAGTCTGCATGTCATAGCAGAGAATCAGGCTTCACGTCAGCCACCACTGCAACAGTCCATTGTCATAAATTTAGGCCCAGCACCCAGGCAGAGGAGAGAGGTCCCGTAACAGACAATCTGGCTTCATGTCAGCAGAGAATTAGTCTGCATGTCATAGCAGAGAATCAGGCTTCATGTCAGCCACCACTGCAACAGTCCATTGGCATATATTTAGGCCTAGCACACAGGCAGAGGAGAGGTTCATTCAACTTTGGGTAGCCTCGCAATATAATGGTAAAATGAAAATAAAAATAGGATTGAATGAGGAAGTGCCCTGGAGTCCAATAATATATGGTTATGGGGAGGTAGTTAATGTCTAATCTGGACAAGGGACGGACAGGTCCTGTGGGATCCATGCCTGGTTCATTTTTATGAACGTCAGCTTGTCCACATTGGCTGTAGACAGGCGGCTGCGTTTGTCTGTAATGACGCCCCCTGCCGTGCTGAATACACGTTCAGACAAAACGCTGGCTGCCGGGCAGGCCAGCACCTCCAAGGCATAAAAGGCTAGCTCTGGCCACGTGGACAATTTAGAGACCCAGAAGTTGAATGGGGCCGAACCATCAGTCAGTACGTGGAGGGGTGTGCACACGTACTGTTCCACCATGTTAGTGAAATGTTGCCTCCTGCTAACACGTTGCGTATCAGGTGGTGGTGCAGTTAGCTGTGGCGTGTTGACAAAAGTTTTCCACATCTCTGCCATGCTAACCCTGCCCTCAGAGGAGCTGGCCGTGACACAGCTGCCTTGGCGACCTCTTGCTCCTCCTCTGCCTTGGCCTTGGGCTTCCACTTGTTCCCCTGTGACATTTGGGAATGCTCTCAGTAGCGCGTCTACCAACGTGCGCTTGTACTCGCGCATCTTCCTATCACGCTCCAGTGCAGGAAGTAAGGTGGGCACATTGTCTTTGTAGCGTGGATCCAGCAGGGTGGCAACCCAGTAGTCCGCACAGGTTAAAATGTGGGCAACTCTGCTGTCGTTGCGCAGGCACTGCAGCATGTAGTCGCTCATGTGTGCCAGGCTGCCCAGGGGTAAGGACAAGCTGTCCTCTGTGGGAGGCGTATCGTCATCGTCCTGCCTTTCCCCCCAGCCACGCACCAGTGATGGACCCGAGCTGCGTTGGGTGCCACCCCGCTGTGACCATGCTTCATCCTCATCCTCCTCCACCTCCTCCTCATCCTCGTCCTCCTCGTCCTCCAGTAGTGGGCCCTGGCTGGCCACATTTGTACCTGGCCTCTGCTGTTGCCAAAAACCTCCCTCTGAGTCACTTCGAAGAGACTGGCCTGAAAGTGCTAAAAATGACCCCTCTTCCTCCTCCTCCTCCTCCTCCTGGGCCACCTCCTCTTCCATCATCGCCCTAAGTGTTTTCTCAAGGAGACATAGAAGTGGTATTGTAACGCTGATAACGGTGTCATCGCCACTGGCCATGTTGGTGGAGTACTCGAAACAGCGCAACAGGGCACACAGGTCTCGCATGGAGGCCCAGTCATTGGTGGTGAAGTGGTGCTGTTCTGTAGTGCGACTGACCCGTGCGTGCTGCAGCTGAAACTCCACTATGGCCTGCTGCTGCTCGCACAGTCTGTCCAGCATGTGCAAGGTGGAGTTCCACCTGGTGGGCACGTCGCATATGAGGCGGTGAGCGGGAAGGCCGAAGTTACGCTGTAGCGCAGACAGGCGAGCAGCAGCAGGATGTGAACGCCGGAAGCGCGAACAGACGGCCCGCACTTTATGCAGCAGCTCTGACATGTCGGGGTAGTTGTGAATGAACTTCTGCACCACCAAATTCAGCACATGCGCCAAGCAAGGGATGTGCGTCAAATTGGCTAGTCCCAGAGCTGCAACGAGATTTCGCCCATTATCACACACCACCAGGCCGGGCTTGAGGCTCACCGGCAGCAACCACTCGTCGGTCTGTTGTTCAATACCCCGCCACAACTCCTGTGCGGTGTGGGGCGTGTCCCCCAAACATATGAGTTTCAGAATGGCCTGCTGACGTTTACCCCGGGCTGTGCTGAAGTTGGTGGTGAAGGTGTGTGGCTGACTGGATGAGCAGGTGGAAGAAGAGGAGGAGGAAGCCGAGAAGGAGGAGGTGGCAACAGGAGGCAAAGAATGTTGCCCTGCGATCCTTGGCGGCGGAAGGACGTGCGCCAAACAGCTCTCCGCCTGGGGCCCAGCTGCCACTACATTTACCCAGTGTGCAGTTAGGGAGATATAGCGTCCCTGGCCGTGCTTACTGGTCCATGTATCTGTGGTTAGGTGGACCTTGCTACAGATGGCGTTGCGCAGTGCACACTTGATTTTATCGGATACTTGGTTGTGCAGGGAAGGCACGGCTCTCTTGGAGAAGTAGTGCCGGCTGGGAACAACATACTGTGGGACAGCAAGCGACATGAGCTGTTTGAAGCTGTCTGTGTCCACCAGCCTAAATGACAGCATTTCATAGGCCAGTAGTTTAGAAATGCTGGCATTCAGGGCCAGGGATCGAGGGTGGCTAGGTGGGAATTTACGCTTTCTATCAAATGTTTGTGAGATGGAGAGCTGAACGCTGGCGTGTGACATGGTTGAGACGCTTGGTGACGGAGGTGGTGGTGGTGGTGTTGGTGGTACATCCCCTGTTTGCTGGGCGGCAGGTGCCAACGTTCCTCCAGAGGCGGAGGAAGAGGCCGAGGCGGCAGCAGCAGAATAGGCCGAGGCGGCAGCAGCAGAAGAGGTAGCAGGGGGAGCCTGAGTGACTTCCTTGGTTTTAAGGTGTTTACTCCACTGCAGTTCATGCTTTGCATGCAGGTGCCTGGTCATGCAGGTTGTGCTCAGGTTCAGAACGTTAATGCCTCGCTTCAGGCTCTGATGGCACAGCGTGCAAACCACTCGGGTCTTGTCGTCAGCACATTGTTTGAAGAAGTGCCATGCCAGGGAACTCCTTGAAGCTGCCTTTGGGGTGCTCGGTCCCAGATGGCGGCGGTCAGTAGCAGGCGGAGTCTCTTGGCGGCGGGTGTTCTGCTTTTGCCCACTGCTCCCTCTTTTGCTACGCTGTTGGCTCGGTCTCACCACTGCCTCTTCCTCCGAACTGTGAAAGTCAGTGGCACGACCTTCATTCCATGTGGGGTCTAGGACCTCATCGTCCCCTGCATCGTCTTCCACCCAGTCTTGATCCCTGACCTCCTGTTCAGTCTGCACACTGCAGAAAGACGCAGCAGTTGGCACCTGTGTTTCGTCATCATCAGAGACATGCTGAGGTGGTATTCCCATGTCCTCATCATCAGGAAACATAAGTGGTTGTGCGTCAGTGCATTCTATGTCTTTCACCGCTGGGGAAGGGCTAGGTGGATGCCCTTGGGAAACCCTGCCAGCGGAGTCTTCAAACAGCATAAGAGACTGCTGCATAACTTGAGGCTGAGACAGTTTCCCTGGTATGCATGGGGGTGATGTGACAGACTGATGGGGTTGGTTTTCAGGCGCCATCTGTGCGCTTTCTGCAGAAGACTGGGTGGGAGATAATGTGAACGTGCTGGATCCACTGTCGGCCACCCAATTGACTAATGCCTGTACCTGCTCAGGCCTTACCATCCTTAGAACGGCATTGGGCCCCACCATATATCGCTGTAAATTCTGGCGGCTACTGGGACCTGAGGTAGTTGGTACACTAGGACGTGTGGATGTGGCAGAACGGCCACGTCCTCTCCCAGCACCAGAGGGTCCACTAACACCACCACGACCATGTCCACGTCCGCGTCCCTTACTAGATGTTTTTCTCATTGTTATGGTTCACCACAACAACAAATATATTATTTGGCCCAATGTATTGTATTCAAATTCAGCGGGATATAAATTTGAGGCCTAGTATTTAGGCGCTGGGTGACCGGTATGGATTTAGTGACAGAATTAGACTTGGAAATGCACAGAAGCGTGTGTGTGTGAAGTTATTCTGAATGACCCAATGTGCACCTTGAATATTATATACCCTTTTAGGGATAGATTTCAAATAGCTCTGATATAGCAGAAACCACTAAATTATGAAATTGCTAAATTGGGAATTGTATTTCAACCCAGAACAAAAAATGTGCTTTGACGGACACTAAATAACTTTCCCAGCCACAACAGGACAGCGTTAACGAGAGATTTAGCAGGATATAAATTTGAGGCCTAGTATTTAGGCGCTGGGTGACAGGTATGGGTTTAGTGACAGAATTAGACTTAGAAATACACAGTAGCGGGTGTGTGTGAAGTTATTCTGAATGACCCAATGTGCACCTTGAATATTATATACCCTTTTAGGGATAGATTTCAAATAGCTCTGATATAGCAGAAACCACTAAATTATGAAATTGCTAAATTGGGAATTGTATTTCAACCCAGAACAAAAAATGTGCTTTGACGGACACTAAATAACTTTCCCAGCCACAACAGGACAGCGTTAACGAGAGATTTAGCAGGATATAAATTTGAGGCCTAGTATTTAGGCGCTGGGTGACAGGTATGGGTTTAGTGACAGAATTAGACTTAGAAATACACAGTAGCGGGTGTGTGTGAAGTTATTCTGAATGACCCAATGTGCACCTTGAATATTATATACCCTTTTAGGGATAGATTTCAAATAGCTCTGATATAGCAGAAACCACTAAATTATGAAATTGCTAAATTGGGAATTGTATTTCAACCCAGAACAAGAAATGTGCTTGAACGGACACTAAATAACTCGCCCAGCTACAGCACTAAGGACAGATTTAGCTGGATATAAATTTGAGGCCTAGTATTTAGGCGCTGGGTGACAGGTATGGGTTTAGTGACAGAATTAGACTTGGAAATGCACAGTAGCGGGTGTGTGAAGTTATTCTGAATGTCCCTATGTGCACCTTCAATATGATCTACCCTTTTAGGGATAGATTTCAAATAGCTCTGATATAGCAGAAACCACTAAATTATGAAATTGCTAAATTGGGAATTGTATTTCAACCCAGAACAAGAAATGTGCTTGAACGGACACTAAATAACTCGCCCAGCTACAGCACTAAGGACAGATTTAGCTGGATATAAATTTGAGGCCTAGTATTTAGGCGCTGGGTGACAGGTATGGGTTTAGTGACAGAATTAGACTTGGAAATGCACAGTAGCGGGTGTGTGAAGTTATTCTGAATGTCCCTATGTGCACCTTCAATATGATCTACCCTTTTAGGGATAGATTTCAAATAGCTCTGATATAGCAGAAACCACTAAATTATGAAATTGCTAAATTGGGAATTGTATTTCAACCCAGAACAAGAAATGTGCTTGAACGGACACTAAATAACTCGCCCAGCTACAGCACTAACGACAGATTTAGCTGGATATGAATTTGAGGCCTAGTATTTAGGCGCTGGGTGACAGGTATGGGTTTAGTGACAGAATTAGACTTGGAAATGCACAGTAGCGGGTGTGTGAAGTTATTCTGAATGACCCTATGTGCACCTTGAATATTATATACCCTTTTAGGGATAGATTTCAAATAGCTCTGATACAGCAGAAACCACTAAATTTTTAAATTGCTAAATTGGGAATTGTATTTCAACCCAGAACAAAAAATGTGCTTTGACGGACACTAAATAACTTTCCCAGCCACAACAGGACAGCGGTAACGAGAGATTTAGCGGGATATAAATTTGAGGCCTAGTATTTAGGCGCTGGGTGACCGGTATGGATTTAGTGACAGAATTAGACTGGGATATGGCCAAAAAAATAACCACACTATTGCTGGTTAAATGCACTTGGTGATGGGCGCAGCTTGCCCCTGATGTAGTATATGGCCAAAAAATGAACAGACTATTGCTGGTTAAATGCACTTGGTGTCACAGCTTGACCAACCACACTACTGAGGGTTAAATGCACTTGGTGACGGGCGCAGCTTGCCCCTGATGTAGTATATGGCCAAAAAATGAACAGACTATTGCTGGTTAAATGCACTTGGTGACGGGCGCAGCTTGCCCCTGATTTAGTATATGGCCAAAAAATGAACAGACTATTGCTGGTTAAATGCACTTGGTGTGATAGCTTGACCAACCACACTACTGAGGGTTAAATGCACTTGGTGACGGGCGCAGCTTGCCCCTGATGTAGTATATGGCCAAAAAATAAACAGACTATTGCTGGTTAAATGCACTTGGTGTGACAGCTTCACCCTGATGTAGGCTTTAGCCAAAAAACAACCACACCATTGAGGGTTAAATGCACTTGGTCGCAGCTTGTGCTGGCGCACCACAAGACACAAAATGGCCGCCGATCACCCCAGAAAAATGTGACTGACAAACGGTCTGGGCAGCCTAAAAACAGTGAGCAATTGAGGATCAGCAGCTCAATGATCCACAGCTGCAGATCGATCAGTTAATCAAGTCCTTTGGAGGAGTTAATCTGCCTAATCTCGCCCTACTGTCGCAGCCGCAACCTCTCCCTACGCTAATCAGAGCAGAGTGACGGGCGGCGCTATGTGACTCCAGCTTAAATAGAGGCTGGGTCACATGGTGCTCTGGCCAATCACAGCCATGCCAATAGTAGGCATGGCTGTGATGGCCTCTTGGGGCAAGTAGTATGACGCTTGTTGATTGGCTGCTTTGCAGCCTTTCAAAAAGCGCCAAGAAAGCGTCACAAAAGCGCGAAGAAAGCGACGAACACCGAACCCGAACCCGGACTTTTATGAAAATGTCCGGGTTCGGGTCCGTGTCACGGACACCCCAAAATTCGGTACGAACCCGAACTATACAGTTCGAGTTCGCTCATCCCTATTCAGAAGCTTTGCAATTTTAAGAGTGCTGCATCCCTCTGCAAGATATCTCACTATTTTTGACTTTTATGAGCCTGTCAAGTCCTTCTTTTGACCCATTTTGCCAAAGGAAAGGAAGTTGCCTAATAATTATGCACACCTGATATAGGGGGGTGATGTCATTAGACCACACCCCTTCTCATTACAGAGATGCACATCACCTAATATGCTTAATTGGTAGTAGGCTTCCGAGCCTATACAGCTTGGAGTAAGACAACATGCATAAAGAGGATGATGTGGTCAAAATACTCATTTGCCTAATAATTCTGCACTCCCTGTATTCTGCCATATTTGCTGAGGATTTGTGTTGCAGATTTTAGCGCAGAATTTCACATAGCATTTAAGGCTAAGATGAAATTCTACATTTCACCCAAAAAACACAACACATATAGAAAATGCTGCAGAAATACTCAGCACAGAAATTTAAACTGTGTACTGTGCGTGATTTCCCCCATAGGCCACTAAGGCTCATTCGAACTTTCATATTACAGATTCATATTAATTATGTTTTGGCAAAAGAGTGCCGAGACATTTAATTGGATTAATTGTTATTTCAGTCTAAAACATATGTGAATGGATGTATTAGTATTAGTACCCTTTTTTGCCATATTTCAGCAGCATTATACAAAATAAAAATTTAAAATAAAACAAATATGTGTCAAAAATTTGACAACTTATATCAATATCTGGAACAAAAAACTGAATAAATAAATTGTAAAAAAAAAAAGCGCATCCTCTGGCAGTGCAGGGGGGGAATCAAAGACAGGTAGGTGTAAAATGCCAGTCTTTGTAAATGACCCCCATTGAGTGTACACGCTGGGAAAATCTTCCATCCCAACATACTGTTCCTATAGCCAATGTTCCTATAGACTTTAATAGCCAAATCTATGCCAGAAGAGTGCCTATTTGATACACAGGGTTGGACTGGCCCACCAGAATACCAAAGGATCTCCCAGTGGGTCCAGCCCCTAAGTTCAGGAGAAAAATCCATTTGGTTCTGCCTTTGGAGCCAATCACTTGCCACTAGGGTCTATGCCAGGGATGCCCAACCTGTGGCCTTCAAGCTGTTGTAAAACTACAACTCCCACCATGCACTGCTGTAGGCTGATAGCTGTAGGCTGTCCATGCATGCTGGGGGCTTTAGTTTTGCAACAGCTGGAGGGCCACAGGTTACGCATGCCTGGTCTAAACTGTAACTTTGATTCAAAACCTGCTAGACTTCATTGATGATTGAGGGGTTGGAACCCAAGAATAAAATGCTTGTTTCAATAAATGGGAGCTAAGGAGCGATTAGATCTTTGTGAGAAGAACAAAAATCCTACAAGGCAGATCTGTGTTTCTTTAACAGCTGAAGTGATTGCTCACATGGTCTGCTGTGTTTGCCCTTTGATACCATATTCAGCAAATTACGATGTAAAGTCCAACTTAAAGTTAAACTTTTGCCATGTACAATCTAATTTTTGAGTTATCAGCTTAGCCATGTTGCTGAACCATACGGATAAGGCCAGGTTTCTGCTTAAGACTTCATCTACGAGACGGCTGGGACATGGCAGCGGAACTACACACAGCAAATTAAAGGGTTGTATTAATTTGCAGAAAAATGAAGGGACCCGTTTTAGTTTGAATGGAAAAAAATTACTTTTCCACAACTGCAATAGCAAATACACAATGGGAAAAGAGTACATCCACCATTTTACCACTCAAGGCCACTTTCACAGGTCAGTATTTGGTCAGTATTTTGCATCAGTACTTGTAAGCCAAAACCATGAGTGGAACTTGCGCTAAGAAAAATTTAAAACTTTAGGGGGAGATTTATCATAGGTCAATATTTTACGCCATGCTGTGATATCGCCTGCGCAGCCATAGGATGCACCTAATTTATGACGAGGTGTACACCTCTGGCAGTTCGTGTGTCAGAATGAAGTCTACGGCAGCTTGGACCCGCTGGCCCTGCCTTACCTTTTAGAAAAGTGGCAAGGGCAGCAAAAAAACGCCACTTTTCCACAGCGTTTTGGGCCCACTTCTGTTGTTGGCTTACGAATACTGATGCAAAACACTGACCAAATACTGATGTGAAAGCGGCTTTAAATTGTCATGGGTTTTGTCTTAGTGTAGGTTAGGGCTCATGCACACGACCGTATGTATTTTGCGGTCCGCAAAATACAGATCTGCAAAAAAAACTGATGATGTCCGTGTACATTCCGTATTTTTCAGAACGGAACAGCTGACCTCTAATAGAACAGTAATATACTTTTCTGTAATGCGGACAATAATAGGACATGTTCTATTTTTTTTGCAGAATGGACATACGGAAACGGAATGCACAAGGAGTAACTTCCATTTTTTTTGCAGACCCATTGAAATTTTTACGGTCCGCAAAAAAAAAACGGAACGGGCATGGAAAGAAAATACATTTGTGTGCATGAGTCCTAATTCTGCTAGGATAGGTAAAGAGGAGGAAAGCTTACTATTTAGCATTTAAAGGGGTTATCTTGGCTACCGATATTGATGACTTATCTTCAGGATAGGACAACAATATCAGATCAGTGGGGATCCAACACACGGCACCACCACGATCAGCTGATCAACTGCATAAGAAACTATACATACACTGCGTAGTTTCTGAAGCCAGCCTACTTTAGTTCAACTCCCATTCACTTGAGCTGCAGTACCCTGGCCATGGCCCCTTTATAGTTTCCATCACTGTTGCTGCTCAAAACAGCTGGTGTGTTGGGGTGCTGGGTGTCCAGCCCCTACTGATCTTATATTGATGGCATATCTGGAGGATATGCTTGCATATCAATTATTATTACTAGTAAATTATTTTTCAAAGTTGACTTCTCACCATAATGAATTTTCATTATACACTAAATTACAGCACACAATGTCAATCAGCTGCTTCTAAGGCTACCAGGATATTGTCATGCATTAAACGAGGCATGGACTTGTGGGGCAGGGATGTAATACTACCACTTTACAAAGCGTTGGTGCGGCTTTATCTGGAATATACAGTTCAGTTCTGGGCACCAGTCCTTAGAAAAGATGTCCCGGAGCTGGAAAAAGTACAAAGGAGAGTGACTAATCTGATAAGGGGCATGAAGGGTCTTAGTTATGTGGAAAGATTTAAAGAGTTAGATTGATTTAGTCTTGAGAAGAGACGTCTAAGGGGGGACATGATTAACCTATACAAGTATATAAATGGGCCATACAAAAAATACGGTGAAAAACTGTTCCATGTAAAATGCCCTCAAAAGACAAGGGGGCATTGCTTCCGACTGGAGAAGAAAGTTCAGTCTCTCTAGGTGTTAAGACTTTTTCCCCATAAGAATTGTGAATCTGTGGAATAGTCTACCTCGGAACGTGGTCACAGGAACAGTGGGACAGTTTTGAAAAAAGTTTCAAAGATTTCTAAATACCTTAAAGGGAACCTGTCACCTTGATTTTGGGTATAGAGCTGAGGACATGGGCTGCTAAATACCATCACACCATCTCTCCAGCCCCCTCAAATATACAGTCCCATCTAAATAGCATCCCTCTCTATCTACAGCCCCCTCCAAAATACAGTCCCAAGTAAATAACATCACCCCCTCCAAGCCGCCTTTAACATACAGTCCCATGTAAAGAACATCACCCCTTTCGCAGCCGCATTCAACATACAGTCCCATGTAAATAACATCACTACTCCCCCAGACACCTTCAACATACAGTACCATGTAAATAAAATCACCCCCTCCCCAGCCACATCCAACATGCAGTCCTATGTAAATAACATTACCCCTTAACATTCAATCCCATTTAATAATATCACTCTCCCTCCCACAGCCGCCTTCAACATATAGTGCAATGTAAATAACATCACGCTGCCCCAGCAACCTCCAACATGCATTCCCATGTAAATAACATCACCCCCTCAACTTCCAGTCCCATGTAAATAACATCACTCCACCCCACTGTCCCATGTTAATAACTTCCCTCCCTTCAGCCCTAACATACAGCCCCAGTTAAATAACTACAACTCCCCACAACTCCTCTAACCCTTCACTTACCTTTCCTCATGTACAGACATCACCTCAGCTTCTTCCCAGGACTTCTCTTCACTGCTGAGCCATCCTCTCCTGCACTGGTCACATGATGGTGACATCATCGCAGGTCCTTTTCAGCTACTGCATTTAGAACTGATCACATGGACTGTGATGTCATCACAGGTCCTTCAGCTCTTGCAGGGCATTAGATTAAATTGTATTGCCATCCTGAGGATGGCAATACAGTTGTATCTAGATGGCAGGCAGGACAAAACATCCCAGGTCCTGAATGTTTTAACCTAGCAATGCCCCTGATATGCAGTGGACTTTGATACGAATTTCAGGGAAAATTTGATTCGCCACAAAGCCGAATTTCCTTGTACTACGTGGTAACTAATCAATTTTCCCTAAAATGGTGTAAGAAAGGCAAACTTACCTCATCTGTTTGAGCGAGAAGAGGCTGCCGCAGCCATCTTGATTGAGGATCCCGTGCAAAATCTTGTGCCGGCCAGCATGGTAACGTCATACGTCACCATGCGCGAGAGTTTGTGTGAGATCTGCAAAAAATTATGGCTGCTGTGGCCTCTTCATGCTCAAATGGATGAGGTGAGTATTATTCTAATTTTTTTTTACCCCTGAAAGCCCTCAGCGGTGAAGGCGGCATCTGAGGGGTTCAATGGCAGGGGGTGGTGCAATCGCCATTCCCCGTCATTGCGCCTGCTACTTACAAAGAAATTAGCTTTGTGATGAAGTAATTCATCATAAAGGGATATTCTTTGGGAAATTCAGAAAACCAGCCAAATCAAAGTTTTTATAACTTCGCTCAATACTAATTAAAATACATGCCAAAAATTTAATAGAATGAGACAAGAAGTGTTAAAGGGGTAAAGGTAGGTTCACATCACCGTTTCCTTTTCTAGTCATCTGAACCTACCCTTATACCGTTAAAAAAAAGCAAAAAAACAATAGCCTATCTTTAGAACAGGTCATCAATAAACAATTTATCGGGTCCAACTCAAATGAATTGGACAAAGCTGCAATTGCACAGATTCTATGAAAAGTACCATGTTGTATAGTATGGACCTATGTAAATAATTGAAAGGACGCATCGCCTGAACCAACTCAGGTTTAAAAGTCTGGATAACACCTTTAAAGAGGACCTTTCATTAGTTTAGCCCTAGACTAATTATTGTCTTACCTTGTAGGGTGGCCCCCACTGATGCCATGGCACTTTTTTTTTCCCAAGAAAAATATTAGGCGTCGTTGATTTTGGCGCCTAATATTATAATGAGCCGACTCGGTTATACTAGGCGGAGACTCACAGTTTCACTGGGGGCGGTTCTCTTCTCCCTGGCTTTGAGCGCATCCAATCAGAGCGCACCGCTCTTAGCCAGGGAGAATGAACAAAACTGTGAGTCTCCACCTAGTATAACCGAGTTGCCTCATTATAATATAGGGCGCCGAAATCAACGCGGCCAACAGCACACAAACAGGGGATCTTTGAAAAAACATGGCATCAGTGGGGGCCGCCCTATAAGGTAAGACCATAATAAGACTATGGCTAAACTGATGAAAGGTACTCTTTATAGTTTATTTTTTATTTTTTTATGTATTGCAGTCTTGTAGACAACCAGGTATTTTCAGTAATTCTCTGAAAAAAGGAAGCCATAAGGTTAACAGATGCAAGACAATTTATCTTGGTGTGCCTCTCACTCTTGACCAAGTTATATAATTAACAACCATAATAAATGTCAGAAAATCCAAGTGTACATTTCATTTCCTTGGTATCAGTAATATATAACACTATGAAGTGGCACTTCCTCCTTCTCTGATTTGGAAGTTTGATGTCATCTACACACATGTCATCACTGCTGGCCAATCAGTGGTCTCATTGGTGACTGCAGTCACGAGCCGTTGGTGCACATGTCACTGCTGAGGTCATTGGCCGGCAGCAGTCATGTGCCTGTAGATCCCTTGTCACATTTCTAGTCCAGCAAGGAAATTAAGCAAAGGAGGTGGGAGAGTGGCGCTGGAACCAGAGTGCCAGAGACAGGGGAGTCTTTTTTTAAATATTATTCCTGCATACTGCATGGCAATATCAAAAGGGGTTCCTGGTCTCAGAGAACCATCTTAATCTCGGAAACCCTAATACTGCACATCATTTTCACTATTGCGGGAGAAAAAAATACCAATTAAAATTCCATCAGTATTGGTTTGTCCTGTTGCTAAAGAACAGGGTCTGATACCGACCTCTGGGGAACCACAATAGAAAGCGGGACCTGTCATTAATCACAACCCTATTTCACCACCAGGTACACAAGCATGTCCAAAGCCATAATGTTCTCATTTTTAGACACCAGTCTTTTTTGAGGAAATGTAACAAATTACTCTGAAAAATGCAAATATACCATATCATCTGGTTTACCATGATCCAGATTGCAGAGCAAAAGAAATCTCTTCAAAACCTGAGAATTGGCATGAATTTCTTCTTATAAAAGTTCCTGCTTGAAACCAGCGTGTGTGCCAAAAAGTCTCCACACAGAAATGATAAAAGACAAGAGGGCACTTTGTTTTGAGTGTGGAGAAATGCTGAGCAAAAGGTCAGACCAAGACTATGCTGCTACTATATAAGCCTCCTGGCTAAAGACCCCCATACACATTAGTTTATGGTTGGTCAAACCCGCCAAGAACAGCGCTATTGCCTGACAGTATAATGGGAGAGCTCCCGACTCTCACCTGACAGATGATTTCAGGCGAGAGAAGGATCAGATCAAGTGATATGAATATTTTCTACCTATCCTTTTGTTCTCATGAGAGATAAGCTGCCACTGGAAGTGGCTTTCTCCTCTCTCCCCACTGAATACACATAAAGCTTCAGCCAAACCGAACATGTTGTGTATGAGGGAGCCAGAAGGGAGTGTAGCTTGTTGGCCAAATGATCGTTTGGCCAACAGCTATTGATTGTGTAAGACGGCCTTGAGCTTCCTACTGCCATTTTGGCATCTTGGTTCCATACTGTCTGATTTCTGCTGCCTCCCATTGTTTGCTGAGCTATTCTGCTTCCTATAAAAAAAAAAAAAAGAGAAATCTCACTGCTTACTTATAAGTCAGAAGGACCTGTTACAATTCATTACAATATATATATACTATAAATGATAGAGTAATGTGTATAATATTCAGCATTTCTCATGCCAGGATTCACTTTGTATTATATTTTAGAACAAAATAGTTTTTATTAGCATAAATATAATAAAGATTGTAATGCATAAAACCAATTTAGTATTGCCAGAAAAGATTAGTGATACATGTAATTAAAGATATGTTCTCAATGTACAGTATATGTAATAAAGATTCACTTTTCTTTATTCATTTAATGTATTAGATTTTAATAAAGTAATTTTTTATGTTTTTGTCTAGTTCTTACTTGACCAAAGACGACCATACAAAGTAAAGGCTGAAGTCAATGGAATAAAGCTTTGATGTTACGGTATGTACAGTATATGTCCCAGATCCTACTGGATATGGATGTTTCAAAGTACAATAATACAATATATTCCATGTTACAAGTGTTGTCTTGTTGAATCCACTCGTCATGCTAATAGAGCGAAGTCTCGCACTTTGGAACCTCAGTTAGCTAGATCATTGCGCCGGGAGCACAGCTCCGTTCAAAATCTATTGAAGCTCAGCTCCCATTCACTTCAATGGTCAGATCTCCACCGATAAAATATTGATGACCTATCCTTATCAATGTTAGGAGCCTGGAAAACCCCATTTAGTTCTATTGTATTTGAATATTACTATGAAACATTATACAAAGAGTAACATCCTGTAAAATATTAGCACAACACCAGATGTGCATATAGATATAGCATAGATTCTGATGCTCAGTGTATGATGTTGATCCCATTATCTGTCCATTGTAGAGTCTACACAATTCTTTCATGTAACCCAATCATATATGCAGAATCATTGTCGCTGAAATGCAAAAACTCACTGCTTGATATTAATGATGGATATTTAAATGCCTACTCCTGGTACTCCTCCACTTGAGGTCATCAAGATTCTCATAGCTTCATGGTATTTTCAAATAAATGCTTAGACCTCAAGAAACTCATCTATGATGTGTGCCGCTAATGTACAGTATATATCATTTATCTAAACTCAAGCAGGTTCTCTAAATCCTATGGAATTGTGTATCTCATCATGCAAACCTTGTGGAACCTCAGAACCAGTCATTGCCATTCACAAGCTACACTTTCTGCCATGGATTTATGATGTTGTCTTCTATGGTCACTGTTATGTGAAAGGATAGTACAGTTTACACTGTTACACCACTCACTGTTAACCTGCTAGACTCCCAATGTGCACAGCAGAGATGAGAGAAACAGGCAAGATGTGTTTTGTTTGCTGACTTTTTTGAAAAATTCAGTTTGGGTACAAATTGATTCCTATCTGGAGAGAGAGAGTCTGTTTTTGCTATACAGATGATGTATGTTCAGGTGAATAGGAAGGAGCGATAATTATATCTACTTGCTGCTGCATACCAAGCTGGTAAACAGTAAGGAGAACACAGCAGCAATAATCTTTCACACAGAGAAATTGGCAGAGATTCCTTCCTGCCTTTTAACCATGGTTAAGTAGCAAAGCTAGAAAAATAGCTAAGCCAGCCTCACATCTGCAACTAGTTATTTCAAGGTAAAAGCCCTTAATTTAGAAAAAAGCAGGTGAGAGTAACATTTCTAGTTGCAAGGCCCTAGGGAGAACCTCTGGGTAGGTACTATTTCTATTATGGAGACCAGTTGATATGTGTGATGACTTTTGTAGGGTAGACAATGCTCCTCTGGATCACACGTACTCAGCATTCCAGGAGCATCGCCTGGCCTACAATACTGTGCACGTGCACTCAGTGTACCATGGGCTCTCCATAATGAGAGAGTACCCCTTACACAATGCATATATATTGTTGAAAATACACCTTTGTGTACTAGTCTCTCTCTCTCTCTCTCTCTCTCTCTCACATTAATCTGAATCAAAACTTTTTGAGAAGTTCGGACTGAAGCATAAGACATTGAATGGCTTGGATCCTTGTGTGGATGCATTTTAAAGTGATGTTAATAATCACTTTAAAATGCATCCACACAAGGATCCAAGCCATTCAATGTCTTATGCTTAGACAGTTTTGTTGAAACGCGTAAGCCTTTGTATAATTGGCATGCATGTGTGGATGTACTTTAAAATGAATATACTGAAGAGCTGAACTTTTTTTTCTTGCTGCTGTGATTGCTGAGATGGACCCTTCTCTTCACATCCTTCTGTACATGAGCAAACTGGTTCTACCAGTTCGGTATTCACTCCGAACTTCTCAAAAAGTTTTGATTCAGATTTTATATATTTTCACTGAAGGGCTGGACTTTTTTTTCTCCTTGCATTGTACGGTTTAGACATGATTTTTATCTTCACATCTTCTTACGTTATTGTGTAATGTATACTGGGATAAGAGGGGTGCTGGGCAGTGCACCCTTAGACTTAAAATTAGATTACTCATTTATCTCTGGGGTAACAAGCCCTGTAGCTAATTAGAAATCTGTAAGAGAAGTTTGATATATTAATCATTTTATGCCACATTTAACCCTTCCAACCTAATCCTCAGCCTATAACAAGCCAGAAAATAAAAATAGTAGATGGGCTTACATTTTCCTTTTGCTTTTTGAGCCCTAAGAAACCACAGGAAAAAAAAGCTTCCCAGATGAAGCAGATTTTCAGGGGTATAACTATAGGGGGTTCAGATGCTGCAGTTCTGATGCCTAAAAATTTCCTATAGCCCATCAGCCACATAACTTGACCACAGCCATGAATTCCACTTTGTAGTTGGAAGAATGTGATACAGTACTTATTTGGCATTGGAGTCTCGATGCTCCAAGTTATGCTTTTTTCCAAGACCCCTTGACTTTTTTCAGATTTGTTTAAAGATTTACCGGTACTAGTCTATGAACACACAAAGCAATATTGAAATCAATGGCTTTGTAATGGATTCAATCAGAGACAAAAAAATGTCCAGCTATTTAACAAAGGCCAAATGCCCAATATTGAAGATGTAGGTGAGGGTTCAGCTCACAAACCTCGACTGATGTAATCCTCTGCCCATCTGAATAACATGTCAGATGATTAAAAAAATCTGTGACGGGGGGAGTTTACAATTACAAATACATCTAAAAACACCAAAATACGAAAATAATAAGGTTTACTCATGTTCTTACATACAAGACCATAAGTTGCTTGGAACAGTGTGTCTACTTTCAAGCAATGGAGGCTAAAAGACATGAGGTCATGTAATAGCTAATTTCGAAACCCATCACGGAAATTATACTGCGAAAGAAAACCAAGCAAAAATATGTAAGAGAAAAAAAAAAGGTGCATTCAGGTTGAGGACGTGTTTGTCAAACCACAAACTGCTTAAAAAGATATAGTCACACAAAGCATCAAGACAGGTTAGCTTGATGCAGTATACAGATAGACATACAGTAAGAGCTCACCAAGATTGTGGCTACGAGGCTGGAAACGAACCGAAGCAGAGACCCAACAAAGGTAAAGCCATGTATGCTCGTTTGATCACTCGTCTGTACTCCTCATTTGCTGTGAATGATTTCACCTAGCTATCTTCTCGCTGGTGTCCTTGGTTTCCTTTTGAAAGTGTAAAAAAATTGCAATAGGGTCACAACTCAACTTGACTTGACCCAAATAGTAAGTTCATGAATAATCCCACATTTTATGCATAGGCATAAAAAAGTTTATGGCATATAACTTGAATGCAGTGTGGTTACAAATCACATTGCTTTCAGTGCCAGAAACCCATGGATGAACCATAGAAAAAAGTGTGTATTACAGTATCTATATTGCATGAAGTATAGGTACATGATGAGAGTTGTAGTTTCAAGTTGTGTGACATTTAAAGAGTTATTCTATTTATATTTGCCAGGTATTTTTCTTTCAGTTCTGTAGAAATAGATCTTCATGTACAGGAAATATAGCTGAAAAGCTCACCAAATGAGCTGCCAGCCCATGCAAGGGTATTTGGCATCAATTTAATATATATACGATATCAACATATAGATGTAAACTCTTAGTGGTGTCATCCATGATGCCCAGATACAGAACCTTGCAAAACTGAGGTATGATTTGTTGCATCCTCTTTTTTTTTTTTTTTGTCTTAGAATAATCCTCTCATTATCTGTATTAAAAGAAAAAATTTCTTAATCTTCTCAGTGAAAGACATTGAACATAAAAAAAAATGGGAACAATGGGGATACAACTCAGGCAGGTGACTCATACTCATTATTTCCATGCTTGATTATGGGGCGGCTTAGAGGAAAGTGTATAGGGCTAAATATGGGTCTTGGCAGAAGGTGATTTGTTTTAGGTTTCAGGATTCCCCTATCAATAATATCTGTCTAAACTATTAGTAAAATTTAACCTAGTAATTACATTTACCCATTGAAATATGGTTCACTAACTGCAATATGATCCAAAGCTAAGAAAGCGACAAGCACCCCAAATGCATATTTGGTTAAACACGGTAATCACACTTAGGATAGCTGCCCATTCCTTTACATGTATGCATGGTGGACTCATGGTTGAACATGCATGTGCTCCCAAGATGGAGACGCTTATTAGCTGCTGCCAGACACCCCGGCTTACTTCCCTTGAGAACAAATGTATCAAGCATGTTCAAATCTAATCAGCTCGCACTTCCAGATGCCATAGAGTCACGGGGAGGAGAGGCCCCAGCCAGTGCATCATCAGTAGTGTGCCCGTTTATCAACTGTTAAGTTTTTGTGCCTTCATATAGAAGAGTATAATCATAGAGACTGTAAGTCTCACAGATGTGAAGCTTAAATAAGTTTGTTTTATTGCAAAAAGTTTAGTCTTCCGTGCATATGTTTCTGTGGTGCCACGACTAGATTGAGGGTCCGGCCCCACCCTCTTTCTGGGACTTTTACAAAGTCATCACAAAATATAAAGAGGCAAAGACTTGTTGTTGTTCCTGTTTCTTTCTATTATTGGCACCGGTATTGAGAAGTGCCACTAAACATGGCAAAATGCCACTGATATGATTGATTCCATGATCTTTTTTTGGCAACGAACTGACATATTATCCAACAAATTGCTTATTAAACATAGCTGCTACATGTCAATACAGTAATCATTACTTAGTTACTACCATCACTTTATAGTCAGGAATAATCAATTTCCTGTGTTTTCAGACTGAAATAAATAAACTAGATAAAGAAGTTCCTGGTGTGAACATTGTCACCTTACTAATTTTATCCCACTGGCTCTGGATAATTGTGAAATTAGTAGGTATAGTTTTATTGTTGCGCTGCTTTGTTTCACTGACCACAGAGCATGCAGATAATAGTGTATTTCTGAACACCTCTTTCATTTATGGGTTTGTGCAGGAGTATACCTAATTGGGTGGACTAACATACTTTAAATTAGCATTACTCATCTCAGACGTGTCCTTCCTTACTATTCCTCTTGGCTCAACATATCCTGAGCTATATGCTGTGAGATGACAAGCTTTACTAAAGAACATGATTTTGTGATATTGTGTCACAAGCTGTCTTTGCTGTATCTGTCTCTGTGTGGCCACCCAGTGGTTGTGGTGTGCTTTGCAGTCTGTCAAGGGTTTATGCCAGCATGTGGTAATATTGTATTAAATTTGTTTCATGACCTAATTCGAGCAAAGGTAAGGATGGACACCTCTGTATATTAGTCTGTAAATCTTCCAAACAATACAATTATATCAATGAATAAACTGTCACGATTATACATAAACACAAAATACTTCAAATAGTACACTTAAATAATATTTTCTAAAATAATAACAATCATTATCTAATAATTAAAGTTCTGACAGATGATCCTTCCCATAGACAATGAATAGAAACCCCAAGACAAAATGAAATCTCAACACATTCTAACTTGGATCAAGAAGATACACAGTGGATATAAAAAGTCTACACACCCCTGTTAAAATGTCAGGTTTCTGTGATGTAAAAACATGTGACAAAAATAAATCATTTCTGAACTTTTTCCACCTTTAATGTGACCTATAAACTGTACCATTCAATTGAAAAACAAACTGAAATCTTTTAGGTCGAGGGAAGAAAAAATATAAAAATAAAATATGGTTGCATAAGTGTGCACACCATTAAACTAATACTTTGTTGAAGCACCTTTTGATTTTATTACAGCACTCAGTCTTTTGGGTTTAAGTCTATCAGCATGGCACATTTTGACTTGGCAAGATTTGCCCACTCTTCTTTGCAAAAACACTCCAAATCTGTCAGATTGCGTGGGCATCTCCTGTGCAAAGCCCTCTTCAGATCACCCCACAGATTTTCAATCGGATTCAGGTCTGGGCTCTGGCTGGGCCATTCCAAAACTTTAATCTTCTTCTGGTGAAGCCATTCCTTTGTTGATTCGGATGTATGCTTTGGGTCGTTGTCATGCTGAAAGATGAAGTTCCTCTTCATGTTCAGCTTTCTAGCAGAAGCCTGAAGGTTTTGTGCCAATATTGACTGGTATTTGGAACTGTTCATAATTCCCTCTAGCTTAAAAAAGGCCCCAGTTCCAGCTGAAGAAAAACAGCCTCTTGGCATGATGCTGCCACCACCATGCTTCACTGTGGGTATGGTGTTCTTTTTGTGATGTGCAGTGTTGTTTTTGCACCAAACATACCTTTTGTAATTATGGCCAAAAAGTTCAACCTTGGTTTCATCAGACCATAACACCTTTTCCACATGCTTTTGGGAGACTTTAGATGTGTTTTTGCAAAATGTAGCCTGGCTTGGATGTTTTTCTTCGTAAGAAAAGGCTTTCGTCTTGCCACTCTACCCCATAGCCCAGACACATGAAGAATACGGGAGATTGTTGTCACATGTACCACACAGCCAGTACTTGCCAGATATTCCTGCATCTCCTTTATTGTTGCTGTAGGCTTCTTGGTAGCCTCCCAGACCAGTTTTCTTCTCGTCTTTTCATCAATTTTCGAGGGACGTCCAGTTCTTGGTAACGTCACTGTTGTGCCATATTTTCTCCACTTGATAATGACTGTCTTCACTGTGTTCCATGGTATATCTAATGCCTTGGAAATTCTTTTGTACCCTTCTCCTGACTGATACATTTTAACAATGACATCCCTCGGATGCTTTGGAAGCTCCCTGTGGACCATGGCTTTTGCTGTGGAATGTGACTAAGAATATTTCAGGAAAGACCAACTAGAGCAGCTGAACTTTATTTGGGGTTAATCAGAGGCACTTTAAATGATGGCACTTTGAATGTGATTGCTTAATTCTAAACACAGCTACATCCCCAGTTATAAGTGGGTGTGCACACTTATGCAACCACATTATTTTAGTTGTTTTTGTTTTCTTCCCTCCACCTAAAAGATTCCAGTTTGTTTTTCAATTGATTCGTACAGTTTATAGTTCACATTAAAGGTGGATAAAGTTCTGAAATGATTTATCTTTGCCTCATTTTTTTACATTACAGAAACCTGACATTTTAACAGGGGTGTGTAGAATTTTTATATCCACTGTAATCCTTTCTATTCACAATATCAACATTTATCACAATCCCTGGCATATAGAAGTTAATAATGTGCATAAATCTAATAGCTTGCCACAGGTACAGTTTACAATAAATACAGTGCCTTGCAAAAGTATTCACCCACTTTTTTCGTATTTTGTTACATTCCAGCCTTAAGTTCAATATTTTGTTATTCTGAATTTTATGTGATGGATCAGAACACAATAGTCTAAGTTGGTGAAGTGAAATGAGAAATATACATAAATAAAACTATTGTTTAGAAATAGAAAACAGAAAATTGCCATGTGCGTATGTATTCACCCCCTTTGTTAGGAAGCCCATAAAAAGCTCTGGTGCAACTAATTACCTTCAGAAGTAACATAATTAGTAAAATTATGTCCACCTGTGTGCAATCTAAGTGTCACATGATCTGTCATTACATATACACACCTTTTTTGAAAGGCCCCAAAGGCTGCAACACCTAAGCAAGAGGCATCACTAACCAAACACTGCCATGAAGACCAAGGAACTCTCCAAACAAGTAAGGGACAATGTTGCTGAGAAGTACAAGTCAGGGTTAGGTTATAAAAAAATATCCAAATCTTTGATGATCCCCAGGAGCACCATCAAATCTATCATAACCAAATGAAAAGAACATGGCACAACAGCAAACCTACCAAGAGACAGCCGCCCACCAAAACTCATGAACCGGGCAAGGAGGGCATTAAACAGAGAGGCAGCACAGAGACCTAAGGTAACCCTGGCGGAGCTGCAGAGTTCCACAGCAGAGACTGGAGTACCTGTACCTGTATCTGTACATAGGACGACAATAAGCTGTATGCTCCATAGAGTTGGGCTTTATGGCAGTGTGGCCAGAAGAAACCCATTACTTTCAGCAAAAAACAAAAAGGCACGTTGTGAGTTTGCGAAAAGGCATGTGGGAGACTCCCAAAATGTACGGAGGAAGGTGCTCTGGTCTGATGAGACTAAAATTAAACTTTTCGGCCATCAAAGAAAACTCTATGTCTGGAGCAAACCCAACACATCACATCACCCAAAGAACACCATCCCCACAGTGACACATGGTGGTGGCAGCATCATGCTGTGGGGATGTTTTTCAGCAGCCGGGACTGGGAAACTGGTCAGAGTTGAGGGAAAGATGGATGGTGCTAAATACAGGGATATTCTTGAGCAAAACCTGTACCACTCTGTGCATGATTTGAGGATAGTACCGAGGTTCACCTTCCAGCAGGACAATGACCCCAAACACACTGCTAAAGCAACACTTGACTGGTTTAAGGGGAAACATGTAAATGTGTTGGAATGGCCTAGTCAAAGCCCAGATCTCAATCCAATAGAAAACCTGTGGTCAGGCTTAAAGATTGCTGTTCACAAGCGCAAACCATCCAACTTGAAGGAGCTGGGGCAGTTTTGCAAGGAGAAATGGGCAAAAATCCCAGCAGTAAGATGTGGCAAGCTCATAGAGACTTATCCAAAGCGACTTGGAGCTGTGATTGCCGCAAAAGGTGGCTCTATAAAGTATTGACTTTAAGGGGGTGAATAGTTATGCACATTGACTTTTTTTGTTATTTTGTCCTATTTGTTGTTTGCTTCACAATAAAAATAAAAAAAACTGCCACCTTATCCTGTAGTTTCCAAAGTAGGATCACTTTTTTGGAGTCTTCAGGGGGTCTTCAAATGTGACATGGCAACTTAAAATTATCCCAGTGAAATCTGCCCTCCAAAAACCATATGGCGCTCCTTTCCTTCTGCACCCTGCCGTGTGCCCGTACAGCAGTTTACGATCACAAATGGGATGTTTCTGTAAACTAAAGAATCAGGGAAATAAATATTGAGTTTTGTTTGGCTGTTAACCCTTGCTTTGTTACTGGGGGAAAAAATGGATTAAAATGGAAAATCTGCCAAAAAAGTGAAATTTGGAAATTTCATCTACATATTCCTTTAATTCTTGTGGAACACCTAAAGGGTTAAAAAAAAGCTTATAAAATCAGTTTTGAATACCTTGAAGGGTGTAGGTCCTAATATGGGGCGATTTATGGGTGGTTTCTATTATGTAAGCCCCACAAAGTGACTTCAGACCTGAACTGGTCCTTGAATAGGGTTTTGGAAATTTTCAGAAAAATGTCAAAATTTGCTTCTAAACTTCTAAGCCTTTTAACGTCCCCAAAAAATAAAATGGCATTCACAAAATGATCCAAACATAAAGTAGACATATGGGGAATGTAAAGTAATAACTATTATATGAGGTATCACTATCTGTTTTAAAAGCAGAGAAATTGAAATTAAAAAATAAAGATGAAAACATTTTACTGAAATTTACCACTATCATGAAGTATAATGTTTATCATGAAGAAAACAGTCTCAGAATGGCTTGGATAAGTAAAAGCATTCCAAAGTTATTACCACATTGTCACGAACCAGCGGGTATGAACCCACTGTGCCACGTGTCCAACCTCCTCTAAGGGCATTGTCTAAGTGAACCCCTTAATTATTCACAGTACTCGTGATGGTGGTGATAGACTTTCCCGAGGGGAACACCAGGTCGCTACCTCTTGAGGAGGCTAGACACACAAGGCAGCTTGTCCAGGCAGACCAGGAGGTACCAGGGAAAGGTACCAGAAGTACAAGTGTAGTCAGGCAGGCGAAGTCGTTACCAGGAGCAACAGTGCAGGACCGAAGGATGAGGCAGAGGCGTAGTCAGACAGGTGAAAGATCAGGGCAGGCAGCACAGGTACAGGTCAGGCAATCCGGATCGGCAACAGGAGAGTCAAGGCTAGCAGGCAGGGATCAGACGGGTAGCAGAATCCAATAACACAAATATGAGTCAGGAACACAGGAACACAAGTGGTTATCATGAGCCTTAGTAGAGCACAAGGACCTTGACACTGAGGCATCTGTGAAGGGGGTTGAGCCACTTATATATTGGCAGGAGGGCTAGCAAGGTCACATGACCTAACCCATAAAGCCCAGGAAGTGACGCGCTCCGGCCCTTAAGGAAGTGCTGCAGAAAACAAACAGCAAGCATGCTGTAGCCAGGGCTGAGAGGAAACTGTGGAGCGGATCCCAGAACCACAGCACCCACACAGACAGAGCCCAGGACTGCAGAGGTGAATAAGAAGCACGTGTCACAGATCACCGCTGAGCGCGGCGCCCCGGGACCGCGGTGGTAAGCAGGGGAACAGCAGCGCAGCAGCTGCTGTTACACACATAAAGTGTCACATGTCAAATTTAAAGGGAACCTGTCACTGGGATTTTGTGTATAGAGCTGAGGACATGGGTTGCTAGATGGCCGCTAGCACATCCGCAATACCCAGTCCCCATAGCTCTGTGTGCTTTTATTGTGTAAAAAAAAACCGATTTGATACATATGCAAATTAACCTGAGATGAGTCCTCTATGTGAGATGAGTCAGGGACATTTGTTTTTTTTACACAATAAAAGCACACAGAGCTATGGGGACTGGATATTGCGGATGTGCTAGCTGCCATCTAGCAACCCATGTCCTCATCTCTATACCCAAAATCCTGGTGACAGGTTCCCTTTAAAAAAAAACGGCCTGGTCAGGGTCCTGAAGGAGTTAATTAGCATCTACAGCAGGACACACCAATCAACCAAAATGAACAGCACCAGTACTGAATACGGCAATATAAGGAAACCAAAGTCATAAGATACCTAAAGAGGTCATGAGTCGACAGTAGGAGTCATCCCCGAAGCACTTCTTTAGGCTAGTTTCTCACTAGCGCTAAAATGATCCGGCAGGCTGTTTCCGGTAGAGGCCGGATTTTATTGTATCTATCATAGCCGGATACTACCTTTCTACATTGCTTGCAGCCGAATCTCAGGACTAATGCCGAGTCCCATTATGAGCCCCTTCTGGCTATGCCAACTGTGATCACTTTAGCCACACGGCCACACTTATGACAACTTTCTCCCATGCTTTGACAACTTCTGGTCTTGCACTGAATAAATACATGGTAGGAAGATTTAAAAAATAGTACAGAGATAGATAGATACATAGATAGATAAGCAATGCAGAGCAGCACCTCCCATCCAAAGTAATGCAGAGCAGGTAGTGAACAGGGAGGGTGCCAGGAACTTGAGCCTAAATCCACAGTCCTTGAATTTGTATATAGAGATAGATAGATAGATAGATAGATAAACATGCTTGTTAGTGGAGTGGTGGGTACAAATCCTCCCAGACCATCAGCTCTAGGTCAAGTATCAAAAAACGCAGAAAAGAGGCAGTACGCCAAATAAGGTGAAGGGTGGTGAAGCAAATTTTATTCACCACAACTGTAACGTTTCAGCCTAACTATGAGGCCAGATATTAGGAATTTCCCTAGATGTCTTCTCTTTGGGACATCCTCAATTCTCTCAAACTTTTTGGGAGCTTGAGAACTGGCACTGAGACATGTATGATAACAACATCAATTCCTTGGATGCAGCAGTTAAAACAAATATAAACTTCGTAGCACAAAGCAACCCATCACAAACAGGCCTTCAATTAACGGCTGGCGTGGAGAGGTGCAATCTGAAAAAAGGGTTGTCAAGGTCAGACATTTCTTTTAAAGCAGTTCCCTACTAGTCACAGCTGTCCCACATGTTATACTTGATCCTAGTCATGTATTGCACAATCATAGCTTGTACTGACTGATTACTGCCCCGTGGAATATATATCACATCCAATGGAGCTGACTCTCTACCTTATTCATCTAGAACAGCAGAGCGTGACATTGTTGTGCTGCTGCTTCACTTTGGTTTTATGGATGATGAATGCTGATGTTCCGGATCATTTTATCATATGCAATCTGCATGAAGTGTTCTGCTTAGAATAGCATTTTCCATCCTGAACAGCCGGCATAGCAAGCTCTGCAGCGCAAAAGACCAAAGTCAAACATTTTCAGAATTAAAGGGAAAGCGCCACTAGGCCAGTGCCGTATGGATTATGCTCTCATTGACATTAACACCATGAGAACTGAGTAAAGACCTCTAATTAGTGATTACATCCCAAAGTATAACCGATTGGCATTGTTGAAGCCCGCAGATGCCCTGTCAACCAGTGAGGCATAATGTTATGTGCTACACAAGTAGAAAAGAAAGTCCCCGAGACCAGAACATCCGAACAAAAGAGGGTTCAGCACTTGATAACATTTTCTATCCTTTATTATTTTCTAGGACACATAGAAAAGTTTAAAGGGTTTCTCAAGGATTTACATATGTATGACCTATCCCACAGGATAGGCCATCAATATGAGATCAGCGGGGGTCCAACTCTCGGCACACCCAATGATAAACTGTTGACCACAACACTCCTGTAAGCTCCGCAGCTTCGGGGCAGCTTACCAAGCACAGTGTAGTACATTATATAGCAGCTGTGCTTGGTATTGCAGCTCAGGCCTATTCATTTGAGTAGGTTGAGCTGCACTTAGGCCATGTGACCGATGAACGTGACATCACATGGTCTCTTTGTACAGCTGATTGGCGGGGCCACATGATGTCCCATATTGATGAATTATCTTGAGAATAGGCCATCAATATGTAAATCCAGGAGAACCCCTTGAAAATCAAATCTACTTATACGTTTTGAGTATGAGTGCACATTTAGTCATAGCTATGACTAAGAGTCCATGTCCATGTCCCCAATGGAGCCCACAATCTAAGTTCCCTACTTTAAAACTGGTATACTAGGGTCAATTTTATAGGTAACCAACCAATCAGTATGTTTTTAGAATATATAAGGAAACTCTAGGACACAGTGTTACCCCACAAACTCAAGGAGAACAAACCTGTGATGCCGATTTGAACCCAAGACCCCAGTGTTGCAACGTAATAAATAATGCTTTTAAGCTACTTTACAGTGTTTGAAGGAACTCAGCAGAGAGGTTGTTCCAAACATATTGGAGAACTAACCACCAATTTTCTGTGGACGTAGGCTTGCTCAATCCCAGACAGCCTCAATGATGTTGAGATCAGAGAGATCAGAGCTCTGTGGGGGCCATATCATCATTTCCAGAACCCCTTGATTTACTCTGAAGATAGTTCTTCATGACATTGGCTGTAAGTCTGAGATTATTGTCCTGCTGCAGAATACATTTAAATAGGAACTATTAACACTTGAAGCATTCTTGCGATACAGCATTTTTTCCACACTTTTATACAGTACTGTATATATACAGTTTATATACTGCATATACTGTATATTACATTCCTAATTGCTTTTGAGTCTTGAGGGAGAGAGGCAGAAGAAAACTGATTGGAGTTGGTTAGAAAATTTCTTCCAAATGCTTTATAGAACATTCTGGCTGTATGAGATATTTTACTAGTAAGGAAATCCTGTTGTAAATGATCTTTTAATGTACTTTTTGCTAAAAAAAAAAATGCATATAGTGTAAATATAAGCCTGATCAATGTGAAGGAAACAACTGTTTTTTCAGCTTTGGTTCATTTATCCTTTTCCGAGCAGCTATTTCCATCATGTATATTAAGTGGATTAGATTTTGGGCTGGTGCTCCTTTGAACACAGAGAAAAAAAAGAAAAACTTTAGAAAAATGGTCTGGGTTGTTACACCAAGAAATTTAGGGCTGGGATAATTCTGGCTTTTGTCAGCCTGATGGATGTAACATCTATTATCCGTGGTCTCTTAAATTTGGCTGAAGTGGTAAAGTAGCTCATATAGGTATAAAGCCGGAGACCATGATTGATCCTCTTAACTTCAGTTGGTCTCCAGTCATATGGATAACCAACCAATGCTTCTTACAAATTATTTATTTTCTTATTTAAGTAGGGCTAAACACCTTTACACAACACTTTTGTGTTGGAGTGGAAATTACCTTAATGTGAGCGGTACGTGACGATATTCTGGCTTGTGTCCAAAGTCATCCTCTTGTAAGGTGCAGGACACAGAGACTGTACAGTACGATGATTGCTGCATGTAAATGGCAGTTAACGGGCACCAATTGACGTGCTATAATAACACTTACCGATGTGCAGTTAGCTCTTTCTTTCTGGAAGGTAATAGTCAGCAAGGTTTCATCAGTGGCTACTTGCAATAATGTTCACAACTGGGATGCCACAATTGCTAGTCTTTCATTCATCCATGGTGGAACACCCATTAACAAAACTGGAATCACTTCTGCTAGCAGTCTGTTAGAGATACTGGAACTGAAATACATGATTGTCTGCAGGGGTGGACTGGCCATAGACTGTAAAGGTTGGCCACTTGAGCCCTCCTCAAGCACCCAGGTAAGTAACCATCTGGCACTCCCAGCGTTAATTAATGATGGGAGCATCAGGTACTTATGTATCCAGCTGGGTACCACAGATGCCTCTCCTCAATTGAACTATATCACCATTATCAGGATGGTGATACAGCTGAATACAGTGGCAGGCACAGGAGTCCATGGCTTCATGCCCAGCTGTTGAACCTCATAGGAAGTAGGCCACTGGACTTAAAGCCTATGGGACAGTATACAGATGACACAGGAATGCAGACATCTAAGGCCTCAGGCTGGAAGAGGTCTGTGGGCTACACTGCAGATGGTATGGTTAACCCCATGTTTTATGTTTGCCCTGCCTACTTGTGACCTTCTGTCAATTTGGTTGGGCCACTTTTACATTTTTTTCCAGAGCCACTGTAAGTTGCTAGTCCACCCCTAACTATCTGGCACAGTTTCTGTGTAGAACTACCATTATCTTCAGATCCTGCAATATTAGGAGGCAAGAGGACCGAGGAGTTCATATCCCTATATTTCCTACAAGGGATTGGAAGAAGTGAGCAAGCAGACATCAGTCCTCTTGGTGGCAAAATTGGAAAATTAGAGTGGGTCCCCTTTATATCTCTTCTCTCATGTGTCACATTTATCCAGCATGCAGGATCCTAGGGGGGGGGGGGAACAAGTTTTAGGACATACATAGATATTCCTATTACTAATCTCTCAGAAATGCCTAAAAGTAATTATCTAATATGCTGTGAAATGGAAGTTTATTGACCTCTTTCTCTCCAAAAGCATTGGTCACTGACCACTTTACAGATCTTGATACATTTTTGATTATTTCTTACTAAGAAATTAAAAAGTCCCCAAAACTTATTTTGGTATTTTATTTCCAATACAGTACATTAAATGTCCCTTCTAATGGAGGGTGACTGGAAGTGCAGCACAGATTCAATCTTGTGCCAGAGTACTACACAACTCCAAAACCCTTCCTTAGAATTAAATTCCTACATCTTACTGAAAATATCACAAAACCATAGATTGAAATCCAAACAGAGATGCATACCGTACAGTACAGACCAAAAGTTTGGACACACCTTCTCATTCAAAGAGTTTTCTTTACTATGAAAATTGTAGATTCACACTGAAGGCATCAAAACTATGAATTAACACATGTGGAATTATATACATAACAAAAAAGTGTGAAACAACTGAAAATATGTAATATTCTAGGTTCTTCAAAGTAGCCACATTTTGCTTTGATTACTGCTTTGCACACTCTTGACATTCTCTTGATGAGCTTCAAGAGGTAGTCACCTGAAATGGTCTTCCAACAGTCTTGAAGGAGTTCCCAGAGATGCTTAGCACTTGTTGGCCCTTTTGCCTTCACTCTGCGGTCCAGCTCACCCCAAACCATCTCGATTGGGTTCAGGTCCGGTGACTGTGGAGGCAAGGTCATCTGGCGCAGCACCCCATCACTCTCCTTCATGGTCAAATAGCCCTTACACAGCCTGGAGGTGTGTTTGGGGTCATTGTCCTGTTGAAAAATAAATGATGGTCCAACTAAACGCAAACCGGATGGAATAGCATGCCGCTGCAAGATGCTGTGGTAGCCATGCTGTTTCAGTATGCCTTCAATTTTGAATAAATCCCCAACAGTGTCACCACTAAAGCACCCCCACACCATCACACCTCCTCCTCCATGCTTCACGGTGGGAACCAGGCATGTAGAGTCCATCGGTTCACCTTTTCTGCGTCGCACAAAGACACGGTGGTTGGAACCAAAGATCTCAAATTTGGACTCATCAGACCAAAGCACAGATTTCCACTGGTCTAATGTCCATTCCTTGTGTTCTTTAGCCCAAACAAGTCTCTTCTGCTTGTTGCCTGTCCTTAGCAGTGGTTTCCTAGCAGATATTCTACCATGAAGGCCTGATTCACACAGTCTCCTCTTAACAGTTGTTCTAGAGATGTGTCTGCTGCTAGAACTCTGTGTGGCATTGACCTGGTCTCTAATCTGAGCTGCTGTTAACCTGCGATTTCTGAGGCTGGTGACTCGGATGAACTTATCCTCCGCAGCAGAGGTGACTCTTGGTCTTCCTTTCCTGGGGCGGTCCGCATGTGAGCCAGTTTCTTTGTAGCTCTTGATGGTTTTTGTGACTGCACTTGGGGACACTTTCAAAGTTTTCCCAATTTTTCGGACTGACTGACCTTCATTTCTTAAAGTAATGATGGCCACTCGTTTTTCTTTACTTAGCTGCTTTTTTCTTGCCATAATACAAATTCTAACAGTCTATTCAGTAGGACTATCAGCTGTGTATCCACCTGACTTCTCCACATCGCAACTGATGGTCCCAACCCCATTTATAAGTCAAGCAATCCCACTTATTAAACCTGACAGGGCACACCTGTGAAGTGAAAACCATTTCAGGTGACTACCTCAATAAAGCTCATCAAGAGAATGCCAAGAGTGTGCAAAGCAGTAATCAAAGCAAAAAGTGGCTACTTTGAAGAACCTAGAATATGACATATTTTCAGTTGTTTCACACTTTTTTGTTATGTATATAATTCCACATGTGTTAATTCATAGTTTTGATGCCTTCAGTGTGAATCTACAATTTTCATAGTCATGGAAATAAAGAAAACTCTTTGAATGAGAAGGTGTGTCCAAACTTTTGGTCTGTACTGTATATAGCAAGTATATACTAATAAAAATGGATTGTCATCAATATTGCAATTAGGAGTGTAGCTAAGGGTTGGGATGTTCCAAGGTAGGTGCCTTTGGTACTACGTGAAGAGGAGATACCAACAAGCCACTTTTCCTTGGAAATTGTGTGGTATTTAGATAGAAGAATGGGGCAGCTAAGTGGACAAAAGACTAGCCATTGCTCTGCCGCACTTATTTTCCTAGGTGAACTTCTAAAATCCAGGAGGAGAATCACAATGTAGCTCCCCTATGAAAGAAGCTGATGTGAATGATACATTCTCGGTAAAGTGCTGCAGAATAGGTTGGTGCTATAAATGATCAATTATAATAATTATAATGATGAGGCAAAGGTACAAGGTTATATTCGAAGCCAATCTAATAAACAAGTTTCCATTTTTTGTTAAGTGTAATATTGGGAAATCTCCATCTATCCACTTGTTACCGTTTATGTTCACAGAGTTTCTCTAGTAGAGAGGTATTTTACATAAATTATTTTAAACTAAGGCTACTTTCACACAAGCGGTACAGCAATCCGACAGGCTGTTCCAACAGAGAACAGCCTGATGGAATTCTCTGGATCCAACATAGCCAGATAGTGCCACATGCCTGCCGTGAGTCATTGGAACAATCAAGGAAGCATGCACTATGGTCTGAGATGTGGACCAAACATGCCCATTTAAGTCTATGGATGCCAATGCCATCTGTGTTCTGTCAGTGGTTTTTCAAGATTCATGGGTAGAAGATGGAAATAATTTTTATCTAAGCAGTGTCCATGGAATACGGATGACATACGGAGGGCTGGGTTTTTCAGACGGGTTCTTTATGGACATCTTCATGAATAAAACATGAACGGATTTTCCACTGATGTGAAATAGACAAGGAAATGGGAACAAGACCTTAGGTGGAACTGCCAGGGAAGTAGCTGGTTATTACTATAGACAAGGGGTTTGCAGCACTTTCTGATTCACCGAATGGATGGACGTTGACGTGTCAGGCAAAAAATATCAGAGAACAAACACCCCCAGGCTTAGACTGGTCCACAGGGGTACAGATTGATCCCCCGGTGGGCCACTGAGCAAGGTGGGTCACTCATCTTCCAACCCTACACAAATGGCACATAACACAGTAGACTTAGTGCACTACATGTAGATAGGCAATGTACAGCACCTCTATCAGTTCAAATAAAAAACTGGGTAGAATATTTTGGAAACTACTATTATAGACACGTTCACGTGGCTGAGATGGCTTATAGGTACAGAGGCAGGAAATCCAGTGTCCTCTATCCTCAGGGACCTGTCTTCTCAAAGCTGCTGCAGGGACCCTATAATTAATCATCTTGTACCATCTTGCTTCTCTCTGCAGCTGTGTGAACAGGTAATACTTGTATGTATCTGTATGGTGGGCCCCCAAAATAAATTTTACTGGGGGCCCTAGACAGCCCAGTCCGACATTGAACACCCTGCAACTATTGCTGGATGAAGACAAGCTGGTGGTGGCAGCTTATCGGTCTGGGGATTGTTTTTGTGGCATTCTCTGGGCCCACTCATCGATGTGGAAGGCACTCTCAACCGATTTGGGCATAATTCTATCCTTGCAGATGACTTACACCCATACATGATGATTGTGTTCCCTGGATCGTATGGGATCTTCCAGCAAGACAATACAACATGTCACATGGCCCAGAAATGTCTGACACTGGTAGGAAGTACTACCCTGGACCCCTGATTCCTAAGACTTGAACCCAGTTGAGCATCTGTGGGACCACCTCTATTGTCATGTTTGCTTTATGGATCCTACCCCACGCACCCTCCAGAAGCTGTGGGATTCACTGCAGTCAGCATGGCTCCAGATACCTGTGACAACCTACCAGGACATAATTGAGTCACTCCCAGCCCGTCTAGCTGCTGTCCGTGCTGCACACGATGGTTACTGTGGATATTATTTGGTGGTCATAATAATACGACTTGACCATGTATATAAATATATATTAACTTGTGTTCCTGCCAAAAGAAATGCCATTATTACACTATTCTACTCGATGTGTGTGTTTTGTAGGCAGCCCAGGCTTGCCAATCAGATATAGTGTCTATTTACGGAAGTCAGCAAAAGGCTGCAAGTGAAGTAATGATAAGCAGTGTTTTGCTGGTGTACTTTTAATAAGGGTTACTCAATAACAGCAGGCAGGAAACAGACTCTCAACAGTGTTTGGGTTAATGGCTGGAGGAAATGCCAGGCTAGAAGTGACATAGGTAGGAGTCATTTACCTAAGGCAGGGGGTTGTGTGCACAGCTACACATGGGTACAGAGTATAGGACTATCTACGATGAATCTGTAGCCATTTTCCATTTTACTGCCCTTTTCTCATGAATTATAATGTCGGGTACTATTCTGGCACCGGTAGCGTTGTCAGAACTGAAGCTCAGGTGGAGGGTATGAGTGTAGCCCTCATTTCGCTGCTCATTAGGCAGATATTTAAGGACTATGCCAACAGATGAATAACGTCCAAAATATGCCATTATGGCAAAGCGAATAATTTAGTAGAATGCAGTTATTAACAGTGAATGATTGTACAGAGCTCTATAGTAGTGGTCCATGTAAACTCCCTATGTCAGCAGCTTTGTAGATGAGAGCTAGTAACATACTGGGTATAGACAGTTATGCCCAGCAGTGCTCACCATTGTATGTACAGGGAGTTGAGAAGGAAGTAATCGGCTAGTAATCGCTCCTCTTTTTATTGTTACGGCCCTCACAAAGTATCCACTAACAGTTTGCACCTGGATGCTGGAATTGTTTGATGCATGTCCTCACAAAAATGATATCACAGCACAAAAAAAACACAAAAGAAAGTGTAATAGAATAGAGGTAATACAAAATCAGCAAAAAAGTGCATATCGTTTTTGCATCAATAGCTCATGGTTTCCAAGATCTCGGTTCTCTTAATGCAGCGGGCCCAGGAAAGTAGTAGGGTAGTGGATAGGAGTGGTGGTAGTGGCGATGGTGGTGGCAGTAGTACCCATTGTGCAAGTCTTTACTCTAGCGCTCCCTAGGTCGTGCAGTGATGGGAGGGACGCTCCCTAGGTCGTGCAGTGATGGGAGGGACCGCTCCCCAGGTCGTGCAGTGATGGGAGGGACGCTCCCTAGGTCGTGCAGTGATGGGAGGGACGCTCCCTAGGTCGTGCAGTGATGGGAGGGACCGCTCCCCAGGTCGTGCAGTGATGGGAGGGACGCTCCCTAGGTCGTGCAGTGATGGGAGGGACGCTCCCTAGGTCGTGCAGTGATGGGAGGGACCGCTCCCCAGGTCGTGCAGTGATGGGAGGGACCCCACGACCACCCGACCACACTTTCTGTCCCTCAGGACACACCCTGGTATTGGGGGTCTTGTCTAGTGGTAGTTCGGGGTACCCTTGGTGTTAGTGACGTATCACAGGGCGCGAGACAGGGTTCCCTCATGGTGCGGTACAATGCAATTCTGCGGTGCCCATGTTGGCCACTGGCTCACTGCATTAAGTACAGGCAGAATGGAGCAGATATATCAAGACAGATTTATGTTGTGCCAGAATATTGTGACTGTGCCATTTTTATTTTGTGCCAAATGTTTGTCTCTTTATAAAGTGTTAAAGAGACAAACAACGTGGACAAAAAAGGTCAAACAATGTGCCACCAGTTTTCTGGTGTATATCTGTGACTTTTCCCCGCTCACGCCAGGTCTAAAAAAGCGGGCGTGGCATGGGCGGGATGGGCCAGCAGGCCCGTCTCATTTATGATTTTCTAAGCCTGTTTTAGACATGTATTAAGGCATTTGCCTGGATTTGTGGGAGGGGCTGAGGTCCGCCTCCAGCCTATTTAGGGCACCCCCCTTACCTGGCTCCTGCACCGTCTGAGGTCTGAGCTTTGTGAGAGGAAGTCGCTTGTTGGAGTTCTGAGGAATTTACCTACGAGCCGCTGATTTTCTGAGAGCTTTTGCGTCGCCGTCTGGGTCTGGTTTTGGAGCATTGCTGTTCTTTCCCAGCTTCACTCGGTTTCACTGTGGGTCGCATTTGCCCGTCAAAATGTGAGTTATTCATACGGGTCAGCAGGGCCTCACGGTTGCCCCAGTACTGGTTCAGCGCTTTTCATCATGACGCACCAATGTCACGGTTTCAATACAAGTCTCTAAGCATTTCTGTCTCACCTGGGCATGCATTCTCTGTCACATCTGCACCATCTCCGGTCTCACACTCTGACGCCATGCGGCATGGCCCCCCCTTTTTCTGTTGGTTCACACACGCTGCACCCAGGTCACGGCTTCTCACAGCGGCCACCGCCAGCTCATTTCTCAAGCTTTCTCACGTCTCCCCAGCAGATTCCGGTCAGCCCCGGTCGGTCCCAGCCCCATTCCCCGGTGGGATCACCCCCCATCCTCCATCAATTAAGCCCCCCCTTCCTCCCCCGTTCATGTCCACTTCACCAGGCTGGCGCTCTTACAGACAGATAGTATGGCCCCATGCTGATGGCAGAATCCGGCATAGAAGACAATTCACCAAGGTAAACAAGTAGCCAGACTTTCCTTGCTTGTTGCTGCCTCCTCTCCACTCATTGTCTCACTCACGTGGGAAGACTCTCACCTCCTGACCCGCGGCCTCCTGCCTGTTGCCGCTCCGCTTGCGCGCGGCCAATGGCGCCCGGCCGCGTCCTGGGGCCTGCTCTGCGCATGCGCGGCCGGGGTTCTGCGCATGCGCAGCGATTTTTTCGGCGCATGCGCGGTATCCCGGCGGCCGTGGGCGGACTCCGGGCGCATGGGTTCGCCGCCAGGGGGTAGTCACTGATGTCGCTCCCTGCGGCCACCATCAGTCAGGCCCCCCTCTTCCTCCCCCGTTCATGTCATCAACAGGCTTGCGCTCCCCGCCGCCTCCTGCGCACACCACACCCGCACACGCTCATCCCCCCCCCCCCCCCCCGGTCATGTACGGGCGGCTCATTTCACCGCGGCCCTGTCGTCCCCTCCCCGCTACCTCCTGCTGGATCACCACTCCTCCTGCCGCGCGGCCGGTGGCGCCCGCCCGCGTCCTGGTGCCTGGTCTGCGCATGCGCGGCCGGGATTCGGCGCATGCGCGGCGATTCCGTCGCCGCGTGCGCGGTGTCCTGGCGGCCGTGCGAGCCGCATCTGGTGCGGGGGGCATGCCGGCGGTCGACAGGAGAGCCTCCCAGCACGCCCCACCATCATACTCCCCAGCAGCCCCCCCTGTTCTCCATCATGGGCACTACCATCATCATGAAGCCAGTAATTTGCATATTCACAATCATCCTCCTTATCTGTGTTCACCAGGGATTCATCATGTCCCACGGATTGCAATGGATTTCAGTACCAAATGTGAATCTCATCAATTGAACCGGCAGTGTGATGCATGTTTTATTCCCCTTTTGTTAATCAGATCAATCAGGGGGCAACAAAAAAAAAAATTAAAAAAAAATTCACATCGCTGCTTCACACACAAAGGGACAGGTGGAATGGCTGGGGCACGGTCCCAATGCGCCATCCAATTGCAGACACGCACTTTCACCTGAGCATGGCCACACGGCACGCACCGGCCCCCCCTTTCATACCAGGCGCAAGCTGTCATTTCACGGACAACCGCCATGATCCTCCCGGTCATGCACATGTACTACATGCTTTACACTTTTTTCACACTTTGTCATATCTACCCCCCCCCCCCCTTTGTGTTTTAGGTGGTTTACCCATACTGTTACACTACCGTGTAGCCGGAGTATTTTTCTTGGTACCAGGTACGTTCACCTGCTCAGTTACCAAAATCTTCCTCACATTTCGGACGGTCCCGTTAGGGTCAGCGTGCTGGCTTTAGGGGCACCATCATCCCACTAGGTACCCCCCCTTCTTTGGCTTCGCCAGCAGTTAGTGGTCCCGCGAGGCCGACACCCCGCCTCAAACGTACGGAGGCACCTGCCCAACGCGCCATCTCGTTAGTAAGCCGCCTCGCATGTTGCATAGAGAGGGCCTCACCTGTCACTCCCTTCCCCTAGTCCTGTCTTACAGTCACCGAGAGGCCAACGATCCTGCCGCTACCACGAGTGGCCTCATTATCCCCTCGCGCCAAATCATAGGTAGAGCCTCTCAAAGCCGCTTGGCAAATAGCAGGGCCTCATCTGTCACCATGCAAATGTAATTTTTTCGCCGTTCGGCCTAGCTAGCCAGCACGTTCCTGCGTGGCCTCAAATTAATCAACTTTTTTATTGTAGTATGTCACTGGATGGGTTAGAAAACTTCTCCCTACCTAGCACCCCGGCTAGATCTGTCACTGCTACTCCGGGAGACGATCTAGCCAGTCCTGCGTCCATCCGGTCCTGGACGGTTCCACGCATCACGGCGGAGTTAAGGAAACGTCACGTTCCCTTCCCTGCCACGGCGAGAAAGGCAGAGCTGTTCCGGCTGCTGCGCGCATCATCCAATCCTGGGGTTGCGGGGGAAGGACCCAGCCAGTCCGGCACCGGGGACATCCACGCCATGCTGGCCTCTCTGATGACATCCATGTCAACAGTCAATGCCAGGCTGGAAAGGCTAGAAGCGGTCACCACGACCCTCTCCTTGGCGGGTCCACCACCTGCAGCATCACCAGCACCGGAGGACCGGGAAGTCAACCCGGCGCATATGATTCCTGAGCACTTGAAACGGGATATCCTGGAAGGTAAGGATGTAAACCTGGCCTCCCTTCTGATTGCCTCCCAGGACGTGGTCGAGAACACGACGTACGCCTATGACGAGGTGTCAGTTGTAGTCAAGTCCAGGGATGCCCGGCTCAATAGGAAATTGACCATTCCCGAATTCGTTTTGGCCTTCGGAATCTACAGAGAGGTCATCTGTGCGGTCCACCCCGACAGAAGGGAGGAACTCGACCTCTACTTGCACAAACTGGTGGACTTGGGCAACAAATACGGAGGATCAGCATTTTATGACTATCACAGGTCTTTTTCGGCGAAAGTGGCGGGGGCTTTCTCCCAGTATGGAGTCCGCTCCAACTGGGCTAGAATTGACACGGTCATATTTTGCCGCCACTTCGCAGGCCTTAGGACCCCAGCCTGTGCGCATTGCTCCTCCACGGCCCACACCACCAATTTCTGCCCGAACACGTCGGTCAGACAGGGCCCCTCCCAGTCAGCTGGGCCCTCCGGGGTCCCGGAGAGACTGGCCCGGGACAAACTGGGCCGGCCGATCAAATTTCTAGGAAAATCTATGATTTGCAATAATTTCAATGAGGGGTCCTGTAATTATAACGGATGTAAATTGTTACATATATGCACCAAATGCTTCCGGGCACATGCCAAATCCATGTGTCCGAATAAAATGTTCACCAAACCGTATCTATCAACCATCAACGTGCCAGTTTTTACCGCGCTCATGTCACAGCACCCCTCCAGGCATCTCTCAGATTTTCTCATCGCAGGGTTGACAGAAGGATTTCACACGGGCATCCTGTACATGCCAACAGGCACCCTGGAGTGTCCCATTCTTTTATCCGCTCTGCACAACCCCACCGCCATTGACGCCCTCATAGCCCAGGAGGTAACAGAGGGTTTTGTGCTAGGTCCTTTCAAAACTCCCCCGTTCGCCACATGGCGCACCAACCCCATTGGCATCGTCACTGGGAAATCTTCCCAGAAACAAAGGCTCATCATCGACCTATCGGCGCCTCACGGGACGGGCAACCCCAGTCTCAACTCCCTCATTCCCTCGGAGGAATTCTCTCTACAGTACACCACCATTGACCACGCCATCACGGCCATCAGACAAGCGGGGGTGGGGGCATGGCTCAGCAAAACCGACATCACCAACGCCTTCAAACTACTGCCGATTCACCCTACCCTGTGGCACCTGCACGGCATCAAGTGGTCAGGGAAGTACTATTTTTTCTCCCGATTGACCTTCGGGTCCAAAAGCAGCCCGGCCATCTTCGACGTGTTTGCGGAGGCGTTATGCTGGTTGCTATTGAACATAGCGAGATGCCCGCTGGTTTTACATTACCTTGATGACTTCCTATTGGTGGAAGAAAACACTTCCCCTCCTTCCAGCCTCAGAGCCACCATCAAGCTGTTCAAGGAACTGGGGGTCCCCCTCTCCACCAAGAAGACAGAGGGGCCGGACACGATCATCACCTTCCTGGGTATCCAGTTGAATTTAGCTTTGATGCAAGCCAGCTTACCGTCCGGGAAGATCCAGGACATTCTCACCCACATAGATGGCTATCTTCAACTCGGCACCTGCAACCGCAGAGAACTACAGTCCCTGCTGGGCTCCCTGAACTTTGCCATGCGCATCATACCACAGGGTCGCTCGTTCATTTCACGGCTGCTGCACCTCTTCCCCTTGTTCCGACACGACTCACACAGATTGTCCCTGGATGCCCACGCTGCGGCGGATCTAGGTATGTGGAGGAGATTTCTGTCCACCTGGAATGGCAGGAGCTTGTTTCTCCCTCAGCTGTCGGACTCTTCCCCCTCCATCTGGTCAGATGCGGCATCTACCACAGGCTTTGCAGACATATTCGGGGACGACTGGCTGTGGAGCGGCTGGCCTCCTGAGGTCCAGGGTTTGGAAGGATTCTCCACTACCTCAGCACTTTTTGAGATCTATCCCATCGTAGCAGCTGCCGTGGCGTGGGGTCATTTATGGGCAAATCTGGCGGTCCGCTGCTACTCGGACAACCAAGCAACCTGCCAGATCATAAACAAGGGTCGTTCTAAATCCCTCACAATCATGAGGTTCATGCGAAGACTCACTTGGCTGGCCGCCTGCAATAATTTTTTCTTGCATTGTTTCCATGTCCCGGGGGTGTGCAATTCGGCTGCTGACAATTTGTCTCGCTTCAAATTCCAGGCATTTCATCAGGATCTCCCGTCAGCATCACCCTCTGCCTCCAGCACCCCGTCATTTCAGCAACTCATTCTGGACTAGAGGCCATCATGCGGCATAGCCAGTCTTTGGCCCACTTTTCACTATCAGTCAATACACATAGGACATACAACAGAGCGTTCACGCTTTTCAACAGATTCCTGGTAGAACACAACATCACGCACCCTTTCATCATGTCGTCTGTTTTGGGATTTGCTTCTTTTTGCCACCTCAAACTCAAAATGTCATACAACACCATCAAACTATATCTCACTGGCATTCAACATCACATGCTAATCTTGCACCCTAACTACACCAGCTTCATGGCCTCCCACCAAATCAAAACAATACTCAGGGGCATTCAGAAGACGGAACCCGCACGTCCAGCCCAAAGGCTGCCCATCGACAGTCATGTCTTCAAGGCGTTATCCGACCTGCTGGACGCCACGCCTTTTGATTCAAATACCAACGCTGTCATCAAGACCGCAATTTACTTAGCCTTCTACGGGTTCCTGAGGCCCGGGGAATTCACTACCACCTCCACGTCCCAAACCTCACCTTGTCTCCTCGTCTCCCACTTATCCAAACACCTGGATCATTACATCCTGACCCTACCTCAGTCCAAGAGTAGTCAGCATTCACCCGTCAACATCTCATATTACCCCACGCACAACAAATGGTGCCCGGTGAGGGTGCTGTACACCTACAGTCAGCTTCACAGGTTCCTACCCTCTCAACCGCTACTCCAAGTACATGGATCGGTGCTCACCACGACCACCTTCATGATCCATGTCAGGTCTTTTCTCACCCAACTGGGCCTAAACGCTGGCAGCTACTCGGGGCACTCCTTTCGCATTGGAGCTGCATCCACGGCCTCCAGTGCTAACATCCCTACCCATGTTATCAAGAAATTGGGACGCTGGAAGTCGTCCGCATACGCGCGGTACATTCCCAATCCAGCGCATGAGTTAAGAGTGGCTTTCCAAAGCTTGTCGGGTTGAGCTGTTTACATGTTTTATTGGTTACAAATAAACTGGTTATTTCCATTTTTGCCCTCTTCTTTCTTAGGCCTACCTCATCCTCGGTTTCGGCACACCACAACCGACTGCATTTCTTTCCCTGCATTCCAGGGCTCTTCTCTGTACTACCGTAAGCACCTAACACAAATAAAAAGGTCTAAATGTAAGACAACAAGGAAGCTGTCTTACATTTAGACCGGTGGTGGATGTGCAAGTAACTTTAAGATCCACCGCCAGCGCACTGGATTATTAAGACCGGCATCTAAAACGCCAGTCTTAATAAATGACCCCCTAATTTCGGCATCTAAAACGCCAGTCTTAATAAATGACCCCCTAATTTCTTGCATGTCATAAATGAAAATAAATTGTGGCAAATGCACTTCATATATTTGGCATAGCAAGCGTGTGACACAAACCTGGCGCAAATCAAGACATAATCCAGGTGCAGAGAGATTTCTGCTTTAGTATCTCCCAAGTACTACAGCATCAAAGACATCTCACCCAGCCAACTAGCCTCCTGCTATGTACTAATCGGCAAGAACCCAAAAACAGTTTCCTACAGATGGGTGTCTCTGGTTTGGCTGATATCCATTGTCATGGTTCAAGTCTCCTAAATGGGTTGAACTTTGTATACACCTATTGGTGGCAATATAGAAACACCTTTCTTTCTTCTAGAGGAGAGCTAATTTGCATGCTATATTCCCAGGGAGCATTGCCTTCAAAACTACCCACACCAGCTGGATCTTCAGGAGGAGAACCAGTATTCACTGACAGTTGCTCTTTTAGAGGTAATCTAAAACAATTGTAAACTGGGGACTTGCCTGTGCATGATACACTTGCAGCACCTCTATGTCTATTTGCACCTAGCTATTTGCTCTTTCAGAGGCGCGTAGCTAATTGCTTTACTGTGAACCTATAAGAGAAGATCTTGTGTTGTTTTCATAAAGCTTATGTTCTATCCACACTTGTAAAACAGAAGAAAGGAGGATTAGACCTTCTCCATGGAGCGAGCTGCCTGAGAAGCTGCAGCACATTGCTTATTTTTGTACATAGAGCAATCTACTGTAATAAACAAAGAATAAAATTCCTTAATCTTTCACCCCGGAGAAAAATTCATATAGATATTTGTTAAAGGTGTAGTGTATGTGGGGATTCGTTCTGGTAGGCAGCGTAGCGGACGCAGTATAAAGGCAATGGATCAGGTTTTAAATCAATCTTCAGTGTTTATTCAAACGCAAAACATAACACAACAGTCCTTTTTCAGGCTTGGTGCTTGTTCACACACAAAAAAAAACATAATAAAGTTCACCTGGTATCCTGGATGTCAGTTCACACCCGGCTGAATGCTCAGCCTCAGAAAGTCCACTTGCAGGCTATAAGGCCTGCTCGCCTGACACACGGTCTTCAGCCCTCAGTGCAAAGAGCTCCACTGTCAGAGGGAGGTAATCTACACAGCTGAGACTGCTGGCTGGGTTTTTATATCCCAGCCAAAACCCGGCCTGGAGCTTGGGGAGAAGCCACCCACCCTGCACTTTGGCTGCTCCCAGTAAGAGCCGGCCCGGATCGGCTTTACAGCCATACTAAATAACAACTAGTGTCAGTCAGGACTAACTGCCGCTGACACTTAAAATTACCGGCTCTTACCTCACTGAGGCCAGGAATCTCGGTGACGCATACCTATCAGGTCTGGAAGCTGTTATAGCTACTGATCTGCAGTCCCTTCCCATATACATCCCTAGAAGCAATACTTTGTATTCATCCCTGACTAAGCAGACCTACTGTAAATCACTTGCTTTTAAAATCAAAATCAAATGTAAATCCATGGAGAAGACTATATGGCTAAGTACATTGAATCAAACAATACCCAGTCCTATCAGTCTGTATCTATTACGAAACAGATGTGGATCCTCTGTGAACAGAGTTGCCTAAATGGCCTTCCTGATTTTCACCCTTTAACTAATATACAGGGATCTGGACTCTGTTGCAGGGGAACCACCAGGCCACTGTCTCTTGGAGTAGTCTCTGTTCAGTAGACTGCTGACTCACAGGGATCAGGAGAGACTGGTGTGGATTACCAAGTCATCATGCAAAATTATGGTCAGGAACAAGTCAAGGTCAGATCAGGCAGAAGTTAATGCAAACCAAAGTCAGTCTGAGCGTCAGGGCAGAAGTCAGTCCAGGCAGCAAAGGCTCAAATCCAGAAACAGGTAAAAGTTGGTACACAGGAGAGAAAAACTAGACAAGTAGCTCACCTTTGCAGAAAATTAGACAAATAGAACCTATTGCTTAGGCACCCTCTTACAGGGGAAGGTTCCTTAAATATCTTAGGGTGGCCAGCCATAGACTGGGAAGATTCAGGTGGGCATTTAAGAGCCAGAGAGAGCACGAGTGACTGTGAGAGACAGAGCTGGCAGGAAGCAGGCCTGACACTGTATGGGGAAGATGAAGTGGCAGAGAGGACCACCAAGGGAGCAGAGTAGGCAACCGGGTGAGTGGTCTGTTTAGAATGTATACAATTGTATCCTTTTCTCAGCTGACAGCAGGGCTAGCTACATGTATGTACAGGTTAGCAGCCTCTTAAAGGGGTATTCCCAAGTCAGGCATTTAGGCCGTATACACAGAACAGGTACTGATAGGTCCCACTTTTGTGCCTTGAACCTATGTGGAAGTCTGGGTCTTCCATGCTATGGATATCCAAGTTACTCGGCCGTTCCTGAGTAAACACCAACCAATGCCTCCTGATGCTGGCTCCCTGGCCTTTACTGACAACCTCACTAATCAAAATCTGAAATTTGGCTCTTCCAAACCTACTGCAAAAAAGTGGTGCATGCGCAATACATTCAAGCCCACTGCAGAGAGACTACTGTCTATTAAGTGGGTTCTTCAAGTCTATACCTAAAAAGACTCTTTCAGCTTATCTGTGTAGAGAAGACTTACCCTGCTGTCACTCTGTCAATTCCGCAATCATGGCTGGGATCCTGTGACCACCTGGCTGCGGGCTCTTCCTCTGATGTCACGGCTGGATATGCTCAATTTTCTTCCTGTTCAGCTACATCTACATTATGCAGCTGAACAGGAAGAAAATGGAGCACATCCAGACGTGCTATCAGAGGAAGAGTCTTCAGCCATTCAGGTGGTCACATAATTCCAGTCATGATATAAGTAGAGCACATCTGGTCGAGGCATGATAGGAAGACCCCACAGTCACGGTATAGAATCGGTGAAGTGACGGAAGGGTATGTACCGCTCACAGTGTCTCCTCTCTACCGGTTAGCTGAAAGAGGCTTTTTAGGGACAGGTCCAGAGAATCCCTTTTCATTGACAGCAAAGAAATATAATGGTAATGCTGAGGAATTGATACATAAAGTATATTAGAAATCTCTGGCGATTTTCATTTAAATAGTGATTAAACAGGAAAACCTAATTTGGAGAAGCTTGAGAATGACCTGTGGTTGGCACGAAGGGAAATCGCTAGGAAGTCATAAAGTCCAGCGGTCTGTCTAGACATAAGGGGACACAGCCACAGGAACATTGAAAAACATAATCCCAATTGATAATTTTGTTTATATCCTTTTTATCGCTGTGGATAAAATATAGAATTTCTGGAAACAGAAAGACATTTCTGGTATGGACTCCGCAGCTCAGACATGATTAAGATGAGCTGAAACATAATCAGCATTGTTCGAGATCAAATGTTCTTCTTGTACTTCAGTCATTACTCCATGACCGTCTGAGAGAAAGGTTATGATACAAATAAACCACAATGCCAGTCCGCTGAGGATACGTTTCCTCTCTCCTCCAGCCCATTGCATTGTTCAATGGATATATTATATACAGAGACTCTGGCGGGAGTCACACAACCAGGAAGCGAGATGTTTACAGGGCTCACTAAAAATAAATACGTGGAGAATGCGTCCAAGATGAGGGATCCAGCAAAGCCTTTAATCAGCGGGCATGTGAATAGCTAGATTGTTCTTTTACATCCATGCAATCTGTAACACATAAACAAGCCCATAGAGTTGATACTGTAAGGCACGCTTGGCTCTTAAAGTAACAGTAATAGGGTATCATTATGGTGAATGTAGCTAAACATCCGACATGTGTTATAGTACCTGGTTTCAGATGACCAATATGATTATAGGTGGGTGATACTGCCCCAATAAGCCTAAACATACCACCCTAGGATCCAGCCAGGTAATTATGGCTAAGACTGCCATGTGGACTGGCCATAGACCCTACAGGGAAATTTCCATGTGGGCCGATGTTCAGGGGGCCGCCCGAACCATCCTCACAGCCACGGACCCGGTACATAACAAGCTGATGCTCTCAGCATTAATGCTAGGATCATCAGTTACATATGCTCCTGGTACCTCCCTATATATATATATATCTATATATATATATGTATATATAGTCCTTAGGATATTGATACAGTTGAATACTGTGGTGAGGGCAGCAGTATTATGTGCTTCAATGTGGTATTTGTTTCTGCTGGGGTGGTATTTTGTGCTGCTCTACAGTATTACAGGCCCCGCCTACTTCTGTTGTCCCTACATACTTTTGTTGCTCCCAGTCAATTTGGACTCACCATCAACATGGGGCCATATTTATTTTTTATTTTTTTGAGCCACATATTCTCAGGATAGGTCATCAATATCTTGCCAGTGGGGATCTGACTCCTAATTTCCCCGCCGATCAGCTGTTGGGTGGGCCTGTGGTTCTCAAGCAACTGCAGCGTCCTTTCCTTGACTTGTGAGGTCACATCCATCAGTCACATGGCCTTTTTAAGTGAATGCCACGGAGCTGCATTACAAATACTGCAGCTATACGATGTCTGGACAGGTGTCACATGCGCCACTGCAGTCAATGACTGCCTGCAGCAGTGACAAGTGACACAAGTGGCATACCGGTCATTGGCTACAGCAGCACACATGACCCCTGTCTGTTCCAGAAGTTTACAGTGAGGGGCCTACAGTGAATAGAGCAGTGGACCATAGAGCTAGAACTAAGTGGTGGGGAGCATGTAAGTATGCTTGACTTGACAGGTCTGGTGGGGGAGAATTGGCACTTGCATATACTACATATTGGTGAGTGTTCCTGTCAGGCTGCTCAGCCATGATGGCATATCGTAGGCAGGATCTCACCATTACCATCAATTGTACAGCAGCTCTGCAAGTGGAATTAACCAGTCCTGCTCATATTCTAGGACAGGTTGCTGGCGGCCATTTTAAATCCTTCCTGAAGAACCCTTTTAAGCTGCAAGATACAGCTATGAGAAAGTGTGGTGCTATTTCTGGAGAAAAAAAAATCAAAGCCTTTATCTAATCGCAGGCAACCCCGATTTGTAAAACAATCCTGTAACTATAGCATCATCTTAATACAGAACAGAGCACATGTGAGCAATCTGTCCATTACGCTCCTTCTTTTGTATTCAGGCCCTTAAATGGGGGTTGGAAGGTCCTAAATAAAGGGGCCATTTCCAGTGTCTACTTGCTCATGTGAACAAATACTGTCACCTTTATTTTCGCTCTGTCTTAGATCTGTGCAGCAGCGTGAGGATTAGCGGGAGGAATGTTGGCTCCTTCCCTTAGTTCCATTCCTATGAGAAAAGATTTGCGTTATTAATACAGCTGTCAATGTCTATCACGTCCCTGTATGGTTCTCAACCATGTGCCTGCTCCTACAACTCTAAACTGGAGGCTGCAAATGTGAACACCGCGATGGAGAATTATTATGCAAAACATTTCTGTGGGTTGATTGCCTTTTTTTAAATAACTAATCGTGGGTCATTTGCATCTCAATATTATGTTTTAATGGGTGATGCTTGCGGTTTTATGCAGTCATGAGTCTGACACATGTATTATACTCCAGATATACTTGGAAGATGGAAGACATCTGTAGCCTGTGATTGTCAAGGCGAAGGCAACCTCATTAACAGGTAGATACTAGTATTAATAGTATGTTAAATGTGTAAAATAGACCTCTCTTCCTTGTACAATATGTGGATTTTGAGCAGATGAAGTAATGACTCTTATGGTCATTAAACATATTTTGGATATGCTCAAGTTCAGACATTCCTGGCATGTTGCCCCCTCACCGATTATGCGCTGGCAGAGCACAGAGTGGAAAGTATATAGTTCCTTAAAGGGTTGCCCCCAAAATATATCTTATATTTTTTAACCAGCACCAGGATCTGAATATTTTTGCAATTGCATGCAACTAGAAATATATTATAGCCAGTGAGTTATTCAATAGATGTATCTGTAGAGCGCCACCTGCTGTTTGGTCTTTTCCTTATTTCTCTGCCTACCTCAGTAACATTACTGAGGTGGACACACATGCTCAGTTCCATCCGTCAACTGCCATCAGCCAGATCTTCTTTTAGAAGTTGTGACAAAAGTCATGCCCTCTGAGAAAGCACAAAGCCAATAAGCTGTGGTAGGAGGAGAGCTGCAAAAGAAAGGACTTACCTCCTGAGCAGTTAGCCTGAAGAAAATCTAGTAGAGCAACTGGATCAATGAATGGGGGGAGCTCTGGATCCATGTGAGGTACAGGGCTGGTTCTAGCTTGAAAGAGACTGCCATGTACTATACAATTACATTACATCACATTACACTAATCATGAGGTAAGCCCTTTAAGTGTTCCTACAGGTTCCTATGAAAATTGTACTTCATGCTGGTAGAAGAGGCATTCTGCTATGTTTATATCGCAAAATGTCTTCTCTGTATATCAGCAGCTCCTTTGCGATTTCCTTATTTGTAAACTCATGGGGCAGATTTATTAAGACTCTGGTTTCATATGCCCATCTTAAAAAAAAAATTGCGAGAATGAATTACACCAAATTTAATAAAAGTCACACACAATTTGGACTATCCTAAAGTCAGGAAATGAAAGTATGAAAGTAAGGGGCTGGGGGCTGAGTACTGACACAGCCAGTGACAGATCTACTAGTGAAGAGCTTTTTGCAGCCTGCTATGTAGTGGAATAAATACAGGCTGCAGAAGCAATATGGCCCAGATTTTGTAAAAAAAATAATATATGTTTACCCTTAAGTACATGCAATTAAAAAAATTATCTAAAAGTGTTCATAGGGTGGTTTTGCTCTGCCCAAGGTGGAAGCAGCTTGATGAGCTCCACCAGATTTATACTTAAGGGATTATCCACACCTATAATGACCCCCCCCCTAATGCCCAGGCCCCTCATATACAGTTGCAAGAAAAAGTATCCCTTTGGAATTATATGGATTTCTGCACAAATTGGTCATAAAATATGATCTGATCTTCATCAGACAATCACAGTCTGCTTAAACTAAAAACACACAAAGAATTAAATGTTACCATGTTTTTATTGAACACACCATGTAAACATGCACAGTGCAGGTGGAAAAAGTATGTGAACCCTTGGATTTTATAACTGGCAGCAATAACTTCAACCAAACGTTTCCTGTAGTTACAGATCAAACGTGCACAACGGTCAGGAGTAATTCTTGACCATTCCTCTTCACAGAACTGTTTCAGTTCAGCAATATTCTTCTGATTTCTGGTGTGAATTGCTTTCTTGAGGTCATGCCACAGCATCTCAATCGGGTTGAGCTCAGGACTCTGACTGGGCCACTCCAGAAGGTTTATTTTCTTCTGTTTAAGCCATTCTGTTGTTGATTTACTTCTATGCTTTGGGTCGTTGTCCTGTTGCAGCACCCAACTTCTGTTGAGCTTCAGCTGGTGGACAGATGGCCTTAAGTTCTCCTGCAAAATGTCTTGATAAAGTTGGGAATTCATTTTCCCTTCGATAATAGCAATCCGTCCACGCCCTGACACAGCAAAGCAGCCCTAAACCATGATGCCCCCACCACCATACTTCAGTTGGGATGAGGTTTTGATGTTGGTGTGCTGTGCCTCTTTTTCTCCACACATAGTGTTGTGTGTTTCTTCCAAACAACTCAACTTTGGTTTCATCTGTCCACAGAATATTTTGCCAGTACTGCTGTGTAACATACAGGTGCTCTTGTGCAAACTGTAAACGTGCAGCAATGTTTTTTTTGGACAGCAGTGGCTTCCTCTGTGGTATCCTCCCATGAAATCCATTCTTGTTTAGTGTTTTACGTATTGAATATTCGCTAACAGGGATGTTAGCATATGCCAGATACCTTTGTAAGTCTTTAGCTGACACTCTAGGATTCTTCTTCACCTCATTGAGCAGTCTGTGCTGTGCTCTTGCAGTCATCTTTACAGGACGGCCACTCCTAGGGAGAGTAGCAGCAGTGCAGAACTTTCTCCATTTATATACAATTTGTCTTACCGTGGACTGATGAACAGCAAGGCTTTTGGAGATACTTTTATAAACCTTTCCAGCTTTATGCAAGTCAACAATTCTTAATCGTAGGTGTTCTGAGAGCTCTTTTGTGCGAGGCACGATTCACATCAGGCACTTCTTGTGAAAAGCAAACCCAGAACTGATGTATGTGTGTTTTTATAGGGCAGGGCAGCTGTAACCAACACCTCCAATCTCATCTAATTGATTGGACTCCAGTTGGCTGACACCTCACTCCAATTAAATCTTGGAGATGTCATTAGTCTTCTAGGGGTTCACATACTTTTTCACCTGCACTGTTAATGTTTACATGATGTGTTCAATAAAAACATGGTAACATTTAATTATTTGTGTGGTATTCGTCTAAGCAGACTGTGATTGTCTATTGTTGTGACTTAGATGAAGATCAGATCACATTTTATGACCAATTTGTGCAGAAATCCATATAATTCCAAAGGGTTCACATACTTTTTCTTGCAACTGTAGGTTATACTTACCCCGTTCCCCGACACCTGCGTTTCTTCTGATCTCCGCATGGCCACAGCTGCATCTCCCCATCGCGCGGATCAAAACATCCGGCGACAGAGAGGGGGGGGCAGCCAATAGCAGGCTTTGACAGGTACGTGGCTCTCTAGCATCACCCGCGATGCTAGGGAGGCTCATCCCTGTAGCGGCCTGCTATTGGATCCTCCCCTCGTCGCCAGATGTTTTGAGCCGCGCTACAGGAAGATGCAATGTACGCAGTGCAGAGATCCAGAGGGAGCGCGGGGAGCGCGGTAGGTGTAATCTGTATGAGGGGCCCAGGCATTAGGGAGGTCATTATAGGGGTTGGATAACCCCTTTAATCCGGGGCAATCCCTAATCCACAAAACCACCACGTATAACATGACAGTGTCTCCTTGAAACAGCAAGCACTGCTGTACATCATGGGTTGCATATTTCTCCCCTAGCTCCTTGTGACCTACAGCTTAGCACACCAACAATTCCCCATATGCCTGGAGCACCAGCTGTAGCTACCAGCACATAGGATGGCCCTAAAGGTGTCCATAGGCTTCCATAAATATACAATTAGCTTTAGAAACATACTGTAAAGCAAGTGTTACTCATCTATAAATGTAATATGGGTGTGTTAGTGAAGAAATATAACTATTTCATCAGTATTTCATGGGGACTATATATCTGAACACATTCATTTGCCTATAGTACTTTCCTGTTTGTTTCACTATAATCAAAACATGTCAGGTACTAGTCATCCTACTGAATCTACATAACTCGATGTTCCACGCCACTTGGTCCACTTGAAAATATATGTGTAAGTTTCCTACTAATCACCTTGGTAAACAGTTTGTACTAAAATTGTACAGCACTAATGAATCAGACGGTTAGAACAGGAAATGAGGAAAAATGCTAGTGTGTTACATTACACAATCACACCCATAAGGTTTCAGTACACTTGGCTTGGATCCAGCTTGAAGAACACTTCATATAAGAAGCACAAAGTAATAGACCTTGATTTGTTTCACTTTACTATAGCAGAGGTTTCATTTTGGAGAGGCCCAAATCTATAAGACAATAAAGACTAGAAAAAAAGCAAGGAATTGGGTAAAGAAGGCAAAAAAACATTTTCCTCAACTTCTTCAAAAATTAGATAAAAAGAGATCACTTTAGCTATTCTACTCATTAGCTACCTCTCACAAATAGAATTAGGGAGAACCAATGACACAGTGGAGGCTCCAGTGTTATGGTGTTTCACAGGTAGAACCTTTTTTCTGGCTCTTCTATATTGATCGCTTAACCTCAGGATAGGTCATGTGATCGGTGGGAGTCCAACTCCAGCCACTATTTTTCATCGATGGTTGGAAGAGGCCGTGGTGCCCCAGTGAACAGTGTGGCACTGTCTTTTGTATAACGATTGTACTTAGTATTGTACTTTGAATGGGACTGAGCAGCAACTAATCCATGTGGCCAATGAACGTGACTGCACTGGTCTAGGAAGGTCGCGGTGCTTACCAAAACACTGTGGCCTCTTCAAACAGTAGATCGGTGGGAGTGTCAGGAATCAGGCCTTCTCTCATCAAATGGTATTGACTAATCCGGAGGATAAGCCTCCATATAGAAGACATAGAAAACCACTTTAGAGGAGCTGTCCTATTAGGGCAGTGGTTCCCAAACTTTTTCAGCCATGGGAACTGCCTGGTAACCCCACTGATAAATCCTTACCTGTTATTCATATTTCTGAATCAACCATAGTGACCAGTCATTCATAGCTATGCCACTATAAGAGAGGTGCAAATGACCATGTAGTCAGACGATGTCATCAGAAGTGTGCAGTGGATATATGAATGTACAGCTGCTAGTGGCTACTGTCCAGTCTACATTATTCAATAGACCCTACTGCAGAGGACACTTTGGGGAATCAATATATCAGGACAATCCCTGCTAGGGTATACAAATGTATTGTAGCAGGATCCCCTGTAACATCCTAAGTGAAGACCTACAAACAACTGCCCTAGTTATGGAGGACTCGGCACAACCATGTGCAACAAAGAGGGACGTAGATATAGGGGGTGCAGGGGTAGCAGTCACTATCAGGCCCTGGAGCCTGAGGGGGCCCAAAGACCCTTGTGCCAAATAGGTAGACACTGGTATTATAGAAAGCGCATGCTGGTCAAGTTACACCTCTGGCTGGAGGCAAGGAGTTAGGTCAAGAATTTGGCATGGGGGGGTGCTATTTAAATTTTTGCCTCAGGCAGCACAAAGGCTTTGTGCTTCCCTGCCCCTGGCCACAAAGCACTGAGGAAAGGGGGGCCCAAGTTGAACTTTTGCACCAGGGCCCATGAGCCTTTAGCTACGCCCCTAGCTACATGATTGCCCACTAGTTTCAGTGGACTCTATTTATTACCTCCTGTGCCGTTTCCCTGGGAAAAGATTTGGGACATCCCCTTTAAAGGGATTCTGTAGACTAGCACTATGTTTTCTAGGCACATTTTGATTAGGTTTTTATCATATATTTAGGACTTTAGGGAATGGGTATGCAATTTACAAATTATTTTCTATTCACAGTATTTTAGTACAGTGGATATCCTGTAAAGATCCTTCTTCTCTAGATATGACATTTGTAACACAAAAACTAAAGCAACAACCAAACCACTGACTCCATGCTGTAAAGCGCACAGTCAAGTCACATTATTCTGACCACTTCCTACTTTCGACGTCGGCAGAGCATAGTTCATGTAGGAGGTCACGTGAGCTGGCTTGGTGGGTATATAAGGTGTGTGATAGACCGTCTACACACATATCCCTCATTGATGTCATGGGTAAAAAGGTGCGATTTATCACAGTTGAAAAAGGGATGATCATTGGCTTTCAGGCCAAGGGTGGCAGTATTAATGAAACTGGGCAGTTTGTGAACTGTTCACGTGCAGCTTACCAATACCAAGCCCAGAGCTGTACATTGTATTGCAGTTTAAAATCATTCAATTGAACGGGACTGAGCTACACCTAGGCCACATGAGCAATGTACAGTGATGTTACTGGCCTGGGAAGAGGCCTAAGCACTCACAGAGTACCACGCCTTGTCAAACAGCTGATCAGCGGGGGTCCCGAGAGTTGGACCCCTGTGATCTGATATTGATGACCTATCCTGAGGATAGCCCATCAATATTAACTTCCAGTTTTCACTACCATAGCTATTCTGTGTGATTTGGCCAGATTGGCTAGTCTTAGCACCCACCACCTACAATAAGCCTTCGGGTACTTTCACACTAGCGTTAAAATGTTCCGGTATTGAGTTCTGTCCTAGGGCTCAGTATCAGAAAAAACGCTTTCGTTTTGTCCTATTGCATTCTGAATGGAAAGCATTCTGTTCAGTATGCATCAGGATGTCTTCAGTTCACTTCTACGGTATTTGACTAGAGAAATTTTCTCCGGCCAAAATTCCCGAACACTTGCCGGAATGCCGGATCCGGCATTAATTTCCATTGAAATGTATTAATGCCAGATCCGGTACCAAGTGTTCCAGAAAAACAGATCTGGTTTCCCAGTCTGCGCATGTGCAGACCTTTAAAAATGTGAAAAAAATAAAATACCAGATCAGTTTTTCCAGATGACACCGGAGAGACGGATCCGGTATTTCAATGGATTTGTCAGACAGATCTGCATCCGGAAACAAATGGTATCCGTTTGCCCATGGATTTCTGGATCCGGCAGGCAGTTCCGGCATATCTAAGTACCCTTAGATATGTTTGATCCTGTTAATCCTGTGGCCTGATCGATGTATATGGCAAGGCTGATAAAAGTCATAAAAAAATGTATTAAAGGCCATCTGTCAGCAGATTTGTACTTATGGAACTGTCTGACCTGTTACATGTGCTCTTGGCAGCTGAAGGCATCTGTGTTGGTCCCATGTTCATATGTGCCCGCATTACTGAGAACAATGATGTTTAAATATATACAAATGAGCCTCTAGGAGCAATGGGGCGTTTCCATTACACCTAGAGGCTCTGCTTTCTCTGCAATGGTCGCACCCCCTGCACTTTGATTGACAGGGCCAGACGTGATGATATTTCCACTGCCTGGCCTCTTCTACTCTGAAATTAGGAAGCGTGTTTTATGCACTAGAGTGCTATGGGCCCCATGGCAAACTTTGGATCGGGCCCCTTTCCCCACGCTGTGCCCGGTCACAGCCTCTGTGTCAGCAATTGTCACACCCCTGGTCTCTCATCGCCCAGTAATGCCCCCAGTAATGTATCTCTCTGCCCCCAGTAGTGTTTCCCACTGTTCTTAGTAATGTCCCCAGTAGTGCCCCCCACAGCCCCAGTAGTGCCCCCCACAGCCCCTAGTAGTGTCCCCCACAGCCTCAGTAGTGCACCCCACTAGTGCCCTTTCACAGCCTCTAGTAGTGTCCCCCACTGCCTCCAGTAATGGCCCCAGTACTGTCCCCCACAGCCCCAAGAAGTGCCCCCCACAGCCCCTAGTGGTGTCCCCCACAACCTCAGTAATGTCCCCAGTAGTGTCCCCCACTGCCCCCATTAGTGCCTCCCACAGACCCTAGTAGTGTCCCCCACTGCCCCCAGTAATATCCCCAGTAGTGTCCCCCACTGCCCTAGTAATGTCCCCAGTAGTGTCTCCCATAGCCCCTTGTAGTGTTCCCGTCTGCCTACAGTCTTTGTGTAACGGGGCCCAGCATTTTCACTGTACTTAATGCCGGGCCCCGTCAGAGCGCTCATCTCACCTGCATGATATGCACTTCTCCAGTCTCTAGGCCTCCAGCATCAGGGCCCGGCGCTGCCACTAGTCACACATTAAGCAGGTGGGTGAAGCCTAACCTACGTTAGTCAGGCTCTGCCCACCTGCTTAATGTGTGACTAGTTTTAGTGTGGCAGCACCGGGGCCTGATGCTGGAGGCCTAGAGACTGGAGAAATGCATATCATGCAGGTGAGATGAGCTTTCTGATGGGGCCCGGCATTAAGTACAGTGAAAATACCGGGCCACGTTACATGTGACCGCCATCGTTACGCTCCTGTGCATAGGGCCATTGTCATTCTGCAAGAGAAAGGAGACTTCTCAATAATGTTGCCACTGCAGAGGAAGCTTTCTTTTGGCATCCTTCAAATCTAAATTCAGCCATCAGACGTCTCACTGGTAAAGTGTGCTTCATTGGTTTAGAGCAGGGATGCTCAACCTGCGGCCCTCCAGCTGCTGCAAAACTATAACTCCCAGCATGCCCTAATAGCTGTCAGCTGCCCGGGCATGCTGGGAGTTGAAGTTTTGCAACAGCTGGAGGGCTGCAGGTTGGGTATCCCTGGTTAGAAGATACAAGACTGCATCAGACGTTCCACCTCATTATAGCATCACTTCCACAATATCCATCAGGGCAGAAATTCGGGAAATGGATTTATTGTAAGGGAGGCCTTCAGTGGCAGTGCTATGGTGACCTACAGTAGGTCAGGTCATTGAGTTCTTAAGAATGACCCATTTTACTGAACGTTTGTTTGCGGAAATTGCATGGCTGTATGAGTCACTTCATGTACCTATTGCAGACAGGAGTGGCTGAAATAATCAAATGCATAATTAGTAGGAGCGTCCACATACCTGAACAATGGAGGGAATTTATCACTTGCGGTGGTTTTTGTGTCCTTTTTAAGTCTGCATTTGCTTTGTAAGCTTGCACCAAGTTTATGAAATGGCGCACAGTAATAATATATTTGGCGCAAGAAGAGCAATGTGGTATATGCCTATGTCTGTAGAAGTACACTCTTTTTACCAACAAGAACTGGGCTAATTGTTCATTGACATGTTCATCATTTTTTTTTAGTTATCAGTCATAGGTCGCACCAGAAAGTAAAGCGACATATCAGCCAGTTAAAGGGCTCATTCACAAGGCGGCTTATGTAAGACTCCTCCGGCAGCAGCTGAGTGGCAGTGCTGCAGTTCATGAAGCCAGGGGTTTAAACCATGACAAAAAGGGACATGTCCCTTCTTGGCACAGTGTCTGGACAGATGCTGCTAGAAGCCTTGGCGCCTGTCTCTTCACAGCTCAGCGCCATTCAAAGTGAACAACTGCACAATGCAGTGAATGAGTGAATGTACCCTATCAGTAAATAAAGTCTCAGTAAGTAATACTCAAAGACAATTAATAAATTGAGTATTCACTGAAGAAAGCAGAAAGAGAAAAGAGAAGGCATCTGAAACATCAGGAGAAAAGGATTGCAATGGGGGCCTTAGATGAAGGAGCACTAGAAGAATTCTCAGCACACCAAAGGTGCATTTTCAAGATATATCGGTCCTATTGGTCTGGGACCATAACTGATGAAATAAACCCATTCTATCATTAAGAGGTCAATGCATACTCCAGGTCATTTCCAAGGCTATTTATACTTGGCTACACACAAATAACGGTCTGCCACCTCATTTCTTCAGTATCCTCACATAAGATTATCTCTATAGAGCCTTAGTCTGTACCCAGAAGTAGGTGTTTCAGTATAGTGCGAAGAAGTGCAAGAAATACAAGAAGAGCTCAAATGGTAAGTATTATCGGCCAATAGCCAATGGATAAATCCAATAGATAGCAACTGATTAAAAATAAAATAGGTGCAGTAGTCTGAGGAATGGGGGATGCAATTACCCATATCATCTCTACCTCCTCTAATCTGGCCCATAACAGACTAACTGTTGCCATTGTGATCTCAAGTTTTATTCCTACTAGCCGATGAGCAACTTATAGCTGTCAGTCCTTACACTATTGCCACCTAACAACCACTTTTGAATGTTGGAGAAACAAGGTGCGTAGGTTGAAACCTTATGTCTTGCAGTTCTATATGAGTCGGTACTGTGATAGGTCTTCACTTTGGTAACTCTAAATTGCTCAATAAACTCCTTGCTCTCATGTGTTACATCAACACAATAATTATTGATGCTTGACTTCAGTTCTAATGACGCAATATTTGTGTGGAATATCTGCAACGTGATTTCAGTGTTAAAATTGGCAAACAATCTGTTACCCTTTGCCATATGGAAAAGCAAGAAAAATGCTGGTGGAGACAAGTCCAAAATGTTATTAGTTGGCAGAAAAGCCCATTAAAAGGAAGCCAGTGTGTTGAATCATAGCACGTTAAATCCAGACCTGATCGCTATGTGCACATCTGAGAGAGAAAATAAATTGGCTTTGTATCCCACAACTATGACTTATGGGATGGAGAAGTTCAACAACTGCATCAGTTTCCTTTGTGTCCTTCAGAACGGACACTTTGAGGTACATGGGGGTACGTTTGGGGATGTAGCACAGTCTTTTGAACCTAAGCCTCCATTACCAATGGAATATTGTTCTTCTTGGACCTGATTTATTTTTTCTCTTCCAAACCCGTTGCCAAGTGCATTGCAGTTTTCCTGTTTGTGAAAAGCAAAACAACTCAGAAAAATACTATCTGGTGCCGAATCCTACTGGAGGTGATCGCCAACCGGCTTGTTTTCATAAAGTAGGAGTCAATTGAATGTAACTGTTTATTTCCTTAACTGGCTTCCTCTAGTAAATAGTGCAATTAAAAAAAGACAAGAGAACAATTCGGGGCCTCTGGAACTTTGCGTGATTTTTATTGTAAGATTGAAAACATATTTACTTGTTTGTAAGATTTTAATTTCCATGCGCTCAAGTTACCTAAAATAATTAGTATTTCACTTTACTAATCTTTATCATCTCAACGTACATGCAGGCTCAGACTGGCCCACAGGGGTACAGGGGAATCCCCTGGTGGGCCCCTGAGCAAGGTGGGCCCCTAGTCTCCCACCCCTGCACAAGTGGCACATAACACAGTAGACTTACTGCACTACATACATATATTCAATGTACAGCACCTCAACCAGCTTATGTTCATATAAAAAAAATGTTAGATTATTTATTTTATTTTAATGTATCCGTACGGTGGGCCCCCAAAATAAATTTTACTGGTGGGCCCTAGGTACCCCAGTCCGACACTGCGTACATGGTCCATAAATCAAGCAGTTTCTGTACAGTGTAGTCTTCTACAAGGAGAAAACATCATAACCATGGCAGAAACAACATTCCCACTACACCACATGGCCAATCAAGCCATCACATATTGCTTTTGTAGTCTTCAAAACTGTAGAGTGAAGATTTAAGCATTTTGGGGGAAATTTATCATTGTAGGTGTTATGGCAATAGGTGTGGAACCACTGTGTCAACCAAAAGATTTGGCTTTGGGCTACTCCTAAGGGAGTTATCCTGACTGTCCCCTGGTATTCACCCTTTAACCCTTGTACAGGGATCTGTAATTTGCTGCAGGGGAATCACCAGGCCACTACCTCCCGGAGTAGTCTCTGTATAATTGACCATTGACCGATGGGGGTTAGCCCACTGAGAAGAGGGCAGCAGGAGGCAGGTCCGTTCTGCCAGAACAGGTGAGCAGAGCAGCCGTGACTGCAAACAGCTGCCATAACAGTAGGTGTGTTTGAGGTTAAGATTTAGAATGAACTTGCTATGGCCACCTGCCACAAATTTATGACATTTGCGCATAGTAATAATAAATTTGAGTGATCTCATCTGAAATTTTGTAGGTGGTGCTGGAAGGTGCAGTGCTCAAAATGTCACTAAATTGTTGATCAAGTGACCCCAAAAAGCCACCAAGCCCCTATTTACAACTTTTTGAAGCCAGAATTCTGGAGTGCAGGGCTTGATAATTTCATTCCTTCATATTTTATTTTGTTCATGATTTATGCCTAAATCATATTTCCCGATTATGTTTTCCCTTTGAAAGAATCTCTGTGTACAGCTTCCATAGAGTAATACATACAGTACATAATATATGGTATAAGCCTGATAATTTTTTGTACAAGCTTTGAAGGAAATGGTGAGAAGCTATAGCTTCCTATTCTCTATTCCCCATCTCTAAGGTATCGATAGAGGTCAGGCCTGCTTGTCTTTTATTCCAGAAACAGCACCACTCTTGTCCAGTGGCTTCATCTGGTGCTGCAGTTCATCCTCCTCAATTAATGAGTGGTAATGACAAGCCAGTAAAATAGACAATTATTAGTCCAATTTTCTTAGTCCAAAATGTGCTAAAGTTGGGAGTTTGTGACTTCCCTTCCCGGTAAAGATTTTAGTTGGCAGATACAGTCATATCCTAACTAAGATCTGACTGGTTTGGGAAGGACTTTAATTAGTGAAAGCCGTGAAAGATGATGCACCATGGGACCAAAGAGAACATAACAATTGTGCATTTACAAGTGCATTTTTTGCCCATAATATAATTACAACATGGATGACATTACTTTAAAGTTTTATGCTAGTTGGAGATGTGCTTTAAACCCGAATTTGCATCAATTATCAGTGATGGCCAGTTCGCATTGTTCGCATGCGAACATATACGGGCTGCCATCTTTTTTCACAAGTCCGGCGAGGCATAGGTAAGGCCACGTGCCTGCTCCGCCTACTTTACGAATTAAGTAGGCGGAGCAGGCACGTGACCTCCGTGAGTTACCGCCGCCTGCAGCCCGGCCTGCCTGCTAGCTGCTAGTGCTTACTACAGGAGCGTGACGTGTACCGGTAAGTACGGTACACATGGGGATCAGGGGGAGCGCAGTTTAGATATGATGATTAACACTACATATACAGTACATACTGAGCCTGCACAGCCCCGCCGCTCTCCCCGCCTACTACAGACCCTCCTCATTAATACATCGCAGACTGAGATGTAATTGCCAGCATTCGCCGAATAAGACGCAGGGGCACTTTTCCCACACTTTGGGGGGGGGGAAGGTGCGTCTTATGGGGCGAAAAATTCGGTACTCACACTAATTAAAATCAGCCTATGGGGCAGACGAGCTGGTCAGGAGTGCATGACTGAGGTGCATGTGGGACCTACACCCTCTGAATTGTATGGTAGCCCTCATGGCACATAAAGGGTAGTATTTAGTGTTAGGGCCCGTCTTACAGAGATAGCCATTTTGTACAAAATTTATTTGCCAAGCATCTCTAATTTATAAGTATAGCATTAGCAATTATTATGCATTTTTGTACTTTATTTGGTTTGCAGAGAGCTGTTCCATTGCATGTTTTGTTTTACAGAACTACTCAAATATAGTATTACATGGCATCCATTCAAATAAATGGGTGACCATATAATATATGATCATCTGCCACTGCGGGAGTCCATCTATCGATAAGAGAATCAATTCTACACCAATTGATTAGTTACCAATTTCCCAAAACACCCAAATTCCGGTGAATCTGAAATTTTAGTTATTTGTCCCAGATGAATTGTTCAAAATGTCTGCCACAATTTTACAGATCAGAATGGGGTGGTCTGGACATATACCCTACAGGGAAACTTCCCTTTAGGCCAATGCCCAGGGGTCCACCTGAGACCTCCTTGTGGCCTCTGACTACGTAAATAATAATCTGAGGCTTCCAGAGTTAATTAATGCTTCAAGCACTTATGTACCTGGTCCATGGCAGCAGGTGCCCTTCTGACTCCCGAATTCAACTGTATTGCCCTGAGTCAACTGGAGTAGGAGGACAGAATGTGGCAGCTGGATCTGGCCACCACAGAGGGGAAGCTTCTGGGGAGGTATGTTGTGCTGCACTGTGGTATTTGGCTCTGCTGAGGCAGTATTCTGTGCCACCATATGGTATTGATTGGCCCTGCCTACCTGTTGTGGCCCTGTCTCCTATCACTTTGGATCCATCTACAACATTGGGCCACTTGTATTTTTTTTTTCCATGGCCACTTTAAGTTTCCAGTCCCCTCCTGGATCAGAAGACAGAGAAGGAGGCATATGCCACCAAAAAGGGACCATTTTCTTACAGTTTTTTAATACAAAAAAATAAATTTGACATTGCTTATTAAACAGGCCATTTGTTACCATTGGCTACCTAACATCAGTGCTCGCTTGGCGTTAAAGAGCTTGAAAGCTTGGATGCAGTCATTGGAGAACTCAGAGTGTCATACACGACTCTTCAGGGAAATTGGTGGACTTTCATGAGTTCCCTGAGGTGGAGCCCCCAGTGGTCAGACATTTATCAACTATCTTGTGGACATGTGATAAATATAATTCATGGGTTATCCTCTTAAACTCCAAGGCTCGGTTCACACCTGAGCGTTTTACAGCGCGTTCCTAGACGCTGTAAAACGCTCAACAGGCAAAAACCAATGATTCCCTATGGGCATGGTTCTCACCTGAGCGTTTTACAGCGCGTACGAACGTGCTGTAAAACGCCCTACGCCCCAAGAAGTACAGGAGCTTCTTTGGGGCGTATTGTCGTGCGTAACACCTCTGTTTTTTATTGTGGTCAATAGCAAGAACGCGCGTACGACGCGCGTTTCCAAAATACAAAAACGCCCCAAAATACGCCTCAAAAACGCCCGATAAAAAACGCCTGTAAACGGCGCTTATCAAATACGCTCAGGTGTGAACCCAGTCCTATCTAGCACACATGGCACAAGAAGTATCCCTGTAGTAAAGCCATTTCAAACAATGCTAAAGGGGTTAACATATTCCAGTTAATAGGCACAATCTTCTAGAAACCAAAATGAGTCATCGGTAAATGGAGCCCCAGAAATCAGCCCTACAGCACAAACATTCAGCGTACTTTGGGAATGTGCTGCATATCCCAAGCAGCGTATTACTTCCAGTAAGTGTTCCGGATTAGTTGATTCTGTAAGCGCCTCCTTCCTCTTCTATCCTGTCTTATAGCTCATGTGCTTGTAATAGATATGTTTCTCTGGAAGAGAGTTTGCTCTCACAGACTGAATATGAGTCGCGGTGTTTACATTAAGAACATAACCCCCATTCACTCAAGTATAGCAAAATCTCTACGTTCTTCCTAGTCTTGGAGAGGAGATTGACAAATATAGCCATATAGTACACGCAAAGGATGGTACCAGTTTTGATGCCTCTCCAAAGTAAGGCTACTTTCACAGGTGTTTATTCTGTCCAGTTTTGGGATCCGTTCAGAATAGACCCAGTATTATTATATTGAAAATGAAGAAACCATGTCTGAAAAAACGGATCCAGCACCATTGACTTACATGGTTTTTGGTCCGGCTTGTTCAGTTTCCCATGCCGGACACAAAACCGCTGCTGTCCTTTCACAGAACACAACAAACCAGAACGGAATGCATTGTGGTGCACTCTGTTCCGGTTTGTTCAGTTTTATCCCCATTGGCAACGATTGGGAACACAACTGAAGCGTTTTCCTCCGGTTTTGAGATCCCCTGCCAGATCTAAAAACCGGCCTCTTTCACACGGGTGTCGCGTGTGAGGGCTGGATAGGATGCGGGTCAGTTTTTTATCACGCGCATGCAAAACGCATTGCACCTGCAAGATAAAAACATCGGAATGCAATCACAGTCAAAACTGACTGCAATTGCGTACCTACTCACACGATTTTCCCGCGACGCACCCGCATCCTATCCAGCCCTCACACGCGACACCCGTGTGAAAGAGGCCGGTTTTTAGATCCGGCAGGGGATCTCAAAACCGGCCTCTTTCACACGGGTGTCGCGTGTGAGGGCTGGATAGGATGCGGGTGCGTCGCGGGAAAATCGTGTGAGTAGGTACGCAATTGCAGTCAGTTTTGACTGTGATTGCATTCCGATGTTTTTATCTTGCAGGTGCAATGCGTTTTGCATGCGCGTGATAAAAAACTGACTGTGGTACCCAGACCAGAACCCGAACTTCTTCACTGAAATTCGGGTTTGGCTTAGGTATGCTGTAGATTTTAATATTTTCCCTTATAACATGGTTATAAGGGAAAATAATAGCATTCTGAATACAGAATGATTAGTAAACTGTAGATTGAGGTGTTAAAAAATTAAATAATTAACTTTCCTGTTCCAATTAATCGTGCAGCCGGCATCCTCTTCTTGCTTCTTCTTTCAGGACCTGCAAAAGGACCTTTGGTGACATAATCGCGCTCACCAGCGCTGACGTCACCACGCTCACCACTTGGTGAGCGCGATTACATCACCAAAGGTCCTTTTGCAGGTCCTGAAAGAAGAAGCAAGAAGAGGATGCCGGCTGCACGATTAATTGGAACAGGAAAGTTAATTTTATTTATTTTTTTAACACCTCAATCTATAGTTTACTAATCATTCTGTATTAGGCCTCTTTCACACGAGCGTGTCCGGATAAGGTCCGGATGCGTTGCAGCAAACCCGCGCGAGTAGGTACCCAATTGCAGTCAGTTTTGACTGCGATTGTGTTCCGTTGTCCAGTTTTTATCGCGAGGGTGCAATGTGTTTTGCAAGTGCGTGATAAAAAACTGAATGTGGTACCCAGACCCGAACTTCTTCACAGAAGTTCAGGTTTGGGTTCAAGGTTGTGTAGATTGTATTATTTCCCCTTATAACATGGTTATAATGGAAAATAATAGCATTCTGAATACAGAATGCATAGTACAATAGGGCTGGAGGGGATAAAATAAATAAATAAATAATTTAACTCACCTTAATCCACTTATTCGCGCAGCCGGCTTCTCTTCTGTCTTCTTCTTTGAGGAATAGGACCTTTGATGATGTCACTGCGCTCATCACATGGTCCATCACATGATCTTTTACCATGGTGATGGATCATGTGACGGACCATGTGATGACCGTGTGAAGAAGACAGAAGAGATGCCGGCTGTGCGAACAAGTGGATTAAGGTTAGTTAAATTATTTGTATTAATTTTTAACCCCTCCAGCCCTATTGTACTATGCATTCTGTATTCAGAATGCTATTATTTTCCCTTATAACCATGTTATAAGGAAAAATAATAAAGATCGGGTCCCCATCCCGATCGTCTCCTAGAAACCGTGCGTGAAAATAGCACCGCATCCGCATTTGCTTGCGGATGCGGTGCGATTTTCACACAGCCCCATTCACTTCTATGGGGCCTGCGTTGCGTAAAAAACGCACAATATAGAACATGCTGCGATTTTCACGTAACGCACAAGTGATGATTGAAAATCACTGCTTGCGTGCACAGCCCCATAGAAATGAATAAGTCCGGATTAAGATGCCTTAAGAATGCTATTATTGTCCTTCATACCCATGTTATAAGGGAAAATAATACAGGAAATACACTTTAATGGGGTCCGGGGTTGCTTTCATCCCTATGATCTCCTAGCAACGATGCGTGAAAATCACACCGCATCTGCACTTGCTTGCGAATGCTTGCAATTTTCACGCATCACCATTCACTTCTATGGGGCCTGTGTTGCGTGAAAAACACAGAATATAGAACATACTGCGATTTTCACGCAACGCACAAGTGATGCGTGAAAATCACCACTCATCTGAAGAGCCCCCTTGAAGTGAATGGGTCCGGATTCAGTGCGGGTGCAATGCGTTCACCTCACGTATTGCACCCGCGCGGAATTCCCGATCGTGTGAAAGAGGCCTAACTCTATACTAGGGAATTTTACATTCAGTAATTTTATACATTTCTTCATGATTTAGATAATTGAGGAGCCACAGGGAATTTATTTCAGTGAATTTGAAGTTACCTTCACCATCACAGGATCCATTATTCTTCTTTATTTATTTTGTATTTATTTATTTACAATGTATTTAGTATTTATTATATATTCATGTATTTATCCTTCATTCTCTGTGGTGACAGCCATCGTCACAGTCCTTTTCCTCTCCTCGCAGCTATAAGCAGAACCCGACAAGGCCAGAGAGGCGCTGCAGGTGCGGGAAGGCTACCTACTGTAGACACATGCGGAAAAACTGCAACGTAATACAGCAAAGTGTATGAGCTTTTTTCTTCCGTGTGGAAACTGACCCCCCGTGCAGATTTTAAAATACCTGTGCAAAATTACATCAAATCCTCAAAAAAAATAAAAAAATCAGCAAGTGCACAATTTCTGCAAGTCTATCTGCACCTGTATACAGGTAGCCTAATATGATTTTTCCTGCAGCTGCTCTCTCCGAACCCCAGAATCACTATCACTAATTGCAGGGGCATATTAGAGAATTGAAGTTGGTGTTAGGGGTACAGCTTGGATATCATGCGCTCCAATGCAAAAACATTATATATATACTGTAGATATGTATACACACACATATTCAGTCTAAGATACTTTCATATGTAGAGTCACATTATTATCAATGCAGAACATTCTTATAGATCAAGGTGTTGCAATTGCTTCCTATGCTGCTCCTATGGTTACACCACTGGCTAATGTGATTTCATAATAAATAAACTGTGGTGAAACTTTGCTGTAAATGCAATTTTTGCAAACAAGGTAATAGCAGAGCAGATGGCGTGCAATTTCTGCCTTTTCTGTTGAATTTCTATTGCTGGGTATTGTTCACATCCACAGAGAACTGAGTGACTGATGATGCCCCCATTGCACCCAGAACCTAATTCGCATATTAAGAAAAAGTATCATAACTTGAGAGCAGATTAACAAAAGTAAAACTGTGTTTCAGTCAGGTGGACCACATCTATGTGATAGGGAGGTCGCTGGTGACAGAGTCCCTTTAAAACTGTTCAGGTCGTGCTGGGAGTTGTAGTTTCATACTGTACAAACTTATATGGGAAGGGCTAAGCCAAGTATGCTAATTGTATCTGTACTGAACTTTTAAACTAATGATGTATATATGTACTGCCCTTGGTTCTGGTGCTGTATTTATATGGTAATCTTGGTTCTTGTACTTTATAGTATGAGCTTCGGGTGCTGCGCTTGACTTATGGGCTTGGTTCTGGTGCTGTATTTGTGTGATGGGCATGGTTCTGGTTTATTTACTATGCTTAGTTCCAGTGTTGTATTTATATAGTGATCTTGGTTCTGGTGCTGTATTTATGGTATGAGATTCGGGTGCTGTACTTGACTTATGGGCTTGGTTCTGGTGCTGTATTTATGGTATAGAATTTGGGGGCTGTACTTGACTTATGGGCTTGGTTCTGGTGCTGTATTTATGCTATAGGATTCGGGTGCTGTACTTGACTTATGGGCTTGGTTCAGGTGCTGTATTTGTGGGTATGAGATTCTGGTGCTATATTTATGGGCTTTGTTCTGGTGCTGTATTTATGGTATGAGATTCTGGTGCTATATTTATGGGCTTGGTTCAGGTGCTGTATTTGTGGGTATGAGATTCTGGTGCTATATTTATGGGCTTTGTTCTGGTGCTGTATTTATGGTATGAGATTCTGGTGCTATATTTATGGGCTTGGTTCAGGTGCTGTATTTGTGGGTATGAGATTCTGGTGCTATATTTATGGGCTTGGTTCTGGTGCTGTATTTATGGCATGAGATTCGGGTGCTGTACTTGTACTGATCTTTGTTCTGTCTTTGTGTTAAACTTGGATCTGATTCTATGCTTTGATCTGATACTATCTTTTCACATTTGCGTTGGAGGCTGCATTCGAGGCCTCAATCACAGATTCTGTTAAAAAGACAAAAAAGTTACGCATGCAAAAAAGGATTAAAAAAAACTGCATCCCAAACAGACACTGAATGGAACCCATTGTAGTCAATGGAGTCTTTTCAGCTCAGTTTGCTTTAGATATGCACTTGAACCCGACACTTCATTGATTTGTTCATATAATGGTACGACCACGCAGCGTGGTTGCGATCCGGCCGTTAACAATGCAGACCGGCTATACAGTGCGGTCTTCATTAGTTCAATACAAAACAGCTGCAGCCTAGTTGGCAGGGAGGTTCTCAACCACAGCCGGTTGTGACCCAAATGGATTATGACCATGCCGTGTGGTCCCACCTTAACTGAACAGTGCAACGGAAAGTGCCATCAATCAGCCATCAGTCACCACTGAAAGGGGGCAGGGGTGCACGCCTCATGAATAAACAGAACCCATCGCTGGGCTTAAGCGAATCGAGCTTCGGATCATAGATTGGAGACGACACATTTTCATGCTGTACGGAAACAGCATTAAAAACAAAGGGGGTCATTTATTATCCAGAAATACACCTAGATTAGGCGTATTTCTGGCGCAGATTCCGGTGAAGAGGTCACAAGGTCTAAAAAAAGTGGTCATGGCCTGGGTGGGGAAGGGGACGGGCTGGCTGGTCCGTCTCATTCATCATTTTCTATTCCTGTTTTTGGCGTAGAAAATTGTCTAAATGTAAGCAAGGAAGCCATCTTAGATTTAGAAGCAGCGCTGGATGTGCCAAAGTTATGTAGAAGCCGGCGCCAACGTTTTTGAGCTTGATTCGCTCAAGCCTATCAATCGCTATTCTTCTGGCGTATTGCACAGTATTTGTTGTGGCGGTTTGGCGAATAGCAGAGCAGACTTGTTATAATGTTATGCTGCATAGGATATAGGGCAGCGTAGTCGATGAAAGATCTGGTTTGATCACTATGGCACAATCTTCTTGGCTGTCATTAGTGGTTGTCACCAAGCATCAGTTAAATGGAGTCTGGAACAAGGAAATTCACAGATAAACCAGGCCTAGTGATACCTTTCTCTTAGTGATACATTGCTTTATTCTGGAGAAAAAGTACTTTTACGTATGCAAATGAGCAGTTATGTGCACTAAGGGCGGAGCCAAGTCCCTCCTTGCTCCTCCTACTTGCTCTCCCAGACCCTCCCTCTACTTCTTGCTGGACAGGATTAGGTTCCTGTAGAGTCATCTCACCTAGGCCTGTCAATCGAGAAGTAGAGGTTGGCAGAGGAAGAAAGGGTGCACAGAGAGGCTTGGGTCTACCCACGGACTGCATATTTGCATATGGATTAAAGTACTTTTTCTCCAGAATGAAGCAATGGATCACTGAACGGAAGGTATCATTACATTCAGCTGAGCTAGCCCTACAAGGGATCATGCCTTGTTTATCAGGAAATGTTCTAGGGACGTTATATTTGTATGGGCCCCACCATTGTTTAGAGGATTCCCGGATGACTAGATGTGTATGGAGACATTCTGACCATTCTAGAAGAAACAAATGTAATAGGGTTGTTTGAGATTAGATTTTTGGATGAACTTTGAGGATATATCCACATGGTCAAGTTTCCTGATGCAGTTTTGGAAGCCAAAACCAGGAGTGATTTAAGAAAAACTGCATCTGCCCTTGATACTTTCTCTCCTTTTTTGATCCACTTCAGATTTTGGCTTCCAAACCTACATCCAGAAACCTAACTGTGTAGCGTTAGCCTTACTGTCTATGGGCTGTATCTGTTATTGCAGTTCTGCTCCATCCAAGTGGACAACAAACACAACATTAGGCTACCTTCACACTGGCGTTAATATTTTCTGGGATTGAGATCCGTCATAGGGTCTCAATACTGAAAAAAAAAAAAAAATCAGTTTTGTCCCCATTCATTGTCAATGGGGACAAAACGTAACAGAACGGAATGCTCCAAAATGCATTTAGTTCTGTTCTCATACAAGAGAGAAAACCACAGCATACTGCTGTTTGCTTTCCGCTCTGGGATGCGGAGCAAGACGGATCCTTCATGACCCACAATGCAAGTCAAAGGGGACGGATCCGTTTTCTCTGACACAATAGAAAATGGATCTGTCCTCCATTGACTTTCAATTGAGTTCATGACGGATCCGTCTTGGGTATGTTAAAGACGAAGGCACGCCGAAACTCGCGTTGGGGTAACGTCATCCCGGTCTGGATACACTACCTTGTTTGGTGAGTCTCCTGTATACATGTCCATCACCTGTTTCTTGTCAGTACTCTGCTAGGCGTCATGGTTCCACCTGGATTCCATATGGTTCAGCTACATTTGCAGGTCTGACTGTTATTACTGTCTCTGGTAGTGACTCTCTTGTCCTACATAGGGATATTGAACGTATTTTTATAGGAGACTCTGCCACATATTATAGAGATTTATTATTGCTATTCATATGTCATTATTTTTGATGTAGTGTGGTGTTTTTTTCCTGCTGCTATTTCTTTGTAACATAACGTCTTGTATGTATGTAATCATGTTATAAAGTATATACATTTTTTGCATTTGTACCTTTTGGCTTCACTTCTTGTAGGTCGTTGTTTTAAAGATAATACAACTGGATCCGTTCATAATGGATGCAGATGGTTGTATTATCAGTAACAAAAGCGTTTTTGCTGAACCCTGCCGGATCCAGTAAAAACACTAGTGTGAAAGTAGCCTAATTTAGAAGGACATGTATATTTAGCTGGTGACCATAGGTTCACATTGTGTTTGTCTCTGATATATGCATCTTCCTTTGATTGACATTGAAGCTCAACATCATTTTTTTGTACAAAATTGCAGTTGACTTGACTTCAGGTCTAAAATTGAGATATACTGAAAACATCAGCCAAACATGTGCTATGATAAAAGAACCCAACATGTCCAGACTGTGAACCCAGTCTTAGGCCTCTTTCACATGGGCGTTGCGGGTGAAGTGCGGGAAAAGATGCGGGTGCGTTTGCAGAAAATTCACGGCATGTTTGGTACCCAGACCCGAACCCGGACTTCTTCACAGGGTTAGGTGTTGTGTAGATTTTATTATTTTTCCCTTATAACATGGTTATAAGTGAAAATAATAGCATTCTTAATACAGAATGCTTACTAAAATGTCATTTGAGGGGTTAAAAATAATAAAGAAATTTAACTCACCCCATCCACTTGGTCGTGTAGCGGATCTCCTCTTCTTTCTTCAGGACCTGGGTAAAAGACCTTTGATGACGTCACTGTGCTCATCACATGGTCCATCACCATGGTGATCGACCATGTGATGGATCATGTGATGGACCATGTGATGAGTGCAGTGACGTCATCAAAGGTCCTTTACCCAGGTCCTGAAGAAAGAAAAAAGAAGAGGATATCCGCTGCACGACCAAGTGGATGGGGTGAGTTAAATTTGTTTATTTTTTTAACCCCTCCATCCCTAATTTCCTTAGCATTCTGTATTAAGAATGCTATTATTTTCCCTTATAACATGAATAATAAAGATCAGGTCCCCATCCCGATCGTCACCTAGCAACCATGCGTGAAAATCACACCGCATCCGCACTTGCTTGCGGATGCTTGCAATTTTCACGCAGCCCCATTCAATTCTACAGGGCTTGTGTTGCGTTAAAAACGCACAATATAGAGCATGCTGCGATTTTCACGCAACGCACAAGTGATGCATGAAAATCACCGCTTATGTGCACAGCCCCATAAAAATTAATGGGTCCGGATTCAGTGCGGGTGCAATACGTTCACCTCACGCATTGCACCCGCGCGGAAAACTTGTCCTTGTGAAAGAGGCCTTAGTCTACTTTCAAACTTGCGTTTTGGCTTTCTGTTTGTGAGATCCGTTCAGGGCTCTCACAGGCGGTCCAAAACGGATCAGTTTTGCCCTAATGCATTCTGAATGGAAAAGGATCCGCTCAGAATGCATCAGTTTGCATCAGTTCAGTCTTCATTCCGCTTTGGAGACAGACACCAAAGTGTCCGTTTGATGAAACTGAACCAAACGGATCCGTCCTGACACACAATGTAAGTCAATGGGGACGGATCAGTTTTCACTGACACAATCGAAAACGGTTCCGTCTTGGCTATGTTAAAGATAATACAAACTGATCCGTTCTGAACGTTGTATGAAAGTAGCCTTAGGCCTCATGCACACGGCCATTCCGTTTTGTGCGGTCTGCAAAACATGGATCCGCAAAAAACAGAGCCATTTGCGGAACGGAACGGGCGGCCCATTGTAGACATGCCTATTCTTGTCCGCAAAACGGACAAGAATAGGACATGTTATATTTTTTTTGCGGGGCCTTGGAACGGAGCAACGGATGCGGACAGCACACGGAGTGCTGTGCGCATCTTTTGCGGCCTCATTGAAGTGAATGGGTCCGCACCCGAGCCGCAAAAACTGTGGCTCGAATACGGACCCCAACAACGGGCGTGTGCATGAGGCCTTACTTGTATGTATGGCCTGCTTCACCAAGTAAGAGACCAACAGAACTAGAAAATTCAACTTGTGTTAGACCAAGAAATTTGCAACAATGTACAACATTGTAAGAAGGAACAGGGACATATATTTCAAGATCTTTTTATTTTATGTTGGGGAATGCCTTCAGCCATGAGATCTTAGACTGAAGATACTGACTTCTTCCCATCTTACTTCAGTAGGTGCTAGAAAGTCTTGTAGTTGGTGTGAACAGATTTGAGGATTACTGCTCACTGAGCTTCTCTATCTTTCAGGAAGCCGCTTTATTTTTAGACCAGATGACCAGCACAAGTAAATATACATTTTGTCACACACTTTAAGAGATTGTAACTGAGAGATTAGCATTCGCTGTAACATACTTGCCCAAAACCAGCCGTGGTCATGTAATCCTGCCTCTAACACAGGAAGCTGCACGGTTGACAGATTTGGTGGCATAAAAATTAGAAGGACACTGCCAACAGAGAGAGGTATTTTTACTCAGTATTCATATAAAACTTTTTTGGGGGCTATTTTTGTTTTTCATTTTGGAAGATGACTTGGCGCAAAACAAGGTGTTTCGTGATCATACTGATCCCTTCATCAGGTAAGACAAACCATGATCATAGTGACCAGTACAATCCTGAAAAGGATTGTTTTGCACCAATAAAGTCATCCTCCGACCTCTCATTGGGTCTTCTCCTTGGAGAGCAGCCAGCAGATCTTGTTTCTTCTCCTAAGGGTACATTCACATTTGCGGCTGAGGATTCTGGCAGGCAATTCCGTCGCCGGCAATCCTGACACAAACGGATGGCATTTGTCAGACGCATCCGGATGGGGATCCGTCTGACAAATGCATTGAAATACTGGATCCATCTCTCCGGTGTCATCCACAAAAACGGATCCGGTATTTATTTATTTTTTGCACCTTTAAAGGTCTGCGCATGCGCAGACCGGAAAACTAGATCCGTTTTTCTGGAACACTTAATGCCGGATCTTGCATTAATACATTCAATGGAAATTAATGCCGGATCCGGCATTCCGGCAAGTGTTCAGGATTTTTGGCCGGAGAGAAAACTGCAGCATGCTGTGTTATTTTCTCCGTCCAAAAAACGTAAGAGGGACTGAACTGATGCATCCTGAAAGGAATGCGCTCTATTCAGAATGTATTAGGATAAAACTGATCAGTTTTTTCCCGGTATTGAGCTCCTGTGACGGAACTCAACACCGAAAAAGAAAAACGCTAGTGTGAAAGTGCCCTAATACAGCTATCTTCTGTGTATTCTGGGCCTGTACGGACACAGGAGGGACGGCGAGCAGCCTCTGAGGCTTCTTCCCTTACATGTCTTCTTAGCTGTTGTGTGCTCAGCACATTAATAGCCACGTCATGTGTCTCCGTCCGCTCTGCACAGTCGTCCTGCCCATATTGCTCTCCTCTTCTCTCTCCTCAAGTACCCTTGTTTTTTTTTTTCAGCAGTACAATACCACTGCAAAATACATACAAAGTACTGTCCTTCTGTAGCAGTCTGCACAAATGATAAGTAATCCCTGTCAGTTTTCTACTGCTGTGAAAGGAACACGTTATCGCAAGGTTATATTCATGATAATAGTAGGTGTAGAATTGTACTCTATTGTTCTCTTGATAGGCCCAGATAAAGATGCCAGCAGAAGAGCATTGCAGTAATAAGCTTAACCCTGGGTTCACACCTGAGCGTTTTACAGCGCGTTCAAACGCGCTGTAAAACGCTTAAGACATGAAAACCAATGCTTCCCTATGGGAAGGGTTCACACCTGGGCGTTTTACAGCGCGTACGAACGCGCTGTAAAACGCCCGACGCTCAAACAAGTACTTGAGCTTCTTTGGGGCGTTTTGACGCGCGTTTGTGGCCATAGGACACTGCAGTCAATGACACAAACGCGCGTCAAACGCGCGTTTACTATTACAAAAAACGCGCATAAAAACGCGCGACAAAAACACGCGTAAAACGCGCGTTTGAGGAACGCTTAGGTGTGAACCCAGGGTAATGTGTGATACTCCAATTTAAGTCTGCATTACACGGCCAGATTTTTGTTCGTAGTAATGCTCATTAGTGATCATCTGCCAGTCTAATACTGCCGCTGATTGCTCGTTCATCGAGCAATCGTGATCTTTCAGCATGCTAAAAGATCTCGATTTCCTGGCGGCAGATAGTGCTGTCTAATCACGATCTGCTGCCGGCAAATAACTAGACAGCATGGGGACGAGCTATGGCATGCTGTTGAAGAGATCGCTGCATGTAATAGCAGTGGTCTCCTCCACTAACGAGCAGGCAACTGCCGGGAAAGAACGTCTCCTTCCTGACGATCGGCCTGCAGAATCGGCTGGTTTACTACAGCCTTTTGTCACATACTCCCGCTACCCTGCCCCTCTCTGGCCACAGTGATGATTGTTCAGGCTACAGATACTGATGACCTATTCTGAAGATAGGTCATCAATATCAGATTGGTGGGTTCAACTCCTGGCACCACCGCTGATCAGCAGTTTCAAGGGGACATGGCGCTTATCCGAGCACTACATCCTCCTCAATGTTTTCCTGCATGCCGTCTACCTTGTAGTGGAGGTGTAGTGTTATTACACCTCCTCTCACAATCAAGTGAATGGGACAAGCAGCTATAAGTACCCCGCATCGCCGCTACAGGGGAGACAGCATGCAGGTGAACATTGAAAAGGAGGCAGTGATCGCATAAGCGTGATAAGAATGGCGGTCACATGTCGAGTATGGCGCTCCATTCAAAAGGTCCTCAGGAATTTTAACTGTAGGGTGCATGCTCAACCACCGCACAATTCATACAGGGGAAACAGGACCTCCGTTCTCATGATCAGTTGGACCACCAATCAGTGGCATACTTAGAGAAGTAAGGGCCCCATAGCAAGGATCAAACCAGGCCCCCCACACAGGACAGAAGGGTTTCTGCCTAAACCCCTTTCAATCACCCGGGGGCCATTTTTTCCACTGCCTCAGTTGCTAAAAGTTGTTCTTTTAGAGGGTAGAGTCCTGTCCAAGTTTTCACCCCCAGTAGAAGAGATGATCCCAACCAAGACTGGGCCCACTCTTACCCTGGGCCCCATAGCAGTCGCATGGTCTGCCGCCATGGTAGTTACACCCCTGCCACCAATCAAACATTTGTCCCCTGTCTTGTAGAAGGATGAGCTGTAATCCTGGAAGAACCTGTTCAAGTCATGTGATTTCTCAGACTGCTACTCATGACTGGTCAAACAAACTGGTCTACACTGCTCTGAACATTGTACCGTTCTTCTGGTTGGGAAAATGGAACTTGCGCAGGCAGGAAAGGTTTGCAGACTATCATTATTTTATTTTATTTTTTTTAATTGCGGAACTAGAAGAATTTCATAACAGAATGAGCTGTGTAATCTCGCTAAACGCTCCAAGCGTTCCTCACTTTAAAATAGAACTGCAGAGTACATTTCACAAACAACCACAATATATTTATATTCAGAAAAGGGAAGTCGCTTTTGATAGCCAGAGATGAGGGAACAAATGATTTCAAAGCTTTTCCTGAAAAACCAACTGTCATGAGATATTTTGGTAACAATAAAGATTTCACAGCATTTTTTATGTTTCGTGTGAAAACGTGCTGTTGCCTAATATCTCTGCAGATACAGTATATGTATGAAATGCTTGTGCATTGAAGAGCCTCAGTTGCTTTAGTTGCCTATACAATCGTATACAAAAAAAAGTATATACCACTTTTTAATGGGAGTTAGGCCGGGTTCACATCGGCATTATAGAATTCTGTTATAGGTTCCGTTATAACAGAGTTATAACGGAATATAACAAAATGCCCAGATTGAATGCAAAACGGAAGCCTTTAGGAGGTATTCTGTTTTGATCCATCACAATAGAAGTCTATGGGGGTACATATCGGTTCTGTTTCTTTCCGTTATACATGACGGAAAAAATAGTCCTGTCATATGTACCCCCCAAAATCCAAGAACAGAAGAGGTTGATTCCAGCTTTTAGCATATAAAAAGTTTTCTTTATTCGGCTTGTAATATTTAAAATCCAACAAAATGTCACATGGAGAGACACCCCCCAAAATGGAATACCTCTTAAAAGCTTCCATTTTGCATTCAATCTGGGCATTCCGTTATAAACAGAACCTGCAACAGAATGCCATAACGCTAGTGTGAACCCACTAAAGGGGTTTTCTGGGAGTTCAATAATGATGGCCTCCTTAGGGCATACCAAGCACAGGGCCATAGATTGTATAGTGGCCTATTCACTTGAATGGGGCTTAGGTGCAAATAGGTCATGTGCCACGTGACCAATGAATGTGATGTCACTGGCCTAGGAATCCACCGCGGCCTCTTGATACAGCTGATTGAGAAGGATGACCCCAACGATTCAGATATTGAGGATAGGCCATTGATGCCAAACTCCTGGAAAACCCATTTAATGGCAAACAATGCAGTTACATATGCCTGGGGGGGGGGGGGGGGAGTTAAAAATTGTCCATGTGTCACAATTTTGTCTGTGAATTAAAAATTTGTCTTTGTCTAGCCTAAGTTCACATCACCTATAAGTTGGTGTAGTCTCACTCCAAAAAGGCGCTAATATTTTAGTGCACAGAGCTGCATTTAGGCCACATTCTATTTCCCACAAAAACACTGCACTTCCCTATGAAGCCAAGCCCCGTTGTCAGACGAGGCGTATAATGCTTAGAAAATAGTATAAAACAGTAAATGTGATACAAAGCAAAAAAACTGGCGCTTTTTCAATGGTAAATCTGCTCCAGTATGGCTCTGTTTTCTGTTCATACGTTCCCAATAAAACCCTATTATGGCAAACAATGCCAAGCACGCAGAATGGCCCACAGCGCAAACAAATTCTCAGATGAAATCAACATTACATTGTTTGCATAAAGTAGATCAGAGCTAAAAAAAAACGAATCGTCTCAAGGAGATGTCAGCTCTCCCGACAGGCCTGCTTTAGTATACGCACATTCCCACATTCCGAAATGGAATCTGTCACCAGCTTTATGCTGCCCTATCTGATACTAGTGACAGAGACCCTGATTAAAGGGGTTGTCCGGGTTCAGAGCTGAACCCAGACATATCCCCATCTTCACCCCTCCAGCCCGCCTGATATGACCATCTGAGCATTTCATGCTCCGATGCTCTCCTTTGCCCTGTGCTGAATTGCGCATGACAAATGCATGTTTTGGAGATCCTGTGCCGTACCGGGCTCTCCATAGGGACTGCTAGGCGAAGGCTTCTGTCACTGGCCTGTAAAACGGTTAGGGCAGCGCTAAAGCCTGCCCATTAGAGTCGGTGACGTCACTGGGAACACTGCTGGGCGGGCAGAAGCCTCCGCCTAGCAGTGTGCCAAAGTAAACAAAAATGCCCTTGCCCTGCGCGATACAGCACAGGGCAAGGGACAGCATCGGAGCATGAAATGCATGTAATGCTCCGATGCTCATATCCCAGAAGGTGAATGGGGGAAGAAGGGCATATATCCGGGTTTAGCTCTGAACCCGGACAACCCCTTTAAAATCTGGGCTCCCTTACTCAAATTGATCAACTAAAATTAGTATTGAGCCGCTCCAGTGCAAGCTGAATGTAGGAGTCCACTGAATACACTGCACGCACTTGGGAGTCCTCATAATCATGAGCTCCTTGCTCTAACTTTCTACCTCCCTGCGGCAGAGTAACAGCTCTCTCCTTATACCAATCAGCAGCGGGTGGTGGTAAGAGCCAAGAGCCGATGAGTACGAGGACTCCCTAGCGCACGCTCTCTATTAAGCGGACTCCAGCACTTGGTTTGCTCTGGAGCTGCTCAATACTGATTTGAAATTCAGGAAAGTAACCCACTGTTACTGAGAGATTCCGTTGAAGTAACTTTTCTTGTGCTGTTCCTCTGTTCCTCCTCCTAGAAACATAAGATAACATTAACCACTGGGTGTTACCATTCCCCTATACCAGTGATGGCGAACCTATGGCACGGGTGCCAGAGTTGGCACTCAGAGTCATCTCTATGAGCACCCACACCCAGGAAAAAGTCTGTGGTGTACCAGTATGCCTTAGACTTTTCCTGCCATTTGTCAGCACAGAGTGCCCTATGACCAGCACAGGCAGCGCATTGAATGCAGGCAGGCTGTTATAGCTAAGGGTAGGTTCACATCAGCGTTATGGATTCCGTTATGGCTTTTCATTATAACATGGTTATAACGGAAAATAACGGAATCCATAAGACGGAATTCAAAACGGAAAACTTTAAGAGGCATTCCGTTTTGATCCGTCGACAGGACTTTGTTTTCCGTCTTGCATAACGGGAACCAGGCGGATCTGTTATGATTCCGATTAGACTTCTATTATGACGGAAAGCAGAACGGAATGCCTTTTAAAGGCTTACGTTTTGACTTCCATCATAATACAAGTCTTATAGGCAGCATAAAGGATCCGTCCTGATTTTTGACTTCCGTCTTATGGATTCCGTTATTTTCCGTTATAACCATAACGGAATCCATAACGCTGATGTGAACCCGGTACCCTAAATGATAAAGTACATGGAAGATATACTATACTGGTATTCAGGGTAAATTGCCGTGTTGGCACTTTGAGATAAATCAGTGGGTTTTGGGTTGCAGTTTGGGCACTCGAACTCTAAAAGGTTGACCATCACTGCCCTAGACAATGGGGTGCGTCTCTACACTGTCTTATCCCTGCCAGTATTAATAAGCAGTGTACCAAAATAACTCTTTCATGGAAACAGTCATGTCAGGAAAACTGAAACGTTATACGGCAATATGGCGACTGTATAGCTTCACAGTCCAACTTAAAATAACATTTATGAGGCTGTTTCGAAAGAACATGGTAAGGCATACGGCAAAGTCACGTAGTGTAGAAATACTGCGGACTTTACTGCTTGTGAACTAGTAGTGCTCTCCGGAGCGCTTGCCTGAATATAATCTCCAAGAAAATCTGGCTAAAGCAACTACTGTAGACCTCGATCTTTTAATAGTGCCATAAGAATATGTGCGAGCATCCTTGTCATATAGTCAAACTGACTAAGGGCTCATGTACACAAACGTATTTTCTTTCCGCGTCCGTTCCGTTTTTGTTTTTTTGCAAACCGTATGCAGAACAATTCATTTTAATGGGTCCGCAAAAAAAACGGAAGTAACTCCGTGTGCATTCTGTTTCCATATGTCCGTTCTGCAAAAAAACATGTCCTATTATTGTCCTATATTAGTCCAACAGCAGCTTTTCTGGGGAGAAGTTTTCCACCTATCTTTTCTGCTCACTATCCGCTTCTCCACCTGGCAACCTGGTAAGTGAAGGGGGCACCCGGTCCTTGAACTACCTTTTTTTCCACCTAGAATACTATTTCAAGATTATATAAAATCATAACGAGTACATTTTCCTTAATCTCCTACAGTTCCGTATCTGTTTGCTATTTGTCTATATGTCATGGAAATCTGTATGTGCCGCTTTGTCGCCTGCAGGGACCCCTGGCAGATCCCACGCTATTTGTTTTCTACATTACGCTCGCTAGGATATCATAGACCATGTGACCATTTTTTATACCATATATGAAGTGTCTAAGAACCATTGTTATTTCAAGTTGTATGATAGTGCGACCGATTAAAAGAACTACCTTTCTGCATTGAAATTGGAGTGCGCTTGTCATATTTACTTAAAGGGCTTCTGTCACTCCACTAAACTCATTTATTTTTTTTGGTCTCCCTACAATCCTTATGCTGCGATTTCTCAATATATATAGCTATTACTCTGTTTGGTTCAGTAGTTCTATCAAAAAACTGACTTTTATATTATGCAAATTACCTCTCTAGCAGCAGGTAGGGCGCAGCCGCATCCTCCATTCATAATGACGCCCCCTCCTCATGTCGATTGACAGGGCCAGCGGACGCGCTCGTCCTCTGACTGGCCCTGTCTGCGCTTTAAATCTCGCGCCGGTCTTCAGTTGGCGCAGGCGCACTCAGAGGATGGAGCGACCGAGCGAGCGTCCTCCTCTGAGTGCGCCTGCGCCAACTGAAGACCGGCGCGAGATTTAAAACGCAGACAGGGCCAGTCAGAGGACGAGCGCGTCCGCTGGCCCTGTCAATCAACATGAGGAGGGGGCGTCATTATGAATGGAGGATGCGGCTGCTAGCAGCAGGTAGCCGCCCTACCTGCTGCTAGAGAGGTAATTTGCATAATATAAAAGTCAGTTTTTTTATAGAACTACTGAACCAAACAGAGTAATAGCTATATATATTGAGAAATCGCAGCATAAGGATTGTAGGGAGACCAAAAAAAAAATATGAGTTTAGTGGAGTGACAGAAGCCCTTTAACACCTGCACCCTATCACACAGAAAACTAGAGTGCCGCGCCTTTCTAAAAATTACGGACAAGGATAGTTCTGTTCTGTTAGGGGCCAGCTGTCCAGTTCCGTGCAATATGATGGAATGCACATGGACGTCATCTGTATTTTTTGTGGAACCGTTTTTGCACACCGCAAAATACATACAGTCGTGTGCATGAGCCCAAAGGGTACCTGGACACAGTGCGGATTACACATATTTTTTCCGCATGGATTTCATGTGAATAAAGCATAGTGAATGAAAGAAAGTGAATGAAATTAGATAAATCTCATTTAGGCCTCTTTCACACTACCGTATGGCTATTTCAGTGTTTTGAGGTCCGTTTTTCAGGGATCTGTTGTTCTGTTTTTTTGTTTCGTTGTGTTTCCGTTCCGTTTTTCCGTTCTGTTTTTCCGTATGGCATATACAGTATACAGTAATTACATAGAAAAAATTGGGCTGGGCATTACATTTTGAATAGATGGTTCCGCAAAAAACTGAACCGATACGGAAGACATGTGCACTAAAGACATTTTGCAGACCCATTGACTTGAATGGAGCCACGGAACGTGATTTGTGGGCAATAATAGGACATGTTCTATCTTTCAACGGAACGGAAAAACGGAAGTACGGAAACGGAATGCATACGGAGAACATTCAGTTTTTTTGCGGAACCATTGAAATGAATGATTCCGTAAACAAAACGCAAAAAAGAGCTCGCAAAACGGAAAGAAAAAAAACGGTAGTGTGAAAGAGGCCTTACACCTTGTTTTTTTTCCCTAGGTGTGGAAATTAGATCTGCCTTGGGGATTTTCAAATCCTCAGCATGTAAATTGTTGTTGCATTTTTATTTATTTTTTGGATTTCACCCTTTTCAATGAAAGGTTGAGCTCTGCGGCAAAACCGCATCACATCCACATTAAAAACCATACAAAAAAAACATGCCAAAAACGTGATTATTAGTGCGGATTTATGTGAGTTTTTGTGCAGTTTGGTGTAGATTTCTTGCAGATTTCGTGCAGTCACCCTAAAAAGTCACTTTATCCAAAGGATTAAGAGAAAAGCTAAAGAACTAAATACTACAAAACTCGGTTAGCTTAGCCCAGAGGTGGGCAAACTTTTCGACTCGTGGGCCACAATGGGTTCATATATCGGACCCGGGGGCCGGACCAAGAGTAGATGGATGGAGCGTTTGTGCGAATTAAGATAAATTCTATTTAAATTTCGTAACATTAAAGGTTTCGTTTAATTCAAGGTAGAAAAGCATAAAAAGAGTTATTGTAGAAAACTTTTATGCAATGTATTTCTTCCATAGTGGCCTCCATAGTGCTTCCCCTCTTCTCCATAGTGCCCCCCCCCCCCATATTTTGGCAGTATATAGGGCCCCCATAGCGCTTCCCCTCTTCTCCATAGTGGCCCCCATAGTGCTTCCCCTCTTCTCCATAGTGGCCCCCATAGTGCTTCCCCTCTTCTCCATAGTGGCCCCCATAGTGCTTCCCCTCTTCTCCATAGTACCAATCCATATTGTGCCAGTATATAGGGCCCCCACCCCCCTTCTTGCCACAGTATACTATAAATAATAAAAACAATAAACACACACACTTACCTTATGCTGCTGCAGGGATGCGATGCAGGCCTCTTCCGGCCTGTGTCTCGCTCTGTACGACTCAGGTGGTGCGATGACGTCATCACGCCTCCTGCACCGGCCTCTGATAGACGCCTCTCCCCTGCTCCTCCTCACGATTCATCTGTATCAATGTCCTGAGGACGGTGATACAGATGAATATGGAGATGAGCGCTTCCACAATGGAATCTCTCATCTCCACTCCTGCTGCCTCCGGTCAGAAAGGCCCCCCCTTCGGCGCTGAGCCCTGCTGATGGTGCCCGCCTCTTCTGTCCTCCTCGCCCGGCTGTAGAAATGGCCCTGGGAGGAACCATGGAATCCGGACGCCGCAATCCTCAATCGCCGCCTGAACTCCACCCCGGCTCTGTCACTTCCCATCGCAGTCGCATTAGCAGCTCTGCAGGTCCGCCGGCCGTAGTTTGCCCATCACTGGCTTAGCCCCATGCAGCAAGCAGGAAGAGACTGAACTAGAGGAGGAACAGAGGATTCAACTGCTATAGGCCTCATGCACACGACCGTTGTTGTGTCCCGTGTCCGTTGTTCCGTTTTCCGTGATTTTCTGTGGACCCATTGACTTTTAATGGGACCGTGGAAAACTCGGCTAATGCACGGTTTTTCATCCACATCCGTGATCCGTGGTTTCAGTCCGTCAAAAAAATCGAACCTATTTTTTTCACAGAAAACGGTTCGTGGACCCATTCAAGTCAATGGGTCTGTGAAAAAACGCGGCGGCACACAAGATTGTCTTCCGCGTCCGCACGTCCGCCTCAGTTTTTTTCCTGTTATTTGCATGGCAAACTTGACTTAGACTTTTTTTTACTTTCCTTCATGTCTGGTGATCCTCCAAAAATAAAGGAAGACACACGGAAACAAAAACGGAAACGGATCACGGAACAACGGAACTCCATTTTGCGGAACGGAACACAACAACGGTCGTGTGCATGAGGCCATAAGCTGTATATACAGTCATGAGAAAAACTAGCGATATGCCACTAATGTCTCCGATAAACCAACCCCTTTAATTTCCACACACAGCTTCTGCATTGTTTTGTCTAGTTTTTGTTTAAAAAAAATAATGACACTTAAGACTTTCTAAGGGACATTTTTTTTTTTTTTTTTATGTCCCTATACATAAAACCATAGAATTCAAAGAGAGGGCACTTTGTTTTTTTCATGACTGTATATACACTGATCCGACTTAAGATTAAAACCATCTTCCTAAGGGGTCATTCAGACGGCCGTATGCTGTCTACAAAAATGCGGATCCGTTTTTTTTGCGTATCAGATGCTGACCTATTCACTTCTATGGGGCCCTTTTCTTCCATTCCATGGCTCCGCAAAACAAATGAAACATGTCCTATATTTGTCCTTAAAAATCAGGACGTGGCCCCATTAAAGTCTATGGGTTCGCAAAAATACAGAATGCATTCTTTTTTTTTTTTGGGGACACGCTGAACTTTCTGCAAAAAAAAGGATCTGCATTTTTCTGGGCCATCTAAATGAGGCCTAATATTGAGCAGTCAGGGGTACACCTAGCCTTTCTGCTGCCTGAAGTGAAAACTGAAATGTCGTCCCCCCCCCCCCCCCCCATGGCAAATTCTCAACTTAACCCCTTCCCTCCAGCCTTACTGTTAAAGGCATACTTGGAAAACATTACATACAGCGCTACAAAACATACTGGTTAATACAGTTGAGCATGCAAAGATGAAAGCACTCATTACCCATAGCCCTTCCACTGCCCCCACTTGCCCCTACCTGGTACTGCCTGAGGCAATCGCCTCACCTCGCCTCATTGGCGGTGCACCCCTGTGAGCAGCTCCCTCTTGTGTCAAACAGCTCTGACCAAAGTATGGACTCTATAAGACCTGCAAGTTGTGAGATGGGAGCTCCAAGGATCGGCCTTGCTTTTCCAGTGCATCCAACAGATGCTCGATCAGATTAAGATCTGGGGAATTTAATATGGCGGCCAAAAACGTTTCCTCAGGACTCATGTACACAACTGTTCTTGTTTTTCCGTCCGCAAATTGCTGATCTGCAAAACACAGATACTGACCCTGTGCATTTTGCGGAACAGAATAGTCTGCCCATAAAAGAACAGTCCTATCCTTGTTCGTAATGTGGACAATAATAGGACATGTTCTATTTTTTTGTGGAACGGCCATGTTGACATAAGGACAAAGAGTGCACACGGAATCATTTCCCTTTTTCTTTGTGGCCCCATTGAAGTGAATGGTTCCGCATATGGGCCAGAAAAAAAAAACGTAACGGACACGGACAAAAAAATGTGTTTGTGTGCATGAGCCCTCAACCAAAAAAAGCAGACTTCCTCCCAATTAATACTTTCATACTTTGGAGGTCAATTTTCTAAAATTTACACCAGTTAGTGTGTACAGGCTTGTGCCTCACCCTGTAGAGAGTACATATTATGAATGGTAATTTATTCTGTATTATTGTTTAGTTTTTTTACCTTCATAGTTCACTGTCAACTGTTGTGTGGAGGGGAGGCGGATGCAGTTGGAGCAATGATGTGAGACAGATGCAGTTGGACGAGCAGTGGGGGGTACAGTTGTAGCCATGGGGGGAGGCGGGTGCAGTTGGAGCAGTGGGGGGAGGCAGATGCAGTTGGAGTAGTGAGGGGAGCAGGGCCGTCTTTAATATTGATTGGACCCTGAGCAAAAATTTACTTGGGCCCCCTGGATCCCGCGTTCCCACACCTTAGCAGGCAATCACGCCCTCCACCACAATACAAAAAAAAAAATCCACACATCTGGTAGAGTACAGTGAATGACTGTAAATACTTCCAGTTCTGAAGACTCCAGCGGCTCAGGATCAGTGCTCTGGGCAGCTGGGCTCAGGCTGGAAGTGGGCACCGCTCTGCAGGAAGGAGACCAGGGCTCGGCTCACCCTAGTGTTACAGTGCACCCCAGCACACCACAGTATGCAGTATAGCACCCTATAGTATACAGAAACCCACAGTATGCAGTATAGCACCCCACACTATACAGTACCCCACAGTATATAGTAGAGCAGTATATCAGCCCACAGTATACAGCACCCCACAGTATACAACACCTCACAGTATACAGTAGAGCAGTATAGCACCTCACCGTATACAGCACCCCAAACTATACACGATACAGCACCCCACACTATACAGCCCCCCACACTATACAGTACAGCAGTATAGCACTCCACAATATACAGCACCCACAGTATACAGCGCCCCACAGTATACAGCCCCCCACAGAATACAGTACAGCAGTATAGCACTCCACAATATACAGCACCCACAGTATACAGTATAAAGCCCCCCACAGTATACAGTACAGCAGTATAGCACTCCACAATATACAGCACCCACAGTATACAGTATACAGCCCCACACAGTATACAGCCCCCCACACTATACAGTACAGCAGTATAGCACTCCACAATATACAGCACCCACAGTATACAGCGCCCCACAGTATACAGCCCCCCACAGAATACAGTACAGCAGTATAGCACTCCACAATATACAGCACCCACAGTATACAGTATAAAGCCCCCCACAGTATACAGTACAGCAGTATAGCACTCCACAATATACAGCACCCACAGTATACAGTATACAGCCCCACACAGTATACAGCCCACCACAGTATACAGCATGGCATGGCAGCACCCACTGTGTAGCTGAAAGCCTGACACCTGGGGCAGTGGCTAGCAGGGCTCGAGAGGCAGCTGCCTTGGGCCCCCCAGGAGCAACTGGGCCCGGGGCAGCTGTCCCTTTTCCCCCTTGTTAAAGACAGCCCTGGGGGGAGGCAGGTGCAGTTGGACTGTGGGGGGAGGCAGGTGCAGTTGGACTATTGGGGAGGCGGATGCAGTTGGACTGTGGGGGGAGGCGGGTGCAGTTGGACTGTGGGGGGAAGCGGGTGCAGTTGGAGCAGTGGGGGAGGCGGATGTAGTTGGACTGTGGGGGGAGGCAAGTGCAGTTGGAGCAGTGGGGGGAGGCAGATGCAGTTGGAGTAGTGGGGGGAGGCGGGTGTAGTTGGACTGTGGGAGGAGGCAGGTGCAGTTGGACTATTGGGGGAGGTGGATGCAGTTGGACTGTGGGGGGAGGCGGGTGCAGTTGGACTGTGGGGGAGGCGGGTGAAGTTGGACTGTGGGGGGAGGCAGGTGCAGTTGGACCGTGGGGGGAGGCGGGTGCAGTTGGACTGTGGGGGGAGGCGGGTGCAGTTGGAATGTGGGGGGAGGCAGGTGCTGTTGGACTGTGGGGGGAGGTGGGTGCAGTTGTAGCCATGGGAGAAGGCGGGTGCAGTTGGACTGTGGGGGGAGGCGGGTGCAGTTAGACTGTGGGGGAGGCGGGTGCAGTTGGACTGTGGGGGGAGGCGGGTGCAGTTGGACTGTGGGGGGAGGTGGGTGCAGTTGGACTGTGGGGGGAGGTGGGTGCAGTTGGACTGTGGGGGGAGGTGGGTGCAGTTGGACTGTGGGGGGAGGCGGGTGCAGTTGGACTGTGGGGGGAGGCGGGTGCAGTTGGACTGTGGGGGGAGGCGAGTGCAGATGGACTATGGGGGGAGGCGGGTGCAGTTGGACTGTGGGGGGAGGCGGGTGCAGTTGGACTATGGTGGGAGACGGGTGCAGTTGGACTGTGGGGGGAGACGGGTGCAGTTGGATTGTGGGGGGAGGTGGATGCAGTTGAAGTGAGTGGAGGAGCATAACACAAATATCTAAAGAGCAAGGACAGGAACACTCAGTAGAGCAGCGCCAGCTGTAACCAGAACAACTGAAATAATTAACATGGGAAAGATTAGACCGATTAATACATTTTGATTTCGTCCAGCCCTATTTGCAGTACAGATTCACCTTTGAAGTACCCAAGATAAACTTATTCTACAGAATACAGTATCAAAGAGACTGGTGAGAGTGATCAGCCAGCAGTTCAGCAGTAGGAATGTCCGACTCCGTCTGTTTCTTGGTCCATTAGCAGAATACTGGCTGCCATTTCAAGCTATTGTGCAGCAGACAGGCAGCCATAAAACAGGCAGTAAGATCATCCCTAAGGACTTCATGGCAATCTGATTAAGGATCAGTAAATGGTGTGGGAGTAGCAACCGCAATATGGATCAGTAAGCAGTCTAGAAATAGCAACCAAAGGAGAATACACAGTTCACGCTGAAGCAGACGGGGATAATGCAGGGCAGGTATACTTGGTCAGAATTAGGAAAAACATATTCTCACCCTGTTATGATATGACAGCATTTGTGTGGTGTAAGAAGTAATGTGTAATCTGCGCCCCGGGGATATATAATGTAACACCCTGTCTGGTTTCATATGGCCATCTTGAAGCATGCTGCCGACAGACATGAGCAGTAAAATCTGTTCTTTTTCCCTCTTAGACGTAGGAATTTGGAAGTTGTGACAAAGATGGGCAAGGCATCTGTTTCGGGAAAGGGATTTGTATCGGCTATTGCTTGCAGTAACATTACACAGAGGTCTATGCGGCCCACTCTTTCTCAGGGGGATTGTGCAAGAACTCTGATGTCAGCTTTGAGATATTACAAGCCTGACAATGTTACATGCAGACACCAGATCAGGACAAGCACTTATCGCAGGCAAAGGAAATTAAAAGAAAAAAATGCCCTCTTCTCTGGACTGACACTGAAGATAAAGGTTCCCCGCTGACCAGAAGACATGTACTTCACCGCTTTCACATAATTCTACGTATGAAATTGATTTACATAACATGTCTAGTAACTGTCTAAATATGAATTATCCTTTATTATTTTTGTTACAGCCTATATTATATTTCAGAGCTGAATTTACAATCCTAAAGGTTTCAGAGCTGAAATCTCCCTGCATATGTATGGCAAAATGTGCTTATAAAGCTACAGGTATTCTGGTAAAAACAAGACCTGACAGATATGTTAAAGAGGACCTGTCACCACTCCTGACAGGCCTGTTTTAATAGCTTCATGCATTCTCCATGTAATAACAATTCTGGAGCATCTATTCCTATGGGTCTATGTTGTGTCGTTCCTGTATTATTTCTACTACAAGTTATGAATGAATTGCTAGCAGTCTGCAGTAAGGGTACAGAGGGGAGGTAACAAGTTGGGGGGGTGTACCTGCACAGTCTGAAAATGGCAGCACTGATTGGATAGAGTCTGTGCAGGTACACCCCCCAACTGGTTACCTCCCCTCTGTACCCTTACTGCAGACTGCTAGCAATTCATTCATAACGTCTAGTAGAAATAATAGAGGAATGGCAGAACATAGAGCCATAAGAATAGATGGCCCAGAATTGTTATTACATTGGGAATGCATAGAGCTATTAAAACAGGCATGTCAGGAGTGGTGACAGGTCCTCTTTAAATAAAACAAAAAAAAAGTTACGGCTGATGTGGCTAAGAATGTGGCATGGTAAATATGAAAAAATCTTCTGGCTGTCTGAACAAGCACCCACATGCACAGTTGATCTCAGGAAGCTCTTCCCGCTGGGAAGCCTACATGTGCTGATGAAGACTTGCCGGCATAAGGCATCATGTACATGGCTGTTGTTGGCCGGTGCAAATAGCGGGTCCGCAATATAGGGGCCCTGGCCGTTTTTGCACCATATCACAGATGCGGACTCATTCACTTGAAGGTGCGGAACGGAGGCACAGAACCCCACTGAAGCACTACGGAGCGCTTCCGTGGGGTTTCTGCCCAGGTCTCCACACCACAAAAAGGTATTACAGACCTGATTCAAGTGCGGTCCGCAGCACGGGCAAGGCCGGCACACAGTCGCCATGTGTGTGAGGCCTAAGCGTGAGATTTCAGGGCCAGGTATCAGAAACAGTAATTTTGTCAGACAGAGAAAATGACAGATGCTCATTAAATGACCTCTGCTTCTCTGCTTAGGATTTGTTGATACATTGAATTTTTGGACAAAATCACAGGAAAATATATTCATGTTAGTTTTTTAAAAATGCAGCAAAAACCATGACAAAAAATAAATCATTGGTGACATTATTGTTGCATAGAAAACTGGGTGGATAAAAAGTAGAGGCACAAGCGTCCAAGTAAACTAGGAGTCCACCCTGACTACAGGCAGAATTGGAATGCAGCTCTGGATACAATACTGGATCAGTACAGGATGCAATGTATTGTATTTACAAATTTATACTTTTCGTTCTCTTATCTACATGTATCACGGCTTCAATATCCTGCTGAGTCCCTCGGTGATTGAGACATGATGAGAAACACATTCCTGCTGTCACTGCTCACTTGTCCTTGATTTCTAAGCTGCATTGTTCACATTTATTATTAACATTTCATTTTGACTTTAGAGAAAATTTACAATGAAAATAAATACATTACGTTTTATGGCTTGAAACGCTGGGTGACAACCCCTATGGACACTATCATGGAAACTTTTAGTGGTTGTCATCTGGTATGTGTTATCTGGGCTAAGTTGTCCACACAGCTTTAGATCTTAGACAGTCATGAGTGACCTGTTGGCTATGGTTGTAAGAGTCTGTAAGGGTTGTCACTGTAGATGAAGATGCATTATTTAGGATCTGTCAGCTTAAGGTGGTTATCTAACCCCTCTCAAATGCCTCCCCATAAGGCCGGGCCCCTCACACGGGTTGCACTTACCTGGCTCCCTCGCCGCTTCTGCCGCCTGCACGCCCGCTGTATATCCCCATCGCGCGGATGAAAACATCTGGGTCATGGGAAGGCAGCGAATAGCAGGCCGCGAAGGGGTCGACCCTCCCTAGCATCACACAGTGTTCTGTCCGCATTTCTTGCGGTTAGATTGAAATGAATGGGTCCTCAACCAATCCGCAAAAATTTGAATCAAAACGGTCATGTGAATGGGGCTTTAAAAGGATAAACTGTAGAGATTTGGCAGATAAATCTCTGGCTTGCTCTGTCACATGAGCTGGGCTTCTATTCATGGCACGATCCACTTGATGATGCCTGGAGGTGCACATCTGTTGTTTGCCAAGGATTTTTTTCCAAGCGTGCCAGGCAATTTTTATTTACCTTTGACTGCCATCTGTCACAAAAAGGCTCCTACCTAAGGCAGAAAATGGTGTAAACCAGCCTGTGGGGCATCATGAACCTTAATGTATGGCCTGCTTAGGACATAGATGAATAGACTTAGGAGCATTAGCCATGGACGTACTGTGGACAATGCCTATAAAATGACATACCGTACGTTAGAATTATCACTCTGAAGTATGTCAGGAAATTCAAAAAAAAACGCCTGATGGCTGTTCAGGTAGAAAGCATTTCTATGCTTTAGGACATGGGGCACCTAATCCCAGCTGAGGGGACCATGAACTATGTCGTTCCTGGTATCTCCACTTCCAAAGGTCAAAAATGTGTATCACAAAGAACCATTTAGTAACCTTTTAAATTTACTGTAGCATTTAGGCTCAGACTGGCCCACTGTGGAGCAGGTGAATCCCCCGATGGGCCCCTAGTACCCATCCCCTGCATACAGATAGTCAGCATACATGTTCTCAACCAGCCTATGTCCATAAAAACATTGGTTAGATTATTTCACAAAGTTCCCACTTTATTACTATAGACACATCGGGTGGCTGAGATGACTTCTAGGCACAGAGGCCGCCTCATCCAGTATCCTCTTTCCCCATGGACCTGTCTCCTTGAAGGGATCCCCATAATCCATCACCTTACAGCTCCTTGCTGCTGCCCGCTGTTGAGTGAGCTTGTCTTCCTGGCCCACATAGATAAGAGGGCTCTGCAGGCCGTCAGCAGGATACTGAAGGGGTCTCCAGGACAGAACAGTCTGAAGCACCAAAATTTGCAAATGGTGGTCTGGTAATATTATCACGTAACTGTACGGCTCGACCCCCAAAATGAATTTTTCCGGTGAGCCCTAGGTTGCTCAGTCCGACACTGTTTAGTGAGCACTCATATACCAATCTCTCAGATTTAGAAACGTCTTCCACAAAGAAAAGTGAAAAAAACTAAAACATGAGGCCCTTCTTGATGTATTACAGGCACTTCAATCTTTGGCAGTATCTCTTCTAATAAAACTTCCTACAGACCTGGATGACCTGGTCACACGTGCCATTCTATATACCTATTGTGAAGCTCCACCACATGAAGTTTGAGCTTGCAACAACTTTTACTCCAGTGTGTGTCCCACCCAATAAGTGAACTATCTTAGGTGTATGACATTTAGAGGTTTCCATATCAGACACATCTGGTGGATATAAGCCATATATGTCAATATTCGAAGATAACAAATACTTTAAGCCTTTGTGTGCTCACGCCCCATGATTCCCCCATGACCCTACATATTTTCTTCAGCTCACCAAGGACTACATCGTGTTTGACACATCAACATTGTTTCGTTCTGAGTGAATAAGTGAAGAAAACAGAAACGTGTGCGGGTAATATTAAAGCAATCTGTTTGTTTTATATCTTTGCCAAATATAAAAAGGCATGGATGACACATCCAAGGCAGGACATAGGCACAGGAGACACAGGGTGCAGCCTGCCACATCATTACGAATGGGGCTAAATATGGCCTCGCATTGTAGACAGCCATGAGTCAGCCGGGACTGGGCTGCCGTACAGTCACAGGTGGTGGATGACTTTTCAGGGAATGTTGACTGCACACATTTGAAGACGACAACTTGTCAAACCAACCAGATGTTCTAGAAGCTTAATGGGTGATAGATCTTTACACCCTCTTTGTAAGAGGTCAGTAGGCAATAATTATACTTGGAGAGGTCACCAAGTCATCTTACAAGAAGAAGAAATCTTACTTCGATGGATAAAGAATTTCTTGCAAAAAATGTTGAAAAAGGACACAGCAAAAAAATGCTGTGTTTTTACATGAGTCTGTGTTGCCGTATTTTACAATTATCTGCCTGAATAGACGTATAGGGGAAAATAATAAATAGTTTATTAAATCGAATAATTAAACGGGAAACTGAATATCACATCTGTGACTATCAGGCTTCCAGACTCAGGTAAAATGGTGTAAGAGTGGGATTAGATCCACACCACAACCTAAGAGTCCGGACTAAATCTCTATCCAGCTAGCACGTAGGTGCTAATATACGCTGGCACCCTCTGTATCTGCACCCTCCTCACTCTCTGCTGTGTGCACCCCCAAAGACATCACCACCACCACCAACATAGCCCCTCCACTCGAGTCAGAGGAATTATTTTCCCATCCATTCCCAGACCTTACTGATGCGCACAAATTCTTAGCATCGGATGAGGAAGAGGAGGTAGCAAAGTCCGCCACCCAACGGTCTGATGACAGTACCCAGATCAGCCCAAGGAGGGCTGTTGCTGCCTACTCAGAGATCTCTTATGTCAGTGGTGGTGAAGGTGATGATGATGACGTGTCAATGGACCTCACATGGGTGCCCACAAGAGAGGAAGAGGAGGAGAGTTCAGAAGGAGAGATGGAGCAGCAGATAGGGAGGAGAAGGAGGAGAAGCAGGCAGAACTGCCAGTGCACAGGAGGCAAAAAGCAGAATACAAATGTATCTGGACCGAGCCATCCACCATGCACGGTCACATCTTACACTCTCAGGACGCCGGCACATGGCTCTGCAGTGTGGGCTTTTTTTAACAAGTCAGCTGCTGACAATAGTGTTGCCATCTGCAGCCTGTGCTGTCAACGCATAAGTCGCAGTAAGCCCAACACTCACCTAGGGATGACCGCCTTAAGAAGACACCTGACCTCCCATCACCGAGCCCAGTGGGAGCAACGCCGTTACAACCCACAAAGCCACACTCCCGGTGCTCCACGTCCTGCCTCTTCTCCTTCTCCTCCCATTTGCCCTCCACTCCACCTTCCACCGTGCAGTCGCCACGTTCATCTGGCACAAGTCAGGCTTCCGTGGTCCAAATGTTCGAACGTAAAAAAAATTGGCCGCCGGATTATCCTCTTGCCCAACGGCTGACCGCTGGCTTGTCGGAACTGCTAGTCCGAGAACTACTGCCATATAAACCGGTGGACTCAGAGGCCTTTAGAAAATTTGTGGTAATTGGCACACCTCAGTGGAATATTTCTCCCAGAAGGGCATCCCTGAACTATATGGCCACGTTCAGCGGCAAGTTAATATATACAGACGTGGACAAAATTGTTGGTACCCTTTGGTCAATGAAAGAAAAAGTCACAATGGTCACAGAAATAACTTTAATCTGACAAAAGTAATAATAAATTAAAATTCTATAAATGTTAACCAATGAAAGTCAGACATTGTTTTTCAACCATGCTTCAACAGAATTATGTAAAAAAATAAACTCATGAAACAGGCATGGACAAAAATGATGGTACCCCTAGAAAACACAGAACATAATGTGACCAAAGGGACATGTTAATTCAAGGTGTGTCCACTAATTAGCATCACAGGTGTCTACAACCTTGTAATCAGCCATTGGGCCTATATATATGGCTCCAGGTAATCACTGTGTTGTTTGGTGATATGGTGTGTACCACACTCGACATGGACCAGAGGAAGCAAAGGAAAGAGCTGTCTCAAGAGATCAGAAAGAAAATTATAGACAAGCATGTTAAAGGTAAAGGCTATAAGACCATCTCCAAGCAACTAGATGTTCCTGTGAGTACAGTTGCACATATTATTCATAAGTTTAAGATCCATGGGACTGTAGCCAACCTCCCTGGACGTGGCCGCAGGAGGAAAATTGATGACAAATCTAAGAGACGGATAATCCGAATGGTAACAAAAGAGCCTAGAAAGACTTCTAAAGAGATTCAAGGTGAACTTCATGCTCAAGGAACATCAGTGTCAGATCGCACCATCCGTCGTTGTTTGAGCCAAAGTGGACTACATGGGAGACGACCAAGGAGGACACCATTGTTGAAAACGAATCATAAAAAAGCAAGACTGGAATATGCCAAACTACATGTTGACAAGCCACAAAGCTTCTGGGAGAATGTCCTGTGGACAGATGAGACAAAAATCGAAGTTTTTGCCAAGGCACATCAGCTGTATGTTCACAGACGAAAAAATGAAGCATATCAAGAAAAGAACACTGTCCCTACTGTGAAACATGGAGGAGGCTCTGTTATGTTCTGGGGCTGCTTTGCTGCGTCTGGCACAGGGTGTCTTGAATCTGTGCAGGGTACAATGAAATCTCAAGACTATCAAGGAATTCTAGAGAGAAATGTACTAGCCAGTGTCAGAAAGCTTGGTCTCAGTCGCAGGTCATGGGTCTTGCAACAGGACAATGACCCAAAACACACCGCTAAAAACACCCAAGAATGGCTAAGAGGAAAAAATTGGACTATTCTAAAGTGGCCTTCTATGAGCCCTGACCTCAATCCTATTGAGCATCTTTGGAAGGAGCTGAAACATGCAGTCTGGAAAAGGCACCCTTCAAACCGGACACAACTGGAGCAGTTTGCTCATGAGGAGTGGGCCAAAATACCTGCTGAGAGGTGCAGATGTCTCATTGACAGTTACAGGAAGCGTTTGATTGCAGTGATTGCCTCAAAAGGTTGCGCAACAAAATATTAAGTTAGGGGTACCATCATTTTTGTCCATGCCTGTTTCATGAGTTTATTTTTTTACATAATTCTGTTGAAGCATGGTTGAAAAACAATGTCTGACTTTCATTGGTTAACATTTATAGAATTTTAATTTATTATTACTTTTGTCAGATTAAAGTTATTTCTGTGACCATTGTGACTTTTTCTTTCATTGACCAAAGGGTACCAACAATTTTGTCCACGTCTGTATCTGGCACACAGTGTCGGTGCCAATATACATCTGACCACAGACACAAGGTCTATGCAAACACGGGTAGGGAAGGTACATAACTTTTACTGCCCACTGGGTGAACCTTCTGATGGCCGTCAAGCATGTAACCCATGGCACCCGTGTAGATTTGGTGTTACTGCCACGGATTGCATGCAGGCCTTCCTCTTCTTCTCCTACTCCATCCTCCGTCTCCTCCTCGGCTGACTCCTCCTTTTCCACTGCTACCGCTTCTTCCGCTGCGCCCCCCAAGCTCCCCAGAACCTATTTGACGTGCCAGGTGAGACGTTGCCACACTGCTTTCAGCTTTGCAGTCACAGGCCGATCAGTGGCTAACCCCGCTCAATTTGACAGTTGGTAAAGTGGTGTGCGACAACAGTGCCAATCTGTTGAGCGCGCTGAAATAGGGCAAAATGACACACGTGCCGTGCGTGGCACAAGTCCTGAACTTAGTCGTGCAGCGATTCGTTGCCAAATTCCCCGGGGTCCAGGACGTCTTCCGGCAGGCAAGGAAAATCTCTTGCCAATTTTAGAAGATCTTACACGGCCATGGCTCGCCTTGCTGACGTTCAGCTGCGACACCACTTGACCATCAGACGTCTGATTTGTGACTGCCCGACGCTCTGGAACTCCACCTTGTATATGCCTGATAGGCTGCTCCAGCAGTAACGTGCCATTAACTACTTACTACCTGTACGAACTCTGCGGCATGGTGACAGATTCCCTTTAAAGTCCATGGAGAAAAAGTTGTGTGTGGCTCGCGACATTTGACACAAAATCCCACTTGTCTTGGTTTTTTGCAACTGTCGCGTCGTTGTGTATCATACTGCGACACCATAAAAAAACTTTATATGAAAATCAAATATTATACAGTACATCACAATCTCTTTGTAATAAAGATAGAACCAGCCTTGTACCTCACAGAGATCTCCCCATTTATTGTTTCAGTTGCTCTGCTGGATTTATAATAATCTGGCAGCTCAAGGGACGTGTCCTTTCTGCTGCAGCTTTCTCCCTATGACAGCTCAGTAGGTAGCTGAAGGATGGAACTGAGCATGTGCGTCCACCTCAGCAAGGTGGACAGAGAAATAAGAAGAAAATGAAACAGCGGGTTGTGCTATACTGATACACTTTAATGAATAGTTCACCACCAAAATGCACTGTTTGTGCAGCGTTATATATTTCTCTATTATCTGACAGCAAATTTCTGTCTGCAGTTTAAAAAAAAAATTGTAGAAAAATTACACATTTTGTTAATGTGTGATTTTAACGCCTTTTTCGTTTTTTCTTCTACTGATGCTACAGTCATGTGAAAAAATTAGGACACCCTTTGAAAGCATGTGGTTTTTTGTAACATTTTTAATAAAAGGTTATTTCATCTCCGTTTCAACAATACAGAGAGATTAAAGTAATCCAACTAAACAAAGAAAACTGAAGAAAAGTCTTTTCAAGATCTTCTGTAAATGTCATTCTACAAAAATGCCTATTCTAACTGAGGAAAAAGATAGGACACCCTTGCCCCTAATAGCGAGTGTTACCTCCTTTGGCTCAAATAACTGCAGTGAGACGGTTCTTGTAGCCATCTACCAGTCTTCGACATCGGTCTGAGGAAATTTTACCCCACTCCTCAATGCAGAACTTTTTCAGCTGTGAGATGTTTGAGGGGTTTCTTGCACGTACAGCCCTTTTCAAGTCACCCCACAGCATCTCAATGGGATTCAAATCTGGACTTTGACTTGGCCATTCCAGGACTCTCCATTTCTTCTTTTTCAGCCAATCTTTGGTTGATTTACTAGTATGTTTTGGGTCATTGTCATGTTGCATGGTCCAGTTCCGCTTCAGCTTTAATTTTCTAACTGATGGTCTCACATGTTCTTCAAGCACCTTCTGATACACAGTAGAATTCATCGTGGATTCTATGATGGTGAGCTGACCAGGTCCTGCTGCAGCAAAGCAGCCCCAAACCATGACACTTCCACCTCCATGCTTCACAGTTGGTATGAGGTTCTTTTCTTGGAATGCTGTGTTTGGTTTACGCCAAACATGTCCTCTGCTGTTGTGTCCAAATAATTCAATTTTGGACTCATCTGTCCAAAGAACATTATTCCAGAAGTCCTGGTCTTTGTCAACTTTATCTCTGGCAAATGTCAGTCTGGCCTCGATGTTTCTCTTGGAAAGCAAAGGTTTCCTCCTTGCACACCTCCCATGCAAGTTAAACTTGTACAGTCTCTTTATGATTGTAGAGGCATGTACTTCTACATCAACAGTAGCCAGAGCCTGCTGTAGTTCTCGAGATGACACTTTAGGGTTTTTGGAGACCTCTTTTAGCATCTTGCGGTCTGCTCTTGGGGTGAACTTGCTGGGGCGACCAGTCCTGGGCATGTTGGCAGTTGTTTTGAAAGCCCTCCACTTGTAGACTATCTTCCGGACAGTGGAATGGCTGATTTCAAAATCTTTTGAGATCTTTTTAAATCCCTTCCCAGACTCATAGGCTGCTACAATCTTTTTTCTGAAGTCCTCTGACAGCTCTTTTGCTCTCACCATGGTGCTCACTCTCACTTCAACAGTCAGGAGCACACCAAACTAAATGTCTGAGGTTTAAATAGGGCAAGCCTCATTCAACATGCAGAGTAACGATCTACTAATTATGTGCACCTGGTGTGATATACCTGTGTGAGATCTGAGCCAATTTAAGAGGGAATACATGTGAGGGTGTCCTATCTTTTTCCTCAGTTAGAATAGGCATTTTTGTAGAATGACATTTACAGAAGATCTTGAAAAGACTTTTCTTCAGTTTTCTTTGTTTAGTTGGATTACTTTAATCTCTCTGTATTGTTGAAACGGAGATGAAATAACCTTTTATTAAAAATGTTACAAAAAACCACATGCTTTCAAAGGGTGTCCTAATTTTTTCACATGACTGTATATGTTTTTCTAGTACTCAGTGTATTGCTCCTAAACAAGCACTGCCTGCTGTCACCACTAGGGGACTCATCAGGAGCTGTGCAGATGGCGCCCAGAGGTTTTATAATTACCGTATGTAGGAGGAACCATGAACAGGGTTAAAGGGACCTGGCCTCATCAAGTATAGAGAGAAAAGGCTCCTTGGTGTCTTTCAATGCCCTGTTAGGAAACGAGTTGTCAATACGTTTAAAGTGGACCTGAAACATATCAACATATCAGGATGTGTTGGTTTTAGTAACTACTTCCAATCCCCATGTAGTAGCAATTCTGAAACATATGTCATTCCTGTATTATTCCTGCTAGAAGTTTACCAATACATTACCAGCAGTCTGCAGTAAAGGTAAAAGTAGATGGTGTGTCCAATCAGTGCTGCTGGTGTCAGACTGTGCAGGGTAACACCCATCTGTAACTGGTAGCACCCATCTGTACCTTTACTGCAAGCTGCTGGCAATTCATTCATAACTTCTAGTAAAATAATAAAGGAATGGCACAACATAGAGCAATGAGAATAGATGCCCCATAATTGTTATTACATGAGGAATGCAAGTCCTGAGATGTCCTCTTTAAAGGGGTATTCCGGTTATGTAAAGTTATCCCCTATCCACACCATGCAGGCATGGCCAACCTGCGGCTCTCCAGCTGTTGTAAAACTACAACTCCCAGCATGCCCTGTTGTAGGCTCATAGCTGTAGGCAGTCTGGGCATGCTGGGAGTTGTAGTTTTGCAACAGCTGGAGAGCCGCAGGTTGGCCATCCCTGCGATAGAGGATAACAAATTAGTGGCGGTCGTATCACTTGGACCCCCAATGATCTGGATCCTGTACCCAGTGGAGTCCCCCGAAACTAGCTCATCACCCTTTCAGGCAGTCTGCAGCTACTCCAATTATTTCTATGGGAGATCCGGTGACAGCCGAGTCCAGTGCTCCGCCATCTCTGGACATGTAGAATCCACATTCCCATATTGTAAAACTTACAGTAGGAATAGCAGAGGAAACCAGTTCACAAGAGTCTCTCTAGGTCATCCATCAAGATCAGCCGGGCCTTAGGAAATCCGACCCTGCGGCATATGACACAGTGGCACACAGCACTAGCGGAACAAACCCAACCTGTTACATAACAGCATGAATGACTGTTCTCCACAATGTGAATGGGGTTTCCAACTTCAGGCAACAAGTCTCGTCATTTAGAACCTGCAGTGACCGATATGTGACGATTTGCTAGAAGACAAGAGTCACTGGAGTCCTCATTACTATTACAGTGTAGTATTCCAATAATGAAAGCCTCAGGGGATTTAAAGGGGCTTTCCAGTTTTACTTGAATAGAGCTTAAAGCGGTTTTCCAGGAGTAGAATATTCATTGCAAAATTTGGGCACATTTTGCTGCATCTTATAGTGGAACTGTCGATTCGGCTTATTTTTAATAAATAGTGTAGGGACAGGGATGTAATGTACTTCATTAGTGAAAGATGCTTCTTTGTGCCAGAAAACAGAGTGTTAAAGGTCTTTGTAAGGCCTCATGCACACGGCCGTTCCATGCATTGGGGACAACATCCGTGGAGCGGGCCAGACCCATTCAACTTGAATGGGTCCGTGGTCTGTCCACACCGCCAAAAAATATGACATGTCATAATTATTTACGGTGCGGAACAACGGAAAGAAACACCACGGAAGCTTGTAGTGCTTCCGGTGTTCCGTGACTCCGTTCCACATCTCCGGAATTGGGGTCCCATTTAAGTGGGTCCGCATCTGTGGATTGCCGACCCGTCTTTTGTGGGCCACAATACAGCCACGGCCGCCCAACGGCCATGTGCATGAGGCCTAAAGCTCAGGGCGTTGTTAAGGATAGCCTGCCTTCAGTCTTCAGTTCTACAGAGCACCGAAGACGCCTGTGTGTAAGAAGTCAGATAGGCAGGGGGTGGGCAGTGATAGGGACCATGTATATAGTCAAGGAGGGGGCAGTGACAAGAGGCGGCTGGAAGCCTCTGCATGTTACACACAGACGTCTTCATCGCTCAGTAGAACTGAAGACTGAAGACAGAACGTCCATAGCAATGCTCAGTTACAGCTTTAGGCTACATGCACACGAACGATGTTTGTTTCCGTGTACATTCCGTTTTTTTTTTGCGGATAGGATGCGGACCCATTTATTTCAATGGGTCCGCAAAAAACGTGGACAGCACACCATGTGCTGTCCACATCAGTATGTCCGTTCCGTTGCCCCGCTAAAAAAATAGTGCATGTCCTATTTTTTTCTAGTTTGCGGACAAGGATAGGCATTATTATAATGAATCCACAAAAAAAACAGATCTGCAAAAAAAAACAGATGCCATACGGAACGTCATCTGTTTTTTGGGCGGACCGCAAAACACATCAGGTCGTGTGCATGTAGCCTTAACCTTTACACCCTGTTTTCTAGTAGAAAGAAACATCTTTTCCTAAGGCCTCATGCACACGACCGTATGTATTTTGTGGTCCGCAAAAAATACGGATGACCTCCGTGTGCATTCTGTATTTTGCAGAACGGAACAGCTGGCCCCTAATAGAACAGTCCTATCCTTGTCCGTAATGCAGACAATAATAGGACATGTTCTATTTTTTTTTGCTGAATACGGAAATGGAACGCACACGGAGTACCTTCTGTTTTGTTTGCAGACCGAAATGAATGGTTCCGTATACGGTCCGCAAAAAAAAAACGTTTGTGTGCAAGAGGCCTAATAAAGTATATTACAAAAATGTTCGATATCCCTGTCTGTCCTGACTCTGTATTAAAGATAAACTGAAAATGACAGTCACACTATAAGCCCCGCCCCTCCCAGCTAAGCCCCACCCTCTTTTTAAGCACGGTGTAGTGGGTTATTCTTTTTGGGTTTATCTTCCTCACAAATAGTGTTGAGCTCGAATATTCGAATAGCGAATATTACTCACGAATATCGTAACTTCGTAAATTCGCGAATATTACGAATATAGTGCTATATATTCATTATATTGAATATTCCTCATTTTTTAACATCTGAAAAGAATGATTCCTCCCTGCTTCGTGCTTGTGGGTCAGTAAGCCACTGGCCCACAAGCAACTTAAGCAGGAAGGAATCATGTTTTCATATGGAAAATAAAATGACCAATATTCTAAAAAGCAAATACATAGCAATATAGTGAATATATTCGTTATTTAGAATTTTGGCATTATTTTTTTCCTATCTGTACAGTTGTTCGCATACTCCTCCCCGACAAACGTCCCCGTCACCATGGGAACGCCTGTGGGTTAGAAAATACCATCGGATCTGAGTTTTCCCTGAGATCGTGAAAACTCAGATCCGATGGTATATTCTAACCCACAGGCGTTCCCATGGTGACAGGGATGCTTGTCCGGGAGCAGTATGCCAAAGTGGAATAACAGTACACATTGGGGAAAAAAAAGACAAATATTCTAAATAACGAATTTATTCGCTCTATTGCTATAACTTCGTCTTTTAGAATATTACGAATATTCTAAAAAACAAAGTTATAGCAATATAGCGAATATTCGTAAAATACACATATAGACTGTAATTTAGCTAATATACTGCTATAGTAATTTTTTTTTATAGTGTACATATTTTCCAAAACTGAAGTTCAGAAGAGGCAAAAAAATTAGACAAAAAAAATAAAAAAAATTTAGCACTATATTAGCTAAATGACAATCTATATGTGTATTTTACGAATATTCGTAATATTGCTCTAACTTCGTCTTTTAGAATATTCATAATATTCTAAAAGACAAATTTATAGCTATATATAGAATATTCGTAAAATACACATATTAGCCTAGCCATAGTCACAGGAACGTTGCCTTATACTGTCAAAAGAAAAATCGCAATACGCGAATAATTAAATCGTATATCATTCGCGATAAAAAGAATAATGACGAATATTCAATTTTGACGAATATAAGACGAATATTCAATCGAATATTCGCGAAATATCGCGAAATCGAATATGGCACCTCCCGCTCATCACTACTCACAAATAGATTAGGTCACAGTAGTATATGACATTTTGGAGCATGTCACGTCCACTACTAGGTGCAAGCGCCTTTGTAAATGTGCGATCCAATTCATCACCGTTTTCAAGATCTCTGTCTGCAGGAAATGAATACAAATCTAACAGCCGCTTTCATCACAGACTGTATGTCAGTCTTCTGTCTATGAAAGCCACAATTGTTTGCTCATGTGTCCTTTTGCAAAGATTGACATTTTTTGTTAAATTTTGTTTTATGGCACTCACTTTTGGAAAAAGTTGGGCAGAGCTTGGCAGGAGGGCGTTGCCTCCCGCAGCCCAATAGATGTGGACTTACTTTTCTCATGCATGGACTGCATTAGGAGAATTGTACTTCAGCATGCCTGTTATTAAGACTAGAGTCAGTCTTAAAGGGGTTGTCTGGCGTGATTGCATCTTTTATACATGGTACCTAATAGGTTAAAAAGAATGCACAAGTCGCCTCATTGATCCACTGCTGACGTTCCAAGGCTTACCGGGCCCATGCAGGGAATGGCTGCAGCGCTTACCCATCTTAGCCAGTGATTGGCTGAGCAGGCATGGCCATGCATTTCCTTCATGTTGAGGCAGAACCAGCAGGGACCCAGTAAACGTGGGAACTGCAGCGGCAGGAGCTCAGTGAGGTGAGTAATACTTTATTCTTCTATAACCCATTCTGCACTATATACAAAAAATGTATTCCCTTTAATAAATTCCCAACTGTTTACATTGAGAGGCTAAATACCGGACCGTGAAATGTGCTGCTCATATCACCAGGGGGGTAGGACAGAACAGGATAGCATCAGGAACTGATTGCAAGCAGTGGTTTTGAAACACAATAATTAACGTACAGGCTTTATAAGAGCTCGTTCACATGCGACTGGAAGGCAGGCGCAGTTTTCTCTAATTTGGGCCTATTAAACAACCTCCAATCAGATCTTCTGAGAACAGGATGTGATTGGCTGCTGCAGACGGGGGCGTGTCCTGGGAACCAGGCAGCTCGAGCTGCAGGTGCTTTTTTTATGGGAAGAACTTTTATCATCTCGGAGATAAAGAGAAACCAAAGGTTGTGTTCCTCATGCTGGGAGGAAGAAAGGAGGGATTCAGCTATAGCCAGTGTTATCCAGTGCATTCCAGAACTGTAAGGGTTACAGAGCATCATAAATCCATATAATGCTATGTGACCCCCGGCAGCGATGGGAGGTCAGGCCGGGAGCGGGAGGAACGCTCGTCTGCAAGGGGCCTAAACCTTTAACCCCTTCCAGGCTGCACGCAGAACCTGTTAAACCCTTCTGTGCTGCACCCCAAACTGCTTACTCAGCCTGCACCCATCAACCTTTAACCCCTTCCACGCTGCACCCAGAACCTGCAAACCCCTTCCAGGCTGCACCTATAAACCTTTATGCCTTTGTGTTGCCGACATCCTAACCCGTAGCGCCTTCTCGGCTGCAGCCAGGACAGGTTAACCCATTCTAGGCTAAAACCGAGCTGGTTAACCCCTTCCATGCTACTTACATTTTAACCTCTTTAGTGCTGCACCCAGAACCCATTAGCTCTTACCATGCTGCACCGAGTACACCCCTTTCACTCTTCATTGTGAAAAGGTTAACCCTTTCCACATTGCAGCCGAATACCCCAATCCTCGCAACCTAAGCTCTAAACCAATTAACCCCTTCCACTCTGCTCATTCTGTTAATCTGGCCAACTAGACCCCGCGTTTAGTCCCATCTCCGTGGAAACTCTGAGAGGACACCCCCTTCAAGATCCTCTCCCTGGGGCCAGTCTGCAGTGCGGACCGACCACATAAAAGTCCATTGGCGCTCAATTGAAGCACCTTCAAGCAGTGGCGTAGCGTGGGTTGCCAGCACCCGGGGCAAGCCAAAAATTGTGCCCCCCCCCGTGCCTACCCCAGGCACGCCACTTTTAACAGATACTGTAGTAGATCACTAGCAGTCCTATGTAACACCTCAGATAACACAGAGATAACTCTCTGAGTACAGATAATGTAGTAGATGGGTGTGAGGCCCCAGAATTCAGAACACAGTGTGACCTGAAGTCTGGGGCCAGAATGCGGCAGGGTGGGCCAAATTCTCAATCTTCTCCCCGAACCCTACCATGAAACAGATATGTGGATGGACATTATTATTACAGTACAATACCGCACCATACCTGTTACATCCAGTGACGTCTCCTGTGATGTAGACTCTCCTCAACGTCTTCATTCAGAGATAAGACCACCATGATAACTTCTTTCAGCCGCTTCTCGTCTCTGCAGAGTTTCACCGAAAAAAAATTAGGTTCCTCACTTTACTATCATGCTCTCCTTCCTGGTGTCTCAACACTGTCATCCTGCTGCCCCCCAATACTGAGCTAGAGCCAGACAGATAGCTTTCATTCCCCATAATATTATTCCCCCTGTATATTATAATGGCCCCCTCTTTATTATTAATTATTTAATAACAAAGAGGGGGCCATTATATTAGCAAAGAGGGGGCCAGTACATGAATAATAAAGAGGGGGTCATTATATTAATAATAAAGAGGGGGTCATTACATTAATAATAAAGAGGGGGCCATTACATTAATAATAAAGAGGGGGCCATTATATTAATAACAAAGAGGGGGCCATTACATTAATAATAAAGAGGGGCCATTATATTAATAACAAAGAGGGGGCCATTACATTAATAATAAAGAGGGGCCATTACATTAATAATAAAGAGGGGGCCATTACATTAACAATAAAGAGGGGGTAATTATATTAACAATAAAGAGGGGGTCATTACATTAATAATAAAGAGGGGGTCGTTACATTAATAATAAAGAGGGGGTCATTACATTAATAATGAAGAGGGGGTCATTACATTAATAATAATAATGTACTGGCCCCCTCTTTATTATTAATATAATGGCCCCCTCTTTGTTATTAATGTACTGGCCCCCTCTTTGCTAATATAATCGCCCCCTCTTATTACTGTGCCAATGCCATTGAATAGGATAGCCTTTCTGCTCCAGTCCTGTCCTCTCCCACCCCCCATACTGCCCCCAGAGCCTCTGCAATTAGGTAAGGTAACATAAAAAAAAAATACTTACCTATCTCCATCCCCGCTTGTTCCCGCCGCAGGCAGTCATGAATGCCTCACTGTGCCTTCCTGAGCCGCGTCATCGCGTCATCTCGCGAGACCCGACGCAGGAGGTCACAGTGAGGTTATCGTGACCGAGTCCTGCATCGCTCTACTGCCTTATAGGCTTCAGGCCACTAGGCCTGAAGCCTATGGGGCATAACGGAGGGGACGGGAGCCATAGGCTCCCGTAGCCCTCATTGAAATTTCGGATGCCTGGCGCCCCCTGCAATTTGGCGCCCGGGGCAACGGCCCCTCCGGCCCCCCCCACGCTACGCCCCTGCCTTCAAGGGCTCATGCACACGAACGTATTTTCTCTCCGTGTCCGTTCCGTTTTTCTTTTGAGGACTGTATACAGAACCATTCATTTCAATGGGTCCGCAAAAAAAAATCAGAAGCTGTTCTGTGTGCATTCCGTTTCCGTATGTCCGTCCTGCAAAAAAATAGAACTTATCCTATTATTGTCCGCATTACAGACAAGGATAGGACTGTTCTATTAGGGGCCAGCTGTTCCGTTCCGCAAAATACAGAATGCACACGGACGTCATCCGTATTTTTTGCAGATCCGTTTTTTGCGGACCACAAAATACACACGGTCGTGTGAATGAGGCCTATGCCTCATTCACACGTCCATGCTCATATTTCTAAGCAGGCGGTCAGTGATCCATCCGTGAAGGATCCGTGTTGGGTCCGTGTGTCCGTTTTTTGCTGTCCGTGTTGCATCCATGTTTCACAGCTGAAATTTTTTTTTCAAAGAATCTCTTCTTAATGATCCGTGAAACACGGATGCAATGGTGATGGATCTGTGAACACGGACAAAATAGAGCACACATCCGTGCTAAAAAAAAAACGGACTGTCGTAAAACACGAACGTGTGAATCCCGTGTTGTGGACCGCAAATTGTGGTTTGCAATGCACGGGCACCTTCCGCGGGGCAGGCGCATGGGGATCGCAGACCCATTAACTTGAATGGGTCCGCGATCCCTCCATTCCGCAAAAAGATAGAGCATGTTCTATCTTTTTGCGGTGCGGAAGCATGGAACCGAACCCCAGAAAGCACTCCGTAGTGCTTCTGTAGTCTTCCTTGCAGCATCTCCGGATTTGTGGAGCCATTGAAATGAATGGGTCCGCATCCGTGATGCGGAAGGACAACGGAACGGTGCCCGTGTATTGCGAATCCGCGATATGGGAACAGGACACCAACGGTGGTGTGAACGAGCCCTAAAACGGATAGGGACGTGTGCTGTCGGTGGAGAACATGTACAGCAAATGCAGGTGGAACAGAATGGGGCCACACGGGGCCAGATGCAAAAGGGAACGGGGGACAAACCACGGGGATCATTCATCCCCCATCCAGTTTGCACATTGCTGGCAGCACAGGATCCACTCCGTCCATGGATAACCCTTTCAGTGCTGCACTGGCACTCACTTAACCCTTCTACACTGCTTGTCAGCGGATCTTCCAGTGAGCTGCAGATCAGTTAACCCCCTCCATGCTGTCACGGGGTGGGCTGCGCTGAGTCTGCTGTGAGTCGTAGTCCAGGCCCTCTTCTGTGGGGCTGGCGGATGACACGGGCGCTATTTTTGGCCGGGCTCCTCCTCCTGCCGATCTATTTCTGTCAGTCTGAGCTCGGGGCAGCGGAGGAGCCATGCTGTGTGCACAGCCAGAGCAGCCTGCCCGCACCGCCAGTCACAGCCGGGCCAGGTGAAGGCACGCCGCCGCCCCACACTCGCCCCCATGCCTGGACTACATCAAATGTTAAACACCATTTACGAGGCTGATTCCGCTTCTTCCACAGATGGCATCAGAAGGGGCGAACCGGGCGTGAGGTTCGTGCTGAAGAGTGGTGCCAGCGGAGCAGGTAAGTGGCCGCGCCTATTGTTATCGGGTTCTTCTGCACGGGGACCACAAGTCTCAGCATGCCCTGCCGTTAACTGCAAGATTTAGGTGCCCACACGAGTTACTTCTGGTTCTAGGTCTCTATGGTCGGCATTGTAATGCGCAAACGTAGTTACTTCTGGTTCTGGATCACTATGATGAGTTACTTCTGGTTCTAGATCACCATGATGAGTTACTTCTGGTTCTGGATCACTATGATGAGTTACTTCTGGTTCTGGATCACTATGATGAGTTACTTCTGGTTCTGGATCACTATGATGTGCCCACATGAGTTACTTCTGGTTCTGGATCACTATGATGTGCCCACATGAGTTACTTCTGGTTCTGGATCACTATGATGTGCCCACATGAGTTACTTCTGGTTCTGGATCACTATGATGTGCCCACATGAGTTACTTCTTGTTCTGGATCACTATGATGTGCCCACATGATTTACTTCTGGTTCTGGATCACTATGATGTGCCCACATGATTTACTTCTGGTTCTGGATCACTATGATGTGCCCACACGAGTTACTTCTGGTTCTGGATCACTATGATGTGCCCACATGAGTTACTTCTGGTTCTAGATCACTATGATGTGCCCACATGAGTTACTTCTGGTTCTGGATCAATATAATCAGCAGCCTGACTGCATAGTTACTTCTGGTTCTAGGTCCTGGTGCCCCCCATAGGTGCAGGCTCCATGCCCCCTCCAGATCTTGTGCTGGTAAACTTTGAACCCTGGCTTTGTTTGGGGAGCCCTGATGTCCACACCCTGATACACACCTACTGCCATGTATATCCCATAGAAATGCTGTCATATCAGGTGTGACCATGATGCAGGGAACCAGAGGCTGCCACTTTCTGCCATTCTCAGCCCTTGCACAATGGCACAGGAGTGGCCTGTGACCCACAGCTTGCCTCAGGGTAACTGAAACAGGAGCAGGATGGAGCCATGACCTTTGTAAATCTGGTTCTTCCTGTCCCACAGAGGCTGCTGGCCAGCAGATGTCCCACACCAAGTCCTGGAAATACTGGCCAAGGTCGGAGCTTGTACCCTTGAAGTGACAGATCACCTTGACCTGCCCAAAGCCGCCCCCTCAGGGGCATTGTTATGGGGACACCGCCTCCTAAACTAGCTAGTCATTGGTATGGAGTGAAGCTGGATAGAAATATATTCCGTGTAATGTATGTGCATTGTGACCTTTACACAAATAACCACAGGATTAGATACATTACTGGTACTTTATATCAGGGATCAGCAACCTCCGGCACTCCAGCTGTTGTGAAACTACGACTCCCAGCATGCTCCATTCATTTCTATGAGAGTTGTGAGAACAGTCAAGGAGGTGTGCATGCTGGGAGTAATAGTTTGACCACAGCTGGAGTGCCCAAGGTTGCTGATCCCTGCTTTATAGGATTAGATACATTACTAATACTTTATATGATTAGATACAGTACTGATACTTTATAGGATTAGATACATTACTGATACTTTATATGATTAGATACTTTATAGGATTAGATACATTACTGATACTTTATAGGATTAGATACATTACTAATATTTATATGATTAGATACATTACTGATACTTTAAAGGATTAGATACATTACTGATACTTTATAGGATTAGATACATTACTGATATTTATATGATTAGATACATTACTGATACTTTAAAGGATTAGATACAGTACTGATACTTTATATGATTAGATACATTACTGATATTTATATGATTAGATACAGTACTGATACTTTATAGGATTAGATACATTACTGATATTTATATGATTAGATACATTACTGATACTTTAAAGGATTAGATACATTACTGATACTTTATAGGATTAGATACATTACTGATATTTATATGATTAGATACATTACTGATACTTTAAAGGATTAGATACAGTACTGATACTTTATATGATTAGATACATTACTGATATTTATATGATTAGATACAGTACTGATACTTTATAGGATTAGATACATTACTGATATTTATATGATTAGATACATTACTGATACTTTAAAGGATTAGATACAGTACTGATACTTTATATGATTAGATACATTACTGATATTTATATGATTAGATACAGTACTGATACTTTATAGGATTAGATACATTACTGATATTTATATGATTAGATACATTACTGATACTTTATAGGATTAGATACATTACTGATACTTTAAAGGATTAGATACATTATTGATATTTATAGGATTAGATAAATTACTGATATTTATAGGATTAGATACATTACTGATACTCTATAGGATTAGATACATTATTAATATTTATAGGATTAGATACATTACTGATACTTTATAGGATTAGATACATTATTAATATTTATAGGATTAAATACATTACTGATATTTATATGATTAGATACATTATTGATACTTTATAGTATTATATACATTACTGATACTTTATATGATTAGATACATTACTGATACTTTATAGGATTAGATACATTATTGATATTTATATGATTAGATACATTACTGATACTTTATAGGATTAGATACAGTACTGATACTTTATATGATTAGATACAGTACTGATACTTTATAGGATTAGATACATTACTGATACTTTATATGATTAGATACTTTATAGGATTAGATACATTACTGATACTTTATAGGATTAGATACATTACTGATATTTATATGATTAGATACATTACTGATACTTTAAAGGATTAGATACATTACTGATACTTTATAGGATTAGATACATTACTGATATTTATATGATTAGATACATTACTGATACTTTATAGGATTAGATACATTATTGATATTTATATGATTAGATACATTACTGATACTTTATATGATTAGATACATTACTGATACTTTATATGATTAGATACATTATTGATATTTATATGATTAGATACATTACTGATACTTTATAGGATTAAATACATTACTGATACTTTATAGGATTAGATACATTATTGATATTTATATGATTAGATACATTACTGATACTTTATAGGATTAAATACATTACTGATACTTTATAGGATTAGATACAGTACTGATACTTTATAGGATTAGATACATTACTGATACTTTATATGATTAGATACTTTATAGGATTAGATACATTACTGATACTTTATAGGATTAGATACATTACTGATATTTATATGATTAGATACATTACTGATACTTTAAAGGATTAGATACATTACTGATACTTTATAGGATTAGATACATTACTGATATTTATATGATTAGATACATTACTGATACTTTATAGGATTAGATACATTATTGATATTTATATGATTAGATACATTACTGATACTTTATATGATTAGATACATTACTGATACTTTATATGATTAGATACATTATTGATATTTATATGATTAGATACATTACTGATACTTTATAGGATTAAATACATTACTGATACTTTATAGGATTAGATACATTATTGATATTTATATGATTAGATACATTACTGATACTTTATAGGATTAAATACATTACTGATACTTTATAGGATTAGATACATTACTGATACTTTATATGAGATACATTACTGATACTTTATATGATTAGATATATTATTGATATTTATATGATTAGATACAGTACTGATACTTTATAGGATTAGATACATTACTGATATTTATATGATTAGATACATTACTGATACTTTATAGGATTAGATACATTACTGATACTTTATAGGATTAGATACATTACTGATACTTTATAGGATTAGATACATTACTGATACTTTAAACAATTAGGAAATTATTTCTCACTGAAGGAAATACAGTAAAGTGTTGAATACCGGAGGTCTGTGGGCAGTGCAGGCGGTACACAGTAAGGTGGGCGCCCGGAAGTTGTCCCAATCTGGGGGGGTATGTGTGAGGGGCTGTGGGATACTGTATCGCTCCATGCTTCTTTGAGCAAAACTATGGAGGATCAACCATACAAGCCAAGCTGACTTTGATTTTCCCCTCCAGCTGGCAGGGTCTGTGCCGCCTGCTAACAGTAAAGTTTTAATGGATTAAGAAAAAAATAGGATTTTTCAGTAAAAATAAAATGTCTTTTGCTGGTCACAGATGATTCTTTCTGTATCCTGTCGACAAGACTCTCCTAGGGAGGCTGTACCTGTGCTGCCCTGTTTCCAGAGATAAGCGGACCAGAGGTGTGAGGCAGCTGATTATCTCCCTTCTTTTTAAATAGTTGCGACTCCTTAGATACCGTGAATTATGAACTGGTGTTTTTATACAAGTAAAAAACCCACCAGAAAATACTCATGTTTTCAGAGCAACTGCTGTTTTTGTGGCTTTTATTATTTTCCTCATGTTCCTTGTTCTGGCTTTTTTCCCATAGTGACAGAGATCTAAAAACCGCTGCAAACAAACACCAAGAGCCCCAGCATGCTGCATATTCAGGGGGGGGGACAGACAAAAAAAAAACACCAGTAGAAAAGAATAAAAAAGCTTTATATTTCCCATTTCCCTGGTGCAAAAAACTCCACAAAAACTTCAATAGAGTGTCACCAGAAGCCTGGGTGTGAACGCACCCTGAGAATTGCGCATGGTTTGTATGTGAGCATTTTTGTGCAGAAAAACCGCAGCGTACTACAGTACCAGCAAAGTGGATGCAGTTTGACAAACCTCATGTACACCTTGTGTATATTTTTAATGCGGAAAATGACCTGCCGTGCGGAAATTTGTGTTTGAGAACCAGCACCCATGTGCGGGTGCCCTAGCAGTGATGGTCAGCCTGGTACTAGCTGCCAGAAATACAAGCAGGCAACAGTAAGAAACACAGGCAATGCCATTCATACTGAATGCCGTCAATGCCTTGCCCCAGTAGCGCCTCCATGAGGCCCAGAACAGCGCCTTTGTGATTGGGCCAGTTGTAGCAATATCTGTACTGTTATTAGAATGATGGCCGCTGTAATCTGCTCATTGTTTGTGTATGGCCTCTGCACACGTTGTGGAAAACGTGCCACAGCGGAGTACGGTGTCAGCAAAGTGTATGCGATTTCCAAATCTGCAGCAATTATGTTTGTGGTTTTTGCTGCGGATTTTATCCTTTTCCAACGAACGGTGAGATCTGCGTCAAAACCGCATCAAATCCGCAATTGGAAATGGAGGATTTTGGTGCGGATATGTTGAAGCTGGAAGTTCACGTGGATCTTCTGTGCGATCCGCTGCGGCGTCATACACCCCGATAGATAACCGATATTCAGTGCGGACCCCTTCTTTTTGGACAAGGCCTGGGTTCAGTGCTATCACTTGTACAAAGTCAGTTTCGCTGCTGCTGCTGCTGTGGGCTTGGATTCTCAGGAAGCCTCCCATGTGAGAAGAAGCAGATGTCTGGGGCGGGCATTTCTGAGCCCCCTGCTTCTAGAAAATTAGGATCTTCTTACATTACGTTACTTTCTAATGTAAGCAGAATGTTTGGCGTCAGGGTGATGAAGAAAAGACGGATCGGCGCTGAAAAAACCCCCTGCATGTATAAAATAGAGTTCAGTTCTGTGATAAGGATGGCAGGAGGGTAACGCTAAAAACCTCCAGGATCGTATGAAAAGCAGCAGATGCTTGGAATGCAATGCAAAAATGTAAACATGCGAGGGGTACGTAGAGCGTATTGTGAGGAGAAGGCACAAGGAAACGCGCAGACTGCCCGGGCCTGTTACTCATCACATGCAGCATTCTAAGTCTTATAAATAGAGGCACGCTCAGTATTACTAGGTCACTCATTACTTTGCTGCAGGGGGTGGGGGTTGTGCGGCTGCTTTCTCTCTGATTACATACAGGAAAACATATATGTGACATAGGGGCAGATCCCGTGGCTGCTATGTGACTCGGGGATGCCAGCTTTTAGACTGGCATTGCGAGTAAGGCCTCATGCACGTGATCGTATTTATTTTTGCAGATCCGCAAAATACAGACACCAACAACACGCGACCACTTCTCCCTTCTCAGGAATTGGGCTCTGTGCCCCCTCTATCATCTCAAGGGGAACGCTCCTCCTTTCGTGTCTGCTAACATTGTCGTGCCCGGGGAGGAGGAACCCAAGACTCGTACTAAGGCATCATGCGCGCGGCCATATCTGCAAACCGTGGATCCGCAAAATATAGACGCTGCCCTTGTGCGGTCCACTTTTTATTTAATTTTTTTTCCGGACCCATTGACTTAAATCGGTCAGTGGTTTCGCATTTTACGGACATATTTTATCTTTTAGTGGAACGGACATATATATGGCAAGTACACACATGATGATCCATGCGTCTTCCGCAGTCGTATGTCCGTTCTGCCAGAGGTAGAACATGTAATAGGCTTGGCCTTAAAATGCGGACGACGGACCCGTTGATGGGCCTGCAAAAAATGCATCACGGACGGCATCTGTATTTTGCGAATCTGCAATTTTCGGACTGCAAAATGCATACGGTTGTGTGCGCGAGGCCTTATATGGTGAACTACAGCTATGTGTCTATGCATTGAGAACTGAAAAAAAAAAACGGCAGTTCTCTCTTGCATTTTATTTTTAGTTAACTATGTGTATCCTTAAGATTTTCACTGCTCCTTCTACAATGGAGGGAGAACAATTACTGTTGATACATGCAGTCTTACAATTTCTAGGCACTTCCTCCTCTGGGACAATTATTTTTATTCACAAACTTCCTGACTCGAGAGCTTTATTTTGGCACATACCTGCAGTTTCTCCAGTCGTGTAGCTCCAGCTGAGAACATACGATGGTCTTGTAATAACACCCATTCTCACAAAGCACTGATTGACATCGGTTACATTATAGTGATGGAAACCACCTTCCTACTAGATGTGAGAAGGCCCCTTGGCATGTTCTGGCTGAAGGTGACATCCATTGTTACATGACACAGAAGACTGGTGAAACCAACAGGCTACCAATCCACAGCCACATTACTAAAGTGTCTTGTGAGGTCTGAAATTTAAAGGAATTTTTCACTGATTGGCTCTTAATTGATTGAATGTGTTTTGTGGGGGGTACCATGTGGTGAGCGCGGTGACGTCAGCGAAGGTCCTGCTGAATGAAGATAGGAAGACCTTCTATCTTCATTTAGCAGGACCTGCGCTGACGTCACCACGCTCACCACATGGTGAGCGTGATGACGTCAGCGAAGGTCCTTTTGCAGGTCCTTCAAGAAGAAAAAGAAGAGCAGTGATGGCCAGTTTGCCGTGTTCGCCTGCAAACACATGCGGGCTGCCATCTTTATTCACAAGTCCGGCGATGCACAGGTAAGTCCTTACCTGTGCCTGTGCCGCGAGCCAGTCTGAAACAAATGCGGTCATCGGGAGCAGGCAGTTCCGGGAACAGCCCGATGAAGGACCTCGGCGGCTGGTCCTGGAACTGCCTGCTCCCGGTGACCGCATTTGTTTCAGACTGGCTTGCGACAAATGCACAGGTAAGGACTTACCTGTGCATCGCCGGACTTGTGAATAAAGATGGGAGCCCGCATGTGTTCGCAGGCGAACACAGCGAACTGGCCATCACTGCTCTTCTTTTTCAGACCACTATTTATTGTTGTTCTGCTCCGTTAGATGAGCAGAACAATGAAAATAATGGAAGTGTTGGATTTTTGTCATATGTTTAACGTGTACAAAAAAAACAGTATGTTAACGGACGCCTCAGACAGATGCCATACTGTGGTGTCCATCACCATAAAATCTCATTGCAAGAACAAAAAAACATATATGCTAATGTATACGTTTTTTTTGCAGGATGGGAAATCGTAGTGTACCATGTCTTTCCATCCTGCAAACTCCAGAAGAAAAGAAATTATTTTTTTTGTACAGTGGAACTCTATGGTGACGGATGCCACAGTATGGCATCTGTCTAAGGCGTCCGTTATAGTATAAGTTTTTTTCATGTATGTTAAACGTATGACCAAAACATGATGTCAACCCAGCCTAACTGACAGGAACAGAGCTGAACAGACTCCAATGACTATGATGGGATCCGTTCAGTTTCTGTTTGGGATCCTCTCTTTTTACCAGACAAAAAAGTCCTGCATGTAAGGATATTTTTTTTGTCCAGTCTTTTTAACAAAATCTGTGACGCAGATGTGAACAATGTGCAGGCTACGTATTATGTATTTAAAACAACTTAAACTTTCGTACTCCTCCTCGGCTAAAAACACTCCTCAAAAATGGTAAGAGGAGTATTTTTACTCTTCCTGAAAAAATGTAGCGCGACCTCTGCACTGAAGTGTGAGCTAGGCCTAAAGGTACCTTTACACGAGGCGGTGATCGGTACGACTGAGCGACAAACGAGTCGTTTCTAGTTGTAGTGAACGTTTCAGCAATGAACCTTTAAGACGCGACGATTATCGTTCACTAAATCATAAATAAATAAATCAATTTTGCAGTGTTTTTTATTTTTTTTATTTTTTTTAGCTGTGTTTTTGGAGTAAAAAAAAAGTCAGCTTACAGAGGTTAGCCGAAGGTCTATAGGAAAAAAAAAAACTACAGAGTCCAATAATTAGGTGTATTAAAGCTGTTCTGTGCTTGAGGCATGGTCTGGTTGCATGGGTCATGTGTATAGAGTCGCTAGTGACCTGTAAACAGAAAACCAGGAGAGTCGGATTCCTTGTGACTGTTGCATCACAGTCACAACATATGTCGTGTGTCGCATTGTGACTCCATTGGCATTCATTAGATGTGGTGTTGCAATGTGGCATTACGATCTTCATGATGTGCGACACATGTCGTCATAAAGCCCCATCCTTACATACAGAACTAGGTTTCCTACAGAGAGGTCACTGAATCCCAAACCTTCATAGATTGCTCGATTTGAGACAGTTATTGGATCAAATCAAAACTATTTCATTAGAGGGGTTCTCCCATGACTAATGTAAAAAATCTAAATCAGACATCATATAGTACATGACAATCTCTAACAAAGCTAGAACCAGCCCTGCACCTCACATGGATCCAGAGATCTCCCCATTCATTGCTCTGCTAGATTTATATCACGCTGGCAGCTCAAGGGGAGTGTCTTTTCTGCTTTGGTTAAGGGGGTGTGTCCATGTTCTGCCTATCACAGCTCAGGGTGTGTGTCCATGTTCTGCCTATCACAGCTCAGGAGGTGTGTCCATGTTCTGCCTATCACAGCTCAGGGTGTGTGTCCATGTTCTGCCTATCACAGCTCAGGAGGTGTGTCCATGCTCTCCCTATCACAGCTCAGGGGGCGTGTCTCAGCTCTCCCTATCACAGCTCAGGAGGTGTGTCCATGCTCTCCCTATCACAGCTCAGGGGGCGTGTCTCAGCTCTCCCTATCACAGCTCAGGAGGTGTGTCCATGCTCTCCCTATGACAGCTCAGGAGGCAGTTGAAGGATGAAACTGAGCATGTGCGACCATCTCAGGGAGCAGGTCAAAGAAATAATAATAATAATAAAAAAACAGCAGGTGGCGCTATACAGATACATAATTTTTTTTTAATAGCTCATTGACTATACAAAATTTTTATTACATGCAATTAAAAAAGAATTCAGATCCAGACACTGCTGTAAAATATTCCCTAAATGCTCTAAACTGACAATTCATTAACTTTACCTGTGTCGCTATACCAGACCTAGGTTTGGACCATCCTCTCCTTCTGCTTGATTTTTAAGCCGCTCTTCTGTTGTAATCTTTGTATTAGCATGAAAGGGATTATTTCTGACTCCGGCTTCTGTAGCGTCTTGTAATAGCGGCGTCTGTTCTACTTGGAAGCATGCTCACATTTCTAAATACAGTCTCTTGTGAAGAACAAAAGGTTGCCTTCAAAAAAGCAAACACAAAGGGCCTGTTTGGGCAAGTGCTTGGATTTATAGGATGTTATTTAAATGAAATAATTTGGAAACCGAAGGAGATATAAATAGTTCCCCGATTGTGTTCTCAGACTGTTTTACTGCATTTAGGAAATCGTGTACCAAAAGCAATTATATTGTGTTTTGGCAGTGATTTCTTCATGTGATCATTAACTGGGCCTATGCCATACGGCAGGAACCAATGGGCGAGAAAAGTTTCTATTGACAGCTACATCTTAGGTATCCTAAAGAATGCAGTGTGTTGTCAGAGTTGAATAAAATCTCGGGCAGCCCCAGTAAATGTGGCAAAATAGCAAAAAATCAATACTTAACCCTTTCCTCCCCAGCACTGAGCCTCGGTTCGCCCTGCCGCTGACATCATATTCCCGGCTGCTGCGCTGATGTTCTGTGCAAACAGGGTGCAGCCAATCAGTGGACACAGGGCGTCATTGCTGAGCCAAGTGATTGGCTGTAGAGGTGACCTGTGTGCATCCAGGGGGAGAACCAGAGCGCAGCGCAGGAAGCCCCAGGGAGGAAAGGGGTGACCATTGATTTGTTTGTTATTTTATATGTACAGGGGCTGCCTTAGTTTTTATTTAACCTGAACAACCCATTTAAATACCCAGTATAAATATGACCTATTCATAGGCTTATCGTACTACATGGATGTGCATGTGCACTCCCATCTTGCTTGCGTCACCAAGATGGGAACCGCCATGAATTTCAGAATGAAAGGAGTGCACCATACTCATAGAAGTCATCCAGTCTAGCAGCTGACAACCCCAAATGCTTGACGTACCATTCAAGGCTATGACACCGTGATTGGCTGCAGTGGTTACTGGACCAAGCCACTCCATTTGGGGATTGGAAGCGGCCAATAATGGGACAGTGTTTGTTGCTATTTAATTAGGTTTCATCAACATTGAAGAGGATTCTTTACGGTAAGAGCAGTGAGACTTGAACTCTCTGCCTGAGGAGGTGGTGATGGTGAGTACACTGAAATAGTCCAAAACGGACCTGGAGGTATTTCTGCATGTAATAATATTACAGGTTTGGAGAAGGGTTGTTCATCCAGGGAGTTATGCCTCATTCACACGTCAGTGATTTCCATCAGTGATTTTTACCCAAATCCCGGTGCGGCTCTAAACACAGAACAGGTGCAGATCTTTCCCTTATACCTTATGTCTGTGGAGGCTCCAATCCTTGTTTTAGCTCACAGTCACTGATGGAAATCACTGACCAAACACTGACGTGTCAATGAGGCTTTATTCTGATTGTCTGATTTCAGTTGGGAAGGAAATTTTTCCCCTAAAATGAGGAAAATTGGCTTCTTCCTTTCCTTTTTTTTTTGCCTTCCTCCAGATCATCTTTGCAGGATAACAGCCTTACAACCTGTGTTATAGTGTATAGGTTAATAAGGTTAGGAGCATTGGGGTTGTCAGACGCTAACCCGGGCAACCCTTTTAAGCCAAATCCTAAGCAAGGAACTGCAGCAAAGCTCTATTCAAATGAATGCAGCTGCCTGGATAGTGAGTGTTAGGGCTTGTTCACACGACCGTGCCGTGTTTTGCGGTCTGCAAATTGCGAATCCGGCTCTTTATAGAAATGCCTATTCTTGTCCGCAATATGGACAAGAATAGGACATGACTCATAATTTTAGCGGGGCCACAGAGCAACGGAGTGCTGTCCAAATTTTTTTCCGGCCCCATTGAAGTAAATGGGTCTACACCTGTTCCGAAAAAAATGTGTGAATGAGCCCTTAAGGTTTAGCAAAGCTCGCTTCAGATCGTAGATCCAAGGTCTCCTCCGTCAAAACTTAGTTTGAATGCAGTACGGAGATCTGTCTCCATAAAACGTATAAATGTATGGGCTCTACCGAGGTGAAACTTCGGCTAAGTTTCTAAACTTGAAAACCATTTTAAAACTTGATTCTGAAGTCTGCTTCAGAACCGGTTGGTTCTTCAGTACCAAAGCCGACTTCGGATTCAAGTTTTCGAATGTTTTTCACATTTAAAAATCGAAGCCCAGAGTTATTCAAGTCTCGTGATAACAAATTTCGCCTCCACGGAGCCCATACATTTGAATGATCTATGGATAGAAATCTCTGTACAGCATTCAAATAAAGTTTTGAGTGAAGCGACTTTGGATCCATGATCCGAAGCTCAGTTCGCTCAACATTAGCGAGTGTGTGCAAATCAATAGTTTGGGCAGATAAATCAATATAACTTTCCCAGACAAAGCCCATGAATCCTAAATAACAAAAAGCAGTAGCCGAGAAATAAATGAATCAATAAATCTTTATTTGAACAAATAATAATAAAATTACATGATTCAAATAAATCTCTGGTGGTCAAGGAATACATAAGGCACATGGCCCAAGCAGGGGATACAAACTGACTGCACAGGTGAATGATTACAGTCAGTAGGTAGAAACTGGTACATGGATCAAAAGAGAAAAATATATACCGTATAACTATGCTCAAATAAGAACATACTAAGTAGACAAATAAATCAGAATTGTATAGATTATAAACACACTATACCAGCCGCGATGCCCTGCGCCCCATTAGCACGTGTGCGTCAGCGTCACTGTCTAGGGAAAAACTGTGATGGAGCCGCATCACTCAACTAGCTTCATTCTGAAGATTGATGAGGATCTGACCGCCAGGGCAGGGTAGCCTATCAAAGCAACATGCTATCACTTAAAATTTTCTAATTTAAGGTGTTGACTCTTAAGGACAACCCTGCCCAAATGTCCTGTTGGGGTATATACATGTCATAGCGAGCGATGCTTTGATGACACAATAGCCAGGGTGAATCAAAGTCGGAGCGTCACCGTAAATTCTTTTTCAGCTTATGGCTTTTGAAGTGTAGGAGGAAAGGGAACAATTACAACGACGTGATCACGTGAATACTAGTAAAACGCCGATTGACATCCCAGAGAATGACAAAAGGGCAGGATAATGTCACAGCAGAGCACACATAGAAGGATGTTCATTCTTCACAATAGACAAGAGAAATTCTCATTCTCACTGAAAGGTTATTCTGTTTTTGGAAACTACAAGTGTAATGTGGAAAAAGTAACCGAGAAGACCGGTTATATGTTTTCCCTCAAAAATTCACAATGCTTAGTGTCATCTGCTGGGCCAAAAAACTACATTGTTGGGTTTTACAATGAGTAATAAAAATATGGGTAAAAGATAAGAGAGAAGGATTACTGACAATACCTCCACCGATCCCTCCGGTGCCTGCTGCTCTACACTTCCTGTCCTGGCTTGACGTACTGGAAATACCATGGAAGGACTGGTCAACCAATGACTATAAAACCACATAGCACCGCCGTATATTGTAGTGATGACTGAGGAGCACTTACCCATGAGGCCGCTTTCACTTATCTGAGTTCATGGGAACATCTGTGACAAGATGGTCAGTCAGTGGTTCATCCGTGAAGATGTCCCAGAAGGATCCATGTTTGTTCCATCTCTCCATCTGGATGGACACTGTTAGGCTGAAAATTCATTTCCAGAGCATCTCCTAACCAAACCATGGACAAGACACTGATGCCATGCATGTTGTGTCCGTTGTTTTCACAGACCCATAGACTATAAGGTGCGTGAGGCATCCTTAATTATGGACAAGAATAGGGCATGCTTCTGTGATGTCAACATAGACCCACAAACGGTAATGAAAAAAATGGGCTTTGGCCCTAGATTTATGGCGATGGTTCAGCTATTATATAGCTCCCCAACTGCTAGGATCAGGATTAATGATACGGTCACAGAGAGCTTTTTCCTAGGAAGAGGCACCCGTCAAGGCTGTCCTCTTTCACCTCTTCTTTTCAATATCTATATTGAACCTTTAGCAGCCAGCATAAGACAGGATTTGCAGGTGGCTGGCTTCGGTTTAATGGGGAAGCATGACCGCGTATCTCTCTACGCAGATGACATTTTGATTTTCCTTCAGCAAACAGAAACTAGTCTCCCTCGTATAATGGATTTGGTTGGCTTTTTCTCCGCTCCGTCTGGCCTAGAGATCAATTGGGAGAAGACTGCTCTCCTTCCCATAGACGAGCTGCGAGGTAACTGGGATGATCAGCTAACTGTCTCTGAATCAATAAAGTACCTGGGGATTTTAGTTTCTGCTAAACCTCTGGAATATTTACAACTTAACTTGATTCCCCTGCTGACAAAGCTGAGGGCTAAATCCAAGATATGGCAAAAAATTCTGCATACGAAAGCTGATAGAATTTCTTTAATCAAAATGGTAGTACTGCCCCAGGTTCTTTATGTCCTGCGCAACTCGCCTGTATGGATCGCAGACAAGTACTTTAGATTAATTGAGCGGATGCTTAATGATCTATTGTGGGGGAGGAAGCGCGTCAGATTGAAGGCGCTCTACTTCTCTATGCCCTATAGTCAGGGAGGCCTTAACCTCCCTTACTTTAGGGGTTACTTCATGGCCTCTCAGCTCTGCCTTTTTAGTGATTGGGAGAATAGCCATTTCTGCAATAAGGTGGTGAAAGACTCAGGCTTTACGGATTTCTTTACTGTATTGGAGTCCGACTATCTATTAAATTCACAGACCGGGTATACACTTTTTTGCAGAATGGCTACAAAGACCTGGCGGGTCATCAGGAGCTGGTGTGGAGTTGAGGCATCGCTTATTTGCACCCCACTGTGGCATAACCTAAAGCTTGTGAATATAAGGGACCTGAAGTGCTGCCAGTACTGGAGGACGAAGAAAGTTCAGTATTTACATCAGGTGGTTAGTGGTGGACAAATTCTGTCCTCAAGGGAAATAGGGGAGAGGGCAGATATGGGTGAGGTGGCTTGGTATGCATATTTCCAATTGAGGTTTGCACTCTCCAGCACTTTGAATAGTCACCTTCTTTTTATAGATTCTCCTGAATTTTTACACAATCTTATTATTAAGAAAACTGCTACAAAAATTAAAATGTCATATTGTTATAGACACTTAATGAAACACTTTTTTATGGGTCTTCTTTCTCCAGGACAGAAGTCCTGGTCTTTGCTACTTTCGGAGGTGGGTCCCCCAGATTGGGAAACTATAGGGGAAAACTTAAAATATGTTTCACACAACTTCAATCACACTGTTGTACAATTTAACATTCTGCACAAAATATATGTGACACCTATGTGGTTATATAGAAGAGGATTTAGGACCTCCTCCGATTGCCCACGCTGTGGCGACTCCGGGGCAGATCATTTACATCTGTTCTGGGATTGCCCGATGGTGGGTGGTTATTGGAGATCAGTCCAGACCACTTTGGCCTGCAAACTGAATATGCTTGTTCCTTTGTCCCCCAGGATATGGGTCCTGGGAGACCTATCGGAGGTTAACTATCAGCCTACAAATCGTCAATTATTGATTAAGGTTATGTTCCTGGCCAGGCTTATTGTTGCTAGACTGTGGCTTAGCTCCTCCATCCCAGATTGTGGTAACTGGATGGCTATGGTTGAGAAGGTGAAGAACTACGAGAAGATCTTGTACAAACAGAGAGGAGCCTACTTAAAATGGAGTGGTCTGTGGGGTGAGTGGGTTACGGCTTAATCCACTAATTTTTTCTTTTTTTTTTTTTTTTTTTTTTTTTTTTTTTTTTTCCCTGCAAGGTTGGGAGGGAGGGGGGTGGTTGGGGCGGGTTGGGGATGATTTCAACATTTAAGATATTATAAATGTCATGTCGATATGTATTTTTGTATCATAAATAAAATATGGAGATTGAAAAAAAACATAGACCCACAAACCACGGAAAACCACTGATGTGTGGATACACGCAGTCAATGGATATGTGAGCGGTCTGAAAGAGGCCCAAGTCTGATAGATTTTATTAACAATTGAGTACATTTTCACGAGGTTGGACTGACCATAGATATCTGGCAAAGCTTGCTAGAGTATGGCCAGGACATATCCAGAAGAGGCTGATACCCAGCTCTTGAATGGTGGGAGATGCAGTTTGGGCACAGAACATGACCAGTCTGAGGGATCAGTTTTGAAACAGATCCTAACCGATTCAAATGATTTACAATGGGTTTGTCAAATTTCTGTCAGACTATTTTTCACTGCAAGAAATGCGCAGCAAATTATTCAGTTTTTGCCATCAGAGTTCTAGCAGTGTGAACAGAGCCTAAGGGTTCCTTTACAATTGAGCAAACGATTGTCAGGAAGGAAGCGTTTCTTCCTTACAGTCTCCTGCTCCTCAGTGAAGGAGACCTCTGTATCGTTCGTCCCCATACAGAATCACTGTTGGCCGGCAGCAGAGGCTCGATCTGCTGCCGGCAAACAATGATTTAGGTGACTGCATGATCTATCCTATTACCAGATAAAAGAGCGTTTCGCTCATTAATCTGGTAAGCGGCGGCACCTTTACACCGGCTGATTGTCGCTAACAAGTCTTCGTATGAATACTTATTACCGATTATCTGCCTGATGCTCGGCCTGTGCAAAGGGGCCTTTAGAAACCACTGAATAGAATTTGTAACAACTGACAGAAGAGATGACACATTGATAGCATTTATTTTATGCACTTATATAGCGGTATTATATTCTGCAGCACTTTACAGACATTAGCATCGCACTGTCCCCAATGGGGCTCACACTCTAAGTTCCCTATCAGTATGTCTTGGAAGTAGTGGTAGAAATGTATGCAAGTTAATAGAAAATGGGTTTGGACTTTGGGCAAATAAAGACAAAGCTTGAGTATCTGTGGTGTCCCTTCCAGACACAAATATTTTAACCATTTCAAGGGTACAGTGCCACTTTTATAAGAAACATTGGGGGGATTTATCATGAGGGGGGAGTCAGTTTTGCAGGAGTCAGTATTGCTATAACCTGAAACAGATTTATCAAATGTTGCATGATGTTTGATACATTTGGTGCATCTTTAAAGAAGACCTTTCATGGGTCCAGGCTTTATAAACAAAGTATCAGGGTATGTAGGGCATACAGCGGGGATCTAATAGCGCTTACTATTTTTTTTTCTTGGCGCCGCTCCGTTCATTCGCTGTGGCCCCCGTTGTATTCTCCTGCCCTGTATGCTAATTTACGCATCGGAACAGGGAGGAGAAGACTACCCTGTTTCTCAATGGGCGTCTCCTTCTCCCCGGCTGTGAGCTGTCCAATCGCAGCGGAGAACGCCACAGCCAGGGAGAAGGAGACGCCCATTGAGAAACAGGGCAGTCTCCTCCTCCCTGTTCCGATGCGTAAATTAGCATACAGGGCGGGAGAATACAACGGGGACCACAGCGAGTGAACGGAACTGTGCCACGAAAAATAGTAAGCGCTATTAGATCACCCGCTGTATGCCCTACATACCATGATACCTGGTTTATAAAGTCTGGACCCATGAAAGGTCTTCTTTAAGGTCTAACCGTTCTGTCTTGAGATGTTGTTCCACTTTCTATGACACTTCCTTAGTGTGAGAATTGTTGAGACTTTCTATAAAGTTTTAGTATCTGGCTGGAGGGGCTAATCATGCCCACTTTTAAGCACTGGCATGAGTGGGGTAGGAATGCAAAATGTGCAAATAAGCCCAAAAATTCACAAAGCCTTGTTTTGCGACTTTTTTGAATCTTGAATGCAGGTCGTAATAAATTCCTCTTAGGCTTCATGCACACAAGCGTATTTTTTTTCATCCGTGTGCTATCTGCATTTTTTGCAAATGGCACACTGACCCATTCAGTTCTATAGGCCACGCACACATCTGCATTTTTTTCTGATCCGTCCTCTGCTGCTCCGCAGAGACGAGAATAACCTGTTCCACTGATGGGAGCTAGAAAAATGTGGAATACCCCCGGAAGGTATCCGTATTTTGCAGATCCGTGGCTTGCATGGATAACTTCTGCTTGGGTTTTATACAATGAGACAACGTAAACTTTACCCCCACTTGGATCTTTATGTGAGGAATGGGTAAAATATCAACTTGCGGAGCATCAGGAATGCTGAAACCCACTGAACAAACAAAGGATCTTTCAGTCACTCTTCAGAAATAATCTTCTTTTCTCAGCCCAGTATACGATCTGACTGAGTACTATGGCTGAGCGCCTCCGTGTTTGCACTGAGCTCGCGGTGCAGAAATCACTGGTTATGGGGCGGATTATGGCCGCAAGTGTTATGGTTGTAGCAGATTATCTGTAGGCCAGTTCAGTTCTGACGGGCGACCAGTGGGTCTGTGTTTCCTGTAAACTGGGAGGATGTTTCCAGATATTTACTGGTATGAGGCCTCTTGGAAGTAAGCGGGGTCATTATACTCAGTGTACTTCTTTCCAGCATTTTTATTAGTCATCTCATAGAGGAAACTTCAGTGCATTATTTTCTATGACTACACCTATGTGCTGCAGTCTGATTAAAGGGGTTTTACTCCTTGGTGGGGGGTAGGACCCCCGTCTTGGACAGACCTGTGAAGGGAAGCATACTTGCCTGTTTCCCGGTACTGGCTCCTGCTCTCCCTGGCCTCAGCTGCTCTCGGGCTCCCGGGATGTAGGCTTCCGTTTTGATGCAGTTGCAGTCAATCACTGGCTGCAGCGGTGACCTGCTTGCTTCATGTGACCATTTGACATGATGCAAGGAGAGCAGGTCACGGCTGCAGCCTACAATTGGCTGCAGCAGCTTTCAAACTGCAGTTTACATCCTGGGAGCAGAGCAGCTGAGGCCGAGGAGAGAAGGAGCCAGCGCCAGGAATGGGGCAAGTATGCTTCTTTTCTGACCAAGTGGGGGAGGGGAGGGGGTGCCTACAAACCCCCCAAAGTTGCACAATCCCTTTATACATTTTTAGAAACCTGTACAGTAGTTATAGATCCAGTGGGATGAAAGATATTTAAAGAGAATTTACACCTCAGGCCTCATGCATGTAAAGCAAGTTCAAGGCACCTACATGACATCCGATTGAGTCCACTATATTGTCTCCGTATACCACCATATTACAGGGCATCTGTCAGCAGATCTGTACCTATGACACTGGCTGACCTGTTACATGTGCTTGGCAGCTGAAGGCATCTGCGTTGGTCCCATGTTCATATGTGCCCGCATTCCTGAGAACAATGACGTTTTCGTATATGCAAATAAGCCTCTAGGAGCAACGGGGGCGTTGCCATTACTCTTAGGCCTCTTGCACAACTTATTTTCTTTCCGTGTCCGTTCAGTTTTTTTTGCGGACCGTATGCGGAACCATTCATTTCAATGGGTCCGCAAAAAAAACTGAAGTTACTCCATGTGCGTTCCATTTCCATATGTCCGTATTTCCGTTCCGCAAAAAAATAGAACATGTCCTATTATTATCCGCATCACAGACAAGGATAGTACTGTTCTGTTAGGGGCCAGCTGTTCTCCTCCCCAAAATATGAAATGCACACGGATGTTGTCCGTATTTTTTGCAGAAAATACATACGGTCGTGTGCAAGAGGCCTTAGAGGCTCTGCTCTATCTGAAACTGCCGCACCTTCTGCACTTTGATTGACAGGGCAGGTGTGATGATATTTTGTTTACCTGGTCCTGTCAATCAAAGTGCAGAGGGCGCGGCAGTTGCAGAGAGAGCTGAGCCTCTAGGTGTAATGGTAACGCCCCCGTTGCTCCTAGAAGCTCATTTGCATGTATTAAAACATCATTTTTCTCAGCAATGCGGGCACGCCGCACATATGAACATGGGACCAACACAGACGTCTTCAGCCGCAAGGCGCACATGGAACAGGTCAGCCAGTGTCATAGGTACAGATCTGCTGGCAGATGGCCTTTGAAGAAGCACTCCGCTTTTGTCCTGAATCCTACAGAGTCTGCTGTGTGGATTGGAAGTCAGTTTTGGGAGACTCCACTCGAGGCTGCTATTAGGCTTGCATAGAAAGACTGATTCTGATATACACGGCAGACCCTGCGTGCACTGGTTAGTCAGAGCGGGGGTCACGCAGGGCAGTAGCTGGACTATCTGCAATATAGCAGTTCCTTTCAGGGGTAGGGGGAGGGGTATACTTTTGTAATCTATGAAAGAACACTGTCATTTTTCTCTTATGAGAATTTGATTCATCTGTTTCTTCATTGTATGTTTCTGGGGAAACAGGATAACGGCCACAAGCAGCAATAGTAAAACTGCGTAATTACATGAAGACATCCAGTAATTCTATCTGACTATACAAATATTACATTTCTATAGTGTGAGCTTCCACTGCACCTTGGGTGGTGCACTTCAAGAAAGCTGTTTTAGCACCTGTATTGTCTGGTTTAGGAAACCCTGTCTCGCACTGCACACCCCACTCAGGCCTGCTGATTTGGGGGGTTCAGGTTTCTGTAGCCTGCACAAACCATATGCTTGTCAATGAGGTCCTCTGGGCTTGGCCTAAAAGAGGACCGGTCACTGCTCCTGACATGTCTGTTTTAGTAAATGTGTTCCATATGACAATTCTGGAGCATCTTTTCTTCTGACTCTATGTTGTGTGGGTCCTCTGTTATTCCTATTAGAAGTTTATGAGTACATGACAACAGGGTGTTACCAGTTGGGGGGGGGTCACTGCCCAGTCTGACACTGTCCCATGAGGGCTTCCAGTGGTAGACTGCGCAGGGACACAGGGGTATGGTAACACTCAGTTGGGAATTTATTCATAAATTTGTAGTAGGAATAACAGGGAACCGTGCAAGACAGAGCTCTGAGAAGATAAGATCCAGAATTGTTATTACGTTATTACAAGGGGATGAACATAGTTTCTGAAACAGACATGTCAGGAGAGGTGACAGGTCCTCTTTGACTAAGTACATATAGGTTATTACAGTATATTGTGGAAGGGCCCAGATTTACTAATGTGTCTGCGCCTGAAAGCTGTATAAAAAGTGGAGCAACTAAAGAGGGAAGCACTCGAGTTAGATGGTCTGAGGTGTGGACACCTCAATCATCGACCGTGCACCAGTTTTGATAAATCTCCCTCAGTGACTGGGGCACACTGAAACTGTGTAAAATAAAACCTGTCTTTGTTGCCCATAGCAACCAATCAGAGCACAGCTTTCATTTTTCAAGAGCAGAATATATAATGAAAGCTGTGCTGTGATTGGTTGCCTAGGTCCCAAAGACAGGTTTTCTTTCATACATCTCAGAGTATTTCCCAATTTCGGCCTCAGTGACCTCCAATTGTCAGTCACAATTCTCTGACCCCATTACCACATAGAACGTCAAATAAGTCAATAAACCTCCTACAATACAGTTTTCTAGAATTTAGATTCAAAATGAAGCCTTATTTTTTTTCTAAATAAGGGGTTAATTGGAAGGTTTCTGCTGCTTCTTGGGCAGGAGTCCATTCAGAAGCCATGTGTGCTACCTGTATCGGGGTGGCGTCTAGTGTTACGAGGGTATGATTAGCATGGGAAACACTGGGTAACAATGCCCTGCAGGTGCATGAAGTATTACCTTAGCAGCTGTAGTGGAGATTGTGAAATATTAGGCTACTCACGGATTAATCCGCCCTCAATTATCACCTCCTTACGTTTTATTTGTCTCATTATGAGCCCAATCAGACTATCTGCAAACAGCCTGTAGCCCTGCTCTTCATACTGTATCATTGATTGGCGCTAGTATACAGGGGCCCTTAGGCTAGGGGTACACAGCAGCTTGTGGTCTCCCCAGATAACATTGCAGAGTTGTGCTACTACATCACGCCTAATGATGGTAAATATGGACGCGTTGAGACCCATTGTACCTATGAAACTGGCTGACCCATTGCATAAGCGCTTGGCAGCTGAAGGTATCTGTGTTGGTCCCATGTTCATATGTGCCCGCATTGCTGAGAAAAGGTTATTTGCGCAGCAATCTGCGACTTTTTCCCACTCACGCCACTTCTAAAAAAGACCTGTCTCAATTATCATTATCAATTATCATCAAGACAGGCCTGTCTCAATTATCATTTTCTACGCAGGCAATGACCCCCCCCCCATATTCATAAATTCCTCCTATAAAGATAAACATGGCTTGGTTGGTCATTGGAGAAATTCGCTTTTAATGCCCTTTTACGGCTCAGATGCAGACCCCTCTGCATTGTTTAGTGATACCTGGATTATTTTTTAATAATCTGGCATCTTGTAAAGGAAAAGACACTTTAACATTTTTTGGGATCATTTACGTTCAACATTCTTTGGGGTCCTCCCATGCTGCCGTAAGATTCGGCTAATTTAGGGTACTTTCACACTTGCGGCAGGACGGATCCGACAGGCTGTTCACCATGTCGGATCCGTCCTGCCGCTAATTCGCCGTGCTGCATCCGGCGCAGCATTGCGGTGCACAGAGAAAGCCGCCGGACTTAAAAGTCGGACATGCAGGACTTTTTAGTCCGGCGGCTTTCGTCGCGCACCGCCGTGCTGCACCGAAGCTCTGCCCCGTCCCCATTATAGTGAATGGGGACGGAGCGGCGGTCCGGCGGCACGGCGAAATAGCGGCAGAACGGATCAGACATGGTGAACAGCCTGTCGGATCCGTCCTGCCGCAAGTGTGAAAGTACCCTTATGACGAGGCAAATACACACATATAGGCATTCCGTGCCCCTGGCTACACCCCACCGTCCTACCCAATTGTTAAACACAGTGTAAAACCAGCTGTGTGACTGGTCAACAACTGGGCTTGTGACTTTCTTTACGACCCAAAAAGTCGCAAGTCCCTTAATAAATGACCCCCTTTATGTTATGTCTTGACTTGAAGGCTCTTTGCTCAGGAATAGAGCAGTTTTTTGAGCAGGCAGCAACCCATGAGAGCCTCAGCTGCTGCCGGCTGGTGTCAATATGGATGTTTTCCACAGAGCTCGCTAAGGTGCTAATTAATTTAAAGGCTTTCTCGGTTTTCTTGTTGACAAGGCTCCTTAATTAGATTAGTGGTTATGTAGCTATCGCAGAAAACGTAAATGGAGCATTTCTTCTCTCCTGTGAAAATGGTGCTGTAGCATAACTTTACTTTGTTTCATCTAGTCCAGGGGTCAGCAACGGCCGGCACTCTAGCTGTTGTGAAACTACAACCCCCAGCATGCTCCATTCACTGCTATGGGAGTTCTGATAACAGCCAAGTAAGTGTGCATGCTGGGAGTCGTAGTTTCGGAAAGATCCACTAATGGGGTTATTGGAGTGAACTTGGCATGTCTTTCATCTGCTTGGCATTTCTACATTCAGCATAGAGGTGCTTACGTCCTACTGATAAGGACTGGCTGTAGAAAGCGTCTCCGCTGCTGCTCGATATGTGCCCTCATAGTCTGCCTGGGATGTGTCCCTGATATATCTGCAGGTTAAATGGTTCATTTACTGTCTCTCTGCAGGAAAACGAATACATGTGAACCCTTTAGCCTTCTGTAGAGAAGAAAATGTCCTTTAGGCCTCATGCACATGACCGTAGTTATGGTCCACATCCGAGCCGCAGTTTTTGCGACTCGGATGCAGACCCATTCACTTCAATGGGGCCGCAAAAGATGCGGACAGCACTTTGGCTTGGTTGACCTGATGGTAATTCTCATTATGCTTTATTTTTTGCAGTATTTAGTTTTCATATTTGTTTTCAGAGCGATTTCTATGATCAGGGGAGGATGTAAGCGCCCTTCATTACAAGAACCTCGCAGCAGTAATTGAGCACTAGAACCTCTCTAATTGACTATTTTTAGGCTATCCATCATTGCAGTTTTCCAGGTGCATTAGGCTACATTCACACAGTGAAAAAATGGCTGTTAAAACGGATAGACTGTCAGTTTTTTTAGGGCCATTTTGCATCTGTGTGTGCATCCATTTTCTGGCCATATATTCGTTTAGAATATTTTTTTTATTGTTCTTAATGTCTGTTAAAACAGCCATTAAAAAGGATATAGCTCATTAGCTTTTTTTTGTTTGTTTAACCCAGCCCCTGCCATGCCCTCTGTATGCATAATGCCCCCCACAGTTCCACATGGACATCCAATGCCCCCCTGCTTTAGTATTTATAATGGCCCCCACATAGTGCTTTAGTATTTATAATGGCCCCCACGTAGTGCCCCAGTATTTATAATGGCCCCCACATAGCGCCCCAGTATATATAATGGCCCCATGCATAGCGCCCCAGTATATATAATGGCCCCCATGTAGTGCCCCAGTATTTATAATGGCCCCTACATAGCGCCCCACCATTTATAATGGCCCCCACGTTGTGCCCCAGTATTTATAATGGCCCCCACGTAGCGCCCCAGTATTTATAATGGCCCCCACGTAGCGCCCCAGTATTTATAATGGCCTCCACGTAGCGCCCCAGTATTTATAATGGCCCCCACGTAGTGCCCCAGTATTTCTAATGGCCCCCACGTAGCGCCCCAGTATTTATAATGGCCTCCACGTAGCGCCCCAGTATTTATAATGGCCCCCACGTTGTGCCCTAGTATTTATAATGGCCCCCATGTAGTGCCCTAGTTATTATAATGGCCCCCATGTAGTGCCCTAGTATTTATAATGGCCCCCACATAGTGCCCCAGTATTTATAGGTCAAGTCATCCTGCTTCCTGCGTAAAGAAAGTGTTCCCTGGTGCGCAAGTGTTTTTTTTTTTACCCCTGAAAAGCCATGTATTTATATAGTGTATCCGATTTTAATGGCCATTAGAGGGATGCACTCCTGTCTAAACGGCCAGGCCGACCTGGCTGTGAAAATGGCCAAATATAGGTTCATTGTTCACATGGCCTTTTTGCAGCTCAATTCTGGGCTGCAGTACCAAGTACAGCCACTATACAATAGCCTCTTCAAACAGCTGATCGGTGGGGTGTCAGGAGTCTGACTGCCACCATAGGATAGGCTGTCAAAATTGAACTCACACAAAACCCCTTTAATAGTTGAACAAAGGTTGAATGATGCTTATGATGAAAGAAAAAAAAACACTACATCCACTCTTGGCATTTAAGGGATAACAAACCAGTGGTGACCATTCTGTTCAATGTTCCTCAGCGTCTACCAGTCTAATATCCCTTTAAATTTTAACCCAGACATAATCCTATTTTCCCATGTAGTTTTGTGAATATAAAAGGCTGGGCAACTTTCAGGAGCCAGGTAGTCAATGTTAACTATTGATATCTTTGAACGTTCTGATAGCTGGCCAATAACACAGCAACGTGGCCCTTGGGGTGATAGAACTGGCTCCTAAGGTCTGCTGGATTTGGTCCACCCATGATAAATGTATGTTTGCTGAATTAGCTGTAAGAAAAGCTCCACTCCCAGTTGTATCCAGCTGCAGCTGTCCACGATGAAGCAAGCCATCTATATCAAGCGCTCTACTTGGAAATCATATTATACACATCCCTCCCACTTCTCTATTTTTATTCTCAAAAACATGTTTCAAAAGCCCCATGAGGACCTCATTCCCAGGGACCCGTTTGGGCCTGTGACTGGTGACTGCTGTGCAGTTTGTCCCTGCTGTCTTAGATCATTACCAAGTGATCTGATCTGAGCTCTGGGAAAGACATCCCTATATCTCAGGCTCCAGGGGGTCTTTTTTTTATAAAAGTTACTTGACAGCAGAATATGTCATGTTGTTGACCCTGCTTTAGCTTTGAAGTAAAAATAGCTTCTGCTCCCTCGAGTGCTAAGTGCTATTTAATTAGATGGTCCTCCTGCTCCTGCGGCGTAACATAGAGAAGCTAATCCTAGTGAGTGATTTTTAGCTCCACCTGGTAAACAGGGTGTTCAGTAAAGTCAATGGACGCGAGATGCTAATTCACAATGCTGTCGTGTTACAACTTGTGTTGTGTATAATAAGAATAATTATGTGTTTGGGCATAGATATTGGGTCGGAGCTTTTCCCATCATCAGCAATGTGTGTTGATATTATTTAGGGTGTATTTATAGTATTCTTCAGATAGACGTCATCACCAAAAAAAAAAAAAAAACTAATATATATGTGTGTGTGTGTATATAGGGTTATACATATAAAGACATTATGCAAAAAGTACTTGTAATTAGAAATTAGCGAATTGTTTAGAATTCAATTTGGGTTGACACAGCTGAATCAGTTTTTCGACTCGATTTGGGTCTGAATCAATTCCACAGCAATCTAAAGTGCTCCAATTAGCTTGAAAATATGATCCTACGACTTTTCTCTCTTGTCTTTCACTCTTTATTTAAAAAAAATTCTGCTCTCTCTCCCCACTCCCCCTTTCCAAAACGAAGCCGAATCAAAGCACCAACAATTCGAATTCAGATGCAACTCATATTTTGACAGAATTCAGGTTGAATTCCTTTCGAATCGATTCATTCTCATCGCTATCTGTGATATTATCTAGACCAATCTTTCCCAACCTGGGCTTCTTGTAAACTGGTCGGGGGTTCCCCAGAAGACAAGCAGCAACAGGAGCAGCTGCCCCTTGTAAGTAAGGACGTCGCAATCATTTAACGCTCATAGATGCTTGTCGTGGTGGCAGGCAAAGCTGTCGACAAATCTTGGGCAGAATATAGAATTATGGACAGCCTTACCTTGGTGTAGAAAATGTGCAAACACTGTATTCTCGGCCTTTTAGTGGCCACTTGTGAAACATTTTGTTGCAAGTTGCATTTTTATGCCCCCCTTCCACTTTCCTGAAAAGGGGAGTGGAGAGGACTGGGCCAGTGGTACATTTATAATTTTTTGCACCAGTTTTTTGGGGCAAATGAAGACACAAATCTATGCAGTTCGAAGGTTTCACTTTGGGGCACTCCCTGCCGGAGGTTGCAAATTCGGCGCATCCACCACCAGCGCAGGGGATTTCAAAGACCAACGTGAAACGCCACTCTTTGATAAATCTCCCCAAAAGTTTCATGGGAAGAATGCTAGTGAATGGACTTCACAGGAAGGGATTTTTTTTTTTTTTCATTGGTTCTGCTACAGTAATTAAGTTAGAAATCACTCATCTGGGTTTTATCTGAATATCTAAGCACTCAGACACTGTGTGGGGTGAAATTGCACATGCTTGTACTGTTATTTGTGATACAGGCACTTTTATGCATCTGTATTATGGATACATGTGGACCTCCCGCAGTTCATCAGACCCAGAGGCCTATCAACTCCAGTTCTGATGGACCTCAGGAGGCATCGGTATTGTGTCCAGAGTCACAGCATCTGAAAAGCTCTGAGTTCAGGATGTGTCTGTGTTGTAACTCCATGGTTGAACCAATTTTTCCTGAAATAAATCAGTAACTTTTTATTTATTTTTATTTTTTTAGCAACATTTTAAACCTTTTTCTATGGCATCCTTGTTCTATCTGTGGTCTTCATGGACCAATGGACTTCTATGTCTGTGGATAGTCCTCAAAATGGACTAAAGTAGTGCATGTCGCATGGTCAGTGGAAACACAGGGATGTGTGAATAAGTACACCTAAAGGCTAAAGACACCTTATGGGCAAGTTTTTAACGACTGCGTTTTACTTATTTTCAGCCCAAAATCATTTTTTTTCAGTTGGTCTTTATTAAAAATGTTCAGCTGTTTCTGAGACACAAGGATATATATTATTTTGCCCTAACAGCTCTGTATGAAGGAACTGTTCATGCACATGTCTAGCTGGACCACCTAAGTGACAGCTTTATATGTTGCTGCAGCCCTTAAAGAGGTTGTCCAGGCTTTTACTATTGTAGACCTATCCTCATAGGCATAGACAAGGCAAAGACCATAGACAGCAGCAGCGGACAGGAAGAGAGACGGCACGTGCGCACTGCGCTGGCTGTCTCCTCATACAGCCGATCGTCGGGGGTGCCGGGTGTCGGACCCCTGCCAATCTGATATTGATGACCTGTCCTGAGGATAGGTCATCAATAGTAAGAGCCCGGACAACCCCTTTAAGGTTCTAAGTCCTAGGAGAAGCTTCAATATGAAATCTGTCTTCTAAATATATTGACAGTTCCCTTGCTTATTACAATCAGATTTCAGTTTTCTACTCTTATTTACAAAATGAAAAACTTTTTGCCCCTTTTTTTTTGTTCAAAAATATATTAGCACTATTATCATTTTTGAATCAGTCCTCCAGTATGATGAGATGAAAAGTCCATGAAAGAAAATAGTGTCTAGAGAATTTCCCATCCCCTGCTTTTGCAATAGTGGTTTGACAGGCAGGGTTTCTTTGTGGTAAAAGCCGGGAGAGTTAGTACTGCCAGTCAGAGCTTGCCGGCATCCCAGCCAGGAACACACGCTGCGGCCCGCCATTGACGTCCGCGTCTCCTTTTATATCTCCCAGTCTGGGGCTTGTATACGTCATAACAATAAAAAAAAAGCAGGGCATGTTCTGCTTTCTTCTGAAAAAAGAAAACACCCTGCTGATTTTCATTAGGGAAGCAAAGCCGCCTCCTCGAGGTTAACCCCTTCAGCTCCTCACATACTACTTCAACGCGTCTCCTCTCTCTCTCTTTTTTTTTTTTTTTTACGTTTTGATGAACTTCTGGCTCACCAAACCGACAGGGCTAGAATATCTTCATTGTAAATGTCTATATCTGCAAAATGTGATCACCATATAGAGGCAAGAATGAGTCCTGAAATAATCGGCTGGAATTGTTAGGAAAGTTATTCAGACATACTTCAATGTTTGGATTGTCAGTTGTAATTGACAGTACCATAACGGATAGTGGGGAATGGTGATGATTATCAAACCTCAGGAACTTTGACAAACTTATTATAATTCTTAGTTTTGATTCCAAAGTTTTTAAAGGGAACCTGTTTCTACAAAATGCAATGTAATATGCAGCAGGGTGGATTTGATTCAAATCAAACTGATTTAAATCACGATTTAAATCACTAGTCAGTAAGGCTTGATTTTAATAGTTTTCTACATTACAAGTTTTACTAAACTAGATATAAATCGGCTCAGCTCCTCCTGCTCTATAGCATGATACCTTCAGCTCACGCACCATGTTTAACATGACAGGTTCCCTTTTAAAGCCATCAGTTTTCAATCTAAAAATATTGTTTTTGCATCTTTGCCAGATTTACAGGGAAAGTCCAGTAAATATAAAGTAGAGATGATGGGGAATGCACCAATAATTCTGCCAATCTACTTGAGGATTGGACAATGTATGTGTAGGAACAAAATGAAAGGTCTTCTGCTGAATCAGTCAGAAATTGGGCATGCTAAATTCATTTTATTATGCGGCGCACGTATTTATTGGTGCAATTTTAATGCTTAACCACAATTTTCTGGTCATGTCAGAACTGCAGTCACATTGATTTATGCTATGAAAGGAGCACTTTTTCATTAGAAAAATCATCTAATCAGTGCATTATCTTTGCAACTTTTGAAGCACTACTGTCACTAAATTTAGTAGTTGCCATATGTACTCCACCCCCACCATGTTCCAAAAGAGGGTATGGTGACATTTATCGCACATTTATCTTCTTTTTCTCTAGTTATTTTGCGTAAATGAAGACTAAAGTCTACAGCCAATATTCCAGTTTAGGTGCACAGACTGCTGGAGGATGCATCTAATTTATGATGAGGCCATAAATGAATTACTGCCTCCGACAGCACTGGGGATATCAAGACCGGAGTACCACAGTCTTGATTAGGGATCGACCGATTATCGGATTTACCGATATTATCGGCCGATATTCAGGATTTTGAACGTTATCGGTATCGGCATTTATTTTGCCGATATTCCGATAACGTCCTGGGAACACAGATCGCGCTGCTGACAGCGCTCTCCGTGTTCCCTCAGCAGCAGCACAGGGGAGAAGGAGCAGTGTCTCCTCCCCCTGTGCTGCTGCTGCCGCTCCAGCCAATGGGAGGACAGGGTACAAGAGGAGGGGAGGAGCTATGGCCACTGCGCCACCAATGAAGCTTAATCTCTAATTTATTAATATACAGGAGGCGGGAGCTGCAGTATCACATAGCCGGCTCCCGACCTCTATGACAAGTAGCTGCGATCTGCGGTAGTTAACTCCTCAGGTGCCGCGGATCGCAGCTAGAGCTCATAGAGGTCGGGAGCCGGCTATGTGATCCTGCAGCCAACTCCCGCCTCCTGTATATGAATAAATTAGAGATTAAGCTTCATTGGTGGCGCAGTGCGCCCCCCCAAGCCCCCCAGTATCAGACATTGGTGGTGCAGTGCGCCCCCCCTCCCCCCCAATATTAGGCATTGGTGGCGCAGTGCGCCTCCCCCTAAGCCCCCCCAGTATTAAGCATTGGTGGCGCAGTGCGCCCCCCCCCCCTCCCCCCAGTATTAAACAGTGGTGCACCCCCCCCTCCCCCCCCACCCCAGTCGCAGTGCGCCCCCCACAGGATTCCCTCTCCCCTGCTCCTCCGATCGGAGCCCCAGCAGTGTAATGCTGGGGCTCCGATCGGTTACCATGGCAGCCAGGACGCTATTGAAGCCCTGGCTGTCATGGTAAGCTCCATGCTGCTGTGTGCACAAAGCACAGGGCAGCAGGGACAGTGTGAGCTCCTATTCACCCTGATAGATCTCTATCAGGGTGAATAGGACAAGGGTTCTAGTCCCTAAGGGGGCTAAAAGATCTCTATCAGGGTGAATAGGACAAGGGTTCTAGTCCCTAAGGGGGCTAAAAGTTAGTTAAAAAATAAATAAAAAAGTAATACAAATAAAAACACCAAAATATTAAATATAAATGAAAAAGAAAGATTTACAAAAAAAATAAAAATACACATTAACAATAAACATTAATTTTCAGCAGATTTGTGGGAATTTTTTATTTTTTTTCAAAAATGAAAATTCCCAGAATATCGGTATAAATTATCGGCTATCGGCCTGAAAGTTCACAAATTATCAGGATCGGTATCGGCCCTAAAAAATCAATATCGGTCGATCCCTAGTCTTGATCGATCTCATCCATTGTGTTTTTAGACATTGTATTAACAATTACAAGAATTTTGCCACCATTAATCTGCTTGAATGGACACATAGCTGTGGTTCACCTGATTAAAACACAGATCTGAGGCTCTGTTCCTGAGTTATGATACTTTTTCTTAATATGCAAATTAGGTATTTGGTGCAATGAGGGCGTCGCCATTGCTCTTGTTGCACCCAAGTTCTTCTCCTTTTTATGGCAACTGCCTTGCCCTGTTGATTAAAGCAGTGAGGGGCTGGCCACAGAAAGGAGTGGAGCTTGGGTGCACTAAGAGCAATGAATGTGGAGATCTCTGGATTCATTTGAGGTGCAGGGCTGGTTTTAGAAAGAGATTGTCATGTTCTATATGATTTTTTTGCATCAGTCACGGCATAACCCCTTTAAATACTTAATTGAGTGAGGAAATGTGTTTGATTGTAATTGGCATTGGATTTGCATGTCATGGGGCAGGTACACGTAAAATATGGATATTTGTATGTTTTTACTAAACTCAACTTAAACCATTGGGATCTAAGTAAATGGAAATTCAGGAGGCTACAAAGCTGCTAGCAACTACTCTTCGAGCCGGCCAAGTGGGCAGTTGCAGAGCAATGAGTCTGAGGCTCCTGGTATCTCTGAGAGCTCCTTGTGCCTTCATGTCACCTAATAGACCATTTAGGGAGTAGGTAGAAGTAGTGTGCAACTCACCTTGGCAGTTTGTTAGAGCTGTATAATGGGTAAATTAAAACCAGCAAACACATCCACTTAAATGATGGTCACTTGATGGAACCCCACAGACTTCATTATAAGTCAAAGGGGTCCATCGGACGTTGTTGGCTTCTGTCATGTGTTAGAAGACCCATGGCCCTCCTCAAATTCGATTTCAATTGAGAGAGAATTTATCCACAATCATTACATAAGGTAGATCGTTCATAAATGGATCGTGTGCACAGTGACTGAGTAAAGGTTGACATTTCGGTCCTAGCCAGAACCTTGGACACAACAAGGATATGGAGAAATGGAGCACAAACACAGGGTGGCGCCTAGCCGCAATAGTAGTAGTTTTACTAGTGCGGCTACAATGGTGTCAACCTTTACTCAGTCACTGTGCAAACATTGCATACATTTATGAACGATCTGTTTGGTTTATTGGTTGTGGATAAAAAAAAGTTTCTTAGTTGCATTTGAATTTGAGGAGTCTTGTGGGTCTTCTATCAATTATGATGTTGGCTAATTCTCCACTGAGAACCTTCCATGCTATGTACAGAGTGCTCTTTCCAGTATCTGATGTGGTAGATCTGTCAGAGCTTTAATTTAGAAAAACATTGCAGATGTGAACTGCCAGCAGCCATCTCTCAGACTTCCCGATAACCTTGCATACTCGGCTGAGCGTCCATAATAATTTCCGTGGGGAAAGGGAGACAACCTTCTGAAGAGACAGTTCTGAAATCTGCTGTGTGAAGCCAATCTGGAGGCTTTAAATCCACACCATTTCAGAGGGATCCACCACTTTAAATCTAACATCTACAAGTAGCTTTTGCGCTCTGTTCTTAACCCTTCCATGGCATCATATGTCCTCAGGCAGGATCTACAGAAGCATTTGGACGACATACCTTCTAGTCGGTAGCAAGACAATACAAATAGGGAAACAATCTAAATTTAAATATTGCGTGAGATTTCTTTGGCTTTTGACATTTCTTTTTGTTTGCAGAAAGGTTTATCCGTGGTATTTTTAAATGCCATAAATTCTTAAAAGCTTTCTGCAAGAACTAGGAGTTGGAAATATGTGCAAAAAAACTGAAATGCAAAGCTAGCGGAGCCCTTGTAGTTGGCTATCTACAGAAGCCCCATAGAGTTGAATGGAGCAGCGGACATGCATGCTTGTCTGCCACTTCACTCAAACAGAGAACATGGGCCCCCATCCTTGTGATCGATGGGGGCTCTATTAGTCAAACCCATGCTGATCAGAGTGTTATTCTCTGTCCTGTGGATAGGCGTTAAGGCTAGTTTCACACTAGCGCTGGGGATCCTGTAGGTTGTTCCAGCAGGGAACAGCCTGCCAGATCTCTCTGCATTCTGGCATTGCCGGAAGCTTGAATGTCTCCGCCCGACCCCATTAACTATAAGGCAAGGGCTACACGGCAATACTGGTCACGCGACACCTGGCGGCCAGGATCAGTGAGTAGCGATGATCCCATAGATATGCATGGGATCGCTGCAGCAGTCGCATGAAATCCAACAAGGCTGGATTTCTTGCGACTGCCGCGGTGATCCCATTCATTTCTATGGGATCACTGCTACTCAACGATACAGGTGTCGCGTGACCAGTGTCGCCTTGTAGCCCTTGCCTAATGGGGACTGGTGGAGATCCGTCCGCAACCCGGCAAAACCCTGCGCGTATTATGGTTAATGGGGCCAGACGGAGACGTTCAAGCTTCCGGAAATGCTGGAATGCAGAAAGATCCCTAGCGCTGGTGTGAAACTAGTCTAAGTTATCACGGAGCAACCCCTTTAAAAACCAAAAAGTATGCCAGCTCGTTGAAGCCCAGAAAGACACTCATTTCGGTTGGAAACTGTTGACGAATGCACAGCAAAAAATGCTATGTGAACATAGTCTAACAGAGAGGAGGTTTGCTTTATGTCAGACTAGCCCTCGGTCTTTGATGATAAGGCATATTATCATCCCGAAAATAGTGGATGTAGTCTGTATCCTTACTTAAAAGAAAGATTACAAGTGCTCTTATCAGGATAATATTTGCAATTAGCATATTTTCTGTGTGCACACATAACAAAGCCTCCTTTTATAAATGTTTGTGCAAATTTATCAAGAAACATGGTCGAAAACATAAAACCACGTAAAAGCCCTCCTTTCTTCACTTCTGCTAGTGCACTTCGCTTTGGTTTTTACGTGTAATAATGTTGGCTTTCCCGATAAGACATATACATGTAAGTGAAAGTTTACAAGGTGCTATTCTATATATATATGACGTGTCCTTGCTGATATTGAGGTGTGCAGACAGAAATAGCAAATGGCTCATATATGCACAACCGAATGATCATCCTTCTGCTGGATGTCTAAGAGTTTAGAATTTCCCTACCGCTTGTTAAATGGCTACAGGCATTTGCTTCCTGTAGATCTCCCAGTGCTATACATAGTCGGTGTGCCTGTGCACATTTTGCTGTCATTCCTGTTCATCGTGCTCTCAACCAGCGGGACACACAGCGTTGAACAGTGCTGACACCTCGGCCTAGGTGGTCAAGGATTCTGTCCCTCTCAGTTTTCGACAAGTTGCACGTCGACTAACAGGAGGCATCACACAACCAATCTACAGGACTTGATACGATTTTCGAGATTTCACGTAGCTAAAAAATGTTGCGTCAATCTGGCTTTTGTGCCGCTCCCACATGCCACGAATTGGTGCTAGGTGTGTTCTAAACATATACTATATGTTTTATATGTCTATGATGTCATGGATGTCTTTTCACATACAGTACGCAGGTTTCAGGGACATTTTGTGGACAGAATGGTGGCTCAGTGGTTGCTTTGCATTGCTGGTCAATCTACAGAACATGGATTGTGATCCTCATTGAGAACTAAGGGGACTAATAGGAAACAGTATGCTTCATAGGGTGGGTTCTTATCACGTTTTATGCCTCCGTTTGACGCATACGTTACAAAAAAAAAATGCAGCACACCACGTTCTTGTATCCTGCACAGTCTGGTAAAAAAAAACAAAAAAAAAAACGTATACGCTTTTTTTTACAATGGTAAAGAAAAATTACTTTAACAGTAGAACTCTATGGTGAACGGGAGGCAAACTGATGCATTCTGAGCGGATCCTTTTCCATTCAGAATGCATTAGGGCAATTCTGTAGGCAAAGTTATCTTGAACACCATTAAAAATCTGTGGGAGCTTGGCTGTAAGTTGTATCTTAGCACCTCTCAGACCGTGTTCACACTCCGTAGGTAGTCTAGTGGTAGGAGCCCATGCCACACTGAGATACCTTGACGGTGGTGCAAAGGGCTCTGATATGCTCCTGACAGGAATACATGGGCTAAGTCTCAGTTCTTAAAATCAGCTTGAGGGATTAGCCAGTGTTGTCAGTTACATATCATTGTGGTTCACCTTTCGCAGTGATTTACGTATTTTTATATTTGCCTCCACACATTATCCTATCTTGTGTAGGATGCTCCTGTGGTGCATGTGGTCTGCTGCCGACATCCTCCATTGTATGCATTTTTGCTGGGGATTGCCAATAGCAACGGATCACATGCGGAGGAATTGCTCCCCCGGTTATAAACACGCCACAGTGTTTGGGGTTTTTGAGCATTTCCTCCCACTTTGGCCACTTTATTTCAGTTATTTTTCGTCTGGGTCAGCCTTGAAGACTAATAGGATAAACTGTGTGGATGTATGTGTTTTTTTTAGCCTTGCTATGTACTACGTTCACCTTGTCAGGTCACATGCAGACCACTGAATTCAGGTTCCATGTCAAATGGATTCTAAATATGATACCTATACAAATGGGTCCGAAATGTACTCATTTGACACACAAAATCTTCCGGAATCTGGGGGAAAAAGTTGTGGTGTGCCATATTGTATGTTGTACTATGGAAAAAAATGCTTCTTGTGGTGGAAACAGTGGTGCTACATGTGGGGAATCCTGGAGGAAGTTCTATCAAGAAAGCAGGATGTGTTCTGCATCTGCCATGGGGTGTCTCAGAATCTGAGGATGCTCCCCATTCCCGCAGAACCCTGCTTGAAGGCCATGTGGACTTCACTTGTGTCTAGTGGGATAAGGCTACTTTCACACTAGCGTTCGCCGGTCCGCTCGTGAGCTCCGTTTGAAGGAGCTCACGAGCGGACCCGAACGCCTCCGTCCAGCCCTGATGCAGTCTGAATGGAGCGGATCCGCTCAGACTGCATCAGTCTGGCGGCGTTCAGCCTCCGCTCCGCTCGCCTCCGCACGGACAGGCGGACAGCTGAACGCTGCTTGCAGCGTTCAGCTGTCCGCCTGGCCGTGCGGAGGCGAGCGGATCCGTTCAGACTTACAATGTAAGTCAATGGGAACGGATCCGCTTGAAGATGTCACCATATGGCTCAATCTTCAAGCGGATCCGTCCCCCATTGACTTTACATTGAAAGTCTGAACGGATCCGCTCAGGCTGCTTTCACACTTAGAATTTTTTCTAAGTTATTAATGCAGACGGATCCATACTGAACGGAGCCTCCGTCTGCATTAATATGATCGGATCCGTTCAGAACGGATCCGATCGAACGCTAGTGTGAAAGTAGCCTAAGATGACTACTCTGCTGAGTTTTTGAGGAGGAAGACAACATGACGTGAAAACATGTTTTTGTCTGCACATTGTCACATATTTTACTGTCGTTATTCAGCATTTAGTATAAAGGTGGAATTCTTAGGGCAGTTTTGTATAAACAGTGTGACACTTGGTATCAGTTCCTTGTTTAGACAGCATTTTACAGAATATATGATTCATTCCTGTCACGTGAGAAAGACAAAAATGGGGTTCCTCAGTAAGCTTTACTCATCAACCATGGCTCTCACTACCATCCAAAACAAGTGGCATGAATTGAACTAAGTCATTGCTTTTAAATGAATTATTCAGGTTTTAAAGGGGTATTCCAGTTATAAGAAGTAACTGTTAGATCGGTTGGGGTCTGACTGCTGAGATCCCCCTAGTAAGGAAGTTCTTGGCCCCTGTTTGAATAGAGCTGCTGGTCGAACTGGGATGCTGGAGATAACTGAGAGATCTACTCATCTGTCTCCGGCAGTCTCCTAAAGATGAATGTAGCGGTCGTGTGCATACTGAACCTAACGCTCCATTCCCAGGTTAGACAAGGACCTCTGTTCCTAACATCTGTGAGCGTCCCACTTTTACTAACTGGAATGCCTCTTTAAGAATTGCTCTTCAATATAAGACTGGTTTTGGTTCCGACTAAGAACGGTATAGTTCGAAACGCATCAATGTGCGGGGGTGTGAGATGGTGTCCACATGATGTAATTTGTTACCTAAAATAAAGACAAAGCAACAGAATCTTCAATAGTGCTGGAACTTTTCTGCTCTGGTTTTGGTCTGGCATCCCTGCTGATCAGCTGTTTTGAAGGGGCCTTGGCGGGGAAAGGGGGCTTCCTAGCCCTTAGACAGTGAACATAATTTAGGCCTCACGCACACAACCATAGTTTTGGTCCTTGTCTGATCCACTTTTTTGCTGATTGTACACAGACATATTCATTTCTGTGGGTCCATAAAAAAATGCAGAAAGGACATGAATCTTATCCGTGTGCTGTCTGCATCCGTGTGGCCGTTCTGCAAATTATAGAACATGTTCTAGTCCATTTGGGGACAAGAATAGCCATTTCTACTGAAAAATAGATACGGTTGTGTGCATGAGGCCTTGGAGGGATAGGTCTATTTATTGTATTAGACCAAATTATGGTCCAGCAGTTATCTCATGGAACCCCCCTCCATTAAATTAATCTGCAATTTTACCATTACTGTTGTACACTTGTAAATCATCATGTTAAAGGGAAGGAGTGAGGAGGCCCTGATTGAGATTTCTGGAAACCTCCACCAGTAGACCCCCCTCTAGTCTTGGTGAACTCACTGACTATAAGGGCAGGCCTGTAGATTTGCTGGGGCAGGACAGTAATGTGCAACATCTGAAGCTGGTTGTACAGGTCATTAGGCGCCATGTAATGAATGGCGCTTTAATACTGAATAATAATTAGAGTTCTTCAGTCTTTCAATGCTGATTACTCTAGGTACTTTTTGGCCTGGTGACTTGACTGTGCATGAAAGCGCCTAGGCTTGTGTGAGCTCTGCATGGCCCCATCTCTCATCAGACATGTCACAGTTTGGTCGCATCTATTGCAGGGGCCTAATCCTGATGGAGCACGGCTATGCTTCCTCTCATTGAGTTACATTGCTTTCTTGCGCCCAGTCATTCCTACCTGACAGCCCCGAGCTGTAGCTGGCACTGCCATGGCTCGCCTCTGAAATGTTTATTATACCTGACACGTAGAGCTGAATGGGGGATACCAAATAAATGTCAGCCTGCACTGAAACAAATAGCTTGATATTCAGCCCACAAAGTGATTTGTCCTCAGCCACACGGAGGGCTGGCAGGGCCTAGAGACTGACACCCACAACGCCGGGATTTAAAGAGCTGCACTGTAATAAGCAGACAACATTACTTCCCAAAGAAAGCCGCAAAATCTCCTTCTGGCACAGGCTTAGATTGCCAACTGAGCCTCTGATACGTTTTACCAGGGAGCTGCCAAGTGCATTAAGAAGGAAACTGATCTTGGGTATTTGAACAAAGCAGTCATGAGCCTTAAGCAATAACTTCTAAAAGCTCCAGAATGCATGTTTGCCTATCTGAATGCATTTTTTTTTTATAGTCCCCCCTTTGTGTTTTTCTTTGCCATATGTCTCTATGCTGCCAAGCAGGTCTGTCCACTTAGACTGCTGATATCTCAGCCAAAACACTTAAAGGGACACTGACAGGCAAAATCAGCATATTTAGTTATATATATATATATGACATTACAGGTCTTATACAGTCTATTAAAAGCATCTAAGTATCCCCCCTGTCCACCTTATAAATACCGAAATATAAAGTTTTATAACCTGCCTGTCTCGTCACCAATCTGCCCAAGGGGCGGCGTTTCATCTCAAAATGCGCCCAGCCAGCCGCTCCCAACTGCCGTTCTGAAGCCCCGCCCAGCTCATCAATATTCACTTCGCTGGGCGGCGGCTACAACTCTCCCCAGTCACGATCCTGCGCATGGGCAATTGAATCCTCCTGGCATCGTTCACGTCTAATCTTCTGCGCTTGCGCCCGGCTGTGGTTACATCGCGCCTGCGTACAGACCCATGTAAAACCGATGTAACCACGGCCGGGCGCATGCGCAGAAGATTAGACGTGAACGATGCCAGGAGGATTCAATTGCCCATGCGCAGGATCGTGACTGGGGAGAGTTGTAGCTGCCGCCCAGTGAAGTGAATATTGATGAGCTGGGCGGGGCTTCAGAACGGCAGTTGGGAGCGGCTGGCTGGGCCCATTTTGAGATGAAACGCCGCCCCTTGGGCAGATTGGTGACGAAACAGGCAGGTTATAAAACGTTATTTTTCGGTATTTATAAGGTGGACAGGGGGGATACTTAGATGCTTTTAATAGACTGTATAAGACCTGTAATGTCATATATATAACTAAATATGCTGATTTTGCCTGTCAGTGTCCCTAATGGTGAAGACTAAAGGGGAAATAGCAACATCTCATTTTATCGTCATTTTTTCGGTATAATTGATTAAACCATAACATTCTCATTGAAAATGAGTCCTATTACTCAGGTAACACCCAGGTAACTTTGTGAAGTGGTGTTTTAGGCCCCTTTCAGACGAGCAAGTTCCACGCAACGGACTCGCAGCGTCAGTATGCAGCAGCTCCCGTCCTGACCTCCCAACGTTTTATAGCATTAGATTGATTTATGATGCTATGTAACACTGCCAGTGTTATACAATACATTCCAGAACTGTAAGGGTTACATAGCATCGTAAATCAATAGAATGTTATGCAACCCCGTCAGTGCTGGGAGGTCAGGACAGGAGCTGTCTTATACTCACGCCGCGAATCCATAGCGTGACACTCACTTGTCTGATAGGGGCTGTAATGTGGACCATGTAATAATAATTCTGGAGAATCTATTCTTATAACTCCGTGTTGTCATTCTTTTAGTCCTACTATTAGTTATAAATGAATTGCTATCAGTTTGCAACAAAGGTATAGATGGGTGTTAACCAGTTGGGGGGTGTCCCTGCACAGTCTGACACTGACAGCACTAATTGGATAATGTCAGACTGTGCACAAACACCCCTCAACTGGTAACACCCATCCGAACCTTTGTTGCAAACTGCTAGTAATGCATTCATAAATTCTAGCAGGAATAATAAAGGAATAGCACAACATAGGGACCTAAGAATAGATGCTTCAGAATTTCCATTACATGGGGAATGCAAGGTAGTTACCAAAACAGATATGTTAGGAAGGTGTTTCCCTAAGGCAAGGTTTAAAGAGGTTTGGGTGAAATGCGGGAACATTCTTAAAATAATTGAAAAAAATATTTTTACCTCCTCTACCTAGCCCTCTTCAATCCAGCACTGATGCTAGGTCCCCTCTGCAAGGCTGCAGCCATAACATATGGTTTTGACTGCAGCAGCGATGTCCCATATACAGCTGCAGCCAATCACTGACCTCAGAGGTCTTATGCTGTGCATTGCAGAGGCCAATGATTGGCTGCAGCAGTTTGCGGGAATTCACCGCTACACCCAAAACAATACATCATGGCTGCAGCCTAGTGGGGGGCACTGAATTGGAGGGGCCTGGGAAGGTGACTTGAATTTTCTTTATTAATTTAAGATGATCCCTTTAGTTGATCTATTTGAAAATGTACAGTAACTTGGTAAACCCCTTGGGGTTGCGGAGTACCCAGGCCCTGGTGTCTGAGGAGACCCAAGACATAAGTAATCAGAGGTGCTCTAAATGAGGTATGAGTTGGGGTGAGGCTTTCCTCAACTCCGGTCCTCAGGGCCCACCTGCCGGCCATGTTTTTAGGATTTCCTTAGTATTGAGCAGGTGATATAATTAGTGTCAGTGCATCAGGACCTAACACAGGTATTCATTCTGAGGGATATTCTCAAATCATGACTGGTAGGTGGGCCCTGAGGAACACTGTTCTAGATTATACTTCAGGGAGCTGCATGTTATGCCTCTGTCCTAGGTAGTCAATCCCATAGACCAATCAACCATGCTGACAGCCTCCCTCATTCCAATGTTTAGTCTGAGAGGCACAATAAAGATTCGGGAAGGTCATCTATGTTTGAGCTGTGTGTGATATTTTCCCCCCATTTTTTTGATGCAGACATGCTTACAGTAAAGACAGTACATCAATAGTCCATGATGCAAATAAATGAAGCATGCTCTGGTTTATTGTATGTGAAGATATATATTTTTTTATTTTTAGAACTTTGTAATCATTATTGAGTGCAGGCATTGATTTTTCTGGTTCGTCCAGTGATTCCAGCCTATCCATTGACGTTATCCTAGCATCGACCTCTACACAGACGAAGGTCATCCTGGTCAGCAGCATATTAATAAAGCACCTAATGTACAACATGAGCAAATTAGTAAGTCCAGGCGCTGCTTCATTAATGATAGGTTACAGTTCTGTCACATGATGACTCCTCAGAACAAGGACATGTATAGAATTAGCCTACATTCACACGACCGTAGTGTTTTGTGGATCTGCAAAACACGGATACCGGCCGGGGTACATTCCACAACATCATTCATATGGTTGTGTGAATGAGATAAGATGCCTTTATTGTCACTGTACAATACAATGTAATACAATGTACAATACAATGAAATGTTGTTTGGAGCAATCCTAGATGCCATGGACAGGGGAACAAGAACTGACATTTAAACTAAAGCATTACACTAGAAAAAAAACAAAACATTGCACTAGAATGAGCCCTTAGGACTTATGACTAGTAGGGGCCCAATGAAGAGGAGAGCTTCAGCTCAGGATGGACCCATTGCCTTCACACAAGAAATGCTGACTTCATAGACTCCATGGGGAGATTTATCATAGACCAGCATTTTACGCCTGTCTTTGAAATCTCCTGAGCTGCTGGAGAATACGACTAATTTATGACTAGTGCAGGCCTTATCATTAATTGGGCACATACTCTGGTTGTCCATGCCCCAGAATGAAATCTACAGCAGCTCGGAGCTGCCATAGATTTCGGTCTTCAGTTGCACCTGAAAACAGGTGCAAATGAAGATAAAAGCAGCGGGCCCCAGCCTCACCATGTCACCATTTCAGAAAGTGGCGCGGACAGTGCAAAATGTGTCACATGTGGCATTTAAAAAGTCACAAACATGAGATTAGCAATTTTTTTTACACCAAAGAATTGGCACAGGGAGATGATACATCTTCCCCTTTTGTGTGTGTTTGACTCTTATGCCCATGTTTCTGAATGGAAGGTAAGTGTGCTGTTTAATTTATTTATATAGCGCCAACATATTCCATAGTGCTTTACAGAAATGATCATCACTAGTAGCGCTCTCTGTGCCCTTTGGGTCTCATAGTTTAACGGGATTGTCAGACTTATTTAAAAACGTCTCCAATGGCACTAATATGTGCTTAAAAAAAAAAAAAAAAAATCCTACACTTAACAGTTAATTCCCAACCATTTTCAGGGCCGCCACTCCAGACCCTCCCATTCAGTCTGTGATTAACATAGCCATATACCCTACGTGACCAATGCAGCCAATCACTGGCCTCAGCCATCTTGTGCCATAAACCACTGAAATCGGCAACTGGCTGCTGTGGTATTATGAGGTACAGGTCACATCAAGACTCCAGCGTTTCAGTAGCCCTTACCCTGGGTTCACACCTAAGCGTTCCTCAAACGCGCGTTTTACGCGCGTTTTTGTCACGCGTTTTTATGCGCGTTTTTTGTAATAGTAAACGCGCGTTTGACGCGCGTTTGTGTCATTGACTGCAGTGTCCTATGGCCACAAACGCGCGTCAAAACGCCCCAAAGAAGCTCAAGTACTTGTTTGAGCGTCGGGCGTTTTACAGCGCGTTCGTACGCGCTGTAAAACGCCCAGGTGTGAACCCAGGGTAAGTGTTAGGTGCTGGGGAAGAAGTACTAAAAAGCCACTCTTGCAATGTTTCAGATGGAAAGGTAACGATGTCGCCATGGACAAGCTGTAGTTATGTGGTCCCTTCTCTTTCATGAACATCAACATTATCAACTGTGGCCGCATAAACAGTTATAATGCCATTGTTGTTTTCGGTCTGCTCTGTGCAGTAGAGAATGACTTATCATTATTTGCCTTTATTACATTTCTTTGTCTGACTTCCAGACAAGTCTGTCGCTTACTATATACATGTATATAATATATACCAGCCCCTGAGCACATAGGTACCCAAAAATATCACTGCGGAGTGAAAAATGACTCAGAAGCTTAAATTAACCTGCTGCTGTCTCCACCTCTCTGAGGATTTCTGTGGGAACTAAATTGTATAAAAGGCTTGAAGCATGGTCGTAATGATGATGATGGGTGTGTGAAGTGTAGGACAGGTTTAGCTTAGTTGATTTTTGAAAATAAAAGGAAAAGATCTGGATTTGAAGACGATTTTATAATAGAGCCTAAGGACATTGAGTAAAAATAGCTCAGTGTACCTGGTAACTTCTATCCTCCAATCCTTGGAACCAGTGCTCATAAAAAAATAAAAAAAAACTGTCAGCCGTCCCACCATTTCCACACCGCAGCCCGTTCCCATTAGACCAGAAGAGGCTTGGTCACGTAATCAGTGCTGGAATGGCACATCACTAGCCGGTGAATGCTTTTTTTTTTTCATTCGGCATAGGTTTTAAAGGCTCCTTGGCTGGACAACCCTTTTAACTTATTGTGACGGTTGGCTTAGGGTAAGGTTCACTGGAGATCTTCAAGCAACATGAATGTATGTGCATGTAAGAGGAAGTCTGGTCCATTCTCACACTGGTCACGTTATTGTACTAGCTCACCATTGTCCATGACTCATAGCCGCCTGTTCCAGGCAATCTCGGGGCAGCCTCTATGTGACTAACCTTTCTTTTGTCAGATACTTGAGATAGTCAGATGTTTACATTTACTGCTTCATTTCTGCTATGGTGAAAAAAATAAATCTGAATGGTCAGTGTGACAGGAACAATACATTTCACGTGCCCAACCAAACTAATAGCATTAATACGATGCTCAAAGGTCTTTTATCTTTCACCAGCTTCCATTGAGGACAAAGGGAATGTAATATATGGGAGGATGCAGGGCAAGCGTGTCTAGATGCTCCCTTTTGAACATGCTACTATATGCAAGAAACTTAAAGGGGTTGTCCAGGAATTAAGAAAATGAAAGTACTTAAATATTACTTTATTATAAATATATTCCCAAATATCTTTAATTAGTTATAATGGCTTATTTTGTTTATGGAGCAATCATTGGGAGAAATAAAATGGCCGCCGTCCTATTAGTGCACACAAAACTTGTCTTAATCACACAGGAGGACAAGTCACTTCACAACACTGAGCTAAATAGCTGCCTCATCCTTCTGTCTGCTTGTCAGGGATTATGATACTGAATACAGCTGATAAAATCTTCATCTCTGTGGGAATGGAGTTCATGAGGAGACATGAAGTACAGAGAGGACGGACAGGACAGACTGTGGTAATGGAGACTGCATACAAGAGCTGCTGCTCTTCATCAGCCACATCCCCACCTCCTCTCTGTACTTCATATCTCCTCATGGTCTCCATTCCTACAGAGATTGAGCGGAAGATCTTATCAGCTGTATTCCAGATATTCATAATCCCTGACAGAGCAGAATGGATTACAAAAAATTTAGGGATCCCTATCCATAAAGTTTTCATATATGGTAGTAAAGGGGAGTTTTCAAAGCAATGTATGCAAGTTTTAAAGAGGTTGTCTCACTTCAGAAAATTCCATTTATCATGTAGAGAAAGTTAATACAAGGCACTTACTAATGTATTGTGATTGTCCATATTGCCTCCTTTGATGGCTTGATATATTTTTCTATTGAATTATACATTTCTCATTTCCAGGGGTTACCTGCAATTCAGTAGAAGTGGTCGTGCTTGCACACTCTGGGGAACTACACCGAAAATGGAGCGGGGAAAAGTGATGGAGGGCACACTGACTCTGTTATTTCCGTCGCCCCACAGAAATTAATGGGAGCGGTGGCCGCGCAAGCTCAGTGCATTCCCATTCACTTGTATAGGGAGAGAGCTTAGTGGTGGACAGACTCGGGAAAACCCAGGGTCCTTCAGCCGCCACTCTCCCCGCTCCGTTCTCGGCGTAGGTGCGGGCAAATCTCACATCTGCCTTGTTATTTCCATTGTTCTTCTGCCCCATCATAGTGATAGAAGACTAAAAATAACAAAATGATCTCCGACATGACAGACACCAGCAACGCCCATCAGGCGCCTTGACTATAATGAGGTCTGTCAGGTTTCCTAAGTTTCTTTTTTACATGTAGCAATATTTTGTCTGGCATTTTTGATAGAATCTGCAATGGAGCCTTCTAACAGAGTCTCCAATGCAGATATGAACAAACCCTTGAACTTTGATTTAAACTTAAATAAGCTTAGAAAATTGCTCAGTAGAGAAGAGAAAAAGATGGAAACCAAGCCATCCAGAAGCTCACCTGATGGATTTCAGTCTGAATGGAACAGGAAAGCCTGTAATGTAGGTGAAAACATGCAGGCTGCAGAAGAAGTACAGTGCAACATGTTTAAACCTCTTCTGCTTCATTACTGTGAAATGCATAAAATATATTAAATAACGTATTTTAGGTACTTACGTTTTCCTGTTTGTCATCAACCTCTGCGTTTATATTTCTGGTCCACCTTCTCCACCTTCTCCTGCATTCAGAGGTGGACTTACCTCAGTAGCTTCCCCTTCCCCACGCCTCAGGACTGATGTAGTGATCTCACGGTGAAGTAGTCCAAACACTTTTCATTTGTTCTTCCCTACTTCTAAATTCATAGAAATATATACTGTAAGCTCCTTCTCTGGGTGGGTGCATTACATACCATATGTACTGTATCTCAGGGGATATATCTGGGGTGGGAGGGGGGCTATTTTCTGTGCAGGGGAGGAAGGGGTTAACAAAAACTAATTGCAGTGCATCCTGGGAGATGCAGGTGCTTGATGAGCTCCTGCCCACCTACAGAGATGCACCGTCCTCCAGATAAATGAGGAAAGAAAACTGTTTTAGGCCTCATGCACACGACCGTTGTGTGTTTTGCGGATTCGCAAAACACGGATGGCGTTCGTGTGCGTTCCGCAATTTGTGGAACAGGGTGGACAGCCATTAATATAACTGCCTATTCTTGTCCGCAAAACAAACAAGAATAGGACAGGTTATATTTTTTTTGCGGACCACGGAACGAAGCAACGGATGCGGAAAGCACACGGAGTACTGTCCGCATTTTTTGCGGCCCCATTGAAGTGACTAAAACAGCGGTCGTGTGCATGAGGCCTTAGGCTACATGCACACGACCATGCCATGTTTTGTGCGTTCTGCAATTTGCAGAACAGAATGGGCCACCCATTATAGAAATGTGTATTCTTGTCTGCAAAACGGACAAGAATAGGATATATTCTATTATTTTATTTTTTTGCAGGGCTACGGAACTAAGCAACTGATGCGGACAGGACACTGAGTGCTGTCCGCATCTTTTGTGGTCCGATTAGACTGAATGGGTCCGCATCCGCGCCCCTAAAAAATGCGGCTCGGATGTGGACCCAAAAAATGGTTGTGTACATGAGGACTTTAATCTGAGGGACCCTTTAATAAATTTTGACACCAAAATACATACAATGCATTTGAGGATAGGGCTACACTGCGACAGCTGTCGCAGCCAGGATCGCTGAGTAGCAGTGATCCCATAAAAATGAATGGGATCGCCGCAACCGTCTCAAGAAATTCAGCCGTGTTGGATTTTTTGCGACTGTCGTGGCAATCCCATTAATTTTTATGGGATCACCGCTACTCAGCGATCCTGGCTGCGACCAGTGTCGCCGTGTAGCCTTAAGGGTTGATTTTTGAACCATTCTCTACAATAATACAGTACATGAGTAGTAGTGCAGATAAGGAGTCCAGATCACTACTTTTTTTTTACCTACTGCCCCCCCATTGTCAGGACTGCCGTGCATGCGCACAGGAGTCCTCTCCAATGTGTTAGCACAGCAAAGCCGTCCGGACTGTGTATTTCAGTGCAGCTCTGAGCAGCGGGGGAACATGGGCAGTAGGAATGTAAAAAGTAGTGATCTGGACTCCATGTCTGCAGTACTACTCATGTATTACTGCAGATAATAGTCCAAAATAAGGGTGAAAAATTCCCTTTAAGGTTACTATGATTCTGCTTAGGGAGAATGGAAAATGAATTATTGCTTATTGTCACTTTTGTACTATTTTTATGTATTGCATTGCTAATTCTGTTGAATTCTAAGTAATTAGATATTTATGAATACATAATGAAAACACCACAGGCACTGAAGATAATAATTATATCAAGAGTAATAATATAATGTAGTAGTCACCTTAAGGCCTTGCCTGAACTTGCCTCACTTGGCAGACGCAGTACATACAAATGCTGGTTAAGAATAGAAGTTAAGAACAAAAAATACCTAAATGTCAGTTGTCACCCACGTTGTTTTACTGGAACTGAATATGTATCCCAGTATCACTGTGGTTATCAGTTCCTCCGTGCCCTTGTTACTCAGATAGCAAGCTGACAGTAACAATCTGTGGCTTTCCAGTCTTGTACGTTCCAGGGTTTCCTCTGATCCAATATAACAATACACTTGTGATCTAGTTTAAAGGGTGAATAAAAAAGAACAAAAATCTATACTGTCCATGATTGTCCTTGTGAAAGAAGCGCCATAGTATGCAGGTGTCGGATGTTTTTTGGAGCAGTATGGACAAGTTATTAATAAATATCTATCAGAGGGACATTTCAGAAAGGACAGAGGGGAGTTGGGTTAAAAGTAGGGATCTTCCATCCTAAGGAGCACTATTTTGGACCTGTCTCTCCTACTTTCCTATACCTATATTCACATCCTGATACTGGAGTTTCCATTCACAGCACTTCTGCTGCCTTTCTTGGGGGTTGATCATTGACTTGTCAGTTAGCCCCTTCAGGACATGTATCTTCCATACGTGTATGGTGGATGTCCACACTTTAAAGAGAGTGGAGCGAGTGACATAGCTGCAGGGTTTCTGCTGTTTTACAAAAAAAAAGTTGTGGGCGTACACTCCAGGTCAGTAAAAGCTGTAAAAATGAAACCCATAGGATTGCATTTTTCCCAATTCCCCCCCCCCCTTCCCATTTGTAATTTCTTTTTAGCTTCCCACTACCTTGTATGCAATATTCAGTGGTACCATTAGAAAGTAAAACTTGCCCCGCAAAAAGAAAACAAAAAAAAACGAATCTGGCTATGTGGATAGAAAAATAAAAAAGTTATGGCACTGGAAAGGCTGAGGTAAAAAAATTGAAATTCAAAAAGAAAATTTCCTAGTTCTAAATGGGCTGAGCTTAGAGCTAAACGTTTTGGCCTACAGACAATGTTTATCACCTATCCACAGGATTGCTGGGAGTTTACCTTGGGACCCCCTCCATTCAGAACAACAGAGGTCTCCTGTGTGAATAGAACAGTAGTGCACATGCACCGCCCCATTCACTGTTGACTACAGTGTTGGGTTATCTCCTAAAGTCCTATAGAAGTGAATGGGGTGGTGGCCATGCAAGAGCACATCTGCTCAATTTACAATGGGAACTCGGGTCCCCCACTCTTGTCATCTTGGGGTTCCAGTGGACAGGCAAAATGAAGAGGTGGCCATGCATGTTCCCTAGTCATCTTTTTTTCCAGTATTTGCCTAAGTTTATATTTGTAGTTTTCCTTTAACCAGGTTTTGTCAACGTTACTATCTCTCCATGCAGTAAGTTAGCAATTAGTAGTAAATAAGTTACATAAAGTAGACATCTTTATCAACATCCTTCCTACTGGTTACATTATATACCCCTGTGATATGGTTCTCTTGCTTCTTATTTTGCTCTCTCAAGGCCTGTTTTGAGAGAACTTCTGGGCAGGTCACCGAGGTTCACTCTCTACCTAGTGACACCCGTTTCCCACTTTTAGCCATTGTAACATTTGCTGGTACAACTGGTTTATTGGACGTAAGAGCTGGAGAACAGTTGTAATGTTTTGACTTCATGTATTTCGAACATGATGCTCACTTATGAAATGTATAGCTTTATTAATATTATGTGCTATCAAGTTAGTGTTGCCTCCTGGTTTCAAGAAGATTAGTGTTTTATCCCAAATGTCCAGTTTGTATCTTTTATGCTTTTCAGTGCATATTACTAAATGCATATTTTCAGACTTTTGCCGGAGTAGTAACATCCATTATTGCCTTTAAAATGAACCATCAAACCTTTGAAACTCTGTGCAGTCTATGGATGGCATGTGATGGATGAAGAGAACATAAGAAGATTCATATGGATGGCATGTGATAGAGGAGAACATGACAAGATTAATATATAGTTTAGTAGGAAAAGATTCAGTATAAGGGCTCATGCACACGAACATGTGCCGCTTGTGCCGTGCATTGGGGACTGCAAATTGCGGCCCATGTGGCCTGCGCTGACCTATTCAACTTGAATGGGTCCGCGATCTGTCCACACTGTAAAAAAAAAATAGAGCTGTTTGCGGGCTGCAATACGGGCACGACCCGAACATGTTTGTGTGCATGAGCCCTAAGTTGTATTTTATACATTGAAATCCCCTCTCTTTCTATGCTTAGGAGTCCAGTGGGTGGTCCTGCTTCAATTTGCATACATAGGACCACTCACTGGACTCTTAAGTCCAGACTGAGCAGTGATTCAAATGAGTGAAATGCACATTATCCTAAAATGTTTCCCACGACGCTATACATCATTCTTCTTGTCTTCTGCTCTGTAACATGCTGCCTGCAGGTTAGACAGGATCTTTTTACGTGATTCCACACAAGGTACATCTTGAGCTCTGAAGTCACACCTCTATTTCCACATTTCTATTAGCAGAATATAATTGGAATCACAAATTGGAAATAGCTCTACTCCTTTCTTGGAGTCAACTTCAAACCATTCGAAGAGCTTGTCGAACAAGAAGTCCCTGCTTCACCTAGGCACCTATGTTTATTCTTGTTTCTTTCCAAGGCACAGGCCAGGCGGATTCTTCTTGCTGGGCTTGTCTAGCCAGAGAGGTGGCATGGGCTGGACCTGCGTAGGGTGCTTAGAGGAGCCTAAGGCAATGTCCCATTTTTTAGTGGGTGTTACCTGCCCTTAATGAAAGCATGGGAACGCTTCTTGCAAAAGCATCTAAACTCTGAGATGAGATGGGAGGAGAAGGCATGCACTGTCACTAGCAGGGATGATGGTCCTGAAAGATCTTGTGGATTGTATACCTAAGAAGATATTTTTAAATCCCAGTAAGGTAGGGTGCCTGGTCGCTGACACAGTGGAGATAACCTAGGACTATGATAACTATCTTATGGCTTCTTTTTCACACTTGACGAGATGCTTTTTAAGGGTATTTCTGTTTACCTGATTATTAAAGTATGCAGTAGACATGTCTCTCTGTATCGGCCTAGCTTGGTCAGATACCTTAGTTGATATTTCGATCCTTATGATACTTTTATGGTGCATTCTTGTCCTGTATGTAATATCTTACCCTACATGCCTTTCTGTATTACTGTAGTGTGCACGTGGGGGCATCTGTTCGGTTTAAGATGCATAGAGAGGTAGTAATACCTTAGTTCCACCACACTCTCTGTTTAGCAATACTTCAGATAGTGGTGCAGAATCTTACGTGTAACTTGACAGGTCTGAAACAGGAGTCAGGAAAGGTATGTTGATCTGACCTCTCAGGCCTTAGGTTTCCACATTCTTGTTAGCCTCTTCTATTGCATTTTATTGCTCTGCCTTCCTACAATTTCTGAGAACACTGAAGTCTCCACCATCATTTTTCATTTGGATGTCCCTCATGGAAGAGGCTTTTTGATGACATGAATTATTTTACCACATATACAGGGGAAACTCGAAAAATTAGAATATCGCTCAAGAGTCCATTTATTTCAGTAATGCAAATTAAAAGGAATTGCATTAATGCAGCTTAAAATTTTAATTTTGTGAAAGGGTTCAATATTCTAGGCTCAAAGTGTCACACTGTAGTCAGCTAATTAATCCATACCCCTTGAGCAAAGGGGACCTCAAAAGGGTGACTTTGGGGTTTCATAAGCTGTAAGCCATAATCATCCAAATTATAACAAATAAAGGCTTGGAATATCTCGCTTTGCGTGTGATGAGTCTATCTCATATGTTAGTTTCACATTTTAAGTTGCATTACTGAAATAAATGAACTTTGCATGATATTCTAAGTTTTCGAGTTTCACCTGTATATTTTAAAAAACCAGCGGCCTTTCGAGTAGGGTAGAAGAGTTATTGCATATATGTGCTTTGTGAACTACTTTATATGTATACTCATAGTCACTAAGAATGTTAAACTTTCACACTGGCGTTTTGGCTTTCCGTTTTTGAGATCCGTTCAGGGCTCTCACAAGTGGTCCAAAACGGATCAGTTTTGCCCTAAATGCATTCTGAATGGAAAAGGATCCGCTCCGAATGCATCAGTTTGCCTCCTTTCCGTCTCCATTCTGCTATGGAGGTGGACACCTTGCAGCGTTTTGATGTCCGTCTGACAAAACTGAGACAAACGGATCCATTCTGACACACACTGACACACAATGTAAGTCAATGGGGACGGATCTGTTTTCTATGACACAATGCAAAATGGATCCGCCCCCCATTGACTTTCAATGATGCTCAAGACGGATCCGCCCCCCATTGACTTTCAATGATGCTCAAGACGGATCCGCCCCCCATTGACTTTCAATGATGCTCAAGACGGATCCGTCCTCCATTGACTTTCAATGATGTTCAAGACGGATCCGTCCTGGCTATGTTACAGTTAATACAAACGGATCCGTTCTGAACGGATGCAGACGATTGTATTATCTGTAAGGATCCGTCTGTGCAGATCCATGACGGATCCGCACCAAACGCGAGTGTGAAAGTAGGCTAACGAGTCACTTGCAAGTAAGACAATTAATAAATTCTTAACTTTTTCTGTTATAATGATTGGAAAATCTAAATCTGGGGTAAACGTGGGGTAGATTTGTGGATATGTCTGTCTGCACTTATGTTTTATTTATCGAGACATATTTTATTCCCCCTAAGGCTGTTTTTATAATGAACACAATCAGAGGCCTTACAAGGAACCATGGGGCCACAGAGCAAAACTTGGAATGGGGCCACAGAGCAAAACTTGGAATGGGGCCCCACGCCACCTCCGGTAGCATAAATATGAGAAGCTGATGATTATGTTGGTTTTCCTAAAGCACAGGGAGAAGGCACACAGTGAAGTGACACCAGTGGGATAATGTGCTCTGTGAAGTTACAGCACAGGCATAATACCACAATGATGTCACAGGACAGAAATAAGGCTCACAGTCATATCACAATAGTATAATAATATGCAGAAATGAGTGATGTCATAGCACAGATATAATGCAAAAACAAATGCGCTCTTCCATTGTCCATATACATCAGTAGCTGCACATATGTCTTGAGTGGAGATGGGCCCCCTTAGATATTGGGGCCCCATAGCAGCAGCTATCCTAATAGTTACACCCATAGACACAATGCTAATATACAATAGTGCTCTTAAATTCTGGTGAATTGATTCTCTATGCTGTGACTATTAGGCCCCTTTCACACAAACGATACGGATTGTGTTACGATCGTGGTTCTGCACGAAAGTGCAGTCAGTTTTGCCCACGATTGCGTTCGATGGTTCAGTTTTTTTTACATGGATGCTATCAATTTTGATGCATTTTTCACGTGTTACAAACAACATCTCGTAGCATCCAGACACTTTGCATCTGGATGTAGTGCGTTTTTAACAGAAGCCCCATTTATGTCTATGGGACCAGGGCTGCGTGAAACACTTGGAATATAGAACATGCTGCGATTTTCACGTAAGGCCTCATGCACACGGCCGCTGTGTGTTTTGCGGTCCGAAAAACAGGGATGGCGTCCGTGTGCGTTGCGCAATTTGCGGAACGGCACAGACAGCCATTGATATAACTGCCTATTCTTGTCCGCAAAACGGACAAGAATAGGACTGGTTATATTATTTTTGCGGACCACGATTGGAGCAACGGATGCGGACAGCACAAGGAGTGCTGTCCGCATATTTTGCGGCCCCATTGAAGTGAATGGGTCCGCATCCAAGCCGCAAAAACTGCGGCTCAGATGCGGACCAAAACAACGGTCGTGTGCGTGAGGCCTAACGCAGAGATGATGTGTGAAAATTAACACTCATGTACACAGACCCATAGAAATGAATGGGTCAGGCTTCAGTGCAGTTCATTACGGAAAACTCGCTCGTGTGAAAGGGGTCTTACAATAGCCGAATGCATTGTGTTCAGGTTTTAAGGCATGACACAGAGGGCATTTGAGCAAATGTTTTATTAGCTTCCTGTTAACGTGCAGATGACTCTCTGGGTTTGCTATAAATAAAGTTGAGATGAGTACATGTGATATTTATAAAATTAGCTGCTCTCAGGGACGTAATACGTGAAGATGATATCGTACAATGTTTGAGTACATCATGTGCTCTTCTCCATGATGAACCGTATTTGTTTATAAAGGAAGAACCCCCTTTTAAGACGGATAATTCTTGTCATTTCTTAAATGCAGCACTTGGCAGCGTATTTGCTAACTGTTTCGGGCATCTGTCTTTTGTTTGCGAAGGATAGTGCGGTCATCATCCTAGCCAACGTGATCCATGTTTGGTATTTGCCCGAGGCTAGACAGATTAAGTGCTACCGCATGGCCTAATGAAAGGTTGGGCCTCAGAGGAGGTCACGTATGCTGCGAGATATACCATCAATTCTGCATCAAAGCTCCATTTTCACCTTTTCTACAGAATTCTTTTAAAAAAAGAACATTTATGGAGTTAGATAACATTTGATATACCAAAAATTAAATTTTTCAACTATAGGGTATTAATGCTTGCATTGTGTCATGGCACATTTATAGGATTTGCATTCCTATCAAAGTATTGGATTACCGTGTTATTTACTTTATTGTTATACAACCAGTTAGAAGACTTTTTTGCAGCACATAAGGGTTTTTGCCACGACATTAACATGGAGATCACGTTTGCATGCTTGTATTTTTTTGTTTTGTTTAGCGGTCAATGTTCGCACGATCTTGTTTTCTAGTTTAAGCCGGTTAGGAAATACGATCTTTGTAATGTCTTTTATGTCCCTTTTTAGTTCTGAAAGAGTTAAAGGAAGAAATGTAAAGGCCAAACTGGTTAACTGTGCTATTGATACTGCTAGAGGAAATCTGAGCTGGCCTGGAGGGGAGGGGGGCACAACAGGATACACATAAATAGAATTCAAGATGCACAAGAAAGATCGTCGTCGTCGCCCCCCCCAAAAAAAAAAAAAAAAGGTATCCCGTGTCCTAGAAACTAAATTATCCTCTCCATTAGCTTGTGTGTAGTAGCTACTCTTTACAAAGCAACCATCTCAGGTTAGGCTACTTTCACATCTGTGTTGTGCTGTCTGGTTTGGAGATCCGGCAGAGGCTTTCAAAATCGCAGCACAGCCCTTTAGTTTTGTCCCCATTCATTGTCAATGGGGACGAAGCTGAACAAACCGGAATGGAGTGCACCAGAATGCATTCCGTTCTGGTTTGCTGCGTTCCCACGCCGGACACAAAATCGCTGCAAGCAGTGTTTTTGCGTGCGGCATGAGAAACTGAACAAGCAGGACCTGGCACCAAAAACTATGCAAATCAATGGTGCCGGATCCGTTTTTTTTCATCTGGCGCCCATTGACTCACAATGGTTTTAGTGCCTTCATTTTCAATATAGTTCAACCGGATCCATTCTGAACGGATGCATCCGGTTGTATTATTAGAACGGAAGCATTTTGCTGTGGTTTTGAGATCCCCTGCCGGATCTCAAAACCGTATAGTAAAGCCGCTGATGTGAAAGTCGCCCTAATTTTCTTTAGCAACAGTCAAGAGTCAGTTCCTATAACTAAGATAGGAGGCCACAGGTTTAAGTTATGTCACCCCTCCTTAGTTGACAGACTGCTTTGGTATGACTAATGGAGGGCCAGGAAATGGCAGCTGCCACCACATGTAACCATGAGGAACATCTACAAGTACTTCTTTTAGTAGAAAAAATAGCTCTATATATAAGGAGTGGAGCTAGATCATATGTGCCATGGCGCCGCCCTCATACTCTGTAGTGACACATCCCGTCACAACACACAGATGGTGGGTAATTTCCCAGAGGTGCCAGGAAGCTTCCCTGGCATCTGGTTGGTTTGCCAATTCTTCTGGGAGTCCAGGAGATCTCCAATTTTTCTGGGACTCTTTATCCTTGACTTGGTTTCATTGAGCATGTAAGGCCACTTTGAACGACTGTACAGTCCAATATGGACTAAAATGTGTATCGACCGGCTTGTAATGGCCACGTTTATGGTGCTACGGCATATTGTGTGACAGTGACACACAGATATTCTGAGGTTTTATGGACTCTGTGATGAAACCATCTTAGAAAGGCATGTGTGGATATTTATGTTAAAGGTCAAGGTGTAATGAGGCGTGTTAAATGCCGCACGTTACGATACGCATGGTATGTGTGTATGTTTTGTATTTTTGCATGGTGTAAGCATTTTTCTGACATGACGCTCAATATCATAGTCCCCATAATCCAACTTTTTAGAAATATTTAAAAGTAGTATTTGCTTTTGTTTAGAAGTTATGGTGGGGAGGGGACATTTGACGTACTCTTTGGTTTTAAATAGCGCCATTGTTTAACCAGAAGACATTTTTGAGTTCTCAGCAAGCAAAAGAGTAAGCAGTTTCCCCTGGCATTATGGGTAACGATATGCAAATTGCCACAAGGTCTGTCACCTCAGCTTACAGAACAGAAATTGTGATCAAAGGGGTTGTGCCATGAAAAACGTTCTACGTTTTTGAAACCAGCACCTGGATCTGAATACTTTTGTAATTGCATGTAATTAAAAAATTAGTATAGCCATTGAGTTATTCAATATAATCTATCTGTATACCGCCACCTGCTTTTTTTTTTTTTCTTATTTCTCTGTCCACCTTGCTGATGTGGACGCACATGCTAATTTCCATCCTTCAACTGTCACCAGCTGTATCTTGTTAGAATCTGCAGCCAAAAGGACCCGCACCTACAACGAGAACGGAGCGGGGAAATGAATGGAGAGCTCACTGCACATTCACAGCCGCCCTCCATTCATTTCAAAGGGACCGCCGAAAATAGCCGAGCCCTGACTCCGCAATTTCCGTCTGCTCCATAGAAATGAATGGGAGCAGGGGCCGCGCGGGAAACCCGTGGTCCTCTAGCCACAGCTCTCTCCGCTCCGTTCTCCTTGTAGGTGTGGGTCCCAGAGGTGGAATCCCCACCTATCAGACAATGGGGGCATATCCTAGCGATATGCCCCCATTGTATGTCATGGGAATACCCCTTTAATCATCGGATAACCCCTTTAAATAAGACATTTGCAGTCATTTGTAAACAATGTGACTTTCCATTGCGCCCTTGTTGAACACTAATGGGAATTGTGAGCTTTTCCTTAGGGAAGCATATGTCTTTTCCACTTTGCATTTATGAGATCCAAAGGAGTAATGTATCAAAAGTGTTTTAGAGAAATGTTATTTTTGGTGCTCACAGCAATCAATCAGAATTCATATTTCATTTTTCTGGATCAGATAAAAAAATATACATCTGTGCAGAAAGGAAAAAACCTTGGTAAAACGGTGAGGATAGATTCCTCCAGTGGCTGAAATAAAACGGCTGCTATACATACTGCTATACATACTGCTATACATACTGCTATACATACCACTACTGTATGTGCCCCACAAGATTGTTCATTATTTGTAAGGATGTGACTAACCATCCTATGGTCTAATACAGTATATGTGGCCAGCTTTCATTAAATGGTGCTGTAAAACAAATATAAATGTACCTTTGTTACTTACACTGAGGTGCTTGTTCCCCACCTTCGGAAAGACTAGAGGAGAATAATAAACTTTGTAATATATTTAAAGATTATCCGACCCCTGAAATGCCCCCCCCCCCCATATGCCTCGGTCCCTCACACACAGTGTACTTACCTCGCTCCCTGACACCCGCATCGCTCCTGGTCCCCGCACGGCCGCCGCTGCTTCTCCTTGTGCGTGGATGAAAACATCCGGTGGTGTGGGGGGGGGGCTAACCAATGGCAGGCGGTGACGGGGACAAACATCCCTAGTGTCACCCGTGATGCTAGGGAGGCTCGTCCCCATCACTGCCTGCCATTGACTGCCCCAATCCCCAGCCCGAAACCAGATGTTTTCATCCGCGCAAGGGGAGAAACAGCGGCGTCCTTGCGGAGACCAGCGACGTGGGTGCCGGGGAACGAGGTAAGTACATTGTGTGTAAAGAGGGGGGGGGGCATTTTAGGGGTCGGATAACCCCTTTAACTTTTAAAGTGCAGTGTCTTTGCTGCAAAAGAATTGTGACGTTGTGACCCACCACATATGTTGTACCAATAGTAGTGAAAAATCACCTTAAGGGTCCATTCACACGTCCATTTTTTCTTTCCTGATCTGTTCCGTTTTTTGCGGAACAGATCAGGACCAGATCTGGACCCATTCATTTTCAATGGGTCCTGGAAAAACCGTTGTTCAGTTCCGCATGTCCGTTTAAATATAAAACATGTCCTATTCTTTTCCGCAAAATTCGGATCCTGGTACAATACAAAGTCAATGGATCCGCAAAAAACGGAAGACATTCGGATGTCATTACGTATGTCATCCGTTTTATGCGGATTCCGTTCCTGGAAATTAAATCCTGCAAACAGAAACTTTTTTTTTTTTTTCAAAGAAATCCAAGCAACTTTATTTGCTTATTGAAATTTATACGTTCCCGTTTTTTGCGGATCCGCAAAAAATGGATGACATACGGATGACATACGGAAACATTTTCAGGAACAACGGATCTGCAGAAAACGGACCGAAATTCGGGATATAGAAAAATACTGACGTGTGAATGTAGCCTAAATGCTATCATTATTGCTGTGTAGCTTTCCTTGTAAACATGTTGAAAATGGTATTTGTGCCGGAGATAAGCGTCCTGTCTTGTCACAAGTCTTAGAGTCCTGCTTCCTGTTCGTCAGGAAGTCCAGGACTTAGGAATTTTACTTCCCGTCTACTTTCTTTCTTGTGTTTAAAGAACATGGAATACAGTATGGACGGGTGGGTGTTCATTACCTGGAAAGTTCTGTACGTAGGTTTGCCAATCAGGATCTGTGTGGAAGTCCCTAAGGGGCTTGCAGTGGTGCCTATAGTGCCTATAGAGCACCATGTAAAATATGCCTTCCCTGTAGGAGAGGACAACATGTGAAAGATGTAGATTTATAGTTTTTTTTTTTCTTAATGTAAATTGTTCTTTTAAGGCGCTCATATACTGTACAATAGATTAACATTGGCTAAACCCACCAATTCTAGCTGGGCAGCGTTGGGGCACCACTATTCGCTGAAAGATGATTTCTGGGGAAAAAGGGTTAGGCTTTACGTTTTACATGCCCGATCCTTTTGTTCTCCAGAAAAATAAGATTTAAGACCTCTCCTGACCTTCCTACGTGGTGGCTCTCAGTGATGTGTTCTTTCATATTTCATAACCTTATACATTGAACATTGTTAATGAAATCCTCAGGATGTTTGCGATAGAATTGCACAAGCTAATGTTTTATTTCATAATTTTGGATAAATCCCAGTGCAAGCCACTGGAGTTCTGCCAGCACCAGTGCATAGAAACTAAAAGTGGCAAACGTGCTGAGTCTTGTTATCCCTGTCCTATCTCCAAAGGAACGATTAGGAAAAGGTATCCCAAAGGTAGCCTCCTCATTGAATTGTCTTTACGGGATTACAGACGCCCAACTTCTGTCCTTTTATGTGGAAATGATCTGGTTTCCTAGTCATTTATTTCAAGGCGCACCTTAAACCCCCTCCACCCACAGTCTAAGCTCTTGAGATCCAACGCCCATGGTTTTTCTCCTAGCAAATTAACATTTTGTCTTGAGAATGTTTAGACCAAGGTATAGGATCATGAGGAAATACTGTTCTGACTTTTGTCTTCCGTTGTACTATAACTTGTTCCTACAAATATGTTCATAGTGAGTGTCATTTCCTTCCCTGCCTCGGGTTGCCAGTCTGCATGACTATCTGGGCATTTAGAGTGGTTGCTATCTATAGAGGTGTGCCAGAGCTAGGCTTTCACTAGTACACACTGCATTGATGTCCTTTTTCTAAAGGATTCGATATACTAATAGGAAATCAGACTCCATTGTCATGTGCATCGAAACATAGAAACATAGAATGTGTCGGCAGATAAGAACCATTTGGCCCATCTAGTCTGCCCAATATACTGAATACTATGAATAGCCCCTGGCCCTATCTTATATGAAGGATGGCCTTATGCCTATCCCATGCATGCCTTAAACTCCTTCACTGTATTTGCAGCTACCACTTCTGCAGGAAGGCTATTCCATGCATCCACTACTCTCTCAGTAAAGTAATACTTCCTGATATTACTTTTAAACCTTTGCCCCTCTAATTTAAAACTATGTCCTCTTGTGCAAGCTCTATACAGTATCCAATTTCTCCTTGCTTTACGGCACGCAGTAGTCAATGTGTTTTCACTCTGCCCTATACATGTAGCATGGCGCTAAAATACAACATGTAAACCCACAGAAGTGCTATCAGAAAGTTATCGTAAAGTAGTTTTCCATCCAATTTGGCCTTCAGGTAATCTTATGCTGTGCATTATGGGTTTTCTTCTTGCTGTTCATGGTTGTTCCCCAGGACCATTGAAACATTCATAGTACCACGAGCTCTGTAATTAGGATCATTGATCCCTATGATCAAGATCAAAATTAATGGTTTGTACTTATGTATTGAGGTGTACCAAATTAGGATTTATGGTGTGTATAGGGTTTACCTGATATCATTGCAGCTTTGTTCTGTAACCCTTCTCTGAAAATGCCTAAAGGCAAAGTATTGTATTGAGATAGAGGCAGAAAAGTACCTCAAGTTACCCATTGTTAGTTCATATTGTAGTTTTGGTTGCTGCAGGTTGAAGTTGTCATTGCTGTTGTAAAGAGAGTCGGGATCCTCATCAATCAGAAAAATGGTTAGAGCACCCACTGAGAATGGAGCACCCAAAGGGACATTTCCATCAACAACAAAAAGTATTTAAGAAGTGCCAACACACATTTTCTATGCATTTTTTGAAGCTGCAGACAAAAAAACAATAGAAGTCCATAGGCGAAAAGTGCCAGGCAATGAGAGAAAAATGGCAAACCCAGAGCATGCTGTGATTTGAAAAAAGCATCATTGACCCAAAAAACGCACCTCAAGGGGGGGGAAAAAATGCCACCACAAAAAGCACCTGATTTGTCCTGTGTTTCATCTCTCTCATAGACCTCCATGCAACATCTGCCTGAACAAACAGGACAAAAACAACAGCAAAAAATGCAAAATCCCTCAGAAATGACACCAGCATCAAAACTGGATTAACATTCTGTTCACTTTAGGGTAAGGGCTCATGCACACTGCCTTTGCCCAGACGTGCCCGTATTGCGGGCCGCAAACAGCGGGTCTGCAATACGCGGGCACCGGCCATGTGCTCACCACATCACGGATGCGGACCCATTCACTTGAATAGTTCCGCAATCAGGAAGGTCCAGTGCGGAACGGAGGCACGGAACTCCATGGAAGCACTACGGAGTGCTTCCTTGGGGTTTCTCTCTGTGCCTCCGCAGCGCAAAAAAATAGAACATTTTCACGGATGTTACCCGTGCATTGGGGACCTCAAATTGTGGTCCCCAATGCACAGAACGGCCGACCAACAGCCGTGTCGCCATCCTATAAGAGGGTGTCTATAAAATCGGGATGCACGCATGTGTCAAAATCTGTATATTTTTTTTAATATATATATATATATACAGACGACACTGGCAGCAATGAATATCTCTATCTCTTAAGATGGCCAAACATATTAGACGAAGGTCATCTGGACCCACAGATTTAGACAGGACCAGCCAACTGTCTGATTTGTATGGGGTTTTTCCATTAATGGCAGATGTTGGATTTGAACATTCTCAATCCTGTTGTTTTTAAGGGAAATGTCACTACCAGTGGCATCTTACCCTCTCCTTATTAACGACAAGCACCCGTGTGTATGGGGGGGCGGAATGGCTGTCGACTGCTGTCTATGGTGTATGGGCAGCTTTAGTGCACAAATCTCCTTCATGTATTGGTTGGTGACCTGCTGTGAACACAGAGTGAAATGCTTATGCCACACCTGTAGTCAACCCTGGGTATGAGAAATGATAAGGGGTATCTTTTCTATGTAAGAGCTTACAACAGTGTTTATTCAGCGTGCAGACTGAATAGACGGCACTATCAAGCAAGGCCCAGCTTCTGCTACGCCTGAGATATCGGGCATTGACTACATACCAAGGTAAATACCAGTCATGCCCAAATAGTTCGCTTGCTCTCTGATCTGCCAGCCATCTTTTAGACGGTTGATTGCTTTGGCTGGTGTTATTACCTTTTATATAGGACATCATCAATGGCCAATTCCATACTACAGATAGGAGAGAGGTACTCTATATGGAGAAATCTCCCCATATAGAGTACATTGCAGAAGTTTACTGTCACCACCTATGGCCTGATCTAGAAGTTCCTTCCTCAGGCCTCCAGCTATACAACATCCTTTTCGCCGTGATATCTTCACACATCAAGGTGCAGCCTCCAGTGATTCAGAGACCTAGGTGGGAGGAGATGAGAGATCACCGACTCACCCTGCTTAGGAGTTCCCACGGGCCGCACTGAGGCCTGGCACTAAATCTCGTATTTTTGGCAGGTGTCCCAAGCTGTTTGACAAGCACATATGGGCTATATTTATTCTGGTGCCTTTTAACATAAAAATGATGAATGGTTTATTTTTATTTTCCCTGTTCAATGGAAAATGTAGACAATGCGGCAGAGGCTTTCAAATAAAAATTCTGATTGTGTGAGAGCTAAATCGTTCTGCAGAAGAAGAGTCCTTCCAAAGGTCGGCATAGATGTAGAGCCTTGTTCCAGTGCAGAACACAATCATAAAATGGTTCCCCATCGATACATGAAATGTTACTTTTTCTGAAAAAATATATTTTTTAAATGGCATTAATCGACAGTCATCCTGCTTTTATATGCACATTTTAGAAGAGTGGGGCTATCAGTGTAAAGGGTTGTCAGGCACCCATTGCTGTGCGGAGGTATTTGTGTTTTGGGACTGTTCTGGGAAAACAAAATTGAGCCCAATCCATACATGTTTTAATGTTCACAGAACAAAGACAGTAATTACTATTGATTAATTTCCAGTGGCTTATATAGTACCAACATATTCCACTGGACATAGTAATCAAGGCTATGGGCTTATAGAAGTACAGTAATGCAAGCTATGGGCATATAGAGGTATAATAATGCAGGCTATGGACATATAGAGGTGTAATAATGCAGGCTTTGGACATATAGAGGTGTAATAATGCAGGCTATTGGCTTATACTGGTACAGTAATGCAGTCTGTGGCCTTATACTGGTACAGTAATGCAGTCTATGGGCTTAGACTGGTACAGTAATGCAGTCTATGGGCTTAGACTGGTACAGTAATGCAGTCTATGGGCTTATACTGGTACAGTAATGCAGCCTATGGCCTTATACGGGTACAGTAATGCAGTCTATGGGCTTAGACTGGTACAGTAATGCAGTCTATGGGCTTAGACTGGTACAGTAATGCAGTCTATGGGCTTAGACTGGTACAGTAATGCAGTCTATGGGCTTATACTGGTACAGTAATGCAGCCTATGGCCTTATACGGGTACAGTAATGCAGTCTATGGGCTTAGACTGGTACAGTAATGCAGTCTATGGGCTTAGACTGGTACAGTAATGCAGTCTATGGGCTTAGACTGGTACAGTAATGCAGTCTATGGGCTTAGACTGGTACAGTAATGCAGTCTATGGGCTTAGACTGGTACAGTAATGCAGTCTATGGGCTTATACTGGTACAGTAATGCAGTCTATGGGCTTAGACTGGTACAGTAATGCAGTCTATGGGCTTAGACTGGTACAGTAATGCAGTCTATGGGCTTAGACTGGTACAGTAATGCAGTCTATGGGCTTATACTGGTACAGTAATGCAGCCTATGGGCTTAGACTGGTACAGTAATGCAGTCTATGGGCTTAGACTGGTACAGTAATGCAGTCTATGGGCTTAGACTGGTACAGTAATGCAGTCTATGGGCTTAGACTGGTACAGTAATGCAGTCTATGGGCTTATAGATGTACAGTAATGCAGTCTATGGGCTTATAGATGTACAGTAATGCAGTCTATGGGCTTATACTGGTACAGTAATGCAGTCTATGGGCTTATAGATGTACAGTAATGCAGTCTATGGGCTTATAGATGTACAGTAATGCAGTCTATGGGCTTATAGATGTACAGTAATGCAGTCTATGGGCTTATACTGGTACAGTAATGCAGTCTATGGGCTTATAGATGTACAGTAATGCAGTCTATGGGCTTATACTGGTACAGTAATGCAGTCTATGGGCTTATAGATGTACAGTAATGCAGTCTATGGGCTTATAGATGTACAGTAATGCAGGCTTTGAAAGGCATATCACAGAGCTAAGACTGATATAGTATAAAAATCCTTAGATATTTCCGGTTATAATGACTAGCAGTTTTTCTATTTCTGTTTGTTGAATCTATTTATTGTCCTAAGTCAAACTAGTTGGCCCATTATTAAACACATAAACTGACTTTGTGTCTCTGTCTACCTCCATGGTATCATCAGACGACAGAATCTGACTCTGACGAAAGACGAAAATCTGCAGTAGAATTGCACGACTGACCCTCGGACTTCTACAGAAATGCATTTTCATGTTTTTCTTGTGCTACCGGTTTACCGGTTATTTCTTTTTTTTCCTTCTGTGATAGGGGTTTCACATCTGCAGCAGTCTGCACTGTCATGCCGCATTTCCATTGAAAACACTGGTTGTGGGTACAATTTGTGACATTTCTATCATTTAAACATACCCTATCGGATCAATACTTGTCAAATTGTTCCAAATGCCACACGGAAAAAAATCACCAAGACACATAAAGAAAACGTCTCATCATTTTACTTCTTCTTACTTATACGGTAATTCCCTTGTGTATACTGTAATTCCACCAAGCCAAATTCATGACCTGCGCTCTTGTTGGGTTATCATCCTTCATTAAAAGCATTCATCCCTTGTGCCCAGCTCTTGTGTGTTCAGTATGTGTTCTGTTCCTTCTCGACAAGCATTTGATTCGGTCAAAAAAAAAAAAAAAGAACTTCTCTCATCCCTTTGTTAGGGGTGAACGTAAGCTTAGGTTACAATGTCTGCTTGCCAGCTAGACTTCAGACATGGCTCTGCTGTGCCATATGCTAGCTTCAGATGAAAATTATGCTACCCATAACTAGAAGAAAGCCGGTGTCATGTTGCTGAAGGGTCCAGGTATTTGGTCACAGTTTGAATAAACCTTTCTTTGTACTGCAAGTTATCCCATTACGTCCTGTTACCAAAATCCGGGACTCAGCTGAAAATAAAATAAAAAAGAAAGAATGTAAACAATAGGTAAATCCAGATGATTGAGAAGAATACCTGACTCATGGTGAGGTGGTCCTTTGTCAAGGCAGTGAAGGAGTTGATTGAATTTCATTGGAAAGCCCCATATCATAATAGTATAAAAGTACAATAAAAGGAGACCATAAAAAAGAACTGTGATAAAGTAGAGATAAGAGCGGGCTGAGTCATCGCAAGGCACACTGTTTACTAACATTGCCGGCCGGACAAGCGCTCATTCTGCTTTTTTTTAGCATTTTCCCACCATCTACCTGCATTCTCAGTTAAAGTTTGTCAGTTTTTGGGATAAGACGGCATTTGTGCTCAGCACATACAGAATACATCAGCCGACAAAGACTCTAAGTTGGAAAAGACGAGGCAAAAAGGTGATCATAAACCTTCAATATCTGACGGCCAAATGCTTATTCGAACGACAGCTATTCCAGCCCACCTCCCCATACACATGCACCCCCCCCCAACATCTGCGGAGTGAAACTGAACATCTAATACACCGATGGTCAACTGTGGTCCCCCCAGAAAAGCGTGTCGATCAGATGTTGGTCTAATGTGTTTGCCCAGTTTCAGGGGTGGATTTGACGTTTCTGGGGCCATAAGCAAAATTGGCGCATCGCACAGCGAAGTTCCGCCCCATTATAATGCTAAACTCCATCTTCATCATTTCTAAGCTCCACTCCCTAAGCACACTGTAGGATTAGCAGTGCCGCCTGTTCTATAGCTGGGAAGGACTGCCTGGATCTTCCGAAAGACCCCCCCCCCCTCCCCCGACTGGGTTCTGTGCAGTTGAACAGCGACTTTAGTTGGTTCTCCAGCCAACCACAGGGGCCCTCTGATCTCTAGGGCCCCAAACATTTGCTTGGTTTGTGTGTTGTAAAGACTACCCATTCCTAGCTTAAAGATGACCATACACCAGAGATTTAAAACATCTGAAAAGACTAATTGAATGAACTTTCTGCCGACACTGATTTTCAAATTAGATCTAAAAATAGGGAATGTGCTATAAAAAAAATTTGAGCACCCAGTAAATCCCCCGCTGCTCCAGCACTGCTGCCCTGGTTGTCCTTCCCCGTCTTGACCGCTGCAACCAACAACTGGCAGCAGCAGTGATGTTATGTTTATGACGTTACCTACTTTATAAATTTTTTTTACGTCTTGGAACCTCTCTAATGTCACTGACGAAACTAAGACTGTATTACATACCTGTGTAAAAGAGCCTATATTTTGCACACATTTTAAGTATTTTACATAGGAGCTGGTGTTAATTTTAGGTGTAATATATGCAAGCTTTCTGCTACACATATCAGTAAATGTATTGTGTTTCAGAGGTCCGGCGGCCCACCCTCTTTTGCCCATTCCCGCCTCACTTTTTGCAAGGTGGCAAAAAGTGTAAAACCTTTGGTGCAAAACTGAACTTGCGCCAACATTTGCACCCCAGAAAACTGGCCTAGAAAATTGATATCTTCACTTTGTGAAATTGCTGTGCAGAGGACTACACTGGCCTGTGCAGGCCTCTCCCAAGAACGTACTGTAAGGCCTCATTCACACGTCAGTGTTTCGGTCGGTGATTTCCATCAATGAATGTGAGCCTAAGGCAGGATCGGATCCTCCACAGACACAAGGTATAAGGGAAAGATCTGCACCTGTTCTGTGTTTAGAGCCGCACCTGGTTTTGGCTCAAAATCACTGATGGAAATCACTGACCGAACACTGACGTGTGAAATGAGGCTTAACAGATAACACAAAAAATCAGCTCAGGATAGTTTCAGAATATACAATACAACTAGCAACTCTCCAGAAGCAGGAAACATTGTGCCATTTGGTAAAGGAGGGGGAGATTTGGGAAAGACGTAGAATAGAAAAGAGGCGGATCGTGGAGCTGTATGGGTTCTGTTCCAGATTACAGCAACTATGCACATACAGAACCCATTACAGTAGTATCACTAAATATAGACAGAAGATTAATGCCACATGTTCAATCATCCCAAACTTCTTGTGTTACCCCTAACCCCCCTCGAGACGGCGCGCACCCCAGCCTTGCAGAAAACAGGATATATAAAAGCACTTCACCTTGCTTTATTTTTAGCATGTCATTTCCTCTTTAACGCACCAACGTTTTACTTCTCACTGGAGAATTGAAAGCAGTTATTTGCTGACAATCTGAAATTACATGAACAGATGTATCTGGGATGTCTACATACCTTTCTCCGTGTAGAGGAACGATCTGAAATGAAACGCGCACAGGCTATCGCACCGCGTCGCCGAGCTAGGCGTGTATGTGTAACCGCAACTGGTTTTCATGATACGAAAATAGATTGAGATCAGTTTGCTCAAAGTGCATTTCTACAGGGCAGGAGCATTGATACGAGTGCGGTCAGGAACTTGATAGCAGGCCGCGCTCTACTCCCTGTCTCGCCCTTTGTTAGTCTTCAGATACTGTTGTGCGGCTCGGCAGATAATGGTGCTCCATGTTTACAACACCAGCTCCATGTTTGGAAAGGCAGCCATAGACGTAAGCCGAATGTGTACGGCAGACTTCAGGTTTCTAAAAGGGGACTGTAGAAATAAAATGAGCCCTGAAAGGGGACTATTCTGCCTATGGCATGCCTTAACGGGGTGGGCTGATCATGAATGACCCCATGCAGATCAGTAGAGGTGTCTAGCTCCTGAGATGTGTCCGGCTTCTGCGATGCCCAGAACATTGCTGATTTTGACAAGGTCCCCGGGTTGCAGCTGTTCAGAGGATTAGGTCCACCAGAGCAGTGAACCCCTGTCTATGCCCTAATACAGGGATGCCCAACCTGCGGCCCTCCGGCTGTTGCAAAACTACAACTGCCTACAGCTATTAGGGCATGCTGGGAGTTGTAGTTTTGCAACAGCTGGAGGGCCGCAGGTTGAGCATCCCTGCCCTAATAGAACATTTAGAAAGGAGCCGTTAAGATGAGATTAAGGGTAGGCTCAGAGGGTGAATTTTGGGCACGGATTTGGTGCTGAAACCGCCTCCCATTGTTTTAAATGGGAGGCCGCACTGCAGTTCATGCGGACGAGGGTTTTTGCTGGGAGGGTTTCAAGACCGCACCAAGAATGTACAGGTCCATTCTTGGCACCCCTCGCAAAGCCGCAGTGGGAGCCTACTCATGGTTTAGCTCCATTCAATAGGCGCTAAACCTAGAGCGGGTCTGTATGAAAACCCACAGCGGTTTCTGCTGCGGGATACGCTAATTTTGCCGCAGGTAAAATTCTCTGTCTGAACCTACCCTAAAGCTGGCCATAAACATTCAATAGCTGTCGTTTAAAGATCATACGGCTGACGGCTCGCTCATCGAACTCTCCCGTACACGTTCAGCAGAGCAGGTAGTGTTGTCAGTGGGAAGAGAGGAGAAAGCTGCTGCCAGGGACATCTGACAGCAGAACGAAAGGATCTGGTGAAAAAGTTCTGTCCGATGCTTTTCCCTCCTGCCAGGTGATATTGAGTCTGGAGCACCCCGCAACCAAATCTGCCAATCTCAGTGGCTTCGCTCGGACAGCAGTGCACTAATATGCATGGTGGCACTAACTCTTTCAAAGAGCTTTTCATTTTTGATTAAGTTCTTAGACTTTTTAAGATACTACTGTTTTAAATTCTTGCCATTTTCAATCCCAATGCTTGCCGTCAGTGAATAAAAACATTCTTGGTTACCTCCAGAAACTAAAAATCTAGTTCTGCTTCCAGCTGAAGGTGAATACAAGCAGCTGCAACTCCAGGCTGATATATTGTAGCAAGAGATTTCTGCTGCTCTTGACATGTTTAGCCCACAAGGGATAGTCAACTGGATGGAACTATTCATGACCATGAATTATTATTTGTTCTCCAAATACCTATTGTTTTAAATTTAAACTACCATAATATATATATTTTTAATGTACAGCTACTATATTATTACTAGTAGGGCTCACGCACACGAATGTGTGCCGGCCGGACCTGTATTGTGGCCCGCAAACAGCGGGTTGAAAATTTACGGGCCCTGGCCATTTTTGCACCGCATTATGGATGCGGACCCGCTTACTTAAATTGGTCCGCAATCAGGAAGGTGTGGAATGGAGGCACTGGAAGCACTACGGAGTGCTTCCATGGGGTTTCTCTCCGTGCATCCGCACTGCTAAAAAATAGAACATATTATATATTTTTTGCGGTGCAGATGGATTTAAGTTGACGCACGGATGAGGCCCGTGCATTGAGGACCACAAATTGCGGTCCCCAATGCATGCAACGGCATGTGCATGAGCCCTTAGGAGGATTGCAAATCTAACTTATGTGGTTTTTGCCATGGTCTGAACTCTTCTGACTTCATCTACTGAAGTAAGGCCATAAATGCATACATTAACTTGAAGAGGGTTGGGAATTACTAGTTACACCTAAACCATGAATAACGGCAAACGACGTGACCCGGGTGTGAGGGGGTTATGTGTACAGTAGGTTCTTTGCACCGTTGGTTTTCTTTTGAACTTGGGTACTACACTGAGAGGTAAACAGCTAGAAGTCATACAGAAATTCCCTTAGCAGTATGCAAAGTCTGTTATCGGCAGCTACAATTCTTCTCAGTTCAGCAGAAAGTAGCACATCACCGAGAGAGAACCCTGACTCGTTCACAAGTGTCAGTGTGGGTGAATCTAATGTTGTAAATGCATTACAGTTTTTAGCTTGTTCTGATCGTATTACCGCCCAGAGCTGCATTCATACTTCTGCGGGTTGTTATCCATAAAGTTGGCCATACACATGAAATAAATTAAAAAACTGCAGCATGCGGCTGTACCCTAATGTGTATGGGGGCCTCCTGACCCTCTCTGACATCAGAAGGTCGGGGGGAGTAATGATTGGACAGTTGGATTTCCTCTTCCCTCTCCCAATTCAGACACATGCATGCTTGGCTGAACCCAACAGGAATGTGTATGGTTAGGTTGGGGGAGGGGTCGGGAAAGTTGGCTGTCTATGGCAGGCCTAAGGCTTTTTTCAAACCTCCGGCATTCCACTATAAGAAATAAAAAAAATAGGTGATCCCATGGGTGCCCAGTGGACTTCATTGACCATAATGGGGTCTGGCAGGTTTTCTTCATGAAGTCCGTTATTTTACCGGACTAAATAGTACTGCATACTGTGCCATTCTGAAGGACATTTTCAGTGGAAATTGTGACGGAGGCCCCTTATAGAGCCTCCAGATGTGAACTCAGTACAATACACCCACCTTTAGAAAAGCTCCTATAATGCAGTTGAAGACTTATCTTTTTCTTTCGCCAGATTACTGTACAGTGCTGTAGTTCCCAGAGCGAAAATCACTAAAACAAGCTTTGTACAGATACTGAACAAGCAGGGAATGGTGGGAGATTTGAATCTGCACATGAACACAGTTCTGGGCCATAATACAGGTTTTAGCTTGGGAACAAGCGAGGATAGTTACTAAAATGTGTGTGATTATTAAAGGGACACTTTAATAAGAATGAGTTTAAACTTAATATTCATAGAAAGCACATTTCAGAATGTCTAGCTGTTTTTTTGTTGTTTTTTTTTTTTTGCAGTACTATACCATTGGAATCCAAGATATGTTCCTTCTGTAGCAGTCAGCACAGATAGATAAACTCCTATATAATGTAGCTAGGTCATTTATAGTCAGCTTACTGCTGCTTTGAAGGAAAGGTGTTATCTGCAAGGTAATCCTCATTATAATAGTAGGTATACATACAGTTGGGATATCAGTATGACAGCTCTCTTTGTTCTCTTAGTAGACCTAGATAAAGATGTCCACAGAAGAGCATTGTATTGATCAGTGTAATGTGTAATAGTCTAATTCAGTCACTACGGGATGGGGCTCTCTTCGGTCAAAGTGATGGTCTGACTGAATTAAAGTCCAGATACAGAGGAAGTTGAAGAGCTAGGACAGGAAGTAAAATACATGGAGTGACTTCAAAAAGTATAACCAGAAAATCATCCACTAATATTTATATTTAAAAAAATTAAATACATAGAATATTCACCCACAGTATATTGGAAGTTTTCTAATATTTGATAAAAAATGTTGATGGAAGTGTCCCTTAAAAAATTTTTATGTAGATTATTGTCATATACAATGACGTGGTGTTGAAAGGAGAACAAACGCTTCAGTTCTGTTGATTCACCTGATATTTTATTGCAAATTAGAATCTGACTATGGATGATTTCTTTTGCAGTGGATTTGACTGTTCCCTCAAGCACAGTCCTGACACAGCCTACCCCTATGGAGTTTCACGTAATCCATCACATTAACCCGCGGCCAGATGCTGCCCTTCTCAACATGAAACCGTCCCAGCAGCAGCTCTACTCTACCATGACCTCATCGCAGCACATGGAACACAAGCTAAAGGTAGGTCGTATGACCATCTTGTCTGTGCCGTGTTAGACACTGTGGACATGACATGTATTTGGTGTGTGGAAGGACAGGTTGTAGAGGCAAAGGGGGACATTTATCAAGACCTGCGCTTTCTGTGCCGATCTTGACACCCCTGCACAGCTAGAGGTTGTGCCTAATCTATGACAAGGTGTAGGCCTTGACATAAATTAGGCGCATCCTCCGGCAGTCCATCCACCTAAACTGAAATCTACTGCAGCTGTGAGCCACACCATAGATTTCTGGCTTCATTTTCTCTAGAAAACTGGTGTAAATGAAGATAAATTAGTTGCAGCTGCTGACCAAGCTCCCTTCCCGCCCTTGAGATACCACCTTTCTGAAAAGTGGCGAGGCTGGCGTAAAAACTGCAAAGCCATAATTTGCAACTTTTTAAGGCCACTTTTCTGACACAGGGAGATGATAAATCTCCCCCATAGAAACGACATGACAAATAGGTAGGAAATTCATGATCATATGCTGTATTACCCTAGGAGCATTGCTCCTAGAGAAGAATATCTCTAATGGATCAACATATGGTGGCATATGACACAGTAAAGAGCCACAGAGACTCTTTGGGGCGCCATACAGCGCCAGCATGTGCATGGGACCTACAGGTATGACCATATTGTTCCCAGTTTTTCTCCTTTCACTTTAATTCCACATGTGGATTCAATTTATGACTTCCAGGAACTACTCTATTACAATTTCTGAAGAAAAATAAATTCTATCTGCACCGACAGACGCTGGATATGTACCGTTTGTGCCTTATTTTCCGGTGTCATCTCCTAAAGGGGTTGTACACTTCTGCTGGTGAAGCAAACTGTAAAAGAAGACACCTCAAATCCTCTAGGTTCCTTAGTGCCGATCTCAAGGCTTTATTAACCTATTCTTATCTATGAGTTGGGATGTGCATACCGAAAACAAGGGGCCTAGCCCATTCGTGTAAGACTCCATCATGGTGTCCATCACAATTCCAAGAATACCATTGATGGACGCCATAAAAAAAAATGATGGTGAGTCAGTGGGGTTCATCAGGCAATGTTGGTATCCATCGTTTGATGGGTCCAGCTCTGTCACAGTTTCTTTTCTGGATGGAGGCCCCAACGCAGATGTGAACATAACCTTTTGTGTAGGTAGATAACCCCCCAACCCCTTGCAGTTGTACGGCCAGGGATAAGAACTTATTTATTAACCTTATATTCTGTCTTCTGTTATCATGTACTGAACGGCGCTTCTTCTCTCACAGCTCAACATGGAATATCGGAATTCCAGTCATGAACGTCAGGACATGAGTCTCAGGCAGCTGGTCAACAAGGACAAGAGCAAATGCAGTATGGGAACCATTATGTTATCTGTACTATACCATAGAAATGGAAATGATGGCATGCAGTGAAGATGAATACACACTATCTGTGTGATGTAATGTAGAAATGAAGCTTCATCTCGATAGAAAAACTTGCAGTTTCCTTATACAATATTTAAATTTGAGAGAATATGAGAAAATCAAAAATTCCCCATGACTGCTCAGCAGGTAATTCCACATGCATTATATCAGCTTGTGTCTGTGGACACATCAGCTCGGCAACCACGGGGAATTTGACATTTTTACAAGTACCTGCTATTTATAGAGAACCTGTCACCATGAAATGCAGTGCTGTCTGCAGGCATGTTATAGAGCAGGAGGAGCTGAGCAGATTGATGTATAGTTTTATGGGAAAAGATTCAGCAAAACGTATAATGTATGCGTTTTAAGGGAATCTATCAGCACATACCTGCAATTGAAACCTTCTGGCTGTGTAGATGTGCTCTTGTCAGCTGGTTGCAGTACACTTGGCTCATCTTGATAGGTGCCCCTTATTCTGAGAAATAAGCTACTTTATATAAATGACCCTCTCAGTGCCATTTCACCCAAAGTATCACTCACTTTTTGTGCTGCCATGCCCCCCACTCTCTGACTGGACCAGGTAGCTTAGAGGTAATTGCACCTGGCCCTGAAATCTCATGGCTGCTCATTTGTCTTTTCAATCAGCACACGCGCAGTATAGTGCTGAGGCTCGCCAGGCAGTACGGATTCCATCTGCCCAGAGAGCTTCAGTACTGTACTGCACCAATCAAAGAGGCGAATGTGCAGCTGCAACATTTCCAGGCCAAGTGTGATTATGTCTATACTACCTGGCCCGGTCACTCAGATCAGGAAGTGGAGAAGGGGCACAGTAATCACAGAAAGTGAGTGTGGTGCAGTGGCACAGAGGGGGTCATTTACAAAGGGTAAAAATGCTTATTTCTCAGAATTGGGGGCACCTATGAAGATGGTGCCCTCAATTGTCGGCAATCAGCTGACAAGCGCACATCTGCACAGGCAGAAGGTTTCATTTGCAGGTACTGTATGTACTTAGAGATTCCATTAAAATCTCTACTCTTTCTGAGCTCACTTGTACATGCAGGAGGTATTATCAGTGACTGATAGTGTTCTCTGTGTACGTGTGTTTCTGGAAATAGCTGTCAGTCACTGAGAGCTGTACACAGGGGAGGTGTTATCAGTGACTGATAGCATTCTCTGTGTAAGTGTGTATACAGAAATAGCTGTCAGTCACTGATAGTTGTACACAGGGGAGGTGTTATCAGTGACTGATAGCATTCTCTGTGTAAGTGTGTATACAGAGATAGCTGTCAGTCACTGATAGTTGTACACAGGGGAGGTGTTATCAGTGATTGATAGCATTCTCTGTGTAAGTGTGTATACAGAGATAGCTGTCAGTCACTGATAGCTGTACACAGGGAGGTGTTATCAGTGACTGATAGCATTCTCTGTGTAAGTATGTATACAGAGATAGATGGTCTCTGTGTACAACTGAGGTCAGAAAGAGCAGAGATATAAATGTAAAGACTGCAACTTTTACTGAATCTTTTCCTGTAAAACTATATATCAATCTGCTTAGCAACTCCTGCTCTATAACATACGGCCTGCAGATTGCACTGCATGACAGGTTGTCGTTAACATATCATAACACATGAGTTATTCCCTTAAGTTAATTACTGGAATTAAATAAACCTTGACAAACTGAATTGTCAAAAAATAAGACAACCGATCCTATATGATTTTAAAGATGACCTGTCACCACAGTGCAATCTGAAAGCACCATGTTATCCAGCAGGAGGTGTTGAGCAGCTATCAGTACAGGGAGGAGGTGTTATCAGTGACTGACAGCTATCTCTCTATGCATACGTATACAAACAATGCTGTCAATCACTGATAACACCTCCCTCTTGAACTGATAGCTATTTACATGAGGTAGACAAAGCAGAGATATAAACGTATAAATGGCAGGTTTTACTGAATAATTTCCCACAAAAATATATACGGTATTTTTCACACTATAAGACACACTTGCCCCTAAGACGCACCTAGGTTTTAGAGGAGGAAAAAAGATGAAAATAATATTTTTCATCAGACCCCCAGTGTTATTCAGACCTCACCTCAGAGCCACGATCAGACCTCTAATGTTAATCAGACCTCACCTCAGACCCCAGTGTTAATAAGACCACCAGTCAGACCTCAGCTCAGACCCCCAATGTTCATAAAACCCCCAGTCAGACCTCAGATCACAGCCCCAATGTGAATGACCCCCAAGCAGACATCAGACACCTAAGCAGAATAATGTCAATGACCCCCCATTCAGACCTCAGATCAGAGCCTGATGTGAATGACCCCCAAGCAAACCTCAGATCAGACCCCCAGGCTCAGAGCAGACATTAAATTAAAAAACAATTAACAACTTACCTTTCCTCTCCGGATGACTGCTTCCACTCCTCACATCCACACTCTTCTGGTTCAGCCTGCCATATAGTGTGCTGTGACCTGACGCTCACAGCGTGAGGTCACAGCGCGCCAACGTCCTCACACTGTGCGCAGTCACAGCAGAGAGAGTGGCCAAGGAGGACTAAGAAGCGGTGAGTACAGAGCCCAGGGAGCGCTCCATTCACTTCTTCCCGGTCCTCCGGTACTAATGAGTGCTTCCATAGGTTTATCGTTCACCCCATAAGAAGCACTGACGTTTTCTCCTCACTTCGGGGGGGACTGCATCTTTAGGGCGCAAAAATACGACATATAATCTGCCCAGCTCCTCCTGCTCTATAACATGGTGCTTTCTGATTGCATTTTGTAGTGACAGGTCCTCTTTAAAGGGAACCTGTCACTGGGATTTTGTGTATAGAGCTGAGGACATGGGTTGCTAGATGGCCGCTAGCACATCCGCAATATCCAGTCCCCATAGCTCTGTGTGTATTTATTGTGTAAAAAAAACGATTTGATACATATGCAAATTAACCTGAGATGAGTCCTGTCCCTCCTGACATGTCTGTTTTAGTAAATATCTGTATTGTCCATGTAAAAACAATTCTAGATCATCTTTTCTCATAATTGTGTGTTGTGCTGTTTCTCTATTATCCCTACACAGCTAGAACTGATTCGACACTGATACACCCCCCCCCCCTCCTTCCCCCTAAACTGGTAACGCCCAGCTGTCCATTTCTAGGAGAAATAACAAAGGAATGACACAACAAGATTTCTAAAGAATATTTATGTTCTCTTATTTCCTAAAGAATACAAGTATTTACTGGAGTATTTTCAGAAGAGGTGACAGTTCTTTTATATCTGATACACAAAAGCACAATACTAGTTATAGCATTTCATTCATGAACAACAAGTGTGTGATTGATGAATGTGGTACAACGTCTCCCTCTGCTGGATGAATGTTGAATAACTGGAATTTTTAAATGTTTTTAAAGAGTAACTAAACTTTTTTCCTCTCAGATAGACTGTCAGCGCATAACTTACTAATATATTTCATTCACCGGTTCCGTTCTTTTCCCTGCATAAATTCTGTCCAAAAATCATCATTAGCATATTTTAATAGTCTTTATTTTAAGAGAACGGCGGCAGGCAGGGAGTTATAAAGCGCACTGTTATGTACTGCTGATATTAGCACATCGCTAATGTCAGGCAGCTGCAAAAGGTTATTTCTCATGGCAGAAACCCTTTAATATGTTGAAAAGTATGTTTCATCTTTAACTTCAGCTAGGGGTGTCCAAACTTTTGCATGCCACTCTATATATACACACACAACCTGCTGCATACACACCTGAGGAACACAGCTTTGCTGCACAGCTGACATATAAACACACTTTGGTGTATACACACCTGACAAACACAGCTCTGCTACACATCTGATTGTATATTATTTATATGTATACACACACGCAAAGCTCTGCTGCACACATCTCTCTCTCTCTCTCTCTCTCTCTCTCACACACTATTATCTTTAATAAAAACTCACATTTCTGTACATTTACAATCACTATACTATCTTCCTGGATTGGCCCCTCCCACCCGTGACATTATCAAAGGTCCTACACCTACAGTTAATCAGAATTTTAATGTCCTTTTATTGCAGCTGGGAGACCTTCAGCATGGAGAGAATGTTTTTCAGTCCTCTCCATGATGGCTGACTCTCCTCTCCTGTCTGGACTCATCACACAGATTGTGTCAGACAGAGAGAGATGGATGTGTGCAGGAGTACACCTCTCTCTCTCTCTCTCTCTCTCTCTCTCTCTTTTCTCTCTCTCTCTCCTCTCTCTCTTTTCTCTCTCTCTCCTCTCTCTGATCCAGCAAAGCGCTATATAAACACTCTGCCAGATCATTAAGGAAGCAGTCAGGGAGGTCTGGCACTGCTGGAGCACACTGACTGCAGACTATAAGACGCAGGGACTTTTTAACATCTTGCTAAAAAAAATGCGTCTTATAGTCCAAAAATACAGTATGTTTTATTAGTGGAATAGCCCTTTAATTTCGATGCCATCCTGCCTCTATCATCCACGCTCAGTCATCGCCAGATTGATCAGTGGTTATAATTCTCCTTTATTTGCTTTATTTCTTATATTTACGACTTTGGTTCTAGGTGCCAATGCCAGCCCAGCAGTGAAACAGAAATTGTTAGAGATGATCCGAAACAAGCAGCAAGTAGCTCCAGACCGCAATATTGCCACCAATCCCAGCAGCTCCGCCATTTCTTACAGGTGACTGTAAATCCTGGTTTGTCTTATTGCATGAGGTAACCATGGAGAAGAAGGGACGAGATTAACTCTGGAGAACAAATACATTAGTGTTACATTCTTGCATAAACCTAATTCATTAACGGCGTTATCCCACAAATTTAAAACAGTTTTTTACTCACTTACTCCGAGAAGTTCCTTTTAAAGGGGTTGTCTCATCATGGACAATGGGGGCATATCGCTAGGATATGCCCCCATTTTCTTATAGGTGCGGGTACCACCCCTGGGACCCACACCTATATCGAGAACGGAGCCCACAAGGTGGTGGTTGGAGGACTCTGGTCCGGCTACCACCAAGCCGGCTTCCCATATAAGTGAATAGAAGCGTACCGCACATGCGTGGCCCCCGTTCCCATTCATTTCTATGGGGCTGACGGAACTCGGCTATTTTCGCCGGCCCCATAGAAAATGAATGGAGGGCAGCTGCGCATGCGCAGTGCGCCCTCCTTCACTTGCGGGGCCCCGTTCTCGATATAGGTGCGGGTCCCAGCGGTGGGACCCGCACCTATAAGACAATGGGGGCATATCCTAGTGATATGCCCCCATTGTCCATGATAAGACAACCTCTTTAATGTGGGTGGGCAGCAGCTCATCAACCCTCTGTTTTTCAAGATGCATTGGAATAAACTATTGTTAACCCCTTCCTCCCCTGCCTACAAAATAGTCCCTTACATGTGGCCCCAGAGACACATATGGTATGTAATGTCTCCAAACTTCCTTCTCCGCTATCTAGACAGGTATAGCTATATACTGTAGTTCAATGTATTTAGAAGTGGCAATGAATAAATGAATGAAAGGGGCCTGAAACTCTGAAGCTCTAGGTCTAAGGGTCTGACGTTATTGAGCATGTAAGTCCACCTCTGAATGCAGAAGGTGGACAAGGAGGATAGACAGCAGAGGACACTAGCAGAGAGGAATATGTAATGTACATTAAAAAAAAACATTATTACAATAATATTATTGCATGTATATTGGAATAATACTTTATTTGAAATGTTAGATTCATCGCATAGTAATTTGTTAGATACCTCCTTTAAGTGTTCCTCTGAGGTGGCCGCCTTTTTGAAGGAGAAGTTTGATTTCTTCTAAGAGATGTTGGTGCTTAAGGATTAACCTGTGTAGTCAAATGAAGGAACTTTAAAGAGTAATTAAACTTTTGAATACATTTTTGTGAACATGTCCCTAATAACAGTTTTTGTAATATAGTTTATTAATGTTTTTGTATTTTTAATACACCTTTTCCTCCCTAAAGCGCACGTTTCGCTGTGGTGTTAGAATCGACTTCTCTGTACATTGTTGACAGCTCAGCGGTGTACAGAGTACGAAGTACACATTTTATCAATGGGGCCGCAGCACAGTGAGTACGGGCAGGAGCGCACATTGCTGCTCCTGCCCGTGCCCCCAAAGGATTACTAACTCTTGGCATGGCACATGGGAACCCTGTACCCATGTACTATGCCAAGATTAGTGGAGCGGGCTCCTGCTTCTGCCTGCTGCACTAAGCTAAGAGTCCTGCATGTCAGGCACAGGCAGGAGCCAGCTCCGCTCAGCTAATCCTGGCATAGTACATGGGTACAGGGTACCCATGTGTTATGCCAGGATTTAGGAAACCTTCGAGAGCACAGGCAAGACCAGCAATATGTGCTCCTGCCCGTACTCACTGCGCTGCCGCCCCATTCATAAAGTCAGCGGTGTACAGAGAAGTAGATTTTAAGCGCACAGCGAAACGTGCGCTTAAGGGAGGGAAAAGTGTATTAAAAATACAAAAACATTAATAAACTATATTACAAAAACTGTTATTAGGGACCGGTTCACAAAAATGTATACAAAAGTTTAGTTACTCTTTAAGGCAATTATACTGTATTCCTGAGCTTTAGTAATGTCATCAAAACACTCAAAAATATCCTCAAGCATAAGATAAATGACATCAATAGAATATCTCCCCAGTCTTGTGATGGATAACCCCGGCACTCCAGCTGTGGTAAAACTATAACTCCCAAGATGTGCACTTGCTTGCCTGTTCTCAGAGCTCCATAGAAAGGAATGGAGCATGCTGGGAGTTGTAGTTTCACCACAGCTGGAGCGGAGGAGGTTAGCCATCACTGCCAGTCTGACGCACTGTATAACAAGTTAGTTTGTCAAGGCTAGCCCTCTGTTGGTGTGTCCACCTCCGATCAGCATATTGGATTTTAGTATAACCATCACTAGACATAAAACTAATGTAGGTTAAAGAATATGATGACTGATATTTCACCATTTATAAACGTTCTTTGTTTTGTTTTTATTCTTTTAGAGCATCTGAGATAAGTGAAAAGAGTAACCATGTTTCCACCATCTCCAATAACTTCATACCTCAGGCTGCACCTAGCACTTGCAATACGTCTGAACATGGCCTTCCTCTCAGGAGAACAGGTATTTTCTTAAGAAAAATGACGGGACACGATTTAGCCTGGCTTTGACGCATTTCTTAGACAATTCATCGTTCTAGAACAGAATGATATCAAAGGAACACATTGTGCAAAACGAATGTTATACATAGTGCAGGGTTAGAGGGACTGCTGCAGTGTTTTGGGTGGTCTTTGAAGCCCTTCGTCATGGATGCACTATGGTCCCTAGAAAGATAACCAAATTAGGTTTACTCAGTTTAGAAAAAATGCAGCTGCCGGAAGATCTAACTACTATATATAAGGCCTCATGCACACGTGTTTGGGGCCTCATTTGGTCCACATTTTTGATTGAACATGGATCTATCTATCTATCTTCTATGGGTCTGCAAAAAAAAAAAAAAAAAACAGCACACAGATGTCATCCGTGTGTTGTTCACATCAGAACAGCCGGGCCTCAAATTATAGAACCTGCCCTTTTTACGGTGGGTCCCATTAAAATTGCGGGATGCACACAGACCGCATGTGTATTTTGCGAATCCTCAGATATGGTAGTGTAGAGGAAGGGAGGTTTCTCCATCAACGTAGAAGGGATTCTTTACTGTAAGAGCAGTGAGACTAAGGAGATGGTGATGATGAATTAACTGAGTTCAAGAAGGGCCTGGATAAATTTCTGGAGGGTAATAATATTACAGGTTATAGTTACTAGATTCCTGGAGAAGGGACCTTGATCCAGGGAGTTATTCTGATTGGAGTCGGGAAGTAATTTTTTCCTAAGATAAGGAAGATTGACTTCCGCCTCATTGGGGTTCTTGCCTTCCTCTCGATCCACCTTGCAGGATAACAGGCTCAACATGATCTGTGTATATCTTTTTCAGCCTCACAAACTATGTTAGCCTACTTTAACACTCGCGTTTGGTGCGGATCCGTCATGGATCTTCACAGACGGATCCGTTCAGATAATACAACCGTCTGCATCCGTTCAGAACGGATCCGTCTGTATTATCTGTAACATAGCCAGGACGGATCCGTCTTGAACACCATTGAAAGTCAATGGAGGACGGATCCGTTTTCTGTTGTGCCAGATTGTGTCAGTGAAAACGGATCTGCTCCCATTGACTTACATTGTGTGCCAGGACGGATCCGTTTGGCTCAGTTTCGTCAGACGGACACCAGAACACTGCAAGCGGCGTTTTGGTGTCCACCTCCGAAGTGGAATGGAGATGGAACGGCGGCAAACTGATGCATTCTGAGCATAACCTTTTCCATTCAGAATGCATTAGGGCAAAACTCATCCGTTTTGGACCGCTTGTGAGATCCCTGAACGGATCTCACAAACGGAAAGCCAAAACGCCAGTGTGAAAGTAGCTTTACTATGTGCTATACCGCACTCTGAGACTGCATCGGCATAGCACACTATATGTGCTCACAGGGTGCTGGTCACGCTCATCGGCCTGCTAGCATTATTCACATGTGATGGGCAGTAAGGCTATAAACGACTGACTAGATATGATTGAAGGTCTTGAATAGGTTATAGTCGGAAGTGTACAGGCCAGCTGTCCTTGATAGATCTGCAATAAAATGTGTTGTCTTTGTACTCCAGTGACATAGCAATACCAGCAGCTGGGCGAACTGGTTATCATGTCAAATGGGTTTCTCTCCAGAGAAAAGCTAATCACTTGTTCTCTGCACTTTGGACCCATTTGCATTTTGTTCACGGATAATGAGCGCACATTAATAACCCAGAAACATGTGTCTTAGTCACATAATGTTACTTAGATGGCCTTCAGAATTTGGGATGTCACTACCTTAGCCATAGTACAGGGTTGCCCTTTTCGTGACTTGCATTATAGTTTTTTTAGTGGTTTCCAACTGGCTTGGGATCCCGGTACTACATTGAATTAGTATGTGGGTTGGTAGGGATCAGCCCTTGCAGACAGTCACTACTACCTGCCAGGATATTATCCTGTTAGTGGCAGCTATATGTAATGCACATATGTGTGCTCACGTGATCGGTTCTGGTGCGGTCTAAACAACTAGAAATACTGGATCCAGAACTTGGCAAGGTTGCATGTGAGCTGTTAACATATAGAACTTAATTTCCCCACAGCCTCTGAGCCAAACTTGAAGTGGCCTGTCAGACCCAAGAAGTCTGGGGAGAGGAGGAAGAACCCACTCATGCGCAAGGAAAGCGCTCCACCAGCAGTTAGAAGAAGACCCCCAGAGACACAGGGTGGGTGAATGATGCATGAGGGGTTGTAATCAGAAGTAGGGGAATGTCCTTTTCGTCCTCACCAGGTTAGCTTTAGACATCTTCTACAACATCCCATTAATAAACTAGGCTATCCAGTTATCTAAACGCCCTACTGCATTTCCATTTTGCCATTTCCACTGCCTCTCTATAGCTTCAGCGGTATATTGTGCTGAATGGCTTTCAATACATTATATTATATTTGTATTATATTGTTATAAAATGAATTTTTTTTAATCATAATTGCTTGGTTTATATTTTCTATTCTATGTTCTCACTAGTGATTATATATAGCCCTTGAAAAACACAGTCAGATACAGTTTTCTAAGTTATATGTGAAAATTAACCATCTTTCTAAAAAAAAATAATAATAATAATAATAATAAAAATAAAAAAACTGCCTCTAGTGTAACCAGATGTAAGTTAGCTATTCTGTAACTCATTGTTTGACCTTTTAAACAGACCTTGAGACATAATGTAATATTTTAGCAAGCCAGGACCTCTTCTGCAGAAATCTGCTTTGGTATGTGCCCTCATCAGTTCAGAGCAGAGAGAACTGGAATAACTGGGTGAGAGGCCTTTGTCACGATTCAGGGTGCTCTCCACGAGTAGAAGTGGTACCCCTGGGATCCCGAGAAAGGCCTTTCACCCAGTTAATGCGTAACTAGCCATACAACAAATTTTGCATTAATCAGTAGTACAGCGTGTGTACATGAGGAATATCACTATTTCTGGCCATTATATGATTGTATGTGGCATTTTTAGGCAGTTTTCCTCAGTGCTTGGTAAATGTGTAATTTACAATTCTCCCAGACATGGTGGGTTGAGACTAGCTGCCATCCACTGCACTCTTAAAGTAGAGGAGAATCTGCTTCCTAACCTTCTCTTACTCATTCAGAAGCAGCCCCAAGATCACGGAGGACAATACAGAGTAGTACTGACCTGTACTTCTCTGAATGTCTCTGGGCAGAGACAGAAGCTGTGTTTCTGGTTTCTTTGGCTGTTTGTGTCTCTGAGTTCCTGCTCACTCCTCCCTTCTCCCCTCTCCATAGACTTGTATTAGCTTGTGTAATGTGATCCCTCTGTGAGCTTCTCCCATATCGAGATAAATTTAAAGAATATTTCAAAGACACGAGCAATTAGCAAGATGGGGGGGGGGGGGACAACAGATAATATTAGACATTTCTCTCTGAAAAGCCATAGTACAGAGTTACTTGCGATTGCTTGTACTATTCATTTTTGCAAGCTTGTGTAAAAGGTTAGGGTCCATTTAAGTCAGTTCTCTCTGTCCTGCAAAAATGAGTGGCAATTCTTGGACACCGAAAGTGGTACTGGCTTGGCTATAATCATAAGTTAGGTTTCAAGGCATGTTTTAAAAGGTCAAACATTGATTCCTAGGATAGCTACCTTCCAACTGGTGGCACTACATTGGTGGCATTGCTTGGCCTGTAAGACTCCCTACACCTACTAGATCAGGCATCAGCAACCTTCGGCACTCCAGCTGCTGTGAAACTACAACTCCTAGCATGCAAACATGCTCGGCTGCTCTTCTAACTCCCATGGAAGTGAATAAAGCACTCTGGGAGTAGTAGTTTCTGAACAGCTGGAGTACCAGAGGTTGCTGATCCCTGTACTAGATGCTCTCCACAAGGAGAAGTAGTACTCTCCAGTTATATCTCCAATGGACATGTGTAGGACCTATGATACTGTCATTGACTACAGTCTTTATATCTTTCTGGTATCTTGATTTTTCCCCCTATTTCTTTGCAGATTCATCCCCCAGTAGTAGCAGCACTCCCGTCTCCGGCTGCAGCTCTCCGAATGATAGTCTGACAGCTGAAAATGGAAGCCTACCCTCACTATCTGGTGCTGGTTCGGAGGTAAATGCCTTCTAGTGTCCCCTAGACCATAAAGTTACAAGTCTGTTTCCTTCACTTGACACCAGTGTGTGTAACCCTTTCTGAAAGATCTAATCCTATGATATCTGTTTACTTCTGAAATGCTATAGATAGTTACAATATTCAGAATCATCAAACTTTAGCTTAATAGGATAATTTTCCTGCTCGTAATAATGTCTTGCTATAAGTCGTATTCGTCCGCGTAACAAATAGTCGTATCTATATAGCTACCAGTCTTTGTATGAGCTCCTGGACAGGTATTAGTAGTTACTGTGTGTTGATGGGAAACCCTTTTGCCTCGTGTTTTATTCAGGGTCTGATTCCCAGAGTTATGTATGTGCCTGGTATTGATGATGGTACAAATTCCCTGGCTGCAGCTCGTATTCAGCCCCTCATCATCCTGGAGCCCTCTGGTGCACACACTCCTTTGGTTGCAGGTACTGTATGCACTTTCTTTTTAGAACAGAAGGGTCTCATGTTTGTGCCTCCTCAACACTCTTTCCATGACCCTTAGGCCAATTCCCTGTCCGCTTTTTTGGTAATGTTGAAGTTCATCTGAAGAAGGGAGTTCTGTTAAGGTCCTCACTAACCAATGGTGATGGGTATGGTACCAACCAGGGTTGGACCCCCTCTCTCCAAGGGCCATAGCAACTGCATGGTCTGCCACCTTGGCATATAAGCTCTTGATAGGTCACATTTCAGCATGAGAAACCCTCTTCTTTTAAATGAAGGCCAAGTGGAACAAGAACTATTGTATGACAGATGGATTGTGTTGTGTCAGTGGCCAGTACTGTCTGGAGGTGATCCACAGAGACACCAAGGGAGAGATGGCATATGGCAGCAGGGTGGCTCAGTGGTTAGCACTGGTGCCTTGCAGCCCTGGGGTCCTAGGTTCAAATCCGACCAAAGATAACATCTGCATGGAGCTTGTATGTTCTCCCCGTGTTTGCGTGGGTTTCCCCTAATACAATTTATTATTTTGCTTCATATAGTCCAATGTACTACTGATTTATAAAGTCGTTATAGTAATAGTTCTACATTTCATGACGTGTTATGTAACATACATAGGAGCAATGATCTGGTTATTATGTTACATTTGGTATAACATACGTTATTTTATGCAAATTTATGTATAATCTCACTAGAAACTACATGACCCCCATATGCATTAAAATATTTTCGGCTGAACCCACCGTTTTCAGTGGGACCAGTTGACAATCTGACTTTTTCCTAGACAGGACAGAAGCATTGTTAAAGGGGTTGTGGTTGTGACAAGTTATCCTCTATCCACAGGATAGAGGATAACTAAATCAGTGAGGGTCCTGTCACTGGGACCCCACTTACCTGACCTAATGGTAATGAAAATATGATTCTGCTTAAATGACAAACTCCACGACTAAGTTAGCGTGTGCAGTTCTGAAATCCTCATGTCTCAGTCACTCCATCGCCTATGCTAGAAGCTATTATTGGAAGCAAACTGCCCACCCTGCCACCTTGTGGTAAGTGTGAGTATGACCATTATTTGTTAATAAATATCCCTGTATTTTTTATTTTTTTTCCATTATAGTACAAGGCCTGGGGTCAGTACCATTGCAATTCACCCACTCTCTTATCAGCGCTGACCATTTGTCTGCTTCGGGACACAGAACCTTAAGTCGCACACGTTCTGAGCCACTTCCTCAAAATCCCAAGACACTCCAGCAGCAGCTACTTTTCCAGCAGCAATACGCAGCATTACCCAATTATGCAAAATGGGTGAACAAGGTGAGGATTGGAAAAATGTTAGCAGTTTGCACGTGGAAAGTTCAACTTGCATGAAATATGTTGAGTCTTTGAATTCACCAAAAGTGCCTCTTCATAACTTCGGCGGATCCACCGCCAGCTATACGGGTTATTAAGACTGGCGCCTAAAACGCCGGTCTTAATAAATGCCCCCAAAGATCTTAGTGCAGGATTCTGATTGAAATACCCGCTGACAGACACCACAGCCTACTGGCCAGCGATGACGGTCTGTGCACTAGGGCACTGGTGAAGGTGACAAAAGAGAAGCCAAGTGTGATCAGAACTTGTACCTTTAGAGCAGACTCCTGTCTTTTGTTATAACTGATATGTCCATTGTAACAGAGGTAGTGTCGTGTCCCTTGAGTAGCATATATAGTTGGCATGTTTAATTTGGATCTGCTTCATTGTCTTCTCACTCAGCGCCCTCAGAAAACAAGTGAAAAACCAAGATTAAGCCAGATCCCATCAGAAGAGATGGACGATAGCGTTTCTGTAAATGAGAGGCCTACAGAAATGGGAGGAAACCCTTCTCGAGTCCGAACTGAGTCTTTGCGAGGTGCTTCACCAGAGGTACACAGAGGCAGCCAGCCAGTGGTCCCACAGCACTTCCTTCCCCAGGTAAGAATTGCATGCAAATTACTAGTGACATGCCCAAGAAGGAAGCTATGGATGATAGACTGGTTTCATTGAACCCCAGTGGGCAGTTTGTTAAACCCTTGACAGATGTTTTGCCTGTGCTAAGCCATTGCTTCCCCCATACACCCCAACCTCTTTTTTTCCTGACATCTGCTGTCAGGATAGACTCAGAAAACCCTGATACACGTTAGGTGGGCAGCCGTTCCTGCTCAAATCAGGCGCCTATATTATAAGACATGGAATATATTGACATTTACATTCACTTAATCAGCGAGTCACTCTTTAAATTGAATATAATGATGTGGTTGTAGTTTGAAGTCTCTCCTGGTGTCATGGCAGTATGACATGTTCTCGGCTGCCCTCCTGCTACCTGTTTGGTAATTTACAAATGCTTCTTATGTTCCTCTCAGAACTATGTCTGGGAGACGGCCCATCATCGCACCCCCCAGCATGTGAAAAGAGCTCCCTTGGATACCCTGATGATTCCACTAGTGTCAGGAGCACATCGTCCTCTCTCTCGAGCAAAGTCTTCTCCGGCTTCAGCTTCTCTCCCCACTCAAGACCCTTCTTCGAAAACCATGACGCTTTCCGTGGCAGAACAAACTGACAAACCCCGCTTCACCACAGGTAAAGGCTAATGTACTTGATGAGAGCCCCACACAGTAATCGTAAAGGGAATGGATGAAAAACGCAACGCTAAAAAACTTGTCCTCTTCCCGCCGTAGGAATCGTATATGACTCTGTGATGTTAAAGCATCAGTGCACCTGTGGAGACAACAGCAACCACCCAGAGCATGCTGGAAGAATCCAGAGCATCTGGTCACGCTTACAGGAGAGAGGGTTGAGGAACCATTGTGAAGTAAGAGTCCAGCAAAAAAAGTGTACATTAAATGGATATGATGGAACCCTATGGTGATGGACAACACTTTACAGCATCTGTTTAATGTATATGTCATGTGTATGCGCTAAATGTGGGACAGAAACCTGATGTGAACATGGCTTAAACTGTAGAGGCTCTATTCACTTCTGCATAAAAGTAACCTAGTTTATTAACCAATTTTCCTCACTTTAGTGGTAAAAAAGGTAAAAAAAAATCAGAATAACTCCCTGGATCAACGACCCCTCTCTAGTAGCTATAGCCTGTAATATTATTACGCTCCAGAAATACATCCAGGCCCCTCTTGAATTCTTTTATTGTACTCACCATCACCACCTCCTCGGGCAGAGAGTTCCATAGTCTCACTGCTCTAATCCTTCATAGGACAGTCCCCAGTGGCGCCCGTTGGACCCCACTGACATATAGTCGTATCTCTTGGGGTTCCTACATTGTTCCTCTTGTGGTGATGGAAAATTATCTCTGTATGTTGCTCTATTCTTGGCGTCTTATCTGACAGAACTTCCTATGATGTCTCCACTGCAGATGTGAACACAGCCTAACTCACCCTGACATAAATCACTTCTATTCACATATCATATTTTTCTTCCAGTCACTACAGGCTCCTGCTAAAATGCTTACATTTTTCTCGGCAGTGTATTCGTGGTAGGAAAGCGTCCTTGGAAGAGCTGCAGTCTGTACATACGGAGACGCACGTTCTTCTCTACGGCACCAATCCTCACAATAGGCTGAAACTGGACAATCGGAAACTCGCAGGTACACCGTGCTTTCCCTCATTACTACACAAAAGCAAGGAAATCAATAATGAGAATACAGTTACACTTTATAAACCCCTGATATATGAACCCATATAAAAATCCATGGATCTGTTTGCCCTTCTGTATCCAACTATGATCACAGCATGTGATAGGAGGTTCATCGCTAGTATGGGCATAACGCCCCGACTGACGTCCTGATGGTCAGTGTCCATCTTCCAGGGGTGGGGTTGTCTTGTCTAGGAGAGCACAGTCAGTATTTCTTACAGGTTACTTTTGTTATACTGTGTCTTCTTTGACCTGATAAGTGATGTATTAGAACTGATGTAATGGTAATCATTGGCAGTGTCTGCAAGCTTGTACCACAACTGGCCCCAACGCTTTGGGTGGCCATAGTATATCAAGTGATATGGGAAAGCATTAGCAGGTGGTATAGAATAATTGTGAAAGCAGATGTAGTTGTTCATTTATATGAGTTCTATATAGCATGTTATTATTAGACATGGAGGGGTGAGAAGTCATTGATGGGTAGATGGATACATGTTAGGTATCATACCTATGACACTGGCTGACCTGTTCCATGTGCACTTGGCAGCTGAAGGCATCTGTGTTGGTCCCATGTTCATATGTGCCCGCATCGCTGAGAAAAATGATGTTTTAATATATGCAAATGAGACTCTAGGAGCAATGGGGGCGTTGCTATTACACCTACAGTCTCTGCTCTCTCTGCAACTGCCACACCCTCTGCACTTTGATTGACAGGGCCAGGTAGTGTAAACGTCATTCTACCTGGTCCTGTCAATCAAAGTGCAGAGGGCGCGGGAGTTGCAGAGAGAGCAGAGCCTCTAGGTGTAATGGTAACACCCTCGTGGCTCCCAGAGACTCATTTGCATTTATGTCCTGCATTGAATAACATATGGACTGCTTCTAAAGGCATTGACCATATGTTTGTGACTCTTTTTGCAAATCCTTCTGTTGTCACCAGGCCTTATTTTTAAAGGGGTTCTCTGGGCTTGATGACCAATCCTCAGGATAGGTTATCAATATCAGATCGGCAGGGGTCCCACACCCGGCACCCCTGCCGATCAGCTGTATGACAGGAAGGCGCGCGCAGTGTGCACGTGCCGTCTTCCTGCTCGCTGCTGCTTTGCCATAGACATAGCAGCAGTGAGCAAGAAGAGAGATGGGAGACGGCACGTGCACACTGCGCGCGCCTTCCTGTCATACAGCTGATCGGCAGGGGGTGGCGGATAGGTGTCAGACACCCGCCGATCTGATATCGATGACCTATTCTGAGGATCAGTCATCAATATTAAAAGCCTGGACAACCTCTTTAAGTAATAAATGCCTACTGCACAGTGTTCCCCAAAGTATCACATACAGTATGAATTCTGCATCGAAAGTACACAATGGAGAGACGTATCCACATACCACGTATGTACAAATATAGTCAAGACCTAAAATACACATTACAAATGTCATAGTAATGACAAAGCAGAGGGATGGCGGCCAAGGTCTGATCCAATGACTATGACCTATAATAGTAAATACTTGACAGTAGCTGTTCATTGAATATATAGAATTTTTTCATTGTGTACATTTGATAGGTCTGATTATTATTATTCTGCATGTGCAATGGGAAATACCATGCATAGTGGAGTTGTACAGCAGATCTGGAGATACCGCGGCTCATGCACGTGTAGAGGAATTCGGGGCAGTGGCGTCTGCTATTTTGGTATAGTGCTGGAACAAAACAGGAAGGTAACGCAGTGCCTCCCGGCGAGCGCTGTTTAGCTCTGTAAAGTAACAGCATGGACATCCATCCCCGCGGCACCGTAGTATAAATACACCGGCTTCATAATGTGGCGCTGAGTGTTTTCCACATAATTCAGAAAGCTTGCGATTAACTAAAAGGAAAACCCACTTAAAAATAAATGCACTGGCTCGCTGGACGAAAACAAGGCTTTCTATTAATACTGCCCCATAAACCGATATCCCGCCGAGAAGCAAAACACGAGTCAGAGATTCCAGACATGGAGGAAAGCAAACAGCGGTGTGCCGTCCACAGGATGTACTCCCTGTCCTGCAGACCCAGCAGTGCCACCACACGGAAAACATTGCGTCACCGACTCCCCCAGGACATAACGCGGGGCAGGGGGATTTCATCTAAACTTAGGAGTGGTTGGAAATGCCAGTGTGAACTGTCATCTTGTTTACAGCACATTAGTCATACTGCGGATGAGGCAGTACATACGGTAAGCCAGCTCCAGAGAATATGGCAGACACAGGCGACTGCAGTGTTTCCAGGAGATACCGCGGTCTGCATGACAGCAGTATAAGGCCTCTTGCACGCCAATGTTGTGCATCCATTCCATGCATTGGGGACCGCAATTTGCCGTCCCCAATGCACGGGCAACATCTGTGCGGCCGCCGGGATGGATCGAGACCCAGTCAACTTGAAGTTCTATTTTTTGGCGGTGCGGAGGCACGGACAGAAACACCACGGAAGCACCCCTTAGTGCTTCCGTGGGGTTCCGATCCGTGCTTCCGTTCCGCATCTCCGTGATTGCGGAGCCATTCAAGTGAATGGGTCCGCATCCGTGATGCGGAGTGCACACGGGCCGGTGCCTGTGTATTGCAGACCCGCCGTATGCCACAGACACACAACGTTGTGTGCAATAGACCTAAGGCTAAGAAGTGCAGAAAAATAAAACTGACCCTACACATGTGATCGCTGTCCTCCAAAACGATTATTCCTGACCTCCCCCCCACCATGGACATGTGCACTGGGTTCTGAGCATGCATGTCTATATCTGTGGGTCCAGCTAAATATGTGGCTTATCTTCCTTGGAGAAAAGGGATGGGACGTGTTGAAATCCAACATGTTTGAGTCCTCAGGGGACAGTCTTAGGCCTCATGCACATGACCGCCCTGTGTTTTGCGGTCCGCAAATTGCAGATCCGCAAAACACAGATGCCGCCCATATGCCTTTGGCAATTTACAGAACAGAATGGGCCACCCATAATAGAAATGCCTATTCTTGTCTGCAAAAAAGACAAGAATAGGACGTGCACGAAGTGCTGTCCGCATCTTTTGTGGCCACATTGAAGTGAATGGGTCCGCATCCGAGCTGCAAAAAATGCGGCTCAGATGCAGACCGAAACAACGCTTGTGGGCATGAGGCCTTATAGGCATTCATTCACATTAGATTGTGCTGAATTTGGTGTGTTTGGATGACTTATATAGTCTACAACCAGCTTTAGGGTTTGGCTACACAGCGATATTGGTTACGCCCAAGGATCGCAGTGTAACAGTGCATAGAATTGAATGGGGTAGCAGTGCGACTGTTTGCTGCAACCGCGGCCCTGGAATCTCATAAATCTAGCAGTTTTTTAGCGATTCTGAGGTCGTACTTCATTTCTATGCTAGCGCCACTACACTGCAATTCCACTGTGGTCCTCGGACACGACCGCTGTCGCACGACCAAGATCACTATTTGGCCGAACCCTTAGTCCTACATTCATACTTGGGATACACTCTAATATTTGCTTCAGTTTAGCACAATAACTAACATTACTCTGTTCTATACAATGGGGATACACAGGCAGCGCGGTAAATACATGGAAGGGATACAGTTACAATAATATATCAGGTAATTGCACTACGTAACCCCCCACCACCACCACCACCGCACATACTGATCATTCCGAATGGTGTTCATTCAAGCAGGAAAGGACAATACTGTTTAAAATGAACACGGTTTGGGGGCTGCGGAAGGAGGGCCACTTCTGATTGGGCTACAGTCACCATGTTGGTCTTGTTTGGCAGCAGTAGCCACAATACATGGCAAGTTACAGCCCTTAGAAATGAGTCCCAATGGGGGCTGCAATACCTGCACCTTTCACTCCCGACATGATTTCTAAAGGCTTTATCTCTGGATGTAGAGGAGCTAATGCTGCAGTCCTTGTTTAGACCCTGTACCTATGTGCTGAGCTGGCACAGGCAGGAGTCTGCTCAGCTAAACCCTGGCATAGCACATCAGTACATGTTAGCCAAGCCGAGGGGGCACAGGCAGGGGCAGCGATGTATGCTCCTGCCCATCCAGCATCCGCTGCGGTCCCTAGATCACCAGTACAGTGGATGTCGGCGATGTACCAGTATACGGATTCTAAAGCGCTATAGGATGGCTGCCTATTTCTTTAGTAAAACAGTAAAATACATTAATAATGTATACTACAAAAGTTATTTTTTGGGTCTTTAAAACATTTTTAACGAAGTTGCCTGAAAGTTTAGTTATTCTTTAAAGAAGACACTTTATTTTGATCAAGATAAAAACTTTCATAATAAAGGAAAAATGTATAATGGAGAAAGTGTGCACAAAAAGGTCTTTTTGGAGTCACACATGGGGTAGGGATGGTGTTTAGCTCTCATGCTCCCCACTGTCTCTGGCAGCAGCAATGATGTTTCTATATACTTACTTCACTTGACCGCTGCAGCCGATCACTGGCCTCAGCAGTCATGTGGCGTACACTGAAGAGGCCAGTGATTGGCTGCAGCAGTATATACAGGCACCTCATTGCTGCAGCCAGAGTGACAGTGCCGTAAGTGATGTGGAATAAAATAGGTAAGTAGACAATCTTTTATTATTTTATCACAATTGCTGGCAGGGGATTATTTTTTTTTTAATAAGTCGGACTACTCCTTTTCATTTTTTGGATGTTCCCTTCTTTAGAGCCCCCTCCTTCTCTGCTTTTGCTCTTGTATATTTTAGTTTTCTAGGGGTAAGTGGAATAGTTTACTACTTAGGGCATCATTGAGGAAAGGAGCCCAATTTATGGATAGAAAAAACCAGTACCCAATAAACTGAACTTTCCTACTGGAGCCCATTGGAGCTGGCATTGACTTCAGTGTATGACCTTGCCACAGACCTGAGATGAGGTTGGAGGCGATAGCTTTTGTTCTTTTTCTGGTGTTTGAAAAACTTTTTATTCCTGTCAGAACCAGTATCTGTTTATTCTTTTTATTTATTAGGAGTATTTAACTATAAAAGTTATAAAGTTTTTATGTACCCATCAGTTTTGTGTAGGAGTTCAGAAGTAGACAATGAGTTGTAATATTGACATTGCCCTAGTGTGCAGCATCTTCATTGATGTTCTCAGTGCTCTGCTGCCCCCCTGTGATTATTTGAAGAATTGCCACCAGACATTATTTAGCCAATTCTTTTAACCTTAACAACAAAAATATCCAATAAAATTTACAAAATATCTCATGTATGGTATTTCTCTGTAGACGGCCCATCCACTTAGCATCTTCAAAAACAAAATCACCATTTTGCATCCATATGAATAATGGAGTATATCTGGATTCCATGTGTCAGTTTTTTTTTTTTTACATCAATTTGTCATTCCTTTCTCTCATTTGGATTTCCTGGGTTCTTTATTTGTTTTAGCGTCCCTTAGCAATGCATACATGACAAACAGTTACGGATGACATATGCTGTCATCAATAGACATCCTTAGGCTTTAATTGGCGAGTCTGGACCACAATAGGGAGCAGGGAGCTTCTCAAAACGGACACATGGCCAATGACTAGCCCTATTGACTTGAATGGGTCCGTGCGTTGTCTGTTGTTAAAACAGATGGTATAAGGATTGAAAATACATTTGTGAGTATACACGTGGTTTGGGTTTGCATTAGAAGAAAACAACACTGTTTTACACATGGCTATACAATGCAAGATATAATTACATTTTATTAAAAAATACAGTGTGTGTGTGTCTATATATATATATATATATATATATAGACACATCCAACAATAATGAATATCTGGTGATTTTGAGTCTGGATTATTTATTACTGTATATAGATGGATGTAGAAATTAACACAAAGAAATAAACGTATCTGCGGCGTACTGAACAGTATAACACCGTGTATTCGCTCAATTTATCATAAATAAAATAGGCATTTAGCAAATGTCAGAAGCTGCCAAGCACGGTCTTTAGACAAGAGACACTCGTCCAAAGTGCTCTAATTTGAGTATGACTCTCCGACGTCTCCTATAAGGCCCCAAGCACACGACCGTTGTGGGCCTCCATGGCCGTTGTGCCGTTTTTTTTCGCGGACCCATTGACTTTCAATGGGTCCGTGGAAAAGTCGGAAAATGCACTGTTTTGCAGCCGTATCCGTGATCCGTGTTTCCTGTCCGTCAAAAAAATAGGACCTGTCCTATTTTTTTGACGGAGACCGGTTCACGGACCCATTCAAGTCAATGGGTCCGTGAAAAAACACGGATGCACACAAGATTGGCATCCGCGTCCGTGGCCGTAGGCTACTTTCACACAGACGGATCCGAAGATCCGTCTGCATAAAAGCTTTTTCAGAGCTGAGTTTTCACTTTGTGAAAACTCAGATCCGACAGTATATTCTAACACAGAGGTGTTCCCATAGTGATGGGGACGCTTCAAGTTAGAATATACTGAGAACTGTGGACATAACGGCCCCCTGCTGCCTGGCAGCACCCGATCTCTTACAGGGGGCTGTGATCTGCACAATTAACCCCTCAGGTGCTGCACCTGAGGGGTTAATTGTGTAGATCACGGCCCCCTGTAAGAGATCAGGTGCTGCCAGGCAGCAGGGGGCAGTCATGTACACAGTTCGTAGTATATTCTAACTTGAAGCGTCCCCATCACTATGGGAACGCCTCTGTGTTAGAATATACTGTCGGATCTGAGTTTTCACAAAGTGAAAACTCAACTCTGAAAAAGCTTTTATGCAGACGGATCTTCGGATCCGTCTGTGTGAAAGTAGCCTACGGCCACGGACCACGGACGCGGATGCCAATCTTGTGTGCATCCGTGTTTTTTCACGGACCCATTGACTTGAATGGGTCCGTGAACCGGTCTCCGTCAAAAAAATAGGACAGGTTCTATTTTTTTGACGGACAAGAAACACAGATCACGGATGCGGCAGCAAAACGGTGCATTTTCCGATTTTTCCACGGACCCATTGAAAGTCAATGGGTCCGCGAAAAAAAAAATGAAAACGGCACAACGGCCACGGATGCCCACAACGGTCGTGGGCATGAGGCCTAACTCATACTTTTTCTTTCTCTCGCTTTTTTTCTTAATTTTTTTTCTCGCTTTTGTTTTTCACGATTTTGCCCATATTGAATCAACCAAAATTGTGATTCTGATGGAACTCGAATTTTATATGTAGTGCCCGAGTTTTTTTTTATGCGTCATTTTTTTCAAGTCAGCAAATACACAGCATAGGTACACTAACATTTGGGATAATAACAAATAAGTGCATTTAGCTGTTTTCCGTTCAGATGATGTATTAGGGCTCATGCACTATGTTTGTGGTCTGCAAATTGTGGATACGCAAAACACGGATACCTGCCTGTGCATTCCGCATTTTGCTGAATTGAACGTCGTGCCCCTAATAGAACGGTCCTATCCTTTCTCCATAATAGCACATGTTCTATTCTTTGGGTGGAATGGCCATGCGGATGTGGATTCCCATATGAATGGAGCAGTAGTCAAGTGTGCACACTGCCAGAGATAGCGAGCGCTGTACCCGGAGGAGAATGGAGGGGGCATTGTGCTTGTGCAACCACCTCTCCTTTTATGTGGAGGACACTGGACTCCCTGCACCTGAGTCCCAGCTGTCAGACCGCCACCGATCAGACACATCCCCTATGCTGTGGATATGGGATAAGCTTGGGACAACCCCTTTAACTTTTTCTTGCACTTAGACCAGGGGTAGGCAACCTCCAGCATTCCAGCAGTTGTGAAACTACAACTCCCAGCATGCATACTTGCTCTGCTCTTCTCAGACCCTCCATAGAAATGAATGGAGCATGCTGGGAATTGTAGCTTCACAATAGAAGGAGTGCTAAAGGTTACTGACCCCTGACTTTACAAGGGCTGTACAGAAGACCAAGGGATGGATTTATGATTGTAGGTGTATTTGAGATTCGTTTTTAGATTGGAGTAGCTATGTGCACCTGTGCCAAGTGTTTGCATTTATTTTAGTAAAAGTAAGCCAGGAGGAAGGCTGGCGTGAAAGATAAATGAGAGATGAAAGTGATTTACACTACAAACTTGGCCCAAATGCCCGCCACATTCGAAAGTGGCACAGGAGGCAAAAACTTCACAACTGCAAATGTGCAACAATTTTAAACCAAAAAACTGGAGTAACACATGAAATAAATATTATTAGTAATAAATATATATAACTGGGAAACCTAAAACCGTGATCCCGTGTGCCTCATCTATGTAGAGGCACAGAGGTTTTACTCAGGCAGAAGCCGAGAATATGGAGCTGCACATAGACACCCTAAGGCATCGCACGGTGTATTATGGACATGATATGTGTACAGGGTCCGTGTATGGGGCAGGACTGTGTGTATGAGACCTTATTCCAAACTTGTGTCTGAATGATTGCATTCACCTTCCAGTGCTCTTTTGATTTCATGATATTTTTGTCCACTTTGTTAAAGGGGTTGTCCAGGTTCAGAGCTAAACCCAAACATATCCCCATTTTCACCCCGGCAGCCCCCTGACTTGAGCATTGGAGCAGTTCATGCTCCGATGCTCTCCTTTGCCCTGCGCGAAATAGGGCTGCCAGGCGGAGGCTTCCGCTCAGCAGTGAGCCCGATGACGTCACAGGCACTGATGGGCGGGCTTTAGCGCTGCCCTAGCCTGTAAAACGGCTAGGGCAGCGCTAAACCCTGCCCATCAGAGCCGGTGACGTCACCGGACACACTGCTGGGCAGAAGCCTCCGCTTGACATTGTGTTATTGTAAATGAAAGAGCCCGTGTCCTGTGCGATCCAGCGCAAGGCAAGGGAGAGCATCGGAGCATGAAATGCTCCAAAGCTAACATCAGGGGGGCTGAAATTATGGGTATGTCCATCAGCTCTGAACACCGGACAACCCCTTTAATGACATATACTTAGTCCAGGACTGTGTAACACGCTTACAATGACACACATGGGGGGTCATTTATTAAGACTGCCATTATAGACGCTGGTCTTAATTAAGCCCTTCACTGGCAGTGGATGCGCCACAGATGTGTAGACGCATCGCCCTCTTCATAACTTTGACGGATCCACCACCGCTTCCAAACTGTGTTACATTTAAACCATTTTCTTCGCCCAAAACAGGCGTAGAAAATGATGAATGAAATGGGCCTGCTTGTCCCCCCTCTTCCCTGCCCACACCATGCCCACTTTTTTAGATCTGGCGTGAGCGGGGACCTTTGCACCACAATCTGCGCCAGAAATACGCCTAATTTGCCTGGCATTTCCCCTTTATTAAAGTTCGTTAGCGGGGATTATTTTACTGTGAGAGCCGCACTGATTAGTGACCTGGAGCCAAAGGAAAGATTAGACACAGCGCTGTGTGCAGCCAGGGATGGACCTAATCATTCCTTGTTCACTGGGTTAATGTCTTGCGCATCCACTTCTCAACATACTTACAGATGTAGCAGAGCAGAACTTGTCAGCGTAGCAGGAATACGTTTGCAGTAAGTGGAGTGACAGTATAGCCTTTTTCCGTTTTCTATAGTGTCCTGCATACTGTCTGCTTCATTATACCGACATCCTGGTGTCCGAGGAATCCCAGTGCATCCTCCTAATAAGTCAGACATCAAAAGTTAGTTATATAATGGATTTAAACTTTGAGGAGATTCCGTCAGATGGTGTTGGTAAATCCATATCCATTTATTCACATTAAAAAATGCCCTCCCCCTTCTATCATGTCACTTTCCTCTATAATGACTGACCATGACTAGTGCGTCTTGCAGATTATAATTAAACGGTCATCATTCTGTCTTGCTGTCTGCTCTCCAGCTGATTTCATGTTGGGCTTTTGTTTATACACAGCAGACAGTCAGAAAAAGCAAAGCTGCAGGGTAAGGCATGGTGGGAATAGTGTGACACACTGATGATAGAGAATGGGGAGATCAAACTACCTCAGACTGACCTGAAACAATGCAACAAAACTGGAGTTGAGCTACTAAGCAGCCCAATAGCCAACACATGTCCATAGTTAGTGCCTTACCTATACCCACTCCTGGACATCAGCTGAAATGTTATAACTATACAGGTAAGGCCTCATGCACACGACAGTTGTTTTTTGCGTCCGCAAACAAAAAGGATGCGGCATAGATCCCACAGATCCCTTGTAATACATGCCTATCTTTGTCCGCAAATGTGAAAAAAGTAGGACATGCACAATTTTTTTTTTGCTGAAGGGAAACACGGACAATGGACACAGAACACAAACGGATGAACTGTCATCATTTTTTTGCTGACCCATTGAAATGAATGGGTCCCCATCCTATCCGCAAAAAAAACGCAACGGAGGCCCAAAAAAACAACTGTCGTGTGCATGAGGCCTAAGGCTGGGTTCACATCACGTTTTTCCCATCCGTTTAACGTATGCAAACAACGTATACGTTAAACGGATGCCTCAGACTGATGCCATACCGTGGCATCTGTTCACCAGAGAGCCCCATTGTAAAAAAAAAAAAAATGTATACTTTTTTTTTTTTACCGGACTCTGCAGGATACAAGAATGTGGTGTGCCGTGTCTTTGTATGCTTTTTTTTCTAACATATACGTGAAAAGGAGGCATAAACCGTTATGTGAACCCACCCTAAGTGGACGGACACACGCTCTGGTTCCTGGTTGCAGTTTCGAAAGCCAAAACCATAATTAAACTCCATTAGGAGAAGATGTTCTCTCCGTCCTTTACACTTTCTGTCCTTTCCTGATCCACTCCTGATTTTTGCTTTCAAAACCGCATCAGGAAACGTGACCATGTGACTGTGCGCTAATGGCGACTTAATATACTTTTCTTATTATGTAATTGTTCTGGTCATGTCTATATCCTATAGTGACTTCTGTATATCAGTCTAGTGACCGGCTCCTGTTTCTTTCCAGGCATTCTGTCTCAGAGGATGTTTGTCATGCTGCCATGCGGAGGACTTGGGGTGAGTACAAATCAAAGCCTATTTCCATTGTACCCGGTGAAATATAGGGGACACTATAGGGCCTTGCAGACGAGCCTTGGCCACGCTGCGAGTCCGCAGCGCAGCTCCCGTCCTGAACTCCCAGCACTGACAGGGTCACATAGCATTATACAGGTCCTTCTCAAAAACTAGCATATTGTGATAAAGTTCATTATTTTCTGTAATGTACTGATAAACATTAGACTTTCATATATTTTAGATTCATTACACACCAACTGAAGTAGTTCAAGCCTTTTATTGTTTTAATATTGATGATTTTGGCATACAGCTCATGAAAACCCCAAATTCCTATCTCAAAAAATTAGCATATCATGAAAAGGTTCAAGCTATTAACCTAATCATCTGAATCAACTAATTAACTCTAAACACCTGCAAAAGATTCCTGAGGCTTTTAAAAACTCCCAGCCTGGTTCATTACTCCAAACCGCAATCATGGGTAAGACTGCCGACCTGACTGCTGTCCAGAAGGCCATCATTGACACCAAGAGGGTAAGACACAGAAAGAAATTTCTGAACGAATAGGCTGTTCCCAGAGTGCTGTATCAAGGCACCTCAGTGGGAAGTCTGTGGGAAGGAAAAAGTGTGGCAGAAAACGCTGCACAACGAGAAGAGGTGACCGGACCCTGAGGAAGATTGTGGAGAAGGACCGATTCCAGACCTTGGGGGACCTGCGGAAGCAGTGGACTGAGTCTGGAGTAGAAACATCCAGAGCCACCGTGTACAGGCGTGTGCAGGAAATGGGCTACAGGTGCCGCATTCCCCAGGTCAAGCCACTTTTGAACCAGAAACAGCGGCAGAAGCGCCTGACCTGGGCTACAGAGAAGCAGCACTGGACTGTTGCTCAGTGGTCCAAAGTACTTTTTTCGGATGAAAGCAAATTTTGCATGTCATTCGGAAATCAAGGTGCCAGAGTCTGGAGGAAGACTGGGAAGAGGGAAATGCCAAAATGCCTGAAGTCCAGTGTCAAGTACCCACAGTCAGTGATGGTCTGGGGTGCCATGTCAGCTGCTGGTGTTGGTCCACTGTGTTTTATCAAGGGCAGGGTCAATGCAGCTAGCTATTAGGAGATTTTGGAGCACTTCATGCTTCCATCTGCTGAAAAGCTTTATGGAGATGAAGATTTCATTTTTCAGCACGACCTGGCACCTGCTCACAGTGCCAAAACCACTGGTAAATGGTTTACTGACCATGGTATTACTGTGCTCAATTGGCCTGCCAACTCTCCTGACCTGAACCCCATAGAGAATCTGTGGGATATTGGGAAGAGAAAGTTGAGAGACGCAAGACCCAACACTCTGGATGAGCTTAAGGCCGCTATCGAAGCATCCTGGGCCTCCATAACACCTCAGCAGTGCCACAGGCTGATTGCCTCCATGCCACGCCGCATAGAAGCAGTTATTTCTGCAAAAGGATTCCCGACCAAGTATTGAGTGCAGAACTGAACATAATTATTTGAAGGTTGACTTTTTTTGTATTCTTTTATTGGTCGGATGAAATATGCAAATTTTTTGAGATAGGAAATTTGGGTTTTCATGAGCTGTATGCCAAAATCATCAATATTAAAACAATAAAAGGCTTGAACTACTTCAGTTGGTGTGTACTGAATCTAAAATATATGAAAGTCTAATGTTTATCAGTACATTACAGAAAATAATTAACTTTATCACAATATGCTAATTTTTTTAGAAGGACCTGTATTGATTTACCGTATAATGTTATGTAACCCTTACAGTTCTGGAATGTATTGGATAACACTGGCATAATGCTGTCAGGTATATACAATACATTCCAGAACTGTAAGGGTTACATAGCATCATAAATCAATATAATGCTATGTGACCCAGTCAGTGCGCGGGAGGTCAGGTCGGCAGCGTGGCCAACACTTGTCTGCAAGGCCCCTATGTGAAAATGAATGTTTGGAGTAGGACAGGAGATGTTAGGCCCCACTGGATATTAGGAAGGGATAAGAAGCAAGTGGATCCTTCCCATCTTGGTCTGTTATGGCATATCATAGGGGTATTCTGTAACATTATGATAGCTGGGATCCTAACCTTAGGGCCCCAGTGATCCTCCGCTGTTCTGCAGTGAATGGGAGCAGCACTACGGTACCTGCACGGTGGAAGGGCCTGGATAGTTCTGGCGCTGACATCCAGCACTGGAGCTACTGTAGAAAAGCTGATCGCAGGGTGTCGGACTGCCATCGAACAGATAGTGATGGGCTATCGTGTGGAAAATCCTGGACAACCGCTTTGAGGAACATCCTAGTTTTTACTCCACAAGTTTTATCTGGCCTGAATCCCACAAAAGCTCACGCGTTGTAAGCACATGGGCACATAGCGTGATTGTCTCCTGCTTCTTGTCATTCTTTCAGCCTATATTTTTCTCAGATGGGGGGCACTTTAATATCTCACACAAGTTTATGTTGACAGTAGGACACTTTGATGTTCAGCTCTGTAACGTCACACCTCTTTATGGAGAGAGGTGCGTGCATGGTCCCAACTGTCCCCTTTGATAAGAATACAGCTAATGGTACTTCAGAAATCATCCACCTTATCCTTCAGGGATATATGGGATCCTTTCATCTAACACATGGAACATGTGAAGCCCCAAAGACGCATTCCTTGTTTCTGGACTGTTGTAAAAAACGAGGTTGCTTACGTCTCATGCTGGACACTCAAGTGAAGGCACTTTCTTTGGTGTCAGGGACCATAGGACAGTAGGGACATGAAGGGTTCTTCAGGACATTAGAGAGATACATAGAAATAGGTCTATAATGGGAGTCACCCATATTGAGCGTTATGCCAGGCCATCTAAACCTCAGGGGATGATTGAGTTAAGGCCTCACATATGTGTTTGATTAGCCCAGAATCCCCCAGGTTTTTCCGTGTCTCCTTTGTTATTTCCCTGGCGCTGACGCGACTCTGATGAATACAAGATGTTTCACGGGAAATGAAAGAAGAAGAAGAAGAAGAAAAAAAAGATAAAATAAATTCCTTTCCAGTGCGTTTATTCCTAAAATCAAACCATAATTGAGATCAGAGGCACGGGCAGGCACAGACTCTCAAACTCCGGCCTCACCCAAAATCATTAAGTGTTTTATTCATAAGCACTTGAAGACCTGAGTCTCTTCATCCTCCAGCAATGCACTTTCGGGTTAGGTTACCAGGTGACTTGGGCAAAATACATTTTTAGACATTTAAGCTTTTGAAACAATTTAGAACTGGATATAAAAAATTCCAAAGAAGAACATTGACATTTTTATCAATTACATGGTATGAAGGCCACTGGTGGTCTGTTATAGACATGGTCCAGGTCTATGGAAAGAGAACACATTACACCTGTTCACACACAGATGTCTCCATGAACATATGGCATAATGATCAATCCAGCACGGCTTCTTCTTACAGAAAGTCAGTGTTTGATTGCAGTGGCGGCTATAGTGTCACCTTATTACACAATTTACAGTGTTATTGAGGCAATGGGCCATAGTTTTCTCTCCCACTTACCACAAGTTGCTCCTCACGCTTTCTGGCAAATTATTTTAAAGGGTTTAGCTTTAACCACCATTGGGAAATTCTGCATCGGCTCCACACGAATGGTCTATGTAAGGACTGTACATTTCCTTCACAAAGGTTTTCATGCTTTTCTTAAGGGGTTCTGGTCTCATTGTTGGCATGAAACGTACTGTTGTCACATTAACCATTACTATGGAGCTGAAGAACATGGAGAGGTATGAAGACATACTTGTGTAGTGCTCTATGCAGTGTCATATTACTTAGATATTGCTTCTCGGGTAGAAAACCTCCATAATGTGACATCCAATGACAAAGAAATTTAGAATTTTTTGGAATGTAACTTAAAATACTTTAATATGACTCTCTACAAAATTGCATGAGGGGATCAGGATTAATGGTTGTCATCGTATGTGTATGGCCGGCCTTAGGGTTGTATTATATCAGCAGATCAGCATTTCGATTGTCGGGAAGGAGGCGTTCCTTCCCAATAATCAGCTGCTCGTTACTGGAGGAGAGTGCTGCTATTACATGCCGCGATCTCCTCCTCAGTATTTGGAGGAGCTATCGCTAATGACGTCATTTGTTCCCATATAGACTCGTTTGCCAGCAGCAAAGCGTGTTTGGACTGCACGATCTGCCCCCGGCAAACGATTTTATAGCATGCATAAAAAATGCGATCTCCTGATGAACGAGCTCATTCATCAGGTAATCGGTGGCACTTTTACACAGGCAGATCATTGCTAACAAGTTTTCTACGACTGTTGCCTGTTTTGCTGTCTGCAAATTGCGGATCCTCAAAACTTTAAAGCGCTGCAGAATATGTTGGCGCTATATAAATAAAGATTATTATAATTAAACATTGATACCGGCCTTGTGTATTCTGCATTTTACGAAATGGAACGTCCTGCCCTCCAAAGATCTGTCCTATGCTTGTCCGTGAAACAAGGATAGGACAGTTCTTTAGAGGGCAGGACGTTCCATTCCGCAAAAAGCAGAATGTACACGGATGGCATCCGTGTTCCTCGGGGCCGTGGAATGGACATACGGATGTGGACAGCATATGAGTGTGCTGTCCGCTTCTTTTGCAGCCTCGTTGATGTAAATGGGTCTGCATCTGACCTGCAAAAAATACGGAACGGATGCAGACCACAAATCCGTTTGTGCGCGTGTGAGCCCTTACTCATACCTAACCTTTGAACACATAGGTTGACAGTGATACCATCTGGAATGATCTCCATTCCTCCAATGCTGCACGCTGGGCTGCTGGTAGCGTTATAGACCTTGCATTTAAAGTTGTCACCCGGGAGTTGAAGGTATGTGATACACTCCTGCAAGCAATCCTGAAAAAGTAGCGCTATAGTGCGTGTATGTGTGCATAGGCGTGTGTGTGTTCGTATGTAACTGCCCCAAAATGAAATGATATTTTTATGTGAAGTTCGCGTTTTTCTGTCATCATTTCATCTTTTATGTTCTCTCCCACCATCTGTATGGATGATCTCTAAAATAATATATCTTAAGGTCTGCTTTAGAAGGGCGAGCAAAAGTTATTCAGCCCTAGAGCTAAAATAATAGCTGGAATCGTGCAGTCAGCTCATCAGATTTTCTTTGCTTGGTTACAGAACGGATTCGCCTTGGTGAGGCCCCCGGGACATCATGCGGATCCTTCCACCGCCATGTATGAACATGCTTTATTTAAAATTCTGGTACCACTGCTGAGAGACACTATTAAAGTATTCATGGCTATGTCTGAGGGCGGTGTAGCTTTATTCATGACGATGTTTCTCTTGCGTCCTCTTCATAAGTAAATGTCTGTGTTTCCCCATGAGCCTGCCAAGTGTCTTGACGCTACGTTTATTGTCTCCACAGGGGGTTCTGCTTCTTCAATTCTGTAGCCATCGCAGCTAAGCAATTGCAACAAAGACTGAATGTCAGGAAGATTCTCATTGTGGACTGGGTGAGTCCTGCAGTATTGCAAAGTACACCGTTTATACTGAAGCAACAAGAAATCCTATTTTTCTTCCACCTTAAAGAGGACCCGTCATGCCTGTCTTAATACTCGTACTCCCTCATTTTATAATAATTCTGGCACATCTTTTCTTAGAAATCAGGATGTTGTTCCTCTGTTATTCCTTTTAGAAATAGCTGGGCGTGTGTTCCTGCACACAGTGAGCACAGTCTAATCAGCGTTGACCGTGTCAGACTGTGTAGGGATGCAACCCTTTGACAAGGGGCATATTAACACCCAGGTTTCAGTTTGTTCTTAAATTTGTAGGAGGAATAACAGAGGAAGGACAAAATGAAAATCTGCTCCAGAATTATTATTTTTGAAGGGGAATAATAGTGTTTACTAAAACAGACTGATATGCCTGCTTTAAAGGAACACTTCCATCAGAGTTTTTTTTTTTTTTTTTAGTTTTTCTTTTTCGGCAGTACATTGCCATCGAAAAATTAAATTTCTAAATGTTATCCTTCTGTAGCAGTCAACACAAATGATAAGAAATCCTATATAAATAAGGAACCCATTGCTGCTATGAGATGTTATCCAGGGGGTAATCCTCATGATAATAGTTGGTGTAGAATTGCAATAAGAGTAAGGCCTGTATTAGACCAGCTGACGATTGACTGTAAGGAAGTGTTCTTCCTGAAAATCACCTGCTCGTCAGCGGAGAGATCGCCGCTATTATCTTTTCCGCAATATAGGGACGAGCGATCAATAATGCTGTCTCTTGTCTCCATACAAAATCATTATTTGCCGTCAGCCGACCGTGATTAGACTGCACGATTTGCCGCCGGCTAATGATTTTTTTTAGCTTGCTTAAAAATTGCTATTGTCCGATGAACAAGCGTTTGTCCATTCGTTGGGTAATCGGCGGCACTTTTACACAGGCAGATCATCGCTAACGAGCGTTCCTACAATCTCTTGTTAGCGACTACATGTCTAATACATTCAGCTCTGCTGTTCTCTTGATCGTCTACAGAAGAGCCTTGCAATGGTCTAAATCTACTCCAGCAAGCTGTCTTACATTTAGATACGCTGAAGTTTAGTAGTTGCCTCTACATAACTTAGGTCCAGCCAGTGCAAAGGGGTATCTGAAACGCCGGTCTTAATAAATGACCCCCTAAGTCCATATGTCGTTGTGTTTTGTCCTACCGCATTTAAAAGGAAATAATGGTTTTGCTTGACCTCGGTTTAACAGACCCGTCATTACTAAACTGTGAGCTGGGTTTGGCAAAGGGTTTGGATTTGAGGTGCCATTGTGTTACTTTTGGCTTGTCACTTAGGAGGTGATTTGTGGTTTCTCCAGATGTGGTGGTATTTAATTATCCTCTTAGGCAGCAGTCAGTAGTGGATAACGGCTCTACGTGTGCGATGACCTAAACCTGTTTTCTTACTCTGGTTTTGTGGTTTTCCCAGAAGCTGTGAGCGTGTGTGTGCAGTTTTTGTTGTTTTTTCAAGATGTAGGGTCCAGTGGTTGGTTTGGTCTTAAGTGGTGGGTATGTACTGCATATGTGAAAGGCGCAGTGCTTGTCTTTTTTATGCTGTGAGTCAATATTATGTGATATGATTTTATGGTGGCTGCGGCTCAGCTGTCCTTGGTTTGCTGAGGTAAATGATGGGTATTATTTCTAATAAAATTACATAAAAATTTTAATTGACTTACTATTTGTGCATGCTAGGCTTTAATAAAGCAATAGGTGGAGAGGTAGAAACAGCTGAAATATACAGTAAGGTGAGGTTCACATCTGTACTGAAATTCCAGTTTTCTGTTCTGGCACAGGAATTGCTGGACCCGGCCTATGCCAGACACTGCAGATGCCCAGTGGATCCCAGTGACTATAATGGGATCTATCAGGTTTCAGGGTTTGATGCTGCTATTTGGCCTCCACCGCAGATGTGAACCAGGCCCTAGGGAATATTCACATAGGGCAGATTTGTTTAAAACATTTGTGACGGTCTCATTCATCTAAATATGGCTTCCAGAAATCACTGGAAAAACAACCGCATTCACGTTTATAGAGCGGATTTTCAGTGGCAAAAATCCTTTCCAACAAATCTGCCTCTTGTGAACTCGTAGGCCTCAGGCACAGGATCATATCTGTTTTGCTGCACACAAACTGCGGATCTGCAAAACATTGATACCAGCTGTGTGCATCCCACACTTTCCTGTCCCGCCCTATTGTAAAAATGCATATTCTTGTCCACAAAACGGATGTGAAAAGGGCATGTTCTATCTTCGTGTTGGGACAGACATACGGCCGCACGGATGCAGACAGCACACAGATGTCCACATTCTTTGGGGCCCAATAGATTTAATATAGCCCATAATATTTAAAGGGGCATCCGGTTTCAGGATGAAACAGGACAACCTTCCGAATCAAACTGCAGTGAGCAATGGATATAAACTTACCTACCAGACCCCGCTACGCTACTTTGGTTCTCCTGGGCTGGCTCTATCTACTCAGCTGCAACGGTGACATCACGTCAACAACACGTGACTGCTGCTGTTAATCACCGGCCTCTTCAGGTTAGCCCAGCCACGGAAACCGGAGCGGTGGTGCAGGATCTGGCAGATAAGAACTTACATGTTCTCCATTACAGCTTGATGCAAAGGGTTGTCCGGTTTTATCCTGAAACTAGACAACCCCTTTAATATACAAGTGAGCTACCGCCCTATCATCTTATAATTATCATTCTAGGGATAACATAGTAAATATAAATTCCTAACACTGCATGATGGCTTGGTCATGCTTCGTTAACTTCCGGTACATGTTTCAAGGAACCAAGGGTCCATGTCTTGTATAATAGATATGAAAGTGCCATTACGGGCCGAAGTAATATTCTGGGCACGCTTGTCCTATGATGTCACTGGTAATCATTCATTCAGTAATTTCAGTTTTGAATATGGTTATTCCCACAGTCAATAGATGATAGATCTATTTGAAAGACCTATTAGACCTTCTGGTTTATTTTGGTTCTTGTTTAGCGTGATTTATTGGAAGATGTCTCTATTTCGGTTCCTAGGCGGCTTAGCTCTCCATGATCTATTGAATAGATGTAGACTGGTTCATGTCTGAATTATTTTGGTTCCTCTCCATGGTTTCAGCATCTACCATAGTATTTTGATTACTGTAATGGTTTTTGAGTAACCCGATGTTCACTTTCTCTCGTTGACTAGGATGTGCACCATGGCAATGGAACTCAACGAGTATTCTACAGAGACCCCAATGTCTTGTACATGTCCCTCCATCGACATGATGATGGCAACTTCTTCCCTGGGAGCGGAGCTGCTGACGAGGTGAGCAAAGTCCTAATAATGACACAAGTCTGACATTGGTATTGGTTTCAGATCCTTAGTATTACCCTATTTCCCACTGGTTAACCGCTTGTCACAAGGCAGACAGGAGCTTTTGGCTTCTAGAATTTTTTTAGCCCTTCATAGTAAGACTCCTCTTCATGGTATTCCAAGCCTTGCAGTTTCTTACTATAATCGCAGACAGATGACATAGTTGGAAATCTAGGATTGACAGTGTTGATCACGTGCTGCCTCTACTACAGAAGGGGCTCTTGGGAATGAAGGGCTGAGAGGATTTTGCATTGTAAACAGTTTATCATCATCACTTTGATATTCGGAGGAACAAAGGATTTTGCAAGAAACATGAAGGGAAGATGCAGAACAGATGGGAAATATACGTTCTTGCCCAAAATAACTCCTTTAAAAAAAGTGTTATAAAAGTGATAGGCAGAACGCTTGCTTTTCATCATTTGGAGCTTTGCAAGAAATTAAAAAAAATAACCTTTATCTCCTGAACCGTTAACCTTTTAGCTGCGCGAGGAGTCTGAAGCTTCACATCGCCAGTCAGAATCACTTTATCTTGAGAAACTCCTGTCCACTCCTGTGTTATATTTGGGTGGTTTTCTTATCAACCTAGATGTTATTTTGACATTTTCCTGACAAAGCAGCTGATAAAGGGCGTTTTTTTTCCAAATAAGCAGTTCTGGTTCTTGCGAAAACCAAACGTTTTTCACTTTTGCACACGCTTCATCATCTGTCAGTATAAATATGAAATAAATCGTCACATTAGACAAGCTGTCTGGATATATATTGTGTGTTTTTTTTAATAAATTCTGGTCATGCTGTAGGAATTTGTGCCTTCGTGATATTATAATGATTGCCTTTAGCCGTTTTCCTTTTTCGTCATATGGCGTGGTCTAGTGGTTCCAATTCGGCATGATAACAATGGGTTCATGCCAAAGCTCCAGATATTTTAGAAATAAATATAAAGAGGACTTACCCCCCTGTAATTGATATCCCAAAGCCAGGGGACAGTAATTCACGAGGATGAGTTGTGCTAGGTCAGCGGTGGCGAACCATTTAGAGCAACCCAAAACCCACTTATTTATCACAAAGTTCCTACACGGCAATTCAACCTGAATATCAATATCGTGTATCTTCCATGTACTTTATCATTTAGCTATAACAGCCTGACTGTATTCAATTCACTGCCTGTGCTGTTCATAGTGCGCCCTGCGCTGATGAATGGCAGGAAAACTCTAAGGCATATTGGTACACAATGGACTTTTCCAAGGTGCCGGTGCCCACAGAGGGGGCTCTGAGTGCCGCCTCTGGCACCCGTGCCATAGGTTTGCCACCACTGTGCTAGGCCGTACACAAGAATGGAAAAAGCATATGTAGATATCACCGTGGCATAGAAGCAGCTCCCTCCTGCAGCGGGATGCCCAGTTCTGGGTTCCGAATGTAGATCATTAGGTACAAGATAAGTGACCCTCCAGGCCTCCCCTTACTTAGGATAATTTCTTTCATCATGTATGTGACCGGATGGCCCTATTAGACTGCCCAAGGATGAACACCGATGGATGATAAACATGTTGATCAGCACTAGTTTACTTTGGCCTATTACACAGGCTGATGCACAGTGAATAGGGGTGGAATGATCACTACTGCAATCATTCCTCCCTTATTTAGTCCTATTGGTTACCTGAACACTTTCCTGATTACACTTTGAGATGTGCTACTGATAAACGTAGGTCTTACATCCTGATAAAAGATCAAAATCAGCCAACAAACAAGCGTTTCTTCATTTATCTGTGGCACAATTATACAGGCCAATTATCGGGAACAAGCGTCTTTATGAATGCTTGTTCCCGATAATTGCCCGATCATTGGGGCCTTTACCTTATAATCCTCTTTTCTAATTGGTGTTGTGATCTGCACTTTATAATCATTCTTCCCTTGCTGTAAGGAAAATCAGCTCTCATTCACTCAGATGCTCAGCAGCCAATCTGAGGAGGCAGAGCTGCAGGGGGAGGAGACAGCAGCAGCCTGAACCAATGATGAGAAAGGAGGTGTGTCTCAGACCACTTCAGACTCCCTGTGGCCTCTGTAGTTAAGCTGTAGTCACAGTTCTGTAATGGAGCTGAGCTAAAAAGCAGACTAGGAATAACAAACATCTGGAGACAATTAATAGGTGACCATCCTGTCTAGGTACTGATGTATATATCATTTTAATCTACCTTAAAGAATAATTATCCTACGTTGTTTAAGATGGTGAATTTTGCTGAAACCCGCAGGAACACTTGTACAGAAAGATTCTAATTTCTAACCAGTTTTACAATGTATTGTGTTGGAACTGGTGAAGGCTCCACTATAATGTGCACTCACAAATGTCTGCTGTAGATATTGGTATGCAAATGATACAGTTAAGTCCCAACATTTTAAGCAAAAAAAGTTTTTAAAAAATTGGTGACCGTATGGATATCTGAATGTTCCTTCTAGCTCATGTCATGCTTCTTGTCTTGATGACAGGTTGGTGCTAACAGCGGGGAAGGCTTTAACGTGAATGTTGCATGGGCAGGAGGTTTGGATCCCCCTATGGGTGATGCAGAGTATCTTGCAGCCTTCAGGTGAGTCTCCAGATGTTCTCCTCTATCCTTCACCTGTCTTTGCTTTTCCCTCTTTTTCTAGGTTTCCTTCCTCGTCTGCTCTGCTCCCACTTTTCACTCCTTTTCGTTTCTGTCTTTTCTGACCTTGTAGTGCATTTTAGTGCTGGTGGAATGTGCCGGATGAGGAGAGCTGGGGACTGAAGCCCTCTGGGTGTCCACAGTACAGGTATTATCTGGGCAACATCAGTGCAGACCTCTCCCGACTAGACATCTGTATTTTTACTCACACACTTAATAGGTTCGAACAGCATGAGAGGCTGTGAAATGATTGACCCCACACACTCTGCACCACTTATCTGACAGGTGTGCCATAAACAGCCATCCTCACCAATAGCTTAAAGGGAATCTGTCGCCTAGTTTTACCGTATAGAGCTGCGGACATGCAGGGATAGATCTCCGCTAGCATGTCCGCAATATACCTGTCCCATAGCTCTGTGTGGTTTTATTTAGTTTAAAAAATGATTTTATAGATATGTAAATTAGCCAAGTAAGGTGCCCAAGGTGTGGTTACTTACGGTTAAGGAGCCCAGCACCGCCTGCATGCTCACAAAGTTACAGTGCCGTAATCTCTCGATGCGCAAGCTAGCGCATGCACAGTGCAGGCAAAGTGTTTGTTCCCTTTTGCTGGCATCAGCCTCAGTGAATGAACTGCGCATGGGCTAGCTCGCGCATCACAAGATTACGGCACTGTAACTTTGTGAGCAAGGAGGAGATTCCTGGATGCAGGCGGTGCTGGGCTCCTTCACAGGGGGCATGGCTGGGCTCCTTAACCGTAAGTTACCACGCCTTGGGCACCTTACTTGGCTAATTGACATCTATCAAATAATTCTTTAAACAAAATAAAGCCACACAGAGCTATGGGACAGGTATATTGCGGACATGCTAGTGGAGATCTATCCGTGGATGTCCGCAGCTCTATAGGGTAAAACTAGGTGACAGATTCCCTTTAAAGGGATACTCTCATTGCTAGATTATGCCATCACTTTATGATCACAGGTGGTCCAACCTCTGGGACCCCATAACCTAGCCATATGCCATCACTTTACACGTTTGGAAATAACCCTTTAAAGTCATCTGTCAGCAGACTTGTACCTATGACACTGGCTGACCTGTTACATGTGCGCTTGGCAGCTGAAGGCATCTGCGTTGGCCCCATGTTTATATGTGCCCGCATTGCTGAGAAAAATTAAGTTTTAGTATATGCAAATGAGCAACGGGGGCGTTGCCGTTACACCTAGAGGCTCTGCTCTCTCTGCAACTGCCACTCCCTTTGTATTCTGATTCACGAACCAGGCAGTGAAAACATCATCACACCTGGCCCTGTTGGTGTGCAGATGGTGCGGCAGTTGCAGAGAGAGCAGAGCCTCTAGGTGTAACAGGAACGCCCCCGTTGCTCCTAGAGGCTCGTTTGCATTTGTTGAAACCTAATTTTTCCCGGCAATGGGGGCACAGATGCCTTCAGTTGCCAAACCCACATGCAACAGGTCAGCCAGTCTCATAGGTACAAATCTGCTGACAGATGCCCTTTATAGTGGAGGGAACAAGTATATTAGGCTAATGTTCCGGGTTGTTGTCTGCATGAGTGTACTAATAAAGTTTTACACTGCTTGGAGTGCTCTGAAATTAACGCATATGCTTGGAGAGTGGCGGGCAGTCCAATGCCAAGCAGTATTGAGCGACACCAGTCCTCACTACCAGCACCAGTCCACCCAGTTGTCTCTCTGCTTTCTGACTTGCTGAGAACCTGTTTCTGGTTTCTTTCTCAATTCAGTCTTTCCTCTACTTGTGGTGATGTGATGTGGGCACAGTACCCTGAGAACATGCCCTCTGTAAAAAGGAATTTCCAGCTTCTGGTTAATTGATGCAGCTTTTACCAATTACAGGCTTCGAAACTTCTGAGCTTGTAGTCGTGTACTTTTATCCTGTTTCTATGGACTTACAGGTCATCGTGTGTAAGTCGGTGAATGCAAGAAAATCTAACTTTGCTTTCACAAAACGACTTTTTGGTTCAAAATAATACCTTCTGCACTATATTAAGCTTTGCCGCAGGAGTAATTGTTTGACTAGAAATACATTGTGCTGACATTTATTATGTGTCACTTGCTGGTATTTTACGTCACGGACTGGTGTTTTTAAGTCGCTAAATGCCACAAAACAGCTGGATGTAAAGTCGAATGATGTGATGGCATCGGATGCGGTGTCATAGGACGGTATTTTGCCATGTTAATAAACAGGAAAACATCTGATAAATTTCAAGGTAATGTCAAATTGAAGAATCCACATTTATGTAGAAAGATTTTTTTGCCAGAAATAGGCAATATATTTTCAAAAGAGTATCTACAGAAAGTTCCAGCTGTATCATTTATGACCTATCCAGAGGACCTTCACCTGTTAGATTGGTGTTCCTCTGATCCATGTTTACAGATTGGCCATCAAGTTGCCTGTTGCATTGACTTCAATGAAAAGGTGGCAGTGCTCGCCACTGAAGCGTATGCTAGTTATTATGGACAGAGCACGGCTTGCTCGTCTCTTTCTGTACATCCCACAAATTTTAGTGGATTAAATTGGAAACAAGAGGTTAGAGAACCGGTGAACAACTCTAACACCTATCAGGCACTTAAATCTTGTGAATATGCCACTTTTTATACCGCTCCATTTTTTGTGTCACCACATTTTTTATTGTTCTATTATTGCACCACCGTTATAGAGAATGAATATGATTTAGATGGGCCAAATGGTTGTAGACTAGATGGGTCAAATGGTTCTTATCTGCCGACACATTCTATGTTTCTATTTAGAGCACCCTGCTAGAATCAATATACTTCTACTATTTGCATGAGCTGGAAAGTGTGGCTTGTATTATAGAGTCCTTTAATAATATGTCTTCATCTTCAGAACATTGATAATGCTACAACATATAGACATACATGCTTGACATTTAAGGCAACATATAAATCAATACTTGCTTTCCTTTACGGGACTTTTAGATCAGAGCGAAGCGAGCTTTGGATGCTTAATCCGAAGTTGCTTTGTTCAAAACTTCAGAATAATACTGTACAGTATTAGTATGTATGGGCTCTGATGAGCCGAAGTAAGTTATTCGCGAAGTCGTTCTGTGACTTCGTTGAATAACTTCAGTAGTTGATTTTTAAAGTGTAAAACCACTTTAAAACTTGAAACCAAACTGGGCTTCGGTTCCCAGGTACTAGTCGGAGCCGAGTTTAGTTTCAATTAAGCATCCGAAGCTCGCGTCGCTCAACACTAGTTACTTTTTTTGCAGTACTGTAAGCTGCCTTTTCCTTTAATTCGCCAGTCTTCTCATTTTCTGAGCCTCCAAATTGTTCTCTATTATGCTGCAAAGTGTTGCATAAAGCAGTGAAGTAGTGTAGCCGCACAATGTAGAACTACTGTATATACCGTGCAGTCTGCATAGTGATCAGAACATGTAGCCCCTTCTTACAGCCACACGGTGCAGCAATGCAAACCAATCCTGCGTCCACCTCCGCTGCAGAGATGACCTCAGGGGTGAATTAGAGTAGCATTTGTTTAACAAATTCTCACTGCAGGGGCTCAGTCCTTTTTTTTTTTTTTTTAACCATGTAAAAAAAAAAAAAAAGTTTAATTCCCCTTTAAGTAAAATATTTTGTGGTGATGACATCATGTCGAAATTAAATAGAACTGAAAGAGAGAAAAATGTAGAATCATCAAAATGGAAAGTGCATGTCGGATATAGGAAGTGATTGAGAACCCCATTCTCTGCTGGTATTTCTATGCTGAAACCAAACCAGTTCACATTGATATGTGTCTGCATGTCGCCTACTTCTTTATGCTGTATTTTATGCATTTAAGTGACAAATCAGCATCTGTTTGCATAGTTTGGTGCAGATTTTGCTGCGGGTTTCGCCCATTATGAAATGATTAAGATCTCATTTACTTAGCTAGTACTATATTACGCTATGGATTTGTCACATATATATCCCCATGGCAAACGTTGGCATGTGGCCTCGCAGTGGAGGGATCTGAACATCGCTGTGGTTGCAGAAGAGATCACACTTAGGCTCACCAGCCTCTATGACAAATGGTGGCCAATCCTTTATATTGCCCCAATTCCTTAGTAGCCTTCGCCGCCAATCTGAATTAAGAAGTGTATGACATATGGACAAGGGCAACTGAGGTCACCAACGTAAGATTTTAGAAAAAAAAATAGAAAAAAGTTTAAAAAAATATTGACCTGTAGCATTGAGAATAATTTTGGAAAAATATTATAGAAGTTTGTACAGTGCTTCATCACTTCTCGGAGGGGGGTAACTAAATAAACTTTGGTTAAATCTGCTCTCCTGGGTTGTGCTCAGCCTTTCGGACCCTACATACATTGAATGGGTTGACATCATGACCATGTAAGTGGAATCGAGTCATGATTCTACCTTGCAGTGGTATTTGGACCAGTTCTGCAAGCTACCATAGACTACTTTATGCCACTATATCTTACTATATATGTGGTTTGAATTAACACCTGTAAACCACAGTGGAAGCAGTAACTGTATAGAACTGTTAGTTTTTTATTTTATTTTTACATAGTGGTTATATAGAAAAATGGTAAGTAGGGCAAAACATTTTTTGAGTGAAGTATCCCATGGCTGAGCATTAGGATACTGCATTAGCGCAATCACAGTCTTGGAGTTAATGAGTTAAAGAGGAATTTTCACAGTGACTTCAGCAATGCCTTAATTCTCTTCCACGTTACGAGTTTGTTTCTTCCTGCCCACCAACCCCCTTCCCTCTTTTCTACATCTGGATCAGTTTTACTTGAAAGGGATTCTATAAATAGGTTTTCTGCCACAAAGAAAGCATGATTCCGCTCGCGGCTTTGCGCATAGTCCTTATTTCCTGATTGCCAGTTTTTATGAAGCTTTGGTTCTTGTGAGATTGTCAGCTCTCTGGGGTAGCTAATTAGACAACATGCAGGTTCCTTCAAGTATTACTGTGGTATATGTAGGTCACTCATGGAATCAGATCTGTGCGTTCATGCTCTCAGACCTCATGTGTAGTCTTAAGCTCGTAAGCACCTGTGTCCTGCACAGTGGAGGCCACCATTTTTACGCCAGGCTGATATGCATGAACCGCTAGGGCACATAGGACCATTTAGGTCTCATATAACATTCTCCAACTTGCCTGTAGCAGCCATTTCAACCATTTGGTTGACTTTTTTTTTTTTTTTTTTTGCGATGGCTTCCATCTTAAAGTAATCTGGCATATTAGATTTTTGTACCCATTTTTGGCTGGACATGTATGGCATGATCGGCCAAATACAGACAATCCGTTTCCACTTTGTGCAAGCCCACAGTGTTGGTTAATCTCTCTGATTTGGTAGTTTGGTCTAGAACATTGATAAATGATTCGGAGGAACGATCTCATGTACACAAAACACATTATTAATGCCTAGTTGCCTCAGTGCTATATACCTTACCAACTATCCACAAATTTTCCAGCCACATTTGTTTCTCTAATTGTCCTTTACTGTAAGCCTCACTTCTCTTAGGAACCCTCTAAGGGCCTCAGAACTTTTTTTTTTTTTTGGTGTGCATCGTCTTAGAAATTTGAAGAATGTGACAATTTTGCTTGTGGTGAGGCACACATAAAGTTGGAAATGTTCACCAAGCTTTCACTCCAAGGCATACAAAGCCTTCTTCAATTCCTAATATCAAGGACTAAGATATAAAATTAAAGAGTAAAGTACATCAGGGTGGCAAAATTATAATCCAAAATGTTTAGCATTATTAAGGATAATACTAGCATTTGTAGATTTTTGTTTATTTTATTTGCAATCCTTGCATTATTTTGTTTTACATGCAATAGGTTAGATAGTGTTAGTTTAGAAGTAAAGATTTTAAACCCATCAATAGTTCCCAAGCCAGGGGTTTTCAATATGCCACATCACTCTATATCCCTGACGTTGTACATAATAGTGAGTCAGATGGACAATCATTTATTAGGTTGTCCCTTTTTACCCCTCTTCCACTTCCCCAACAATCCTTAGTGGTCCTATTAATAATAAATGTTCCACTTAAAGGCTTTGAACCCCCTTGGATCTTTTTTTGTTGTTGCTGAAATGCATGTATTTGTAGTTAAAAAAAATCTTTGGTTTCTGCGGCTTGGATGTATCATAGTACATAGCAAGCTGGAGAATGCAATTCACAGTCAAATCCATCAGGCAAGCTCTCTGGTGGCTCCACCTCAAGCCGTTCCTTTGTTATCCTAAGCCATCATCAAAGCTTATAGGTAATGTATCATCAGAAAATGACCTATACTGTGAAGCATATTGTTAAAGAATTTTGGGACGTTATTTCAAACGTTCCATGTCAATATCTATATTTAAAAAAAATATATATATCCTGCCGTTTTCATACTGGCCACTAAGTCCAATAATGTGCGTCACTTCTTGGTCTGTAGATCACTTTACTGCAGTTATCTGCTTATCATTACAAGCTGGATTAGAATGACAGATATCACCTTATGTATAGATAACACAGGATCCACCATTCACAATAGGTGATATCACAGCTTCGTGACTGCTGTGAGGCATTTTTCCAAATGCTGTTAAAGACAGCTCAGGCAAGATGGCAGCCTCCATAATCATGTTCAGGGAATGGAATAAAAAAAATCTACAATCAGAAAATAAAAACAGATTAGGAAAAATGTATATGTTATGTTATCTGGTTTTAACTGGGGAAAACATTGGTGACACATTTCCTTTTAATTATGAGCAAATAATCTAAATTGATCAACTTTGATTTGATCATAATTGGCCACATATGATGCTTCAGGAGAACATAGCAGTGACTGGAGAGGAAGCCATTAGGGAGCTCATTTCAAGGATTTGACCGTGAATGATATTACGCAGCTTGCTTTGTACTGAGGTACATAGAAGCTGCAGATGTCACACAGAAAATGGCATTCAGTGTTAATTTTATTAGCACATCAGAATTCAAAATCTGGAAATCCTAAAAATGATTTGATTGCTTATTCTACAAACTACCGTATATGTCATTCAAAGCAGTCTACGGCTTTTTTAGAAATTTGAGGACCACACCTGGCACATTGTGCTGGCATTACGAGCTCCACACTGAAAAACATTGTCTAATAGTTCATAGGATCTAGATAAAGGAAGTATTTTTTACACTCAAGAGCTTTTGTTCATTTGACTATTTGTGAAGCAATTGCTTTATTTCTTTTATTTGCTTGTACAATTGAAGGCCTCTTTTATTGCATTTATATTATGGGCACACTTGATGGAATTTATGTCAATGTAATTGATATTCCAGTTTGGGTTCTGAATGCTACCTATTTTTCTCAAAATAGGACAGTGGTGATGCCAATTGCTCGAGAGTTTGCACCAGATGTGGTCTTAGTTTCTGCTGGATTTGATGCAGCTGAAGGACATCCAGCTCCTCTTGGAGGATACAAAGTCACAGCTAAGTGTAAGCTGAAATTGTAGTCCTGAGTCTGTGGTTGTATCTAAATAGTGAATTGAAGGTTGATGTATATGGTCTAAAAGTTCATTCTTTTTTTTAATACTTTTATCTTTAGGTTTTGGTCACATGACACGTCAGCTGATGAGCCTGGCAGGAGGCCGTGTAGTACTGGCCCTAGAAGGTGGACATGACCTGACCTCAATATGTGATGCATCAGAGGCCTGTGTATCTGCTTTGCTGGGTAATGAGGTAATTTCTGCACTGGAAAAATGCTGAGATATATACATTTAGATTGTTTTTCACAGTCTCTTTAGTTAATTTCTTTCCTGGTCTACAGTATATGGTGTGACACCAGAAATATAGACTTGCATACAATGGTTTTGCTAAAATCCCTCTGAAGGAAGAGCTCTGCACAGTAACCCATTGTTAGAATGAAGCAAGCAAAAATGTTGAGAGTTTGTGATGTTCATTTACACTTACTGGGAATGACACATGCCATGGGTTTCGAATGGACTGGGTAGGAGGGTATAAACTTTCTCATTTGCTACTTAAGCTGCTTTCACACACTCAGTGTTTAGTCAGTGTTTGATAGTGATTTCCATCAGTGATTGTGAGCCCAAACCAGGAATGGTGCCTCCAAAGAAATGAGATATAGTGGAAACATATGCACCTGCTCTGTGTTTTTGACCTGCACAGCTTTTACTAATTGTGTGAAAGAGTCCTTATAGTTGCTGGTATCTGAGCTGTTTACGCACTTTGACCAGAAGGTTCTAAAGGGGTAATCCAGGAATTTGACATTGATGGCCCATATGTCATCAATGTCAAATTGGCAGGGGTCTGACTCCTGGCACCCCCACCAATCAGCTGTTTGAAGACCCCTTGAGTTCACCAGAGCTCCGATGAGTGCTGCGGTCTCTTCAAGCACAGTGTTGTACAAAGTTTTGCTTGGTATTGCAGCTCAGCCCCATTCACTTGAATGGGACTGAGCTGCAACTAGGCCATGTGACCGATGTACAGTGATGTTGTTGGCCTAGGAAAAGGACTAAGTGCTCACCGTCATCAATATCAAATTCACAAATAACTTCTTTAATGGCTTTCCATAGTTAGAAGTTTATAGAAGTCTTATTTTTTATTATTTTATATTATTATTATATTACCTTTTCAAAGTGTTAGTTTATTAACGTGCTATACTATGACTGATGTCTGTCATTTACTGTTTTAAATGGTTTTGTAAATTAGATTGTGTTTTACATTATATCTTAAACCAGGGGTCTCGAACCTGTGGCTCTCCAGCTGTTGCAAAACTGCAACTCCCAGCATGCTCAGAGTGTATTAGTCTGTCAGGACATGTTGGGAGCAGTAGTTTTGCAACTCTTGGAGAACCACAGATTGAAGACTACCATTTTAAACTATGTAGAATGTTTTACCCTGTATGCAGTGCATTCGGAAAGTCTTCAGACCCTTTTTTCACATTGTTATGTTATGGCCTTGTGCTAAAATAAAAAATATTCACATTCACCCTTTCCCTTTCCCCATCATTCTGCACTCAAAACCTCATAATGAGATCGTGAAGACAGCATGTTAGAAATCGTATCTAATTTATTGAAAGGAGAAAACTAAACTCTTGCATTGACATAAGTATTCAGACCCTTTACTCAGGACCTAGTTGAACCACCTATGGCAATGATTACAGTCTCCAGTCTTTTTGGATATGATGCCACAAGGATTACACACCTGGATTTGGGGATTTTCTGCAATTTTTTCTCTGCAGATCCTCTCAAACTCTCTCAGGTTGAATGGGGAATGTCGGTGCACAGCCATTTTCAGGTCTCTTCAGAGATTTTTGATTGGGTTCAAGCCAGGGCTCTGGTTGGGCCACCAAAGACATTGAGTTGCCCCTATGCCACTTCTGTGTTGTTTTGACTGGGGTCTGAGTCCTTGACTGGAGTCTGAGTCCTTCAACCCTGACCAGTCTCCCTGTCCCAGCCTCTGAAAAACACCTCCACAACATTGTGCTGCCACCACCATGCTTCACTGTAGGGATAGTATTGAGCAGGTAATGAGCAGTAACTGGTTTCCTTTAGACATGACGCTTACAATTAAGGCCAAAAAGTCCAAACTTAGTTTAATCACACCAGAGAATCTTCTTTCTCAAAGTCTGGGGTTCCTTTAGGTGCTTGTTTGCAAATTTTGGACAAGCTTTCATGTGTCTTTACTGAGCAGAAGCTTCTTTCTGGCAACCTCACCTTAAAAATCTGATTTGTGGCATGCTGCTGTGATAGTTAACCTGGAATTTTCTTTCATCTGCACACAGGACCCTTGAAGCTCTGCCAGAATACCCATTGGGTTCTTGGTCACCTCTCTAGTTACATAGTTTAGTGGGGTGCCCAGCTCTAAGAGTCCTGGTGGAGGCCACTGTGCTCTTGGCAATTTTCAGTGCAGCACAAAATGTTTGTACCCTTCTCCAGATCTGTCCCTCCACAGAGCCCTGTCTCTGAGCTCTACAGACAGTTCTTTCCTCCTCATGGCTTGGTTTTTGCTCTGATATGCATTGTCAGCTGTCCAATCAAGGCGTAGAAAGATCTCAAAGATGATTAACAGAAATGGAAGACCCCCAGATCTAAATTTCACTTGCCATAGCAAGGATTCTAAATACTTAGCTTTTCCTTTTAAATAAATTAGCAAAACGGTCAGAAATTATGTTTTTGTTTTCTCATTATGGGGTATTGAGTGTAGATTAATTGGTATATGGTAAATTTTGTTATGTTTGTACTGTTATTTTTGGATTTTTTTCTATTTTTATGATCTACTATTTCAATTTCTAGCTGGATCCCCTTCCTGAAGACATTTTAAGGCAGCGACCAAATCAAAATGCTGTGCAGTCACTAGAAACTGTCATTCAAGTCCAGAGTGAGTCTTGTCTTCTTCTTGGCAGATTGGGGGTGAGGGTGGGGGGTTTGGAAGAGCAAGCACCTCGACAGTGCAACAGCCTGCCACGCAGTGCTCAGTACTTAAATGCGTGCCAAGCGCTTGCAGCTGCAAAGCACTGAAAGACTTTCCTACACACAAATCTGGAAGACATAACTTCAAAGAGCTTGTCACAAGGCTCCCTGAGATATAAATCAGTCGCAAATGTTGCTGAGATCTCATTTCAATTAATACCAGAATTTAATGAGAAATCAGCAGCTATAGAACTGTCTCTAAAAAATGTCTTGGGTAGCCAACTTGGCTTAGACTGCTGAAAACTTCCAACAGAACCCTATAAGTATTCAAACCGCACCCCACCCACCCATGCAGTGATCATTCCCGGAGACCAGGATGGTCTGGATGTTATGGCTTTAATTTATATACTGCAGCTATTTATTTAGACTAGTGGCTTGTGAAACTAATAAATTAAAGTGCCTTCTGCTGTGTATGCATATGCCGCTAGTTTCCCCCCCCAAAAAAAAATATAATAAAAAAAATCTCATTACACACACAAATACTTTATGTTGTCCTAAAGTGGACCGTCAGCATCTTTTTCCCTCCAAGCAACACAAAGATATGTCACAGCTTTGAATTTGGTGTAAGAGGGTATTTAATACACTTGCTAGGATGTTGCTATAGACATTAAACTCGCTTCTGAATTTTGACTTTCAAATTTTGCACTATAAGGGCATGAGACATTAACGACTTTAAACATTGATGAATAGTTACACAGATGAGACTTTCAAACATTCACCAATGTTTTATAACCATTACTCTCAAACAGTATGATGGTGTAGTTCTGGTGTAGAGCCTGCACTTCTTGCATACTAGTCATATTTGTCTATAGTATTACCTTGTAGGGCTAGTTCAGCTGAATGTAATGATACCTTTCACTTAGCTTCATTCCGAACAAAAAGTACTTTTGATCCATATGCAAATGAGCTGTTTAGTGCACTGAGTGTGGGCCCAAGGCACTCTGTGCACCCTTGCTCTTCCTGCTTCCTCTGTCAGCCCCCCCACTCCTTGATTAACAGGCCCAGTTGAGTTGTCTATATGGAAACATGGCCCTGTCATGTCATACATGTCGTAGTTTTATTCCGGCCGCCTCTCGGCATGTTTGCCGTGCTGCCGCCGTAACTCCGGCCCACCCCCATTATAGTCAGTGGGGCCTGTCGGACCTCCGGTGGCACGCGTGCACTAGCGGCAGCACGGATCCGGTAGTTCACCCGCCGGAACAGCCTGCCTGAGAAGGCTGCCGCTAGTGTAAAAGTAGCCTTAGTTGTAAAGTCCTGAGAAGTGTATTGGTGGAAAGGCAGTACATTTCATTGTGAATACAAGTATTTACTAAAACAGACAAGTTGGGAGAGGTGACAGCTCCTCTTTAGGAGGAAAACTGGTTAAGAAATATTCAAAAATAGCTCTTCATCATGAGATGTTTGGGCCATGTTCCACACTACTAAATGGAATAAATGAGTCACTTAAGGACTTACCCAGTCTCTGTCTCTAATTAGTGAGAGCAAGTCCTTGACATCCTGTTCTCACTCGTTGTGTTTATTTGCTTGCACAGACAAACATGCGCTTCTTCTTATATCATGTTAACAAAATGTCAGCCTTCTCACAAAAACATCCATGTTCTTGTTGGATAACACTATTCAAAAAATGTCTGGTACAGTTTAGTAAGATACTTTCTTGTTACAGGTAAATACTGGAATTCCGTAAAACGATTTGTATCTAAGGTGGGATACTCTCTTCTGGAAGCTCAAAAACATGATTGGGATGAAGTGGACACTGTGACTGCTCTGGCCTCATTGTCAGTGGGCAGAACTTCACTAGTAGCTGCTGGGAGCAAGTAGGTTTCCTTATATTTCTAGCCGTTTGGTCAATGAGAGTTTTAGGCAGTAGTGCTTTGACTCCCTACCCTAGGTATGGTCTTAAATGTTTCTGCCATCCACAAGAGTCAATGAACCATTCTGTGACCACCATCAGATTCTGCCTAATAGAAAATAATCCATATAGAATATTTTTTGTATCCAAAACCAAATGTTGGCAGTTGACTTAAAGGATTTATAGGTCAAGTATCTGCCAAATGGCAGCCATCAGTGGTTTGTCTCTTCAGAATTAAGTGGTGAATGGGGAAATATTGTGACCAGAAACAAAAATAAGATTTTCAACATGCTGAAAATATCTCTTCATCACCAATCAATCCCTTACTTCTTTACAGCATAAGCTAGAGAAGATGATGGTAACCTTGTCTACGCTAGACTTAAACTGTACCACAGAAGGCACAGAAGCTAAAACATAACTTTTATTAAAAAGATATATACAATTAAATAGAGGAGCCAAAAAATATGTATAAATCCACGGTGGGAGTAGAGCAGATAATTACTTAGATAAATACTAGGGTAGGCAAGGGCAGGGAGGATGAAGGCACCCCCAGATACCCTAAAGTTGAAGGTACTGGGGAAACCCTACAACACTGGAACCTACTCATAGTAGCACTCTAATAAATCCTTATACTGTTCTGACATGTTTCCACCTGAGTTCAAGTTCATGAGGGGACTGAACTTAGGGGAATAAGTGATATGTAAATCTATACACACACACACACCCCAAAAAAAAAAAAGAAGAGGAAAGAAGAATAATCAGACAACAAGTCTAAGATGGTAAAATCCACAAAGTACAGATCTAGAAGTGGTCACATCAATTAAAACAGATCATTTGGTAAAACATAATTGGTAATGATAACCAGGCCCACAATGGGGAAACTCACTTCACCCATGTGCCAGGATAAACATCAGTGGCACTCTATGGCCATATCTCATGGAAGATAAAGTCTGGCATCGAGAAATCAGCCAATGTGATAGAAGAACCACCCACACAAAGCCCAAATGTATTCTGCAGTTTAGAAAGCCACAGGGAAAAATATCGGTAATTCTATTCATTAATATTAAACGGGAGACTACATGTTTTGCATTGATAATTATATTCAAAGAGCCATGTTTATGTTTAAACAAATTATGTAATATACCATTTTACCCCTACAGCAGTGAGCCTCAAGAAGAGCCTATGGAAGAAGATGGACCCATGAGTCTATGACCTAAGGAAACTGGTGGCCCTCGTTTAGGTGGATTGGTTTAAGCTGCTTTCTTCATACTGTGGTGCAGTTTCCTTTATTTGTCTTAATACATTTTCCACGACCTGTGAGTTCATTGCTGAAGTTGCATCATACCAGAGTCATCTAGTCCTGCGTTGAAAGCGGAATCAATATGGGATTTTGCCTAAAAATATTTTCAATAGCTGCCTGGGCAAATAAGTTGTGTACAGATATGTTATGTCTTGTTATGACTAAGGCTATGCACAAAGAAAACACCACTAAGTTTGACCAAAGACTTCACTCAGGTGAGATGATGGAGACCAATGGAGAATACCAGTGACACTCCCCATGGTGCCTACAAAACAAAGGAACTTGACAGGACTCAAGGGAATGGGCGCAAAAACCAATTAGAAATTGTGGTTGTGTTTTGGATTTTGGAAATCAATGTCCATTATATCCAACTAGTTGATCTGTAAAGCTCAGGACTGGTTGAACTTTCCACATCGAGCTGGAATTGTGACAGGACTAATAGATGCCAAATTTGCCAACTTTGTGAAAATGTATCAAGTCTCCACAAAAACTGCAGTAAAAGACTTAATAGGACCACTCCTTCATGGTGGACTGTTGTGTATAGGAGACCCTTCATGTAGACAATTCACTGGAGATTCATGATTTTCAACATACACAAGAAATGTAACGGGACTTATAAGTGACTGGCACAGCTGGAAATGAGAAGATGCCTTTTTGTTTTCTAGAATTTCCTGATGACCACTAATCCCTTCTTGGAGGAATGGATTTTGTCTTGTTCATTTGCACTATGGAGAACCGCTCCTCACACACCACAAACAGGATGGGAACATTTTAATATATATCGACTTCTAATTGGCTGTGTTGAAATACAAATGGGAATGGACCTTCTTGCTGTAAAATATGCTTAATGAGACAACGTGATCAAACATTGCAATATCAGTGGAAATTTTTTTACAATCCCATGTGGCCCTGATATGGGAATATGCCGATATTACAATACGTTATGAGACAGTTTGTGTGTTGGTCCTTTTTTTTCCCCTCTGTGTCCATGTTATATGACCAATCAGCAACTGTTAAAAACTATTTTTTTCACCGAGTAAATTTGCCCTGTCCATATAGATGCACTTTTTTAGACTCTTGTATATTGTTTTGTATCTGAGGAAGGTTCATGCCTTATAAAGTGAAGCCGCCTAATGATCTTGAAGGCCCACAAAGGTTAATTCCAGCTCAATGACAATAAAATAATGGTGTGTCCTCATTTTAATTTTACAAACTGTGTAGATTATTGTTGCAAAACTCTTGACAACTGGGGCAATCTTCGTTGAACCATAGTCCTACCCACAATGACTCATGTCTGTTTGCCTCACGCTAATTTTGCACCACTCGCACATAGAAAAACCATCGTAAAGATTCAACTAAGACACAGGTCCTGTTAAGAATCAGTGGGATTAAGGGGTAAGCAGGGGGGATTTACACCGATCCTGCGCTGTGATGTTTCTCTTTTATTCGTTGCCAGATATATTTTTTTCTTTTTTTGCAAGCTACATTCACAATACTTGTCAGTCTCATAGGTCTAAAGATCTTTGAAGTGATTTCAGTAAAAAATAATAATAATCTGTACCTCTCCATGGCCGCACTTTATGCCCCTGTCAGGTGTGATGACTCGCAAAGGCGTAAGCGGCTACTCTGTAAATCAAAGCAAACAGCTGGCTAAATCCTCAGCTCACAGGGTCCTCCAAATCAAAAACAAGTGTTTTTTTTTTGTCTCTCTCAGATTCAAGGATCACTTTCCTTTCCCTTGATTTCCATATTTGTAGCCACAGAGTAAATCAGCGCTATAATTTATCTACGTGTCAAAAAAAGGGACGGCATTGCAACTTTTAACTTAAAAAATGTTAGAGATCGGAGAGAAATGTGTTTTATCTTTCAATTTTACCAACATCTGGTGTAGATAAAGGGTTGTGTTTCATCTTTAATGTCTTGGAATGCTTTGCCACATAAAATAAGGTTTACCCCCTGTAAATACAAGAAGAATCCTAAGACTTAATAGAACACTGACAAACGGGCAGAACGTCAGTCCGTGGGTCACGACAGCCCGTCTTTGTGAATTCACCTCCTGTAAATAGTGTATATATGAGTGTAAAAGTTTTGTCATAGGCCATGTTCACACATAGTGCAGCATGGGTTATTTTCAGTTGTGGAATATGCACCAGAATTCCCAAAAAATGTAAATTACAATGCAAGCAAACAGGTTTTTAACGTAGAATATTCTATGCATATTAAGGATTTTCAGAAAGAAAGGTACCAGTGGCTCAACCTACTCAAGATCCAATGGTATGGTGCTCACCCCACGACACACCCGCAGTCGAAAATAAAAGTGAACTAGTAAAGGAAAAAATTAGGGGGCACTCCAATATCTAGGTATATGGATAAATATAGCGTAACTAAATAAAATAAAATAGTTATTTATTCAAATATTACATAAAATAACACCTATTTCATAGGATGGATCATCAGATCATAACATAAGACATATTTCATGAGGTGATCAGATAAATTAATTAATCAATTCACTTTCCACATTAGATCATATTAAAAAATATTATAAAAAATATATACACGTTGATCAAACTTGGAGAAGACATCTAAAAAACTAATGGTCAATAAAAATGAAAAAATAAATCAAATAAGGGAAGCATAAAAATGGTGTATAGTTCCGTCTCTGGTGTTGCAAATGCTATATATATATTTTGGGGTTATTGGTATATAGCTCAGGTTGCGTTATCCAAATGGAAATGTGACTATAATCGCTTATAGTAGGTGAGTCAGTGATTACACCAACAGGGGAAACGGTAGGTCGGTGCTCTACCCCACACGACCACCCCAGTATTGTGGATCAACTTAGTAGAGATGAACTATATTGGGGGACTCAAAATCAATTGTTGGTATTGATAGTTCAATCCTCAGAATCTGTAAAAGTGAAAGTCTATCCGGATAATAGCACAAGTTATGTTGAACTTGATAGCACAGTGGAGCTAGTATCTTCCGGTATAGATATTATATGAAATAGCGCTAGAAGGTTCAATCAATTGATGTTGGCCATTTTTCTATATTTCTCAAAATTTAGAGGAATCTCATAAATAATGCACCAAAATTCCCAAACAATGTAAATTACAATGCTAGCAAACAGGTTTTTAACGTAGAATATTCTATGCATATTATGGATTTTCACATCTCCACCATGTCCTATTTGTCGCAAATTTTTGTCAAATTTTTACAGTGCGGTGGGTAAAATCCACAGCAAATCGACATACAGCACCTACGAATCTTGTTGCAAATGTTAGTGCAGATTCTCAGGCTGGATCCAGTGTGTAAACTTAAAGAATTGAGAGCAGAATGTTTTGAAAAATCCCAAAGATCATGGTAACACTGGCGCCAAGTGTAAATGATCAGAGACGTCAGGTGAATTAAGGATCTGGGCTGAACAGGGTATCTACAATGGTTTGTCATTTCTCAGTATTAACTACAAATAAGTATCCATCAAACAACTGGAAAAACCTTCTTCGATTAGAAACCTTGTAAAACATAAATTTTTTGTAAATGTGTCTTCATTTTATTGTCTTGTTCCATCATTTTAGTTATGAATAACTCTGAGTTTGTTAGAAAATATCAAACTGTCCATAAAATGATGTCCCAATCAATTGCATATATCTCTTCATGACGAGAAGTATGCAAAATACTTGGAGCCTCACACTCCACGAATTCTGTGTTTCTTTTCTGGTTGCGGATTGTGCTGTTTAGCAGACCGTGCGCTTGCAGATACATTTCGGTTTGAAAAAGACATTTTCCAAAATAAATAAGAAAATTATGTACCTCCTGTCAGAACCCGATAATTCCAGATGAAAGTTTACTGTAATTTTATAGTCCTTTTAAATACTATGTTACTTACTAATATATTACATATATTATATGGTATTCATAATTTGCCAACCTGACAGAGAAATTATCATTTTATTAGATTTTGTCACAATTTGCTGCATTTTTTTTGTGACAACATGCAGTGCACATGTATAAACCCTACATCACTTTCCAAATGAAAAATGTTTTTGTTTTTTTTTAAAGAATTAAAATGAGATTTTAAAAATGGCATATGTGTATATGTTTCAATCAGATTATATATTACTTTGTGTTAAAAGATATCTTTGGTATAGGCAAGAAAACTATCTTCGACTTAATAACACAACGCTGCAAAAACTGGTGCTTCTGCTAGTCTCAAACTGGCCACTAGAGGTCGCTGTAGGGCAGCAATTATAGAAATCCCCCATGTGAAGTGAACTGAGATAAGTGGACAAGCTATTTCCAAGGATGAAAGCAGAATATGTCCTCAGTGGCCGCTGTGTATTATCAGTGCATCCTAATCCATGATCTCAAAGTGCATTACTGAGCTCATTACTAGCAGATTTAAAGGGAAATGCTATAATTTGTTATTCTAACCTTAAAGTCAACAGCTCTACACCAAAGATGATGAAATCTGGTAAAGGGCATGGGTGATTCTGTATATATAACCTGTTCATTGGCTGATTATACTTTTTTTGATGTAAGGGCTTCCACTTAGTAAAATAGTAAATGTTTGTATAAAAAAATATATAAAACATTTTTTTTCAAGAATGCTTCTTGTTTTCACTACTTTCTGATGTTCTTCAAACCTCCAGTTTTGTCTAGAAAGAAATATATATATATAGAATAACAAAAAAGGGCAGCACTCCATCAAATAAAAAATGAAAAATACTTTAATTACCCATATGGGACAAGCGACGTTTCGGCTCACACATTGAGCCGAAACGTCGCTTGTCCCATATGGGTAATTAAAGTATTTTTCATTTTTTATTTGATGGAGTGCTGCCCTTTTTTGTTATTCTATCTATTTGGATTGGCTTTTATCCGTATCTGGGCCAGCTGCACCCACATTTTTCATTGACGGTGCTGCCACTGAATCTTTTCTCTGTATATATATATATATATATATATCTCAATAAGGAAAACAAATGGCGGCACTGGAAGAAAACAATGTGGGTGCTAGGTCCAGGGATGTAGCAGCTTACCCCGTATGATAGAGATGAAAAACGGACAGCACTCCAAGTGCTGTCTGTGGAGTGCTGTCCGTTTTTCATCTTTATATATATATATATATATATATATATACACACACACACACACACCTCTATATATGTATTTATAAAAAAATTAAAAATCTTTTGTATTGTTACCCAGATACAGCTGTCACAAGTGGTATTGATTTAATACAAAAAGCTTGGTTTTCCGAGAATAAGCATTCTTAAAGGGGTTGTGTCACTTCAGCCAATAGCATTTATTATGTAGAGAAAGTTTAATACAAAGCTCTTACTAATGTATTGTGATTGTCCATATTGCTTCCTTTGCTGGCTGGATTCATTTTTCCATCACATTATACACTACTCATTTCCATGCTGACGACCACACTGCAATTCAGGATCAGTGGTCATGCTTGCACACTGTAGAAAAAAGCACTAGCTTATGACCCCAGCCACCAGAGAGGCCAGCGCTTTTTCCTATCCTGTGCAAGCACGGCCACCACTGATGGATTGCATGCCGGGTGGTGATAATTATGGAAACGAGCAGTGTATAATGTGATGGAAAAATGAATGAAGCCAGCAAAGGAAGCAATATGGACAATCACAATACATTAGTAAGTGCCTTGTATTAACTTTCTCTACATGATAAATGCCACCTGCTGAAGTGACACAACCCCATTAAGGTTATTCACTGGTTCTGTAGAATTGTATAATAATGAATTCATTGAGTGTCCTCTAAGATCTTGTATAAAGATCCATGGATTACAACCACTTACAAAAATGTAAATGTTTCTGTATCTTGATGATTGTGGTGTTTGACATTAGGGGTGTAATTGAAAATGCTGGACCCATAGCAAACTGCTGAATCCTCCACTGCCCCTAACACATCCAGTATGGGATCTGTAGTTTTAGCTGTACCTAATATATATTATTCGATTGCTGGACCCTATATCTACAGATGAGAAATCTTCCAGCACAACACCATTCCATAAAAGCAGGAGCTTTATTACTTCAGATTAAAAGCACATACGGTAAAACAGCTGATGCACAATACTAGTTCTTTATCATATCTGATATCACTACTGATGGCTTCTTTTAGCTATGTTCTGAGTGACAATCTATGGCCATTGACTGTAATCACCCTATAGCGACACCCCTGACTGTAACCGACGAGCTGAAAGGGCACAGGACTTGGAAGAGTGATGCAGCCACTATCTTGCTGGTGGAGGTTTCTGCACCAGGACTCTAAGTTATGCTCTTGTATCTCTATGAGGCGTCAGGAGAGGCTTTGATAATATAAAGTTAGAATACACAACTGGAAAATGAAAAAAGAACACTTGGAAACCTTAATGCATTTGAGCTGAGATTGATAAAGTAGAAACTGCTAGCAGTGTTTGGTCAATGATCACACAACTCTGATGCGGCCATCATTAGTACCAAGGTAGAAGCTGCTTTCAATCAGTGAACACGATTGTTTGTCATTTATGGCCGTATCAGAGTTGGCAGGAGGGCTGGAGAGCATCGACTGTCATAATGCATAGTGCAGAGACACACAGGACCAACACCAGGTGTCATGGTGTGGGGTGCCATTAGCTACCATGCCTGTTCCCATCTAGTATTCAAGGAGAAAACATTACCCAGCCTTCGGTTTGTCCAGGATATAGTGGAACCAGTCCTACTGCCTTTTTTGACGTGGTATTCCAACAGGATAACATCCGCCCACACGATGCTCGTGCTACACAATATGCCCTCCAGGGTCTCCAGCAGCTCCCCTGGCTAGTTCAATCACCAGATATCTCCATCATCGAGAATGTCTAGGACTGGATGGGGCGACAGATCTCCCATGCACAACAGCCAACAACCACCTTGGCTGAACTATGGGTCCAAGCTGAAAGAGCCTGGAATGACATACCACAGGAGGATATCCATGTATGACCATTACCATGCCAGTGTGACTATATCTTAGCGAGGGCAGATGCCATCCACTATTAATGTCACCCTGCCTCAACGTATAACCTGCTGTAGAACCAAAATAGAGGGTTGTGCGATCATTGACTAATCACCACTAACAGTTATTATAAAGATTATAGTAATACATGTCTATGGGTCAGATACCAATAGAAAACAGATTTATAGAATTTACTGTGAACTGTACAACGATGAAAATCAAAGTACAAGCTCCTCCAATCCTAACAAATCACAGTCACGTCAATATTTATTATGAACACTGGTAAAAAAAAAGTCCCCTATTTTCATTGTCTGTCCTTGAACGGACAGGTAGCAATCTGGGGGAAAAAGTATGTACAGAGCTAAAGGCCTATGATTATTAAATGCTGGCATTGTGTAGACAAATTGTAATGGCAGCCTTACCGATTACAGGCAAAGCTTCTATAGAACTAGCATAAAAATGCTGAATATTTTTTATATGCATGCAGATATCCACTGATCAGCCATAACATTAAAACTGAACTGAATAACTCTGAGTATCTCTCTTGATGGCTAGATGACTGGGTCAAAGCATCTCCAAAATGGCAGGTTTTGTGGCATGTTCCATATGCAGAGGGTAGTGCCTACCAAATGCGTTCCAAGGATGGACAACCAACGAAGAGGGTCATGGGCGCACATGGGGATTGATGGTGAGATGCCTGGTCCGATATCACAGGAGAGCTACTTTAGCTACTGCTGGTTACGATAGTGGACAGGGGTCTGCACTCTTTCTTACAAAAACACCTAGAATGGAGACATGAGCAGAACTGGAACATGAAGTAATGAAAGAAGGTGGCCTGGTGTGATGAATAGTCTGATAAATGTTCTTTCACATCATGTGGGCAGCCGTGTGCAGGTGAATCACCTGGGGAGGAGATGGTACCAGGAGGATACATTATGGGAAGAAGACAAACAGTCAGAGGCAGTGAGATGCTCTGGGCAATGTTCTGCTGGGAATCCTTGGGTCCTGGCATTCATGTGGATGAGACATATACCATCTACCTAAACATTGCTGCAGACCAAGGGCGTCCCTTCATGACAATAGTATTCTCTAATGGCAGTGGTCTATTTCACCAGGATAATTCACCACACTTCAAAAAATTGTTCAGGAATAGTTTGAGGAACATGACAAAGTACGGTAGGTAACTTAGCCTCCAAATTCTGAAGAACTGTAAAAATTAGTAAAAATGGATCCTTTATTTTGAGCATCCATTTTTTATCCGGCTGTGTCATTTCCGATCCATAATTTTTTGACAGAATAATTTAAAATTTACAAAAATCTACATTCACTTGGAGACCTTGGTAGACAATCATAGTATCACCAGCGGTGTACCGGCTGGGAGAGAAGGTGTACACCTTGCCTCATTTGTTGCTGTTTTTTGACTGCAAAAGGGGAGACTTGTATTTAGAGATGAGTGAAGTTTTGAAAAATTTGATTCAGCAGCTTCGTTGAAGTTCAACAAGAAATTTGATTCATTACAAATTAATTCATTACGAACCGCTATAAATCTGGTATACCCAGGCAACTCTGCCTTAGGTTATGGCCACATTGAGTGGCCAAGCTGCTTTTCATTTAATAATGAAGACAACACTATATAGTTGGTCTTCATTGGTAATGGCTGTGTGGCACCTTTAATGGACCTTTAAACAGGGGCTGTACCCACTTCTCCAGCGCTCTCCTGTCCTACAGGTGGGAGCCCTTCTTCTGCCATCTGCTTTTCCTCCTTTCCCACATCATCTAATATAGATAAAAAATATGTCATCGGGAACATCCAGCTCCTCCTCTCTCTGCATCTTGCTGACCTTTCTAGGGCATGGAGACTTTGAAGGATGATTTGGAAGAAGTAAAGCCAGCAAAAGATTAGGATGATCATCATTAAGGGATGCAGACTGGGTGATATTGCTTGGCACGCTGGCAGTGGAATAATAAAGGCTTCCATCGCCTTGCTATTTAATTACATATCTTAGTTTACGGCTGATGTAGGAATAAGTACTGGTAAATGTAGGAATAAATAAAACTGACACAGAATAAGTCTCCCTACACTCTTCCTGTAATCTCCCTGCACTCCCCCTCTCCAATATTCTTCTATTAATAATTTTCAGCAACACTGTCCCTAGCGCATGAGCGCTTGCCACGTCTCTCCCTATGCTCAGCTCACAGGACAATGGCAGAGACCGCACGGGATGAGGTTTTTATAGGGCTGTGACATCACAGGGGATACATATCTGCAGATTGCCTGGCTGCACGGCATTATGGGTGATCTCGTGTTCCCGGGCTTCTTACTTTCACTTTGTAACACACGCAGCTGCCATTTTAGGAAAAACTGATTAGTTACCATGAAGAGCGAGGAAATTCGGATTTGTTGCAAATCAAAGTTTTCCTAAACTTCGGACCATATTCTGAATTTCGAATGCATTGCTTCACTCACCACTACTTGTAATGAAACCCCTCTTTACCGTAAGTATCTGCTTGTGTTATATTCTTGTGACTGAAGGTAATGTAGTTTTTTTGTACTGAAGGACAATTCAGAAAACTCCCCCCCTCAGACATTTTTTGGACGTAGGCATCTAATAGACTTGAGAGATTTCATTGTAACTGAATACTAACAAGTATTAGCATGTATAGCACTAATTACTACTACTCCTACTTAAAAGATGGTGCCAAATGCTGTTCAATATATTGCATATAGGTGATGGAATGTTTAACTGATGCAAACAATGCAATCTCATCAGTCAGAGATTCTGCAGTAAAATAAATTGTTAAAGGGGTTTGTCCCACACAAATATTGTTTCAGGCTATATCCAGCCCATGATTCTAAGCATTTTTTATATTTACAATTGATAAAAATAATGCCCATACACCCAGACACGGCAGGAATAATGTTAATATAGCGCCACCTGTTGTTTGTAATGATCAGCCTTTCTGTGTCCACCTCAGTAAGTATACTTAGCTGGACGCACCACATTTCTGGTGTGGTGATCCAGCTGCTTTGGAAGCTGCAGCATCTCCTCTGTGTTAGAAGAAAGGCCGAGCACGTGATAAAAGAGTGACAATATTACTTTAATTGTTGAGGTGGACACAGAAAGGCTATTCAATAGAAACAGCAGGTGGCACTACGCTAACATTATTCCTGCAATAACTGGGGATGTTTATAATATTGGGTTGGGTTTAAAGGGGTTGGCCTATTTCAGACATTGGTGACATATTGCTAGGATACGCCACCAATGTCTTGTAGGTGCGGGCCCACAGGTGGGACCCACATATATTTCTAGAATGGAGCCCACAAAAGTTGGGCTGAAAATGTCCTTTAGAAATGAATGGGAAGTGCACCGTGCTCCAGTCACCTCTGTGGGGCTGACAGAAATAGCCAAGCCTGTGCTTGGCTATTTTCAGTAGTCTTAGGCCCCTTGCAGACGAGCATGTCCGGATTAGGCCCGGATGCGTCCCGGGTGCATTGCGGCAAACCCGTGCGAGTAGGTACGCAATTGCTGCCAGTTTTGACTGCGATTGCGTTCCGTTGTTCTGTTTTTATCGCGCGGGTGCAATGCGTTTTGCACGCGCGTGATAAAAAACTCAATGTGGTACCCAGACCCGAACTTCTTCACTGAAGTTCAGGTTTGGGTTCAGTGTTGTGTAGATGTATTTATTTTCCCTTATAACATGGTTATACGGGAAAATAATAGCATTCTTTAATACAGAATGCATAGTACAAGGTCAATTGAGGGTTAAAAAATAAAATTAACTCACGTCCTCAGATTGATCGCATAGCTGCCGGTCTCCTGTTCTTTCTTCAGGACCTGTCAAAGGACCTGTGGTGACATCACTGAGCTCATCACATGGTCCATCACCACGGTGATGGACCATGTGATTGTACCATGTGATGTGACGTCCTTTAGCCCACAGCTCAAGATTGAAGAAGTAAGAAGAGACCGGCTGCTACGCAATCAAGAGGAGGAGGTGAGTTTTTTTTTTTTTTTTTTTTTTTTTTTTAAACCCTCAATTGACCTTCTACTAAGCATTCTGTATTAAAGAATGCTATTATTTTCCCTTGTAACCATGTTATAAGGGAAAATAATAGTGAATAGACTTTCATCTTAGCAACCATGCGTGAAAATCACACCGCATCCGCACTTGCTTGCGGATGCTTGCGATTTTCACGCAGCCCCATTCACTTCTATGGGGCCAGAGCTGCGTGAAAAACGCAGAATATAGAACATGCTGCGATTTTCACGCAACGCACAAGTGATGCGTGAAAATCACCGCTCATGTGCACAGCCCCATAGAAATGAATGGGTCCGGATTCAGTGCGGGTGCAATGCGTTTACCTCACGCATTGCACCCATGTGGAAAACTCGCCTGTGTGAAAGGGGCCTTAAAGAAATGAATGGAGGGCTGCCACGCATGTGGGGTTCGCTCTCCTTCACTTTGTGGGCTCCATTCTAGAGATAGATGCGGGTTCCACCTCTAGGACCCGCACCTATCAGATATTGGTGACATATCCTAGCGATATGCCACCAATGTCTGAGATTGGCCAACCCCTTTAATATTTTTCGTGGGGTAACCCCTTTAACCACTTTGTGCTGTAAGGCTACTTTCACGCTCGCGTTTTGTGCGGATCCGTCTTGTATCTGCACAGACGGATCCGCACGAATAATGCAAACGCTTGTATCCGTTAATAACGGATCCGTTTGCATTACTCATAAAAAGAAAAGTCTAAGTCAAAACAGATCCGTCTTGACTTACATTGAAAGTCAATGGGAGACGGATCCGTTTTCAATTGCACCATATCGTGTCAGTGAGAAACTGATCCGTCTCCATTGACTTACATTGTAAGTCTTGACGGATCCGTTAGGCTCCGCATAGTCAGACGGTCACCAAAACTCTGCAAACTGCGTCTAAAAATGTAACGGAGACAAAACGCAGTCAAAGTTATGCATTCTAAACGGATCCTTATCCAGTCAGAATGCATTGGGGCTGAACTGATCCGTTTTGGGCCGCTTGTGAGAGCCCTGAAACGGATCTCACAAGCGGACCCAGAAACGCCAGTGTGAAAGTAGCCTATGATGGATATATACCATCAAAGCAATTCCCATAGGTGAACTAACACGTGTCAAAAGTAATTGTACTGATTCCGTGCAATATGAGAAAGAAGCAGACATGCTCACCCAGAGGTTAAAAATGCGCGGTTATACCAATTGGTCTCTATGTCATGCTGGACACGTAGTTCCTAAAAAAAATCGTACCACTCACATTAACAAAAATACAAACAAGAATAATAAGTTAGAAATAACACAACTCAAAAAAAAAAAACACGGCTTATTCTTCAATACAGTAACCAGTTCAATCAAATTAAGAACATCGTCCATAAATATCTGCCCATTCTGGGTGATGATGTGACGGATGTGGGATGTCTACAGGAGACCTCCATCAATAGGACGGATTCTATCACCAAGTTTGTTTCAATCCACCACAACACATAAAGCAACTTGGTTACGAAACATTGGTTTTTTCAAATGTGGCTCAGATTATGTCACACCAAGCAAGCAATTCTCAAATGCAGACAATACTGCGTTCTACACAATCCGAATTATATAAACGAATTCGTCATATGTCATTTACACGATAAAGTGTCTCCTTTGCAATAAAAAATACGTAGGCTGTACTTCACGTAAAAACTCGCATTTTAGAACATCTCAATGATGTCACCAATCCCAAAATGAATCGGAATATATAAAATGAATCTAGACATTTTTTACTGACACATAAAGGTTCATTAATGGGGCTGAAGGCAATCGGCATGGAGAGAATTAAAAAACCTTTCAGAGGAGGTGAACTTCAGAGGGATCTTCCAGTGTAATACAAAAGCCCTAAACGGCCTAAATATGAAGCGCGAGATAATGTATCATTATTCATCTGAATAATCCTTTACATATAATTTGGTCCGTCCTGTGGCAGCGGTTCTTTCTATTTTTTGTAAAGAAAAAAAAAAAGAAGTGTATTCCTGGTGTGAACAACATCTAAGGATATTTGTGGAGTATTTGCTGCAAACTTGTGTGGGTGGGGGGCAATCGCTGCTATCTAACTGCTGCTAATATGAACGACGTCCAAGGATTATTGTGGAGTGTCTGTTGCAAAAACTAATGGGGCATGGTGTATATATTGTTATCCAACCATTGATAGTGTGAATAACACCCAAAGATAATTGTGGAGTATTTGCTCCAAGAATGTATGAGGTATGGTGTAATTATTGACATCCATCCACTGCTAATGTGAACAACATCCAAGGACAATTGTGGAGTATTTGTCTCAAAAATGCATGGAGTATGTTGTAATTACTGACATACAACCACTGCTAGTGTGAACAGTACCCAAGAATAACTGCAGAGTATTCCCTGTAAGCATGTATGGGGCATACTGCAGTCACTGACATCTAAGCAGTCTAGGGTACTTTCACACTAGTGTTTTTCTTTTCCGGCGCTGAGTTCCATCCTAGGGGCTCAAATCCGGAAAAGAACTGATCAGTTTTATCCCTAATGCATTCTGAATGGAGAGTAATCCGGATGCATCAGGACGTCTTCAGTTCAGCCTTTTTGACTGATCAGGCTTTTCAGAAAACCGCAGCATGTTGTATTTTTACCTCCGGCCAAAAATCCGGAACACTTTGACTGAACACCTGGATCTGACCTTTTTCCCATTGACTTGCATTAACGCCGGATCCAGTGCCAAACCTGGATCCGGCTTTTGCATGTTAAACCCGAAAAATGTGAAAAAAAAGTTAAAGTCCTTAAATGGCGGATCCGTTTTTTTAATGCATTTTTTTTATTGTGATCAAAATCCTGATCAAGATTCAAATGTAATCCGTTTTCACACGTTTTTCCGGATCTGGCGGGCAGTTCTGGCGACGGAATTGAATGCCAGATTCAAACAACGCTGGTGTGAAAATAACCTTAGTGTGAACAGCATCCAAGGATAATCGTGGAGTATTTGTTGCAAGCATGTATGAGACATGGTGTAATTACTGACTATCCAACCATTGCTAGTGTGAACAGCATCCAAGTATGGTGACTCCAATCAGTACTGATAGGAATGGTGCTAGTTTTTAAACTCATGTTAGCTTATGTGATACCTCTCCATGTTGGGATTTATTCCCATCTTAGGCCTCATGTACACGACCGTGCCGTTTTTTGTGGTCATCAAACCAAAAGACAGAAGCTGCCCGTGTGCCTATCGCAATTTGCAGAACGGAACGGGCGGCCGTCAATATAATGCCATGGACATGTTATATTTTATTAGCGGGGCCACAGAACGGAGCAACAGATGCGGACAGCACACAGAGTTTTGACGGCAGTGAAAGTCACAGTTAAAGGGGCAGTCACAGTGAAAGTCACAGTTAAAGGGGTGGGTACTGTAGAGGTCACTGTTATGGGGGAAACTTGATATTTGTTTACGACACACGGAAACATAAAATGAAATACATGAAATATACCCGTGCGAAGCCGGGTCCTTCTGCTAGTATATATATAAAAATGAGTTTCTGTCTGTCTGTCTAGACGTACTTTATGCGCGACCAAACGACTGGACCGATCTTTACCAAATTTGGCACACAGGTACATCAGGTGTCCGGGAACGTTTTGGATCGACTCTCTAGGAGGTACCGTTCCTGAGATATTCGCTCTCTAGGACGTACCGTTCCTGAGATATTCCCCAAAAATGACCCACATTAGCCAATACAAGCCAGCAAGTCTATCTCTTCAAATCCCAACTGTCATAAACACAGTTTTACTCCAGGTTTCCATAACAACCCAGCCATTTTTCTTTACTGCTTAAAGGGGCGGGCACTGTGGAGGTCACTGTTAAAGGGGGGGTAACTGTGAAAGTCACTGTTAAAGGGGCGGTCACTGTGAAAATCACTGATAAAGGGGCAGTCACTGTGAAAGTCACTGAAGGGGCGGTCACTGTGAAAGTCACTGAAGGGGCGGTCACTGTGAAAGTCACTGAAGGGGCGGTCACTGTGAAAGTCACTGTCAAAGGAGCGGACACTGTGAAAGTCACTTTTAAAGGGGTGGCCACTGTCAAAGGGGCGGTCACTGTGAAAGTCACTGTTAAAGGGACAGTCACTGTAAAAGTCACTGTTAAAGGGGCGGTCACTATGAAAGTCACTGTTAAAGGGGCGGCCACTGTTAAAGGGTGGTCACAGTTAAAGGGGCGGTCACCGTGAAAGTCACTGTTAAAGAGGCGGCCCCTGTGAAAGTTACTGTTAAAGGGGTGGTCACTGTGAAAGTCACTGAAGGGGCGGTCACTGTGAAAGTCACTGAAGGGGCGGTCACTGTGAAAGTCACTGTCAAAGGGGCGGTCACTGTGAAAGTCACTTTTAAAGGGGTGGCCACTATCAAAGGGGCGGTCACTGTGAAAGTCACTGTCAAAGGAGCGGTCACTGTGAAAGTCACTTTTAAAGGGGTGGCCACTGTCAAAGGGGCGGTCACTGTGAAAGTCACTGTTAAAGGGACAGTCACTGTAAAAGTCACTGTTAAAGGGGCGGTCACTATGAAAGTCACTGTTAAAGGGGCGGCCACTGTTAAAGGGTGGTCACAGTTAAAGGGGCGGTCACCGTGAAAGTCACTGTTAAAGAGGCGGCCCCTGTGAAAGTTACTGTTAAAGGGGTGGTCACTGTGAAAGTCACTGAAGGGGCGGTCACTGTGAAAGTCACTGAAGGGGCGGTCACTGTGAAAGTCACTGTCAAAGGGGCGGTCACTGTGAAAGTCACTTTTAAAGGGGTGGCCACTATCAAAGGGGCGGTCACTGTGAAAGTCAATGTAAAAGGGGCAGTCACTGTGAAAGTCACTGTTAAAGGGGCGGGCACTAAAAGTCACTGTTAAAGGGGCGGTCACTGTGAAAGTCACTGTTAAAGGGGCGGTTACTGTGAAAGTCACTGTTAAAGGGGCGGTCACTGTGAAAATCACTGGTAAAGGGGTGGTGACTGTGAAAGTCACTGGTAAAGGGGCGGTCACTGTTAAAGTCGCTGTTAAAGGGGCAGTCACTGTGAAAGTCACTGTTAAAGGGGCGGACACTGTGAAGGTCACTGTTAAAGGGGTGGTCAATGCAAAAGGGTCGGTCACTGTTAAAGGGGTGGGCACTGTGGAGGTCACTGTTAAAGGAGCAGGAAGTGTTAAAGTGGTGGGCACTGTGAAGGTCATTTTTAGAGGGACGGGCACTGTGAAGGTCAATGTTAAAGGGGCGGGCACTGTGAAGGTCAATGTTAAAGGGGTGGGTACTGTAGAGGTCATCGTTATGGGGGAAACTCGATATCTTTACGACACACGGAAACATAAAATGAAATACACGAAATATACCCATGTGAAGCCGGGTCCTTCTGCTAGTCTCTTATATATATAAAAATGAGTTTGTCTGTCTAGACGTTCTTTATGCGCGACCAAACGACTAGACCGATCTCAGCTCTCTAGGACGTACAGTTCTTGAGATATTCTTAAAAATGAGGCCCCCCAGTGGCGTAACTAGAGTGTTATGGGCCCCAGTGCAAATTTTGAATCGGGTCCCTCCATTTTTACAAAGAAGCAGCTGATTTTCTTACTAAGGGCTCTTTCCCATGCGGCTAGTCTGCTGCGTGAATGACAGCCAAGCCCTGTTGCGGACAGCAGAGACACGGAGCAGTAACATGAGTGATAATGCTCTGAGCCTCTCTGTGATCTTTTTACTACAAAATCACAGTGAGATAAAGTTGTCACTGTGATTATTGTAGTAAAAAGATCATATAGAGACACAGAGCATTATCAATCATGTTAGTGCTCCGTGTCTCTGCTGTCCGGAGCGGGGCTTGGCTCTCTTTCACAGCAGTGGACTAGCCGGACAGGATCCGCTCGTGTTAAAGAGCCCTAAGCCCAATGCATGGTTACACTCACCCAGTCCTAATAAAATCTGGTCCTACCTCATCCAGGGTGTTGCTGGCGTCGGCGTGATGTCCACTGGATCCAGAACAAGGTCCCTGTGGTGATAGAGAAAAAAGAATAATCACATAAGGAAGGGATGGTGACTGCCCCTATGAAATCACCAGCAGGGGGCGCTGTGCTGGCCTGGTAGACTGAGCTATGCCAATGTATAGCAGGGTAATTTAGGACATTTCCCCTAAGTGCAACCACACAGTACTAATGCCTACCTTGTGGTCCCTTCACAAAAGTTATGTCCTTCTTGTGGCCCCTCACAACAGTTATGCCCACCTTTGTTCCTGTCACAGTGGTTATGCCCAGATATGTGCCCCTCACAGTAGTTATGCCAAATATGTGCCCCCTAACAGTATTTATGCCAGATATGTGCCCCTCACAGTAGTTATGCCCAGATATGTGCCCCCTCACAGTAGTTATGCCCAGATATGTGCCCTCTCACAGTAGTTATGCCTAGATATGTGCCCCCTCACAGTAGTTATGCCCAGATATGTGCCCCCTCACAGTAGTTATGCCCAGATATGTGCCCCCTCACGGTATTTATGCCAGATATGTGCCCCTCACAGTAGTTATGCCTAGATATGTGCCCCCTCACAGTAGTTATGCCCAGATATGTGCCCCCTCACAGTAGTTATGCCCAGATATGTGCCCCCTCACAGTAGTTATGCCAAATATGTGCCCCCTCACGGTATTTATGCCAGATATGTGCCCCTCACAGTAGTTATGCCCAGATATGTGCTCCCTCACAGTAGTTATGCCCAGATATGTGCCCCCTCACAGTAGTTATGCCTGATATGTGCCCCCTCACAGTAGTTATGCCCAGATATGTGCCCCCTCACAGTAGTTATGCCCAGATATGTGCCCCCTTCACAGTAGTTATTACCAGATATGTGCCCCCTCACAAAAGTTATTGCCAGATATGTGCCCCCTCACAGTAGTTATGCCCAGATATGTGCCCCTCACAGTGGATATGCCCAGATATGTGCTCGCTCACATTGGTTATGCCCAGATATGGGCCCCCTCACAGTAGTTATGCCCAGATATGTGCCGCCTCACAGTAGTTATGCCCAGATATGTGCCCCTCACAGTGGATATGCCCAGATATGTGCCCGCTCACAGTAGTTATGCCAGATATGTGCCCCCCTACAGTGGTTATGCCAGATTATGTGCCCCTCACATTAGATATGCCCACATATGTGCCCCTCACAGTGGTTATGCGATTATGCCAGATTATGTGCCCCCCTCACAGTAGTTGATATATGTGCCCCCTCATAGTTATGCCTTTATATGTGCCCCCCTCACAGTAGTTATGGCAGATTAGGTGCCCCCTCAGTAGAGATGCCCACTTTTGTGCCCCCTCACTCCAGTTGTGCCCATCATCCCCCCTTCCACTTTGCCCTCAGTCTGCAGAGTTAGGAAAAGAAAAAAAAAACATACTTACCCTCTTCCCTGATGTTGCGCTGCCACACTCACATTGCGCTGCTGGCTGTGCTGAAGGCAGTTTCCTGGGCCTTCAGAGCTCCTCCCACAGCCAGCAGCGCGATGTGCGTCCAGCAGAGGGAGCGCTGGAGCTCCTGCTTCACTGATGATCTGGATACAGCCCGGCAGTGACAAGAACTGCCGGGCGGACTGTATGTGAGTGAGTGCGCGTGTCCCCTCTCTTCCTCCACCCCCCCCCCCCTGCGCAAACCTTCCCCACCTTGCCTCATATTAAACATGTAATGGAGCGCCCTGATGGGGGCCCGGCATTGTCACTGTACTTCATGCCACTGTACTTCATGCCACTCCCTGCGTCCACGATCGTTACGTCCCTGCCCCCCCAATACAAGCCTGCAAGTATTTCTCTTCAAATCCCAACTGCTATAAACACAGTTTTACTCCAGGTTTCCATAACAACCCAGCCATTTTTCTTTACTGCTTAAAGGGGCGTGCAATGTGGAGGTCACTGTTATTAAGGGGGCGGGCAAAGTGGAGGTCACTGTTATTAAAAGGGTGCGCACTGTGGAGGTCACTGTTAAAGGGGCGGTCACTGTGAAAGTCACTATTAAAGGGGTGGTCACTGTGAAAGTCACTGTTAAAGGGGCAGTCACTTTGAAAGTCACTGTTAAAGGGGCGGTCACTGTGAAAGTCACTTTTAAAGGGGTGGGCACTATGAAGTTTCCTGTTCAAGGGGCGGTCACTGTGAAAGTTACTGTTAAAGGGGCGGTCACTGTGAAAGTCACTGTTAAAGGGGCAGTCACTGTGAAAGTCATTGTTAAAGGGGCGGTAACTGTGAAAGTCACTGTTAAAGGGGCGGTCACTGTGAAAGTCACTGTTAAAGGGGCGGCGACGGCTAAAGTCACTGTTAAAGGGGCAGTCACTGTGAAAGTCACTGTTAAAGGGGCGGTCACTGTAAAAGTCACTGTTAAAGGGGCGGTCACTATGAAAGTCACTGTTAAAGGGGCAACCACTGTTAAAGGGGCGATCACTGTGAAAGTCACTTTTAAAGGGGCAGGCACTATGAAGTTTTCTGTTAAAGGGGCGGTAGCTGTGAAAGTTACTGTTAAAGGGGCGGTCACTGTGAAAGTCACTGTTAAAGGGGCGGTCACTGTGAAAGTCACTGTTAAAGGGGCGGTCACTGTGAAAGTCACTGTTAAAGGGGCGGTCACTGTAAAAGTCACTGTTAAAGGGGCGGTCACTGAGAAAGTCACTGTTAAAGCGGCGGTCACTGTGAAAGCCACAGTTAAAGGGGTGGCCACTGTTAAAGGGGCGGTCACTGTGAAAGTCACTGTTAAAGGGCCGGTCACTGTCAAAGTCACTGTTAAAGGGGTGGTCACTGTTAAAGTCACTGTTAAAGGGGCGGTCACTGTGGAGGTCTCTGTTAAAGGGGCGGGCACTGTGGAGGTCACTGTTAAAGGGCGGTCACTGTAGAGGTCACTTAAAGGGGCAAGCACTGTTAAAGGGTCGGGCACTGTGGAGGCCATTGTTTAAGGGGCGGTTACTGTAGAGGTCACTGTTATGGGGGAAACTTTCGATATCTTTGTCACGCCCTATGGTGTATGCTGTGACACTTTTTCCACAGTTGCAGTTGCCCACGGCAACGTGTTGCTGTGAGAGCATGCAGTGGCAGTGTCCCGGCTTTCTGGGTGATTGCCGTGACATGGTTGCCACGCATGCTGTTGCCGGTGGTAATGTGTTTGGTATGCTTGTGTGCGCACTTCCCCTTTAAGTAGTGTCCTCTGTCTGGTGTTTGAATGGATAACTCCCTTCCTACTGTTTTGTGAACACTGGGTTTATGTGTTTGTGGGTGTGGCTGCTTGGGCTATTTAGTCTCTGCTGGAAGCCTGTAGCTCAGTGTTCCTCCAGGCTTGGTGTGTGCTGGTGGTTCACTGCTTCTGGCTTTACCATCTGTCCAGTGAGTGCCACCCTTGTGGTCATAGATGTTCAATGTCATCCCGGTGTCTCTTTCCCTTCCTGTCCCTATTTGTATGGAGTGGGTTATGTTCAGGGTGTTTATATGTCTAGCTTGGTGTTACATGTCTGGTGGTGTTTGGTGTCATGTTTACTAGACATTCCCCTGTCTCATGTCATTGCAGCTGTGGTGTCCTGGGTTCCTGTGTGGTTTGTGGTGTGTGCTGTGTCCTTTAATGTTGGTGTGGACACCAGCACTTGTGCACGGGTTCCAGTCAGTGTGTCTGTGGCAGGTAATTGTGTTATTAGTTTCGCTTACCTGCCATCTCCTATGCTGTATGTGTTCCCCTCTCCTTGCAGCCTGGCCTCAGATAGAGACTCCTGTTCCTCTGTGTTGTGGATGAACAGGGCGTCTCTCCCCTGCTCCTAAGTGAGGTATTTCCAGGGCGACTCAGGATTTTAGGTATCCAGAGTATGAGCCGTATCACCATCGGGGTCCGCTCATACGGTGAGGAGTCATGGAGAGGATTAGGGATGTTGTAGGAGGTGACCTGTTCCCTTATTACTCCTTTTTGGCCAGGCTGATCCCCTTTACCCTTTGACACAGCACGGTGTGGGGTTTCCCCCACTCCCCACTGTGACAATCTTTTTATGACACATGAAAACATAAAATGAAATAGTTGAAATATACCCGTGCAAAGCCGGGTCCTTCTGCTAGTATATATATATATATATATATAAAATTGAGTTTCTGTCTGTTTGGATGTCTGTCTGTTCTTTATGCACGACCAAACAACTGCACAGATCTTCACTAAATTTGGCACACAGGTACATCAGGTGTCCGGGAAGGTCTCTCTCTTCATATCCCAACTGCCATACACATGGTCACATGTCCCTTATCAGCCAATAGAAGCTCACAGGCTTTTAGTCTCCTCATACACATAGTTTTACTCTGGGTTTCCATAACAACCCAGCAATTTTTCTTCACTACTGTAGGTCAGTTTTAGGCTAGGGCTACAGGACGACAATAAGTCGCACGACACATAGGGCACAACTACGCTGCTACATGCATCCATCTTGGATGGCTTTTTGCGACTGTCATTTCGCTGTCTCAGTGCGACACCATAGCCTATCATTCTTAAAATTGATGAGACAAAATGTCGTGCGACACATGTCGTCATGTAGCCCTAGTATTAAAGGGGCAGGGCGCTGTGAAGGTCACTGTTAAAGGGTCGGGCGCTGTGGAGGTCACTGTTAAAGATGCCTCCTCAGTCGTGCACTCCTGACCAGCTCGTCTGTCCCACAAGTTGATTTTAATTAATGTGAGTATATAGCTTGGCCCGCTCCCCCTCACTCACTGAAGCCATCTGGCACCAGGAGAGAGATAGTGTGTGGACTCTCATTGCAGTCCTTGGTGACCATGTGGCGCCAGGGGTGGTGTGGAGTGGGTCCGGCGTGCATGCTGGTAACTGCTTTCCCTGGATATAATGGAGGCCATTTTGGCACCGAAAATTATAGAAATTCAGGCGGATCCAGCATGTAAGTGGAACCTGCACTTTCTGAATTATATGATAGCCGCTATGGCACATAACAGGTATATTTAGTGTTAGGAACCCGTCTAACTAGAGATTGCCTTGACGTTCGGCGGACGGGCTCAAATAATTTTGTACAAAACGATTTGCCAAGTATCTCTAACTTATTAGTTCAGCATTTGATATTATGATGCAATTTTGTACTTGATTTGGTTTGCAGTGAGCTGTTGCATTGCTTGTTTTGTTTAACAGTCTTGTTCTCAGCCATAGAAACGTGCCCCTGCGCTTTGGGATGTGCTGACTGACCCCCTTTTTCACTGTTAAAGAGGCGGGTGCTGTGGAGGTCACTGTTAAAGAGGCGGGTGCTGTGGAGGTCACTGTTAAAGATGCGGGTGCTGTGGAGGTAACTGTTTAAGGGGCGGGTGCTGTGGAGGTCTCTGTTAAATGGAAGGGCACTGCGGAGGTCACTGTTAAATAGAAGGGCACTGCGGAGGTCACTGTTAAATAGGCGCTCACTGTGGATGTTACTGTTAAGGGGCAGGCCGCTGTGGAGGTCACTGTTTTTTCTATTAATTATTTCAGAATATTTTGATATGGTTCTGAAAAACTGTCTAAAACACAAGCTTCTATATTTTGCTCTAAAATGTGACTTTTTCTATTAATTATTTCAGAATATTTTGATATGGTTCTGATAGTAGAGATAACTGAGGCGGAGTCAATAGTGAATCTGAACCACTGTGCGACGGATTGCTGAAAAATTCATCATGCAGTTATGTCTCAGGCAGATATGTAAATGATTAGAGGTGTGGTCTGATTAGACACTGGGTCTTGCCACTAGATGGCATAAATGTGCTTCCCCAGAAGCACCATAAAAAGGCTCTCAGAGGCTACTTTTGGGTAGTGCACCTCTTGATGACAGATCACTGACTGCAAGACCTGCCTCTACAACACACTCAAAGGCAAATTTGATAGATTTTGAGAGGGGACACATCATTGGACTGAGAGAAGCAAGATTGTCATTTTGATAAACTGCTTGCCATTTAGGCCATTCTGACTGCTGGGAGCAGTGGTTATGTGAGGGCTGGCACACATGGCAAACAGGCTCTGGATGTCACAGACAGACCACCAGTAGAGAGGATTGCTTGTTCTGTCGAAAAGCACCAGCAGCTCCTATGCTCTCATTGTCCACCATCCATATGTAAGAGATGTCAAAAATAGGCACCCCATAAGAATAAACTAATATCTATATAATTTTTAGCTTTAACAATCCACAAGTATGACTGCATTATATCAAATTCATGACATTGCTATTAACCACCAGTAGATGGCAGCAGAGCGAAATCTTGAATAGCAGAGCTACAAACAGCAAAGGGGAACTGAATAACGCAGATCTTGGTTTATGGGAGGACAGGATTTACTGCTACATTTCCTGTATCCCCATATACTGAAGGTTATGTGTTTGTTCATTCCAGGTAAGAGAACACAATTCAGAGCCATAAATAGGCTAAAATCATGTAAAACACATTCCTATAATCAGCTAAGGCTGCTGTGATGCAGTGTGAGAATATATAAAATATGCACCAGTGCTAGTGAAGTACAATGAGGTTTCACATGGTACTAATACGTAGTGACTATGATTACTATAGAAGCTGATGTCACTCTATGATATACTGCACTATTGGTTTAATGTGATGCAGATTAAATAATCCGAGAGCAAATCTCATGTTAATGGTTTAACCGCCTCCCGACCATGTAACGCACGGATGCGTCCGGGGGGCGGTTGATTTATTCCTCCTGGACGCATCCGTGCGTCATCTCGCGAGAGGCGAGATTTCCTGTGAACGCGCGCACAGAGGCGCGTGCGTTCACAGGAACGGAAGGTAAGCGAGTGGATCTCCAGCCTGCCAGCGGCGATCGTTCCTGCTACCTGGTCCTCTGGTGGTCCCTTTTGGTTTGGATCGACCACCAGAGGACACAGGTAGCTGTGTAAAGTACCACAAAACACTACACTACACTACACCCCCCTCTGTCACTTATTAACCCCTTATGAACCCCTGATCACCCCCCTGTAAGGCTCCATTCAGCCGTCCGTATGATTTTTTTACGGATCCACGGATACATGGATCGGATCCGCAAAACACATACGGACGTCTGAATGGAGCCTTACAGGGGGGTGATCAATTTCAGGGGGGTGATCACCCATATAGACTCCCTGATCACCCCCCTGTCATTGATCACCCCCCTGTAAGGCTCCATTCAGACGTCCGTATAATTTTTACAGATCCACGGATACATGGATCGGTTCCGCAAAACACATACGGACGTCTGAATGGAGCCTTACAGGGGGGTGATCAATTTCAGGGGGGTGATCACCCATATAGACTCCCTGATCACCCCCCTGTCATTGATCACCCCCCTGTAAGGCTCCATTCAGACGTCCGTATGATTTTTACGGATACATGGATCGGATCCGCAAAACACATACGGACGTCTGAATGGAGCCTTACAGGGGGGTGATCAATTTCAGGGGGGTGATCACCCCATATAGACTCCCTGATCACCCCCCTGTCATTGATCACCTCCCTGTAAGGCTCCATTCAGGCATCTGCATGATTTTTACGGATCTACGAATACATGGATCGGATCCGCAAAACACATACGGACGTCTGAATGGAGCCTTACAGGGGGGTGATCAATGACAAGGGAGTGATCACCCCATATAGACTCCCTGATCACCCCTCTGTCATTGATCACCCCCCTGTAAGGCTCCATTCAGACATTTTTTTGGCCCAAGTTAGCGGAAATTTTTATTTATTTTTTTCTTACAAAGTCTCATATTCCACTAACTTGTGTCAAAAAATAAAATCTCACAAGAACTCACCATACCCCTCACGGAATCCAAATGCGTAAAAAATTTTAGACATTTATATTCCAGATTTCTTCTCATGCTTTAGGGCCCCTAAAATGCCAGGGCAGTATAAATACCCCACATTTGACCCCATTTCGGAAAGAAGACACCCCAAGGTATTCCGTGAGGGGCATATTGAGTCCATGAAAGATTTAAATTTTTGTCCCAAGTTAGCGGAAAGGGAGACTTTTTTTTTTTTAAATCAATTTCCGCTAACTTGTACCCAAAAAAATTTCTATGAACTCGTCATGCCCCTCATTAAATACCTTGGGGTGTCTTCTTTCCAAAATGGGGTCACATGTGGGGTATTTATACTGCCCTGGCTTTTTAGGGGCCCTAAAGCGTGAGAAGAAGTCTGGGATCCAAATGTCTAAAAATGCCCCCCTAAAAGGAATTTGGGCCGCTTTGCGCATCTAGGCTGCAAAAAAGTGTCACACATGTGGTATCACCGTACTCAGAAGAAGTTGGGGAATGTGTTTTGGGGTGTCATTTTACATATACCCATGCTGGGTGAGAGAAATATCTTGGTCAAGTGCCAACTTTGTATAAAAAAATGGGAAAAGTTGTCTTTTGCCAAGATATTTCTCTCACCCAGCATGGGTATATGTAAAATGACACCCCAAAACACATTCCCCAACTTCTCCCGAGTACGGCGATACCAGATGTGTGACACATTTTTGCAGCCAAGGTGGGCAAAGGGGCACACATTCCAAAGAGCACCTTTCGGATTTCACCGGTCATTTTTTACAGATTTTGATTTCAAACTTCTCACGCATCTGGGCCCCTAAAATGCCAGCGCAGTATAACTACCCCACAAGTGACCCCATTTTGGAAAGAAGACACTCTAAGGTATTTTGTGATGGGCATAGTGAGTTCATGGAAGTTTTTATTTTTTGTCACAAGTTAGTGGAATATGAGACTTTGTAAGAAAAATAAATAAATAAAAATAAATCATCATTTTCCGCTAACTTGTGACAAAAAATAAAAAGTTCTATGAACTCACTATGCCCATCAGCGAATACCTTAGGGTGTCTACTTTCCGAAATAGGGTCATTTGTGGGGTGTTTGTACTGTCTGGGCATTGTAGAACCTCAGGAAACATGACAGGTGCTCAGAAAGTCAGAGCTGCTTCAAAAAGCGGAAATTCACATTTTTGTACCATAGTTTGTAAACTATAACTTTTACCCAAACCATTTTTTTTTTTTGCCCAAACATTTTTTTTTATTAAAGACATGTAGAACAATAAATGTAGTGAAAAATTTATATATGGATGTAGTTTTTTTTGCAAAATTTTACAACTGAAAGTGAAAAATGTCTTTTTTTTTGCAAAAAAATCGTTAAATTTCGATTAATAACAAAAAAAGTAAAAATGTCAGCAGCAATGAAATTCCACCAAATGAAAGCTCTATTAGTGAGAAGAAAAGGAGGTAAAATTCATTTGGGTGGTAAGTTGCATGACCGAGCAATAAACGGTGAAAGTAGTGTAGTGCAGAAGTGTAAAAAGTGGCCTGGTCATTAAGGGGGTTTCAGCTAGGGGGGTTGAAGTGGTTAATATCTCATTAACATTTGTTATTGAGAATGTATTGTTGAATATAGAGATGTGTATTAATATAGGAGGACAGGATTTACTGCTACATTTCCTGTATCCCCATACTGAAGGTGATGTGTTCTTTCCAGAACATGTTCAATAAAATCACTTCTGTCTTCACCCAGCCCGCTCCCTTCACACATTGGAATTATTGACCATACTTTCAGCATATGTGCAACAAAATTGGTGGCCCATACGGGGAGCGGGTGAAGAAGACGCAGTCCCGGAAGAGAAAAAAACGGTGACACGAAGCATAGAGGAGAAGTTAACCCTTGCCGCATCGCCAGCGAACACAAATTGATCTAGAAAGCCTGCAGGATGAAATCAGTGGTCACCTAATCCACTTGCCAGTGGGTGATTTCATCGATATTTGCCAATTCATCAAAGCCCCTGAAGCCAGCATAGTGAAAGGAAAAACCCGGCGCCATTTTATGCGGATCATTAATGAGGTAATAGATGAACTGGTCGAAGCTGAAAGTGAGGAGGCGGTGACACAATTTCTGCAAACCACAAAGGGATTCGTTAGCGAACTAGAGAAGAAGAGGGACAATGCGGAAGTTCCAAGCTTCAGTGAGAAAGACCTTCAATCAGTACAACAAGTGGCCGACTTAAAGCGATAGTATCACACTATGCAGGAGAGGTTCCAGGAAACGTCCAGAATAATGGAGGAAAAGATTAGAGAGCTGAGTACCAGAAGTAAAGACTCAAGTAACAGTCAGCCAAAACCAGTGCCAGTCCCGATTACTCAGAGACTACACCATGGTAGCTTGCCAGAGGTGACAATCAGAAAAGACTTCAAGATCACAGGTCAGATTGGAGCAAAAGAGCAGAAGGATAAGCTGTCCTACACCAACTTAATGCACCAAATAGACCTGGGACTACAGAAAGGATATCCTGAGACTGAGATTATTGAAGCAGTGGTCAAAGCTATTAGCCCTGGCCTAAGCCTTAGAGGTATGCTGGAGATGAAAAATGGACTGACTAGTGCAACTTAGACGAATCTTGAAAAGTCACTACAAGGAGGAGAATGCCTCAGAACTGTACCAGCAACTCCTTAATATTTCCCAGAAAAGCGACGAGACTCCACAGAATTTCCTGTTCAGAGCTATTGAATTAAAATATCGGCTGCTATTCGTCTCACAAGGTGAAGGCTCGGAAGAACATTTTGGGACTGAGCTGATCCAGAAGAAATTTCTAAGATCAGTAGGTACTGGACTAAGAAATGACCACATCAAATTCCAATTAAAGCAGTATTTAGATGACCCTTCTATTCCAGATGAGGTGCTCATAGAGAAAACAAATGAAGCCGCTAATATGGAGATTGAAAGGGAACAGAAGCAAAAGAAAGCTCAACATAGCAGTTCAACCAAAGGCAAAGAATGTCAGTCTAACACCTTACAGTGTCCTCAGGAACCAAGAATCCTGACAACTGCCAACACCACACCTTGGTCTCCACCACAGTCAAGTAGCCCAATGATTCAACAGCTATCGAAGAGCAACTCTGACCTGGAAAAGCTGATTCTGCAGATGCAAAAAGAGATGATAGAGATGAAGACACTCCTTTAAGATTCAAGGACCCAACGAGACCGTGAATTCTGAGGGCCTCAGGCAACAGTGGGTACGAGTAATGGATGTTGTCAATCCTGTAAAAGGACTGGTCGGACAAGTACCTACGATCATTGCTTCAACTGTGGACGATCTGGACATAGAGCAAGATATTGCCAAACATCCAGACCAAACCATTTAAATGGGAGAGGGTTGCTGTCAAGGGACCGACAGTAACCTGCACTAGAACCAACCCTTTGTCCCAAAGTGCATCCCCTGTGGGTAGCAAGCCAGCAAGCTTTAAAACAACGGCTGGTAGGGGAAATCCAGACTCCATTCAAAGAGTGCCCAACTGCTATAACCAAAGATGCCTTCAGATGTCTGAGCAAGTACCAACTCACGTGGATGGCGTGACCATGAGACAGAACCACAAGCTACTGAGTCTCGTTGGGAAAAAGTGCCTTGTGAACTGTGAAATAGATAATACTCCTGTCCAAGCCATATGGGACACTGGCTCCCAGGTGAGCATCATCAATGAGAACTGGAGACAGCGGGTTCTGCCACATACAGTGCGCCAATCTTTGGAAGAATTTCTGGGGCCAGAAGTCCTCTGTGCGAAAGCTGCCAATGAGACTGAAATTCCTTTCTCTGGCTGGATTGAGGTAGTTTTTCAACTAACAGCAGGATGCAATAACACCAAGCAGCTAGTAGTGCCATTTGTGGTATCATCAGATGAGAAAGTCGCAGAGATGCCAATCATTGGATATAATGTCATAGAAGAACTCTACAAGGAGACAGCTGCCAAAGGAAGGAGAACAATTACAGGGTTCGTGGACCTACTAGGAGCCGCCTTGGAGTCGCCGACCCCAAAGCAGAGGTCCTGGTGAGTCAACTACAAGCCAGCCTGAGAGAAATTGGTGGTACCGTACTAAAGACTGGTACAAAAAAAACAAAGAATTCCGGCAAACACTGTGACGTTTGTCAGATGTAGAGCTCACGCCAAACCAGACTTGCAAGAGCAGACGGTCTTGTTTATACCTGATGAGATTCAGGATGTGCCAGAAGGAATATATATCGGGGAAACATTAGTGTCACTTAATAAGGGACAGTTTTCCAAACTATCCATCCTGGTTTGGAACACCACCCAGCGAGACATTATCCTGCCAAGTCAGACCAGGATTGGGTGCCTCGAACCCATCAAGACAACATACCCAGCTCAGGTGAAACCAAAAGAATCAGTGCGTGTTGCCACTCACCCGGTGACTCATAGTCAGCAGTCATCCAGATCAGGGCCAGAAGGTCGAATTGACAATTCAATCACACATGTCAGTCACTGCTAAGTTATGCTCATCAAGAACACTGGGATCCACCAGTGCCTATAGGACACCTTTCCGAGGAAGATCAACAGATAGTCAAGGCAGTGCTAAGGGAAGAATGCCACACCTTTGCTAAAGATGATTCTGACATTGGATTTATCCCTTCCCTACAATTACAACTGCGCCTTAAACACAATACACCAGTTAGAAGAACTTACATGTCAGTGCCAAGGCCACTACACCAGGAGGTGAAAGAATATCTGCAGGATCTTCTGAACCGTGGATGGATCGCAGAGTCAAAATCATCATACTCTTCACCCATTGTGTGCGTGAGAAAGAAGGATGGTAGTTTAAGACTGTGTTGCGATTACAGGGAATTGAACCAGAAGTCAATTCCTGATCGCCATCCAATCCCTAGGCTCTAAGAAATGCTGGACAGCCTAGGAGGAAGTTCATGGTTTTCTGTGCTAGATCAAGGAAAAGCCTATCATCAAGGATTTGTGGAAGAATCTAGTCGACCACTGACTAGATTCTTCATCACACCTTGGGGTCTGTCTTCATCACACCTTGGGGTCTGTATAAGTGGATCAGAATACCCTTTGGCCTTAGTTCTGCGCCAGCTGAATTGCAACGCAGCATAGAAACTTGTCTAATGAGGTCTGTCTGCCGTACCTATATGACAACCTGGTTCACAGCAGATCATTCAATGAACATGTGGAACATGTCCGGTTGGTACTGCAACGGTATCAGAAACATGGAGTAAAGTTAACAGCGAGGAAATGTGAACTTTTCAGAAACAAAGTCAGATTCTTAGGTAAAATCATGTCCAAAGATGGCCATTCCATGGATCCAGCAGACATTGCACCTGTGCTGGCCTTGAGGAACAACCAGCCAAAGACTGTTGGAGAACTCAGGAAGTTATTAGGATTCATCTCCTACTATCGTCCTTACATCCAAAACTTTTCCAGGATTGCAAAGCCCCTGTATGACTTACTATCAGCGGATAAAACACCCACCATAACGTCAGTGCCAGCTCAACAATCTAAGAAGAGGAAGAAGCCATCTCCAAAACTAAAAGGTCAACTACCTTCTCATCAGTCTATAGTCTGGACTGACCACCACCAGGCAGTGCTGAACCAGCTCATTGACGTCTTAACTCATCCTCCAGTTGTGGGTTACCCTGACTACAGCAAACTCTTTGTTCTGCACTGTGATGCCTCTCAAGAAGGACTAGGAGCTGTGTTGTACCAAGAGCAGGAGGAAAAATTGAAAGTAATTGCTTATGGGTCTAGGACTCTAACACCTGCAGAGAAAAACTATCACATGCATTCAGGAAAGCTAGAATTCCTTGCGATGAAATGGGCCATATGTGAAAGGTTCCGAGGATACCTATACTACTGTCCATCCTTTGTAGTGTATACTGACAACAATCCACTAACCTATGTCCTAACTACTGCCAAACTTAATGCAACAGGTCATCGATGGGTTGCAGAACTCGCTGACTTCAATGTCACTATCAAGTATCGTCCAGGAAAGAGAAATGCAGATGTACTCTCTCGTATGCCACTAAGTCCTGAACAATATATGCAGCAGTGTTCACAAGAAGTCGACCCCAAAGTCATCAATTGCATAACCCAAGCACTTCAAGTGCAACAGAAAGAAGAAACGCCTTGGCTGTGTCCAATAACTATCGCGAGTACAACGTCAACAATAGATGGTACCCAGAAGAAGGTAGCTCAAATACCTATAGAGACCATAAGGACAGCACAAAAGGAAGACCCAGTGATCGGTCCAGTGTGGAAGTGCAAAAACCAAAACACATACCCATCAAAACAGAAACGACAAGGTGAGCAGCTTGATCTCTTTATACTAATGAAACAGTGGACCAAATTGTACCTCAACAAGGATGGAATTTTGAGACGGAAAACACCCTCAGGTTCTCAACTAGTGTTACCCAAGCTGTATCATTCACTGGTGTTGAGAGAATTTCATGAAGAAATGGGTCACTTAGGAGTGGAAAGAACTGTAAACTTGATCAGAGAAAGGTTCTTTTGGCCGCATATGCAGAGAGACGCTGAGCAATACATTAACCATCAGTGCACCTGCTTGAAAGATAGACGCCCTAAAAAGCCTACCAGAGTCCCATTGAACAATATTGTCACCACTTATCCCTTTGAGATGGTCTCCATCGATTTCCTCCATCTGGAAACATGCAAAGGTGGTTATGAGTACATACTAGTAGTAATAGACCACTTCACCAGGTTTGCTCAGGCCTATGCAACCAAAAACAAGTCAGCAAAGACTGTTGCCGATAAGATATTCAATGATTTTGTCTTGAAATTCAGATTTCCTACCAGAATTCACCATGACATGGGAAAAGAATTTGAAAATCAGTTATTCTTGGCATTAGGGAAACATTGCCACATTCAGAACTCTCATACAACTCCATATCATCCGGAAGGAAACGGCCAATGCGAAAGATTCAACTGAACTCTGTTGTCTATGCTTTGGACCCTGTCACCAGATTCCAAGAAAGACTGGAAGAACTCACTTGCCCAGGTAATACATGCATACAACTGCACCAAAAGTGAAGCAACGGGGTACTCTCCATTTTTCCTACTGTTCTGGAGATCTCCAAGACTACCAATAGACAGTATGTTTGACAGCCCAGTAACAGAAAAATATAAGAATCACTCTGAGTATGTAAAAACATGAATAGAGAGGATGACTGAAGCCTATCAGGTTGCTTCAAAGGTAGCTACCCAAGCTGCACAAAGAGGGAAAGAGCACTATGACAGAAAAATTCATGGAGTAGAACTTTCACCTGGCAGTAGAGTCCTTGTAAGAAACTTTTCTGAAAGAGGAGGACCAGGAAAACTAAGATTGTTCTGGGAAGACACTGTACATGTTGTCCTGAGGAAAAAGTCTGAAGATAGCCCAGTGTATGAAGTCAAACCAGAAACTGGAAAGGGCCGAACAAGAATCCTGCACCGTAATTTGTTATTGCCTTGTGATTACTTACCCGTTGACCAAGGTCAGCAGATACCTAACAGACCAAGCACTAAAAAACGAGACCAAGTTTCAAAGACTTATCAACCAGCGACACAGATATCTGAAGAAATATCAGAAGAGGAATCAGATCTTGAACAAGAGCAATGGAGATAATTCATCCCTGTAACTCAGAGAAATCACACAAGGGAAGATATAGAACTGAATCCTGAAGCAGCAAAGTTCCATCCTTGCCAGTTGGAAACAAATGAGGGAAGTACAGAGGAAGCTACAATGGCAACTGCAGAGAATCAGCCTATGATTCCGCCTGAACAAATTACATGTCCAGTAGGAGACACAGAAGAAGAAAACGCTTCACCAGAAAACCCAACAGAGACAGTTGACAGCGATGAAGGCGAGTTCGAGGACGCTTCAGATGCCTTACCGCTACGCCGGATACCACCCAGCAGAACCAGGAGACAGCCAAAAGTCCTGACCTATGACACTTTAGGTCAACCCAGTAGTGTTGCCAAGAATGCAGCAGTAAAGGTTATAGACTGTGTTTATACCCCACAAGTTTACCCTAACTGGTATCTAAGCCCAGACCTTTTTGCTGAGGCCTCTAAAAATTGGTAACCGTATCCATGTCTTCAATGCTATGGTTTATTATTATCTTCTTATGTTGAAAATGTTAAATGTTATGTTCTGTGGTTAACAAAAGGAACTTTCTTGCACTCTTACTGCAGACACAGTAAGTAGAATAACCATCAAACAATGAAAACTAGGTAAAGAGAGAAAAAAAAAGGACAAAAGTAATAAGGTGTCCCCTAGTTTTCTATAAATTCTTATCTTCACAATAACATGCACAAATCGGTGTTAAAGGGGTTTGTACTAGTTAGCTAAAGGCAACAATACTCCCCCAGGCTTCATAGCGCTGTGGGCCGGGTGGGAAACTGTGACATAACCGGGAGCAGATGTCGCAAGGAGGACAGTTCCTCAAGTAAATCTGTTACTATTTAACCTTGGCTCCCCATGATTGTGGAAGATGAGCAAGAGAATTATGATTCTCATACTAAAGTCTGCGTATGTCGAGGACGACATAAAATTGTGTGGGAGAGAGTGTGAGAGATGTCAAAAATAGGCACCCCATAAGAATAAACTAATATCTATATAATTTTTAGCTTTAACAATCCACAAGTATGACTGTATTATATCAAATTCATGACATTGCTATTAACCACCAGTAGATGGCAGCAGAGCGAAAGCTTGAATAGCAGAGCTACAAACAGCAAAGGGGAACTGAATAACGCAGATCTTGGTTTATGGGAGGACGGGATTTACCGCTACATTTCCTGTATCCCTATACTGAAGGTTATGTGTTTGTTCACTCCAGGTAAGGGAACACAAATTCAGAGCCATAAATAGGCTAAAATGATGTAAAACACATTCCTATAATCAGCTCAGGCTGCTGGTGATGCAGTGTGAGAATATATAAAATATGCACAAGTGCTAGTGAAGTACAATGAGGTTTCACATGGTACTAATACGTAGTGACTATGATTACTATAGAAGCTGATGTCATTCTATGATATTATACTGCACTATTGGTTTACTGTGATGCAGATTAAAGAATCTGAGAGCAACTCTCATGTTAATGGTTTAATATCTCATAGGAAAGTTATACCTGTTATTGAGAATGTATTATTGAATATAGAGATGTGTATTAATGTAGGAGGACAGGATTTGCTGCTACATTTCCTGTATCCCCATATACTGAAGGTTATGTGTTTGTTCATTCCAGAACATGTTCAATAAAATCACTTCTGTCTTCACCCAGCCCGCTCCCTACGCACATTAGAATTATTGACCACCATACTTTCAGCATATGTGCAACACATACACAGGTGGGACCTTCATTACATACCCCTATCTCTACCCAGAACATTTCCCCAGGCTCTTAGCAGAAGAAAGTTTAGTGTCACAGCGCTCATTACATGTCCTGCCATTGACAGCCTGCCACTGTTGCCTTTGTTTGCAGTGGTGTCATGAACAAGAATCCTTGATAGACTGAAACTGTTTGGTAACTGATGATGGTCGGGTTTGAATATGGAGGCCTCTTGGTGAGTGGTTCAAATCTGCCTTTGCTGTGGAGTGACACAGTGTCTCATCTGGCCTGCCTGGTCATCAGATTTATCACAAATCAAGCATTTATGGGACAGGCTGCAACATACAATTGTGCAAAATCTACAGGCCCAGCTGCAACATCTGTGGGCAAATGTGCTGCAGGATACCACACAGAACCTCCATGCCCAACCGTATCTCATCTTGTATCCTCCTTTCAGTTGTACAGTTTTCCCCAATAAACTTCGCTTTTCGCTCTAATATAGTAATCACTTACATGTATCATTGTTACATTCACACATAGAACATTTTATTCAATTCCAACAAATCATTCTGGGTGTGTTATTTTATTTTTTTAGTGAGTGTACCTTATGAATTAAATATTCTTTGTGTAGCAGCCCTTAGTTCATTATGTCTGATCATGTTCTCCATTAATACAGTTATTTTCCCACTTTTAAAAACTCTAATCTTTATTTATATAGCATCACCATATTCTGCAGTACTTTAGAATTTGATAAAGAAGAAAAAGGAAAAGGAAAAAAAACTGATAGATCCCTGCTCATAGGAGCTTACAATCTAAGGGTCTATTCACACATCCGAAGTGTATTGCAGATCCGCAATAAAAACGGCCGGCAGCCCCATAGAACTGCCTATTTTTTTACAGAGCTGCGGATCGGAAGATCGGGGGCATGCGCCGGAAATGCGGATAAGGACATCACACTGTGTGCTGTCCTCATCAATTAGTGCCCCATAGAGAATGAACGGGTCCGCACCCGTTCCGCAATTTTTTCGGAACGGATGCGGACCCATTCTACGGACGTGTGAATGGACCCTAAGGGCTCATTCACATGGCCGTTGTTTGGCCCTTCCATGCATTGGGGACGACTGAGCACTATCTGTGCGGCTGCCACGACAGATCCAGACCCAGTCAACTTAAATGGGTTCTTGATCTGTCCGCACGGCAAAAAATAGAACATGTTCTATTGTTTTGCGATGCGGAGGCAGGGACAGAAACCGCACTCTGTAGTACTTCCATGAGGTTTCGTGCCTCCGTTCCGCACTGACCTTCCAGATTGCGGACCCATTTAAGTTGTTCTTTGCGGGTCGCAATACGGGCACGGCCGAAAAACGGCCATGGGAATGAGCCCTAAAGGGGATGAGGGAGTGACACAGTGGGTACATAGTGCTAATTTTGGCAATGACAAATGATATTAAGTTTAAAAAGTGGAAAATTCACAGCACACTCCAAGATGATGCTTGCCAAATAACGATTCTTTATTCAATTTGTGGAGAATGAATCTGTAATTCTCACTGTTGTTGAAAATAGAAAAAAATGGCTAGTCACTTCAGAATGGCATGTGTGGTACTAGAAATCTTGGAGACGTTACTACAGAATGGAGGGGACTATAATTATAAGAAAAAGTATAGATTGCTCAGGGAAGTGTGGCCAATTACAATGTAATGTACAACTATGGTATCTCATCTTTTCTAGATTGATGACGGGTCCTCTTTAAATATTAACCCCTTCAGGACCCTGCCATTTTTCACCTTAAAGGGGTTGTCCAGGTTCAGAGCTGAACCTGGACAGCCCTCCATTTTCACCCAGGCAGCCCCCCTGACATGAGCATCGGAGCATCTCATGCTCCGATGCGCTCCCGTGCCCTGCGCTAGATCGCGCAGGGCACAGGCTCTTGTGTTTTCAATAACACACTGCCGGGCGGGAACTTCAGTTCATGCTCCGATGCTCTCCTTTGCCCTGCGCTAAATTGCACAGGGCAAAGGCATTTTTCTGAGTTCCGGTGACGTACCGGGGCTCTCTATGGGGCTGACAGGAACCCCGGTGACGTCACCGGCACTGATGGGCGGGATTTGGCTCTGCCCTAGCCAGTAAAACGGCTAGGGCAGAGCTAAAGCCCGCCCCTCAGAGCCGGTGACGTCACCGAACACACCGCTGGGCGGAAGTTACCGCCCGGCAGTGTGTTATTGAAAACACAAGAGCCTGTGCCCTGCGCGATCTAGCGCAGGGCACGGGAGCGCATCGGAGCATGAGATGCTCCGATGCTAGGCTCAGGGGGGCTGCCGGGGTGAAAATAGGGGTATGTCCGGGTTCAGCTCTGAACCCGGACAACCCCTTTAAGGACCAGGCCATTTTTAGCAAATCTGACATGTGTCACTTTATGTGGTGATAACTTTAAAACACTTTTACTTATCCAGGCCATTCTAAGATTGTTTTCTCGTCACATATTGTACTTCATGACAGTGGTAAATTTGAGTCAAGATATTTCATTATTTATTTTAAAAAAAATGGCTAATTTGCTAATTTGCTAATTTCTATTTCTCAACTTTTAAAATAGATTGTAATACCTCCAAAAATAGTTATTACTTTACATTCCCCATATGTCTACTTCATGTTTGGATCATTTTGAAAATAACAATTATTTTTTTGGGACGTTAGAAGGCTTAGAAGTTTAGCAGCAAATCTTAAAATGTTTAAGAAAATTTCCAAAACCCAATTTTTTAAGGACCAGTTCAGTTATGAAGTTACTTTGTGGAGCTTACATATTATAAAGCACTCATAAATCCCCCTATTTTAGAAACGACACCCCTCAAGCTATTCAAAACGGATTTTTACAAACTTTGTTAACCCTTTAGGTGTCCCACGAGAATTAGAGGAAAATGGGAATGAAATTTCAAAATTTCCCTTATTTTTTTTAGCAGATTTTAAATTTTAATCCATTTTTACTGCAACACATCAAGGGTTAACAGCCAAAAAAACTCTAATTCTATTACCCTGATCCTGGAGTTTACGGAAAAACCCCATATGTCCTAAAAAAAATTATGTATTGGCACACACCAGGCTTCAGAGTGGAAGGAGCACCATATGGCTTTTGGAGAGTGGATTTAGCAGGTGGCCCTACAGTGGAAACCCCCAAAAAGTGACCCCATTTTGGAAACTACACCCCTCAAGGAATCTTTCAAGGTGTGTAGTGAGCACTTTGATCTCAAAGGTGTTTCCTAGAATTAGGAAACACTTGGCAGTGAAAATGAAAAAATATTTTTTTTTTCTAGAAAAAGTTGCTTTACACCCATATTTTTTACTTTTCCAAAGGGTAACAGGACAAAATGCACCCCACATTTTGTTCCCCATTTCCCCCCGAATACGGCAACACCCCATATGTGCTCAAAAAATTATTTATGGGCGCACAGCAGGGCTCTAGAGTCAAAAAGCAAAATATACATTTTGCTAACCTGAATTGGCAGACATTGATTTTAGGTGCAATGTTGCATTAAAAAAAATTCAGATGTCCCCAGAAATGAAAAATCCCAAGAAGTGACTCCATTTTGGAAAGAGCACCCCAGGCCATGGTTTGCAGTGGTAAATGGTGTCTTTCTTATCCCCCTTTTGGAGCATACCCTGCATCTTTTTTGGGTCCTTCCCTTCCTTGCTGTCTGGGGGACTTGACCTGGTAAATGTTGCCCTGGTACAACAGGGACACCATGACTTCCTGAAGTACTGGGACCCTCCCCGGCCTGGCTTTAACAAATTAGGACCTTGATATTCACCTCTTGGAACCGAAGGCAAGTTCCTGTGTGGTCTTCAGATAAAAATAGAACGTACGCATTTCGCATTGCCATCTGTACAATATGTACGGCCATCTTTTTGTACCACACTTTCGTTTTTCGTGTGGCACTGTAGGCCTTCAGAAGTTGATCTGAAAAATCCACCCCTCCCATGTGCCTGTTTTAGTCCAGGATACAAACTGGTTCAGGGGTAGTGGTTGTGGTACCTCTTATAGGAGAACAGGAGCTGGTGTTAGTGTGAACAGTGGTCAGTACAAGGACATCCCTCTTGTCCTTGTACTTAACCACCAGCATGTTCTCATGGAGGAGAGCCCTACTTTCACCCATTATCAGTGGTTGCCCTACCAGGGATCTAGGGAGGCCTCTCTGATCTTTGTGCACTGTGCCGCAAGCCACAGTACCTCTGGCAGTTAGGGACATGACTAGTGATATGCTGGTATAATAGTTATCCACATAGATGTGGTAACCCTTATCCAGCAGTGGGTGCAGTAAGTCCCACACAATCCTCCCACTAACTCCTAGAATGGGGGAGCATTCTGGGGGTTCTATCCGGGAATCTTTCCCTTCGTAAATCCGTAACTTGTGGGTGTACCCGGAGCTACTCTCACAAAGTTTGTAAATCTTTATGCCATACTTTGCCCGTTAGCTAGCCAGGTACTGGCGGAATCTAAACCTCCCTTTGAAAAGTAATAGGGACTCATCTACACAGACATTTTAATCTGGGTTGTACAACTCAGCAAACCTGGTGTTAAAGTGGTCAAGGACGGGCCTAACCTTGAACAAACTGTCAAATGTCGGGTCGTTATGGGTTGGGCACTGTGCATTGTCGTTGTAGTGTAGGAATATCTGAATTAACTCAAATCTCTTCCGGGTCATGGTCTTACTGTAAATTGGAGTCTGATCCACAATATTGTCTAACATTTGGCTTCTTAACAATGCCCATGTGCAGCACGAGTCCCCAAAACGTTATCATCTCTGCTGCACTTACTGGGGTCCAACCTAGGGGTCTAGCGTATGCCGATGTAGGTTTCTGATCAATAAATTGTTGGGCCACCATTACATTTTCTAAATCTTCAGAGAACAAGATTTTGAAAAAATCTAGTTCAGTGAAGCCTGCACAGTCTACCTGTATTTTGGAGCTGCCCTCAAAATCAGGAATTTGGGGCTGATAATCGTCAGGGGGTGGGTTCCATAAGGATTTACTCTGGAGGGCTGCCTTAGCTGTTGTTCTGGGCGCCTTCTAGAGGGTCCCTCATCAGTGGATGATGAGGGGATAGAGGAGTAGAGGAAAGTGGCATCCTCTTCTCCCTCACTGGCAGACTCAGTATTAGAGGCAAGATACGCGTATGCCTCTTTAGCTGAGTATAGTCATTGGGACGGACGGGCCATTTTTATTTTATTGGCATGTGACTTGTGAAATGTGTAAACCTTTATTTAGTATGTTGTGTTTTCACACATGAAGGTGCTTGTAATAAGTTTGAAATACAGAGCAAAGGAGTAGAAAAAAATATATATATTAAAGGTGCAGGATACACGCACGCACAGAGATGTTGCACTCTTCACTAACACTACTTAACTAAAATTGATTTCTGTATGTATATGGAGATTTATATATAAATAAATATATATATAAAAAAAAAAAATATATATATATATATATATATATATATATATATACAGTACAGACCAAAAGTTTGGACACACCTTCTCATTCAAAGAGTTTTCTTTATTTTCATGACTCTGAAAATTGTAGAATCACACTGAAGGCATCAATAACACATGTGGAATTATATACATAACAAAAAAGTGTGAAACAACTGAAAATATGTCATATTCTAGGTTCTTCAAAGTAGCCACTTTTTGCTTTGATTACTGCTTTGCACACTCTTGGCATTCTCTTGATGAGCTTCAAGAGGTAGTCACCTGAAATGGTCTTCCAACAGTCTTGAAGGAGTTCCCAGAGATGCTTAGCACTTGTTGGCCCTTTTGCCTTCACTCTGCGGTCCAGCTCACCCCAAACCATCTCGATTGGGTTCAGGTCCAGTGACTGTGGAGGCCGGATCATCTGGCGCAGCACCCCATCACTCTCCTTCATGGTCAAATAGCCCTTACACAGCCTGGAGGTGTGTTTGGGGTCATTGTCCTGTTAAAAAATAAATGATGGTCCAACTAAACGCAAACCGAATGGAATAGCATGCCGCTGCAAGATGCTGTGGTAGCCATGCTGGTTCAGTATGCCTTCAATTTTGAATAAATCCCCAACAGTGTCACCAGCAAAGCACCCCCACACCATCACACCTCCTCCTCCATGCTTCACGGTGGGAACCAGGCATGTAGAGTCCATCCGTTCACCTTTTCTGCGTCGCACAAAGACACGGTGGTTGGAACCAAAGATCTCAAATTTGGACTCATCAGACCAAAGCACAGATTTCCACTGGTCTAATGTCCATTCCTTGTGTTCTTTAGCCCAAACAAGTCTCTTCTGCTTGTTGCCTGTCCTTAGCAGTGGTTTCCTAGCAGATATTCTACCATGAAGGCCTGATTCACACAGTCTCCTCTTAACAGTTGTTCTAGAGATGTGTCTGCTGCTAGAACTCTGTGTGGCATTGACCTGGTCTCTAATCTGAGCTGCTGTTAACCTGCGATTTCTGAGGCTGGTGACTCGGATGAACTTATCCTCCGCAGCAGAGGTGACTCTTGGGCTTCCTTTCCTGGGGCGGTCCGCATGTGAGCCAGTTTCTTTGTAGCGCTTGATGGTTTTTGTGACTGCACTTGGGGACACTTCCTAAGTTTCACAATTTTTCGGACTGACTGACCTTCATTTCTTAAAGTAATGATGGCCACTCGTTTTTCTTTACTTAGCTGCTTTTTTCTTGCCATAGTTCAAATTCTAACAGTCTATTCAGTAGGGTTATCAGCTGTGTATCCACCTGACTTCTCCACAACGCAACTGATGGTCCCAACCCCATTTATAAGGCAAGAAATCCCATTTAATAAACCTGACAGGGCACACCTGTGAAGTGAAAACCATTTCAGGTGACTACCTCTTGAAGCTCATCAAGAGAATGCCAAGAGTGTGCAAAGCAGTAATCAAAGCAAAAGGTGGGTACTTTGAAGAACCTAGAATATGACATATTTTCAGTTGTTTCACACTTTTTTGTTATGTATATAATTCCACATGTGTTAATTCATAGTTTTGATGCCTTCAGTGTGAATCTACAATTTTCATAGTCATAAAAATAAAGAAAACTCTTTGAATGAGAAGGTGTGTCCAAACTTTTGGTCTGTACTGTATATATATATATATATATATATATATAGAAGAAAAAGAAACCACTGGCGGCACCACCCTCGGATAATGTAAGATAAGGACGGGTGCAAAATCCAAGTACGTTAACAGGTGCTTACCCACTTATAGAAATGGAAAAATTGGACTGCACTCCAAGCGTGTCTTCAGGAAAAATCTGTTTAATCACCCATAAGATGGCAAAGCAACGTTTCGACTCCAACTGAGCCTTTCTCAAGCCTGGCTTGAGAAAGGCTCAGTTGGAGCCGAAACGTTGCTTTGCCATCTTATGGGTGAATTAACAGAATTTTCCTGAAGACACGCTTGGAGTGCAGTCCAATTTTTCCATTTATATACAGACGTGGACAAAATTGTTGGTACCCTTTGGTCAATGAAAGAAAAAGTCACAATGGTCACAGAAATAACTTTAATCTGACAAAAGTAATAATAAATTAAAATTCTATAAATGTTAACCAATGAAAGTCAGACATTGTTTTTCAACCATGCTTCAACAGAATTATGTAAAAAAATAAACTCATGAAACAGGCATGGACAAAAATGATGGTACCCCTAGAAAACACAGAACATAATGTGACCAAAGGGACATGTTAATTCAAGGTGTGTCCACTAATTAGCATCACAGGTGTCTACAACCTTGTAATCAGCCATTGGGCCTATATATATGGCTCCAGGTAATCACTGTGTTGTTTGGTGATATGGTGTGTACCACACTCGACATGGACCAGAGGAAGCAAAGGAAAGAGCTGTCTCAAGAGATCAGAAAGAAAATTATAGACAAGCATGTTAAAGGTAAAGGCTATAAGACCATCTCCAAGCAACTAGATGTTCCTGTGAGTACAGTTGCACATATTATTCATAAGTTTAAGATCCATGGGACTGTAGCCAACCTCCCTGGACGTGGCCGCAGGAGGAAAATTGATGACAAATCTAAGAGACGGATAATCCGAATGGTAACAAAAGAGCCTAGAAAGACTTCTAAAGAGATTCAAGGTGAACTTCATGCTCAAGGAACATCAGTGTCAGATCGCACCATCCGTCGTTGTTTGAGCCAAAGTGGACTACATGGGAGACGACCAAGGAGGACACCATTGTTGAAAACGAATCATAAAAAAGCAAGACTGGAATATGCCAAACTACATGTTGACAAGCCACAAAGCTTCTGGGAGAATGTCCTGTGGACAGATGAGACAAAAATCGAAGTTTTTGCCAAGGCACATCAGCTGTATGTTCACAGACGAAAAAATGAAGCATATCAAGAAAAGAACACTGTCCCTACTGTGAAACATGGAGGAGGCTCTGTTATGTTCTGGGGCTGCTTTGCTGCGTCTGGCACAGGGTGTCTTGAATCTGTGCAGGGTACAATGAAATCTCAAGACTATCAAGGAATTCTAGAGAGAAATGTACTAGCCAGTGTCAGAAAGCTTGGTCTCAGTCGCAGGTCATGGGTCTTGCAACAGGACAATGACCCAAAACACACCGCTAAAAACACCCAAGAATGGCTAAGAGGAAAAAATTGGACTATTCTAAAGTGGCCTTCTATGAGCCCTGACCTCAATCCTATTGAGCATCTTTGGAAGGAGCTGAAACATGCAGTCTGGAAAAGGCACCCTTCAAACCGGACACAACTGGAGCAGTTTGCTCATGAGGAGTGGGCCAAAATACCTGCTGAGAGGTGCAGATGTCTCATTGACAGTTACAGGAAGCGTTTGATTGCAGTGATTGCCTCAAAAGGTTGCGCAACAAAATATTAAGTTAGGGGTACCATCATTTTTGTCCATGCCTGTTTCATGAGTTTATTTTTTTACATAATTCTGTTGAAGCATGGTTGAAAAACAATGTCTGACTTTCATTGGTTAACATTTATAGAATTTTAATTTATTATTACTTTTGTCAGATTAAAGTTATTTCTGTGACCATTGTGACTTTTTCTTTCATTGACCAAAGGGTACCAACAATTTTGTCCACGTCTGTATATATATATATATATATATATATATATAAAACTAACTACATGGAAAAAAAAAATCTGCACAGTAAACTGAGCCGACCGATCAGAAAAGTTGATGTTTCTGATCAGCGCTCAGCAGATGCAGGATGCATGCATGCACACAGATATTATGTGTGTGCAAAAATCTACACTAACACTACCTAACCAAAATTGTCTTTTTTACACCAAAAAAATTGGGTAGGAGTGGGCACTACACAAGGGTCAATTGGGTAATGTGTTACTTCTGCTCACAAGGGACAGTGATGTTATCTTTATCCATGCATTGTAATGTATTTCCTGTGTGTTTTTGCATTTGTATGTTTCCCCTGTTATATGCTTATCAGGCCTAGTTGGGTGTAATTAGACATTCCAGACACTAGAGGGAGATAGAGAGCCCCTAGTATAAATATCCAGGCCCAGACAGGGAGGGGTTAGGTCATAGTCAGGAGTCTGTGGAGACAGAAGTGAGAAGGCACCAGCCCAAGATATGCTGAGGGCCTCCTCCTGACATGCAGCTAGATAGTCCTGGTTTCTAGTTGCACCAGGAGGCTAGAAGGAGTACAGCCTGCTTGGAGACTGAGTGTATTACAGGGGACTAGAGGAGTCACCTAGTCAGCCTGAAGCTCCTGAGGCTAAGGATAGCTCAGTTGAGATACCCCAGTAGTAGGACAGCACCTCCTGGGAGAAACCTGCAGTCACCTTTCCCATCCAGCAGACAAGACAGCTAGGAAAAGAAGGTATTGTAACCTTAAGCAAGTGCCAATACTGGAGGAAGGAATTTATACACCAAGGATTTAAGCCAGCAATTAGGCATCCGGGCCTTGGGATCCAGCCAGCTAGCATAGCTGTGGGGATAGAGCAGCATTGTACTGCAAAGCATTAACTGTATACCCTCCAAGTATCTTGCAAGATTGAAACCTGCTGTGAAGTAAACCTGCTGTGCACTTTGTACTGTAAAGGACTGCATTATACACCACTGCAACTGATTGTAAAAAGTTGGACTGTTTCACCAAGTAAATCAACGTTTGGTTTACCAACTGTGTACTCTATTAATCCTCCTGCAAACCGGTGTGCCACCATTACAGGCACTGGCGTCACGATCCTTAAAGGGACCTTACCTAAGGCACTCAAAACACCTACAACATCCAGGGCACCTCACATACCATCAGGCCTGGTCCCTATCTACAGAGTGTGCCCCAGAGGAACTAGTGTCTGCCTCTCCTTCACTGTTGCATGCCTGCCCAGGGTTCTCCTCAGAAAAGTGAGTAACCCTCGATTGCCCATACTGTAACCTCACTGTCGCTAATACCCTGCAGGTCTGGCGTGCTGCATAAATTGGCGTCACGAACAGGATACGATCATTCCTGCACCATTGCGGATATAAAAACTGTGTGCCGTTATTTGCCTTAAAGTGACCAAGCCCTAATTGCTTTATTGAAAAATTGCTGGGCCAAAGAGAACTGTAATAATCTGCGGTGTGAAGATTATATTGTATGGACTGTTTGCTGCTTATTTAAGCCACCGCTTGCTGTCAGTGAATAGACAGCGATTTTGCTCAAAGATGGCCGCTTAGCTTGACTGGATTTGTTTGCTGCGTCATCTTCATACTAAATTGGCGGTAAAAATTGGCGCCTTCTGCTGAAAAGTGCGGGAAAGGCTATATGTCCGTGCCACCGCCCTGTCTGGACATTTGCATGTCTGCAGAAATGGACTCCGCCTCCCCCATACTGGAATGCCTGGGGGGCGGCCTCCCAGTGCAATGGGAGGATCTATCTGAAATTGTTGGCGCCACCCTGTCGCTCTCCAGAGAAGGATCGAGCATGTTGAAGAGTGAGGACTGCTCTGCTGGGATGTCCGCGCCTGATCTGTTGAAAATGGATGTTATTGGTGTAGAGCAAGAGGACGCTCCACCGGCCTACTCTCCGGGACCGGAGAGACCCACCGAGGACGCAACCGGAGACCTATTACGGCTCCTGGAGAGAATTTTTTCAGCCCTCATTCAAGTGGTCAGCATTAATGGCAGAGATACGGGAGGCCGCAATAAAGAAGACAACTAAAACTAAGATCTACTATGAAGAACTGGCAAAGACCGTTCATGAGCGCCACACTGACACCCAACCCCGCCTGGAAAGGAGAATGGGGTTGGTTGTGGCATTTGACAAGGACCGAGGCTTCGGTTTTTTAAAAGACTATACTACCGGCAGAGACTTGTATGTTAATAGGAGGTCCGTCAAGCGGAGCTACCTCCCAGAACATCTGCATAACCTCCGCGAGGGAGAGGAAGTGGAGTTCACCCCTGCCGAGGGCCTGCGAGGCCCCTACGCCACTGCCGTGTCCCGTCCCAGGAAGAAATCGGAGGACTAAGAAATCGATGAGGACCATACTGGCTGCGAGCGAGAATCTGTGCGCTCTCCAGAACTGGCCCATCATGCCTTTCAACAACGGGGCTCCTTCATTGGCCCGAACGTCTTTTGGCAACCTACAGTGGTGGAGAAGAGGGTAAGCCCATGGCCCTCACTTGAGCTGCCTCGCAGGGAGAAGACTATCCGTGAACTAGAAGATGCGGAGAGATTCCATGCTACCCTGGACAACATCCGAAAAGGAAAGAAAGCAGACGCCTCACCTGAACCTGCAGCGGCTGCGAAGGTTGCGCCATCTGCTTCACAGGTGCCGGCGGCGACAGCGGAGGACAGCGATCCCGACTCCGAAAGCCTGGACGACCAGATCGTGGGGCTGGAGAAGAAATTGCGTGAGCTGCGCCAGATTGCCTCCACCAGGATCCGGACTCCACCTGACCAGAAAGAGAGTGGACTTAAGGACTCGGACGTCTCCTGGTCTGAGGTGAGAGTACCTGCCCCTGTCAGCCGGCCGTCTTTAGTGTCAGCACCTGCGGTGAGGTCTTCTTATGCTGTGCACCGACACGCAGAGCCAGTTGTCCAGGAACCCACCGGACCGCTTGCGGCAGCGGTACCCAGGCCAGTGCAGCAGCCCTCAATTGCTATGCCTGCACCGGTGCGGTCAGCAACCGTGATAACCCCTAGGCCTATGGGGCCAATACCTATTAGGGGTCCTTTCATGCTGCAGTTGCCCCCCAATACTGTGTTGTGGGCACATCCGCCTGTTGACTCTCACTACAGGCCCAATATACAAATGGAGCCAGGGAGCACCACTGTGATGCCAAGTGGATATGACATGCCCCTGTGAATTGGCCTGCTAGGCCATTGATTTGGTTTCTTTTGCCAAGGGACCCTAATAAAGTGGATTAACCCTTCCAGGACAGGAGTCCTTTGTTGTTTTGGCCCTCTGTTGCTGCTGCCAGTTACCCACGGCTCAGTGGAGGCGGTAAACCACTGAAATACCAAGTGCAGCAAGGCCATATTGTTTACAGGACCTCCTGCCTGCTTTCTCAGAGTGAAAAACCCAGTTGTGTCTATTTGTGTATGTTGCACCTTTAACCCTTTCACCCCCTTTTCAGGTTGATTAAGGGTATTGCAGCACTTATTTTTATATATGCCATTTGAATAATGTGGACTACTTTTATGTGCTGTCACTTTTGTTATGCAACGTAAATATTAAAGGAAATGCGCCCAGGGATAGACTCTAATGCACATGAGCCTCTGAGATCTTGATACTATTTTAAAGAAATGCGCCCAGAGATGGACTTCACCGTATGTGAGCCTCTGTGATCTGGTACCTTTGTTTTCGCTTTATATTTGGCTTCACTTGTCACTTTAAACCTGGGTACGGACTCATTTATATACCTTGAGCCTCCAAGAATCGTTATTTGATGTTTTACATTTTCTATGGACTACTACCGTTTTATTATGGACAATTTGCACTTAAAGTTTTATATGGACTAATCCTGGTATCCTTGATACGCTGCACCAGGTCAGCGCCCCTGTTCCCTTACATTATCCTGAGGGAAGAGAACGACACCCCTTTTCACCGAACTTGCTCCTTAGCCAGTGGAACTGCCTGATGTATACATATGATGTATTTCGCAAATGTAGATGTATTTTCCTGCTTTGCATTATTTTTCTGTTTCAGGCGCAGTATCCAGCTGGGCAGGGCCCCTTTCATGTTGCGCCGAGGACGGGCAACGTCATAGCATGGGGGTATGTAGTGTCTCACTAGGTATGAGTGGGCACTACACAAGGGTCAATTGGGTAATGTGTTACTTCTGCTCACAAGGGACAGTGATGTTATCTTTATCCATGCATTGTAATGTATTTCCTGTGTGTTTTTGCATTTGTATGTTTCCCCTGTTATATGCTTATCAGGCCTAGTTGGGTGTAATTAGACATTCCAGACACTAGAGGGAGATAGGGAGCCCCTAGTATAAATATCCAGGCCCAGACAGGGAGGGGTTAGGTCATAGTCAGGAGTCTGTGGAGACAGAAGTGAGAAGGCACCAGCCCAAGATATGCTAAGGGCCTCCTCCTGACATGCAGCTAGATAGTCCTGGTTCCTAGCTGCACCAGGAGGCTAGAAGGAGTACAGCCTGCTTGGAGACCGAGTGTATTCCAGGGGACTAGAGGAGTCACCTAGTCAGCCTGAAGCTCCTGAGGCTAAGGATAGCTCAGTTGAGACACCCCAGTAGTAGGACAGCACCTCCTGGGAGAAACCTGCAGTCACCTTTCCCATCCAGCAGACAAGACAGCTAGGAAAAGAAGGTATTGTAACCTTAAGCAAGTGCCAATACTGGAGGAAGGAATTTATACACCAAGGATTTAAGCCAGCAATTAGGCATCCGGGCCTTGGGATCCAGCCAGCTAGCATAGCTGTGGGGATAGAGCAGCATTGTACTGCAAAGCATTAACTGTATACCCTCCAAGTATCTTGCAAGATTGAAACCTGCTGTGAAGTAAACCTGCTGTGCATTTTGTACTGTAAAGGACTGCATTATACACCACTGCAACTGATTGTAAAAAGTTGGACTGTTTCACCAAGTAAAGCAATGTTTGGTTTACCAACTGTGTACTCTATTAATCCTCCTGCAAACCGGTGTGCCACCGTTACAGGCACTGGCGTCACGATTCTTAAAGGGACCTTACCTAAGGCACTCAAAACACCTACAACATCCAGGGCACCTCACATACCATCAGGCCTGGTCCCTATCTACAGATTGTGCCCCAGAGGAACTAGTGTCTGCCTCTCCTTCTCTGTTGCATGCCTGCCCAGGGTTCTCCTCAGAAAAGTGAGTAACCCTCGATTGCCCATACCGTGACCTCACTGTCGCTAATACCCTGCAGGTCTGGCGTGCTGAACTTGGAGGAGACTGGTGCTGACAATTATTATATTCAGTACCTGAGTGCTAGAGAATGGATTTAGCGCAGACTTATATAAGAAAGAGCCATTTTATTGCCTGTAAAAGTAAAAGTCTTAGGAAAACTCCTCAAGTTACAATTGCCAAGCCTGTTACAAGGATTACAGCTTAACCAATATCTGAGTCATATCTTTATGCCATATAAATTAACTGTACTGACTGCCTGGAGACAAGTGATTTAAGTAAAAGTTCAACTGTTTTACTACAACCGACTCCTCATCTTTTCCACCACCAACCTTTGCACCTAATGGTGCTGGCTTCACGAACAACCGGGGTCCCAGCCTCAAAAGCACTCTAAACACCTATACCATCAAGGGCACCTCAACTACCATCTGGCTGGTGATCCCTGTACTAGAGAGTGCCCCGGAGGATTTCGTGTTGTGTTCCCCATCACTACATGTCGGCCCAAGGAGCTACAAAAATCGTGAGTACGACTACTACCCCCCCCATCGGCCCACCGTAGCTCACAGATTGCCCCTGCGGTCCGGTTCGCTGCATAAATTGGCGTCATAAACAGGACGCGAATAGGATACCAATCCTTTGTGCCTTATGAGAATAAGCCCTACTTGCTTAATTGATAGACTTTGCATGTTACATGCCTTTATTGTGCTGGAGAATTGTTTGAATAGCTTGAAACTACACAGGAATACTATACAAGACTCCTGCTATCAAATTGCATTGTTAAAAGTGAGGAAAACATACATTTTATGTCAACAACACTGTTTGCAGTCAGTAAATGGACTCTTGTGTTGTACTTAAAATGGCCGCCTAAAGACTTCAGTATTTTATTGCTGCGCCATCCCTGAGACAAACGCCGCCTCTACATCGGGTAAAGTAAGGGCAATCCCTTAATGCAAAGCCACAAGCTAAACTCTAGTACGCCCTTATTTACGTTGCTGCTAGGATTCCAATTCCAGCGCCGCCCCTTTATGCAAGGGGACCTAGGGGGCAGGCTAGGGAGAGAAAAGCGCGACGTGCATGTGCACGCGAGACTAAGTGAGTGCACGCTTAGGTGGAGAAGAAGAGAATAATTATGGCTGAGAAAGTGCTGCCAATAATTGAAGAGGGTGCAGCCTCTCCTAGCGAGGTGACAGAAGAGCTCCCTGAACCGCCTTGCGCTTGGGACCAGCCGACAGATCCCTGTTTCTGAACGCACCAGCGTTTGTTATGGGAGATACGCGCAGCCAGTCACACTAAGGCAGCGCAATCCCTGTCCAGGGCCTATACCGAGATGGCGAGTTCTCTGCCTGTTCTGATTTCATCTAAAAGTTGTATGAGTGTGAATCCATCACAAAAAAAAAACATTGCATGCCACATGATGTTCCTCTCGAAGCCTTGCTATGAGAGTAAGAGTCTATACATGCTTTGGTATGTATAGACCATAAAAGTCTATAATATATAGACCATAAAAGTCTATACATGCTCTATAATGGCTCCATAGAGGTTTTACGGTGCTGTTTTCCCATTCGCTCTGATTCTCTAGAATTTCTGATACTTCTGGTCCAGGCTGCCAAGGATTGGAAGATATTGGCTGTGGCCAGGTTCATTGATTAGAGAATAAGTGTTTTATATAATTCGGTCCAGGAGTGAGCCAGGGTCGGGGTTGGCAAGTTGGATTGTGTATTCTCGCCTAGGATTTTATAGACAATTTACAATAACGGGAATACAGACGCTAAGATTCCGATCAGCACCTCTTCAGTAAATAGAACTGTCGGGTTCTGGTGTATGTTAGATCTGTGCCTGAGGTCAGGTTGGAAAGTCATCCTGTGGCTTGGCGCTTGCTAGTAATGGCAAGATCACTGTCAATGCGTTATACTGCTCTTTGGATAAAACTGTATAAAAGAGATTTTCTGGGAATATACGAGTCGCGTTCTGTGGCCGGAAGATGTTAAAATAAAAAACTTAAATTCATAGTCACCTAGGCCATTCTAATCTTTTTCCAGAAAATGTATTGTGGTCGAGAAATCAGTTGCAAAATTTCCAGTAAAAAGTGTGTGTGTTCCAGATGGAAGATTTCACGAACGTTTTCAAAAGCCTCAAGTAATAAAAGCATATCATGGTTTGGGAATTCCAAGAGATATCAGTAATTGTTGCTTAAAGGGGTTCTCCGGGAATTAAGAAAATGAAAATAAGCAAATATTACTTTATCATAAATATATTCCCAAATAACTGTCATTAGTTATAATGGATCGTTTTGTCTAGGTAGCAATCATTAGGAGAAATAAAATGGCCGCCGTCCTATTAGTACACACAAAACCTGTCCTAATCACACAGAAGGACAAGTTACTTCAAAACACTGAGGTAAAGAGCTGCCTCAACCTCCTCTCTGCTCTGCTTGTCAGGGATTATGATCCTGAATACAGTTTAATATAAGATTTAGCTGAATCTTTGGGGAATTGAGTTCATGAGGAGACATGAAGTACAGAAAGGACAGACAGTACTGACTGTGGTAATGTGGGGCTGTGGTAATGTAGACTGCATACAAGTGCTACTGCTCATTACCCACCTCCTCTCTGTACTTCATGTCTCCTCATGGCCTCCATTCCTACATAGATTCAGCTGAAGATCTTATAATCTGTATTCAGGATCATAATCCCTGTCAATCAGAGAGGAGGATGAGGCAGCTCTTTACCTCAGTGTTGTTAAGTAACTTGTCCTCTTGTGTGATTAGGACAGGTTTTGTGTGCACTAATAGGACAGAGGCCATTTCGTTTCTTCTAATGATTGCTAAGCAGACAAAACGAGACATTATAACTAATGTAAGGTATTTGGGAATATATTTATAATGAAGTAATATTTAAATATGTTCATTTTCTTAATTCCAGGAGAACCCCTTTAATCAATTGGACACATTTGTATATACATGACCACAACGCTGAAGGCTCTATGCCTATATTGACACTTGGCAGATTGGTTGGCGAAAATTCTGCGACTGAAAATCTCTTGCATATATTTGAATGGGGATGTTTTGGTGACAAGCACATGGATATCTTCTAACCCCATTCAGGGGATTGGGGAAGTTGCTGAAATGTGTACAGTAAATCTGCAGCATTTCACTACTTAAAGGGGTTGTGCACCTTTGGCAAAACTCCCCTCTTGGGAAGACCTGTAAAGGAAAGCATGCTTACCTTCTTCCAGACGCTGGCTTCCTGCTCTTTCCCTCCCAGTCTCGGCTGCTGCTCTGTGCTCCCAGGATGTAAACTTCTGTTTTGACGCAGCTGCCGCCGATCGCTGAGTGCAGTGGTGACCTGTATAGTAATCTGCTGGGATGCCTGCTGAGGGCTTATAGTCACTATGATTAGGATGCGTTTCAGATTCAACATACTTTACCTGGGTTGGAGGCACCAGATGTTTTTTGTGCTGAACCCCTACATGACGACATAAGGACGCAATGGTGTACTTACATAACACCTAATGACATTGAATGTGGTCACGTTGTGACTCATAGGTTTCCATAACTTGTGACCTGTTGGATTTTCTGGATCACTAGGCCACACAACATCTTCAGCATGGTGGCTCAGTATGTTCTCCCTGTGTTTGCTTGGGCTTCTTCTGGGTACTCCGGTTTCCTCCCACACTCCAAAGACATACTGATAGGTAACTTAGATTGTGAGCCCTATTGAGGACAGTGTGATGCTAATGTCTGTAAAGCGCTGCGGAATATAGTAGTGCTATATAAGTAAGTATAATAATAACCTGCAATCCTATAGTGATGTGACCACAGTCACCATGTAGCCTATACAATACCATCAAATCAATGGGATTATCTATCAGTAAACTATTACTGTCTATACCAAGAACACAACTACCCCCGTGGACATTACTGTATCACCAGTGGACCCTTATTGCCCATTATTGTGAGCATTTATACAATCTGCTCCCCTCTTGTGGCTTTGCTATCCTTTGATGATGGAAACATATGTGCTCTGCATGGGGAAAAACAGCTTGAAAGCTTCTTGCAGGAAAGTAAATGATTGGTTGTTGAGAGCTTCAAACCTTGAGGGAAGAAATTCTGCCTGCAAGTAACATCTTTATGGAAACCTTATGAGCAGTTGGGGTTCTCCTCTGCAGGTGACGCCCCAATCCCTCCCGTCTGTTTTCATGGGAAGCTAAAATGACATCACAAAACATAATTCATTTCTTTACAGTTTATTAACTGGATGTCCCGAGTCCATCAAAGAGATGGGATCTGGACTAAATTAAGACACAACAATACAATCCAATGTCAAAGAAGACCGAGGGCTAGGCCCACAGGTACAGAGGGTACACTATGCCACACAGACACTGGTTCATTCCCAGCAGTTGTGTTTACTGAGCAATGTAGTAAACAGGAAGCTGAGAATATATAAAACAGACTGGTACACAGAGAATAAACCAACAGTAAATGTAACACTGTCTAACAATAAGCCAGTAAATGTGATGTTTTCTCCAAAGTCCATTAAGCAGCCTATCTGCACTTACGTATGTTCCTGGATGAGTTCCTCGTTGGGGTGCACCCTAAGTATTGCACAATGCTATTTGTAATCCACAGGGAAATTATGTCTGTCTCTTGTAACTTTAATACTTACTCCAGCTCACAGCATATAACACCCTTTGAGCAGCCAGTAAGATAGGAAGGTGTCAGCGTATGAGTCCCTTAGGGCTATGCATTAGCTTGCAGCCCGTACACCATAATGTAACTGTACTTGGAGCGTTATTGTATGTCTAAATGCCACCTCAACAGTGTGGTGCAATGCGACGCGGCAATGCCACACTTACAGTTCCTTGAGCACTTTCTTGGTGCTTTTTCTTATTTCCTGGTCCACTCCAGAACTGGATCCTACAGACACGACACTCCTAGCGTCGTCGCTGCAAGCCTCCTCTTTGTGATGTCGTCAGTGTCCACCGTGAGCCAGTCCATTCCCTTTCAGAATCAGCAGAGATGATCCCTTGTGGTTTCCAGAAGCACCAAGCACAGCCTCCGTCTGCTCACTTCCTGCTTCTGGAGGCACCGCCTCCCCTTACACAGGGAGAATGTGATGCAATAAGTCATTTGGTAAGTGCAGTTTCAAACCTGTATATTCAGTTTGCTATCACATTTGCAAGGGTCCAAAACAGCCCATAAATTAGCTATTTTCCAACTTTATAAACTAAATTGGTTATTAGTATTCCTCTGATAGGCAGCTCCAATGTAGACTTTTATCATCTTATCCTTCACTGCCATCTACTGACCAAAGTGAGATGTTGCAGTAATTAGACAATTTACAATATAGCAGGGTAATACATTTAAGGTCCCTTGCCCCACATCTTTACATGCCACCCCACTAGAATTTTGACGTCCCAACAGCTATACCAAATAAATTCATCTGCTGCATAACGCTAAGGGGGATACCTGCTGTGGAGCCCTCCGATCTGCGAAGGCCTGGGTCCTCTGTCATTGGTGCAGGAACAGGACCCAACCCCTCCTGGGGTGGTAGCGCATTTTCAGGAATAGTGTCCGCTACTGGACAATTGGGGGTGGACGACTCGTCAGTCTGTAAAGGCAGCCTAGGGATTAGCCACCACCCTATGTCTCTTGGACTCACAGGCTTTGATTGCCTCTCCTGAACACCTCTAGAATTATCTGTCGGGGAACGACTCTCTGAAATACAAGGTCTGAGCATGTTACTGTGTAATCTTCAAGTTGGCCTATCAGGGTCTTCCCTTTGGACATCATAGACTGGGCCTACTGGATATACCTGCCGTTTCACAATATATGGCTGCGGTTCGCAGCGGTCATCCAATTTATCTGTGGGCCATTTAGCACTAACCAATACTCTGTCACCCAGCGACAAGGGTGAAGTCTGCACAGGTTGATGATCCCTAGGGGTTTGCTGTTGCAACTTCTTATTGATCAACCGATGAACAGTCCTCAGTTTGTCTTGGTGCTCCTGCACCCATGAGTCAGCTGTCCTAGGGAACTCTTCCGAAAGAGGTCCAAGTTTCATTTCGGTAACTTCTTGCCCTGGGCGACCGAACAGCAGCATGTGTGGAGTATAGCCGGTAGTGTTATGAAGACGATTATTATATGCCCAGAGTAGTTCAGGCAAATACTCGGGCCAGCGCAACTTACGTTCTTTCTCCAGAGTATGGAGCATCTGTAGAAGCGTCCTGTTGAATCTTTCACAGGCCCCATTGCCCTGCAGGTGGTATGGCGTTGTTCGCGACTTCTCAATCCCATACAGCCGACACAGCTCTCCATCAACTTCCCTTGGAAGCAAGATCCTTGATCAGAATGAATCCACTTCAGGCATCTGTACACCTGGATAAAGTGTTTGCACACTGCACGGGCGGCTGATTCCGCCATCTGATCATGGGTAGGTACTGCCACAGAGAACTTTGTAAAGTGATCAGTCATCACAAGGCAATACTGGTGACCACTCACTGACTGGCCGATCAAGATGTAATCGATCATTAGGATCTCCAGTGGTTCGGATAACTTGAATTGGGGCTCTCTGCTCAGGAGGCTTCACCAGCTCACATGCTCAACACTTCTGGCACACTTCGCGGACAATCTGCTCCAACTGCGGGCAGTATACAAATCTCTATAACCACTTGTATGTCTTCTCCGCTCCAAAGTGAGCACCCTTCTCATGTTCCTTGAGAGACACTCTTCGGGCCAGGCTACTATGTATCACTATCTGCCACCTTTCTTCAAGATTGGTAGGCAGAAACACCTTCCGGTACATGATTCTATTTCGGATTCGCAGCCGATCCCACTGCTGCAACAGCTTCCATCCATCTGATGACAAGCGACTTCGCTCTTCAATCTTAAGCCATATCCCAGTTTTTACCCAATGTTTGATCTTCTTTAAGTCAGGATCATCATCTTGCACTTGAGCCCATTCTTCCTCAGTCTTCCCCAGCAACACAGTGCTGTCAGTAGCCACCCCACTTGAGCTGGCCACGTACGACTGTCGACGCACTCGACCAAGATCATAAATCTCAGTCCCTTCATTCTCTTCGTCAACCTCTCTTACTGGGACATCCCAGGTGACTCTAGACAGTGCATCCGCATTTGCGTTATCTTTACCAGCACGGTATTTGATGGTATAGTCAAACTTCGCCAGTTTAGCCATCCATCTCTGCTCCAAGGTGCCCAGCTTCACATTCTGCAGGTGGGCCAATGGGTTATTGTCTGTTCTTACTAGGATCTGTGCCCCGGTGAGATACCCTGGGAATTTTTCAGTCATTGCCCAGATTTCAGGAATAATGGGGAGGGGGGGTACATCATAAAGATAACAGAAGGAAGAAGACAAAGAACTAGGCCTCTAGACTAGGGAGAGGGGAAAGGTCACCTCCTAGGAAACCCCTAGAACTGGCCCTGACTCCTGTCAGTATGTATAGACCCGAAAGGTGAGAAAATACATACACCGGAACCTAAACCCTAGGAGCCCTGAGATGCCCTAGAGGTAATGACAGGGAATGAGACTACTGGTTCCTTTCCAGGTCAACGAACCAGTGTCTCCCTGAGGCCTAGTAACAACAAGCACAAGGGAACAACCAAATGCAAAGAGCAGTACAACTTATCTTATAGAAAATGGATAAGCAGTAACACATGCAAGGTCCACACACCGACTCTTCCAAATCCAAGCAGAGAATATCAACCGCATTATATCAGTGATATAATCAGTCAGTGAACCTTATGTGCAGTCATTCTCTCAGATCTTCTAACCTCTATCACAGAAGGTACCGTGACACCAGACTAACGCCAACAACTCAACTTTGAAGGAGCTATAACTTTCCGGATTGTGCTCAGAGTCAGTAGGGACTGACTAGCATACCAATGACTCATTTCTGCCAGTCTTGTTCTTGGGCTAGTACTACTGCTCCCAGTCCATGCAAACTTTCATCAGTGTAGAGTGTGAATGGTCTGTCATACTGAACATATGCCAGGATGGGGGCGCTAATCAGGCTTTCTTCAACTCGTCAAACGCTTGCTGCTGTGGCAGCCACCATGATATGGGTTGTATCTTTGGACCCTGGGCAGTCCCTCTCAAGAGTTCGTGTAGCGGACTGGCGATCTTCACAAAGCCCTTTATAAATCTTCAATAGTAACCAGCCAATCCTAGATATGCTTTCACTTCTCAAAGCGTCTTAGGTTGCGGCCACTTACTCACTGCTTCTAACTTACTCTCCACAGGGCGAACTCCCTCAGCTGATATGATGTGTCCCAGATACTCTAGACTTGTTTGGAAGAGATGGCACTTCCTTGGTTTGATTTTAAGGCCATGAGAGCAGAGCCTACCAACACTTGCCGCAGTCTCCTCAAATGCTCTTCAAACGTAGGTGCATGGACTATCACGTCATCCAGGTAGATCAGAATCGTCTCAAAGTTCAGTTCACCCAGGCAGTGTTCCATTAGGAGTTCAAATGTACCCGGAGCATTCGTCAGCCCAAAGGGCATTCTGTTGAACTCATATAGCCCCATGGGTAGGATAAAGGCTGTCTTCTGCCTATCCTTCTCTGCCACAGGTACTTGCCAGTAGCCGCTCGCCAAGTCCAGAGTTAAAAAAATACTTGGCACGCTGTAGTGCCGTCAATGACTCTTCAATCCTAGGCAAGGGAAAGGTATCTTTTACATTGACAGCATTTAACTTCCGGTAGTCCACACAGAACCTCAAGGACCCATCCTTCTTCCGCACCAAGACCACTGGTGCAGCCCAAGGGCTTTGGCTCTCTTTCACCACTCCACTATCTAACATCTGTGACAGCATCATTTTCACTTCCTGGTAGAGACTGGGTGGAATCTGTCGGTACCTTTCTCGAATCAGGGGAGTATCCCCAGTCGGTATTTTGTGTTCGTTAGCCGTTGTGCACCCGAAGTCCTCCTCACATCGTGAAAAGGCGGATTGAAACTCCCATAGAACTGCTTCAATCTCCATCTGATTAGCGGTGAACTGGTTTGCATCAATCTCTATTTGTTCCAAGATCCGCTGGCCATTCCACTCAGGCGTAGTTTCCTCCACAGAGTTCTGGTCCACTGCTAAAGTCCAGGCATCATTTTCAACAGCCCGTAGGGTGAACTGGCTACCTGTGAGTAGTTCTCCTGGCAGCACATACAACTCAGCCACTTTCCAACATGGAAGGTAACTTCACAATCGTGTACGTTGACACACACGCCCTTCCAGTTACTGTCATGATGGTCCTGGCGACCACTGGGCTCTGGCTGGCTTCCGACACACCCAGGGGTTCTATCAGCATATTTATCCTATTCAGTTTCCTCCGACTTCCAACAGGCATTCGTATCATCTCCTGTCGTGGAGGTATGGTGCAGGCTCTTCCATATGGGGCATACACTGCTCCAACCTGCTTACCCTCAGGAGTGCTTTTGCAGAAACCGCATATCCGGATCAACCTCTGGAATGCTCTCTGAGTAGGCTTGTAGGAAGTCGTTTTCCTCCAATAATTCGGGCCCTCCTTTGTAAACATGAGCTGATCCAATTTCCGCAGAACGTTCATTCCCAATTCGACGGGAGCTCCATACTGAGCCGGTTTCTCTACAAGCACCACTCCCTTCTTGCCGACATCTTGTCTGCATAGCTTCATTCTCATCAAAGCCACTCCGAAACACAGGTATAGCCGTCTGATTTACCACCGTCAGCTTGATCACAGTGCCCTTGTCAGGCTTTCTCAGGTGGCAAAGTATCTCTCAAAGAACTTCACTGGCATCGTGGTTACTTGCGACCCTGTGTCTACAAGACATTCCACCATCTGTTCATCAATCTGCACCTTTAAGTAGGGGCTTTTGGTCACCAGGCCCCGGAGGTCGTTTGGGGAACCCTGGCAACTGTCCTGCACAACTGCGGTGTGCCCCACTACCGCGAGGGGTTCCCATTTAACGGTGGCTGTTCTGGATTCAGAGCCTTTTGTGGGCATTGACGGGAGATATGTCCTCTTTCTCTGCAAATCCAACACTGCGGCCCCCTTGCCCTCTGGTCTTTTGGAGGACCACACGTCTGTGCATCTTTAGGTGGTCACGGACCAGCCCAGTGCATGGGAGTGCCTCTCACCCCAGCCTCTGGAGTTGCTCCATATAGTGGGGAACCCAAAGGCGCAGCAACCCTTTTCCAGTAATCAGACTGAACTGGGGCCATCGATGGAGCCTGTAACTGTGCCAATTGTCCCTGAATTTCTCCCAGGGATGCACTAAATGCCTTTACTGCCTCTCACAGATCCTCTTCATCAGAGGGAATTTTTTTACTTCCTGCAGCCTGCATCCTCACGCTGTAAGCCCCATATGCCTCTTCCTTGTCTCGGACCACAGCCTCAGCTTGAATCTACTGCAATGTAGCATCCACCAGAATACGTTCCCTGAGAGCCTAGCGAAGAGGAGGGCTACGCAATCCATGGACGAACTGGTCCTGGAGGATTTGATCCCCATTTCCAAGAATGCTAGCACCGCTGACCTCTCTCTTCTGTACATATAACACCAGATCTACTGGAGGGCGTTAGCAAACTGGGAAATAGTCTAATCTTCACGCTGGAAGCGAGTGAAGAAATGGGACCTAAGGCTGCCAGTACTGGTCGTTTCTCTGTGAACAGACTCGAGAATATAGCATTCAGTGTCTTTCTTTCCTCTTCTGGATGTAGCATTACAGTGCATCTAGCATCTATATATATCAATATAGAGGAACTACCACTTCCAACTTCCCCATACCCTAGACCATTTTTTCTCAGAATTTCTTTGGTTATATAAAACATATTCATATCTCTTAACCTTGTTAACTAAGTATAACCACTCATTGAGTTTCAGAGTATTTTGTGAGATCCAGACTCGGGTAATCAAAAGTCTGGCAAGAAACAGAATTCTAACCGAAAAAAATCTTTTTTTTACTTATGGTAGTTTACCTTGGATAGATCACTCAATATCGAACACTCAGTTGTAAACTGAATTATGACCCTCATTTTATGGGTAATAAAACTATAAATTAAACCCCAATAAACTTTTAGATCTGGACACAACCAAAACATATGCAAGAAGTCTGTCCACTGTGGATCACACCGTAGGCAGTTTGACGACTCTCGCAGACCACATTTTCTAAGTCGAATTGGTGTGATATAAACTCTATGAAAAATATTAAACTGAACCAAGATGTGATTAGAATTGTGCGATACTAATCTTAAATAACCAAATATATTTCCCCAATCTTGTGTCATAACTATTGGACAATCAATTCCCCAGGCCATTTGACCCGGGGAGGCATCCTTATTAAATAGTTCCTAAATCAAGAATTTATACAATTGGGTGATCTTGCCCTTAGTTGCTGGACTCCCAATCACCAGATTCAGAGGTGAAGAAGTATCTATCTCAAGAAGTGAAGTGTCTTTTACATTAGAGAGTGCTGAACAAATCTGAAAATATCTAAAACAACTTAACTTACCAACTTTTGTTAAGGAGGAAAATGGGAGTACCTCCCCATTCCTCACCACCCGTGATACATAAAAAATATTACTTTTCTGCCAAAACTTATCCCCAGCTAGTTCATGCAAACATTGTAAATAAAAATGGTGCCAAAGAGGAGATCCCTTTATCCCCAACCATCTTCTAATAGTGGTCCAAGATCTAGTAGTAAGTAGCTTTCCAGTCACTCTGTATTCTTGTTCAGCATTAATTAGTTGCCCAGATTCTAACAGGGTGAATATATTATGAAATGGGGATCGCTCCTCCAGGGTCTTACAAAGAGCACTTTTCTGCCAATTAGAATATAAACATAACTGCCCAGCTGTAAAATAGCCCTTTAAGTAGGGAAGATTCAAGCCTTCCTGCTCCAGAGGCTTATAAAAGTGATCCAGTTTTAACCTCTCTTGCTTTCTTCCCCAGAGTAGATCATTAATCATCCTCTCAATGAGCTTGAAAAACCGATCCTCGATCCATGTTGGGGAGTTCCTAAAGTTATAAAGAAGTTGGGGTAAAATCATCATCTTAACTAAAGATATTCTGTCGGCTCTAAATAAGGGTAGTCAATGCCAGATCGAGATCTCAATTTGGTTGTCAACGGAATCGGATTAAGCTAGATAAAATCCTCGATCCTAGGTGATATCTTCATACCCAAATATTCAAATGAATTTTTAACATCAAAGACCCCATGGCATAAATGGCATAAAAACAGTATTTGCCCAATTGATATCTAAGCCAGATACTTCCCCTAAGGAGTTAACTATGCAAATAATTCTCAGAAGAGTTATATTGGTATTATTTATAAAAAATACCACACCATCGGCATATAAAGAGATCCTATCCTCTAGTCCTAATACTCCAAACCCTTCAATCCTTGTGTCTTGTCTAACACTAAGTACCAGAGTCTCAATGTAAATATCAAACAATAAGGGCAAAAGTGGACAACCTTGATGGGTACCTCTAGTCAGCCTAAAACTCGAAGTAAGAATACCGTCAAGGTTCAATCTGGCAATAGGGGATTTATACAAAAGCCTGACCATACTTATAAACCTTGTACCAAATCCCATCCTTCCCATCACCTTCCATAGGAATTTCCACTCCATCCTATCAAATGCCTTAGAGGCGTCCAATGAAAGGATGGAGCGGGAATCCCCCCCAGGGGACTAAATGTTTCATGGAGGTTGTGATGTGTACCTTTATTAGGAACAAACCTATTCTGATCGGGATAAATAAATCAAGGAAATAACTCTGGAGAGCCTTGTAGCCAACATCCTTGATATAAGCTTAACATCCGTATTCAGAAGCGATATCGGTCTATAAGACCCCATATCTAGCGGACCTTTTTCAATATTAATATAATTACAGCTTCTGACATTGACTCGGGAAGGCTACCATCCTCCAGTGACTCAATAATTACCCTCAACAAGCACGGAAGCATAATCTCACCATACTTGCGATAAAGCTCGTAAGGAAAGCCATCCTGCCCAGGGGAGGAATTTCCTGAACATACCTTTATTGCAGCCTCTAACTCCTGAAGTGAGAAATCTGCTTCAAGGGATTCCCTCTGCGCTTCGGTAAGAGCGGGGAAAACGATGGAGTCCAAATAGGCGTCCATTGTTTATCTTGATTAGATATAACTCTAGCAAGGAGTTTACCTGGACGGCTAGATTCACAGAATTGTTTCTGACCCTTGAAAAAAAGCCTCTGCTGGGCTTTATCAAGAAGAAAATCTGAATACTCCTGAGATGCACTTTGCATCGCCCTTCTATTCTCTTCTCTTTTATTCATAGAGAACTGGTTCATCCCACGAAGCGCAGCTGCTTTCAATGCCCTCTCTTTTATTTCAAACCCCCTTCTCAGGTTAGAATTGTTACTGACAAGTAAACCCCTCATAAAGGCCTTAAACGCATCCCACACCAATTGAATTTTAACTGAATTATAGTTAACATCCCAAAAGAACACTATCTCCTGTTTCATCCAGTCATGATTATCGATTACTGATAGCCAGTAGGGATTTAATCTGAAGGGAGGTACTACCCATTCCCTATCACCAGTCATACACAGTTCAAGGGATACTGGCACATGATCTGAGAGCGACCTGGCTTCGTATTTCATTTGTCTAATATATCTCAAATATTTTTCATTTATTAAAGCCATGTCAATCCTGGACATGCAGTTCCCAGAGTTGGACACACAGGAATAAGTCCTTCTCCCCTGCCCCAAAAACCCCAAAACATCTATAAAGCCCACCTCCTTGCAGAATCGAGCTAAAGGGGACCCCTGATTAGGTACAGCAACATGGGTATCTCTACTCATGGTAGTCCGATCAATCTTGGGATTAATAACGCAGTTAAAATCCTCATTTACTAGAGTAAGGCAATCTGGCTGTTGTTCCATAAACGTTAATAAATAATTCACTACATAAAAAGAAAAGGGAGGGGGGGATATAAATAAAGGCTAGAATACATTGTGTTTCAAGAAGTTTTCCATAAAGAAAAACAAATCTCCCCTGCTTATCAACAGAGGATGCCTCACAGACAAAAATTGATCTTTTTATGGATAAACACCATCACTCCCCTAAAGTGGCTGGTGAAGGTTGAGTGAAATGCCTGCAAACAGACAACCGCAGGTAGAAGTCTCTGAACTAAATCGAACACTGCCTGTCTTTTTAATTTGTCCCCTTACATTCCAGGTTAAAATACTTAGACATATAATCAAAGAGAGAAAATAAAAAATAAAAAACCTAGAGAAAGCATCGCAACCCATTCTTCCCCCTCAACCCATGATCCGCCATTATGAACCAGACCTCTCCACTCGGACCATCCCTCCACCTCCCCCAGACCCACCCCCACCAAGAAACCAAAAGAGACAAAAAAGAAAAAACAAACGAATGTGCCACTACTTAAACATTATTCTGATCAAGCCAGTCAGTGGCAAGGGCCGGAGTGTCAAAAAAATGAGTTGCTCCGTTATTATCCGAAGTTTGGCTGGATACAAAAACGAATACTTAAAGAAAACCTGTCACCAGTTTTATGGTGTCCTAACTAAGGGCAACATAAATAAGTGACTGATTCTTTCAGCAAAATGCTGGGTCACTTTCTTTAATTGACCCAGTCACAAATACGAAAAGTGTTCCTTTCCAAAGTTCTCCAGGATAAGAGATTGTATCATTCCAATGTTTTTTTTTTCTTCTACACCCTCTGGCAGCCCCAGGATTCTCACATTAGATGGTCTCGACCTGTCTTCTAGATCCACAAGTTTTTTTTATAGATAATTATAATCCTTTTTCAGAATGGAAACTTCAGATTTGAATACTTTCACTTCATTCTCTAGGGGGCCAACGGACTTTTCTATAGCGGTAACCCTATCTCGAATTTTTGTAACATCATCTCTAATTAGTGACACGTCCGACTGAACTGCCCCCAACTGACAGGCAAGATCTTGTATCACTTTACCATTGTTTGTAATCGTAGCTAGGATCGCCTCTGTAGGGGAGGACTCTAGCATAGAGGCCTCCACTTCATCCGCCCTCTCCCCATCTCCTTCCTGGAGATAGTTATCTGCTGCCTCTTCCGATCTAAATCTAGCAGTATTTTAAAAAAAAATTACATCCTGTTTCCCCCTTTGTCCGGTTCTTGTATTTACATTTGGTGATTTCAAAAACTGATCAATTTTAACAGACTCTAGTGATCTCTGTCCAGTTTTAGACAATGACAGGTCTGTTGAACGCCTGCATTGTTTTGGGCCCATTTTCTTCACCTTCTCTTTTTTTTTTTCCCTTTCTTTCCTTTTCTTTTCACCTTCTTCTTTTTCTTTCCCCATTTCTTTTTTCTTCCTCTCTTTTTTTCCCTCCCTTCTTTTGCTCCCTTTTTCCTCTCTTTTTACCCCCTTTTTTTCTTCTTTTTCTTCTCGTTTTTCCCTTTTTCTTCCTTTCACAACTCTTCTCCCTCTTTTAATTAACAAGCTCTAACCTCTGCAAGTTTTGTCAGTGTCCCATTCAGTATGCTACATAAAACACAAGGGAATGGGGGATCCAGAAGCTGAGGGAGAAAAAAGAGAGACTCAAAAAAGAAAGTTCCCACCACACTTGCGGGGATCTTGTGGAGGACAGGGAGGACTCACAAATTCTCAGAGAGTTCTTTTCCTAAGCGGAGGAACAAGGGGGCAGAGAGGACATACAAAACGAGCCACTGGTAATCAGCTGGCATCCAGCCCCCTCCTGGAATTGGAAGGAAAGTGCTACCAGGGCCAGCAGACACGCAGACCTGGCACTCAGCAGGGCCCCAAAGGACCTCCGGCACGCCACCTCAGGCGCGAGAGAATGATCCATAGGAGAAGGCCAAGGAGCTGGCGGGTCCCTCTCACATCGTTGGCCCACCAGCTAGGGTCTCAGCGTCCAGAGGGATAGCCTCGCAGCGAAGAAGCATTTTCCTAGCAGTGCCACGATGACCGGAGGCGATCGGCAGAAGAGGGGGGCTTGACCTAACATCCTCAACATCATCACGTCAGCACCAGAGGGTGCTCTTAAGGTGTGCGGCCCAGTCTTCTAACAGCATCTTTTGGCCATCAAACAGCACTAGCTGATTCAATGTTGCCCCTGCGGGCAAACACATGAATGGAGCTACTCCCATGGCAGGAGGGGTGATGGGGGCCACAGCCGGAACCGCCTCAGAACCAGTTGGGTTCTGCATGGCGATCAATGTACCCTGCTTGCAGTGCCAAATGAAAGAAAATCGAGGGCTTGGCCTACAGGTACAATGCCACACAGACACTGGTTCTTTCCCAGCAGTTGAGTTTACTGAACAATGTAGTGAAGAAGAAGCAGTTACATTATGGTGTCTACCATCGAGAGGTGCCCATACGGATAGGAGTTAGGGCCAGGAACAGGGTTTTATAGGTGGTGACCCTTTTCCTTCCCTAGCAGTGAGGCCTAGTGTCTTTTCCCTTCCTTCTTGCTGTCATTTGGTGTTCTCCCCTACTACATCCGTGACATTATCCAGAGTCAATACCGCCATTTTTTGTTCTGATCTGTGCAGCTATGGATGCTATGACTGCACTGGTCGAACAGTTGCAGAATCTGACTTTTGAGGTAGCAGACCTCCGTGCGATGGTTTTGCAGAGTCAGAGTCCACAGGCTGCTGGTTCTGGTGGTGGGTTCCAGGCCTGCTCTGAACCGAAGGTAGCTCTCCCCGACAGGTTTTCTGGGGGTAGTGACAATTTCATCCGGTTCAGGGAGTCATGTAAATTATACTTTAGGCTGCATCCATACTCTTATGGTGATGAGTGTCAACTTGTGGGTATGATTATTTCATTGCTTAAAGAGGACACCCAATCTTGGGCTTTTTCTCTGCCGACTGGATCATCGTCCCTCCGGTCGGTAGAAGGATTCTTTAGAGCCTTGGGTCTTATCTATGATGACCCGGAACGGATCTCTCAGGCCGAGACCAAGTTACGGGGTTTGCGGCAGGGAGAACGTTCTGCGGAGACCTATTGTTCTGAATTTAGGAGATCGGCTACAGATACAGAGTGGAACGATTCTGCTCTCTGTAGCCAATTCTGCCAGGGTCTCTCTGAGAGACTGCAGGACGCATTGGCTTTTCATAACAAATCCTGAGTCATTGGAAGCAGCTATGTCCCTTGCTGTATGTCTTGATAGACGCCTGAGGGAGAGATCTAGGGGTCCTCACCTTCAGGACGTACTGTCCAATAAGGGTACTGCTTCCTTTGACCCTTATGGTGGAGAGACACGGGTGGTTGTGCCTTGTGATGAGCCTATGCAGTTAGGAGGATCTGCTACTGGCAAAAGCTTGAGTTATGTGAAAGGAGTCTGCTTTTGTTGTGGCAAGAAGGGACATTTTGTGAATATTTGCCCGTACTCGCAGCATCAAGGTGTAAACAAAAAGAAAAAAAGTTTAATCCCCAAATTGCTATTGGTAGTGTGGGGAGCAAGAAAACCTACTTTTGTCTTTTACTGGTAGTACCCGTTTTCTCCTGTCTGCCGAGGTGGCGTTAGAGTCCAAAACTGTGAAAATCAAAGCATTTATCGACAGTGGGGCAGGAGTTAACTTGATTGATGGACAGTTTGTGCGCATTCACGGGTTGACTACTAATGCATTAGAGAATAATATTTCTGTCTTTGCAATTGACTCAGCCCCTCTCGCCCAAAAATGCCTGTCGAAGGTAGTGAATGACATTCATTTAAGAGTGGGTGATTTGCATCAAGAATCTATCTCCTGTTATGTGTTGGAGGGTCTGCCTGCTCCGTTGGTGTTGGGCTTACCATGGTTAAGCAAACATAACCCTAACATCGATTGGCAAACGAGACTGATTCTCGATTGGAGTGATTTTTGCACAGACAACTGTCTTAATGCATCGTTCTCTATGGTTACCACTAAAACTGTACCCTCGTTTATTTCTGAACTTTCTGATGTGTTTTTTGAGAGTGGTAATCAGGAGTTGCCTACGCACCGGGAGTATGACGGTCCCATCAATCTTATTCCCGGAGCTAAATTGCCCAAATCTCGGTTGTATAATCTTTCAGAACCAGAAAACGGAATCTATGCGAGAGTATATCACCGAGAGTTTGGCAAAGGGACATATTAGACCATCCAAGTCCCCAGTGGCTGCTGGATTTTTCTTTGTAAAGAAAAAGGATGGTACCCTGAGACCATGTCTGGACTTCCGTGAGCTCAATCGTATTACCGTCCGTGATCCTTACCCCCTTCCTTTGATTCCGGATTTGTTTAGTCAGATTGTCGGTGCCAAGGTGTTCTCTAAATTAGATCTGAGTTGGGCATATAATCTGGTAAGGATCAAGGAGGGGGATGAGTGGAAGACCGCATTTAATACCCCTGAGGGTCATTTTGAAAACCTGGTCATGCCTTTTGGGTTAACCAATGCTCCTGGGGTTTTTCAACACTTTGTCAATGACATCTTTCATCATCTGGTGGGGAGGTTTGTCGTTGTATACCTTGATGACATACTAATTTATTCGCCTAATATGGAGAATCATCAGGATTATGTGAGACGGGTGTTACAGATCCTAAGAGAGAATAAGTTGTATGCTAAGATGGAAAAGTGTGTATTTGCTGTACAGGAAGTGCAATTTCTGGGTTACCTGCTTTCATCCTCAGGTTTTCGTATGGATCTCGAGAAGGTCCGTGCCGTGTTGGACTGGGATCGACTTGAAAATCTGATAGCGCTTATGCGGTTTTTGGGGTTTACCAACTACTACCGTAAATTTATCTTGAACTATTCATCGGTGGTTAAACCTTTAACAGACATGACTAGGAAGGGTGCTAATATTTCTATCTGGTCTGATGCGGCATTACAGGCCTTTTCTGCTATGAAAGAATGTCTTGCTTCGGCCCCTATTTTGGTGCAACCGGACATGTCTCAGCCATTTATTGTTGAGGTTGACGTGTCTGAGGTAGGGGTAGGAGCAATATTGTCGCAGGGTCCTTCACCCAGTGCATTTTTCTCTAAAAAACTCTCGACTGCTGAAAAGAATTATGATGTGGGGAATAGGGAATTGCTGGCCATTAAGTTGGCGTTCGAGGAATGGGGGCATTGGTTGGAAGGGGCAATTCATCCTATTACGGTAATTACGGATCACAAGAATCTGGCCTACTTGGAGTCGGCTAAGCGACTGAACCCAAGGCAGGCCAGATGGTCATTGTTTTTCACCAGATTTAACATTATTGTCACTTACTGCCCTGGGGTTAAGAACGTCAAGGCGGATGCTTTGTCACGTAGCTATCCTGGGGTAGTGAGTCTAATGACCCTAGTCCCATTTTATCTGAAGGGGTGGTTATATCCGCTCTTTATCCTGATCTCGAGGCCAGGGTGTTGGAGGCACAGGAGGATAATCCGGACTCTTGTCCTCAGGGGAAGTTGTTTGTTCCCTCCGAATTACGTCACAAGGTGTTTGAGGAACATCACTGTACGGTGCTTTCTGGGCACGCTGGGAGTAGATCGACTGTTGATTTCATCTCTCGCAGATTCTGGTGGCCGGGGTTGCGTAAGTGTATTGAGGACTATGTGTCAGCCTGTGGTACCTGTGCACGTGCTAAGGTGACACATACTCGACCTTCCGGACCTCTGCTTCCATTGCCCATCCTGTCCAGACCATGGACCCATTTGTCCATGGATTTTATCACAGATTTACCGAATTCTTCGGGAAACACTGTGATTCTGGTATGGCATTCCCTCTGATGTGGTGTCCGATAGAGGGACTCAGTTTGTTTCCAGATTCTGGAGAGCGTTCTGTACTCGTCTGGGTGTACAATTGTCTCTCTCTACGGTTTTTCATCCGCAGTTGAACGGACAGACGGAGCGCACTAATCAGAATCTGGAGACTTACTTGAGATGTTTTGTTTCAGAGAATCAGGAAGAGTGGTCTTCATTTTTGTCGTTAGCTGAGTTTGCTATAAATAACCGTAGACAGGAATCCACTGATATGTCGCCGTTTTATGGGGCATATGGGTTCCATCCACAGTTTGGTACATTTTCTGGTGCTCATAATTCTGGCATTCCTGAGGAGGAATGATTTTCTTCTTCTTTGTCTTCTATTTGGCGGAAAATCCAAAATAACCTGGAAAAGATGGGCAACAGGTATAAGCGTGCGGCTGACAGGAAACGTATGAGTGGTCCAGGCCTGAGAGTGGGTGATTCTGTGTGGCTATCTACAAGAAACATTAAACTTAAGGTACATTCTTGGAAGTTGGGACCAAGATTTATTGGTCCATATAAGATTACTGCCATTGTTAACCCTGTAGCCTTCCGTCTTGAACTTCCTCAGGCATTTAAAATCCATAACGTTTTTCATAAATCGTTGTTAAAGAAATGTGTTGTACCTGTTGAGCCGCCCTCCTTGCCTCCTGCTCCTGTTATGGTGGATGGCAATTTAGAATTTCAGATCAGCATAATTGTTGACTCCCGAGTTCTCCGGAGATCCCTCCAGTATCTCATTCATTGGAGAGGGTACAGACCAGAGGAGAGGATGTGGGTTCCAGTGACCGATGTTAATGCTAGCATTCCGCAGAGCTCATCCTGATAAGGTCCAGAGGTCACCTGTAGAAGAGGGGTGACAGGTTTTAGAAGGTCTGAAAAATTTTCTGCACATTAGTGATCTGGCAGCCTCTTTTAGTTTTGGTTTCACTTTGTCTGTGTGTTGCTTGTATGTCCACACCTCTTGTTCAGGTGTGTATCATGTGACCTTTACCTCCCCCTATTTAGTCTGACTTTACCCATCACTCCTTGCTCTGGATAGCTTCATTTGTTTTTTGGAAGAGCTGGAGTGTGGTTCTAGTTGAAGTCCTGTTCATCCATCATCCTCAGAAGTTAAGTGTTCCGTTTGTTGTATTTTGTATTCCCCCCCACCTTTGTTGTTTACTAGGCCTCAGCGAGACACTGGTTCCTTCAGCAGGGAAGGAGCGGGTTGTCTCTGCCCTGTCATTACCATTAGGGCATCTGAGGGCCACCAGGGTTTTCTAGGTTCCTGTGTATGGGCATCTCTACCATCGAGAGGTGCCCATACGGATAGGAGTTAGGGCCAGGAACAGGGTTTTATAGGTGGTGACCCTTTTCCTTCCCTAGCGGTGAGGCCTAGTGTCTTTTCCCTTCCTTGTTGTCTTTTGGTGTTCTCCCCTACTTCATCCGTGACAGCTTTGCTGCGTCAGGGCCTGGATGGATTGCTATCATCGAAGGAAAAATGAATTCCCAAGTTTATTAAGACATTTTGCAGGAGAACTTAAGGCCATCTGTCCACCAGCTGAAGCTCAACAGAAGATGGGTGTTGCAACAGAACAACGACCCAAAGCATAGAAGTAAATCAACAACAGAATGGCTTAAACGGAAGAAAATATGCCTTCTGGAGTGGCCCAGTCAGAGTCCTGACCTCAACCCGATTGATATGCTGTGGCATGACCTCAAGAAAGCGATTCACACCAGACATCCCAAGAATATTGCTGAACTGAAACAGTTCTGTAAAGAGGAATGGTCAAGAATTACTCCTGACCATTGTGCACGTCTGATCTGCAACTACAAGAAACGTTTGGTTGAAGTTATTGCTGCCAAAGGAGGTTCAACCAGTTATTAAATCCAAGGGTTCACATACTTTTTCCACCTGCACTGTGAATGTTTACATAGTGTGTTCAATAAAAACATGGTAACATTTAATTCTTTGTGTGTTATTAGTTTAAGCAGACTGTGATTGTCTACTGTTGTTGTGACCTAGATGAAGATCAGATCACATTTTATAACCAAATTTGTGCAGAAATCCATATCATTCCAAAGGGTTCACATACTTTTTCTTGAAACTGTATTTGTGGGAAAAGATTCAGTAAAAGTTGTAATTTATACATTTATATCTCTGCTTTTTCTACCTTCTGTGAGTAGCATGTACAGGAGGGAGGTGTTATCAGTGAGTTATAGCATTGTGTGCATAGAGAGATAGCTGTCAGTCACTGATAACACCTCCCTCCTGTACCGATGCTGTTCACAGAAGGTAGAAAAAGCATAGATATAAATGTATAAATTACAACTTTTACTGAATCTTTTCCCATGAAAATATATATCAATCTGCTCAGCTTCTCCTGCTCTATAACACTGTGCTTTCAGATTGCATTGCATTTTTTGTCGACATGTCCTCTTTAAGGTCTCTTTCCCCACATCCTTACAAATGGAACAGTTTTTATACCATCGAGAAACATGGAGCTGAGCATAGAGAACCGTTTCAACTCAGTGAAAGCATATTATTTACTTATTAAATCTATTCAATGTACTCGATAGCAGGATTTGAGGACTGCTCTAAAATGGCTTCATTATCCTGGGGGGAAAAATTGGTCTTTTAAATCCCAAATATTGAAAAGTAAAACTAGTTCTTTTATTTTAAAGGGGGTTTGTCATTTCTCTTCACGTCTGTTTTAGTAAATATTATAGTCCTTATAAAGGAATCATAATTTCTGGAACATCTTTTCTTAGTGCTCTGCGTTGTACTGTTCCTGTGTTATTCCTCCTAGAAATGTACAGACGTGGACAAAATTGTTGGTACCCTTTGGTCAATGAAAGAAAAAGTCACAATGGTCACAGAAATAACTTTAATCTGACAAAAGTAATAATAAATTAAAATTCTATAAATGTTAACCAATGAAAGTCAGACATTGTTTTTCAACCATGCTTCAACAGAATTATGTAAAAAAATAAACTCATGAAACAGGCATGGACAAAAATGATGGTACCCCTAGAAAACACAGAACATAATGTGACCAAAGGGACATGTTAATTCAAGGTGTGTCCACTAATTAGCATCACAGGTGTCTACAACCTTGTAATCAGCCATTGGGCCTATATATATGGCTCCAGGTAATCACTGTGTTGTTTGGTGATATGGTGTGTACCACACTCGACATGGACCAGAGGAAGCAAAGGAAAGAGCTGTCTCAAGAGATCAGAAAGAAAATTATAGACAAGCATGTTAAAGGTAAAGGCTATAAGACCATCTCCAAGCAACTAGATGTTCCTGTGAGTACAGTTGCACATATTATTCATAAGTTTAAGATCCATGGGACTGTAGCCAACCTCCCTGGACGTGGCCGCAGGAGGAAAATTGATGACAAATCTAAGAGACGGATAATCCGAATGGTAACAAAAGAGCCTAGAAAGACTTCTAAAGAGATTCAAGGTGAAATTCATGCTCAAGGAACATCAGTGTCAGATCGCACCATCCGTCGTTGTTTGAGCCAAAGTGGACTACATGGGAGACGACCAAGGAGGACACCATTGTTGAAAACGAATCATAAAAAAGCAAGACTGGAATATGCCAAACTACATGTTGACAAGCCACAAAGCTTCTGGGAGAATGTCCTGTGGACAGATGAGACAAAAATCGAAGTTTTTGCCAAGGCACATCAGCTGTATGTTCACAGACGAAAAAATGAAGCATATCAAGAAAAGAACACTGTCCCTACTGTGAAACATGGAGGAGGCTCTGTTATGTTCTGGGGCTGCTTTGCTGCGTCTGGCACAGGGTGTCTTGAATCTGTGCAGGGTACAATGAAATCTCAAGACTATCAAGGAATTCTAGAGAGAAATGTACTAGCCAGTGTCAGAAAGCTTGGTCTCAGTCGCAGGTCATGGGTCTTGCAACAGGACAATGACCCAAAACACACCGCTAAAAACACCCAAGAATGGCTAAGAGGAAAAAATTGGACTATTCTAAAGTGGCCTTCTATGAGCCCTGACCTCAATCCTATTGAGCATCTTTGGAAGGAGCTGAAACATGCAGTCTGGAAAAGGCACCCTTCAAACCGGACACAACTGGAGCAGTTTGCTCATGAGGAGTGGGCCAAAATACCTGCTGAGAGGTGCAGATGTCTCATTGACAGTTACAGGAAGCGTTTGATTGCAGTGATTGCCTCAAAAGGTTGCGCAACAAAATATTAAGTTAGGGGTACCATCATTTTTGTCCATGCCTGTTTCATGAGTTTATTTTTTTACATAATTCTGTTGAAGCATGGTTGAAAAACAATGTCTGACTTTCATTGGTTAACATTTATAGAATTTTAATTTATTATTACTTTTGTCAGATTAAAGTTATTTCTGTGACCATTGTGACTTTTTCTTTCATTGACCAAAGGGTACCAACAATTTTGTCCACGTCTGTATGATGAATCTGACAACTGGATTCTATCATTCCCCTTGTACAGGGACACACATGCTTCCAATTTAGTTCCAATGTATTTATGAATTTCTAGGAGAAATAACTGAGGAAATGCAGAGTAAGAAAGGATGCTCCAGAATTGTCATTTTATGGGGAATAAAAATATGTACTAGTGGAGACATTTCAGGAGATAGGACAGGTTCTCTTTAAGGGAAACTGTCATCAACTTTATTCTGCCCTCACTGACCTAATAATAAAGGGAATATGCCATGATTAAAGGGGTTGTGCAGCCAGTACATACTGATGACCTATCCTCAGAAAAGGCCATCAATATCTGCTTGTTTGGGGTCCTACTTCTGGCATCACCGCTGATCAGCTGTTTGAAGAGGAGGCGGTGCTTGTGTGAGTTCTACTTCCTCTTTAATATTACAGTGTAAGGCTACTTTCACACTAGCATTTTCTTTTCCGGTGCTGAGTTCCGTCCTAAGGGCTCAAATCCGGAAAAGAACTGATCAGTTTTATCCTAATGCATTCTGAATGGAGAGTAATCCGTTCAGGATGTCTTCAGTTCAGTCTTTTTGACTGATAAGGCTTTTCAGAAAACCGTAGCATGTTGTAATTTTACCTCCGGCCAAAAATCCGGAACACTTTGACTGAACGCCGGATCCGGCCTTTTTACCATTGACTTGCATTAACGCCGGATCCGGCGCCGGGTGTTCCGTCAAACCGTTTTTTCCAATGCATTTTTTCATTCTGATCAAAATCCTGATCAGGATTCAAATGTAATCCGTTTTCACATGTTTTTCCGGATCCGGCGGGCAGTTCCGGTGTCGGAATTGAACGCCGGATTCAAACAACGCTGGTGTGAAAGTAGCCTAAGCCGTCTTGGAAGTCTCAGCGGCGCAGTATATTTAGTAACATAGTAACATAATTTGTAAAGCTGAAAATAGACATCTCTCCATCCAGTTCAGCCTGTTATCCTGCAAGTTGATCCAGAGGAAGGCAAAAAAAAAAACTGTGAGGTAGAAGCCAATTTTCTTCATTTTAGTGGAGATAAATTCCTTCCCAACTCCAATCAGAATAACTCCCTGGATCAACGACCCCTCTCTAGTAGCTATAGCCTGTAATATTATTACACTCCAGAAATACATCCAGGCCCCTCTTGAATTCCTTTATTGTACTCACCATCACCACCTCCTCAGGCAGAGAGTTCCATAGTCTCACTGCTCTTACCATGAAGAATCCTCTTCTACAGTCATGTGAAAAAATTAGGACACCCTTTGAAAGCATGTGGTTTTTTGTAACATTTTTAATAAAAGGTTATTTCATCTCCGTTTCAACAATACAGAGAGATTAAAGTAATCCAACTAAACAAAGAAAACTGAAGAAAAGTCTTTTCAAGATCTTCTGTAAATGTCATTCTACAAAAATGCCTATTCTAACTGAGGAAAAAGATAGGACACCCTCACATGTATTCCCTCTTAAATTGGCTCAGATCTCACACAGGTATATCACACCAGGTGCACATAATTAGTAGATCGTTACTCTGCATGTTGAATGAGGCTTGCCCTATTTAAACCTCAGACATTTAGTTTGGTGTGCTCCTGACTGTTGAAGTGAGAGTGAGCACCATGGTGAGAGCAAAAGAGCTGTCAGAGGACTTCAGAAAAAAGATTGTAGCAGCCTATGAGTCTGGGAAGGGATTTAAAAAGATCTCAAAAGATTTTGAAATCAGCCATTCCACTGTCCGGAAGATAGTCTACAAGTGGAGGGCTTTCAAAACAACTGCCAACATGCCCAGGACTGGTCGCCCCAGCAAGTTCACCCCAAGAGCAGACCGCAAGATGCTAAAAGCGGTCTCCAAAAACCCTAAAGTGTCATCTCGAGAACTACAGCAGGCTCTGGCTACTGTTGATGTAGAAGTACATGCCTCTACAATCAGAAAGAGACTGTACAAGTTTAACTTGCATGGGAGGTGTGCAAGGAGGAAACCTTTGCTTTCCAAGAGAAACATCGAGGCCAGACTGACATTTGCCAGAGATAAAGTTGACAAAGACCAGGACTTCTGGAATAATGTTCTTTGGACAGATGAGTCCAAAATTGAATTATTTGGACACAACAGCAGAGGACATGTTTGGCGTAAACCAAACACAGCATTCCAAGAAAAGAACCTCATACCAACTGTGAAGCATGGAGGTGGAAGTGTCATGGTTTGGGGCTGCTTTGCTGCAGCAGGACCTGGTCAGCTCACCATCATAGAATCCACGATGAATTCTACTGTGTATCAGAAGGTGCTTGAAGAACATGTGAGACCATCAGTTAGAAAATTAAAGCTGAAGCGGAACTGGACCATGCAACATGACAATGACCCAAAACATACTAGTAAATCAACCAAAGATTGGCTGAAAAAGAAGAAATGGAGAGTCCTGGAATGGCCAAGTCAAAGTCCAGATTTGAATCCCATTGAGATGCTGTGGGGTGACTTGAAAAGGGCTGTACGTGCAAGAAACCCCTCAAACATCTCACAGCTGAAAAAGTTCTGCATTGAGGAGTGGGGTAAAATTTCCTCAGACCGATGTCGAAGACTGGTAGATGGCTACAAGAACCGTCTCACTGCAGTTATTTCAGCCAAAGGAGGTAACACTCGCTATTAGGGGCAAGGGTGTCCTATCTTTTTCCTCAGTTAGAATAGGCATTTTTGTAGAATGACATTTACAGAAGATTTTGAAAAGACTTTTCTTCAGTTTTCTTTGTTTAGTTGGATTACTTTAATCTCTCTGTATTGTTGAAACGGAGATGAAATAACCTTTTATTAAAAATGTTACAAAAAACCACATGCTTTCAAAGGGTGTCCTAATTTTTTCACATGACTGTATGTTTGTATACAAACCTTCTTTCCTCCAGACGCAGAGGATGTCCCCTCGTCACAGTCACAGTCCTGGGGATAAATAGATGATGGGAGAGATCTGTGTACTGACCCCTGATATATTTATACATAGTTATTAGATCTCCCCTCAGTTGTCTTTTTTCTAAAGTAAATAACCCTAATTTTGATAATATTTCTGTAGTCCACCCATTCCAGTTATTACTTATTCCAGCCCTGCTATGTCTGCTTTGTTCACAGGAGCCCAGAATTGTACACAACTGTGTTTGATGCATCTCATAATCTTATTGGCCTTGGCAGCAGCTGCCTGACACTGGTTTCTGCAGTTAAATTTGCTGTCAACTAAAATTCGTAACAAGTGTTTGTTCCATTCAAGCGAGATGATGTGCAATGTAATCTTGAAAAGGAAGCAGTGCTGATATAAGCGCTGCCTCCAGGCTGGCAGTTTTGGGGCTGTGCACGTTCTCAGGGGGCATGTCCATTATGCCGCAGCTCACTGTGACATCAATGCTTCTAACAGTAGCTATAGCTCATGACTGTTAAAGGGCTTCTGTCACCCCCCAAAAGTCATATATTTTTTTTAGGCTAATTAAAATCCTTATACTGCGAGTTTTCAATATATAGGGCTCTTACCCTTTTCTGTTGGCTAGTTTCTTTAAAAACTGCACTTTTATAATATGTAAATTACCTCTCTACCAGCAAGTAGGGCGTCTACTTGCTGGTAGCCGCCACATCCTCCTTTAAAAAAAACGCCCCCTCCTACTGCTGATTGACAGGGCCAGGGAGCGCTATCCTCCTCCAACTGGCCCTGTTTGCAATTCAAATCCCGCGCCTGCACCTCATTCGGCGCAGGCGCTCTCAGAGAAGGACGCTCGCTTCCTCAGCACTCCCTCAGATGACGTCACCTCTAAACCCGAAAGAGAAGACGTCATCGGCGCAGGTGCACTGAGGAAGTGCTGAGGAAGCGAGCGTCCTTCTCTCAGAGCGCCTGCGCCGAATGAGGTGCAGGCGCGGGATTTGAATTGCAGACAGGGCCAGTCGGAGGAGGATAGCGCTCCCTGGCCCTGTCAATCAGCAGTAGGAGGGGGCGTTTTTTTGAAAGGAGGATGTGGCGGCTACCAGCAAGTAGACGCCCTACTTGCTGGTAGAGAGGTAATTTACATATTATGAAAGTGCCGTTTTTAAAGAAACTAGCCAACAGAAAAGGGTAAGAGCCCTATATATTGAAAAATTGCAGTATAAGGATTTTAATAAGCCTAATAAATAAAAAAAAAGACTTTTGGGGGGTGACAGAAGCCCTTTAAAGGATAGAAGTAAGCATGTGAGATGGACAGAGAAATCAGAAGAAGAATAAACAGCAGGTGGTGCTATAGGGATACATTTTATAGATTAACTCACTGGCTATACAAGATTTTTAATTCCATGCAGCTACAAAAATATTTAGATCCAGGTGCTGGTTTGAAAAATGTAGAATATTTTTCATGGGACAACCCCTTTATGTGGCTGCTGAGAACCAGCAGTTGTAATTAGTCCTGAACGAATCGACCTTTGGATCATCCGAAGTCGATTCATTTAAATACTTAGATTTTAATGCTTCATCCGTACAGCATTAAAATGTATTAGCTCCATGCAGCCAAAGTTCTTCTCGCCCAAAATCGCCAGAAACTTCGGTTAATTCCTACCGCATTCCTATCTGCGTATTGAAAAACAACTTAAAATAGAAATCCGTACTGGGCTTTGGTACTGAGGTTGTTTTTCAATGTGCAGATATGCATACAGTAGGAATTACCCGACTTCGGGCGAAACGAACTTTGGCTCCACGGAGCCAATACATTTTAATGCTGTACGGATACAGCATATGCATGATGCATGCAAATCTATGATCCAAAGGTCGATTTTTCTCAAGCCTAGTTCTAATACTTGCAACCTGGGACTGGGAAAAAAGGCATGAGAACAGTCATGGTTATTCATGAGCTCCATCTTTCCCCACCAACCCTCTAATGATTGGCAGTTCTCTCCTAGGGAGAGCTGTCAATCATCAGAAGGTGGGCAGAGAGAGCAGGGTTCATGAATATCCACGACTCTTCTCCAACACAACCATAAAAAATTATTCATTTAACAGTATCGACTCAGAGAACACATAGAATATACAATTATTGAAAACAAAAAGAAATATCAAATTGCTGCAAAACTCGCATGAAGTTATGTCTCTGGCAGATAAATAAAATATTACGGGTATGGTCTGATTAGACACTGGGTCTTGCCACAAAATGGCATAAAAGTGCTTCCTCTGCTGCCGTATAGAAAGGCTCTCAGAGGCTACTTTTGGGTACCGTACCTCTTGGTGAGAAATTGTTGACTGCTATACATGCCTCTACAACGCACATGAAGATATTTTGCCCAAAAACCTCTCATTGTTGCCCTGATCCATTTCTGTCTCGATTACTGTAAAAAAAATTATAATTGGTCTTCCTCTCACCAGACTCTCCCCTCTCAAATCTATCCTAAACGCAGCAGCCAGGCTCATCTATCTGTCTAGCCACTACTTGAGGCCTCCGCCCTGAGCCAGTCATTGCACTGATTGCCCATACAGTACAGGATTCAATTTATAGTCCTCAACCTCAACCACAAAGCTCTCCCCAGTGCTGCACCCCTAAATCTCTTCCCTCATTTCTGTCTACCAGCTTACCTGGGGCCTCCATTCAGCTAATGACTTACAACTGACTCTCACTCCTGTCTCCAAGACTTCTCCCGAGCTGCCCCAGTTCTCTGGAATGCCCTACCCCAAGCATTAGGTTAGGCTACTTTCAAACTCGCGTCATGGACGGATCCATTCAGATAATACAACCATCTGCATCCGTTCAGAACGGATCCATTTGTATTATCTTTAACATAGCCAAGACAAGGTATGGTGGAAAGTTCCATTCCTGGTACAGAGCACTGCCAGCCATATTCAACCTGTTGGTAACCCAGGTACATAGCATGTCATACATTAAGATTACATCCAAATTATGTGAAATGAAATAAATCAGTGCATCAATAGCAATGCCCCTAGTCTGGGTTATTACACTCCCCCATGGTGAAAGGCAAGCCGCCCTCGGCTTGCACCCAGGGTTCCTCTTTAGGCTGCTGCTATAAGGTCCTGGCTTGAGTGGTTGGCCTACTTATGGAATTCCCAGTCCTGTGACTTCCTACAATTGCTACAGCCCATCAGCACTTGTTTCTTATCACAGTGAACCAATGATTTGAAGGGTGGCTTTACCCCATTTTCCCTGCACAAAAAGTCCTATAAAGCGAAGGGTGTCTTCATCCCATTTTTCCCTGCATTGTGAATTCTATAATGCGAAGGGTGTCATTACCCTGTTTTCCCTTCTCTGCAACAAGGCCTGTAATGATTACTCTGTTCAGCTTGATGACCGACCCACTGTAGCTTACTCACACTTAAGTAACTGGAGCCGGGGGGGGGGAAGGACTAGCCCCAGTGAGTGCTGGGCCATGCTAACCGAAACTAACCTGATTGATTCGAGCAGGAATATACAGACCATAAGAGGCATTGGCAGATTATAATTGGGCCCAACACCGACCCAAATGCCCACAAACTACGGCAGGGCATGGGAGCGCATAGTTTCCTGCCCCCGATCACCACTGTAGGCTTCAGGCCTAGAAGGCCTGAAGCCTATCCGGTAGTAAAATCCCGACGCAGGCGGGCGTGATGACGTCATCGCGCACCTGTGCCCGGACGCAGCACACGTGTGTACGCAGTGCGCCTGCCTACCACCTACGAGTGAGCACCGACTGGGACACAGGTAAGTATTAGCTTTTATTTTTTTTTGTGTGCCAACTTTGGGGGACATTACTGGGGGTCACAGGAGAATATTACTGAAGGGACAGTGGGGGGCAAACTACTAGATGGGGAGCAAACTACTACGTGGGGGCAGTAGTACTGTGGGGGCAGTGTGGGGGACAATTAATACTGTGGGGGCAGTGTGGGGGAAAATTACTACCGTGGGGGGAATTAATACTGTAAGGGCATTTCTATTACAAAGACATATTAGGGGACATTATTTTTCAGGGACACTTTACAGGCATTATTACCTGGAGCACAATTTAGGATGTTATTATTACTGGGGGCACTCTAGGGGACATTATAATTGCTGTAGACACTATAGGGACATTTGGGGGTCATTTATCAAACTGGTGTAATGTAGAACTGGCTTAGTTGCCCATAGCAACCAGATTCCACTACAAATTTTAGACAGCTCCTTTTGAAAATGAAATGTAGAATCTGATTAGTTTCTATGGGCAACTAAGCCAGTTGTACTTTACATATGTAATATATGCATATGGGCTGGATTATGTAATTTGGAGCCATAGTGGTTAGGTGTTACACACCTTTTACTGATGACCAATCAAGATTATTGCACGTGCACTTTACTAATATATACCAGCAGTCCACCATCGGTCCTCTTGGTTTTTAATTTGTTTATGTATTGTGACCTGTATTAAATGTCTTTTTGTGACTTGTGTCAATCATGTCTTTTTGTGATTTTCTAATAAAATTGTGTTACTTTTGGATTACCTTGGTACTATAAGTGTTTTTTGTACTCTATTGACCCACTCCTTCTGGTCGGTTTTCACCCTAGCCAATAAGCTGTTTGAGGAGACCGCAATGTTCCAGTAAGCGACGCAGCCTCTTTGCTCAGCGCTGTCATTTGATAGCATTGTGCTTGGTATTGCAGCTCAGCCCCAATCACTTGGATGGAACTGAGCTGCACCTAGGCCATGTAACGATGAATGTAATGTCATATGGCCTAGGAAGAGACTGTGGCGCTCACGAAGCACCACAGCCTCTTCATATAGAAAAAAAAACTAAACTAAAATGGAAGGAGGGGCCTGAGTTGGGTAGACAGCCCCGGGGCCAATCATGCACTTAATCCGCCCCTGATAAGAGGATACCCCTTCAGTTGGTAACATACTGTCCTTAGTTTATTACTTGGATCCCGCTGTGTTCCCAAAGACACAGATCAAAACTGGCTCCCTTCTCTCCCTATGCTGTAGAGAGAAAAGAGTTAAGGGCATACGCACAATATATATACAGCCTAGGACTCTCACTTACTACCACAGTAGCAAGGGATCCGTTACTAAAGTCGTGAGTGTCAGTCCATGAGGTACTGTAGGGGGTAGGTATATAACTAGCCAAAACATTTAAAAAGTCTATTAAAAGTGCATAAGAACAAGTCCTGGGCTTGTGACTCAATGAAAACAGAGTCCCGGCTTTGCGGCTCTGTACCATTAGAGTCCATGGCAATGGGTAAAGTGCGTTAATGTTGCCAAAAGCAAAAATAAGTGTAATAAGAGATCCCCAAACTTGCGGCTCAGCCTACAGTACTAGAATCACAGGTGGGGTCACAAAGAGCTCAGGTAATAGCTTGAGTCCATTTTTTGGTCGCTGGTCTAAAATGGTGCAAAAACATTTTAAGGGGCACATGTGGCATTTGAGTCTATTCTTTGAGGCACGTGACTTGGAACATTGCTTAACAGACCTCAGGTGGGTTTTTGCTAACCTGAGAAGTTAAGGAGCAAAAGGCTTCAACTTGAAATAGGGAGTCCCTTTTGGTAGGTAAGAGGTAGGAGGGTGGCTGTGTAGGGCCCAAACATTAAAACAGTCTCAGGAATTTTATTCTCCTGAAGCTCGTCAGGATCCTAGGTCATCCAGCTTTACTGAAGAACCTCAGGCCTGGTTGGAACCCATGGTCTCTTTTGCAGCAACTGGATCCCGAGATATGAATTCCTCATTGATGACTATGGTGCTCTCTGCAGCTGTAACTTCAGTAGAGGTTTCATCTGTGTTCCTCTAGTGGTGGAACTTGGAACTGCAAGGTAAATTTATGCTTGAGCTAATGAAGATAGCCCACATGGCCTGGATGATTCTGCTGGAGCTTAAATATGGAGTATACCTGTCTCCAAAGATAATAGCAGAAAGGTCTTGTAGTGCCAGGGATCATGAGCATAGACACACACATGCAGGGATTCTCAAATCCTGGCCTACCTCCATAGGTACTGCTTCAGGCTGCAATGCAGAAGCTCTAGCTACGTCCGTTGCTGTGGCTTCTCTCTGACAGTCTGTAAGTCTCTCATCATGAGGAGCACTTTGGATTTGTCGCCCCACATCATGGCTCTCCAATCCGGGTTGCACAGCTTTTCTGCCATCTTGCTGAGGCTCCACCCACCTAGTTAGGTCAGCAGAAGGCAATATAGCAAAATCGGCAAACGTTGCTATGGGCAGTGGCAGCAGAATAGGTGTGTGGCCCCTTTTCAGAGTTGCAGCGACAGCCCAATATAGGGGAGTATGGTGCTCCGTAATGCTGATTATGGCCCCAGTCAGTCTCTAGCAAGCTTAGTTTCCCCAGCGGTACTCACTCAGACTTTTTGGGCGTTGAATCCCAGGGTCCAGTAAAGCTAAAACTGCATTGTGGCTTTGCACAGTGTGACGAGACCAATCTCGCCACATTGCATTGGAGAAGCCTGGTTGCCCGCCTGCTTCCTTTAGACTATGGCCCCATGTTGAAACGCTTGATTTTCCCGTGCAAAGACATGAAAGCCAGGTCATTTGGTACTTGCCCTATTTGAACAGTGATACCCCAGATAGCTATGCCATGGAGCCCATTCGGATAATAAAAGACTATGTGAAAGACTTTGGCTCCATGGCGATTCTACTGTATTCGTGTAGTTGTAAGCCGTGTACCGGGGTGGGCTCCCCAGAATACAGCGAAGTCACGGACAAGGAAAGCGACACTGACACCAGCTTAATATGCAAGAACAGAAAACTTTACTTAGACAACAAGTAATAACATAAGCATCACCAAAGCAATACAAACATGCATAGAAACGCTATATCCCGGACCCACAGTCAATGTCCCTGCCCACTGGACAGACCTAGCCGATGGCGGACACAGCAGAGCCTGCAAGTCGTGCTGTGCCGCTACAAAGGACACCCCTAGCCGGTGGCAAACGCAGAAGAGCCTGCAAGTCATTAACTGCGCTGCAGTCCAGTACAGTACAGCCTAGCAAAACGATATAATCCTAACTAACTAACTAATGAGAGGTCTAGGCTAGTCTCTGTAACTTCAGGCGCCACACAATATATTACAATCAGTAACCAGGTGTACTGACCTGCGTCCGTTCTGGGCCCGAGGATGCAGCCTACCAGGGATGGCCACCTACTTCTCAACAACCGTGCGGCCTTGCTTGATGATTAGGCCTTCTGTCCACACACTGAACTGGTCTTCCTGGGACAACCTCTCTTTCAAAAGAGCTGGATACAGAAAGGATATTACAGCTACTCTCCTTCTTCTGAGTGTCCATTAACTGCCGGACATTTGCAAGCCAGGATGGAATCGGATTCAGTCCCTCACAGCACAATCCTTCCACCATGCCAGATCAACACACTTCCTGGTTCACTCACAGGCAGCAGCATGAGTCATCATCTGTTTTGCATATTCAAATCTCAGAGTGTGCTGGCTGTAGTTGCAAAACAGTGGCCTCTAGTGCCCGGAATGCCAAATGACAGTTTAAGCACAGACATTATGCAGAAATAGCTGTTTCACAATCTCACATAGTCTGAGTACCATTCACCTAATAATATGCGCTCAGACCTGAGCTATCTGGGGGATATGTTAGATGTTTGTGTTTACTGTAATGGTTGTGACATTGTATATTTGAATAGTGATTTCTGTCCTGTTGTCCCCAAGTGTATAAGGGTGATTTCCCTTTGTCCTGAGAGATAATTGAATTACTCCTCGGTTGTCTCCAGGGCAGAGAGGAGGAAACCAGGATGCATTGTGGGGATGTATTGTGTCTGTGTGTCCTGAATTGCTGCTTATCTGTCCTGTGTCACAGTCTTCCTGGTCCCCCTAGGGGAGTGTCCACCAGACGGGGACCTGCATAAATATGGGCGGGTAGCCCTCAGTAAAGAGAGATTCTGAATTACTATCAACACAGAGCTTGGTCTGCTGTTCCAGTTCGACTGCTAGGAGTGGAAACCTTTCATATGGTTTTTCCTATTCGGCTGTATGCAGCATTCATATGGTTTCCAGTTCGGGAGAGGGGTGTCTTTAGTAGCTGCCTTTGCATTTGCAAAGGGAATATCTCTTAAACGGCTTTTACCCCATTTTATGCCAGGGGTGCCATTACACACAGTCTTTTCCAAGATGGCTGCTGCCTTTACTTCATATGGGATATAGTTAGTTTCTTCGTTCCCCTGGGAACTTAAATTAAGCACTTTAGTTCCCCCTGCTGAAAGGATGGTTCCTCTGTAGAGGCGGCTGCTTGATTCCTGCCCTTCTGCTGGTTGGAACAGTCTTTTCCCTCTCTAGAGCAGGTCTTCCGCATATGAGCCACAAATCCAAGATGGCCGATTAACCCTTATTTTGCCAAAATTCAGCAACTGGTGAAGATTCACACTTTTCATCAGCAAATAAACTTTACATACTGCAATAAAGTCATTTCTAGGGTCCACACACTTAGGCCAATGATAGTAAGGCACAAATGTAAATCCTGTTTGTAATGCCACTTTCAGACAGCCCTCATGGGAGCTAGTGTAGAGGATAGGAGTGGTAGTGGCCCTGATGTAGTGTACTAGTTGTATCATGGTGTCCTACCTCAGGCTGTCTGTCGCTCCCTGGGGTCTGATGCATTAAAAGGGGTGATAAAAACAAATGAGGTCAGACTTGGAATCGCTATAAAGTTATTTTACTAAGGCACCTTAAACTTGAAGGTGCAAACGGTTACAGTAAACTTTAGTGCAAATTCTCTTTCTAGTGCAACAAGCGCCTCCCCCCAGGGCCCTTTAGGAAGTACTTGTTTTTGTGACGCCAGTTGCAGTGAAGCAACAAGGGCACAGGGCCCCTTTTAGTGATACGGTGGATGGTAACCAGGTGTAGGAATGCCAGAGTGGTGTAGGGTGGCCTAACTGTCCCTTAATGTTGGTGCACGTGTCACTGTGCTCATACCTAGATACACTGGACCCCAGGCGTTGGCTCCAAAGCAATGAAAAGAGGGTTGTTGATGAAGGGGATGGAGAAATAAATTGAGTCCAGACCTTGTGATGAAGTTAATAACAGCTTTACTTTGCATAAAAGTTTCTCCAAACAGATTCAGACTTTGTCTTGGTTCCCAGCAGGCGGTAGCATGTAAACTCTAGCAGGCAAACTCATCTCTACTACATCTGTTTCTCTCTGGCTCTGCTATGCTGACAAGCTTAAATAGAATCTCTCTTCCTTCCCCTAGCAGGGGGTAAACTAGACTGACTCTGACTGGTCCCCACCCTTCCTGCAGGAAGTGCTACTCGCCCACTCCACCACAGAGGGGGGAGGTTTAGAATGGAATGGTTAGCTCCATTCTACATAATTACAACTCTGTCAGGTTTGCTGCCATCTGCTGGTGAACCAGGATAGTGTGACGCTCCTGCATTAAATACACAGAATGACATTCGGTTAACCATACGAGATAGTAGCGGGGTGTAAAGGTGGTAATGGCACTCTGGGTCATTACACTAGCACCAGCAGAGGAAGGTATGGTGGCAGGCAGATTTGATGCTGCTTCCTGTTCTTAGCTGACACTGGCCTACAAATGGCTTGATGACGAGGGTGTCCTTGGACAGTTTTCCCTCTAATTAAATTTGATGTCCGCAAGGGCTGAATATTGGGAGCAGTAGGTTCTCTATAAGCTGCTCCTCTACTCCTCTGACAGGAGAGGGGGAAAACATGTTCCCTCACTGCCCCATTGATCTCTCAACTGACCTTGATTCTCAGTCTCCAACCTTGGAAAAAGTTGGCCTAAGTTCCATTCATAGTGTAGCCATATTTCACCTGCTAGTAAACCAGGTACATAGCATGTCATACATTAAGATTACATCCAAATTATGTGAAATACTAAAAATCAGTGCAACAAGAGTAATGCCAGAGGTGTAGCTAGGCTTTCCTGCACCCGGAGTAAGGATTCACCCCATCCCCTGTGCAGTAGTATTTTTTTTTTACACTAAGCGACTCGGTATAACTTCGCCCAATACATAACTATACCCACCCAGTCCCACCTAATAAAATCTATCATAGTGTACACAGTGGTATCAATACACCCTGCAATAAACGAAAGAACCAACTGGTTCTACCTCATCCAAGGTGTCACTCGCGTCGGCGTAATGTCCTCTGGATCTGGAACAAGGTCACTGTGGTGATACAGAAAAAATAATAATCACATAAGGAAGGGATGGTGACTGTCCATATTAAATATCTAGGAGGGGGCGCTGTGCTGGCCTATAAGACTGAACCATCCCAATGTATAAGGGTAATCTAGGGCATTTCCCCTAAGTGTTACCATGCAGTACTAATATCCACATTGTGTCCCCTCACATTCATTATGCCCACCTTGTGGCCCCTTCACAATAGTTATGTCCTCCTTGTGACCCCTCACAGGAGTTATGCTCACCTTTGTGTCCGTCACAGTAGTAGTTATGCTCACCTTTGTGCCCATTAGAGATGGCCTTGCGGTTTGCCCGGCGTTCGTTTTGCGGTGAACTTTGTGCGTTTGCGATTCGCCAAACATTCGAATATATGGCGATGTCCGCCGGCGCCATTTTATTTTGCATTGCGCTAAACTTTAACCCATGACACATCCATAAGGTGGGACAGGACAGCCAATTGAGATGTTTCAGCACATAGACACACCCCCACCTTATAACAGAACCCGATCTGGCAGCCATTTTACATCCTGTGTTTTGCCAGTGTAGGGAGAGGTTGCTTTGTGGAGCAGGGACAAGCTGTTAAGGACACCAAACACTAGCTAATAGTGCCAAAAAAGTCCTTTTAAGGACTGGTATAGGTGTGCTATCGATAGGTGTGATATACTAAGGGGTGTGATATACTTATAATATACTTTCTAACATAGAAAGTATATTATAGTGCATTTGTATTCTGCAGCAGTTGTGTGTGGTTTTGCTGTGATACCACAGCTATATAGAGGGACAAGCGATATTGGAACAACTATTTGCAACGGGTGTAATATACCTGTTGTCCCACAAAAACTGATTGAGGGGTGTGATATACCTGCTTCCACAAAATACTGATTGACGGCTGCAATATACCTGTTGCCCCAATTAAAAAGGGTGGTGTGATATAACTGTTGTGGCCCAAAAAATAATTGAGGGGTGTGATATACCTGGTTCCACAAAATGCTGATTAAAAGGTTTGATATACCTGCGTCCACAAAATACTGATTAAAGGCTGTGATATACCTGCTTCCACAAAATACTGATTAAGGGATTCGATATACCTGTTTCCACCAAATATTGATTGAGGCCTGCAATATACCTGCTTCCACAAAATACTGATTTTAAAGGGATTGATATATCTGCTTCCACCAAATATTGATTGAGGCCTGCGATATACCTGCTTCCACAAAATATTGATTAAGGGGTTTGATATCCCTATTTCCGCCAAATATTGATTGGGGGCTGTGATATACCTGCTTCCACAATATACTGATTAAGGGGATTGATATACTTTCTTCCACCAAATATTGATTGAGGCCTGCGATATACCTGCTTCCACAAAACACTGATTAAGGGGTTTGATATACCTGCTTCCACAAAATACTGATTGAGGGTTGCGATATACCTACATCACCAAAATACTGATTAAGGGCTGCGATATACCTGATTCTACCAAATATTGATTGAGGCCTGCGAGATACCTGCTTCCACAAAATAATGATTGAGGGCTGCGATATACCTGCTTCCACAAAATACTGATTAAGGGGTTCAATATACCTGTTTCCACCAAATATTGATTGATGCCTGCGATATACCTGCTTCCACAAAATACTGATTAAGGCGATTAATATACCTGCTTCCACAAAATGCTGATTGAGGGCTGCGATATACCTGCTTCCATAAAATACTGATTAAGGGGTTTGATATACCTGCTTCCACCAAATATTGATTGAGGCCTGCGATATACCTGCTTCCAAAAAAAAATGATTAAGGGGATTGATATACAGTATACCTGTTTCCACCAAATATTGATTGAGGCCTGCGAGCTACCTGCTTCCACAAAATACTGATTAAGGGGTTTGATATACCTGCTTCCACCAAATAATGATTGAGGGCTGCGATATACCTGCTTCCACAAAATATTGATTAAGGGGTTTGATATACCTGCTTCCACAAAATACTTATTGAGGCCTGCGATATACCTGCTTCCACAAATACTGATCTTCTCTAGGGACTTAGGCACAGGGACATTTTGAAAATGACAGGCAGAGGAAGAGGCAGGCTGTTCCACAGGGGTGGTAGGGGTCTGGCAGGTGCACCAGGTCGGATCCTAAGTGGGAATTTGGAGAAGGCGCGTGTGATTAGTTCAAAGGATGCACCAGAGTTGGTTGAGTAGCTCATTCAGCCTTCCGCTTCTGCACCCTCCTCATCCTCTGTATCTGCATTCTCCTCACTCTCTGCTGTGTGCACCCCCAAAGACACCACCACCATAGCCCCTCCACTCGAGTCAGAGAAATTATTTTCCCATCTATTCCCAGACCTTACAGATGCGCAGTCATTCTTGACATCGGATGAGGAGGAGGTAGCAATGGCCGCCACCCAGCGGTCTGACGACAGTACCCAGATCAGCCCAAGGAGGAAGGTTCCCGCTGTTGCTGCCTACTCCGAGATCTCAAATGTCAGTAGTTTTGAAGGTGATGACGTGGGTGCCCATAAGAGAGGAAGAGGAGAGGAGTTCAAGGGAGAAATTGAGCAGCAGAAAGGGAGGAGAAGTAGACAGAGCTCGCAGTGCACAGGAGGCAAAAAGAAGACTGCAAATGTATCTGGAGCGAGCCATCCAGCCTCAGGGAACGCCTAGACCGACAGGTGTCTGACTACATCGGGTTAACGGCCAATGTGGACTCTCTGAGAAGCGAGGAACCCCTGGACTACTGGGTGTGCAGGCTTGACCTGTGGCCAGAGCTGGCACAATTTGCCATGGAACTCTTGGATTGCCCCTCATCGAGTGTCCTGTCCGAAAGGGCGTTCAGTGCAGCAGGGGGATCGTGACCGATAAGCGCACTTGCCTAGCTCAAGACAGTGTGGACTACCTCACATTTCTAAAATTAATGAGGCATGGATCTCTGAAGAATTAAACACCTGTGACGACCACGTGTAATTGAATTTCCTCATGCCAGCCCACACATATCTGCCACCACCCAGAACAAAGAATGGTCGTTTATACAGTAGCATAAAAGGCCTTTTTTGTCAGGTGAAAGCCTAATTTTTGGGGCCTCTACTCCAGTGGCCTACTGTAAAATTTGTATTCAGTGACTGCCTAATGTACCTCTAGCCACATAATCACATGCTCTTTTCTGTCAGGTGAATGCCTAATTTTTGGGACCTGTACTGGCCTACAGTAACATTTTTATCCGGTGACCACCTAATGTACCTCCAGCCACATAATCACAAGTTCTTTTCTGTCAGGTGAATGCTGAATTTTTGGGGCCTGTACTGGCCTACAGTAAAAATTTTAGCCAGTGACCGCCTAATATAACTCCAGCCACATAATCACAAGTTCTTTTCTGTCAGGTGAATGCCTAATTTTGGGGGCCTGTACTGGCCTACAGTAAAAATTTTATCCAGTGACCGCCTAATGTACCTCCAGCCACATAATCACAAGTTCTTTTCTGTCAGGTGAATACCTAATTTTTGGGGCCTGTACTGGCCTACAGTAAAAAAAAAATTCCAGTAACCGCCTAATGTACCTTCAGCCACATAATCACAAGTTCTTTTCTATCAGGTGAATGCCTTATTTTTGGGGCCTGTACTCCAGTGGCCTACAGTAAAATTTGTATTCAGTGACTGCCTAATGTACCTCCAGCCACATAATCACATGTTCTTTTCTGTCAGGTGAATGCCTAATTTTTGGGGCCTGTACTGGCCTACAGTAAAATTTTTATCCGGTGACCACCTAATGTACCTCCAGCCACATAATCACAAGTTCTTTTCTGTCAGGTGAATGCTTAATGTTTGGGGCCTGTACTCCAGTGGCCTACAGTAAAATGTTAAATCCGGTGACCGCCTAATGTACCTCCAGCCACATAATCACAAGTTATTTTCTGTCAGGTGAATGCCTAATTTTCGGGGCCTGTACTGGCCTACAGTAAAAATTTTATCCGTTGACCACCTAATGTACCTCCAGCCACATCATCACAAGTTCTTTTCTGTCAGGTGAATGCTGAAATTTTGGGGCCTGTACTGGCCTACAGTAAAAATTTTAGCCAGTGACCGCCTAATGTACCTCCAGCCACATAATCACAAGTTCTTTTCTATCAGATGAATGCCTTATTTTGGGGGCCTGTACTCCAGTGGCCTACAGTCAAATTTTAATCCAGTGACTGCCTAATGTACCTCCAGCCACATAATCACAAGTTCTTTTCTGTCAGGTAAATGCCTAATTTTTGGGGCCTGTACTGCCGTGTCCTAAAATAAAACATTTCTAGGCTCCAGCAGGGCATATTTTTGAGAGTTTCCCTTTAGGACGCATAACAATGGCCCCTGATTAAAATACAGATTTTTTTTGTCAGAATTTTTGTCAATAATCCCCCTCTGTCCATGTTGTGGGACTATTTGTGCACTTCTAGTAAGTATTTGGTGGCTGCAAATATGACCTGAAGGTTTTTCAGGTTCGCCTGCCATTAAAGTTAGAGGGGCCCGCCGTGAACACGCGGTTCGCGAACATTTGTTCGCGAATTCACTTTTGCGAACTGTCTCAGCCGATGTTTGTCCATCACTAGTGCCCATCACAGTACATATGCCCAGTTTCTAACTCCTCACTGTAGTTATGCCCAGATATGTGCCCTCATTTATTTATTTATGCACTTATATAGCGCTACTATATTCTGTAGCGTTTTACAGACATTAGCATCAATCTAAGTTCCCTATCAATATGTCTTTGGAGTATAGGAGGAAACAAGAGAACCCGGAGGAAACCAACACAAACACGGGGAGAACATACAAACTCCATGCAGATGTTGTCCTTGGACGGATGTTAGATGAATTCGAACCTAGGACCCCAGCGCTGCAAGGCACCAGTGCTAAACATTGAGCCACAGTGCTCCCCTCACCATAGTTATGCCCAGATATCTGCCCCTCACAGTAGTTATGCCAGATTAGGTGCCCCCTCACAATAGTTATGTCAGATTAGGTGCCCCCTCAGTGGAGTTATGCCCACTTTTGTGCCCTCTCAGTCTAGTTGGGGCCCCCCTTGGGCTCCCAGGTGCCCTCTCCAGACTGCAGCTATTTTGAAGGACCCCAAAAAAAAATATAACACAATACTTACCTGCTTCCCTGATGACACGCTCTCACACACATGACGCTGCTGGCTGTGCAGGCAGCGGATTACCAGGCTTTTAGTGCTCCTCCAACAGCCAGCAGCAAGATGTGCGGCCTGAGGGGGGAGCGACGGTCCGGATTTCAGAAGAACAGTGAAGCAGGGAGCAGAAACAAACCGCCCAGCAGTGACAAGAGCTGGGGGGCGCCCCGCCACCCAGCCTCTGCTCCCGGGGCACATGCCCCGCCTGCCCCCCTCGCTACGCCCCTGAGTAATACAGGGCCCTAATTCCTTTTGTATTAATTGTTGAGTAGTTTATTGCTATGTTATTTATGACTCTGTTTGTACTTGAAACCCCTGAGTGTAAAGCGCTACAGAATATAAATAAAGATTATTATTATGGTCAGGTTCGAGTATGGAGGCCCCGTGCTAAACTCTTCAATCCTGCCTTTGCTGTGGAGCAACACACTGCCTCATCTGCTGGTGTGATGACCTGCGGAACCATCACATATAACAGTTGGTCACCCCTAGTAGTGATACAAGCAACACTAACAGTTCAGTGATATGTGCAGGGCGTCCTGTGGCCACGTGTTGCCTCTCATGGCTGGGCTTCCACCTGGCATTTTTTTTAGCCCACAGACAGCATGGGTTTTCCAGGAATTACTCTGTCAGACTGCAACACTTCCTTGGCCTGCCCGGTCTGAACCAGCTGGGACGTCAGCTTCAGCAACCTACGAGTGTGCAGGATCTACAGGCCCAGCTGTTACATCTGTGGGCAAATGTGCTGCAGGATACCATACGGAACCTCCATGCCCAACCGTATCTCATTTTGTATCCAGACGAGAGGAGGCCCATCAGGGTACTAGAGCTTCTTTTCAGTTGTACAGTTTTCCCCTATAAACATATCCTTTCACTCTAATATTGTAATCACTTACATATATCATCTACATAGAAAGTTTCACCCCATTCCAACAAATCCTTCTTGGTGCGTTATTTACTTATTTTTTGTTAATGAGTGTATAAGGAATACCACCAATGTCTGGTATATAGGGGCAATAGTGATAGGAGAGTTCCTGATGGCACAGCTCAGCTGAAGACTATAAATGGTCAATACTCTGACCTCCAGGGGAAGCATCTGCCATTTTATTTAGAGATTGGCATGGGTCATACAGGGATATATTACTCCTATTTAATAATATATATAATTGTGGCAATTTATACAAGAAAAGCAAATACCCAATAAAAGGTATGTTATTTCATAATTTCTAATATTTATACAGTATATAGTAATATCACATTGTCATATATTTATATACAGTAACATCACATTATGTTTATACTGATAGGTTCATTGGCTTCCCATAAAATGTCCCTAGTTTGCACAAGATAGGAAAATTAGATTGGGGACAGGGACTCATGTGAGGACAAGACATTGTGCTTTCTGTGGAAAGTCATGCGATCAAAGCAGGAAGAGCTGAAAGCTCTAGGTCAGCTGCAGGGACAAACCATTTGTACCACTGGGCCTCAAGGGGTTGTCTAGGCTCTACATATCCATAGTATAGGTCAACAGTGTCAGATTGGTGGAGGACCAACTACCGACACCCCCACCAATCAGCCGTTCTCAGCCGCCGCCGATGCAGGATATAACACAGTGCTAACTCAGAGCTTGAATCAGGAGGCTCCATCCACTGTGTGGTGGCCATGGCTAAGCTTCTATTTACTAGCATAATATTCACTGTGATTGCTTTGTAGGGACATGTCACTTTGCTTTGAGGCTTCTTATCAAGCACAAGACCTATGACTTTAAAGAGAATGTGTCATCCAAAAATGACCTATTGTTTAAATCATGTTTTTATGTTTAACAAATTTTGAAATAATTTTTGATGATGTTATTTTAATTTTCCATATCACAATATCTAAACAAAATCCATAAAATCCAGCATTTGTTTCCACACTGGCCACTGAGCCTAATAATAGGCATCACTTGTACAGATCACTTTATTGTAGTTATTTTCCGAAATACTACCTGTACCACGGGCCACACAAGAGAGGCAGCGGGAGATTAGGGAAATTAACAAGTGGCTCAAAAACTGGTGTAGGACGGAGGGGTTTGGGTTCCTGGAGAACTGGGCCGACTTCTCTATCGGCTACAGGCTCTATCGTAGGGACAGGCTGCACCTCAATGGGGAAGGGGCAGCTGTGTTGGGGAAGAAGATGGCTAGAAGGTTGGAGGAGTGTTTAAACTAGGGACTGGGGGGGGAGGGTAATTATGTTATAGAATGGGAAGATAGTGCAGATAGAGACCGGGGGCAAGGTAGTGAGACTGGGGGAGGAATGGAAGGAGGGACTAGAAAAGTTCAGAAGGAAAGGTGTAGAGTAAAAAAGATACATAAACCTCTCAAATGTATGTATACTAATGCCAGAAGCCTGACTAATAAAACTAGTGAACTGGAATTAGTGATGTGTGAGGAGGACTATGACATAGTGGGAATAACTGAGACATGGCTGGATGATAGCTATGACTGGGCAGTTAATGTACAGGGTTACAGCCTGTTTAGAAAGGATCGTCAAAACCGGAGAGGGGGAGGGGTCTGCCTTTATGTAAAGTCCTGTCTAAAGCCCACACTCCGTGAAGATATAAGTGAGGGACATGAACATGTGGAGTCACTGTGGGTAGAGATACATGGCGATAAAAACAATAATAAATTACTAATAGGAGTTTACTATAAACCACCTAATATACCAGAGTCCACAGAAAATCTACTACTAAACGAGATAGACGAGGCGGCAAATCATAATGAGGTGGTTATTATGGGGGACTTTAACTACCCAGATATAGACTGGGAAACTGAAACTTGTGTATCTCATAAAGGAAACAGGTTCTTGGCAATAACCAAAGACAATTACCTCTCCCAACTGGTTCAGGACCCGACTAGAGGGATGGCTATACTGGACTTAGTATTAACCAATAGGCCTGACAGAACAACAGACGTGCAGGTCGGGGGACACCTGGGAAATAGTGACCACAAAGTAATAACCTTCCAATTATCATTCAAGAGAGCGTTTGTACAGGGAGGAATAAAAATACCAAACTTCAAAAAAGCAAAATTTAGCCAACTAAGAGAGGCCATAGGCCTAACTAACTGGGATAAAGTCCTCACAAATAAAAATACAGCCACAAAATGGGATATCTTTAAAAGCATCCTAAAATCTCATTGTGAGAGGTACATACCGTATGGGAATAAAAGGTTAAGGAACAAAAAGAAACCAATGTGGATAAACAGAACTGTAAAGAAAGCAATAAATGACAAAAAGAAAGCATATAAAACACTAAAACAGGAAGGTAGCACGGAAGCATTGAAAAACTATAAGGAAAAAAATAGAACATGTAAAAAACAAATAAAAGCGGCCAAACTAGAGACTGAGAGATTAATTGCCAAAGAGAGTAAAACTAACCCTAAAATGTTCTTCAATTATATAAATGTTAAAAAGTATAAATCTGAAGGTGTCGGCCCGTTAAAGAGTAATGAGGGGGGAGTCGCAGAGAGCGACGAGGAGAAAGCAAAGCTGTTAAATATTTTTTTCTCCAATGTATTCACTGAGGAAAATAAACTGTCAGATGACATGCTGAATGTTGAAATAAATTCCCCATTAAAAGTGTCCTGTCTGACCCAGGAAGAAGTACATCAGCGACTTAAAAAGATTAAAATAGACAAATCGCCAGGACCGGATGGCATACACCCTCGTATCCTAAGGGAATTAAGTAATGTCATAGCCAGACCCTTATTTCTGATATTTGCAGATTCTATATTGACAGGGAATGTCCCACAGGATTGGCGCATGGCAAATGTGGTGCCAATATTCAAAAAGGGTCCAAAAACAGAGCCTGGAAACTATAGGCCGGTAAGTTTAACATCTGTTGTGGGTAAACTGTTTGAAGGTTTTCTGAGAGATGCTATGTTAGAGCATCTTAACGGAAATAAGCAAATAACGCCATATCAGCATGGCTTCGTGAGGGATCGATCATGTCAAACAAATTTAATCAGTTTCTATGAGGAGGTAAGTTCTAGACTTGACAGCGGCGAATCAATGGATGTCGTGTATCTTGACTTCTCCAAAGCATTTGACACTGTACCACATAAAAGGTTAGTATATAAAATGAGAATGCTCGGACTGGGAGAAAACGTCTGTAAGTGGGTAAGTAACTGGCTCAGTGATAGAAAACAGAGGGTGGTTATGGTAAATACTCAGATTGGGTCACTGTCACTAGTGGAGTACCTCAGGGGTCAGTATTGGGCCCTATTCTCTTCAATATATTTATTAATGATCTTGTAGAAGGCTTGCATAGTAAAATATCAATTTTTGCAGATGACACTAAACTGTGTAAAGTAATTAACACTGAAGAGGATAATATACTACTACAGAGTGATCTGGATAGATTGGAGGCTTGGGCAGATAAGTGGCAGATGAGGTTTAACACTGACAAATGTAAAGTTATGCACATGGGAAGGAATAATGCAAGTCACCCGTACTTATTAAATGGTAAAACACTCGGTAACACAGACATGGAAAAAGATTAAAGAATTTTAATAAACAGCAAACTAAGCTGCAAAAAACAGTGTCAGGCAGCTGCTGCCAAGGCCAATAAGATAATGGGTTGCATCAAAAGGGGCATAGATGCCCGTGATGAGAACATAGTCCTACCACTTTACAAATCATTAGTCAGACCACACATGGAGTACTGTGTACAGTTCTGGGCTCCAGTGAACAAAGCAGACATAGCAGAGCTGGAGAGGGTCCAGAGGAGGGCAACTAAGGTAATAACTGGAATGGGGCAACTACAGTACCCTGAAAGATTATCAAAATTAGGGTTATTCACTTTAGAAAAAAGACGACTGAGAGGAGATCTAATTAATATGTATAAATATATCAGGGGTCAGTACAGAGCTCTATCCCGTCATCTATTTATTCCCAGGACGGTGACTGTGACGAGGGGACATCCTATGCGTCTGGAGGAAAGAAGGTTTGTACACAAACATAGAAGAGGATTCTTTACGGTAAGAGCAGTGAGACTATGGAACTCTCTGCCTGAGGAGGTGGTGATGGTGTGTACAATAAAGGAATTCAAGAGGGGCCTGGATGTATTTCTGGAGCGTAATAATATTACAGGCTATAGCTACTAGAGAGATATCGTTGATCCAGGGATTATTCTGATTGCCTGATTGGAGTCGGGAAGGAATTTTTATTCCCCTAAAGTGAGGAAAATTGGCTTCTACCTCACAGGGGTTTTTTGCCTTCCTCTGGATCAACTTGCAGGATGACAGGTCGAACTGGATGGACAAATGTCTTTTTTTGGCCTTATGTACTATGTTACTATGTTACTATGTTACCTGCTTATCCTGCCTGTAATGATAAGGAGATACCACCTCTGTGTATAGATAAGACAGATAAGATAAGACAGGGTCCACCATTCACAATAGGTGGTTGTCAGAGCTTATCTATTCCTTCCTTCCTTGTACAATGATCTCTGCACAGGGCACTGCGTCTATGGCCCATGAGGCTGCCATAAAGCAATTTTTTATTGCTCTGTAAATGCTGTTAAGAACAGCTCAGGAAAGATGGCCGCCCCCATAATCATGTTCAGAACAATGATTTTTTAACCTGTCAAATATCCTTGTTCATTGGGAAATCCACGTCAGTATTTCGAATAAAAAAAAAATCTACAGTCAGAAAATAAAATCACTTAAAAAAAAGGATATGTGTGTGCTGCTATCTGGTTTTAACTGGTAGAAAACATTTTTCGTGACACGTTTCCTTTAAGGCATTTCGTTTTTAGATGAAATGCTAATTAACCACAGTTCATTTTGCATGCTATTCGAGACGGTTATCTCTACAGCCATGTGTTATCGTGTATTCCCGAGTGTAAAATAGATTATGATTTTTCAGCATAAGATGACATCTTTCCTAAAATGTTGAGATAATAGATGCAGTAATTTAACCCCGGGCCAACTCTTACTACTGCTTTTTGTTTCAAGAGGAATTTATATTCGTCCATCAGTAAAGTTAATGGTATGCACATTAATTAGCCCCCCCCCATTGCCATATAAAACTGCTAATTAAAAAGTTTTTAGGACATAAGATCATCTTCCGATCCAGCCCCTTTTACGCAGCCCAATTTCACTTGAAGCACAGAATGGATAACTATGTGCCACTCTTCTGTCCATACAGAGCTTCACCTCTGTGCTCCTCTTGCTGTCATTCCAGTTCATTGTTGTTCTCCTAACCACTGAGACATGCAATCTGGAACAGTGCTAACATCTCAGCCTATGCGCGTATGATTCTGTCCCTTTCAGTGGCGATAACTGGCACATCGATGAACAGGAGGTATCGCACAATCATGCCACACGACTTGATCCATTCAATCTGGCCTTTATGCCCCTCATACATGCCACAGATTGGAGTTAGGTGCTTGAAAATTTGATCATCTGCAGCTCTTAGCGACACCTGCCTTACAGTTTGTCCTTCTTGGTGTTGCAATTTCAATGTTCAGGAGTGTATTTTTATAAATGCTCACACCATCCAAAACCATCACCATAGCTGTGCCATTCATGCAGGACTATACATTTTAGCTATCAAAAGGACTGTCACAAATTAAGCAACCCATTTTAATAATTTTGTTTGGTGTCAATGTGCAACTTTTAAGAAAAACTGTAATTTGAATTTTTTTTTATTTTTTGTACAATTCACCCCAAATAAATAAATAAATTAATTATCAGCCCTATGTGGTTTAGATATATGCGCAAATGTTAGTAAGATTTTAATGTGTATATATATATATATATATATATTTATATATATATATGTAAATAGGCAGCACACTGAAAAAATCTAAGTAATACAAATATTATTTATTCACCTATGTGGATGCACGCAACATTTCGGCTCAATGGCCTTTCTCAAACGCGTTGAGCCGAAACTTCGCGTCCACATGGGTAAATTTTGAGTGTGCTGCCTATTTACACTTTTATTATTGGACACTGGTACAATTGGGCTTGCACCTCTTTCTGCTTCCTTATATCTGGTGCTGCCATTTTGCATACATATATATATATATATATATATATATATACAGGTCCTTCTCAGAAAATTAGCATATTGTGATAAAGTTCATTATTTTCTGTAATGTACTGATAAACATTAGACTTTCATATATTTTAGATTCATTATACACCAACTGAAGTAGTTCAAGCCTTTTATTGTTTTAATATTGATGATTTTGGCAAACAGCTCATGAAAACCCAAATTTCCTATCTCAAAAAATTAGCATATTTCATCCGACCAATAAAATAAAAGTGTTTTTAATACAAAAAAAGTCAACCTTCAAATAATTATGTTCAGTTATGCACTCAATACTTGGTGGGGAATCCTTTCGCAGAAATGACTGCTTCAATGCGACGTGGCATGGAGGCAATCAGCCTGTGGCAGTGCTGAGGTGTTATGGAGGCCCAGGATGCTTCGATAGCGGCCTTAAGCTCATCCAGACTGTTGGGTCTTGCGTCTCTCAACTTTCTCTTCCCAATATCCCACAGATTCTCTATGGGGTTCAGGTCAGGAGAGTTGGCAGGCCAATTGAGCACAGTAATACCATGGTCAGTAAACCATTTACCAGTGGTTTTGGCACTGTGAGCAGGTGCCAGGTCGTGCTAAAAAAAATGAAATCTTCATCTCCATAAAGCTTTTCAGCAGATGGAAGCATGAAGTGCTCCAAAGTCTCCTGATAGCTAGCTGCATTGACCCTGCCCTTGATAAAACACAGTGGACCAACACCAGCAGCTGACATGGCACCCCAGACCATCACTGACTGTGGGTACTTGACTCTGGACTTCAGGCATTTTGGCATTTCCCTCTCCCCAGTCTTCCTCCAGACTCTGGCACCTTGATTTCCGAATGACATGCAACAGTCCAGTGCTGCTTCTCTGTAGCCCAGGTCAGGCACTTCTGCCGCTGTTTCTGGTTCAAAAGTGGCTTGACCTGGGGAATGCGGCACCTGTAGCCCATTTCCTGCACACGCCTGTACACGGTGGCTCTGGATGTTTCTACTCCAGACTCAGTCCACTGCTTCCGCAGGTCCCCCAAGGTCTGGAATCGGTCCTTCTCCACAATCTTCCTCAGGGTCCGGTCACCTCTTCTCGTTGTGCAGCGTTTTCTGCCACACTTTTTCCTTCCCACAGACTTCCCACTGAGGTGCCTTGATACAGCACTCTGGGAACAGCCTATTCGTTCAGAAATTTCTTTCTGTGTCTTACCCTCTTGCTTGAGGGTGTCAATGATGGCCTTCTGGACAGCAGTCAGGTCGGCAGTCTTACCCATGATTGCGGTTTTGAGTAATGAACCAGGCTGGGAGTTTTTAAAAGCCTCAGGAATCTTTTGCAGGTGTTTAGAGTTAATTAGTTGATTCAGATGATTAGGTTAATAGCTCGTTTGGAGAACCTTTTCATGATATGCTAATTTTTTGAGATAGGAATTTTGGGTTTTCATTAGCTGTATGCCAAAATCATCAATATTAAAACAATAAAAGGCTTGAACTACTTCAGTTGGTGTGTAATGAATCTAAAATATATGAAAGTCTAATGTTTATCAGTACATTACAGAAAATAATTAACTTTATCACAATATGCTAATTTTTTTAGAAGGACCTGTATATAGTATAGTATAGGGGAATGAGCTGCTTACCCCTTGTATATAAATAGAAAAAGGAACAGCACTCCTGGAATCCACAGAAAAGGTTTTCTTTATTCACCCATGTTATGCAACGTTTCGGCTCTGAACTAGAGTCTTTCTCAAGCAAAGAACAAGTGCATACTGTGAGATATACACTCACCTAAAGAATTATTAGGAACACCTGTTCTATTTCTCATTAATGCGATTATCTAGTCAACCAATCACATGGCAGTTGCTTCAATGCATGTAGGGTTGTGGTCCTGGTCAAGACAATCTCCTGAACTCCAAACTGAATGTCAGAATGGGAAAGAAAGGTGATTTAAGCAATTTTGAGCGTGGCATGGTTGTTGGTGCCAGACGGGCCGGTCTGAGTATTTCACAATCTGCTCAGTTACTGGGATTTTCACGCACAACCATTTCTAGGGTTTACAAACAATGGTATGAAAAGGGAAAAACATCCAGTATGCGGCAGTCCTGTGGGCGAAAATGCCTTGTTGATGCTAGAGGTCAGAGGAGAATGGGCCGACTGATTCAAGCTGATAGAAGAGCAACGTTGACTGAAATAACCACTCGTTACAACCGAGGTATGCAGCAAAGCATTTGTGAAGCCACAACTCGCACAACCTTGAGGCGGATGGGCTACAACAGCAGAAGACCCCACCGGGTACCACTCATCTCCACTACAAATAGGAAAAAGAGGCTACAATTTGCACAAGCTCACCAAAATTGGACTGTTGAAGACTGGAAAAATGTTGCCTGGTCTGATGAGTCTCGATTTCTGTTGAGACATTCAAATGGTAGAGTCCGAATTTGGCGTAAACAGAATGAGAACATGTATCCATCATGCCTTGTTACCACTGAGCAGGCTGGTGGTGGTGGTTTAATGGTGTGGGGATTGTTTTCTGGGCACACTTTAGGCCCCTTAGTGCCAATTGGCCATCGTTTAAATGCTCTACCTGAGCATTGTTTCTGACCATGTCCATCCCTTCATGACCACCATGTACCCATCCTCTGATGGCTACTTCCAGCAGGATAATGCACCATGTCACAAAGCTCGAATCATTTCAAATTGGTTTCTTGAAAATGACAATGAGTTCACTGTACTAAAATGGCCCCACAGTCACCAGATCCAACCCAATAGAGCATCTTTGGGATGTGGTGGAACGGGAGCTTCGTGCCCTGGATGTGCATCCCTCAAATCTCCATCAACTGCAAGATGCTATCCTATCAGTATGGGCCAACATTTCGAAAGAATGCTATCAGCACCTTGTTGAATCAATGCCACGTAGAATTAAGGCAGTTCTGAAGGCAAAAGGGGGTCCAACACCGTATTAGTATGGTGTTCCTAATAATTCTTTAGGTGAGTGTATATACCCAACAGGAAGTGAAGTCAATTCAATTACAAGATCATGTGACAATCATGTGATACAGATCATGTGATACAAATCATGTGATACAAAACATTCGTAGATACAAAAACAAACAAAATAGTGTTCAATTATAAAGTAATCAGTGCATAAATTCATACAGATTACATCATAATGTATTGAAGTATGCCCATAGAGAGCAATGTAGTGTCATCATATCATATCAATACATAAAGTGCAAGTGCAATATAAACTACAACCTGTTCCAAAGTTCCTAGATCAGGTGTAGCACATCATGTGTAATGAGGGAGAAGAGATCGGGGGGATGGACGAAACAATACTGATTGGGTATATACATACAAATCCACATGGATTCTTCTTAGCGTTATCCAAACCGCATTGCGCCTGCGCCAGGTTGCCACCATTGATTGCGTGTTTGCAAAACCCATTGCGCATGCGCTAAATATCCGGCGCATGCGCACTGGTACTCCGCGCCGCAATAGCCATCTTTAAACAGGTAATAGACTTGACAGGCGGTCTGCGCATGCCCGTAATTATCGTTGGGAGTCAGGCTCCATCTACATCCATGGCAATCTTGCCCTCTTTTCAGACACAAACCCCAAATACACAGCCATTATACTAAACAAGGGCAAAGTGTGTAAGGTGGGAGGGGATCGTCCTTTGCACAGGATTATCCACCGGAAAATGACTTGTGGAATACCGCATATCAATAAGGAGAGCCATGAGGTCTAACCAGTGGTCCGTTATCACACCACACAGCCCAAGAGGGATCTCCTCTCTATCTGGCTTATGGGGTATATAGGAAAAATCCGGCAAACAGGCATGTGCAGAGAAAATTACACATAGTGCAATCTGGATAGGGATAAAGCGGTGGTTCGATGGGTATATCAAAGTGTCACTTATTCCCGACGGTTATGTTGGTCCAAAGTCCTTGATCTCCTCTCATTCAATAGTGTACTATAGAGAAACAGAAAATAAGCATTAGTATAATATAGCACAAATAGTTCTATAACTTCTGTCTACAAACAAGCGGAGAAAGAAGCACTGGATTCTGTACAGATGAAGCTAAGGGTACTTTCACACTAGCATTTTTCTTTTACGGCACTGAGTTAAGGACCAGGCTCATTTTCACCTTAAGGACCAGGCCATTTTTTGCAAATCTGACCAGTGTCACTTTAAGTGCTGATAACTTTAAAACGCTTTTACTTATACAGGCCATTCTGAGATCGTTTTTTCGTCACATATTGTACTTCATGACACTGGTAAAATAAAGTCAAAAAAATTAATTTTTTTGCATAATAAAATACCTAATTTACCAAAAATTTGGAAAAATTAGCAAATTTCAAAGTTTCAGTTTCTCTACTTCTGTAATACATAGTAATACCCCCAAAAATAGTTATTACTTTACATTCCCCATATGTCTACTTCATGTTTGAATTATTTTGGGAATTATATTTTATTTTTTTGGGATGTTACAAGGCTTAGAAGTTTAGAAGCAAATCTTGAAATTTTTCAGAAATTTACAAAAACCCAATTTTTAGGGACCACTACAGGTCTGGAGTCACTTTGCGAGGCTTACATAATAGAAACCGCCCAAAAATGACCCCATTCTATAACTACACCCCTCAAGGTATTCAAAACTGATTTTACAAACTCTGTTAACCCTTTAGGTGTTGCACAAGAGTTATTGGCAAATGGGGATGAAATTTGAGAATTTCATTTTTTTGCCTAATTTTCAATTTTAACCCATTTTTTCCACTAACAAAGCAAGGGTTAACAGCCAAACAAGACTGTATCTTTATTGCCCTGACTCTGCCGTTTACAGAAACACCCCATATGTGGCCGTAAACTACTGTACGGCCACACAGCGGGGCGTAGAGTGAAAGGTGCGCCGGATGGTTTTTGGAAGCCAGATTTTGCTGGACAGTTTTTTTGACACCATGTCCCATTTGAAGCCCCCTGATGCACCCCTAGAGTAGAAACTCCATAAAAGTGACCCCATCTAAGAAACTACACCCCTCAAGGTATTCAAAACTGATTTTACAAACTTCGTTAACCCTTTAGGTGTTGCACAAGAGTTATTGGCAAATGGGGATGAAATTTGAGAATTTCATTTTTTTGCCTAATTTTCAATTTTAACCCATTTTTTCCACTAACAAAGCAAGGGTTAACAGCCAAACAAGACTGTATCTTTATTGCCCTGACTCTGCCGTTTACAGAAACACCCCATATGTGGCCGTAAACTACTGTACGGCCACACAGCGGGGCGTAGAGTGAAAGGTGCGCTGTATGGTTTTTGGAAGCCAGATTTTGCTGGACAGTTTTTTTGACACCATGTCCCATTTGAAGCCCCCTGATGCACCCCTAGAGTAGAAACTCCATAAAAGTGACCCCATCTAAGAAACTACACCCCTCAAGGTATACAAAACTGATTTTACAAACTTTGTTAACCCTTTAGGTGTTGCACAAGATTTAATGGAAAATAGAGATACAATTTCAAAATTTCACTTTTTTGGCAGATTTTCCATTTTAATATTTTTTTTCAAGTTACAAAGCAAGGGTTAACAGCCAAACAAAACTCATTATTTATGGCCCTGATTCTGTAGTTTACAGAAACACCTCATATGTGGCTGTAGACCGCTGTACGGGCACACGGCAGGGCACAGAAGGAAAGGAATGCCATACGGTTTTTGGAAGGCAGATTTTGCTGGACTGGTTTTTTTACACCATGTCCCATTTGAAGCTCCCTGATGCACCCCTAGAGTAGAAACTCCATAAAAGTTACCCCATCTAAGAAACTACACCCCTCAAGGTATTCAAACTGATTTTACAAACTTTGTTAACCCTTTAGATGTTGCACAAGATTTAATGGAAAATAGAGATACAATTTCAAAATTTCACTTTTTTGGCAGATTTTCCATTTTAATATTTTTTTTCCAGTTACAAAGCAAGGGTTAACAGCCAAACAAAACTCATTATTTATGGCCCTGATTCTGTAGTTTACAGAAACACCTCATATGTGGTTGTAGACCGCTGTACGGGCACACGGCAGGGAGCAGAAGGAAAGGAATGCCATACGGTTTTTGGAAGGCAGATTTTGCTGGACTGTTTTTTTTGACACCATGTCCTATTTGAAGCCCCCCTGATGCACCCCTAGAGTAGAAACTCCAAAAAAGTGACCCCATTTTAGAAAGTACGGAATAGGGTGGCAGTATTGTTGGTACTAGTTCAGGGTAGATATGATTTTTGGTTGCTCTATATTACACTTTTTGTGCGGCAAGGTAACAAGAAATAGCTTTTTTGGCACGTTTTTTTTTTGCTATTTACAACATTCATCTGACAGGTTAGATCATGTGGTAATTTTATAGAGCAGGTTGTCACGGACGCAGCGATACCTAATATGTATACAATTTTTTTATTTATGTAAGTTTTATACAATAACTTCATTTTTAAAACCAAAAAATTGTTTAGTGTCTCCATAGTCTGAGAGCCATAGTTTTTTCAGTTTTTGGGCGATTATCTTGAGTAGGGTCTAATTTTTTGCGGGATGAGATGACAGTTTGATTGGCACTATTTTGGGGTGCATATGACTTTTTGATCGCTTGCTATTACACTTTTTGTGACGTAAGATGGCAAAAAATTGCTTTTTTTGCACAATTTATTATTTTTATTTTTTATGGTGGTCACCTGAGGGGTTAGGTCATGTGATATTTATATAGAGCCGGTCGATACGGACGCGGCAATACCTAATATGTATACTTTATTTTTATTTATGTAGGTTTTACATAATGATTTTATTCTTGAAACAAAAAAAATGATGTTTTAGTGTTTCCATAGTCTAAGAGCCATAGTTTTTTCAGTTTTTGGGCGATTATCTTGAGTAGGGTCTAATTTTTTGCGGGATGAGATGACGGTTTGATTCAGGGACCGCGGGGATCAGAAACTGCAAAAAGCGCAGCAAACCGCAGGTCTGAATTGACCTGCGGTTTGCTGCGATCGCCGACACGGGGGGGTCACATGACCCCCCCTGGCGTTTTAACAGGATGCCGGCTGAATGATTTCAGCCGGCATCCTGTTCAAATTAACCCCTGCGGCGCCGGAATGCCGATTTTAAAGTCAGGACGTACCGGTACGTCCTTGGTCCTTAAGGACTCGGGAAATAGGGCGTACCGGTACGTCCTATGTCCTTAAGGGGTTAATTGGGGCTCAATACCGGAAAAGTGCATGCATTCTGAATGGAGAGAAATCTGTTCAGGATGCATCAGGATGTCTTCAGTTCAGTCACTGAACAGTGTTTTGAACGGAGGAAATACCACAGCATGCTGCAGTATTATCTCCGTCTAAAATTCCGGATCAGTTGCTAGAATGCCAGATCCTGCATTAATTTACATTGAAATGTATTAGTGGCGGATCCGTAAAAAATGGGAAAATAAATATATAACGGATCCGTTTCCCTGGATGACATCCGGAGAGACGGATCCGTTCTTGCAATGCATTTGTAAGACGGATCCGTATACAAATGCTGTTCGTAGATTGCCGGATCACTCTGCCACAAGTGTGAAAGTAGCCTAAGCATTATAATTAAACCTGCTAACGGAGGTGGAGCCATTAATCACCACGTAGTTTGATTAGATCTTTCACAGTTCCCTGATACTATGACATATATCTCTCTGTCATGATCCTAGGAGTACGATTGGGTGAGGTTGATAGAAAAACTTTCTTGATAAAAAAAATTATTCCTATAACATCAGTGTTTATAGTTTGCCTATAGTTTACCTATTAGACCGTACGATTTTCGGGCCAATTTGAGCAGCCGATTAGCTGATGAACAAGCACATCTCCTGGTGTAATCACGGATGTGCTGCCGAGAGAACACAATGAAGGCGGAGCGACTGCGGTAGCAATCATTCCTCCCACATTCAGTGTAATCAGGCCAGTGCAAACAAGCGCCGACGGGTGTGTTATCAACCATCAGCGCTCACACTGCCCAAACATCTGGCAGTGTAATAGGGCCCTAGGATACATGAAAACCATCTGGATAGTCCACAGTCCACAGCATCTGCTGATTGAATTTTGTCACTCCTGGAGATATATGTTAACATCTTATCATTCCTGATTACTACATTTTTTTTATTTTGATATTTCTGACTTATTGCCCATTGCTTAAAGGGCATCTGTCAGCAGATTTGTACCTATGACACTGGCTGACCTGTTACATGTGCGCTTGGCAGCTGAAGGCATCTGTGTTGGTCCCATGTTCATATGTGCCCGCATTGCTGAGAAAAATGATGTTTTAATATATGCAAATGAGCTTCTAGGAGCAACAGGGGCGTTTCCATTACACCTAGAGGCCCAGCTCTCTCTGCAACTGCCGAGCCCTCTGCACTTTGATTGACAGGGCCAGGTGTTATGATGTTTTCACTGCCTGGTCCTATCAATCAAAGTGCAGAGGGCTCGGCAGTTACAGAGAGAGCAGAGCCTCCAGGTGTAATGGTAACGCCCCTGTTGCTCCTAGAGGATCATTTGCATATAATAAACCAGTCTGAAAAATGCCTGATCAGTCAGAAAAATGCATTGCAATACCGGATCAGTTTTTCCGGTGTCATCAGGCAAATCGGATCCGGTATTTATTTTTTTCTCATTTTTAAAGGTCTGCGCATGCGCAGACCGGAAGGACGGATCCGGCATTCCAGTATTTTGAATGCCGGATCCGGCACTAATACATTCCTATGGAAAAAAAATGCCAGATCCGGCATCCAGGCAAGTCTTCAGTTTTTTTCGCCGGAGATAACACTGTAGCATGCTATGGTTTTCTCTTTTGCCTGATCAGTCAAAATGACTGAACTGAAGACATCCTGATGCATCCTGAACGGATTACTCTCCATTCAGAATGCATGGGGATATGCCTGATCAGTTATTTTCCGGTATTGAGCCCCTGTGACGGAACTCTATGCCGGAAAAGAAAGACGCAAGTGTAAAAGTAGCCTTACTATAATGGCTGTAAACAGCACGAATAATTAAACTGTGCACACCAAACAAATGTCTGCTATTTAAAGATTATTTGGCAAGAGTTCTGCCTTATTGCTTCACAACAGGAATTTTGTATGACACTCCTCTAGTTTCCTCTGGAAGATTTTTTTTATTTGTTCAGGGACCCTTATTACATAAAAATAGGTACTGCAATGGGGTCCCACATGGCTCCTTCCCATGTCCAAATGCTAACAGCAAAAGCATTTGAGAAAAAATTGATTTACACACATCATCTATTTGAAGACTACACTATAGTATGGTTATGTTTTATCAGTGACATATTTTATATATGGGGGAGGCCTAAATCATCTAAACAGCATCTATCCTGAAATGGGGTTCCTAATTCATATTAGTGAGACTGAAGTTAGCTTTCTTCAGATATTGGTTGAAAGAAGACAAGAACAGAGAATTGGGATTTGATTGTTTCCGTAATCCCGCTGGCTGAAGGAGCTTGTTATATTCTAACAGTTGTCACTTTTGTGCAACCAAAACCTCACAGGGTATTCTCAGAAAAAAATAAAATGTAGAACATACTGTATTGGAACCACATCTCCAAACCAGATTATTGTCTGAGATGACCATGACATGACAGTGTAGTGCCACAGGCTATACATTTAGGTTTGACCATGGTCAATGGTCTAGACAAGTCACTACTTTAGACAAGTGTGCACCTGAGCATTGGTCAAATTCCCAATAGGACCCTACCACTTAGTATCCTTTTGGAGCCACAGAACTCGCAGTTAACAGTATGGATGGCTTACTCTAATCACCCTGATGTTTTTGTATATACAGACTTGAAGTTAAACTCATAGCACTTGGAATGGTGATTTGTGTATCTTCACTGATTACCTCACTCCTTATAGTTAGGACCCAGATTAAGCATGTTTCTTCATATATGTAATAGCCTCAATATATTTATTTGGTAATTTGGGTGTCCTGAACTTTTAGATAATTTAAAATTTTAATCTGTATAGTGACCTCCAAACTTCTTACAGACCTCATCCTCTGGGGGAGAGTTGGAGGCCAACATACACATTAGATGAACAGATGATCTTTCTGAAATCATGGACTGGCTGCCCATTTGAATTTCAACTGCTGCCAGAGGATTGAAATGTGCATGTGTATGGGGGGGATTGGGGTAGACAGATGATGGCCAGATAAGCCTTTGGCTGACAGCTATCTAATAGGTATGGCCAGCATCATCTAAAGTTCTGGATTTTGGTGAGGTCAGTCCATTGTTCTGAACACAAAAGGCACTATTTTATTTATTAAGTGAGCTTTGGGTCATTATTTGCTTTAGACTTTACTAGTTTTATGCTCATCATCATATGTATTTTTATGCATTCATTATCCCTTTAATTAAAAACGAATCCCCAGCTCCAGATGTTGTTAGACATGACCAAACAATCACTAATTCTCTACCAAGATGACTGATGGCTACACACATGGTTCTAAGACCCTCCTTGCTTTGTTGGCATACATACCACTTTTTGTTACTTCCTTAAAACTATCATTTAGACTCATCATCACTCCATAACACCTTACTCCACATCTCCAGATGTCCATTTACCTCATTTTTTCATATTTTATTTCTCTGCATTGCCTTCTTGATAGCTACACATCATTTCAGACTCCTAATGTTTAGATGCCATCTCCTAGTGGGAGGATGGAAGAAAACGATTGTGGATTTTTCATTTATTTTTTCATCTGAAGCAACATCGGTACAAATCTGCACAATCTGATAATATATTTTTATAAAAATTTAAGTAATAATTATTAAATTAAATTAGATAAGTTAAAAAGCATAAAAATATTCGAAATGGGTACATCATGTAGAACTAATGCTCTCATGTGAGGCAATCTGTCTTTCATCTTTCTTCATTATTATAAACTTCTGGAAGAAATTTGAAATAAGGTGGCTATGTGCAAATATAAATTGTTGCATAACAGGTAGATAATATGGAAAATATCTTACTGTGAGCCAGGTCAACATGAATATATAAATAACAGCAAACTGAAAAAAAATAGGGGGGGGGGGGTTGTATTTAGTAATTATTGTAATCCTTTTTTTTTTTTAATGGTAAAACATGCATTTACGGTAATAGAGGAAAATCTAATTTTATGGTCCCCTTTAATATAAAAAATAAATAAAAATAAAACAATGATAAATTCTTTGAATGATGGAATTAGTCATATGGTATTTCACATAATTAGTGCAGTCAATGTTAATAACAATTCAGTAGAAATCGTTTTATTAGTAGAGGGAAACAGCAGAGTGGAATTATATAACAAATTTCCCGATTTTTTTTCTGTACTTGTTTTCCCCATTGTTTTTTGTTTGTTTTTTGCGCCCAGGATTATTAGGATCCCGTCATTACAATGAGCTTTACATGTGTTATTTTATAATGTCAATTTAGTTGATTGTATTCTAACTAAAATGATTGCAACTGGTCCCTGAAAATGAGAAAGCTGAAATGGAGGAGAAGCTTAAATGCAAATGCATCAGACACGGCCGACACTGTCCCAAAAACTTTTTCCGATGCCATGACATTTTGGTAAGTGGTAGAAAAAAAGAAGGGGGGGGGGAGCTTTCAAGTTAGTCTGTATTGCGCCCTGTCGGGGAATATTGCATAGATGGTAGTGTAACTAAATACTGATGTACTGCTTATTAGTGTGCCAGTATTAGTAAATGTACCCATTATGTTCCAAAAAAGACGTTCTTTTTGAGAAGTATTACCTGAAGGTGAAGACATGTCTGCGGCTCATGACACTAATATGAAAAATAGCTAGTGACAAATTATAAGGAATTTTTCCTCTGTATCCTAGAATAAGGTCAGAGGCATCTAATGTAGCATTCAATATACAGTATTTTTGTGGCGGTTGTCTCCACATAATGAGATAGACTATTGAGGCTCAATATGGTGTTGAGTATTTATAGGGTCCTCCTATGGATTGTCATCCAAGAAGCACATAGACGGATGGATATGTACCTTTAGGAGTGATGGGGTTAAAGCACATGGCAGACCACAGGACATCAAAGATAATGTGCTGGTCATGACACATCTGTATCTTATTTAGTAGGAATATGGTGCTAATTGCTCACATATGACAGTGCTGAACCCTGTTCAGAGCAGTTTGCTGAATTAACCCCTTCACTGTTTCATGCGATAGGTCCCTTCTTAACTCTTCCTATGCCAAGCGAGTTCATGCAACAAAATTAGCAATCCACCGAGAGGCAAATGGCTTTGATTAGGCTGCTTTCACACTGGCGTTTCTGGGTCCGCTTGTGAGATCCGTTTCAGGGATCTCACAAGTGGCCCAAAACGGATCAGTTCAGCCTCAATGCATTCTGAATGGATAAGGATCCGCTCAGAATGCATCAATTTGGCTGCGTTTGGTCTCCATTCCGTTTTTGAGGCGGTCACTAAAACGCAGCTTGCAGCGTTTTGGTGTCTGCCTGACGATGTGGATCCAAACGGATCCGTCCGGACTTACAATGTAAGTCAATGGGGACAGAACCGTTTTCACTGACACAATATGGTGCAATTGAAAACGGATCCGTCCCCCATTGACTTTCAATGTAAGTCAAGACGGATCCGTTTTGACTTAGACTTTTTTTTGAATGAATAATGAAAACGGATCCGTTCTGAACGGATACAAGCGTTCACATTATCAGTGCTGATCCGTCTGTGCAGATACAAGACGGATCCGCATTGAACGCCAGTGTGAAAGTAGCCTTAGATTGCTTCGTTAGATGTTACATTTGCCATGTTGATCCATACAAAGAATGTCATTTCCAGGGGGGAAAAAACTAATTTACGGGACTCTGTGAAAAATCTAGTGACTCTCACAATGAACTGGTTAAACAATGACAAGCCGTTACTGGTAATCTGCACTGGTCAACAGGTCTGAAATAAATACAAATCAGACCTTGTATGTCTGTGATGGCATGGACGCACTGACGTATACGCTGATCCTCTGCCCTGGCTGACTCCTATGGGATATAAATTAGGGGAAACTTTTTGGTCTTTATACTACGTCTGATTTTAACGCTATGACCTTGTAAATGATTAATATTATGGGAATGGAGACAAGTCTATCGACACCATAATATACTACAGAGAAGAGCTGCTGGGATACCCTGGGTGTTTGCATGACATTAGAATATGATTTATACTGTTATGTCTAGTAATTCTCATTGTTGCCCGTGGTCGAACATTACATTTTTCACAAAATATTGTAGATATTTGTCCTGCATTTAGTACAAGAAATTGCACACAATCTGTAAATAAATAATGAAATAAGTAGTACTGAGATACAACTTTATCCCTATAAAATAGCTCTTTACAGAGGCATCATCAATACTACAGTAGATATGTAAGGTCTGCTCTACATACACAGCGGTTCCGATCTATTATCCTATAGATGGCATAAACATAGACAGGCTGCGAGGACCTGATTGATCACAGGGAATCAGGCTGGATGACACTTTTCTCTGACTCTATACCAACTATTGGTTTGCTTACTTTAATACAGATTTTTACTCCATAATTGTGGCTAATTTTGGAGCAAAATGGTGCATCTTAACCCCCACCCATTTCCCCAAAAACCCTCCACCCCTTTCTGGTAAGCCCCACCCTTTAGTAACAGAGTAACATAGTTTGTAAGGCTGAAAAAAGACATCTGTCCATTCATTTCAGCCTGTTATCCTGCAAGTTGATCCAGAGGAAGGAAAAAAAGTGCGTGAGGTAGAAGCCATTTTTTCTCATTTTAAGGGGAAAAATTCATTCCCGACCAATGACCTTTCTCCAGAAATCTAATAACTATAATCTGTGTTACACTCCAGAAATACATCCAGGCCTCTCTGCTCTTACCGTAAAGAATCCTCTTCTATGTTTGTGGACAAACCTTCTTTCCTCCATACGCAGAGGATGTCCCCTCGTCACAGTCACAGTCCTGGGGATAAATAGATGATGGGAGAGATCTCTGTACTGCCCCCTGATATAGTTATACATAGATAATAGACCCTCAGAGGTCTTTTTTTCTAAAGTGAATAACCCTATTTTTGACAATCTTTCTGGGTACTGTAGTCCATTTCAGTTATAACATTAGTTGTCCTCCTCTGCACCCTCTCCAGCTCTGCTATGTCAGTAAACAGTGTAGAAACGATATGGCACCAAATTGTGCTACTTTTTAGTAACTCTGGACCAGCGTATTTTTGTAGCATTTTTGGGGTCAGTGAGCTTTCTTTAGGAAAAGGCAGCATACTCTAGGTATAGCCGGTACATACAGTCACAAAATAAAAATAAAAGCATCAAAGCATGGTATTTTTATCTATTAATTTTAAAACGCTAACAAATAATTTGTGAATGAGGAGAAGGAGGATGTACAGGAATCAACTGTACTTACAGATGAAAAAACACAAAGGTATAAAAAATATGGTATGAAAAAAGCTGTTTGAGAAGGCAGTGGCTGCAAATAATCTCATCCGTCAGTTAAAATGGCCATACAGAATATGTACAGTAGATTGGCCGAGCCCACTAATTGGTGTATGGATGCCCCCGTACTCTCTCTAATATTTCACTACTGTTCAATCAGATAACTTATATTCCATCGGGGAGAGTACGGGGGCATCCATACACCTAAATTAGTGGGTTCGGCCAATATACTGTACGTATTCTGTATGGCCAGCTGAACTGACGGATGAGATTATCTGCAGTGTTTAGCTATCTATTGGATGGCCTTTGTGCATTGTAATGTATTTTAGAGCCAGTATAAACTAGAGTAAGAAGTCACTTATGTTTATTAGATATGAATACATTTCATACAAAAAGATTGTATTTAGTTTCTATTCCAGATTTGGACAAATGCACAGCAAGTGTGAGAAGTGCACATCTGCCCACCAGTGAACAGCATAATAGTATATCCTTCCCGTAAAGTTGATTAACATTGCTCCATTTATTAATTCCATGTTAAGTGTGGATCACCATGTACATATCACTAAAAGAAAAGAAAAAAATCACTGGTTAATACTTACCAGGAAAGATTAAAGGACCTTAACATGTATAGCTTGGAAGAAAGACGAGACAGAGGGGATATGATAGAAACTGCTAAATACATAAAGGGAATCAACAAAGTAAAAGAGGAGAGAATATTTAAAAGAAGAAAAACTGCTACAAGAGGACATCGTTTTAAATTAGAGGGGCAAAGGTTTAAAAGTAATATCAGGAAGTATTACTTTACTGAGAGAGTAGTGGATGCATGGAATAGCCTTCCTGCAGAAGTGGTAGCTGCAAATACAGTGAAGGGGTTTAAGCATGCATGGGATAGGCATAAGGCCATCCTTCATATAAGATAGGGCCAGGGGCTATCCATAGTATTCAGTATATTGGGCAGACTAGATGGGCCAAATTGTTCTTATCTGCCGACACATTCTATTTTTCTTCCTTCAAATCGTCTCTTTCTGCCTTGTTAAAACTCTACTCTTAAGGGAAAACTGGACAGCAACCACTATGGCCATTATTACAATGCCCACTGTCATTGTCACCCAGATAGTGCTGAAATCCTAATCTGCTGTGCACTAACATGATGGTAAAATAATGTATAACGACATAATTAGGAACTTCAGTAATGTGACAACCCCTGAGGAGTTGTAATAGAAGCTATATTGGTTTTACACTGTTTTCTGACACACGTTTCTGTTTCTGAAGGGGACATTACATTTATGTACCAGCAGTGATCTGCACATGTCACAAAAGTATATTGTCTATAGATGAAGTAGACTCCATTATCATTGGAGGACAAAGAAGAGTCAAACGATACCTTAGATGAAAGATGCATGCTACCAGACAGTCTTGGTCTCTTCTTCAGCTCATCAGGGATTGTGTTAGTGTGGCCATGCACATTAGATTCCCGTTGGCCGAACACTAGTTTGGCTGATAGCCATATCTCCTGAATGCCCCCCTTCCCCATACACAGAAATTCTGGCCTCAACCAAGCATTCATGTGCTGTCAGTGGGGTGAGGGGAGTAAGCCACCTCCTGACACCTCTGGCAGCATCTTATCTCTTATATTGAAATCTAATAATCCTTATCTCTCCCAACATCTGCCAATGGGGGAGAGTCGGAGGTCCCCCATACACATTACATTGAAGTTGGCAAGTTCAGCCAATATAAATCAAATGTATATGGCCAATTTTACCATACACTGCCTTAAGACAAGACCTGAGTTGTGTTGAAAACCAGGGAAGGCTAATTCACTTAAAGGTGACATATTTCCATGGGTGTATGTATATATATATTTTTTTTTATTTATTTTTTTGCATTTTCTTCGGTGCTTGACAATGAAAACGTTCCATTGTCCTTTTTCCCAATGTCTGTTGTTCTTGGCCCAATAACAGTATTCCTTTTATCCTGTTTAGACAAGACAATTCATCTTGATCTTTTAGATGGTTCTGTAGCCTGTTTGTATGTGTATATATCTGTATATTTTATAATTGGCAGCTGCTTTGCAGTGTGTCTATTTCCCAAGATGTATTTGACTAGTCCAATGCATTTTCCAAACATTACTGGCAGCTTGTCCCGATCAGGGAATTCGGGGACACAAACAGAGTATGTCTATGAAGCTCTTCAGGAAGCAAAGAGTCATCTTCTCATCATCTGGTTAGGATTTGCACTGGGAGACTCTTTCATAACTAGGCATGTTTACCATGCTGCTCTCCTACCAAGCACATCCTCTCCATGAGACAATGTCATTCTACAGGTTATCGTTTTTAGGCTTGTAGATATGATTGTTCATAGAGAATTCATAAATTGTGCACATCCAGACAGCATGGTGTTACTTTTGTGACTAAATGATCAGATGTCTGAAAGATTTAAGGGGTAGCAATGATTCTTTCGTAAAGGCCCCTGTACCTACTCAGTGGCGCCTAAGGGGTCTTATGCCGCCTCTTTGTTACTTTTGTCTTGATGGGCAGTCTGCTTCAGCCTTCCGTTCACTGTGCATCTGTGCCTGCAGGGCTAAAATCTGGAACCTATAATGTCCAGCAACGTTTATACTACCTTTCCATGATGGATTGGTTTTGACTGAAGGAAAGGAGAGAGGGAGGGGGGCTAAAGGAGCTATTTAAAATCAAGGAAGAACAGAGAAGTCAAGGATCCCTCCTCCCAAGTTATTCAGTTAGGGTGATCCAATCAGAAGAAGAAACAGGCCAATTTCTTGTGAAATCCCTCCTTAGCATCCAAAAATGAGGAGTGAAAGAAAAGAGGGAAGGATTGGAGCATTATTCGGAAAGCCTGCTAAGTTCAGGAGCGCACACACTGTGTGAGGCAGCTGGGAGATATCACTGACTACCAATTGTGTTGGCACTGCCACCTAGCCTTTCACATTTCTATTCCATATTGACTACAGATTGTTGCTTTTACCACTTTAAAGGGCCCTGGCAACGATAAGACAGCATCCCCTTGTTGGCTCCTGGGGGAGGATCACGATTAGGGCTGAGGCAGCAGGGACCAGTGCGTACAAGATGAAAGAAGAAGGAACATGCCCTGACTCCCCTGAAGACAGCCTGGTAACCAGTGAAGAAGAGGCTGAGCGCCAACAGAGGAAGGCCATACGTAAGCGCACAGTGTTGGTAGGCAAAGCTGATGATGTGAGGGTGCCCCTTTCACCTACATGCAAGCGTAACAAAAAGAGCCCCCAATTAGACACGTTTGAGGATGTACACACGCAAAGAATCATTGCCAACGTGAGAGAGCGGCAGCGCACACAGTCCCTAAACGATGCTTTTGCAGAGCTCAGAAAGATCATTCCTACACTGCCATCTGACAAGCTGAGCAAAATACAGACCCTGAAGCTGGCTTCTCGCTATATTGATTTCCTGTACCAGGTCTTGCAGAGCGATGAGTTAGACCACAAGATTGCCAGTTGTAACTACCTTGCCCATGAAAGACTCAGCTACGCCTTCTCTGTGTGGAGAATGGAAGGTGCCTGGTCCATGTCTACATCCCACTGAACCCACCATTGATGCCTCTCTTGTCTGCTGTTATAGAAGGTATGTGGATAACAACAAGCATGTCACATATTGTAGATACACACTGCTTAAGACTGTATTATCTTAAGGTGAAATGATTCTGGTTGTCTGGAAGTTTACGATGACCACCTTGGATCTGTTATAGTTTGTCTTCTCAGCTCTTGTGCCAAGAACAACAGAATACACATGGTTTCCAAATGATCCAGATTCCATACAATTTATCCTAATTCTTCAAATATTGCTGCTAAAAGGCATAAACTATCCCATTGCTAGTTTCCGCACTCCCCAGCTGAGTCAAGCCCACCTAACGTTCGTGATATACGACCTTCCTAGCAGCTCTCTAAGTCGTGCAGAAGCACATGTCACTTATACCTTTGCCATATGAACTTGCAGCTAAACAGAAAGGGACGTCATGCACTCCTGTTGTAAATTAAGACAGTGCCACGGTTGGGCTGACCTAGGCCACATTATCACTTTTCATGGCTAATCATGTCTCCTGAGTGGAAACTAGGAACAAGCACTTCCTTCATTACATTATCCAGGCTGATTGAATTGTACAACCTTAACACTTTTCCCATACTTGGCTGTAGGCAAGCTGCACCGTACATCATCTACATGTAACAGGCCACTAACACGATGGGACACCAGGGAATGGTTCACTACACGTTATAGTAATAATACAGTAATATAGGATATCTAGGTTATAGTTCTAATAAATCCCCAAATACAGAAGTCACCTCTCTGTCACCCTACCTAGCCATCAATGCTATATTCTGGTTATGAAATTATATACTGTATTATATATTCTTTGTGACAAGTCACATCTCTGGTCTGCGATGCCATAAATAATGGGAAAAAAAACTTTAGATATAACTTATTCCCATAATTCATCCTTCCATTCCTCCATTTATTCAATTTATTCCTACAATTTATCTTCCATCATTCCTTAGGTAGTGATAGGTCAACCTACCCGTCAATAGTTTACATACGCCTACCTCCCTGACATCCGTATAATCTACCTATAAGATATAGACAAGACGACAACATACATCTTTGGGCAAATAGAAGAAATAGGTTGCATTTTAATGCATTATATTATGTACTACATCACGTAAGACTTAAATAGGTGCTCACCTCGTGCAATGAAGGCAAACAAAAATGTACATTTTGTGTTCAGATTCATTTCACTGTTACAGAAGCCTTTGTAGAAATATACCGGATCCTCAAGAGATCTCAGAGCTCACGTCAACTGGAGCGCAGATCTGTCCAGCTCTGTTTGCTTCACACGTTGTCTGTTTAATATAGACTATTCATCTTGTGTTGACAAGACCAATATCAAAGCCCAAAGCCGTCATCTGTACAGAAAACTAGTCAGCTCATATGTTTTGTAGAGCAGAGCTTGTTTCCAGTTTTTGCCTTTGGGATTTTGTACTATAAACATGGTTTTTGGTCTCTGGACACATGGGGGGTTGCATAGCACAACAATCTTGGATTTTCTTGTACAAACAACCTTGGTATAGAATATGTAGTATGATTGGGTTTCCATCATGGCGTCATGTGTTATAGTAATCACTTTACTATCCTATTATATACACTCAGTAAGTAATAAAGTGTTTATATTCCCTGAAGTCATATCATAAACTGTCAGAAATCGGAGGCTCTGGAATGTAAGTCACAGTGTTTCCAAGGTAAAATAGACATGGATTGTCATTACCCACAGCTCTACCACACGCTACAACCAGGGCAGGTGTTAGAGAGACCTTTTTGGTGAAAATGTAACATATGTTATGTTGGCATCTGAATGTACATAGCAAATCTATATACAACACAGTATGAAATAAAGCAGGAGCCAACTGTACATAAACCTTACAATAAGGAAAGTTTAGACTGGATGTTACATAAAAGTATAAAAACAACATACAAAATGGAATTGCCCCGTTAATACTATGGCTACCATTACCACATAGTATACTACTGCTAATAATCATCTTAATAGTAATACTGCCATTACTGCATGGTATACTAATAATCATATTAATACTACTATTATCCATACTAAAAAGTATACTACTACAAATCATCTTAATACTACTAATACATCAATAAATATTATACTACTAATAATATTCATCTTAATACTACTACCATTACTAAATATAATAATACTACTAAATATCTTAATACTACTACTACTACACCACTAAATATTATACTATTACTAATAATCATCTTAATACTACTACTTCATCACTAAATATTATACTATTACTAATAATCATCTTAATACTACAACTATATCACAAAAAAATGATACTACCACTAATAATAACTGTCTTAATACTACTATCACAAAAAACTATACTACTGGTGATAATAGTCAACTTAATATTACTACCACCACTAAATATTATACTGCTAATAATGATATTCTTAATACTACTACTACCATCACTAAATATTATACTAATAATAATTATTACCATCTTAATACTATTACCATCACTAAATATTATACTACTAATAATAATCATCACCTTAATACTACTACCACCACTAAATATTATTAATTATTATTAATGCTACTACTACCACTAAGTACTATACTACTACTAATAATAATCTTAATACTACTGCTACCCTCACTAAATATTACACTACTATTAATAATAATCATTAATACTACTACTGTCATCACCAAATAATATACTATTACTACTTCTTCTACTACTACTACTACTGTTATCATCATAATTATGTATGCACCCCTTTTAATACTACTACCAAAACTACTAATAATAATGATGATAATGTATGCACCTTTAACACGTCTGTAACTATTAAACTAATTATTAATAAGACAAAAAGTATTTTTAAAACTTCTACTACTGCTACTATTATTACCATTTCTAATACTACTATGAGTTTTACACACAGTAATAATATGATAATAATAATAATAATATTATATTAATAATAATTATAATAATTATAATTTAACATTAAATATATTTAATAGCACCATTGCCACCCAAATTCTATTACTTCTACTAATGATTACTGTGTCATAAAACGACTAACCATACTATGGTTCTTCTTTTAATACAACCGCCACCACCAATACCAGTACTAATAGTAATAAGGACTAATAATGATACAACCCCATTTCTATTACTTCTATAGCTAACAAGCCCTGTAAATGTGCTATGTGTACTTCTAAGTATAATACAGTTGCACCTTTGAAACCATTGATAATAGTACTGCCACTAATACTGGTTGTACCTTTAAAATAATTTTTACTACCATACCATTTCTATCTAATATTGCAAATAATTACAACTAAAAATAATAATGATAAAAATTACTATAAACTTGCCATTAATACTACCGAGCCTAATAATAATTCTACCGTTAATAACACTACAACCACCACTACATATACTAACCGCTCCATTAACACTACTATGACCATTACCACTACTCACAGTGCCATAACTTAAATTAACCATAAATGATCATCATTCCTAGTTATTGCACTTTAAAACTTTTAATACTACTGCTAAAAATAATTAAAGAAAAACATACTAACATTATTACTACACCTATTAATAATAGCCATAGATAGTAGTAATGATTTTACCTTTACATTACTACCAGTAGTGATAAAAGATTACCTTGAAATTTATTGGATTCATTGTATAAAATTATTACTCTTTACTATAAAAGATAAACTCTGTTTTTCCAGGTCCATTTCTGCCTGTGTCAGGTCTAAAGCTCTTCACATTACCACTAACATAACTTGTAATTAAGGTGATATATTATTTGGCGTTCGCCATGGGGAAGGGGTTTTATTAGACACATCCATCTACAGAGACAAATGTCAAAATCATGTTTGTTTAATTAACACTTGACCTGTCTGCTCCTGTTGGGACCTTTAGCAAATCAAGGAGCAAATGAGCTACAGGCTGTTTTTTTTTTTGTTCCAGGAAGCGCAGGGACTAGCGCTCAGTGTATAAGATAGCAGGCCTTGTCAATCTTCCATTCAGAGGCTGTAAATGCATGACATTTTATTTACACAGAAGACCTATAAAGGGTTGGGGAAGGAAACCACCGAAATTTTGAAATATGTGTGTTTTAACATTTTTATTTCATAAAAACAGAAAAAAACACAATATGGCCACTTAGTTGATGTTACATAATGCAAATTTAAATAGTAACAAGCAGTTTAGAAGAAATGTCCTATAAATCTAGTCATAGCTACTCTATGTTCTTCTTCTCCTCAAGTTGCTTGTTGGCGCACCTCTTGCCACCCAACACCCAGGGTACATCCCCTGCATAGCTCTCCCCTAGCTATGCACCTGTCTAAATCCAATGCAATCCTATAAGGGTATAGTAAATTATGAAAAAATTGCTGTGTGGTCAGTATTTATTATGTTATCCTCAGTTTTTACACTTAGCCAACTTTTACATGACATATATTATGATTACATGATATTTGTAAGCCATATCTTGGAGTGGGCCTGGAGTCACGAATCGTCTATCATACCGTCTCTTTGTAGATTCGACTCCTGGTTTGGTTCCCAAAGACTATTCAAAATGCTGACCAAAATACTGCCATGAGAAAATGTTCTTAAGAATTGTAAGGCGCACTTCTTACATAACCGGTGATCCGGCTCAGTTCTTCTCTGGCGTGGTGCAAAAAACGCCATAGGGGAATTGAAGCTAGAACCGATCCCATAGTTTTCACATAAATCCGGCTCATCGCTTATGACACCGGATGTCAAATACGTGCATGCTAGGTTTCTCTGTCCGGCGCTGTGCACTAAAGTGCAGTACACATCCAGTAGTTGTGTCCGGCTCCCGGCCTAAAATAACTGATGAATGTGAATCTGGCCTAACGGTTCCTATTAAGAAAATGTTATTTCGCATCAGAGCAGGTGATATATAGTCTGCAATAAAATCATATACTGTGCCGAAAGCCATTTTGACTACAAAGGGTTAAAAAAGAGACTTGGCACCAAAGTGATCTATTGTAGCTATAGAACTACTGAACAGTGGCAAGTCATCCGGCCTTATCAGCTGTCAGGGCAAGTCAGCGCTCTATAGGAATCCTGCCTAGTCTTCTGCGGAGTCTGCACAAGTGCTTGGCAATAGACAGTAAGAACCTGGCCATGACATACCGCCTGTTATAAGGATCATTGTTCCTTCGTTTTTGTTGATTTACACAGAGGAATTCAATCTATTTATGGGGATATTTTCTTTCCTGTATAGATCGGCTTTCATCTTCCTGCACCGATCCTGTGAAATACTGTATGGGAACATTAGTAGACTTGTGGAGTTTTGCAATAGAAAACCTCAGGGTCACAGCCATTATAATAAGATTTCATTGGAGCACAGACACTTTGATTTCAGACTAAAATGTCTTGATTACAGCCTTACAAAATTCTGAAGGGACGTGTGATTATCCGGAGGATGACACATGAGAGAGAGAGGAAAGCTGACCATACACGATCAATAGCTGTTGGCTGAACGATCCCTCGCCCAACGGCTCTCTCTCCCAACTTCCCCTACACATACTGGTTCATTTCAGCGTGTTGTCAATGGGGAGAGAAGAAACACCTCTGGTGGCAGATAATCTCCTGGGAAAACAAAAGGATCGGGCAAAATCTTCGGTCACCCGATCCCCCCCCCCTCCCACCAAGAAGGCACAATCTAATGTGTTTGGGGGCCCGTGACTTTCCCTGACAGATGATGGGGGGGGGGCGGGGGTCGCGAGCTACCAAATGCCATTGTACCTTCTTGGTGGGTTAGGCCAGCAATACACTAATGTGTATGGGGCCTTTACTCATAGGAAAAGACTTTATATTCGTGACAAAAATATTGTTTATCTTCTTCTTTATCTATTATAATAGAAAACACTATTATTGTTCTTCTACCATCACTATTCTTTTTTATATCTATTTATTGTGAACCTTCAACTCCATTTTAGTTTCATCCAACACTTGCTGCCAGCTTGATACAGTTAAAACATGAAGAACTCATGGAGGTAAAGGAGCTCCTGGAGAAGTCGGTGTCCCAATAACATGTCATAAGAGCCAACTTCACACCTGTCTTCATTCATAGCGTGGCAGGGGCACGTGGCTCTTTTCGCCAGACTCATGAGCATGTATGCCATGGAAATACTGGCTATAAAGAAAACCACTTGTGCTGGAAGACCATAGGAGATGGAAACATGACCTTACAGTGCTCCTACATGTGTGGTCTGCAGGCCTGTATAGAGCAGGCAGCCATGAGTTAATAAATGGTGATCATTTAGTTTATCACATAATACACAAGATTACTGTAGCTTTTATCAGGAAAACCTCAGGCTACCGCCGCCAGTATCTGCTGTCCAAAGGCCTCCTCTCTTGTGCTTGGTCTCTTGTTGTACAGGTGTTTCCTGCTCTAATCCAAATATAAATCATTTGTTATGGAACATGAGACATTCAACAAATATCAGAATGATCATGAAGATAAGATGAAATCCAAGACGGTGTGAAAATGTGGGCGTCTGTATATCTAGAGCAGGGATCGGCAACCTCCGGCACTCCAGCTGTTGTAAAACTACAACTCCCAGCATGCTCAATTCACTTCTTTGGGAATTCTGAGAACAGCCAAGCAAGTGTGCATGCTGGGAGTCGTAGTTTAACCACAGCTGGGGTGCTGGAGGTTGCTGACCCCTGATCTAGGTATTAGATACTGTAAATGTTACAGATAGATAGATAGATAGATAGATAGATAGATAGATAGATAGATTATGTTCGGAGAGATAGGTAGATAGATAGAGAGATGATTGGTAGATAATAGATGGATAGAGAGATATATATTATAAATTATTAATAGATAGCTGATGGATGATGTTAGATAGTAGAGAGGATAGATAGATAGATAGATAGATAGATAGATAGATAGATAGATAGATAGATATAGCTCTCTGATTATATTAGAAACGATAAATATATAGCTGATGGATTATGTTAGGTAGTAGCAAGGATACATGATAGATAGATAGATAGATAGATAATGTTAGGAGAGATAGGTAGATGGATAGAGAGATGATTGATAGATAATGATAGATGGATAGAGAGATAGTTATAAGAAATGATAAGTAGATAGCTGATGGATGATTCTAGATAGTAGAGGGGATGCTATCTAAGAATAGAAATATATATAGATATTATTTAGACAAATTGAAAGATGATTATTTTGATGATAGACTCATAGATAGATAGATCACTCACTGATCATAAATATAGATATTAGAAATGATAAGTAGATAAACAGATACCTGATGGATAATGTTGGATAGCGGAGATGATAGATCATTAGAAATAGATATTAAAATAGATAGAGATTGATAGATAGATAGATATGAAATAGATAGATATGAGATAGATAGATAAATAGACATGAGATAGATAGATAGATAGATAGATAGATATGAGATAGATAAATAGATAGATAGATATGAGATAGATAGATAGATAGATATGAGATAGATAGATAGATAGATAGATAGATAGATAGATATCGATTCTATAGGACTTTTTCAGGCCTTTTATGAACGTTACAGTATGCTTTACATATCAGCTAAGTGAATACAGATTGTATCTGCAGGGTCAGATGACGCCAGTAACGTAGCAGTTGTGAAGCAATGTCTTATATAAATTCACAACATGAATACACACACAAGTGGGAAGCTCTGAAATGCGTCGTGTTGAGAGGGCACATCCTGCTCTGCATTTTGACTAAATGTGAAATTCTTTGGCGAATAGGGAGAAACAAGAAATGCAAGGGGGTAAAAAAGAGAAGTCCAACAGTTTATTTTTCAGTTTTTATTGGTTTACCTTCCAGCAGACAACAGCAGGCAGGTTTATGAACTCTACTGAATGGAGTCCTCTAGAAACATGAACTGATTAGCAGGTTCAGTTTCTTCCTCCACTCACTTTCAGTGGTGTCACTTTCACAAAAGCAAACATCTTAACTGCATTATGTAAATTAAATTACCTATCATACATTTGTGGCCTGTTCTACTGTACCCAAAAGAATAAATGTGAAATGTGTAACAGTATGCAGAATATATGGAAGCCGTTGTTTGTTTCTACAGTCAACTAATAAAACTATCCAATTAGTATTCCAGAGAGGGAGAGCCGTCCTCCGGGCACGTGACGTGTCAGCATGGTGCAGTATTGGATAAGACTTCTTCATTATGGAACACCACTGTATTACAGATCATCACAAAATGAAATTATTTTATGAGTAACAAAATTATTAAAATAACACTTATGATCAATGGAGAAAATACAATTCAAAAATGTAAAATACGCACAAAAAGTAGAATATACAGAACGTCGTAGTGGAGACTGCATAAAACACAATTCCTACATAAATGATATTTCAGAGATGATAAATTAGGTCTAATATTCAGGGCCATCTTTAATATTGATTGGACCATGGGCAAGAATTTACTTGGGCCCCTTGGATCCCTCCTTCCCACACCCTAGCATGCAAACATGCCCTCCACCACAACACACACAAAAAAAAATGTGCAGTGTGTGAGTATATCATAGCCAACCCACTGCTTTCCCATAGAGAAGCTTTGAATCAATGCATTTCTATGAGGAGTGTTTAGCGTTAATGCCAGTGTAGCACGTTGTGCAACACTGGACTAGGAAGCACCTCTAGTGGCCGTCTGATGAGTGACCGTCTGATGAGCGGCCGTCTGATGAGTGGCCGTGTGATGAGTGATCGTCTGATGAGTGGCCGTGTGATGAGTGACCGTCTGATGAGTGGCCGTGTGATGAGTGACCGTCTGATGAGTGGCCGTGTGATGAGTGACCGTCTGATGAGTGGCCGTCTGATGAGTGGCCGTGTGATGAGTGACCGTCTGATGAGTGGCCGTCTGATGAGTGACCAGTAGAGGTGTTCCTTGGCAGTAATGTAAATACTGCCTTTTTTCTGAAAAGGCAATTTGTACATTAAAAAGCTTGCAAAGACATACTATAGACACCATAACTACTACGTTTAGCTGTTGTGGTTCTGGGGACTATAGTGTCCCTTAATACAGAGAGAGAAAAAAGAATCAGCACAAAAGTATCAAATAAAATGGCTGTATCATTATTCTAAAAATTAAAAAAGCACAACTTCTGACACAAATATATAGTATTTAGCAGATTACTTTTTTTTTTTTAATGCAGAAAGTACTGTACTACTAGCCCCTCAATCCACCCCACCCCCCCCCTCCTTCTCCAACCACCCAGCAACCTTACGCACATAAAACAAGTAATATATATAACATAGCTTACAGTGAATTACTGTAAATACTTACAGTTCTGAAGACTCCAGCAGGATCAGTGCTCTAGGCAGTGGGCTGGAAGTGGGCACCACTCTGCAGTTCAGGAATGGGACTGGGGCTCAGCTCTTCCTAGCGTTGCAGTGTCTCAGCATGACGTCACGGCGCGTGGTGTACGCAAAGGGCAGGGGAGGTCAGAAGGAGGAGCAAGCAAGTACCGTAATTTTCGCCCTATAAGACGCACAGGCCCATAAGATGCACCTAGGTTTTAGAGGGGGACAATAGGAAAAAAATATTTTTCATGACACCTCAGGTCAGTCCACCAATCAGACCCCCAATATTAATAAGACCCCAATAAGACCTCAGATCAGACCCCCAATCAGACCCCAATGTGAATGACCCGAATCAGACCTCAGATAAAAAGCCCCATGCCTCTCAGTAGCCCCATATGCCTCATATCAGCCTCCTCACAGAGCGACCTCACATCTGCGCAGCCTTAACAGCAGAGAGCCAAGGACCAGGAAGAGGTGAGTATAGAGCTTTCACCGCTTCCCGGTCCTCTGGGTAAGTCCTTCACTATGCGAGCCATGCCGCTCGCATAGTGAAGGATAGGATCGGGACACGGAGCCAGCGATTGTGGGCAGTGCCCAGCGGGGCTCAAGAGGCAGCTGCCCCTTTTGACCCTCGTTAAAGACAACCCTGCTAATATTGTTCAAATTTGAATAACATATTTGAATACATATGAGTTGATATAAATATAAAGGAAGGACAAGAACAAAAAAAATCTCCAGAATTTTGTGTAATTATGTCACAATCTACTAAACTGATTTATTATTACTACTAGTATGACTATATTCATTTATTTTGATTTAATAACATTTTAGTTACATACAAAATACATATGACGTTAAAACAATGATAATAAAAGGTGTAATGGGAGGTGTGGACTTTATGAAGAAAACTAAGACAACTATTTACTTGTATGGATTTTGTAACCAAAAGAAAACAAATGCTGGTCCTTTTACCTCTGCCTGGCCAAACTGGGATAAAACCAGCACACGCTGCTGTAACCAGTTTCAGAATCTGTTATATTGTGTGGCTTTAGGAAATGTCTATATCTCTATAGGACTAGTCCCTAGTTGGCACCTGTATACTGTGAAATATGAGTAAAGTCACTTGGCCACCAAAACATACAACATGACCGTGTAATAACAGGACTGTATCCCCATTGTTATCCCTGAAACCCTGGGATGAACTTTTGCTTGTCACAGGCGAAAGTAAAGTGTGGATAGCAGTTCACATGGAGCAGAATTGTTGTAGAAAGTTTTCAATTTCATACAAGTGTGAGGATTCTGCAAACCCCATTTAGATGAGTGTCCCAAAAATGTTGCTATAAATCTGCCAGATGTGAACATACCCCAAATGAGCCAACAAAAGGAAAGATGCTTGGTCAGTTTAAGCTACTTTGAGTTAACCTGTGATAGAAATATATGAGATAGATAGATAGATAGATAGATAGATAGATAGATAGATAGATAGATAGATAGACTAAGATACTGTAGGTAGATAGGTATATAGATAGAATAAGGAAATATGTGATAAACAGAAAGATATAATATGTATAGATAATCGATACATTGAAAGATACTAGATAGATAGATAGACTTAGATACTGTAGGTAGGCAGTAATATAGATAGAATTAGAAAATATTTGAAAAAAAGAAAGATACTGTAGAATATGTGTAGATGCATAGAAAGATGATTGATGATAGATAGAACGATATATATAAGATAGATACATAGATAAATAAATAGACGGATAGATATGAGATAGATAGATAGCTATGAGAGATAGATAGATAGATAGATAGATGTGCAGAAGACTTTAGTCACTCATGTCATCAGGAAGTTTCAGTCCTGTCACAGTCTTGAGAAAGGTTGAGAAGGTTCTGGTTAAGCTGAAGATCTCAGCTTGTGAAAAACATGATTACCACCAAACGAGATAGGACGGTTACTTTGATATTAGGTATGCAGCTATTAAGAACTGATGATCACATTAGTAATGGCGGTGTGGGTGAAGTGAGGATAAAATAACAAAGAACTAAGGATAAGATAACAAGGTATTAGGGGAATTCTGTCTATTAGGCGGAGTGGTGCTTTAGAATGGCTCTTTCTCGGGGAAGTCATTATGATTATAGTTTAATCTTAGCCAAGTTTTTTTTATTTGCATTGTTATTTAGCTATTTTGTATGGACCTTGTGTCAGCTAGGAAGCCTTGCACTGCAGAGCCCTTAGATATAGCCTGCAAAGCATCTCGCTATATGCTGTAAAAGATCTTGAGTAGGACCATGAAATGTCTTAAGAAGAACCCAGCTTCCACTCTGCACCAGATGTTTACAGTTTCAGAGCTTTTATGTGATATCCCCAGCTTTTTTTACTTACTCTCTGTGTTTAATAGCCTCCTGAAAGTTTAAGTCACACATGCCTTCCATTGCCTTTGAAGCAGTTTGATGTAGACATATAAGGGGAGGTGGAGGCTACCCTCAGGCAGAGGAGATGCAGGGATATGGCCTTCAAATCTTTTATGCATAAAGGTAACCTAAAGTGCACACGTTGCGAAATGCGTTGTGCTTGTACTGCGTAAAGTAGAAAGGGACTATTATAGTACTTTTCATCTCGTAACTCTTTTATGTTTTTACTTTTATTTAATACTACGAAAAGTACAGAAGACAACCCCAAAGGCAGGGATAGATATACTTGACATAAAATATTACAAAATAACCCATCCCCCAATCTACCGGTGGGATGGGGGGGAAGTAGGAGAGGGGAATAAAACCACGTTATACATATATGTATATAGATATATCTAAAATTTCATTTCTTGCTCTGTAATCTTCTTCCAACGTTTCAAGATCTTTTTATTTAGCTTAATCACTGAATATTTGGTTGATCAGAACTTCTGCAAAGAGCGGATGGGCTGCCTGCAAGACGGTTTTATTCTGTAAGGTTACTTTTATGCTAGAGCTTTAAATCCGGCCGGCTGAAGCGGCGGAGATTCAGGCTAATAAGCTGAGAATTGGGCGGAATCGGCAGAGGTTTTATTTCAGCCGATTCTGGCCTTATTTCTTTCTTTCTTTCTTTTATTTTTTACCCACTTATATAGCACTGACATATTCCACAGCACTTTACAGACAATAGTATCACACTGTCCCCAATGGGGCTCACAATTCAAGGTCCCTATCAGTAGGTCTTTGGAGTGTGGGAAGAAACCGGAGCACACGGAGGAAACTCACAAAACATGGGGAGAACTTACAAACTCCACATATTTGCCTGAATATGTCCGGATCTCCACCAGTCCCCAGTATAGTTAATTGGGCCAGACAGAGACTTTCAAACTTCCGGCAATGCAGAGAGATCCGTGGCGGCTGTTCTGGTGCGAAACAAGCTGAAGACTCCCAGAAAAAAGACATCTTCAGGGTATGTGCACTGCTGAGACTTGTCAGAAGATGTGACCAGTGGGGGACCAGGACTTCTGTTGGTCGCTTCAGCCGTCTTCATTTGGATACTTTTGCATTTCCAAGTGATGCATTGCTCAAGATTCTGACTTCTATTATAATCCAAATAAAAAAAATGTAGGGTTCCCACACACATGAATTTGCACTGGCAGTGTTTTTACCACTAAAAGAAATGCCCAAAAAACCACATGCATTTTATTCGGGCAATTTTTGCAAACTGTGTGTTTGCCCACTAGCGCTTTATTTATGTCATCTTTTTAACAATTGCTCATTTCCACCCCTGAGAATGATGTATGTGTGTCCTTCTTTCGATCATGTGTTTTGGTCACATGACCGTTATCTCGGTCATGTGAGCATCCACGTGATTATTATGATACTGAAGGTCCCGCAGACTGTGTATGTGCCTGGGCAGATAGTTTTCTTGCAGTGCGATCCAATTGGATCCTATATAGGATACTCCGCCCCCTGGATACCGATTGGTAATCACTTGATTATACCGATGGGGTGATTACCTTCACCTGGGTGGGGTGTAGGACGTTAATTTCTAGAGATATGTATCCCTAAAGCTTGGCGAGATGAAACATGCGTCAGGGAAACTGCTCCCCCCCCCTCCCGATCAGTATGGCGCATCAATTTATGTTTACTTTTGTACATGCACTGATTATGGCTGTACCAGTAGACTGTATTGATCACTACTTGAACTTTGATACCCGTATGGGCCAACCAATGTGGGTTTAATCTTTTACTCAGTTAGTAGTCTGAGTTTTCTTTTTCCCTACAGTAATCCCTGGTTCTTGCTATTTTGCACGGGTCACTTTATCTATATTGGAGGCACTTTACTGGCCAAGGGGGGTGTCTATCACAGTACTCATCCGCATGATTTTATATATGTGTTTATTGTCATTGTCATATTGTGTTTAAAAAAATGATGTTTTGTTATATTACATGTGTGGTCTATGGTAGGGTGGCTTTCATGTGTCCACACATGAGTGACAGGGTTATGTTCCTGTTGGCGATATCTTTGTTTTCTAACATTTATGGTTAACTAACATGCACTCTTAACATTCGGAGCCGCATTAAAAACTAAATATTTTAATATAAATATAAACTTGTATCCAAAGAGAAAGTTTAAACTAAAAACTGAAAATATGAATACCTTCAATAAATCACTCCCAATAATTCATCAAAATAGCATCACTGCCAATGCATACACCATTTCATATAAAAATAAAGATAAAGAATAAAACATAGATTATAAACGACAATTCAATTCCCTAATTGATATTTGTTTCTATTGTCCCATGATTTTATCTGAAGTAAAAGTTCATAAATAGTCTTGTTATTTGTCAAAAACCCCCAAAAACTCAAAATGTTCAAAAAAAATAGAAAATGAGAAAAAATGAAAAAATTGTGTTAGTGATACATAAATAAATTATAAAAAGTAACTTGATAAGTGGTGGCCTCAATTCATCTTTAGTAATTCAGGATTTATAAATCAATTGTATCTATTTCATATGATTCTATATAGTGATAAATTTTATATATTTCATATAGTGTCCTTGATCGTGTGCAGCCGATTAGTTATAAAACGTGCCCATAAACGGATAACGTGTCCTGAGTCTTGTATCTGATAATTGCACCTCTCATTTAAATTAAATCAAAACATGAGAGATTTGCTACTTATGTAGCTACATTACCGCCTGTTGACTATAGCGGGAGCAGGTTGTATCAGAGCCACTTCTTCTGTATCGAGCGCTGTAGCCACTGAGGTGATTCCCGGACTTGGCGTCCCACGTGTTGCTGGATTCGCCTCTCTCTTAGGTTGCCGAGTCGCTGCTGTATCTTCAGTCTCAGATGTTTCATTCCAAGCGGATGTTACCGCTGCTTATTTTATCTTTGATTCAGCAGTCTCCTCTTTTTTGGCTATATGTCTCGATTTGTTTTATTTGAAGGTCTTCCTCGATTGCATCTCATTCATCTCAGATGCGTTTCGGAGCTTGCGCGCTCAATTTACCAGTGGTATCAGTGTTATACTACCTAGTTTTTAATGTGGCTCCGAATGTTAAGAGTGCATGTTAGGGTGGGTTCACACTAGCATTAGGGATTCCGTTATGGCTTTCTGTTATAACATGGTTATAACGGAAAATAACGGAATGCCCAGACAGAATGCAAAACGGAAGCCTCCTGTTTGCTTTCCATCCTAATAGAATTCTATGGGAAAGCATAATGGATCCGTCTGGGTCCCGTTATGCAAGACGAAAAACAAAGTCCTGTCGATAGGACTTTGTTTTCCGTCTTGCATAACGGGACCCAGACGGATTCGTTTTGATTCCCATAGACTTCTATTAGGAGGGAGAGCAAACGGAATGCCTTTTAAAGGGGTTTTCCCATCTGCCGGTTTTACCTGCTCTTCCAGCTCCCTCCTCTTGCCTGCACTTGTGCGTTGGGCGGGATGCTTGCCTTTGATTGACAGCTCGGCTGGCAGATCGTGCACGCTCCCGCTGCTGGTAGTGTAGCAGCATGTAGAAAAACAAGAATAGTGTAGCAGGCTTTGGATCGTGACAACCAGCGTTGAAAAGTGTGGCTGTCACGATCCCTCAGTTATATTGTTCCGTCCCCGCAGAGGTGCTGCCGAGACCGAGCAGTCTTTAAACTAAACGCTGTTATCTCTATATTTACATATAGAGATAAGAGTCATTTAGAGACAAACTCACTGCGAGATCTTATCTACAGCTACGTGCTCTTTGATCAGTGGAGGATGGTGCGGCAGGCAGATCTATAACTCTTTCTATGGAACAGCTTCAGGGCTTCAGCGCATGCCCCGAAGCCTTCCATAGACATCTATGCAGCTGAGTAGAGGTGGCCGGGCAGAAAGCTCTGATGTGCACGCTCCCAAGGTGCCGGCCACCCATGGAAAACAGCTACAAGAAACTGCGCAATCGCGGCCACCACTGCTGTATTGTTGTAGTGGCTGTAACTATAGGCTACCAAGTGTGAACACAACAAAGATCAAAGTCCAGATATGTGAAAAAGGATCGAAGACGGAAAATTGAATATCTTTAGTAAGTTATCATTTATGCTATTTGGAATTTAATTACAACGGATTCACAAGATGGGAATACCCCTTTAAAGGCTTCCGTTTTGCATTCCGTCATAATACAAGTCTATGGGCAGAAGAAAGGATCCGTCCTTCCGTCTTATAGATTCCGTTATTTTCCATTATAACCATGTTATAACGGAAAGCCATAACGGAATCCCTAATGCTAGTGTGAACCCACCATTAGTTAACCATAAATATACATATTTAAAGCTTTTGGGTGGAGCTTTCTTATAACAAAGAACCTTAAACCCAGACATCAAGACAGGTGAGCCACCACAGATACTATATTATCTTCTAGTACATGACATTCTAACAAAGCTAGAACCAGCCCTGTACCTAAGATGAATCCAGAGATCCCCCCCCCTCCATTGCTCCAATTGTTCTGCTAGACTTATATCAAGCTGGCACCTCAGGGGTGTGTCCTTCCTGCTACAGCTCTCTCCTTATCACAGCTCAGAAGGCAGTTAAAGGATGGAACATGTGCATCCATCGCAGCAAGGTGGACATTGAAATAAGAAAAAACAGCAGGTGGCGCTATAGAGATAAATTTTATTGAATAACTCAGTGGGTATACTAAAATTACTATTATGTGCAATTACTAAAGTATTCAGATCTAGGTACTTGTTTGAAATCTTTTTTTTATGGGACAATAACTTTAAGGTGTCCATACGCATTAGATTTATGTCAACCGAACCCAACCAGTTCACTGTGTAATGGTATAGGACATGTTTGTTCATTTGACATGAACTATGTTAAGGGGGAAAAGGATTGAAAATGGTAAATTTCCACATATTACTCCCCTTACAAGCAAGGGGTATATCTTAGCATAATGTTCTTCACAAGCAGCTGAGATTCCATATTCTAGGTGGGCCCTAGAAAAGCTGTGCGCTCGGCCTGTACAAGAGGCACATGGAGTCCCTGCAGGAATACCTAGCGACTCTATATACTGCCATATAGTGCGCCATATATCACTGTATTACAGAGAAAACCTCTGCATGCCTAGGTATAATACTGGAGACACACAGGGCCCCATAGAAAATACAGCTGCCATATTGAAGGCTGTACTGAGCCAAAATAAAGTTGGGCACGATCCCTTATTAGATCAATACAGAGGTAGTTTATTGCCCATGGTGCACTAATATAATCTTTATAACAGTTTGTATCTGATCTGCAGTAACAGATGCAGAATACAGGCTGCTGTAAATTGCTTGTAAGGAGTGTGATTCTGATGATAGCATTATATTAAGGGATAGCAAATTAAGCAATTCCCGGAAACGTCCTCTACAGGTTACCAGATGATTTACAGTCAATCCTGCGCGAAGCCGCGCTTCTGATAAGATGATTTGGCACTTTTTAATGGCTATTTTTTTAAGTCTACTGCAACTGCGGAAAGAGTCTAATTAATTACACATTTACTAATGCCCATGTGTCTTAGATCTCATGCACACCAACATATATTCTTTCCGTGTCTGTTCCATTTTTTTTGCGGAGAAGTTACTCCATCTGCATTCTGTTTCCGTTCGTCCGTATTTCCATTCCGCTAAAAAATAGAACATGTCCTATTATTGTCCGCATTACGGACAAGTATAGTACTGTTTTATCAGGGGCCAGCTTTTCCATTCCGCAATGCACACGGATGTCATCTGTATTTTTTTTGCGGATACGTTTTTTACAGACCGCAAAATACATACGGTTTCGTGCATGAGGCCTTACACAGCCTTTATTACAATGACGACCAGGATATAATAAATCCTCCGTAATCCCACTTAAGATTCCTTTGTAATGTATAATTTAAATACATATTAGTGAACATTTCAAGATGTCTACTCTGATACAGGAGCTTCTTAAAGGGAATGTGTCGCCTATAATTTATTTCTGCCAGTTAAAACCAGATTGTGCGACATATCCTTTATTTTTAATCTGCTTTTATTTTCTGATCGTAAACGTTTTTATTCAATTTCTGAACATGATTATAGGGGGGGTCATCTTGCCTGAGCTGATAAAAAACTTAGAGATATTTTTTACAGCAGCCATGATAGGCCATAGAAGCAATAGCGAATGATGGATCCTGATTCCTGTGTTATCTATAAAGCAGTGATATCTTTCATTGTAATCCCACCTGTGATGATAATAAAATGACTGCTGAAAAGTGATCTGTACAGACCAAGTCTATTATTAGCCTTATTGGCCAATGTGAAAACTGCAGGATTTTATGGGGTTTTTTTTATAGACAGTGACATAAAAATTAAAAATAGCATCATCAAAAATTCTTTAAAAGTACAATATGTTTAACAAAAAACTTGATTTTAACAATAGGTCATTTCCTATTTGCACATTCTCTTTAAATTTTCCAAGTCGGGTCCACTTATCTATCTATCTATCACTTTCTATATGTATTAAGGTCAATATTACTGACAGCCAGATCTAGGAGGTTGTAGATGTCTAGGGCTCATCTGCGAATCATCTGCCGCCTTCTCTTTCACAGTTATGCAGATATGGAACAGATATGAACTAGGATGATGAGATTTATACCTCATATGTGCTCAGGAATAAGACATCATATGTTAGGCATGTGTAGGCACTTTTGATCAATGTACAATAAACATACTAGAATTTTTTTAAGGCCGGGCTTTCCAAGCTAAAGACTAAATTACAATTATTTACTTTCCCTCAAAAATTCCCCTCCTCTGAACCAGATGGTTGCACGACCTCCCATCAGTTTTCAATGCAGCAGTGATGACGTGCCATCTTGATATTGCGGAGGTGATATCTGAAAGGTCAGGACATCACTAATGTATGAAGTGATTGGCCATGTCTGAGGATGGCATGTTATCAGAGCAGGAACCACAAAACCAGTGGCATGAGAATGATAGGTGCTGTGAACCTAAAAATCTCAGCATACCATTGAAGCTCCTGACTGTCGTAAAGGATAGGTCATAAATATCAGATCAGTGGGGGGTCAGTCATCTGCCACATTCACGGGCCAGCTGTTTGCAGGAGCTGCGGCCACCTGAACTACACTGATTTGTACAATTTATAGTGGCCACGTCTGGCTACTGAAAACAGCTTATTGGCAGGGGTGCTGGGAGGAGGGGAGACCATTGGCAGGTTGGAGGTGATTTTTTTTTTCTTGAGCAGATATGTTCTGGTTTGGTTCCATCCTAAAGATAATAACTCTGTATCTGTTATGGATGGAAAAGATGGTCAGATCTTATTCTCTTTCCCTAAATGACATAATGGTGACTGTTTATGGTCATTTCTATATGGAAAGTATTCAGCACTTTCTGATCTTGCAGAACTCCTTCATAGCTATTCAGGGAAAGAATATCACCAGTGACCACCTTGTCATCTTCTTAGGCACAGGGGCAGACACAGAATTAACAGACTCTCCACACCAACCTATCATTTGGTGGATCCTGGTAGTGAGTTATTAGGTCCAGTGCTCCTCTCTTCACAAGCAACACATTATTCGCAAACAAGGGATGGCTCCAAAACCATGCAACTATTCAATTCTACAAGGGATAGGAATGGGGGAGGACAAGCTGTCCTGTGCCTGGGAGTGAATTTTTTTTTAACCAAAATTGCGTTAAAGTTGCATTTTTCTAATACCCATGAAATATTTTAGCAAACAGCTTATATTGGTATAAATATATAAAATAGCAAAAAGAGTAATACTCACCTTACTAATCCCATGCGGCTCCTGTACAGTTGCTTCCCTGGTTCCTTAATTACCGGTTTCATTGATGACATGTGCATCAATGTTTGCCCACTGCAGCCAATCACCAACTTTAGTGATGATGCCCCGGCATCACTTAGGCCACCGCAATCCCGTTCACTGGCATAAGAGTAGCAGGGTATTGGTAAGGTACTACTCCTTCCATTATTTTATACAATGGTAAGCTGTTCCTAAAAAATGTTATGGTGTTAGGAAGCCCCATTAAGAGTAAGACTCTAAGGCAAAATTTTGTCATGGGATACTGAATTCTTTCGACCCCTGCAAGTTGTACCATAACTTTTCACCCACTAGACAAATCTTGTGGCTGCAGTAACCTACTAAGTTAGGCTACCTTCACATCTGAAGCCAGCTGCTCCAGCAGAGAATGTCGGGAATCAGCTGGACAAAAAGTTTTGCGTGCAGCGTTTTTTCTCCGGCCGATCTATGCCAGACGCCATTATAGTCAATGGAGTCCAGCGGGCAGGTGGCAATATACAGCACTTCTGGATTTGGAGAGCACCGGCAGGATTTCTTACCAGAACAGCCAGAACAGCCTGCCTGAGATCTCTGCCACAGATGTGAAACTGGTGAAAGTTATCATGGAGACCTAGCCTTAAAGATCTAAGGAATATTCTCTATTGTCCCATTTGAGCCAACAAGATCTTTTAGGCTCTTCTTGGACCAATAAAGTATTCCTCACTAACAAAGAAGGTTAGAGCCAACTAAATGAACATCTGTAAGAACATACTAATGGGATCTCCCTGTAGCTGAGGCACCATGTCTCTTCGTTAACCTCAAGGTGCTGAAGACTTTCAACAGGTTTGCTGAGGATCCTGGACGAACGTTCTAACACACCACAAAACTACATCTATACATGTGCTTGAGTGGATGCCAATGGAATTTTATGGCGCTATAACTTTAGACTATAATATTTTTCACTTTACAAAGAAAATATGTCAGAGGCACAAAACCCATTTGATGAATTGGCATATCCCTGTATAGCATACTGTGAACCATTTTACTAGGGTCTATGGACATCAATCACAAATAGCTTCATTATCTCTTCTACGATGCAGGGACTTGAATACAACAAGGGTTAACCAAATTATTAATAAACTGATACTAACGGGACTCACTTCTGATTTATGGACGCCTGTACTTGAATTGAGCTAGTCCCACGGGTAAAGCTCTTCAAAGGACAACCAAATATGCACACTAAGTTTCTCAGATCATTATTGTTTTATTTTTTCAATCATTTTCTGAAGTGGTTTTGCCAGAAATATCTGAAGTTTTGCCCAAAATAATTTAGCGTGCATACAGATATGCCAAGTGCACACATGGGAACTCTAGTAAAATGTTAAGAACGCTGCTTTTAGACTTCTTAAAGACCGAAGCTGTTTCCTGAATTTTGGGTATGGATATGGAATAGGTCAGATGTGACTCACCACAAGTATTGTCTACATGTATGATTCAAAATGCTTAGTAGCCAGTGTGGAGATTCAGTCATAAGTGCATTACCAAATCATCCCATAAGTTCCCAGAAATGGAATCTTCGATAGGAAAGAGATTTCTTACTACAATTCCTTGTCTCCTAGAGATGTTAGGTCACTTTCAAGTCCAGGGGCTCTGTAGCGCAGGACATAGTGTCCACCAAATCATATTAAGGACTCAAAGATAACTAGGAGGTCCTTGGCAACCCCATTGAAAAATATGAGACAGGGCCCCGATTACTACACATCTTTTATACTACTGTTCTCTTCACATGAGGCAGAAGGATGTTTTCGGTCTCTTCAGGCTCTAAATGAACCTACTCATTCATGGTCAGATTCAAACCCATGGCCTAAATGTAAGGTAACGGAGGCAATGCCAACCACTTAGCCATCCTAAAGTCCACACAAAATATTATTTTCTTTGGATATTTTATCATAAATAGTACAAATCCTTTTGATTACAAGTAAAAAAAACTCTGTCATGTTAGTTCAAAGAAAGGAAAGAGTGAGCAGGTATTACAGTGAAGTTTCTTTAATCCACGTCCATTATTCCTGGAAAATTTCTGCAACTGAAAATCGGTTTGCAAAAATCTGCCAAAACAACAGATTTTTAGTTGCAGACATTTCTCAACAAAATCTGGAGACTGAGCAAAGATAAGAAATGACAGAATGTGTCTAATAAAAAAAAAAAAGGCAATAGAGGCCAATTTTGTGTTAACTCTGTATTTCAGACTTTCTTTCAGAAGATACTACTGATAATGAAGTTATTGGACAGGGTGTTTTCACACATAACTTTTATAGTTTTAGTGTCAGTTTTTCATTCAGTCTTTTGAGCCAAAGCCAGAAGTTTGTTCAAAAGGAGTGAGAAATACTGTATAAAGGAAGGACTTCAACTTCTCTCCTGCTGGATCCACCTCTGACTTTGGCTAAAAAAAACTGCATAAAAAAGCAGTTGCTTAAAAAAATACCTACGTGTTTTGTGTTATTTTTTAGCACTTTTAGTGATGTTTTTGGCACCTGCAGTTTTTGCAGTAAACACACCAACTCCAGATGTTAGCAGGTCTATAGGAAATATGAAATGCTGGGCAGGCAAGCGTTTTTTTGCCCAGTGGAGTTTTTTATTTTATTATTTCTCTACAGAATCTAGCACCAACATATTCTGCATCGCTTTACAGACATTGACATCACTCGCTGTCCATAGTGGGGCTCACAATCTAGATTCACTATCAGTATGTCTTTGGAGTGTGGTAGGAAACCCAGGCAAACACAGGAAGAACATAGAAACTCCATACAGACGTTAAAACCTTTGGTGTTTTTTTCTGGTTTATTTTTCCTTCCTTATAGGAAAAAAATGGCAGATAAAAAATGCCATTCAAAAATTGGTTTAGCCAAAAATGCCAATGAAAAACCACAATTAAAAACATTATGCGGTATGGGAAAATAAATGTGAGCTGCTTCGGTGGCATTTTTTGACCGAGCAAAAAACACCAGATCAAATCTGTGTATCTAGAGGTACGAAGGGTGGTTTCACAAGCATGGCTTTTGGGGGGAAAAGCTGTCGTTTTTGTGGCAGATTTACTGTAGTTGCAGTTTTGTGAACCAAACGCAGAAGTGGATCCAGCAGGAAGGAGAAGTAGAAGGACTTCCTTTAGATTTCTCATTTTAAATCCACTTCTGACTCTGGTTAAAAGAGGCATTAAAAAGTGCCACAAAAACTATAGTTTTTTGTGTCAAACTAACCTTACTGTGGTTTCACACCTCTTTTTTTTGTGAAAATATTGCTTTCCCAGTGTCATTTTTTGCAGAGGTTACATGGTGGCCAACAGTATAAGACCCTACAAGCATTGCTTTATTGTATGACATTTTATGACGGCTTCAGTCTAGGAAACTAACGACAGATAGGGCAGGTTCAAAAATCTTCAGGATAGATGTTTCTGCAGCATATTAATTGGTTTGTGTAAAATCTGATTCACATGTATTGTATTGGGCTGTGTAATCCACAACTGAAACATCACATGTGAACACAAAAGAATACATAATGCATATAAAAGCATAAAAGAAAACGTTTACCAGCTACGACCGCCTTTACAGAGTTAGGCATCTTGCACACGAACGTTGTGTGTCCATGGTCGTATGGCGGCCCGCATATGGCGAATCCGCACCGGCCCGTGTGCACTCCGCATCACGGATGAAGACCGAATGGGTCCGCAATCACGGAGATGCGGAACGGAAGCATGGATCGGAACCCCACGGAAGCACTACGGAGTGCTTCCGTGGTGTTTCTGTCCGTGCCTCCGCACCGCAAAAAAATAGAACTTTTTGCGGTGCGGACGGATCATGGACCCAATTCAAGTTGAATGGGTCCGGATCCGTCCCGGCCGCCGCACGGATGTTGCCCGTGCATTGGGGACTGCAAATTGCGGTCCCCAATGCACGGAACGAAGGCACAACGTTCATGCGCGAGAGGCCTTAATACCATTGTGCTCTTGTGAACTCGGGACACTTCAGGCTGATTTTTCTGAGGCCGCTCCATTACCAATGTAATATTGCCAAAGGTCTTTTAACAGAAAATGAAAACTTCAAACCTTATGCCACTTGGATTGTTTTCCTCTGGTTACAGCAAGAGCTCACACAAAGGAAAATGATTTTCATTGCTGAGTTCTGCTACGTGTAGCCAAAACTGCGCCACACTTTCATCTGTAAATATATTTTCTGAAAGTTTGGAGAATAAATACTCATATTTACATGTTTTTGTAAGGCTGGGCCCTAAAATGTCAGATTAGAAAATCAGGGCGGGTTTAGAGAGGGATTCCAAGGTTTGCATGAGATCTGTCTATATCCTCTACTGGGACTGCTGCCAGCGGAGCACCACTTCTGCACAACCCCCAGATAAGCTTAGTAAATATTGTTGTAGGCTTGGGTCGCCATACACTTCGAGAGGATTATCTCCCATAGTCAGACCATGAATTGTTAGTTTCATAGTGTTTCTCCTTCATCTTGTGGCTCAGACTTGACCTTCACCACTAATTCTGACCATATATGACTCAGTGCTGTGACACGACTCAGTGATAAGGCATGTGATGAGTGCATCAGAAGGTTAGAGGTAGTCGTAGCATTGGACTTCTCTACTGTACCACTGGATTTCAGGAATAAGGAGGATTTTCTGCTGAATTCCATACAAATTCATCAGAAAAAAGTTCTGCCCTCTAGAGGAAAAAACCCTGTACTGCAGCGTAAAATTGAGCTCCCTATGGTAGAACACAAAAGGGTAGACTAACAAAACTGGTGCAAAGAAAAACTGGCTTAGTTACCCGTAGCAACCAATCAGATTCCTCCTTCCATCTTCCAAAGGAGCTCTGAAAAATGAAAGGTGGAATCTGAATGGTTGTTAGGGGCATTTAAGCCAGTTTTCCTTTGCAGCGGTTTTGAAAAATCTCCCCCAAAGTCCCTATGGTTCTGTAGTAAGGAGATGCAGTTGTTCTTCTGTACCGCCAAAAAACACAGAGTATAGCACTCACCTGCTTAAAAATTGATGTAGGGAGGTACAGAAATGCTCAGGATATGGCACCAGCAGAATCCAAGACAAAGGGGATAAATCCAGCTTCACTTTTAATATATATTATATTAAAAGAGCCCAATTAGGGCTATCAATGTATATCTCAACGTAGCACTGCTATACCGATAATCAGTGATAACTTGGAATCAGGGGCAAATAAGGGCTACATAGCGGGAAATCTGACCCTGTCGGAACCCGCCTAGATAGTGGCTGAGCCCAGAGGCACACCCTGATGGTGGATGCCCGATGCCCTCTGTCCTCCTACCTCACCCAAGTCCTCCTCCATGCCACAGGCCGGGTACATAACCAGCTCTCAGCAGTAATTAACACTGTGAGAATCAGGTACTCATGTATCCGGCCAGCGACTGCACGTGTCCTCCTGAATTTAACTGCTGTGGCCTGTAACAGGAGGTCCCTGCTCCATATCTTAATCAGAGACAACTGGAGGGAGACAGAAAACGGCATCTATTGATGGCCACCACAGTGGGACAACTTTTTTGGCAATATATTGTGCTGCACTATGGTACAGTATATGGTTCTGATGGGACAGTATTTTGCACTATTGGTATTACTGACCATGCCTAATTGTCTTGCCCCACCTTCTGTCAATCTGGACCCCCTACATCATGGGGTAATTTTTTAGGATTTTTTTTTTCCAGGGCACTTTAAGTTTCCAGTCCGCCACTGGACTCAATCCACATTTCCTTTCTTCATGCATTAGAGAGACAATTGCATAGCAAATGCATAAAAAGTATGGGAATCTATATAGACACATAGAAAGAATTCTATATAAATACATAGCTGCGTATCTACCTTATAAAGACATTCTGTAAATTTACCTGCAATTTTTCCAATTTACATATTTCAGGGGAGATTTATGGTGAAAAGGAAAACAGACTTAGTTGCCCATAGCAACCAATCAGATTCCACCTTTCAATTTTTCAGAGCTCCTTTGGAAAATGAAAGGTGGAATCTGATTGGTTGCTAGGAATAGCTAAGCCAGTTTTCCTTTATGCCAGTTTTGATAAATCTCCCCCTTCATCTCTAGGAAAAGGAATTCCCAGTCCTAAAACTGATGACTGCCACAGTCGCATGCCGTATCCAGAAGCCCCCACTCTTCTTCCCCCTCCCTCCTCTCACTCATTTAAAATCCCAGAGAACATTCGTTTGAAGTAAAGCGCAGTTATTTTCATTTATAATACTGTGCCAGGAGTTTTTTTTTATGTTTAAAGGCTTGTCAATTAAACCCAGCATTTTCCAATATAACAGAAAGACATCCAGGACACAGGGGATTATGGGAAATTAGATGAACAGAGGAGTGGGAACCCCTTAAGTGGTGGGACTGGACATACTATTTGCAACTCTGCATTCAAAGTCAGAAACACGTTAACTTTACATTAGAACGGTAAGGGAAAGGATGTTTAGAGAGGGATGCAGGCAGCAAGTTATAGAGCAGGAAGAGCTGAGCAGATTGATATACAGATTTGTAGAAAATGATTCGGTAGAACTTGTATTTTATTCATTACAAAACCCTGGGTTTAGGAGTCCAGTGGGCTAGTGCATGCAATTATTTGGAAATTCTTTGGAAATCACTGTCAATCACTGAGTGGGACCGCCCACTGGACTCCTAGGACTCCGAGCAGAGGTTTAAATAAATAGCACTTTATACTGAATCTTTTCCCATAAAACTATATATCAATCTGCTCAGCAACTCCTGCTCTATAACATGCTGCCTGCAGACCAAACAGCATCATCATCACTTTAATATGAAGAATCCTTCACACATAGAGGTCTCCAACAGGGCACACAACCACATAAAATAGGTCAATGGTGTAGATGTAAGATTGCACGTAGTGCTGACTAAACATTTCACAGTATCGAGAGCTCCTATAAAGAGACATCATCAGTCACATAGGTTGATGTGTGATGTCATGGTTTGGAATGGGTTATAATGGAGGTAAGAAGAAGACATGATGATATTTAATCACATGACATTCAGTTCACCCTGAAATTCTACAATAAAAGCTAAATAACATAATAATGGCAAGATAAGATAAGAAAGAAGCACTACATTTTACAATTCTCCTGACTCCTGGGAGAAGACAGGCTTCATCAGATGAAAATCAGAGATGAGTGAATTCCATGTTATGAAATTCGTTCACGCTTCGTTTGGTGGTAAAAGCAGAATTGTGTTATGGATTCCGTTACCACGGACCATAACGCTATTCTATGACCGAATCCCTTTAGAGCAGGGATGACCAACCTGTGGCCCTCTAGCTGTTGCAAAACTACAACTCCCAGCACGCCCGGACAGCCTACAGCTGGGCATGATGGGTGTTGTAGTTTTACAACAACTGGAGGGCCACAGGTTGAGCATCCCTGCTTTAGAGGCATTCCATTATTCATTCCGTCATAATAGAAGTCTATGGCCTGCATAACGGATCCGTCCCGTTTCCGTTATGCAGGAGAGGACTCCAAACAAAGCGTGAACGAATTAAAAAATCTGAAATTCACTCATCTCTTATGAAAATTAACTACGGAAACAATGGAACAAATCTGGCGTTAAACCCCTTAAAGGGGTTCTCTGGGAATTAGGAAAATGAAAATACTTAAATATTACTTTATTATAAACATATTCCCAAATACCTCTTATTCGTTATAATGGCTCATGAATGTTTTTTTAGAGATGGCTCACCTACTAATCAACATATGGAGTGGGTGCTCCTGCTAAAAAGATCCACCCAATCTTCACAAAATTGTAATTAGTATAAATAAATAGTTGGTTACACATGGAGTTGGTTTGAACAATGCAATTTTATTGAACATCTAAAAATAATAATAACATCGTATAATGTAAAATACAGATATCACATGCACATATATAATATGATAAAATGGAAATAGAGTCTCTATAAATCCTTAATGTACATAAATCCCAATAAAGCGGCTTGATGTAAATAGCGATGTTTGTCTGATAGTTTCACCAACTTGACCGATTGAAGCGAGACATGCGTATCTTTTATGCGGATAGTCTTTTTTGGTGCTCAATTGTATCAATTGTGCGCACCATAAGAGAGCAAATTACTTTTGAGGTAGTCTATAGTATAATGTATGGTACTTGGATATCGCTGTTTGTATCTAGATTCAGCGTTAGCTTACTCACTGTTTCGCTGGATTTGCCGGTTTGCTGTATACGTATATCGTGGCGTCCCACGTGTGATTTTTGCAAGCAGTGATCCGGCCTCCAGAAATATGTCCAGCGGTATGTATCTCACATGAGACTTGGGGGATCCTCGGTGGCTAGATGCGGATGTTCCGGTATAGTGAATCTCTGGTAGTGAACTTGTGCTTATAGTCAATTTAGCGCAAGACCAGGTTTCACTCAATGTGTGATTTTTTGGAGCTCCACTTGTAGGTCACGTCACCGATCCCTCTCCCTGTTAGTTATCTGAAGCGCTTTCTTACTTCATGAGAATTATTTAGCATTTACCATACGTGTTTCGGAGTTAACTACGACTCCTTCCTCAGTGGACCGCTTTGCAGGCAGCTTACCATGACAGGCCTGGGAACCTTCAGCAAGTCCCAGGCTGTCATGGTAATCGATTGGAGCTCGCGATTTCACTGAAGGGGCTCCGATCAGAAGGCAGAAGAAGGTGCATCCCACTGCCTATCCTCACAGATGCCGCAATCGCTATTGAACGTGGCATCGGAGCTGTTAAATGACTGGTTCTGTCATCATCTCCAATTCCGGTCATTGCATCCAGGTGTCTGCTAAATTATATAGCTGGCTCCTGCCGGGCATGGAGCACGCTCACTGCAGCAGCCAGCTCCATACAAGCCCTCAGCCACTATGATGTACAGGTACATCACGGTGGCTGAAGGGGTTAAAAGGTTTTTCCTACAATTCATTATTGATGGCCTAACCTCAGGATAGGTGAACTATATCTGATCAGTGGGGGTCAGACTTCCAAGACCCTTCCTGATCACCTGTTATAAACAGCGGTACTCTGGTGATTGCGGAGGCCTCTTCAATCAGCTGATCAGTGGGGGTGCTGGGATTTGGACCCTCTTCGATCAGATATTGTTGACGTATACTGAGGATAGACCATCAATACTGAACTCCTGGAAACCCCTTTAACAGAATAGCCCCCCTGGAAATAGTAAAGGAAAACCAGAAGATTTTAAAATAATGAGCCCCTTGCATATAGTAATCAGTGTTGGGCGCGAATATTCGAATTGCGAATTTTAATCGCGAATACCGCTACTTCGAGAATTTGCAAAGATTTCAAATATAGTGCTATATATTCGTATTCTCAAATATTCTTTTTTTTTTTTTTTTCCAGTAACCTCCCTTCTTGCTTGTGGGCCAATGAGAAGGCTGCAATGTCTTTGTCTGAGCTTAGCAACATCCCTAGCAACCAATAAGAAAGTTGCCTACCCCTTACTTACCCCAGCAGCCATTTTCTGTAGTTTTATGGCGTTCTGAGAGAGACAGCAGTGTCATTGCTGTGCTCTGTGCTTTACTGTTTAATTACCTTAGGTAGTTAGTTAGTTTATATATACACCCACCTAAAGAATTATTAGGAACACCATACTAATACGGTGTTGGACCCCCTTTTGCCTTCAGAACTGCCTTAATTCTACGTGGCATTGATTCCACAAGGTGCTGATAGCATTCTTTAGAAATGTTGGCCCATATTGATAGGATAGCATCTTGCAGTTGATGGAGATTTGAGGGATGCACATCCAGGGCACGAAGCTCCCATTCCACCACATCCCAAAGATGCTCTATTGGGTTGAGATCTGGTGACTGTGGGGGCCATTTTAGTACAGTGAACTCATTGTCATGTTCAAGAAACCAATTTGAAATGATTCGAGCTTTGTGACATGGTGCATTATCCTGCTGGAAGTAGCCATCAGAGGATGGGTACATGGTGGTCATGAAGGGATGGACATAGTCAGAAACAATGCTCAGGTAGCCCGTGGCATTTAAATGATGGCCACTAAGGGGCCTAAAGTGTGCCCAGAAAACATCCCCCACACCATTACACCATCACCACCAGCCTGCACAGTGGTAACAAGGCATGATGGATACATGTTCTCATTCTGTTTACGCCAAATTCGGACTCCTACCATTTGAATGTCTCAACAGAAATCGAGACTCATCAGACCAGGCAACATTTTTCCAGTCTTCAACAGTCCAATTTTGGTGAGCTCGTGCAAATTGTAGCCTCTATTTCCTATTTGTAGTGGAGATGAGTGGTACCGGGTGGGGTCTTCTGCTGTTGTAGCCCACCTTTCTTTCCCATTCTGACATTCAGTTTGGAGTTCAGGAGATTGTCTTGACCAGGACCACAACCCTACATGCATTGAAGCAACTGCCATGTGATTGGTTGACTAGATAATCGCATTAATGAGAAAAAGAACAGGTGTTCCTAATAATTCTTTAGGTGAGTGTACATATATACTGTATATATAATACAGATAGTCAGTGGGAGATAGTCAGTGTAGGTTAGATCGTTAAATAGTGTAGCTGATAGGTTCTGCTGTCTACATGCTACAGACATAGTGCTGTGATGTCACAAGTTCACAACAATACAGTGCACCAAATGTGAAGTTGCCCGTATTGCGCCAAAATATGCGCATCATTAATTGCCGATTTGCGCAATCGCAAATATATTGGAGCACTCTATCTGCATATAAAGCTATTGTAATGTTCTGCCGTACCAACCATTTTCTCCAGTCTCAGGAAACTTCTAGTAGCTTGAAAAATGTAGCAACAGTGACCCACGCCTGTATTGCGTGCGCCATACGTGCATATTACATTGACGATTTTCGCAATCAAGAAAATAATCGCAAATTCCCAAATATATGACGAAAATTCGCCCAAATATTCACAAACTATTGCGAATTTGAATATTGCCCATGCCGCTCATCACTAATAGTAATATAATACCATTAATGATAGGAATGGAAAATGTTAAAAAGTGTATCTACTGGGGCACTTTCTTGAGCCCACTAGAGAACTGCTCTGACCACTCACTGTCAATTTATACTAAACATGTACACATCCAGTATAACTGACTGCTATATTATGCTGTCATTGTTATTGTAAAGGTCATATTCACAGATTATAGCAGGTTATTTGTGAGTTGGTTTTAACTCAGGCTCAAATGGAATTGTCTTCTGATGGACCGTTAAGGTCCATAACTGAGGATCATCTGGCATTATTAGCACCAGTGTTGGACTGGGATGCCTAGGGCCTACTGGTAAAATTTATTCTGGGGGCCCACTGCATGGATGCTTGGAAATAATATCTGCTCACACAATGGCAGACAGGGGCAATACGCTCAAGATGATTAATTATGGGGTCCATGCAGTGAATTCAAAAGGAAGGTCCCTGAGGAAAGAGAATACTGGCTGGAGTGCCTCTGTGCCTAGAAGTCTTCTCAACAATAATACAATGGGTAGTCCCCTAAATCATTTATTTTTATAGCTGGTTGAGATTCTGTAACTTGCCTATTTGTATGTGCTGCAGTCAATCTACCGCAGGGCTGGCCAACCTGTGGCTCTCCAGCTGTTGTAAAACTACAACTCCCACCATGCTTTGCTGTAGGCTGATACCTGTAGGCAGTCTGGGCATGCTGGGAGTTGTAGTTTTGCAACAGCTGGAGAGCCTCAGGTTGGCCAGCCCTGATCTACCGTGTCATGAGCTACTTGTGCAAGGGGTGAGGGACTGGTGGCCAAACCTTGCTCAGGGGCCCACCAGGAGATTCACTTGTTCCTCTGTGGGTCAGTCCAAGCCTGACTAGCATTATATACATTTATATACACCTTACCCTATTCTGATGGATAGGGGATAACTTTTACCTATCGGAATACCCCTTTAATGATATCATTTTAAAGGGAACCTGTCATCATGAAAATACAGTCTGCATGCACCATGTTATAGAGCAGGAGGAGCTGAGCAGATCGATATATAGTTTTATAGAAAAAGTAATTCAGTAATTTTTCCATCAGTCTGGGCTTTGAAGTCCAGGAGGCAGTCCTATCAGTGACTGTCAGCTATCTGTGTATTCACAGTAATAGAGGGAAGGCTGTCATCACTGATAGGACCGACTCCTTGACTTCAAAGCCCAGAATAAGAAGTGATATAAATCTGTAAATTACAAGTTTTACTATATAACATGGTGCCTTCAGCTCAGACAGGTTCCTATTAAGGGAAAAAAAAAAGTTCAACATAGGTTAAAAGAGTTTTTCCCATCTTAGAGGTTTATGACATATAAGTAGGATTTGCTATAAATAATAGATGTAAGTCCTCTATCCCATGGCCAATGTGAATGGAGAGGTGGCACACTTGCATGGCCATAAAACTGAATGGAGCTGTGCATATGCCACCTTTCATTCACAATGACCCTGGGGGGATGGGGGGATGGGGGTTTGTGGGAGCCTCAATTGTGGAGTTAGGTGTGGGTCCTAAAGGACTTATTCACACAGCTGTATTACGATACCCCTAGAAGTCTATAAGGTTCTACTGCACTTCCATATTTCATATGGAAAAACACAAAGGTTAATGAATCCATTAAAAAAAACTGCATTATGCACCACCATATGTGTATTATAGTGAATTCACTCTCTCTGGAATATCTCCTACTGCCCATTTATGCGCAGGAGCTTGCAGACATTCATGCCCGTGCTGCAGAAACTGACCCATTCATGTAAAACTGGAACTGATTTTCAGAAATGTCTGCAATAAATGTGCTGTGTGTGAATTCCCACTTACTGAGGAATTGTCCCTTTTGGGTATTGTTTCTAGGGGAGAATATGTGTCTCACTGAGGAACTATATACTGTCATGAACCCTGTAAAAGGTTTATTACCTAATTAATGACTTATGTGATGGTCTCCAATTTAAATACAGTCTTGATCATCATTGGACTGGCCCACCAAAGTACCAGAGGATGCTCCGGTGGTTCCAGGCTCTCATACCATAGTGGGCCAAGGTCCAGGAGAAAAATCTCATTTGGAGTTGCCCTTGGAGCTAATTATTTGAATCAAAACCTATTAGACTTTATTGTTGATAAAGGGGTTGGGCCCCAAGAATAATTTCTCATGGTGGGCCCAAGCAACCACAGTCCAACACTGGTCTTGATGATATAGTTGAGTGTTACCTCCATCAAAAGCTCTTATGGAGAAGGTGATGTAGGCTTAGAAACCAAAGGAAAAAAGTACAAGACTGGTGGTAAATATAACATCCCAGAACAGATAAAAAATGAAGCAATATGTACAAAGCCGATCGTTCATCATCCACAACAGAAAGTCTAACAATTCTTCGTACGTGACGCCCTTTGATGTTGTAACTAAGGAACTGACCATACTTTAATAGATGTCTAGAGTTGTTAGAGGTCTTGGTATCATTGGTTGCTATTTCACATACTGTACACTATATAACCCTGGAAGTGCGTGTCCCACAGGATATAAAGCATCCTGCTTTGGTTTTCAGTCTAGTTATGGGCTTATTACAAAGGAAGAAACGCATCAAGCATTCAAAGTTTTGGTAATCACAGTGAGTCATGGAGAAGCATTTAGGCAAACCACAAAGAAAACAGAGAATTTACTGTAGGATTGTGCAGTGAATTATTGGATAAGGATTAAAAATGGCAAAACAAGGGCAATTTGTTTAGAGGTTTCTTTGTGAGGCTTCTGTCAAAGATCCCTCAAATCATAAGAAGAAGGTGCCCAGAGGATCAGAAACTGTACTCAGCATTAGTCCTGTCTACCCAACATAAAAGTCAATCTCTTCTATTGTAACTAAAACTGCAACATTGTAGCTAATTGTCTATTACAGTGCTGTAAAGAATGCAGACAGTATAATTAGATTTGGAAGAACCTCTGTTTAACCCCTTAAACACATTCCATAGATCTTTTTGTGGTTGGTGTAAAGCCTGTATTAGACAGGCCAATTAAGCAAGCGATTGTCGTGAAGGAAGCGTTCCCTCCCGGCAATCGCCTGCTACCTAGCGGAGAAGACTAATACTATTACATGCCATGCTATGCCATCGATTGCCCCCATACTGTCTAGTGGTTTGCTGGCGGCAGATCACTATTACACAGCACGATCTGCTGCCGGCGAGCTATGATTTTTGAGCACACTCGTTCATCGGGCAAGCAGTATTAAACAGCAAGATGATCGCTAATGAGCGCTCATGCGAATGCCGTTAGCGATTATCGGCCGAAATATCAGCCAGTGTAATACAGCCTTAAATGGAACCTGTCATCAACTTTATGCTGCCCATACTAACGGCATCATAAAGTAGAGACAGGTGAGTCTATTTCAGCGGTCCGTCATTTATAAGTAAAAAGTAAGTGGTTGCCGAAAACCAACATCAAAATCATTGCAGACTGGGCCTGGAAAAGAGTCACGGCCACCTGAGAAGAGTCCTGGTTATTCATGAATTCCTGCTCTCCTGCTGATAACGGACAGTCTTCTACCTAGTTTTCTCTCTTTCTCTGTAGTAGAGAACTGCCAATCATCAGCAGATGGTCGGGGAGAGCAGGAGATTATGGATAACTATGACTCTTCTCAAGTAGATTTGACTCTTTTCAAGGCCTGGGCTGCAATGATTATGATGCTGGTTCTCAGCAACCTCTTACTTTTAGCTCATGAGTGGCACACCACTGAAATCAGCATTTCTGTCACTATTTTATGCTGCCCTCAGTGAGATCAGCATACAGTTGATGACAGGTTCCCTTTAAGGGAATTTTCAGACGTGGCAGATTTGTTGCATAAAATTCTGCCGCTGAAAATCTGTAGCATTGATCTGAATGGGGATGCTTTAGTTGCAAGTAAATAGATTTCTTAAAACCTTACCTCAGCCAAATGGGAATAGTATACATTTCTGAAACCAATGTGCCATGTGTGAATATACCCATAAGGTTTCTTACACACAAATTATTTTTTTTTGCCACTAAAAAAGGAATATTTTTTCATATCACATGTGTTTTAATGCCATTTCTGACATGCTTTTTTTAAAGGTGTCTTTTTCCCTATAGAGAAGAATATGGGAAAACGCTTAAAAAAAACACCACTGCCAGAGCATGCATGATTTATAAAAAATGTATTGACCCAATAATGCACTGCAAAACTAAAAACAAAAAACAAATGTGTGTACTGTGTTTAAAAATTTCTATAGACTTACAGCTAACATCTAGAGGTGCCTTTTTTTTAAATATACTAAACCACAGCAAAAACGCTCCCCCACTTTTTAAAAAACTATGTGTCAATCCACCCCAAAAGGGGCTGAAGGCTGGTTGGTTGGTTGGAGGTACAATTCATTTTCACAGCTTCTGCCTTCCAAAATTATTTTTGGCTTTCATGGATCATTGTGTGGGAAAAAGATGCACTGGTGTTGTACTATACCCTGCCTCTTCAGTCACCCAACCGCTAGGTATAACTGAGTATACGGACCAGGCAGCTGGGACTGTGGAGACCGTGATAATATTTCTTTATGATATTACAGATATTACTGAAAAAGTCAAGTGTACATTTATAGAGGGAGCCTAGTATTCAGTTAAGGCTCTGTTCACACATGTGCTATGACCTTCCATTCAGGGTTCCCTTGAGATTTTCATCACTTTTGACAACCTAGCAGGGCATGCAGTGAATGGGAGCTGAGCTGCGGGAACCCGGCACGACTGCTACACTTTGAACAGAGTTATGCTTCTGGCTATGTTCGAGGCGGTAGTTTCCAGCGCCAGATGCTGTAGGTAACTGGCACAGCTGATCGGGATGTGTGGGGGGGGGGGGGGGGGGGATGGTTGTGTTGTAAATTCGTGTCCTATTCTGAGGAGCCCAGAAATCCCCTTTAAGGATCATAGTTCTATAGAAAATGTAGACCAGAACTTTAACCAAATAGTGTACATAATGTATAGCTGTTCTGTAGTTGGAGAAGGAGGTTATTCTTATGAGCTTATGAGGTGTCATATTTAGGACCTACAAAAATGATATAAGATGATAAATTTTAGTCCTAAAAGGTATACAGTAATACAACCACCAATCACATCACTCACAGTCTTATAAGAAAGTATTCTCTAAAGCAGAGGTCTCTGACCAGTAACTGTCCAACTGTTGCGAAGCAACAACTCCCAACATGCGCTGACGGATACAAGTTGTCTGAGCATGCTGTTGTAACCTCACAACTGCTGGAGAGCCACAAATTGGAGATCATTTCTCTAAGGACTCATGCACACGGCCGTTGTTCGGCTGTGCCCATATTGCGTCTGCAAAATACCAGCACCGGCCAGGTGCACCCCGCATCACAGATGCGGACCCATTCACTTGACTTGGTCCACAATCCGAAAGGTACAGTGTAGAAAGGAGGCACGAAACCCCATGATAGCAGTGCGGTTTCTTTTTGTGCATTCGCACCGCAAAAAAGTTAATTTTTTTTTTTACGGTGCGGACGGATCATGGACCCATTCAAGTTGAATGGGTCTGGATCCATTTGCAGCAGCCGCATGTATGTTGCCCATGCATTGCAGGTCCCCAATGCATGGAACGGCCGAGCAACAGCCGTGTGCATGAGCCCTAAAGGATATATAAGCATTAAAAAAATGATAAAATATACTGCATCCATTCTTGAAGTGAGATTGTGCTATTTTACATCACTGAGAAATTAGTTTCATATGTCACCATATTGCCCTGCTTCTTTTTACACTGCAGTTATGGGGTAAGAAACCCTTTGGGCCTGTAAGACACTGGTTTGAGGAGAGACTTCACCTCAGCAACTGACAGCTTCTAAGTACTGGTACTTGCTTTTATTTTGTGAAATGCACCACTTTGTCATGGTATGCATGGCCGTAACCACAGAGGGAGCCGAGATGGCAGCTGATATTAGTGTATTAGCAGAAAGGACCAAAAAAGAACATTTTAAAAAAAAGACACATGAAATGGTGACCAATATAATCATAAGCTTTTCTGTCCTAAGCTCACTTGCTGTTGAAATTGGTCATGGTGAAGATGGTGAAGTTTGGCCCCATTCCAAGATGCGCTATTGGGTCTCATGGATACTCGTTTCTTCTGTATTGCATGTGCATTGTCTACACTAAAAATATAAAAGTAATAAGAGAAGAACCAATTGGGCATCAAAAATGTATAATTTACATCTCATAAACTCTATATAATGTTTAAAGAGGTTGTCTGGTAGTAGAATATTGCTAACCTATCCTCAGCATAGGTCATCAATATCTGTGGGGGGGAGACGGGGGAGACACAGAGCTTCGGTGAGTGCCACAACCACTTGGCATCAAACCAAGCACAGCGTGGTACATTGTGTAAATTGGCTGTTAGGCTTCAGCGATAATATTTTCAAAGTCAATTTGTTCAAAAACGTAAGCATTAAAATGTATTGGCTCCATGTAGCCAAACTTCATCTCGCCCGAAAACTTCTGTGTATTCCTATCTGCGTATTTAAAAACATTTTAACATAGGAATCCGAAGTGGGCTTTGGTACCAAGGTACCAGACAGTACCAAAACGCAACTTCGGGCCAGACGGTTTGCCTACACAGAGCCAATACATCTTAATGATGTACAGCATGGATGTCAAACTCATGGCCCTCCAGCTGTTGCAAAACTACAACTCCCATCATTCCCTGATAGCTGTAGTATGCCCAGGCATGATGGGAGTTGTAGTTTTGCAACAGCTGGAGGGCCACAAGTTTGACATCCCTGATGTACAGAAACAGCATTAACACCAAAGTTTTTTGAACAAATTTGGACGACTTTGGATGTATGATCCAAAGCTCCATTCGCTTAATCCTAGTGGCTGTTCTTGGTATTGCAGCTCAGGCCCATTCACTTGGATGGGACTGAGCTACACACAGGCATGTGACAATGAACATGACATCACTGGCCTAAGAAGAGACTGCAGTATTCACCAGAGCACTCAGCCTTTTCAAATAGCTGATCAGCAGGGGTGCCGGGAGTTGGACCCCCACCGATCAGATATTGATGACCTATCCTGAGGTTAAGTAATCAATATTCTACTCCCAGAAAAACCCTCTAAACATGACATATAGAGATATGAAAGAGATTTTTGTGATGATCAGTTGGTTCTGCTCTTTACGCTTATATTTTTGGAGTAGACAATGCATATGCCATCTGGAAGTAACAAGTATCCATGGGACCCCATAGCACATCTTGGAATGGGGCCACACTCCACCATGTCCTGGATTACATTGATAAGCATGTTACATCCTGGCAAAAAGGCTGAGATTCTGCTGCTGATCCAAAGGATTCACTCCTTTCTGCTGGAGCAATGGCGCTATTTCCAGCGTGTGAAGCTCCCATCATCCCCACTCACTATTTCATCTCTAGGGACAGGATGTTTTGGAAGATGAAAGGAAGACTAATCTCAGTCCTCAATTACTTCCATACTTCTCTCTCTTTATGAGCAGAATCCCTTTTAGGAAAGGGAGGAGGGGGGCTTATGTTTCTCCATCCACTTGGATGGATTTCTTTTAATGCCATCTGTTTTAAACTAAAATATAATGTGATCAAACTATAACATTTTAAGCAAACTCAGCTGGGCAGAGTCCTACAAAGTGGAGGTGAGAGCAAGCATACAATTACAGTAAATAGCGTTCAGATCTCTCATGGCAATTTAGAGGTCCAATTTAACTTCAGTACCTGAATGAAGCGCTCTGCAGACATTATTTACAACATCTTAATAACCCATGGCAAAATTATTTGCGATCCCTAGAAAAAAACTCAAAAATGCATTTCTTTCCTCTTGTGACTCTTACTTTCTTGTCCATAGGCAAACATTCTACTTATCAACAATGGCTAAGTTATTTCAGTGCTGGATATGATCGTCTGTATAGGTGCAGCATGACTGATTTTCCTACAAATACACTTCTCTCTGTTGTATACATTGCTACGCATGATATCATTCTCTAATGAGTCAATCATGAGGAGGACTTGGGAAAAACTAGACAAAAAGACAGTAAAAATCTTGGCAGCTTAAAGTAAAGCCCCTAGCACATCACATTCAGCAGATCCATTCTTTTGTACGTCTAGTATTTCCTTAGGAAATCTTACCTTTCCTCCTTGCCCCAAGTTGTAATCCTCCTTTAGATCTAGAAAGACAGGAGAACAGATCTCCAGAATGTGCATGGGGCCTTATTCTGTAACTTTGAGTCTTCACTTAAAGGGGTTAGAAAATCTGAGACATTGGTGGCTTATACAGACGTGGACAAAATTGTTGGTACCCTTTGGTCAATGAAAGAAAAAGTCACAATGGTCACAGAAATAACTTTAATCTGACAAAAGTAATAATAAATTAAAATTCTATAAATGTTAACCAATGAAAGTCAGACATTGTTTTTCAACCATGCTTCAACAGAATTATGTAAAAAAATAAACTCATGAAACAGGCATGGACAAAAATGATGGTACCCCTAACTTAATATTTTGTTGCGCAACCTTTTGAGGCAATCACTGCAATCAAACGCTTCCTGTAACTGTCAATGAGACATCTGCACCTCTCAGCAGGTATTTTGGCCCACTCCTCATGAGCAAACTGCTCCAGTTGTGTCCGGTTTGAAGGGTGCCTTTTCCAGACTGCATGTTTCAGCTCCTTCCAAAGATGCTCAATAGGATTGAGGTCAGGGCTCATAGAAGGCCACTTTAGAATAGTCCAATTTTTTCCTCTTAGCCATTCTTGGGTGTTTTTAGCGGTGTGTTTTGGGTCATTGTCCTGTTGCAAGACCCATGACCTGCGACTGAGACCAAGCTTTCTGACACTGGCTAGTACATTTCTCTCTAGAATTCCTTGATAGTCTTGAGATTTCATTGTACCCTGCACAGATTCAAGACACCCTGTGCCAGACGCAGCAAAGCAGCCCCAGAACATAACAGAGCCTCCTCCATGTTTCACAGTAGGGACAGTGTTCTTTTCTTGATATGCTTCATTTTTTCGTCTGTGAACATACAGCTGATGTGCCTTGGCAAAAACTTCGATTTTTGTCTCATCTGTCCACAGGACATTCTCCCAGAAGCTTTGTGGCTTGTCAACATGTAGTTTGGCATATTCCAGTCTTGCTTTTTTATGATTCGTTTTCAACAATGGTGTCCTCCTTGGTCGTCTCCCATGTAGTCCACTTTGGCTCAAACAACGACGGATGGTGCGATCTGACACTGATGTTCCTTGAGCATGAAGTTCACCTTGAATCTCTTTAGAAGTCTTTCTAGGCTCTTTTGTTACCATTCGGATTATCCGTCTCTTAGATTTGTCATCAATTTTCCTCCTGCGGCCACGTCCAGGGAGGTTGGCTACAGTCCCATGGATCTTAAACTTATGAATAATATGTGCAACTGTACTCACAGGAACATCTAGTTGCTTGGAGATGGTCTTATAGCCTTTACCTTTAACATGCTTGTCTATAATTTTCTTTCTGATCTCTTGAGACAGCTCTTTCCTTTGCTTCCTCTGGTCCATGTCGAGTGTGGTACACACCATATCACCAAACAACACAGTGATTACCTGGAGCCATATATATAGGCCCAATGGCTGATTACAAGGTTGTAGACACCTGTGATGCTAATTAGTGGACACACCTTGAATTAACATGTCCCTTTGGTCACATTATGTTCTGTGTTTTCTAGGGGTACCATCATTTTTGTCCATGCCTGTTTCATGAGTTTATTTTTTTACATAATTCTGTTGAAGCATGGTTGAAAAACAATGTCTGACTTTCATTGGTTAACATTTATAGAATTTTAATTTATTATTACTTTTGTCAGATTAAAGTTATTTCTGTGACCATTGTGACTTTTTCTTTCATTGACCAAAGGGTACCAACAATTTTGTCCACGTCTGTATCTCTAAGATATGCCACCAATGTCAAATAGTTGTGGGTCCCACGCAGGCATGGCCACCTCTCCATTCACCTCTATGGGACTGTCGGAAATAGCCGAGCCACTGCTTGGAACTCCCATTGAACTAAATGGAGGGTGGCCGTTCAGTTTGGGGGCCCTATTCTATAGATAGACAATGATCCCAGAAGAGGGACCCGGACCTATCTGACATTGATGGTGTATTCTAGCGATATGCCACCAATGTTTCAGTTGACATAAGCCCTTTAATCTCAATGATACAAATTCAGTAAAATGTATGAATGAATATGTATATATACAGTGTATAATGTATATAGATAAATATTTTTTTTTTCCAGTAATTTTGTATTTATATAAAGTAATTCAGTTTGGTAACCAAGAAGGTTTTCCAATCCCTGCTAATTCAAAACTGAATTAGCAGGTGAACAGATAATAGTCTGGCATTTTTGGGACTTTATACTTCATGGAAAACCCTATAAACATATTGAATAATGCCTCATGTGCTGTAGATGGTCCTCTGGAGGTACACAGATGTACATATAGATTTCTTTACTGATGTACTGTTCTCTGCATGCCTCAAATTTCATCAGCATACAGAGTTTTTTAGAGGTTCAGATTCTGTATGAATACAATGGGATAAAATTGTTTTGTAAACAAAAGGTCACCTCCTAGAGAACCCTACTACTGGCCCTGACTCCTAATCGTATGGGCAGCCCTTGAAGGTAGGAATGCCCATACCCTGGAACCTGGAGCCTTATGGATAGTGGCAGGGCTGAAACAACCCGTTCCTTCCCAGATGAAGAAACAAGCGTCTCCCTGAGGCCTAGTAACAAACAACAAGGAAGGGAAAATAAAATAGAAACGCGACACTTAACTTCTGTAGTGAGATGGACGAGCAGGAACTCCAGAGAGGACCACACACCAGCTATTCCAAAACCAAATGAAGCTATCTTACCGCACAGTCAGAGGGGTGGGGTAAGACTAAATAGGGATCTCCTGACATCGGGAGGGACCGTGACACCTGGTCCTTAAAAGGGTTGTCCAGCTTTGGGGACTTTTCTTTAATAGACCTCTGCAGCATGTTGAACTGTTGAAAAACTCATACTCACCTGTTGCTCACCAGCCCCCTGGCTCCCTTCAGTATCCTCTGATTCCCCATCCTGTAATTACATTGTACCACCTCTACAAGCGAGACGATGATGAAGAAGAAGTAGCGCTTTCACAAGTGCCACTACCTCAATACACAACAGAGGTGTCGGGAGTCAAACCACGCTAATCTGAAATTGATGACCTTTCCTAAGGAGAGGTCATCAGTTATTACCCACTGCACAACCCCTTCAACCCCTAGTTTTAAAGATCTTTTAGAAATGTATTTCCTCACTATTAAAATGTCCACATATGGCCGAGGTTCATTTTCATCAAAATGTCATTGTCTAGTATTTTGACAGATTTTCTTATGTAATATTACTTACTTGGAACCATTAACCCAACAATACATCTCTGAGAAACATTGTCACAAAATTACTGTCATCTACAAAAGTTTAATATAGAATCTAGATCGGGATCCCCACTGGTTGAGTGATGTGAACATATTCGAATCTTGGCTACATATTGGTAAAGCTTGGTTACTACTTTGCAACATTTCCCACAATTGCCCTGCTTCCCAAACTGCTTGAAAATAAACCTCTCCAAAAAGACTGAAATCCACAGCGATGATATGTAACAATAATCATTATAAAAATAATAATCAGATATTTCTGTCTAGGATAAGACAAGCGTTCAAATCACTAAACCTGGTTCTAATTTGGAATACAATTACATTAAAAAGAAACAGCATGCATGACATAACACCAGCAATGTTTGATGGTTGAATTGCAAATTTTGGCGCCGGTTCACTCTTAGCCGTTACATATATACATAACCTATAAATCTTTAGATTGTTTCTTTTTAACTTGGAGTTATAAATGAAATTGCTTTATTGTGGAGCAAAAAGTTTTCAGCACTCAAGGCCCAGAAACTCAGTCAAAACACGGATACCGTCCACATGCCTTCAGCTTTTTGTGCATCTGGATCATAGGAGAACATTCCCATCCTTGTCCATAATGTGAACAAGAATAGGGCATGTTCTATATTTTTGCGGATGCCATGGAACGAACATATGGATGCGGACACCACACGGTGTGCTGTCTGTGAAGTAAATGGGTCCGCAACTGAGCCTCAAAAAATATGGATTGGACCAAAAATACGCTTGTGTGCATAAGCCCTTTTTTCATTTTTTGCTCCCTGCCTTCCTGGAGCCATAACTTTTTTATTTTTTCATTCACATAGCTGTGTAAGCCGCCCACACCATAGGCACTAATACATCCCCATACATCAACCCTATGCATCAGAGATGCAGGCTTTTGAACTGTACACTGATAAAAAGCTGGATAGTACCTCTCCTCTTGAGTCTGCAGATTTTCAAATTGAATTTAAAATTTTGAGTCATCTAACCACAGAACAGTTGTCCATCTTGCCTCACAGTATCGTTTTTTGATCGTATTGACATATATCTTTTTTGCACAATACAGCTTTAACTTGCATTTGCGGATTGCACGGCGAACTGTGTTCACAGACAATGATTTCTATACCCGAATACAGCGAGCCAAAACAGAGACCACACTAAAACAGGTTTTATGGATAAGCTTTTATTGTTCTGATGAAGGGGGCTGTTCGCTCCTGAAACGCATTGACTTGGAATAAAATTATTTTCTTCATCAACACCATCCTGCTCCTGAGTCCATCTGCTTCAGCGCCGAAAAAAAGGTCCGATCTACTCCACTGACGCAGACAATGATTTCTGGAAGTGTTCCTGATCCCATGCAGTGGTTTCCAGTACAGAAGCATGCCTGTATTTAATGCAGTGCCGCCTGTGGGTCCGTAGATCACGAACCTCCAATCCTGACCGTCGGCCTTGTGCCTTGCACATATAGGATTCTCTTAATCTTTTGATTGTGGAAATTTTTTCTGACATTGTTATACAATTTTTTGTTGTAGTTTTTTGCAGATTGGTGAACTTCTGCCCATCTTTGCTTCTGAGAGACTCTGCCTCTCTAACATACTCTTTTTATACCCAGTCATGTGACTTAGTTGAAAGTTGCTCCTTCAGCAGTTTTTTTTTTATTAGTACCACTTTTTCAGCCTTCGTTGCCCCTGTCCTAAGTAATTTAGTTCTAATTTTTTCACGAAAGGGTAAAATGTCTCACTTTCAACATCTGATATGTGTTCTATGATCTATTTACTTACGTTTTACACAGTATTCCAATGTTTTTGGAATTGGGGTTGTATATATTTGCAGAAAAGTTTCAGTATAACTTATTCATTTAAACCTCTGCTCATTCTGGAGTTAGCAATCTAATGGGCGGTCCTATCAGTGATTGACAGTGGACCGCCCACTGGACTCATGTTTAGAATGAGCATGGATTTTGAATTAATAAAATGCAAGTTATGCTGAATGCTTTCACCCAAAAGTTTATATCAATCTGAATTTTCAATAGGATAGGGCGGTAAGGTTAGTTGCACTTGGGCATACTATGTCTCTGTACATGCTGTGGGCTGTGCAGATGTATATGGGGCCAGTTCTATGTTTCATTCAATGCAATACGCAGTGGCGACTCTAGGAACAATATATGGGGGGGGGGGGCACATAAGATATCACAGTCAAAAATGGGGGGGCACTAATAATTTTCACCACTTAATACTACTGAAAAAATAAATAAATAAGTATATATAAATAGGATTACAAAATACGAGACTATTGCGGTATGCAGGGATACCTGATGTTTCCTGATGTTAAATACCCAAGCCGCATTCTTTTCTGCCTCTGCAGGCCTTGCTAGGCTGAAATACACAGGCGGCCAATAGCAGTGCTGCCCTCTCCCTCCCAGCCAATAGCAGCTGAGGTGGGCGGGGGAAGATTCACTTGGCTGCCGACTGCATTGGAGCCTGTAGTGAAGCGGGTGGGCAGCATGGGCAGTACTTTCAGTTTGGCAAAACTGACAGATTGCTGCTGTACTAGCGGCGGCCAGCGTTTTAAAGGGGAATCAGCGTGGGGGTCAAGGAATAACCTGGGGGGGGGGGCAATCCTTGCCCCCCTGTTATGACGCCTATGGCAATACAACATTCTGAAATAAATGCACTGCTTCTAATATAGTACTGTACGGAGTCAGCATATGGCGGCACGCAGAATGTCTACATGTGCAAAGGCAAATAGATTTTTAATAGTAAAATAGACAATTGCAGTCATACCAAACTAGGTCTGTAATGTAAAAATGTCAATTAGTTTTAAAGTTACAATCTGTCAATTTGCCTCTCTAAAAAAAAATTAAAAAAATTGAGCGCATTTCATCTGGGTAAGCATGCAATATGATGTCACAGAGGAAATTCAGAGTCATGATCTAGGAACACATACGTGTGTGAGGATGTCATCGGCATTGATGCAGGATACAATGTTCTTTATAGTCTCCCCTCCCTTCACACTGGGACACAATTTATCTGACTTTCCTTGTTAGATTCTTATAACTGGTGAGTGAATATTTGCTGAGCATATGTTTCCACGCAGTATTACAATGCTCTAAATGCTTGCCAAAATGTTGAAAGGGTCACCGGCACTGCTTTGGGAACTTAGTAATAAACAGACATTTCTTTTTGATAAATCTTCTCTGTTTACAAGGCTTGCCTCCCACCCACGTATGTTTAGAGATGATTGTTAACTCATTGTTCCTCTATGAATGCACTTTGCAGCCAGCACAGTCTTCTGTGCAAACCTGGTTACCATGTCCTGCTGTAGACCCAAAATGTCACGTGGGTTGGAAAAATTATCATCAATTATTATGTACTGTGCTAATCATGAGAGATGAGCAATAGTATGTGCAACCATTCAATGCAAAGGAAGGGGGGGTTGGATACATAAAGGAAAGTAGTGAAAGAGACCCCAATTCCATTGGTGTATCACTTACTCAATGTCTTGCTGTCGTTTTTGTAAAATCACACTTTATCAGCAGGGGCCAAAGTCTGTGTATTCATGATTCCCTACCAACCCATCACTGATTGACAAGCACCGTATGGGGAGAAAGTTGGCAGACAGTGATGGGTGGACATGGAGAGCCCATTGCTTATAAATATTGAGGACTCACTGGCGTAAGCACAGCATGGAGAAGTCTATGGTGTCCCTTGTGGCTGATAAGGTGTGATCCAAGACATCCAATAAGTCACCCAGGACTGGAATCTCTGGCACTACTGTATAAGGTCTGGTGTGTACATTTACATATGCCCCAGGGATGATCCATGTAGATCATTCATTTTGTTGCATTTGTTAAATTCATTCCATCTGGGTAACTACTTTGAGAGAAGTGATAAAACCCCCACCTGCAACACAATTTCTATGTAAGGCTCTGTTCCCATCTGCGCTCTTCATTTTTTATTGTTCTACCAAAACAATGACAATTACAGTAGTACTGGACATATCACATGATGAGCACTAATGACACCCCATGGACTATATTTTGGTCCATCAGGTTTCCATTATGTTCTCCATCATTTTACCAAACAAAAGGAATCTGCAATAGAAGCTCCCATGTAGACGTGAACACACACTAGCAGCAGAGCACAAGTGATGTTTTTAGGTTTTTAACCATTTACAAAATTTTTAGCTTATGTCCATCTTGGTTGCTTCTCTGCAGCAATCTTGTATGTACTGTACTAGTAAGGCACCGACTGTACTTATAAGCTGCGTGGCTTGCTTTTATGAGGCCTTCAGATTTACTCTGATGTTCCTTATAAATTCTTTGTGACTGAATAGTGGGAGTGCTTTAATAGAAACCAAAAGTCATGAGAAAAATGTAGGCTCATGAAATAGATGTGTCTCAGATGCACACCTAACAACCCACACCAGATTTAGCATGTATACGGACTTTCAGAAATCCCTAAACCAAAAAGACTCCTATTAGACAGATACTGTCTTATAGGAGTCATTTCTGGCACAAACTGCCTATAATATTAAATTGACATACTCTCAGGTGAAAGAAAACATAATAAAATGCAAGGTTAAAGTGTTGTTTGGATAAAAAAAAAAAAGTAACTTATTAGCAGGGGCGGATTGGCCATAGACCCTGTGGGCCGATGCCTAGGGGGCAGCCTGAGCCCTCCTCATGACATCTGGCCAGGTTCATAATGATCTGATGCTCTAAGCATTAATTAATGCTAGGATCATCAGGTACTTATGTACCTGGCCAGAGGCCACAGGTGCCTTTCTGAACTTAAATATATCACCATCCTTAGGATGATGATACAGTTGAATACTGTGCCCTGCCTACTTCTGTTGTCCCTGCCTACTTGTGTTTCCCGTCCTTCTGTTAATTTGGACCCGCCTACAACATGGGGCCACTTTTATTTTATTTTTTTCCAGGGCCACTTTAAGTTCCCAGTCTGCCCATGCTTATTAGGACATTTGGAGTTAAGAAGGAAGAGTTCCTAATTGTTGAACTCCATGAATTAGGAGAGTGTGACTATAGAGAAAGTGTCTCTCCCTAGAGGTCTTGGTATGTTGGTCCATTACACAGACAGCCCATTAATATTAAAGGGAATTGTGCAGTTTTTCATTTACCCTATGGTGGCATAGCAGGCACATTGAATATTTGCTGCCAGGCTCCCCTGCAGATTACAGCTGATCACTTAAGGTCCCAGCAGGTGGACAACTTATTTTAAAGACTAATTGTAAATTCTTTCAAAAATGAATAGTACAGGCAAATACTGTATAAGAAACTGTGTAATAGACTGTATCTCATCAGAGAGAGAGGCTTCTTTGTCTTCTTATTGGACTCCTCTCCTGCTTGCTCCCCTCTTCACTCTGTTCACTGCTCAGATTCATCTTTAATAGTTAGAGCTCACTGAAGGATCAGATTACATAAAAGTCAATGGAGAGGGAAAGGGTAGGAGGAGAAGAAGGGAGATGCTGCTGGAGACAGAGAGACTGACACAGAGACTGCTGCTGGCTAATAAACTATTTACTGCTTAACTTCACTTAAAGTTTAAATCTAGACTGCTAGGTACTGCTGTGTAATGTCCACCATTACTTCTGCTGTTTTGAGGGTATGCAGAGAGTTTTCACAGAAGGAGCCCCTCTTTCTCTATTTGGAGTCTATGGGTAGACATGAAACCAGCCAGTCTCTATCAACTAGTTCAGAAAAAAAATGAGAATTACCGACAGATTGCAGACAAAAAGATTGCAAGAAATTGCTTGATAAAAGTCCTATAATGTTCAGAAAAAGTTTTATTTCTTGTGTACACCCACATGGCAGCTGAAAATGTACCTGAAACAGCAGTTACACTTGAAATAACGTCTGGTAAATATTTCTGTACATTGAAAGAGTTAGGTTTATGTAGATTCAGTTACTCACTATATTATCCTCTTTTAACAGGTATGCCAATAGTGACCATCAAAAGATCTACCAGATAAGGTCCTCTGTACCACTTGATGGCTTCAACATGCAACCTATTTTGAACAGTGCAAGAGCTGTGCAGTAGATATGTGAATGAACACTTCAACTAGTCATCTGGGATAATGGTTCTGGAAGATCTACACTAGAAGAGGATTTGTGACATCTAATATCTGTCACGTTCCAGCTGGAAAATGCATGGTGCACAAGACTTTTTCACTCCACGAATGTAAAAGTCAATAGTGGACATAAAACCACTTGTAAAGAAACCCTGTGGAAGTTATTTATTCAGGAAAAAAAAAAATGAAATGGATCCAAATGGAGCCTTCACTTCTATGTAAAGTTTGCAAAACCCAAAATGCCTTTTTTTTTATTTTATTTTTTAGCTTTGGAAGGATCTCATGAAGGGAACAGCTATCTGGAACTCTAATGATTTCTCATCCAGTCCTTCAAAGACCTGAGAGCTCTTGCATTGCATTTATGGATGGCTTCCTTGCATACATCATATCATATTAAAAGAGGGTGATGATTATATTCTAGGCCAAGCTTCAGAGCAGAGAAGAGTTCTAATAAATTCTCCAAAGAGCAGAGCCGCCTGTTTTTTATTTAAGAAAATACTTTTTTTTTATTTCCTTGCTTATTGTAACATGCAAAATGAGAAACAGCTAAAATATTCCCTTGAACATAAACATTGATCCAAATCAGCCATGAAATTAGCAATATATGGTAGTGCTATGGGTTACGGCACCGTCTTGCTGAGTGTTTTATAGTGGGAGATGGAAATAGGTGTTTATCTAATATTATATCTTAGGAATGTAATAGCACGGCACATAAAGGACACCCTGAAGAGTATATCTGCCGGTGGCTGAATAAAACCTTTAGCATTGTCTATGCATGAGTCCTCAGTGTTTGAATACAGTGATCCCTCAAGATACAAAGGCCTCAGGATACAATATTTTCAACATACAATGGTCTTTTCTGACCAATCGTAAGTTGAAACCAGACTCAACATACAATGCCTGATTTAGACCCAACCAATCCAGGCCACTTCTCTGGTAAAATAGTAGCATTCGTTACTAGTTAGCAGCTATTCCTGACTGTTATATGTAAGGACTTGTTTTATTTGTCTTAGTTATCTTCTTATTTTTCTTAAATTTTCATTTTCTCTTATCTTGGATGATATTTTGGGGCTTTGGAACCGATTACTCAACTTACAATGGTTTCCACATACACTGGTCATCCTGGAACCAATTAATATTGTATCTTGAGGGACCGCTGTAAAATGGAAAGTGTTTGCATTTTCTCTGTGCTGGTGGCAATCATTCTAGATAACTGTTCAAATGCAAACTACAAAAACTTTGCAGTCATGTATAATTTTTTTTTTATTGTGATATCTGAAGCTGCCTAGCACTCTTCATAGATGTGCTGCATCTGAAACTGGAGCCTATTGTATGCTGTTATCTCACTGGTAACAACAGGCACAGGAAAAATCATGCATTATTTTATTTTTTTATTGGGTCTAAAGATATTTAAATTAAAACAAATATGTTGAAGGCCGTGGACACCTTTTGGGACATTTTTTTTTTATTATTATTATTGCATTCTACTAATTTTGGGCTAAAATAATTTTTTCAATTGCTCTTTATAAAAAATTTCCAACAGTTTTCCACGTACAGCTTTCACTTTCTGTGTATTTGTAGACCAGAAATCTTTCTGATTCTCAATAGTTAGATTCTTATCAGTTTGATATGAATATGGCTTAAATTAGTTTGTGTTTGCAGACTTTCTGATTCACAGTGACTCTGTCAGTCTGTAGCCCTTATCGCAAAACTCCTGACATCATAAAGTGAAAGATGTACAAGTAAAACTGTTGATATTTTTTGATAAAGACCAACTAAAATATTCATTGTTAGAACAAACTTAGTAGAATGCAATGATAAAAAAAATCCCCAAAGGTGTCCATAGCCTTTAAACAATAGGAAGTCTAAAATGAGCACCATATTTTCTATGTATTTACTCTATTTCTTTATACTGTGATGAACACATGAGCCTTATTGTATTCAAAAGAGAAAGACATGCATCCTCCTCTCTGGCACGAGGTATATTGAGGTAAAATAAAACTGAACAAGTATTAATGTGCATGCATGGCTGTAAGCATGAACGCCTATGGCAGATTGTTTATTGAGCACAGTCCATCATGACATAACTGTAGTATAAATATAACATAGGATGGATTGGGGTATCATGGACAGGATACTGGAGCTTTTTAGCATACTTTCAATTAGTTGTCAAACAACTGTGCTCATATTTCACAGAAAAGTGAGGTATAATTGGTGTGCTAGGATGGCGGATGCTGCATATTATAATTAGAATAAATTATTTGCCATTTAACAGTGATTCAAGAACCAACATCTTCTATGTCAAATAAGAAGTCCTCATACATTACAAGGTATTTGGAGATTATTACATAGTTCCATCATTGAAAAAGTTTAAAAAGACCAAGCTCCATCAAGTCAAACCTATAATCCATCTGTATCAACCTAGAGGAAGGCAAAAACCACCATAAGGCATACATCAATTGTCCCACATTACGGGAAAACTTTCTTCCCAACTCTACTTATGAAAAGCCAATCAATGTCTTATCTCCAGAAATCTAGCACTCATAACTTGTAAAATTATTACATGTAAGAAAGACAACAGGCCCCTCTCAAACTCTATGATGCAGGTGAAACTTCTGTTCCTCTAGACATAGATGTCCTCTTGTCATAGTTACAGGCCTAGGTAAAAAACCACCAGCAGAAAGATCTCTGTAATGTCGATTCATATATATGGACATTAGAATTAGGCCATCCATAAACCGTCTATTTTCCAAGCTAATCCCAAGCATTCTCCAGCCTGTGTGAGTTCAGGCTTCCTAGAGATAGAGACCACTTGAGTTCTTGTCTACTACCGTTAGATTATGAATACAGAAGTGATCGCAGAAAATGTTATCTGCTATATGTTGTATAATATACTGACTCTTACATTGGCTTATTTTTAGATCCCATCCATGGGGAATTACATTTAACATTTTCTTGCCATGGCTTACTTGACGCGTTAACCATCAAGTTTAGCTTGGCTACATCTGTCGCATTAGAAATCATGAGCATATTTGAATGCAGATGCATGGAACATGCTAAAAAAAATGTACTGTATTCATGACATTAGCTTTTATTATATAAAATGAGGGCTTTCAAGGAAAATATTTTTTCAGCCCCAGCTTTCCAAGAATAAAAATATACAATGCCGTTGGTTGACACTTCTGGCTCTGCATGTGAGGTCTGGCAGTGTTATGGGACTATTACACAGATTGATGCCAAGCCAGTTACAATCATCACTTGTTTAAAGGGCCTTTCACACGGCTCAATGCAAAGCGAATGAGGATTTATGATTGCTATTCTGATCATTTGTCCGCCATTCATCTTCCATATTGATGGCAGCACATCCCTTTAATTACACAGGGTGATGTGCTCCTAACAATGTCTGGTGCCGCATAAATGATTCAACCACCTGACAAATCAGTGTTTGCTCATTTGTCGGCTGACTGGCGGCACCTTGCAACACAGGGCAATTATCAGGAACAAGCATTTGTGTGCAATAATTGGCCAGTGTAGAAAGGCCCTTAATAAATATACTTGGAGTTTGTACTTTACCAGTGCTGGAGGATGGATATCCAGTTTTTTTTGGCCTTTCTAAGGCCTCATGCACACGGCCGTTGTTTGAGTCCGCATCCGAGCCTCCGTTTTGGCGACTCGGATGCAGACCCATTCACTTCAATGGGGCCACAAAAGATGTGGACAGCACTCCGTGTGCTGTCCGCATCCGTTGCTCCATTCCGCGGCCCTGCAAAAAATATATAACATGTCCTATTCTTGTCCGCAAAACTGACAAGAATAGGCAGTTATATCAATGGCCGCCCGTTCCGCAAATTGCGGAAGGCACACGGATGCCTTCCGTTTTTTGCGGACCTCAAAAAATGGCACGGTCGTGTGCATGTAGCCTAAAAGTGATTTAGAATAGGGCTGGGGCTGCTGATTTTTTTTAAACTTTTTTTTCCCAAAATTCAGATTTTCTTTGAAAACCGAATCATGACTTTCATTTATACTGTAGAAACATTACTAATTATAAAGTATGTGTGAATGTTGGCAATCTTTTGTACAGCGCTACCAAATGTATTAGCGCTATATAAGCAATAGGAAGAGAAATAAAATATATGTGATGTATTTTGTAACAATAAACGATGTTCACTCAAAGGAGTGCTGGTCAAGTTCCATGTTGTACATGATAAATGACGTATACGTACCATTTGTGTAGTGTTCTTTAATTCATTGCACTTTTGCTTAAGTAAATCCTTTGGTGAAAAGTCAGTAAATCATGGGCTACTGGATGCGGAATTTTTTTTCCAACCCACTGATAACTGAAATACAGTTACATTCTAAGCACATCAAGCTGAAGAACTGTGGACTCTACATCCGTGGATCATGTTATGCATAAAATTAAATATACATCTTCATTCAATTAGGTATGTGTTTATGGATATGGTCCACTTGAAGCTAATGGGCCCCAAGGAGAAAATCTGAAACAAGACCCCCTCAAACATCGCATGTCATTTATAGCCTATGGGGCATAGACCTATTAGGCCTCCTCAAGCTTCAAAATCCGCTGCAACAACAACTTATGTACCCTCTATAGATACACCTCTAGATGTTCCTGAAGAAGGTGACCTGCCTGCCATTGACACCAGCAGATATTCTGGAAAAGACTCCAGTAAAGCAATGTTGTTCATTATGAATAAGACTGAGGTTCATTTGCTTGACACTTGTATCTTACGCTGTTTGTTTTGCTTGGATGAGCCACTGATGAGCAATTTGGCAATGTGCTGCAAGCTCCTCCAGCTGGGGAGTATCTGAACTGTATTATTGTGCTAGAAATCCATGCATAAATAAATAAATAGGTTTGCCACAATGTCAGGTATTTTAGAACATGATGTTTGTACGGTTTGCATTCCATCCTTTTTTTTTTTTATATATTTCCTCTATGAATGAAGTTTACTCAAGGAATTGCTAGGTAGCCATACATATCACTAAGAGAGTTCTATCAAAGAGGAGTGGACACGGTGGGGTGGTCTACTGTAGTTTTGGCCATTAAAACCAATGTAACCATTTCTCGAATTCTTTTTCTCATTGTTTTTCTACCATGAAGCTGCATGATTCCTTCTAAATTCACACATCCAAATGAAAGGCCTGATAACTTGGTGAGAGAGAAGTTATACCGAAGTTACTAAAGATCTACCTTGGCAAAAACGTCTTTCTCTTCACACAAAAGAAAAGTGACCATATTTAGGTCACAGGCTGCCCTAATACAAGACGCTCACCATCTGAAAAGTATTTTAGCTTTGATAAATACACATAATGTCAAAAAGAAATAAATACATTGGTTAAATCAGCTTATCACAGAAGAACTGATGCCTAAGTGACTTTGCAGTGACTCTTCATAGTTCAAATGAACCTAGCTATGCAAAAAGTGTGGGGGATGAACAATCGTAGTAATTACGTCAATTGTGCACTGTCCATTGGCCTGTGTGACTGCTTTTATCTTCCAGTATTATGGTACAGAGCAGAATTTACTGAGCAAATAAACTAGCGTTAATATTATAATATCCGTCACAGGATCTCAAAAGCGGTAAGAAAAGGCTTCCGTTTTGTCCCCATTCATTGTCAATGGGGACAAAACATAACTGAACAGAACAGAATGCTCCAAAATGCATTCCGTTTGGTAGCGTTCTCATACTAGAGAGCAAACCGAAGCATACTGCGGTTTAATTTCCATCATGGGATGCGGAGCAAGATGGATCCGTCCTGGCACACAATGTAAGTCAATGGGGACAGATAATTTTTTTCTGACACAATAGAAAAGGGATCCGTCTCCCATTGACTTTCAATGGAGTTCATGACAGATCCGTCTTGGTTATGTTAAAGATAATACAACCGGATCCGTTCATAACTGATGAAGACGGTTGTATTATCAGCAACGGAAGCGTTTTTGCTGAACCCTGCCGGATCCAGCAAAAACGCTAGTGTGAAAGTAGCCTTAGAAATGGTTCTATCAGTGCTTGACAGCCTTAACTTTGTAACGACATACAGAGATAACCATCAGTCACCCATAAACACATGAAAAATAATAATAATCATATATAGTAGGAAGGCGAAAGGGTCCGTCGTTGACGGAAGGTATGTGTCACCGAGGTTCCTGGCCTCGGTTGAGTAAGAGCCAGTTTTCATGTGTTAGCAGCAGTTGCTGTTTGACACCTAGCTATTTAGTATAGCTGTATAGCTGATCCGGGATGGCTCTAACTGGGATTAGTCAAAGTGCTGTGTGGGTGACTACTCCCCACGTTCCAAGCCCGGTCTTGACTGGCCTATAAAAAAAAACAGCCGGCAGTGTCAGCTGGGTGTGATTATCTCTCTCTCTGACAGAGGAGCTCTGGCAATCGCTGGATTGGGATCTGAGCCGTGTGCTAGGATGGAGGCCTGAGTTTGGGAGGTCTGCTCTGTCCTGAGCAATGCCGATCGGATGTGAACTAACACCTAGGATAACAGGTGACTGTGTTGCTGTATAAACTGTCTAGGTGTGAACGAACACCAAAACTGCAAATGAACTGTCGTACTGTTTTGTTGCCATAAGTGTGACTAAAACACTGAAGTTACAAACTGGTCTTTGCTTCTATACTGCGTCCGCTTGTCCTGTCTACCAGAGCAAATCTCCACAATTGGTGGAGGATGCGTGCAGTGCAGTTAAGCTGACGTGAAGGCCAAAATATTTTAGTTTTTCCGGGCACGGTTGTATGTCCTACATCAAACCAACGAGATTACAACCCATGTCCCTCGACAAAATGGAAGCTGTCGTGAAACATGCAACAGCGGGAGGCCAATAAGCAGCAGCAAAAAAACAAACCAGCTGCTGTTACAACATGTGATGGCTTTACAAGCAGCAGGAGCATCCCAGAGCGTCCACGATGCCGGAAAAGCGGTCCGTGTGGCGATCCACAAGATGACCCCCGCAGACGACGTCGAGACCTATTTCGCAATTTGAAAAATTATGATTGATGGCCTGCTGGTGACCCTCAAAAACATTAGAAGCAAGGGCCTGCTGGTGACCCTCTAAAACATTACGGGCAAGGGCCTGCTGCTGATCTGACCATCTAAAACATTAATGGTAAAGGTCTGCTGCAGAGCTGACTCTCTAAAACATTAGGGGCGAGTGCCTGCTGCTGATCTGAGCATCAAAAAAATTATGACCGAGTGCCTGCTGCTGAGCTGACCATTGAATAAATTATTGGGGAGTGCCTGCTGCATAGCTAACCATTGAAAAAATTATGGGCAAGGGCCTGCTGGTGAGCTGACCCTCAAAAACATTATATGCGTGGGCCTGCTGGTGAGATGACCCTCTAAAAGATTGTAGGTGGGGACCTGCTGGTGAGCTGACTCTGTATAACATTATGGTTGAGGGCCTGCTGGTGAGCTGACCCTTACAAACATTATATGCGAGGGCCTGCGGGTGAGCTGACCCTCTAAAAGATTGTAGGTGAGAGCCTGCTGGTGAGCTGACCCTGTAAAACATTATGGTTGAGGGCCTGCTGGTGAGATGACCCTCAAAAACATTATATACGAGGGCCTGAAGGTGAGCTGACCCTCTAAAACATTACATGCGAGGGCCTGCAGGTGAGCTGACCCTCTAAAACATTACATGCGAGGGCCTGCAGGTGAGCTGACCCTCTAAAAGATTGTAGGTGAGAGTCTGCTGGTGAGCTGACCCTCTAAAACATTATATGTGAGGGCCTGCAGGTGAGCTGACCCTCTAAAAGAATAAACACACTCTGTATGATCCACACCATAATCCTAGGTATGTCTAATGGGAATACTCAATACATTACTTACATTTTCACAAAAACAATGAGTAGCTTCATGTCCCCTTTAAAAATAAATCTTTATTTAGATAAACATTAAAAATAGATCTCTGTAATTAATCGGGAAACAAATAAAAAGACGCTTACTGAACACTCCATACAATAGTCATCAACTATAACATTGCAGTTCTGCGATATCTGTAACAGCCACAGGTACTTATAGCTACAGGGAGTGCAGAATTATTAGGCAAGTTGTATTTTTGAGGATTCATTTTATTATTGAACAACAACCATGTTCTCAATGAACCCAAAAAACTCATTAATATCAAAGCTGAATATTTTTAGAAGTAGTTTTTAGTTTGTTTTTAGTTTTAGCTATATTAGGAGGATATCTGTGTGTGCAGGTGACTATTACTGTGCATAATTATTAGGCAACTTAACAAAAAACAAATATATACCCATTTCAATTATTTATTTTTACCAGTGAAACCAATATAACATCTCAACATTCACAAATATACATTTCTGACATTGAAAAACAAAACAAAAACAAATCAGTGACCAATATAGCCACCTTTCTTTGCAAGGACACTCAAAAGCCTGCCATCCATGGATTCTGTCAGTGTTTTGATCTGTTCACCATCAACATTGCGTGCAGCAGCAACCACAGCCTCCCAGACACTGTTCAGAGAGGTGTACTGTTTTCCCTCCTTGTAAATCTCACATTTGATGATGGACCACAGGTTCTCAATGGGGTTCAGATCAGGTGAACAAGGAGGCCATGTCATTAGTTTTTCTTCTTTTATACCCTTTCTTGCCAGCCACGCTGTGGAGTACTTGGACGCGTGTGATGGAGCATTGTCCTGCATGAAAATCATGTTTTTCTTGAAGGATGCAGACTTCTTCCTGTACCACTGCTTGAAGAAGGTGTCTTCCAGAAACTGGCAGTAGGACTGGGAGTTGAGCTTGACTCCATCCTCAACCCAAAAAGGCCCCACAAGCTCATCTTTGATGATACCAGCCCAAACCAGTACTCCACCTCCACCTTGCTGGCGTCTGAGTCGGACTGGAGCTCTCTGCCCTTTACCAATCCAGCCACGGGCCCATCCATCTGGCCCATCAAGACTCACTCTCATTTCATCAGTCCATAAAACCTTAGAAAAATCAGTCTTGAGATATTTCTTGGCCCAGTCTTGACGTTTAAGCTTGTGTGTCTTGTTCAGTGGTGGTCGTCTTTCAGCCTTTCTTACCTTGGCCATGTCTCTGAGTATTGCACACCTTGTGCTTTTGGGCACTCCAGTGATGTTGCAGCTCTGAAATATGGCCAAACTGGTGGCAAGTGTCATGGTCTTACCTTCTCACTGTTCTCCTTCGTTTGACATGTGCTGGCGGCCATCTTGGTTTCTGGGTTTCTTGTAGCCTCCCACCCTGCGGCTTCTCCTTCCCACTGGGAGGAGCTGGATGCCTAGCTCATATATATAGGAGGTCTGTGGCTTCAGTTCCTTGCTTGGTCCTCCTGTGTTCACATGCTTCTAAGACTGCTGCTGCTTCTGGTTCCTGATCCTGGCCTCGTCTGACTACCCCGTTGGTTCCTGATCCTGGCTTCGTCTGACTACCCCGTTGGTTCCTGATCCTGGCTTCGTCTGACTACCCTTCTGGTTCCTGACCTCTGTCTACGCAAGACCCTGCTTCGGTTTAGCCATCCGTTTGGACTTTTGCTTACGGCTTGATTTTCAATAAAGCCTTCTTATTTTCCACTTATCTCTTGTTGTACGTCTGGTTCATGGTTCCTTGACATTAGGACCAAGCCATGAATTCTGACGGTACAGGGCCATCCTCGCTACCTACGCTGGTTGCCAGACTTGATCAGCAGGATCACCTGTTGGGTCGGTTCGCTGTGGCGTTGCAAACCCTGCTTGAACGCACGGCTCATTTCGCTTCCGTTGCCGATGGGTCGGTTGTCGCTCCTGGGCCCGCTCCTACTGCCGCTCCGGTTGTTGCGCCAGAGTCTACCCCGACACCTGTTGCTGCGCCTGCGGTGTCTCGGGGTATGACCGGTTCTGCCCCCCTTCCACAGCGCTTTGGGGGAGAGCCAACTCAGTGCCGAGGTTTCCTTAACCAGGTGGGCATTTATTTCGAGTTGCTGCCACATGCCTTTCCTACTGAGAGATCAAAGGTGGGCTTCTTGATCTCGCTGCTCTCGGACAAGGCCTTGGCCTGGGCCAGCCCTTTATGGGAGAACAACAATCCGGTGGTTGCCGAGTTTTCCGGTTTTGTTGCTTCTCTTCGGAAGGTATTCGATGTGCCGGCTCGTGCTGCCTCTGCTGCGAAGCTCCTTATGTCCATCAGACAGGGTTCACGATCCGAAGCTGAATACGCCATTGAGTTTCGTACCCTGGCAGCAGAGGTGGGCTGGAATAATGAGGCTCTGGTCGCTGCTTTCTCTCATGGTCTCTCGGATGCCTTGAAGGATGAGGTTGCAGCTAAGGACCTACCAGTGGAGCTCGAGTCTCTTATTTCTTTCCTGATTTTGATTGACACCAGACTCAGGGAGAGACCTTCCTTTAAGGAGAGCCTGCGGAGGTCTTCTAACAGATTGGCGCCTACGTTTGCTGTCCCACCCGTGCCTCCCTCTCCTCCCACGCCTCCTGGGGATGACTTGTCTGGGGGTGAACCCATGCAGCTGGGGTTTGCTCGCCTGTCCGAGGGGGAGAGGGTACTCCGGAGACGCGAGGGCCGATGCATGTACTGTGGTCTCGGTGGGCATTTTCGGTTGGCATGTCCGAACCGTCCGGGAAACGCTCGCACCTGAGATCCTGTCGGGGGTTCCAACCTGCCATGTTACCGGAGGTATTCTCTCCCCAGGATATTCCGGCTGTGGAGGATCACCTTTCCGTCCTACGTGCTTCTTGGGTACAGATCCAGAGGTCCCTTGAGGTCTCTGCGCAGCGCCAGAGACTCCAGGCTGATCGCAGACGAGCGCCCGCTCCTTCCTACCAGGTCGGAGACCGTGTATGGTTGTCCACCCGCAACCTCAACCTTCGAGTGCCCACTCCCAAGCTGGCGCCTCGCTTTGTTGGTCCCTTCCGAGTGCTTCGCAGGGTAAACCCGGTAGCCTATGCCCTTGCGCTTCCTCCTGGCATGCGGATCTCCAACGTGTTTCATGTCTCCCTGTTGAAGCCATTGGTGTGTAATCGTTTCACTTCCTCGGTTCCTCGGCCCCGTCTGGTCCAAGTGGGCAATCGTGAGGAATATGAGGTGAGCAATATCCTGGACTCGCGCCTGGTCCGCGGTCGGTTGCAGTTTTTGGTCCATTGGCGTGGTTATGGTCCAGAGGAGCGTTCCTGGGTTCCCTCCGCAGATGTCCATGCTCCTGCTTTGCTCCGAGCCTTCCACGCACGCTTCCCTCAGAAACCGTTCCTTACTCCGCGGAGGAGGGGCCCTTGAGGGGGAGGTACTGTCATGGTCTTACCTTCTCACTGTTCTCCTTCGTTTGACATGTGCTGGCGGCCATCTTGGTTTCTGGGTTTCTTGTAGCCTCCCACCCTGCGGCTTCTCCTTCCCACTGGGAGGAGCTGGATGCCTAGCTCATATATATAGGAGGTCTGTGGCTTCAGTTCCTTGCTTGGTCCTCCTGTGTTCACATGCTTCTAAGACTGCTGCTGCTTCTGGTTCCTGATCCTGGCCTCGTCTGACTACCCCGTTGGTTCCTGATCCTGGCTTCGTCTGACTACCCCGTTGGTTCCTGATCCTGGCTTCGTCTGACTACCCTTCTGGTTCCTGACCTCTGTCTACGCAAGACCCTGCTTCGGTTTAGCCATCCGTTTGGACTTTTGCTTACGGCTTGATTTTCAATAAAGCCTTCTTATTTTCCACTTATCTCTTGTTGTACGTCTGGTTCATGGTTCCTTGACAGCAAGTGGCATCTTGGCAGCTGCACGCTTGACTTTCCTCAGTTCATGGGCAGTTATTTTGCGCCTTGGTTTTTCCACACGCTTCTTGCGACCCTGTTGACTATTTTGAATGGGTAAATTCACTCAGCCTAATGAAACCGTAAAAACTTAAATACATAACTGTTTTAATCAATAAACTAACAGTACAGCCGAAGGGTTCGTTTTGCAACAAGTCAGATGATGACCTAAACATCTGCCCTGACACTGGCTGACGAGTAGGCTGAATTCCTCTTAAGAATGCTTTGATGGGATGCGCTGAAAAAAGAGACAGCTGATCGGGGTGTTGAACATAGTAGCAATGCTATATGCCAGCAAGGTATACCTTAAGGCTGGGTTCACACCCAGCCTTAAGGTACCAATGATTCCCTATGGTACCAATGATTCCCTATGGGAATGGTTCTCACCTGGGCGTTTTACAGCGCGTACGATCGCGCTGTAAAACGCCCGACGCTCAGACAAGTGCTTGAGCTTTTTTTTGGGCGTTTGTCGCGCGTTCCCGCACATAGATATTCGGGAACGCGCGACAATGTGTGCACGCCTGTCTCTGTATGCGCGATTGTAAACGCCCGTACAATCGCGCATACAGAGCGCTCGTTTCAGAACGCTCAGGTCTGAACCCAGCCTAATAGTACTATGTGCTAGCTTAAGGTCAGAGTGGCAAAAAGCTACAAAAGCCATTAAATAGGATATGTGCCCCGTGCCACCAGGTGGGTACGTTCCCTTAAACTCGTTGAATAACTCCCAACCGTTCTTATATGCTTTTATCGTGTTGCTGGATAATGACTTAGCAACCAGACTCCTGGCCGCGGCGAGGTGCAACGCTAATCCATCACCAGTAGATTGTGATGAGGCGTTGGTGTCGGCAAGGAGTTTGCCTCTGGGAATACCTGGAAGAAGAGCTGAAAGTTAAGCCGGGAAAGAGCGTCTGCTGCAACATTCTTATCACCACTAATATGTGTACACACGAAATGAAACCCATGCTGTAGTGCCAGCCAAACAAACCTTCTAACAAACGACATGATTTCTATGGAACCTGATCTCCCCTTCATAAGGATGTCTGCAGTAACAGTATTATCTGTCAAAAACAAAACTGTATGATTTCTCCACTGCCTACCCCAGGCCTGTGCCGCCCCCACTATGGGGTAGATCTCGAATAACGGAGACAACTGACTAAAACCCGGAATGTTTGCTACCTCAGGCAGCCAAGGACTCGCTAACCAATGTTTCCCATATATGGCAGCAAACCCCACTGATGATGCCGCATCTGTATAAACACAGGGGTTCTGCTTTGACATTGTAGGAACAAATAACGAAATACTGTACCATTCCACTGTGCTAAAAAGGTGTTCCAGATGAGTAAATCGGCCATAGCTTGTTGATCTAGATACAATGAACTGTCTTGATCTGGGGCTGAAGGAAGCATCTTCAGTAGCCTAGATATAAACGTCCTCCATTGTGGAATAATACACATTGCAAAATTCATCATGCCCAGGGATAAGGGATTGGAGATTTGCCCTCGTGGTGATCCTAACATGTGCTAATCTGTTTACCACATCTCTGTCTGGACAACTTATCTTGCATAAGACTAGCCTGCATCTTTACTGTATCTAGCTGCAAACCCAAAAAGGTAATTAAAGTGCTAGGGCCCTCCACCTTATTAGGCGCCACTGGTACCCTGAGATCCCTGAACACGGAACGGAACGTATGCAGGTCTTGAGGGGCTTGTGACGGAGGTTCGATTAACAAAAAGTCATCCAAGTAATGAATGACATGATTGGCATGGAACCTGTTAGCCAAAATCCAGTGCAGGGCCTTAGCAAATTGGTCAAATAACCATAGACTGGATTTTGAACCGAAGGGGATAGATAAAGAATGTGGCGCTGACAAATCATATATTAGCCTCTTTTTTTTTAAACATTTTCCGGTTACCACCCCCACAGGGCTTACCCTCCAACAGTCAAAAGGAGGCAGACTCAATGGTACTATCAGATACCCCTTATCTAACTCTGTCTGAATCAGCCCTGAGACTAACCCTGGGTCTTTGAGGGCCGACAGAAGGTTTCTACACTCATAAGATGACTGAGGTAACGCAACCAAACCCGTATGGAATCCATGTTCTAAGCCGTCAAATACATACTGAACCCCGCAGGGCTCAGGATGGTCTCTTAAATAAGACTTAAGTAGTTCAGTGTCTACCACGCTTAGTCATACTGTGTGGTTGTCCTTCTGTGGACAAGCGACACGGGGATGGGCCCTGAAACATATGGAACACAAGTGTAATAACCTACACTGACTGTAGTGACATGCTGTATAATTAAAATTATTACAAACTTGTGACCTACCAAGATACTTAATCGGCCGGCCCAATTTATCAATCCCTGAAACGACCCTGCTATTGCTAGGTGATGGACCTGGAACGTTCCTAGTCTGTGTGCCGTTTCTGACAGTAAACTAAGACTGGAACACCATTCAGCTGTATGCGAGAAAGAATTACACGTCGCACACGCCGAGGCTTTAAGACCCGCAAAGTGGCGGCAAAACAATTTCTGTGTCGATATTAGACCAATCAGTGATGTGTCGGAACTGTGCATAAATAGCTGCTGCTTTAGCTGAAAATGAACAGTGGTAGTCATAAAAAGACGTACCCCCGTATTTATGACCTAAATCCACCACCTTATATAAATAAAGGTCCAACTCTTCCCTCCTATGTGGGCTGACTGAACAGATAACATGAAATAGACTAAATGCTAGAATGAATTCAGAAACATTTAACTTCCTATTAAATCTTACATCTTTGGATTTAAGAATAATGAAACTTCCCCACAGGCTATAGTCTTATTGTCAGGAACCTCATGCGCGGCTATAAGTAGCGAAGCTAAATTACCATCCTTACCCTCAAGGATGTCCTGACGGATGTTGCTGGAATAAAATGTGACGGTGCTATATTGGGTAAATTAGCTGAACCACCAGCAACCCTAGCTTGTGATGTTGAGGCCACTGGAAGTCTCTGTACCACTAAGCTGGACGAAACATCCCTATTCTCATCGTCTCCAGCTTAGCCTGAATGTATGCAATGGACGTGGCCATTGAATTGATCACTGCATGAAGTTGGGTAAGAGATGTCTGTATAGTGTTCATGGACACTATCTCCTGGCTGGGATCTGCAGTCTCTGAGGAGAGGAGGCGGAAAAGTTCTGCTTTCCTAGCTGTTGCTGGGAAAGGTATTCCCCTTTTCAACAACTCCGCCGTCAACTTAGTCCAAGACCTCAATGAAGGAACAGCTCCCTGTTCAGATTGGAGATCAACACTTCCATGTAACGAAGATGTTCCCTCGATGTCGGAGGCGTGTGACATTGTGTAACGAAAAACAAGATGAATGACATAAATGAAAAAGTAACTGACCTTAACCCGTGACACCCGTGCCACCTAGTGCCTGTAACGTGACCAGCTTCCGTAACCGTGCCAGTAAACGTGACGTGGATATCAAAAATATCGTGCCTATACCGACCACCAATCACCTAATAAACATGGCTATAGTCCTGTCAGGACTAATATTACTCCTGCGCTGTAGGTTGTAATCGTGAATGGACCGTTGTAACCATAATGCCTGTAGACATGACCGGCTTACGTAACCTTGTACCTGTCGCCGTGACAGCCTTCGTAATATAGAGCCTGTAGTCGTGACAGGACTTGTAAAATCGTGTCTGTAGCTGTGACAGACTTCGTAACATCGTCCCTGTAGTCGTGACAGGTCTCGAGTATAATTGTGTCTATAGACGTGACCACCTGACTTGTGCCAGCACTACCCATATTCACCTTGCCAACCAATAGGATCTACTATGTGGGATCTACCTGAAACAACCACCGCAAAGAACCTAAGTGAAAGCTAGTGCACCCCTACAGTGACTCGACCATCCCGACCATACCCACCCTCTGGCAAGCGGTAGCACCGAACTGACACCAATTTGACCCAAGACGACACCCACGGACCTAATAAAAACGTATACATAACGGTCAGAAAAGCGCCCTGAACGTGCCCCCTAAGTACGTGCAAGTATACACACCTAATTTGCTAAATACTGAATGCCGCTCCCTTGTGCTGATAGATAGATTGAACCATACCGTGAAGAGAAAAACAAAACCCACAAACAATATAAAAAAAATATTATTATTTATTTATCCTTCCCAGATATAGATAATATACTGGTGCCAATGCTACTCCCCTTTTGCAACCCGAGATTCTTGGCAAACACATTCGCACCTAACCTTCTGGGACACTTTTTTTTTCTTCACCAAATGCCCCGTATGAACACTAACTAAGTACCGGACCAACGCTGCCACCCCCAACCAGAAAGATAGAACACAAACACCCTGACTCCGTACATGACTGCGTCCGACCGTGAGCGTGGCCCGTCAGCATATCGCATCCATGCCGAACAAACATTCCCTTAGCACGGCACCTGACCCCCAGCACCGAACCCCCCCTTTTTTTTCGAACTTAATAATGAAGTAGATGCAAGTTCCACAATAACAAAATGGCATGATTCCATAATTGGTACAACATGGATATTGTACTGCCCCCGAGTGGAGTGGGCTAAATGTTTAACAATGAAATAGGCGACAGAGAAAAAAATGAGGAGTGCCAGTGCTTGGTAGTTCCAACATGCTTGGTATTTAGTACATGTAGGGTTTCTACAGTTATGGAGAGGCTGCCCTGATTTTAAGGGATAAGGCCGAATGCACACAGCCGTGTTCCATGGCCGTGAGCGGTCCGTGGTAACCCGGCCTGGCATCCTGCTGAGAGAAGGAGCGCATGGCGTCATGGGTTGCTATGACGCCGTGCGCTTCATGTCGCCGTTGCACTACAGTAATACACTCTTATGATCTATACGAGTGTATTATTGTCGTGCAGAGGCGGCATGAAGCGCACGGCGGCATAGCAACCAATGACGCCGTGCACTCCTGCTCTCAGCAGGATGCCAGGCTGAGTTACCACGGACCGCTCATGGCCGTGAGCATTCGGCCTAAGACTGATGATGAGATACCCAGTTCAGTATTATAGGGAGTAGAGTAGAGCTGTTGGTAAAAGCACAGTGTTGTAGCATTGCATAGTGGGTAATGAAGGGTCCAATTCGTATATATAGAAGAAAAACAAAGACCAGTGAAGGATGGCATTATGGACGTAAGCCTCCCACACCCACCAACCCCGAACCTACCCAGTCAGCCGTGGCTCACCAGAGCCGAAAAAGCGCTCTCCTCTTGCCCCGCACTTGAACCGCCGCTGATGTATAGCCACGAGACTCCGCCGAGACCGCCCTCACGCTGAGCCGGAAGTGAGAAAAGCTGGCGTGCTGACGTCTCCTAGGGCCCGAGTATGTCCCTAAATAGGGTCAGTCAACCAGTCTCCCCTCCCACAAACACGTCAAATAAATTTGCCTACAACATATGTACAGGGTGGGCCATTTATATGGATACACCTTAATAAAATGGGAATGGTTGGTGATATTAACTTCCTGTTTGTGGCACATTAGTATATGTGAGGGGGGAAACTTTTCAAGATGGGTGTTGACCATGGTGGCCATTTTGAAGTCGGACTCCACTGTATCCAGTGAACAAATTTCAAACCAAGCGCAGCCACAATAAATATTTAAAGGGCTGCTTATTCTTTTATTATATGTAGTAGTAAATAGCGATAACAATCAATATGCACTTTATTCACAGATTTTTTTTTTTTTTTTTGTTCTTTTAAGTATAGTTTTGCACATTATTGTAGCACAGGGTTTATCAAACCTAGCACTTTATAACTGTATAACTGTGAGAATAATAATCAATGTCGGTTAAGCACCAGCACTTTAAGCATTATGGACATGCACATATATTCTACCCTTATATATACATCCATGCATTCTTAATTCCCACAGGGTTAATCAGGCTATGGCCATGAGCGCATGGCAGGTACTGCGGTCACCGTGCTTCCACCTTATCTCCAAAGAGATGGGATGCTGGGAACGTCGATCGGCGTCTGTTTCTAGACGTTAGATTGCCCTTCTCGGCGTGACACACGGGCGGAAGTCATGTGGGATGACTGGAAGAAACGATCCATGCGCCGCATATACAGATGTAGCAGGATTAACACACAAACTCAACTCAAATTTCTTAACTCATCACGTTATCTTGAAACAAAAGCCATTGATAAGCAATTGAAGGTGTTTGCTTAACACATTTAGTTTAGATAGCATGTGTGTTAACTCTACTACATCTGTAAGGCAATAGTATTAAGTAGGTCACATGACTGTTCTTCGGATTCCAGTTGGGCAGTTTAGGCTTTAAAACAATTCCTCCTCCCCCTAACAAGCCTCTCCTCCTGAGGAAGTGAATATGCGAAACGCGCGTAGAGGAGCAGACGCTACTTTGACTTCCATCTCTACAAGAAAGGTATGTTAACTTAGTCCTGCATTATTACCATTAGACACGCTCTGTTTGGCGGCGGACATCGGGGTTCTCATCCAGAGGGAGATATAGCTGGCATGCAGAGCAGCCAGCACCTCATATATGTAGCCTGAGGGAATGTCAGCCTAGTCTAAGTCATTGGTGCACATGTAGTAGGTGAGCGCTATTCATATAGCCATAAGTACCTGGCTGTTACAGATATCGCAGAACTGCAATGTTATAATTGATGACTATTGTATGGAGTGTTAGCGCCTTTTTTTTTGTTTCCCTATTAATTACAGAGATCTATTTTTAATGTTTATCTAAAAAAAATATATTTTTTTAAAGGGGACATGAAGCTACTCATAGTTTTTGTGAAAATCCCTCTAAAAGATTGTAGGTGAGGGACTGCTAGTGAGCTGACCCTCTAAAACATTATATGCGAGGGCCTGCAGGTGAGTTGACCCTCTAAAAAACATTACATGTGAGGGCCTGCAGGTGAGCTGACCCTCTAAAAAACTGTAGGTGAGGGCCTGCTGGTGAGCTGACCTTCTAAAATATTATATGCGAGGGCCTGCTGCTGAGCTGACCCTCTACAACATTAGGAGTGAGGGAAGACTAATAAGCATGTTGATATGATGGAAGAGGAGGAGGACGAGAAAAGGAAGATTGAACCATATACCCTTTTTTGTGGTGGAAGGGGTGCATGGGAATACAGTGTATTCAGTACATTATAAAAAAACACATTTAAAGTGTCTTTATGTTCAGCTGCTTTCCTCTGGTGAAGTAGAGAAGTCAGAGCAAACCAGGCCTTATTCATTTTTATAAGAGTCAACCTGTCAGCATTTTCAGTTGACAGGCGAATGCCCTAATCAGTTATTATGCCCCCAGCAGCACTAAATACCCGCTCTGACAAAACGCTGGTGGCAGGGAAGGCCATCACTTCCAAGGCGTAGAGCGTCAGTTCGTGCCATGTGTCCAGCTTGGACATCCACTAGTTGTAAGGCACAGAGGGATAATTGAGGATGCTGACATGGTCTGCTACGTACTCCTTTACCATCTTCCAATATTTTTCCCTCCTTCTGACACTAGGCCGCGCATCATGGTGAGGGTGCTGGCGGGGTGTCATGAAACTTTCCCAGGCTTTGAAGAGTGTTGCCACTGTTGGAACTGCTGTGTGTTCCCCTCGTTTCCCCTCCTCGGTTACCCGAGGAACTACGTACTCTGCCACTAGCGTTGCCAGCTGGAAATTTGTGGAGCAATTTTTCCACAAGGACCTTCTGGTATTGCACCATTTTGCTTGTCCTCTCCACGACAGAAATGAGAGATGAATAGTTCTCTTTGTAGCGGGGGGCTGACAAGGGTGAACAAGCAGTAATTGGTGTTAAAAATGAGTAAAACGATTGGGTCACGGGAAAGGCAGCCTAATATAAATAATATAAAGAAAGAGGTTCCGGCAACTGTAATTTTCTCAATAAAATCTTACTCTTTATTTTGTAACAATGTCAAGTGCAGACAAGTTCAAAAATAAGCAATTGTTTACGCGTTTCGGACACCTTGTCCTTAGTCGTAACAATGTTGTCTGTTGGTTTGGGAAATTTAAGGATCTATGTGGTAATATTACATCACCACTTAGGCAACCCACAGACAAACACCTGTTATCTCATACATAGTGAACATAATAGATTAAAAGACCCGCACATGGTGAGTTCCACATAATCTTCATCCAGCTTCATTTTTATGGGCTCTAATTGAACCGTAGTTCAAAAACGCTGGAAAATCCAAATAGAAGACAGAGGAAAAAATCATGTGAACTGGGACAACACAAATATATTACACTATTTTTTTTTAAAAGACAGTAGAATTATCTACATGCAACTGGTGAAATGACCAGACACATCTTAAGTTATTATTACCTTGACCACAGGACCACCTTGGAAAGCAAAAACACAAAACAAAAGCAAAACACAAACAAAACAAAACAAAACAAAAATATTGGTAGAAATACATGAGTTCCTTTCTTTGATTTAGACCTGTAGGTACCCTCGTATTTAATCGGAAGATGCAATATGCCTCCCTTAAAAGTATTTTCCTCTGGTGATCTCCAATAGATGGAGAGTAATCCGTTCAGGATGCATCAGGATGTCTTCAGTTCAGTCATTTTGACTGATCAGGCAAAAGAGAAAACCGTAGCATGCTACGGTTTTATCTCCGGAGAAAAAAACTGAAGACTTGCCTGAATGCCGGATCCGGCATTTTTTCCCATAGGAATGTATTAGTGCCAAATCCGGCATTCAGAATACTGGAATGCCGGACCCGTCCTTCCAGTCTGCGCATGCGCAGACTGAAAAAAAGGTGAAAAAAATAAATGCCAGATCCTTTTTTCCAGATGACACCGGAAAGACGGATCCGGCATTTCAATGCATTTTTTCGACTGATCCTGATCAGTCTTACTAATGCCATCAGTTGGCATACATTTTGCCTGTCTTCCCCCATTTCCACCTCTTCCACATGCAAAGCGTCGGCTTTAATTGTGAGCAGCGAGCGTTTGAGTAGACACAGAAGTGGGATGGTGACGCTGATAATAGCGTTATCACCGCTCACCATCTGTGTTGATTCCTTAAAGTTTGTTAACACCTCACAGAGGTCAGACATCCATGTCCAGTCCTCGCTTGTGAAGAGCGGAAGCTGACTGGAAAGGCGACGACCATGTTGCAGCTGGTATTCCACTACTGCCCTCTGCTGCTCACAAAGCCTGGCCAACATGTGGAATGTCGAGTTCCAGCGCGTGCTCATGTCGCACAACAGTCGGTGAGCTGGAAATTGCAAGCGCTGACTTGCGGAAATGGGCAACAGTGAACCACTAAGTTGAACACGTGAGCTATGCATGGGATGTGTGTGAGCTTGCCGAGCTCCAAAGCCGCCACCAAGTTACGGCCATTATCAGACACAACCATGCCTTGTTCTAGGTTGAGTGGCGAGAGCCACAGCTCAGTCTGGTCTCTTATTCCCTGCCACAGCTCTTTAGCGGTTTGCTGTTTGTCACCTAAGCAGATCAGCTTAAGCTCGGCCTGTTGCCGCTTCCCCACTACAGTGCTACACTGCTTCCAGCTACTGACTAATGGCTGACTGGTGCTGCAAGAGGATAATTCTGAGGTGGAAGTGGAGGAGGAGGCAGAGGAGGTAAAGGGGGGGTTGGAGCCACTAATGTAGGTGGTGGCGGAAACCCTGATGGAATTAGGGTCTGCAATCCTTGGCCTCGGTAGCACCTGTGCACTCCCAGCCTCCACAACATTCACCCAGTGTGCCATCAGGGAAATGTAGCGTCCCTGGCCACAAGCACTTGTCCATGTGTCAGTTGTTAAGTGGACCTTGCCAGTAACTGCGTTGGTCAGGGCACGGGTGATATTACGGAACACATGCTGGTGTAAGACGGGCACGGCACACCATGAAAAATAGTGGCAGCTGGGGACTGCGTAACAAGGGACGGCCGCCGACATCAGGCTGTGGAAGGCCTCAGTGTCCACAAGCCTAAATGGCAACATTTCCAGGGCCAGTAATTTGGAAAGTTGCGCATTTAGTGCTATGGCCTGTGGGTGGGTGGCTGGGTATTTGCGCTCGTATTCAAATGCCTGGGGTAAGGACATTTGTACGCTGCACTGGGACACGGAAGTGGATGTGGTCGCTGATGGTGCTTGCGAAGGTCCAGGTGCAGGGCGGGAGGCATCCGGGCCTGCACCTTCGACAGGGCATTGTCCAGCACGTAACACAGGGGAAGAGGGGGCAGTGGTGTCACCTGCACCTATTACGGTGCTTTGATGCCATGTGGCGGATTATGCTAGTGGTGGTGAGGTTGCTAGTGTTCATGCCCCTGCTCATTTTTGTATGGCACAGGTTGCAAATTGCAATTCTTTTATCGTTCGCTTTTTCTTCAAAAAAGCGCCAGACTGCAGAACACCTACCCCTTGGCAAGGGAGATTTCCGCAAGGGTGTGCTCCGGGGAACAGTTGCGGGCCTGTTTGGTGTGGCCCGCCTTGTCCCTTTTGCCACCCCACTGCCTCTTCCAGTCTGTTGCGGTGCTGCGGATCCCTTCCCCTCTGTACTGCTGTCCTTGCTCGGCTTGCCACCTTCCCAGGTTGGTTCAGTGACTTCCATATTGTCCACCACCTCCTCTTGCACTTCCTCACTCTCCTGACTTGTTGACCTAACAACAACCTCAGTTATTGACAACTGTGTCTCATCCTCATCATCAACCTCTTGAGACACTAATTGCCATTGACTTATTGGCAACTGTGTCTCATCATCATCCACCTCGCGAAACACTGATTTCCGTTCCCCACCATCATCTTCTTGTGGCTGTGGATGCTCAAGAGTTTGGGAATCAGGGCACAAGATCTCATATTCCTCTTCAAGCAGGCTTGTCGAGAGGCCCAAATGAAGGAATGGTGCTGAAAAGAGCTCCTCGGAATATCTGAGTGTGGGATCACTTGTTTGGCAAGATTCTCCATGGTGGGAGGAAGGAGGATCAGGGTGAGGATTGTGTTGACCAGACTCTTGGCTACCGTGACTGGACTTGGTGGAAGACAGGGTGGTGTTTAACCAACTGGAAGCATTATCTGCTGCAATCCAACCGAAAACCTGGTCGCACTGGTCTGACTTCGAGAGCGTTGTCCTGCGCTGCCCTGCAAACTGGGACATGAAGCTAGGTATCGTGGATGATTGTTTTTCTTGTGCTCTGGCAGCAGGCACAGTTTCAACATGCCCAGGGCCACTTCCCTGTCCCTTACTGCTCGCTTTCTTCATATTAAATGTTATATATCCTTGAAAGTATGTCACATGTACAGTAGCGTAGGATTTGTAAGTGTATGCGCAAAAAGATTAAAAAAGGTATTTGGGATGTGGAAACATCACACAGGAGAAATACCACAGATAATGTCAATGCTGTCACCACGGCTAATATAAAATTACAGGGAATGTCACAGGTATTTGGGATGTGGAAACATTACACAGGAGAAATACTGCAGATAATGTTGCTGATGTCATTAGCGGCTAATAAAAAATTACAGGGAATGTCACAGGTATTTGGGATGTGGAAACGTTACACAGGAGATGTACCCCAGGTAATGTCACTGTCCGCAGCGGAAACAGTCTACAGAAAAAGTATACTGGATGTCACTGATATTTTTGGGATGTGCACACGTTACACAGGAGATGTAGCGCAGATATTGTCGCTGTCTGCAACGGCCTAACTATTGCACGCTATTTAGTGCAGGTTGCGCTAAAAGTAGATATTGCTGCCAAACACAATAGTCCTTAAAAGGACTTTTGGGTCTGTAAAGTTTTAGCAATTTAGCTCAGGTTGCGCTAAAAATATATATTACTGCTGCCAGACACAATAGTCCTCAAAAGGATTTTTGGGTCTCAGACAAGTTTTTCAACTTAAAAAATTTCCCTTCTTCAGCACAGCTCTCCCTGACTAACACTGAGCCGAACACATGTCATCGGGTGCTATATAGCACCTGATGACACGTTCTGGCCAGCCAATCACTATAATGCCAGTAACCGCCAGTAAGCGGTACTTACCTGCACGTTTATTGGCTGTGTACAACAAACGTGCGGGGAGGAGACTCGAGCATTGCGCTCGAGCACATGCGGTATTCGGCCGAATACCGCCATGTGCCGAGCATCGAGATGCTAGAGCCGAACTGGTGTTCGGCCGAGCATGCTCGATCAACACTAGTGCACACTGATCCCCTCTTGCATTTTGACATTCATAGGTGGAGATTGTTGAGATAAGGCTAATAACGAGAATAGGTAAATGCAGCTTAATCGTGTAAAAAAATGAAAATTATTAACAAGGAACTGACAACTGCACATTATGTGCAGCAGTGAAGTAAAACCCTTGGGCTTCATAGTTCTGGTATTTCTGAGCTGAAGGACGTCAGGGGTTCCTCACATCACTGGAATAATGCACACTGGGACACATTTGTGCCATGACCGTAGCCGCTTTATGAATAACCCCTCTAGTGCATACACATACGTGTCCCCCACCCCCATGTAATTCGCTGGAGGCATTTCAAACCACATTAAATAAACAGAACCAGGTCTGAAAGGAGAAAAGTTAATAATAGGGGCTGCTCTGCGTTTCATCTCAGGAAGGAAGCAATTGCCGGCGGTTTGCATTTACTTTGGTTGCACAATATGCAGGCCTCTCCTGTAGAGAGACTTGTGAAAGACAGGCATACCAAGATGGAAATACCAGGCTGTTAACCCACGCTGCCCTGCACTGTATCTGTCTAGGATCACTCGAGAGAGTTACAAGTATAAAAACACTGAGGAGCAAATGAAATGGAACATGCCAAGTCTGGACAGTGTCAGCAAATGGCTGCATCACATTAGATTACTGGGAGAGCCTAATGTAATGTGAAGCAAAGGGACCTAAAGGGCTTTTATCATGAAGTTAGCCCATTTGTCAATGGAAGCCGACTGCTGCGGCTCCAGCTTCTCTATCCCCTGGGTGTGGAAGCCATGTATTACCACTAGTGTTGATCGAGTATGCTCGGCACATCGAGGTGTTCGGCCGAATACCGCGTGTGCTCAAGCGCGATGTTCGAATCTCCTCCCCGCAAGTTTGTTGGCTGCTACGCAGCCAATAAACATGCTGGTAAGCACTGCCACTGTAATGCTGTAGCCATGTTTGTTACTGGCATTACAGTGATTGGCTGGCCGGAACGTGTCATCGGGTGCTATTAAGCACCCCATGACACGTGGTTTGGCCAGTCTTAGTCAGGGAGAGCTGTGCTGTAGAAGAGACAGATAGTGTAGGGAATTGAATTTTATTTTTAGGCAGGGTTAGTGTTAAAGACCCAAAAGTCCTTTTAAGGACTATTGTTGTGTCTGGTAGCAATATATATTTTAGCGTAACCTGAGCTAAATTGCATGCGATTAGAGGCCCAAAAGTGCTTTTAAGTCTATTTATTTCAGCAATGCAAATTAAAAGGAATTGCATAAATGCAGCTTAAAATTAGAATTTTGTGAAAAGGGTCAATATTCTAGGCTCAAAGTGTCACACTCTAGTCAGCTAATTAATCCATACCCCTGAGCAAAGGATACCTAAGATTATAACTTTGGGGTTTTCATAAGCTGTAAGCCATAATCATCCAAATTATAACAAATAAAGGCTTGAAACATCTCTCTTTGCATGTGATGAGTCTCTCTCATATATTAGTTTTACCTTTTAAGTTGCATTACTGAAATAAATGAACTTTGTACAATATTCTAATATTTCGAGTTTCACCTGTATATTATTAGCGCAACCTGCGCTAAATTGCGTGCAATTGTTATAGACCCAAAAGTCCTTTTAAGGACTATTGTTATATCTGGCAGTAATATATATTTTTAGCGCAACCTGCGCTAAATAGCTTGCAATTGTTTGGCCGCTGCAGACAGCAACATTACCTGCGCTACATCTCCTGTATAACGTTTGCGCATCCGAATAATATCTGTGACATCCAGTATACTTTTACCGTAGATGCTGCAGACAGTGACATTACCTGCGCTACATCTCCTGTATAATGTTTGCGCATACTAAAAATATCTGTGACATCCAGTGTACTTTTTACGTACACGCTTCGGACAGCGACATTATCTGCGCTACATCTCCTGTTTAACGCGTGCACATACTAAAAATATCTGACATCCAGTGTACTTTTTCCGTAGACGATGTCCGCCGAGGACCGTTACATTACCTGAGCTACATCTCCTGTATAACGTTTGCGCATCATAAATATTAGTGACATTCAGTAAAAAAAAAATGCTACTGGTGACAGCAGCGACATTACCTGCGCTACATCTCCTGTATAACGTTTGCGCATTCGAAATAGCTGTGACATTCCCTGTAATTTTTTATTAGCCCCTGGTGGCAGCGACATTTCCTGCACTACATCTCCTGTATAACGTTTGCGCATCATAAATATCAGTGATATTCCCTGTAATTTTTTTATTAGCCGCCTCTGACAGCAGCGACATTACCTGCGCATCATAAATATCAGTGATATTCCCTGTAACTTTTTTATTAGCCGCTGGTGACAGCAGCGACATTACCTGCGCTACATCTCCTGTATAACGTTTGCACATCCCAAATAGCTGCGACATTCCCTGTAATTTTTTATTAGCCGCTGGTCACAGCGACATTACCTACGCTACATCTCCTGTATAACGTTTGCACATCGAAGTCAGACCAGTGCGACCAGGTGGTCGGTTGGATTGTAGCAGATAATGCTTCCAGTCGGTTAAGCACCACCCTGTCTTCCACAAAGTCCAGTCTCAGTAGTCTAGAGTCTGGCCAACAGAATCATCACCCTGATCCTCCTTCCTCCCACCATGGAGAGTCTTGCCAAAGAAGTGATCCCACACTTGGATATTCCGAAGAGCTATTTTCATCGCCATTCCTTGGTTTGGGACTCTCACCAAGCCCATTTGAAGAGGAGATCGAGTGCATTAATGCCCAAGCTCTTGAGCATCCACAGCCACATGAAGATGACGGTGGGGAATGGCAATTAGTGTTTCACGAGGTGGATGATGATGATGAGACACAGTTGCCAATAAGTCAACGGCAATTAGTGTCTCAAGAGGTTGACGATGAGCATGAGACACAGTTGTCAATAACTGAGGTTGTTTTTAGGTCAACAAGTCAGGAGGCTGACCAGAGTGAGGAAGTGGAGGAGGAGGTGGTGGACGATAAAATCACTGACCCAACCTGGGAAAGTGGCAAGCCAAGCGAGGACAGCAGTACAGAGGGAGAGGGATCCGCAGCACCGCAACAGGCTGGAAGAGGCAGTGGGGTGGCAAAAGGGAGAAGGCAGGCCACACCAAACAGGCCCGCAACTGTTCCCTGGAGCACCCCTTGCAGCAATCTCCCTTGCCAAGGGAGCACAAATACCCAGCCACCCACCTACAGGCCATAGCACTAAATGTGCACCTTTCCAAATTGCTAGCCCTGGAAATGTTGCCATTTAGGCTTGTGGACAGTGAGGCTTTCTGCAGCCTGATGGCGGTGGTCCCTCGTTACTCAGTCCCCAGCCGCCACTATTTTTCCCAGTGTTCGGTCCCTGCCTTACACCAGCATGTGTCCCGTAACATCACCTGTGCCCTGACCAACACAGTCATTGGGAAGGTCCACTTAAAGGGAGTCTGTCATCAACATTTCACCTTTGTAACCCTTCCCATAGCTTTCTTGCATCCTTACAGTTAATAAAAACGTTACCTTTATGATCAATCCTGGACAAAAAACATCTTTATAGCATATGCAAATGAGGGCTCGCAAGTGCCCAGGGGCAGCGTTATCCTCGTAGGTGCCCTGCTAGCTCAGCCTTTTCTTTGCATCCCCCCGCCCCTTCCTTTCCTCCGCCCGCCAATCCTTTCCCTCTGACCGCCTATCTACTAACTTCTTGTTTCGCCGAGATCCCGCGCCTGTGCACTCAGTCCGTCGGCCGGCACATGCGCACTGCGATGCCCATTCCTTGTACGGCATCACAGTAATTAATGCGCATGCGCCGGCTAACGTATGTGTATTACACATACAGATTCCTGCCTGCGAGATCCAGGGGGCTGGATCTCACAGGCTCGCCCCCGGAAGGCAGCCCCAATGCCTAAGGAAGGCATCGGGCTGCCTTCCATGCCATCGGGTCCCTGTCACAGCAGCACATGCCCCGGTCAGCGCTGACCGCGGCAGATCAAGCGTTAATGCGCCGGCATCGGTGATTTCACCAATGCTGACACATGCAGCAGGGGTTTGTCTATCAGCGACTGCCAGACCCCTGCCGCTGATCGGGCGGACGCAGCTCCTGCACCCGCCCGATCACCATGAAGTACATGTACGTCATGGGTCTTTAAGTCCCGGACAGAAATTACGTACATGTACGTCATGGGTCCTTAAGGGGTTAATAAACACAACCAATGGCGGAATTCCATACGTTTCATGGTCTATCGAATCTGAAGATTAACTTTCAGAAATCGGAGGCCTTGAATGTCTCCCTTCCTGCTACGCTTGTGGCCGACCTGGTGGCCTCATTCCCTTTCAAGTGGGCTTCTGGGGCAGTGAAATACTTAGGTACATATATCCCCACAGATCTGAAAGAGGTGTATCACAGAAACTTCATCCCTCTCCGGGAACGGATTAGGGAAGATCTTAAGAGATGGTCGAAAGGGCTGCACACTTGGTTTGGCAGATGCGCCATTTTCAAAATGAATATTCTCCCACGAGTGTTGTACCTCTTTCAGACCCTTCCTATCAAACTACCCGCTAGCTTTTTTAACAAGATGCATGGAGACATATTTAGGTTCATTTGGGCGAAGGGTAGCCCGAGACTTGCCAGATCTCTCTTACATGTACCGAGGGACAAAGGAGGACTAGGAGTACCTGACTTACGTAAATACCATTCAGCTTCCCTGCTTCAGAGGATAGTGGATTGGTGTAGGCATTCACAGCTCAAGCAGTGGGTATCCATTGAACAACTATGCTCGAACTGCCCATTAGGGTCCCTACCTTGGGTGACTTTTAAACTACCTTCAGCCCTAGCTAACCATCTCACAATTGGACCCACTATCTCACAGTTCCATAGAATTAGAGATAATCCTCTGATCTCCCCCTCCCCCTCACCTTTATTTCCCATCTTGGGGAATCCCACTTTCCCAGCGGGATGTAAGGGTGGTCCGTTCTTGCAGTGGAGAACTAATGGTAGGTCCCGAGCTCCCTTCTTCAGAACCTCAGGTAGATGGCGCTCTTATGACGAGATCCTAAGTATAACAGATCCCTGCTCTTTGGGCTTCTGGAGAGCCAGGCAGTTGACACATTTTCTATCTTCTATTCCGAACTCTACGGGATATGATAGGGCTCTCACATCGTTTGAGAAGATATGTGTTGGGGTAGGCGCCTATAGACATTCCCTTTCTGAATGTTATCAGTCTTTGATAGCTCCTCGTCAGGACTACCTTCCTCCGTTTGTGGCCAAATGGTCACAAGACCTAGGTGTTAACATCCCCCCCGACCACTGGTTAAAACTCTTCACTCTACTGTACAGGGCATCCATAGCGAGTAGGTTCCAAGAGGCGGGATACAAGATAATGTCCAGGTGGTACTACGTTCCAACCAGATTGCAGAAAATGTTCCCGTCTGCGTCCCCTAATTGCTGGCGCTGTGACTCCGGTATGGGCTCCATGTTACACATTTTCTGGGAGTGCCCAAAAATTTGTCCTTTTTGGCAGCTGGTCCATAAGACCCTGTCTTCAATTTTCCGACTCACGATTCCATTCACCCCTGGTTTCTTTTTATTATTTTTCTCGGATCTGCCAATGAGTGTGCTCCGGAAGTCCTGTCTGTGCTCCCTGGTGATAGCGGCTAGGTCTTGTATCCCCGCGAGATGGAAACTCTCGGTGCCTCCGACTGTCGGGTTTTGGATCCAGAAGGTAGAGGAGATCCGGAGAATGGAGGAACTTACCTCTCAGCTGAGAGCCAAACATAAAGCCTTTCTTGATTCATGGGCTCCCTGGTTTTCTTTTCAGGAGTCTCAGGAGTTCCTGGACCTTCTGGTCTAATTGGTGGATTCCACTTGATACTTTTTATTTACTCCTTATGTGATATCCTCTCCCTCCCCCTTTAATGTCTACTGTTTGTGTGTATTGTCATCCTTCACCTGTTGTTACTGCTTAAGGTCGCTCGTCCGGGTCTGTGCCCATTTAGGCATTTTACTCATTCTGGGAATTTTCGGTATGAGGCTAGGATGTTGTCCGTGTCGGGTTTGTCTCTTTTTTTTTATTTTTATGGGCCAGTTATAAAGGGTCCTTGCTTGGGCGAGATGCCTTCCATTATGCCACAAGTGCCATAAGATATTATTATGGGAATTGTTGTTTGGTGTAATTTTATTTTATGTGCTATATTTTTGTTACAAGGATTGTATGTCCTTACGAATGCATATTTGGACTTTGATATTTGCTTAAATAAAGAATTTAAAAAAAATAAATAAATAAACACAACCAAATAAGGTTGGGTACATTACTTAAAAAAAACCATATCCAATATTAGGATTAATAGTAGAGCAAAGAAGGCAGCACTCCAGAATATTAGGATTAGGTATAATGATCATATCAAGTGAGGAAAAAAACACAAAACTGTTCGGTTCAGTAGAGTGAACCAACCTTGAATTCCCTGTTAAGGCCTTTAGGTTCAACTGTTTGTAATTAAAAAAATCCACCTTAGTTCCAACCTTTTTAATAATTTTTCTCTATCTCCTCCTCTCCTTTGGGAAGATACCCCATCAATCACGCGAAACTGAAGTTGAGAGACATTATGTCTAAACTTCAAAAAATGTTCCAGTACTGGTAATTCAGTTCTTGGAGTGTCAGCCTGTCTCTCTCCTGAGAATAGTTTTCGTATTTGGTCACGATGTTGATTTAGTCTGTTCCTGAGTTCCTGTGTTGTATCCCCCACGTAAAATAATCCACATGGGCACTGTAGTACATAAATTACATATTCTGATCTGCATGTATAATATCTCCTTTTTTGATATTTTTTGCCTGTTCTAGGGTGTGTAAAGCAACTGTCTTTTAGCATGCCATTGCAGTTGCAACAACCCAAACAGGGAAAGCAACCATTCTTCTTGATCTTGGGTATCTCTAAATGTTTTGTGTCTGCATGTATCAATCTATCCCCTAAGTTATGTGACCTTCTGTAAGACAAGAAGGGGGTGGTATGGAATTCTTCAATGTCCTGAAACGATTGTGTATGTGCCAATTAGATTTTAGGACCTGTGCTATTTGTTTACTATATGCTGTATAGGTTGAAACAAAGGGGATCCTTTTATTCTCCCTTCGTTGCCTATTATCATTAAGTACTTCAGCTCGTCTTAACTTATTAACCCTCTGTTTACTCCTCTGTACCAAATTTAGGATGGTCACTTTTGAACAGAAGCATACTATTCCTGTCCGTGGGTTTCACGAATAGATCCGTTCGTAAAGTCCCCTCAACACAATGTACCGTAGTGTCTAAAAATTGTAGTCTTGTCTGTGAACAGACTAATGTAAATTGTAGTTCGTCATGTATTGAATTGATGTACTGTTGGAACTCAAGTAGTCTCTCCAATGTCCCTGTCCAGATGAAGAAAATGTCGTCTATATACCTCATTCAGTCCCTCACAAATGTAAAGAGGCCGGATGGGTATACAAAAGACTCCTCAAACCTGCTCATATATATTTGCATATGTCGGGGCCACATTTGACCCCATTGCAGTCCCTCGCTGCTGGACATACAATATACACTGCCTGTCCCCCAAAAAAAGTCGCCACCCAAAAAAAAAAAGATTCTCAATGGGGTTAAGGTCTGGACTCTGTGGTGGCCAATCAATGTGTGAAAATGATGTCTCATGCTCCCTGAACCACTCTTTCACAATTTGAGCTTGATGAATCCTGGCATTGTCATCTTGGAATATGCCTGTGCCATCAGGGAAGAAAAAATCCACTGATGGAATAACCTGTTCATTCAGTATGTTCAGGTAGTCAGCTGACCTCATTCTTGGAGCACATACTGTTGCTGAACCTAGACCTGACCAACTGCAGCAACCCCAGATCATAGCACTGCCCCACAGACTTGTACAGTAGGCATGTTGGGTGCATCACTTCATCTGCCTCTCTTCTTACCCTGATGCACCCATCACTCTGGAACAGGGTAAATCTGGACTCATCAGGCCACATGACCTTCTTCCATTGCTCCAGAGTCCAATCTTTATGCTCCCTAGCAAATTGAAGCCTTTTTTTCTGGTTTGCCTCACTGATTAGTGGTTTTCTTATGGCTACACAGCTGTTCAGTCCCAATCCCTTGAGTTCCCTTTGCATTGTGCGTGTGGAAATGCTCTTACTTTAACTAATAAACATAGCCCTGAGTTCTACTGTTGATCGCCGATCATGATCATTCAGGATTTTTCCCGCCACATTTCTTCCTCGAATACGATGGGTCCCCACTATCCTTCCAGTTTCTTATAATGCTTTGGACAGTTCTTAACTAGAGTTGAGCGAACACCTGGATGTTCGGGTTCGAGAAGTTCGGCCGAACATCCCGGAAATGTTCGGGTTCGGGATCCGAACCCGATCCGAACTTCGTCCCGAACCCGAACCCCATTGAAGTCAATGGGGACCCGAACTTTTCGGCACTAAAACGGCTGTAAAACAGCCCAGGAAAGGGCTAGAGGGCTGCAAAAGGCAGCAACATGTAGGTAAATCCCCTGCAAACAAATGTGGATAGGGAAATTAATTAAAATAAAAATTAAATAAATAAAAATTAACCAAAATCAATTGGAGAGAGGTTCCATAGCAGAGAATCTGGCTTCCCGTCACCCACCACTGGAACAGTCCATTCTCAGATATTTAGGCCCCGGCACCCAGGCAGAGGAGAGAGGTCCCGTAACAGAGAATCTGTCTTCATGTCAGCAGAGAATCAGTCTGCATGTCATAGCAGAGAATGAGGCTTCACGTCAGCCACCACTGCAACAGTCCATTGGCATATATTTAGGCCCAGCACACACACAGGCAGAGGAGAGAGGTCCCGTAACAGAGAATCTGGCTTCATGTCAGCAGAGAATCAGTCTGCATGTCATAGCAGAGAATGAGGCTTCACGTCAGCCACCACTGCAACAGTCCATTGGCATATATTTAGGCCCAGCACACACACAGGCAGAGGAGAGAGGTCCCGTAACAGACAATCTGTCTTCATGTCAGCAGAGAATTAGTCTGCATGTCATAGCAGAGAATGAGGCTTCACGTCACCCACCACTGCAACAGTCCATTGGCATATATTTAGGCCTAGCACACAGGCAGAGCAGAGAGGTCCCGTAACAGACAATCTGGCTTCATGACAGCAGAGAATCAGTCTGCATGTCATAGCAGAGAATGAGGCTTCACGTCACCCACCACTGCAACAGTCCATTGGCATATATTTAGGCCTAGCACACAGGCAGAGGAGAGAGGTCCCGTAACAGAGAATCTGTCTTCATGTCAGCAGAGAATCAGTCTGCATGTCATAGCAGAGAATGAGGCTTCACGTCAGCCACCACTGCAACAGTCCATTGGCATATATTTAGGCCCAGCACCCAGGCAGAGGAGGGAGGTCCCGTAACAGAGAATCTGTCTTCATGTCAGCAGAGAATTAGTCTGCATGTCATAGCAGAGAATGAGGCTTCACGTCAGCCACCACTGCAACAGTCCATTGGCATATATTTAGGCCCAGCACACACACAGGCAGAGGAGAGAGGTCCCGTAACAGACAATCTGGCTTCATGTCAGCAGAGAATCAGTCTGCATGTCATAGCAGAGAATGAGGCTTCACGTCAGCCACCACTGCAACAGTCCATTGGCATATATTTAGGCCCAGCACACACACAGGCAGAGGAGAGAGGTCCCGTAACAGAGAATCTGGCTTCATGTCAGCAGAGAATCAGTCTGCATGTCATAGCAGAGAATGAGGCTTCACGTCAGCCACCACTGCAACAGTCCATTGGCATATATTTAGGCCCAGCACCCAGGCAGAGGAGGGAGGTCCCGTAACAGAGAATCTGTCTTCATGTCAGCAGAGAATTAGTCTGCATGTCATAGCAGAGAATGAGGCTTCACGTCAGCCACCACTGCAACAGTCCATTGGCATATATTTAGGCCCAGCACACACACAGGCAGAGGAGAGAGGTCCCGTAACAGAGAATCTGGCTTCATGTCAGCAGAGAATCAGTCTGCATGTCATAGCAGAGAATGAGGCTTCACGTCAGCCACCACTGCAACAGTCCATTGGCATATATTTAGGCCCAGCACACACACAGGCAGAGGAGAGAGGTCCCGTAACAGAGAATCTGGCTTCATGTCAGCAGAGAATCAGTCTGCATGTCATAGCAGAGAATGAGGCTTCACGTCAGCCACCACTGCAACAGTCCATTGGCATATATTTAGGCCCAGCACACACACAGGCAGAGGAGAGAGGTCCCGTAACAGAGAATCTGGCTTCATGTCAGCAGAGAATCAGTCTGCATGTCATAGCAGAGAATGAGGCTTCACGTCAGCCACCACTGCAACAGTCCATTGGCATATATTTAGGCCCAGCACACACACAGGCAGAGGAGAGAGGTCCCGTAACAGAGAATCTGTCTTCATGTCAGCAGAGAATTAGTCTGCATGTCATAGCAGAGAATGAGGCTTCACGTCACCCACCACTGCAACAGTCCATTGGCATATATTTAGGCCTAGCACACAGGCAGAGCAGAGAGGTCCCGTAACAGACAATCTGGCTTCATGACAGCAGAGAATCAGTCTGCATGTCATAGCAGAGAATGAGGCTTCACGTCACCCACCACTGCAACAGTCCATTGGCATATATTTAGGCCTAGCACACAGGCAGAGCAGAGAGGTCCCGTAACAGACAATCTGGCTTCATGTCAGCAGAGAATCAGTCTGCATGTCATAGCAGAGAATGAGGCTTCACGTCACCCACCACTGCAACAGTCCATTGGCATATATTTAGGCCTAGCACACAGGCAGAGCAGAGAGGTCCCGTAACAGACAATCTGGCTTCATGACAGCAGAGAATCAGTCTGCATGTCATAGCAGAGAATGAGGCTTCACGTCACCCACCACTGCAACAGTCCATTGGCATATATTTAGGCCTAGCACACAGGCAGAGCAGAGAGGTCCCGTAACAGACAATCTGGCTTCATGTCAGCAGAGAATCAGTCTGCATGTCATAGCAGAGAATGAGGCTTCACGTCACCCACCACTGCAACAGTCCATTGGCATATATTTAGGCCTAGCACACAGGCAGAGCAGAGAGGTCCCGTAACAGACAATCTGGCTTCATGACAGCAGAGAATCAGTCTGCATGTCATAGCAGAGAATGAGGCTTCACGTCACCCACCACTGCAACAGTCCATTGGCATATATTTAGGCCTAGCACACAGGCAGAGCAGAGAGGTCCCGTAACAGACAATCTGGCTTCATGTCAGCAGAGAATCAGTCTGCATGTCATAGCAGAGAATGAGGCTTCACGTCACCCACCACTGCAACAGTCCATTGGCATATATTTAGGCCTAGCACACAGGCAGAGCAGAGAGGTCCCGTAACAGACAATCTGGCTTCATGACAGCAGAGAATCAGTCTGCATGTCATAGCAGAGAATGAGGCTTCACGTCACCCACCACTGCAACAGTCCATTGGCATATATTTAGGCCTAGCACACAGGCAGAGGAGAGAGGTCCCGTAACAGAGAATCTGTCTTCATGTCAGCAGAGAATCAGTCTGCATGTCATAGCAGAGAATGAGGCTTCACGTCAGCCACCACTGCAACAGTCCATTGGCATATATTTAGGCCCAGCACACACACAGGCAGAGGAGAGAGGTCCCGTAACAGAGAATCTGGCTTCATGTCAGCAGAGAATCAGTCTGCATGTCATAGCAGAGAATGAGGCTTCACGTCAGCCACCACTGCAACAGTCCATTGGCATATATTTAGGCCCAGCACACACACAGGCAGAGGAGAGAGGTCCCGTAACAGAGAATCTGTCTTCATGTCAGCAGAGAATTAGTCTGCATGTCATAGCAGAGAATGAGGCTTCACGTCACCCACCACTGCAACAGTCCATTGGCATATATTTAGGCCTAGCACACAGGCAGAGCAGAGAGGTCCCGTAACAGACAATCTGGCTTCATGACAGCAGAGAATCAGTCTGCATGTCATAGCAGAGAATCAGGCTTCACGTCAGCCACCACTGCAACAGTCCATTGTCATAAATTTAGGCCCAGCACCCAGGCAGAGGAGAGAGGTCCCGTAACAGACAATCTGGCTTCATGTCAGCAGAGAATTAGTCTGCATGTCATAGCAGAGAATCAGGCTTCATGTCAGCCACCACTGCAACAGTCCATTGGCATATATTTAGGCCTAGCACACAGGCAGAGGAGAGGTTCATTCAACTTTGGGTAGCATCGCAATATAATGGTAAAATGAAAATAAAAATAGGATTGAATGAGGAAGTGCCCTGGAGTCCAATAATATATGGTTATGGGGAGGTAGTTAATGTCTAATCTGGACAAGGGACGGACAGGTCCTGTGGGATCCATGCCTGGTTCATTTTTATGAACGTCAGCTTGTCCACATTGGCTGTAGACAGGCGGCTGCGTTTGTCTGTAATGACGCCCCCTGCCGTGCTGAATACACGTTCAGACAAAACGCTGGCTGCCGGGCAGGCCAGCACCTCCAAGGCATAAAAGGCTAGCTCTGGCCACGTGGACAATTTAGAGACCCAGAAGTTGAATGGGGCCGAACCATCAGTCAGTACGTGGAGGGGTGTGCACACGTACTGTTCCACCATGTTAGTGAAATGTTGCCTCCTGCTAACACGTTGCGTATCAGGTGGTGGTGCAGTTAGCTGTGGCGTGTTGACAAAAGTTTTCCACATCTCTGCCATGCTAACCCTGCCCTCAGAGGAGCTGGCCGTGACACAGCTGCCTTGGCGACCTCTTGCTCCTCCTCTGCCTTGGCCTTGGGCTTCCACTTGTTCCCCTGTGACATTTGGGAATGCTCTCAGTAGCGCGTCTACCAACGTGCGCTTGTACTCGCGCATCTTCCTATCACGCTCCAGTGCAGGAAGTAAGGTGGGCACATTGTCTTTGTAGCGTGGATCCAGCAGGGTGGCAACCCAGTAGTCCGCACAGGTTAAAATGTGGGCAACTCTGCTGTCGTTGCGCAGGCACTGCAGCATGTAGTCGCTCATGTGTGCCAGGCTGCCCAGGGGTAAGGACAAGCTGTCCTCTGTGGGAGGCGTATCGTCATCGTCCTGCCTTTCCCCCCAGCCACGCACCAGTGATGGACCCGAGCTGCGTTGGGTGCCACCCCGCTGTGACCATGCTTCATCCTCATCCTCCTCCACCTCCTCCTCATCCTCGTCCTCCTCGTCCTCCAGTAGTGGGCCCTGGCTGGCCACATTTGTACCTGGCCTCTGCTGTTGCAAAAAACCTCCCTCTGAGTCACTTCGAAGAGACTGGCCTGAAAGTGCTAAAAATGACCCCTCTTCCTCATCCTCCTCCTCCTCCTCCTGGGCCACCTCCTGTTCCATCATCGCCCTAAGTGTTTTCTCAAGGAGACATAGAAGTGGTATTGTAACGCTGATAACGGTGTCATCGCCACTGGCCATGTTGGTGGAGTACTCGAAACAGCGCAACAGGGCACACAGGTCTCGCATGGAGGCCCAGTCATTGGTGGTGAAGTGGTGCTGTTCTGTAGTGCGACTGACCCGTGCGTGCTGCAGCTGAAACTCCACTATGGCCTGCTGCTGCTCGCACAGTCTGTCCAGCATGTGCAAGGTGGAGTTCCACCTGGTGGGCACGTCGCATATGAGGCGGTGAGCGGGAAGGCCGAAGTTACGCTGTAGCGCAGACAGGCGAGCAGCGGCAGGATGTGAACGCCGGAAGCGCGAACAGACGGCCCGCACTTTATGCAGCAGCTCTGACATGTCGGGGTAGTTGTGAATGAACTTCTGCACCACCAAATTCAGCACATGCGCCAAGCAAGGGATGTGCGTCAAATTGGCTAGTCCCAGAGCTGCAACGAGATTTCGCCCATTATCACACACCACCAGGCCGGGCTTGAGGCTCACCGGCAGCAACCACTCGTCGGTCTGTTGTTCAATACCCCGCCACAACTCCTGTGCGGTGTGGGGCCTGTCCCCCAAACATATGAGTTTCAGAATGGCCTGCTGACGTTTACCCCGGGCTGTGCTGAAGTTGGTGGTGAAGGTGTGTGGCTGACTGGATGAGCAGGTGGAAGAAGAGGAGGAGGAAGCCGAGAAGGAGGAGGTGGCAACAGGAGGCAAAGAATGTTGCCCTGCGATCCTTGGCGGCGGCAGGACGTGCGCCAAACAGCTCTCCGCCTGGGGCCCAGCTGCCACTACATTTACCCAGTGTGCAGTTAGGGAGATATAGCGTCCCTGGCCGTGCTTACTGGTCCACGTATCTGTGGTTAGGTGGACCTTGCTACAGATGGCGTTGCGCAGTGCACACTTGATTTTATCGGATACTTGGTTGTGCAGGGAAGGCACGGCTCTCTTGGAGAAGTAGTGCCGGCTGGGAACAACATACTGTGGGACAGCAAGCGACATGAGCTGTTTGAAGCTGTCTGTGTCCACCAGCCTAAATGACAGCATTTCATAGGCCAGTAGTTTAGAAATGCTGGCATTCAGGGCCAGGGATCGAGGGTGGCTAGGTGGGAATTTACGCTTTCTATCAAATGTTTGTGAGATGGAGAGCTGAACGCTGGCGTGTGACATGGTTGAGACGCTTGGTGACGGAGGTGGTGGTGGTGGTGTTGGTGGTACATCCCCTGTTTGCTGGGCGGCAGGTGCCAACGTTCCTCCAGAGGCGGAGGAAGAGGCCGAGGCGGCAGCAGCAGAATAGGCCGAGGCGGCAGCAGCAGAAGAGGTAGCAGGGGGAGCCTGAGTGACTTCCTTGGTTTTAAGGTGTTTACTCCACTGCAGTTCATGCTTTGCATGCAGGTGCCTGGTCATGCAGGTTGTGCTCAGGTTCAGAACGTTAATGCCTCGCTTCAGGCTCTGATGGCACAGCGTGCAAACCACTCGGGTCTTGTCGTCAGCACATTGTTTGAAGAAGTGCCATGCCAGGGAACTCCTTGAAGCTGCCTTTGGGGTGCTCGGTCCCAGATGGCGGCGGTCAGTAGCAGGCGGAGTCTCTTGGCGGCGGGTGTTCTGCTTTTGCCCACTGCTCCCTCTTTTGCTACGCTGTTGGCTCGGTCTCACCACTGCCTCTTCCTCCGAACTGTGAAAGTCAGTGGCACGACCTTCATTCCATGTGGGGTCTAGGACCTCATCGTCCCCTGCATCGTCTTCCACCCAGTCTTGATCCCTGACCTCCTGTTCAGTCTGCACACTGCAGAAAGACGCAGCAGTTGGCACCTGTGTTTCGTCATCATCAGAGACATGCTGAGGTGGTATTCCCATGTCCTCATCATCAGGAAACATAAGTGGTTGTGCGTCAGTGCATTCTATGTCTTTCACCGCTGGGGAAGGGCTAGGTGGATGCCCTTGGGAAACCCTGCCAGCGGAGTCTTCAAACAGCATAAGAGACTGCTGCATAACTTGAGGCTGAGACAGTTTCCCTGGTATGCATGGGGGTGATGTGACAGACTGATGGGGTTGGTTTTCAGGCGCCATCTGTGCGTTTTCTGCAGAAGACTGGGTGGGAGATAATGTGAACGTGCTGGATCCACTGTCGGCCACCCAATTGACTAATGCCTGTACCTGCTCAGGCCTTACCATCCTTAGAACGGCATTGGGCCCCACCATATATCGCTGTAAATTCTGGCGGCTACTGGGACCTGAGGTAGTTGGTACACTAGGACGTGTGGATGTGGCAGAACGGCCACGTCCTCTCCCAGCACCAGAGGGTCCACTAACACCACCACGACCATGTCCACGTCCGCGTCCCTTACTAGATGTTTTTCTCATTGTTATGGTTCACCACAACAACAAATATATTATTTGGCCCAATGTATTGTATTCAAATTCAGCGGGATATAAATTTGAGGCCTAGTATTTAGGCGCTGGGTGACCGGTATGGATTTAGTGACAGAATTAGACTTGGAAATGCACAGAAGCGTGTGTGTGAAGTTATTCTGAATGACCCAATGTGCACCTTGAATATTATATACCCTTTTTGGGATAGATTTCAAATAGCTCTGATATAGCAGGAACCACTAAATTATGAAATTGCTAAATTGGGAATTGTACTTCAACCCAGAACAAAAAATGTGCTTTGACGGGCACTAAATAACTTTCCCAGCTACAACAGTACAGCGGTAACGAGAGATTTAGAGGGATTTAAATTTGAGGCCTAGTATTTAGGCGCTGGGTGACAGGTATGGGTTTAGTGACAGAATTAGACTTGGAAATACACAGTAGCGGGTGTGTGTGAAGTTATTCTGAATGACCCAATGTGCACCTTCAATATTATATACCCTTTTTGGGATAGATTTCAAATAGCTCTGATATAGCAGGAACCACTAAATTATGAAATTGCTAAATTGGGAATTGTACTTCAACCCAGAACAAAAAATGTGCTTTGACGGACACTAAATATCTTGCCCAGCAACAACAGTACAGCGGTGGGTAACGAGAGATTTAGAGGGATTTAAATTTGAGGCCTAGTATTTAGGCGCTGGGTCACCGGTATGGATTTAGTGACAGAATTAGACTTGGAAATGCACAGAAGCGTGTGTGTGAAGTTATTCTGAATGACCCTATGTGCACCTTCAATATTATATACCCTTTTAGGGATAGATTTCAAATAGCTCTGATATAGCAGAAACCACTAAATTATGAAATTGCTAAATTGGGAATTGTACTTCAACCCAGAACAAAAAATGTGCTTTGACGGACACTAAATATCTTGCCCAGCAACAACAGTACAGCGGTGGGTAACGAGAGATTTAGAGGGATTTAAATTTGAGGCCTAGTATTTAGGCGCTGGGTGACAGGTATGGGTTTAGTGACAGAATTAGACTTGGAAATACACAGTAGCGGGTGTGTGTGAAGTTATTCTGAATGACCCAATGTGCACCTTCAATATTATATACCCTTTTTGGGATAGATTTCAAATAGCTCTGATATAGCAGGAACCACTAAATTATGAAATTGCTAAATTGGGAATTGTACTTCAACCCAGAACAAAAAATGTGCTTTGACGGACACTAAATATCTTGCCCAGCAACAACAGTACAGCGGTGGGTAACGAGAGATTTAGAGGGATTTAAATTTGAGGCCTAGTATTTAGGCGCTGGGTCACCGGTATGGATTTAGTGACAGAATTAGACTTGGAAATGCACAGAAGCGTGTGTGTGAAGTTATTCTGAATGACCCTATGTGCACCTTCAATATTATATACCCTTTTAGGGATAGATTTCAAATAGCTCTGATATAGCAGAAACCACTAAATTATGAAATTGCTAAATTGGGAATTGTACTTCAACCCAGAACAAAAAATGTGCTTTGACGGACACTAAATATCTTGCCCAGCAACAACAGTACAGCGGTGGGTAACGAGAGATTTAGAGGGATTTAAATTTGAGGCCTAGTATTTAGGCGCTGGGTGACAGGTATGGGTTTAGTGACAGAATTAGACTTGGAAATACACAGTAGCGGGTGTGTGTGAAGTTATTCTGAATGACCCAATGTGCACCTTCAATATTATATACCCTTTTGGGATAGATTTCAAATAGCTCTGATATAGCAGGAACCACTAAATTATGAAATTGCTAAATTGGGAATTGTACTTCAACCCAGAACAAAAAATGTGCTTTGACGGACACTAAATATCTTGCCCAGCAACAACAGTACAGCGGTGGGTAACGAGAGATTTAGAGGGATTTAAATTTGAGGCCTAGTATTTAGGCGCTGGGTCACCGGTATGGATTTAGTGACAGAATTAGACTTGGAAATGCACAGAAGCGTGTGTGTGAAGTTATTCTGAATGACCCTATGTGCACCTTCAATATTATATACCCTTTTAGGGATAGATTTCAAATAGCTCTGATATAGCAGAAACCACTAAATTATGAAATTGCTAAATTGGGAATTGTACTTCAACCCAGAACAAAAAATGTGCTTTGACGGACACTAAATATCTTGCCCAGCAACAACAGTACAGCGGTGGGTAACGAGAGATTTAGAGGGATTTAAATTTGAGGCCTAGTATTTAGGCGCTGGGTGACAGGTATGGGTTTAGTGACAGAATTAGACTTGGAAATACACAGTAGCGGGTGTGTGTGAAGTTATTCTGAATGACCCAATGTGCACCTTCAATATTATATACCCTTTTTGGGATAGATTTCAAATAGCTCTGATATAGCAGGAACCACTAAATTATGAAATTGCTAAATTGGGAATTGTACTTCAACCCAGAACAAAAAATGTGCTTTGACGGACACTAAATATCTTGCCCAGCAACAACAGTACAGCGGTGGGTAACGAGAGATTTAGAGGGATTTAAATTTGAGGCCTAGTATTTAGGCGCTGGGTCACCGGTATGGATTTAGTGACAGAATTAGACTTGGAAATGCACAGAAGCGTGTGTGTGAAGTTATTCTGAATGACCCTATGTGCACCTTCAATATTATATACCCTTTTAGGGATAGATTTCAAATAGCTCTGATATAGCAGAAACCACTAAATTATGAAATTGCTAAATTGGGAATTGTACTTCAACCCAGAACAAAAAATGTGCTTTGACGGACACTAAATATCTTGCCCAGCAACAACAGTACAGCGGTGGGTAACGAGAGATTTAGAGGGATTTAAATTTGAGGCCTAGTATTTAGGCGCTGGGTCACCGGTATGGATTTAGTGACAGAATTAGACTTGGAAATGCACAGAAGCGTTGTGTGTGAAGTTATTCTGAATGACCCTATGTGCACCTTCAATATTATATACCCTTTTAGGGATAGATTTCAAATAGCTCTGATATAGCAGAAACCACTAAATTATGAAATTGCTAAATTGGGAATTGTACTTCAACCCAGAACAAAAAATGTGCTTTGACGGACACTAAATATCTTGCCCAGCAACAACAGTACAGCGGTGGGTAACGAGAGATTTAGAGGGATTTAAATTTGAGGCCTAGTATTTAGGCGCTGGGTCACCGGTATGGATTTAGTGACAGAATTAGACTTGGAAATGCACAGAAGCGTGTGTGTGAAGTTATTCTGAATGACCCTATGTGCACCTTCAATATTATATACCCTTTTAGGGATAGATTTCAAATAGCTCTGATATAGCAGAAACCACTAAATTATGAAATTGCTAAATTGGGAATTGTACTTCAACCCAGAACAAAAAATGTGCTTTGACGGACACTAAATATCTTGCCCAGCAACAACAGTACAGCGGTGGGTAACGAGAGATTTAGAGGGATTTAAATTTGAGGCCTTGTATTTAGGCGCTGGGTGACAGGTATGGGTTTAGTGACAGAATTAGACTTGGAAATACACAGTAGCGGGTGTGTGTGAAGTTATTCTGAATGACCCAATGTGCACCTTCAATATTATATACCCTTTTTGGGATAGATTTCAAATAGCTCTGATATAGCAGGAACCACTAAATTATGAAATTGCTAAATTGGGAATTGTATTTCAACCCAGAACAAGAAATGTGCTTGAACGGACACTAAATAACTCGCCCAGCTACAGCACTAGGGACAGATTTAGCTGGATATAAATTTGAGGCCTAGTATTTAGGCGCTGGGTGACCGGTATGGATTTAGTGACAGAATTAGACTGGGATATGGCCAAAAAATGAACAGACTATTGCTGGTTAAATGCACTTGGTGTGACAGCTTCACCCTGATGTAGGCTTTAGCCAAAAAACAACCACACCATTGAGGGTTAAATGCACTTGGTGACAGGCGCAGCTTGCCCCTGATTTTGTATATGGCCAAAAAATGAACAGACTATTGCTGGTTAAATGCACTTGGTGTGACAGCTTCACCCTGATGTAGGCTTTAGCCAAAAACAACCACACCATTGAGGGTTAAATGCACTTGGTGACAGGCGCAGCTTGCCCCTGATTTTGTATATGGCCAAAAAATGAACAGACTATTGCTGGTTAAATGCACTTGGTGTGACAGCTTCACCCTGATGTAGGCTTTAGCCAAAAAACAACCACACCATTGAGGGTTAAATGCACTTGGTGACAGGCGCAGCTTGCCCCTGATTTTGTATATGGCCAAAAAATGAACAGACTATTGCTGGTTAAATGCACTTGGTGTGACAGCTTCACCCTGATGTAGGCTTTAGCCAAAAAACAACCACACCATTGAGGGTTAAATGCACTTGGTCGCAGCTTGTGCTGGCGCACCACAAGACACAAAATGGCCGCCGATCACCCCAGAAAAATGAGACTGACAAACGGTCTGTGCAGCCTAAAAACAGTGAGCAATTGAGGATCAGCAGCTCAATGATCCACAGCTGCAGATCGATCAGTTAATCAAGTCCTTTGGAGGAGTTAATCTGCCTAATCTCGCCCTACTGTCGCAGCCGCAACCTCTCCCTACGCTAATCAGAGCAGAGTGACGGGCGGCGCTATGTGACTCCAGCTTAAATAGAGGCTGGGTCACATGGTGCTCTGGCCAATCACAGCCATGCCAATAGTAGGCATGGCTGTGATGGCCTCTTGGGGCAAGTAGTATGACGCTTGTTGATTGGCTGCTTTGCAGCCTTTCAAAAAGCGCCAAGAAAGCGTCACAAAAGCGCGAAGAAAGCGACGAACACCGAACCCGAACCCGGACTTTTACGAAAATGTCCGGGTTCGGGTCCGTGTCACGGACACCCCAAAATTCGGTACGAACCCGAACTATACAGTTCGAGTTCGCTCATCCCTATTCTTAACCCAATTTTAGAAGTTTCTGCAATCTCCTTAGATGTTTTCTCTGCTTGATGCATGCCAATGATTTGACCCTTCTCAAACAGAATAACATCTTTACCACGAACACGAGATGTGTCTTTCAACATGGTTGTTTAAGAAATGAGAAGCAACTCAATGCACCAGTTGGGGTTAAATAACTTGTTACCAGCTGAAAGATAATCGCAGATGCAGTAATTATCCAATATGAGGCTCAAAACTATTTGCTTAGTTAAATCCAGGTGGCAACAGGCAGTATATCTCCAAACAAAAAATAATTACAGGTATGTACTATTTCCAATAGAGAAAGGATAAATTGTGACAGATTTTGCTCAACCTTGTCATTGGAGAGGGCCCATTCAACAGCTTCTAGTCCCTTCATATGATCAATGCTCGTGTAAAGACTTACAACATCGAAAGAAACTAAGTATTGTCCCTCCTCAAAATGTAGTGTTTGCAATTTCTTAAGGAAGTCTGTAGTGTCCCTCACATATGACCTAGCTGACATGGCGTAACTTCTCAGATATTTGTCAAGAAAGGTGGCTGATGGCGAAAAGACTGAATCAATACCTGACACTATTGGGCGTCCAGGGGGGATTTTCAAGACTTTTGTGTATTTTTGGTAATGTATACAGTATAGGTGTAACCAGTAGATACTTATGCAGTTTCTCATGAATTAAATCAATAGCAAAGGCATCGTCAATAAGTAATCTTAACCTTTGCATAATGGCAAACTTAGGGTCAGAGTCCACTGGTTGGTATACGTCTGTGTCACCCAACTGTCGCTGAATCTCTGCTACATATTTGACAGTATCCATTATGATTATCGCCCCGCCCTTATCCGCTTTTTTGATTGTAATATCTTTCCTGCTGCATAGTGTCTTTAATGCCCTAATATCTCCCTGGCTCATGTTGCTCTTAATATCATGTGTGTTGGTATCGAACCTGATTTCTTCTGTACCTTTATTTACCAGATCTATATATGTGTTAACAGCATCTTTAAACACTGGGGGTTGAAAATCACTATATAGATATAGACCCATATCTTTCAATTTTATCATCCTAAAAAACTTGCAACTTGATACGCCTGAAAAATTTATATAAATCTATGTCACAATTAAAGCAGTAGGACAGAAAGACAGTCCCTTTTCTAGCAAAGATAGTTCATCATTAGACAAGTCAATAGATGATATATTTACCACCAATGTTGATTTCTCTTTTTCTACTTCCATTGGCCTTGTTTCTCCTGTTGTCTTGGAGTTGCTTGTGAACCTCTGTTGTCCAATAGCGGTTTCCTTTAGCGTGTCACCCTTGTAATGTCGTTTCTTGCACCTGTGGTGTTTGCGTCCTCCTCTCCTTGTTGGTCTTTGTCTCCTTGGGTCATTCTCTGTTCTAAAAACGTTGATCCCCACTCATTTCTCCAGAGGATTCTGTGTTGTATGTCTTCTTTACCCGGCGTCTCGTGAATCTCTGTCTTCCCTGGATTTTCTGTCTCTGTCCTCCTTCAGTTGGGTTTTTCTTACATATATCACCTTTCAGATAGTCCTTCTGATCCAGAAACCATTTCTGTCTTTTAGAGGTCTCAACGTAAGTACGATACACTTGGAGGTCTTTATCTGATTGCTCTTTAATCATAGTGAAATCCTGAGTTGTCGTCATGGATCTCAGCTGGAGTTCTAGTCCCTCAATTCTTTTCTTACTCTCAATTAATTCCTTTTGGAGATATTCCATGTTCAATAGTATTATGTCCATAGAATAGCGATTTGATATCTGTGCAAATTTTGTACAAAATTCAGAGTTCTTTGATAATAAGATAGGTCTCAGAGGTGTTCTCAATCCTCTCGGTATCCGCTCAGCAAAATAATATTCTCTTAAGATGGAAAGGTGTAATTCATAATTAATGTATTGTTTAATCTTCATTTCCCATTTTCTTTCAATTAAGTCCTTAGTAGGTTTTATTCAAAAAGGAACCTTCACCCACTGCGCCATCCAGGATCCGTGTCACCTCCTCACTGGAATAAACTCACTTGCTTGGTGAATCCATTGTTGACTCCCACTTCAGGCCACAACATAGAAAAAAAATTCTTATGTGGTATCATGTGCAAGCTACCAGACTGCCATAATCATAGAAAAAAAAAGTTAATTTGTAGCAGCACAAAAAAAAATGCAAAACCTTGTGGTGCCAGCAGTGTTGGGTGCCAGTCTGAAGCTCCCCCAGCTATACATAGTACATGTAAGGAAACAACTGCACTCACTTGTCTTCTGTTTTCCAAAAATGAATCACCAACTAAGGCTACTTTCACACTTGCGGCAGAGGATTCCGGAAGGCAGTTCTGTCGCCAGAACTGCCTGCCGGATCCGGCAATCCGGACGAGAACTGATGGCATTTGTCAGACAGATCCGAATGCGGATCTGTCTGACAAATGCATTGCAATACCGGATCCATCTCTCAGGTGTCATCCGGAAAAACGGATCTGGTATTAATTTTTTTTTTGCATTTTTAAAAGTCTGCGCATGCGCAGACCAAAAAGACAGGTCCGTTTTGCCATAAGACTTAATGCCGGATCCGGCACTAATACACTTCAATCCGGAATTCCGGCAAGTGTTAAGTGTTTTTGGGCAGAGATAAAACTGCAGCAGCAAAAAACGCAAAAGGGACTGAACTGATGCATCCTGAACATAATGCTCTCCATTCAGTATGCATTAGGATAAAACTGATCCGTTTTTTTCCGGTATTGAGCTTCTGTGACGGAACTTAATACCGGAAAACAAAAACGCTAGTGTGAAAGTACCCTTAGTGCGACGTTTCGACCAGTGTGGTCTTTTTCAAGCAACAAACAGTGTGAACATAGTCAGATATATATACCCTACCAGAGGATCACATGACCAAATCAAATATGTTAATTACAAATCAAATATGCTGAATACATACCGCCCATTTGTGTGATCCAGTTACTTAAATCAAGATATACATGTCACCAATTCATTATATATAGTGTGTAATTCATAATAAAACATGATAAAGATGATGGAGTAGGGATACAAGATACACAGATATGTGATAATACTTGAACATCATATACAGTAGAGACCAAATGTTTGGACACACCTTCTCATTCAAAGTGTTTTCTTGATTTTCATGACTATGCAAATTGTAGATTCACACTGAAGGCATCAAAACTATGAATTAACACATGTGGAATTATATACATAACAAAAAAGTGTGAAACAACTGAAAATATGTCATATTCTAGGTTCTTCAAAGTAGCCACCTTTTGCTTTGATTACTGCTTTGCACACTCTTGGCATTCTTTTGTTAAGCTTCAAGAGGTAGTCACCTGAAATGGTTTTCACTTCACAGGTGTGCCCTGTCAGGTTTAATAAATGGGATTTCTTGCCTTATAAATAGGGTTGGGACCATCAGTTGCCTTGTGGAGAAGTCAGGTGGATACACAGCTTATAGTCCTACTGAATAGACTGTTAGAATTTGTATTATGGCAAGAAAAAAGCAGCTAAGTAAAGAAAAACAAGTGGCCATCATTACTTTAAAAAATGAAGGTCAGTCAGTCCGAAAAATTGGGAAAACTTTGAAAGTGTCCCCAAGTGCAGTCACAAAAACAATAAAGCGCTACAAAGAAACTGGCTCACATGCGGACCGCCCCAGGAAAGGAAGACCAAGAGTCACCTCTGCTGCGGAGGATAAGTTCATCCGAGTCACCAGCCTCAGAATTCGCAGGTTAACAGCAGCTCAGATTAGGGACCAGGTCAATGCCACACAGAGTTCTAGCAGCAGACACATCTCTAGAACAACTGTTAAGAGGAGACTGTGTGAATCAGGCCTTCATGGTAGAATATCTGCTAGGAAACCACTGCTAAGGACAGGCAACAAGCAGAAGAGACTTGTTTAGGCTAAAGAACACAAGGAATGGACATTAGACCAGTGGAAATCTGTGCTTTGGTCTGATGAGTCCAAATTTGAGATCTTTGGTTCCAACCACTGTGTCTTTGTGCGACGCAGAAAAGGTGAACAGATGGACTCTACATGCCTGGTTCCCACCGTGAAGCATGGAGGAGGAGGTGTGATTGTGTGGGGGTGCTTTGCTGGTGACACTGTTGGGGATTTATTCAAAATTGAAGGCATACTGAACCAGCATGGCTACCACAGCATCTTGCAGCGGCATGCTATTCCATCCGGTTTGCGTTTAGTTGGACCATCATTTATTTGTCAACAGGACAATGACCCCAAACACACCTCCAGGCTGTGTAAGGGCTATTTGACCATGAAGGAGAGTGATGGGGTGCTGCGCCAGATGACCTGGCCTCCACAGTTACCTGACCTGAACCCAATCGAGATGGTTTGGGGTGAGCTGGACCGCAGAGTGAAGGCAAAAGGGCCAACAAGTGCTAAGCATCTCTGGGAACTCCTTCAAGACTGTTGGAAGACCATTTCTGGTGACTACCTCTTGAAGCTCATCAAGAGAATGCCAAGAGTGTGCAAAGCAGTAATCAAAGCAAAAGGTGGCTACTTTGAAGAACCTAGAATATGACATATTTTCAGTTGTTTCACACTTTTTTGTTATGTATATAATTCCACATGTGTTAATTCATAGTTTTGATGCCTTCAGTGTGAATCTACAATTTGCATAGTCATGAAAATAAAGAAAACTCTTTGAATGAGAAGGTGTGTCCAAACTTTTGGTCTGTACTGTACATATAGGTATATGATGTTCAAGTATTATCACATATCTGTGTATCTTGTATCCTTACTCCATCATCTTTATCTCTACTTTTGTTATATTATCACACGTTGTATGGATTTTCATAACAATATAACTCTGATGTATATCTTTACAAAAATACAGGATTATGTACAATCCTATATATAATATATGTACTATAATTATTGTCTTACTGTAGGCCGTGAACAAGGTCTCGGGATGAGACCGAAACGTTGGCCTTAGCCTAATTTTCTGGATGGATAAATAAATATTCACTTAAACTCGAGTGCCGCGGTTCTATGTACTATCAACAGAAATCGAGACTCATCAGACCAGGCAACGTTTTTCCAGTCTTCAACAGTCCAATTTTGGTGAGCTCATGCAAATTGTAGCCTCTTTTTCCTATTTGAAGTGGAGATGAGTGGTACCCGGTGGAGTCTTCTGCTGTTGTAGCCCACCTTTATTTCCCATTCTGACATTACGTTTGGAGTTCAGGAGATTGTCTTGACCAGGACCACAACCCTACATGCATTGAAGCAACTGCCATGACTAGATAATCGCATTAATGAGAAATAGAACAGGTGTTCCTAATAATTCTGTAGGTGAGTGTATATCTGACTATATTCACACTGTTTGTTGCTTGAAAAAGACCACACTGGTCGAAACGTCGCACTAAGTTGGTGATAACATTTTGGAAATCAAAAGACAAGTGAGTTCTGCGGTTTCCTTACATATACTATAGGTGCTACCAACACCAAGGATTGCAGGCCCTACTTCCATCAGGATTTCCACCACCACCTACATTAGTGGCTGCAACCCCCCCCCCCCTTCTCCTCCTCCACTTCTAACTCTGAATTATCATCTTGCAGCACTAGTCAGCCATCAGTCAGTAGCTGGAAGCAGTGTAGCACTGCAGTGGGGAAGCGGCAACAGGCCGTGCTGAAACTAATATGTTTGGGTGACAAACAGCACACCACCACAGAGATGTGGCAGGGTATAAGGGACCAGACTGAGCTGTGGCTCTCGCCACTCAACCTAGAACCAGGCATGGTTGTGTCTGACAATGGCCGTAACTTGGTGGCGGCTTTGGAGCTCAGCAAGCTCACACACATCCCATGCCTAGCCCACGTCTTCAACTTAGTATTTCAGCGGTTTCTCAAAACCTACCCCAATTTGCCTTAGCTACTGGTGAAGGTGCGCCGCGTGTGTGCCCATTTCCGAAAGTCATCTACAGCTGCCGCCGATCTGGCAACACTGCAGCAGCGCTTGCAATTGCCAGCTCACTGACTGTTGTGCGACGTGAGCACGCGCTGGAACTCCACGTTCCACATGTTGGCCAGGCTTTGTGAGCAGCAGAGGGCAGTAGTGGAATACCAGCTGCAACATAGTCATCGCCTTTCCAGTCAGCTACCGCTCTTCACAAGCAATGAGTGGGCATGGATGTCTGACCTCTGTGAGGTTTTACGCAACTTTGAGGAATCAACACAGATGGTGAGTGGCGATGCCGCTGTTATCTACGCAACCATCCCACTTCTGTGTCTACTGAAACGCTCGCTGCTCTCAATGAAGGAGGACGCTTTGCATGTGGAAGAGGTAGAAATGGGGGAAGACAGTACACAGGGGGATAGCCAGACCAACGTCCGTTCGTCTTCTCAGCACGAATTGGATGATTATGAGGAGGAGCAGGAGACGGTTGCCTCCGCTACAGAGGGTAGTAACCACAGCAGGTTTATTCCATCTATTCAGCGTGGATGGACAGAAGAGGAGGGAGAGGATGAGGAGATTGAGAGTCATCCTCCTAATGACTCTGGCTGGCCCGCTACAAACAGTAAACACATGGGCAAAGTGGGCATGGATCCGCAAAATACGGATGACATACGGATGTGTTCCATACACATTCTGTATTTTTTGCAGACCCATTGACTTGAATGGAGCCACGGAACGTGATTTGCGGAAATAATAGGACAAGACTCAAAATGTTGCGGAACGGAAATACGGAAACGGAATGCACACGGAGTACTTTCAGTTTTATTTTTTGCGGGCCCATTGAAATGAATGGTTCTGCATACAGTCCGCAAACAAAATGGATAGGAAACTGAAAAATATACGGTCATGTGAATGAGCCCTTAGGGTCCATTCACACGTCCGTAGGTGTTTTGCGGATGCGCAAAACACGGACACCGGCATTGTGCGTTCCGCAGTTGCGGATGCGATGTGATTTCGACGCAGCTCCATTCACTTCTATGGGGCCAGCGTTGCATGAAAATTACAGAATATAGAACATGTTGCAATTTTCACGCAGCGCACAAGTGATGCGTGAAAAACAACGCTCATGTACACAGACCCATTGAAATGAATGGGTCCAGATTCAGTGCAGGCGCAATGTGTTCGGAATACTCGCTCATCTGCAAGAGGCCTAAGTGTACGACCACAGGTGGCATAAATGCTGCAGATTCCCTTACGTCCTACCAGCAGCACAGATGGGGTTAACTGCCCCTGTGGACTGGTAGGACCGGCGGAATTTTAATGAGCCCAAGAACCAATAAACGATCTTCAGCTCCCTGAAAGGGAGGAGATCACCCCCCAGCCCACCGTGTTTTTTTCTGTCCTTTGGACAGGTTGGACTGGCGTATCGCTCCTTTTTGGAGCTGAGAGTTAGGGGTTCCTTTTTTCTTTCTAATGTAAAGGATCGCCCCATTTTTTTTTACATGGCTCTCTTTTTTGCCTTTATTTTCAGGCGGATCGCGGCGATTTTTCTATACCTGGGGACCGCGGGGAGCGGGATGTCCCCCTCCCCTCTCCTTTTCAGCAGTGGGATCTTTCAGTAGTGCTCAGGGGTCTAGCATCTCCCCCCTTCGAGCCTTTGGAGGAGGTTGATTTCAAATATTTAACTCTAAAGATGGTCTTTCTTCTGGCTATAGCCTCAGCCAAAAGAGTCTCTGAATTGCAGGCTTTCTCTGCAATTCATCCATATATTATTTTCTTACAGGACAGAGTACTCCTGAAGTTCTTACCATACTTCAGACCTAAGGTGCCTACTTTTCAGAATATCAACCAGGTAATCTCCTTACCAGTTTTGTTTACAGCCTCCTCCTCTGATACTCCAGCTAGAGATCCGCTGGATATTTCTAGATGCCTCCAGATCTATGTGGATAGATCCAGAGAGTTCAGGATAGATGAGAATCTCCTTATCCTGTTTGCCGGTAAGTCTAAAGGCCGTAAAGCGTCTAAAGCCACCATTAGTCGCTGGATCAAGGAGGCCATTAAGGAAGCTTTTGTCTCCCAAACCTTAGATCCTCCCGAGTTTGTGAGAGCCCATTCTACTAGGGCGGTCTCCACCTCGGTTGCGGAAAGAAGCCTTCTCCCCTTAGAGTTGATCTGTAAGGCGGCCTCCTGGAGCTCTGAGTCAACCTTCATCTCCCATTATAGGATAGATGCTAGGATGGCAGAGTTTTCGGCTTTCGGGCAGACAGTTCTTACTTCTGCAAGGCATGAGGACCCTCCCTAGGGGTTTTATCTTGCTATCTCCCCATCTGTGCTGCTGGTAGGACGTAAGGGAATCGTTAATTTCTAATGATAATTTGTTTTCCCTTAGTCCTAACAGCAGCACACAAATATCCCTCCCTAACTTACATCATACTTGTTAAAGACACGGTGGGCTGGGGGGTGATCTCCTCCCTTTCAGGGAGCTGAAGATCGTTTATTGGTTCTTGGGCTCATTAAAATTCCGCCGGTCCTACCAGTCCACAGGGGCAGTTAACCCCATCTGTGCTGCTGTTAGGACTAAGGGAAAACAAATTATCGTTAGAAATTAACGATTCTCTGCAGTGGAATTGCATGTGGAAAATCAGAAATCTTATTCACCTGCTGTGGAAACAAACTTCTGCTGGGGGTTTTCCATCCATAGCATGCCAATCTATGCAGCAGGTTCCGCCCGTGGCTTTCAAATGCGTAGAGCCACACATGGCGCAAATGCTGCGGATTCTCTTCAGCAGAACTGCATGCAGAAACTCTGAATTTCTGAAATCTCATCTACCCATTCTGGAAAAAAACTGCAGTGCAAACTGACTTGGGCTGCAGGTTTAGGCTACATGCACACAACCGTGCTGTTTTTTGCGGTCCGTAAACCGCTTATTCTAGAAATGCCTATTCTTGTCCGCAAAACAGACAAGAATAGGACAGGTTATATTTTTTTTGCGGACCATGGAACGGAGCAACGGATGCGGACAGCACACGGAGTGCTGTCCGCATCTTTTGCGGCCCCATTGAAGTGAATGGGTCCGCATCCGAGCCGCAAAAACTGTGGCTCGGATGCGGACCCGAACAACGGTCGTGTGCATGAGGCCAAAATCCGGATGAATTACTGAAGCAATACTGATGACAGTCAGTCCGTCCCTTAGGGCTCATGCACACAACCGTATGTATTTTGTGGTCCGCAAAAACGGACCTGAAAAAACTGTCCTGTGCATGAGGCCTTACAATACATAGCATGTCATTAGCTGCAGGTTTAACGGTGGCTTTCAAATTTGAAAACAGAAGAAGACCTGCTGTAATCCCATAGCAATGCGGCCATAAAAAAACAGCCCAGGCAGCTTTTATGCCAGTGAATTTCGGCAAGATCCATGAGGCCTTACGCTAAAAGCAGAAGGAAGGTAATAATGGCTGCAGGGAAAAGTGTGGTTACCTCAGGGCCGGCTCCAGGTTCATGTGGGCCCTTGGGCGATAAATCCCAGTGGGTCCCCTTGAGGCTCCCACACGGTATAATGACCCTCAGTGGCCCCTATACAGTATAATGACCACTAGTGGCCCTTCACACAGTATAATACCCCCCCAACTGTATAATGACCCCCAGTGGCCCCACACACAGTATAATGACCCCACAGCGGCCCTCCATTCACAATAATAACCCCCAGTAGCCCCCATACTGGGGGAATACTGTATGGAGGGGGCACTGGGGGTCATTACACTGTATGGTGGTCACTGGGGGTCATTATACTGAATGGAGGGTCATTAGGGATCATTATACTAAATGGGGGACACTGGGGGTCATTATACTATGTAAAGGGACCTCACAGTATAATGACCCCACAGTGGCCCTCCATTCAGAATAATGACCCCCCAGTCGTCTCCACACTGGGGGTTATACTGTATGGAGGGGGCACTGGGTGTCATTATATTGAATGGGGGCTCTGGTGGTCATTATACTAAATGGAGGGTCAATGGGGATCATTATACTAAATGGGGGGCATTATATTGTGTAAGGGGCCCATAAAGTGTAATGACCCCCCAGTGTCCCCCTCACATACTTATCATTGCTGGACCGCAGGGAAGCCGGCGGTCCTGTCATTCACTCCCTGCGCTCCTTCTCTCCTGAGGCCCGCTGCAGCAGTGAGACACACGTCATGACTTTACCCCTGGGACGGGCCTGTCTCTTCCTGTCCCACAAAGAACAGACAGTCACAGTGCAGACTCACTGACAACCTGTGTTCACACTTCTGCTCCAGCCCTTCACAGTGCACTCACTGACAACCTGTGTTCACATTTCTGCTCCAGCCCTTCACAGTGCACTCACTGACAACCTGTGTTCACACTTCTGCTCCAGCCCTTCACAGTGCAGACTCACCCTGGGTTCACACCTGAGCGTTCTGAAAGGAGCACTCTGTATGCGCGATTGTACCGGCGTTTACAATCGCGGATACAGAGACAGGCGAACACACATTGTCGCGCGTTCCCGAAAGTCTATGTACGGGAACGCGCGACAAAACGCCCCAAAGAAGCTCAAGAACTTTTTTGAGCGTCGGGCGTTTTACAGCGCGATCGTATGCGCTGTAAAACGCCCAGGTGAGAACCATTCCCATAGGGAAGCATTGGTTTCTCCTTGTTGAGCGTTTTACAGCGCGTAGGAACGCACTGTAAAACGCTCAGGTGTGAACTTAGGGTCACTGACAACCTGTGTTCACACTTCTGCTTCAGCCCTTCACAGTGCAGACTCACTGACAACCTGTGTTCACACTTCTGCTCCGGCCCTTCACAGTGCAGACTCACTGACAACCTGTGTTCACACTTCTGCTCCGGCCCTTCACAGTGCAGACTCACTGACAACCTATGATCACACTTCTGCTCCGGCCCTTCACAGTGCAGACTCACTGACAACCTGTGTTCACACTTCTGCTCCAGCCCTTTGTAAGAGGCAGCCCTGATCATCCAGCAACATTTCCAACACATATATATATAGCAGACTGTCATGTTTCCCTCCAGCCACCAGAGGCCACAGTGGCTGAGTAGGACAGTGTGAGGAGGTTTTTCCAGAGGACAAGGAGTTAAGTGTTTTTCCCGGGCTGAGCAGAGAGCCTGGGCTGAAGGTGTCTGAGTACACAGGAAGAAGGACGCTGTGCACTGAGAGGGAGATCCACAGGGAAGATTAGAGTGATTTCTCCCTGCCAACCTGCTGTGACATGGTATCTGGGACATTAGAGTGTGTTTGCTCTCTGACTGAGCTGATGTGTCCTGGTGTAGAAGAGAGACTGCTGTAGTGTGAGGCACTTACCAGAGGAACTGTGAGTGAATTCCAGGCCCTGCCTGATTACACGTCCAGAGCTGCTGATTATCTCTAACCAGAGTTACAGAGACTACAAAGAGAGGCCAGAGCTGAGCCACGCTGAAGCAAGCAAGCAAGCAACCAGATCGGGACCCAGACTGTATCTGCCTGCATGTGCCGGACACCGAACTGTGAGTGCACTGATGCTAACCGGAGCTAGGGCATAGTGGAATAGGATTTAGTTTAGTGCACCGTAGAGGTGCACCCCGGGTAGCGGGGACAGATAGGACTACCTAGAAGAGAGTAGCCTGCTATTGTCTGTACTTGTGTTTGTGATTCATTTGTGTTCTTTATGCAAATTTCCATTATCTTTGTTGTGAATTCTCAAGCTGTTCATATTGTAAATCTGCTTCTCCGGCAGTTAGAGTTCTCCTTTAATAAAGCCGGTTTCAACTTCAGCCTCCTTGTCTGCTGCACTGTACTTGAGTCCTGCTCTACGGTCTCTTCCTCTGCTGACCGTTACAAGTGGCGCTGCGAGCAGGGTACAGTCACAGAGATGGAGGCGGCTGAAGGCAATGTGCATGATGTTAATGTGAGTACCTCAGGCAATGGTGGAACCCTTGCAAGGGCCCTTCCTATTGGCACGTTGTTCAACTTGCTACCCAAATTTGATGGCCAGAACATGACACTGTCAGACTGGGTGACAAGGTTACAGAGTGCTGTTAGGATTTACAATGTCAGCCCAGAACTACAAGTAGAAATTGCTTTGGCCGCTCTCGAGGGTGAGGCCCGAAGAAATGTTCTCCTACAACCAGAAGCCACGCGCAATACATTGCAAGAGATGGTGAGATTCCTGGAAGAAATATATGGGGAAACAGCCAGTGCAGGGCACCTCCGGGCGAAGTTTTTTTACCGGATTCAACGGGAAGACGAAGGTGTCTCTCAGTACGCTACAGCCCTACAGGAAGTGTTGGCCGAGGTACAAAAAAAAGAGGCAGATGGGGTTACTGGCATGGGACCCATAGACCGGATACTGCGGGAACAATTTATTCTGGGGCTCTACAGCAATCCCCTGAAACAGGCTCTGCGGGAACGAGTCAGAGTAGACCCTACCCTAACCTTTCGACAAATTTTGGCAGAGGCCGTGACGCGAAACAAAGAAGACGGCTATGCTTCTGGAGTAATACGGACCCAGACCGTTACACCCCCCGGGGTTACAAGAAATGAGGAAGCCCTGGTCAGAGTGGTACAAGACTTGCAGAGCTCCCTGAGTGCCATGCACGAAAAGTTGACACACCTGGAGAAACGGATAGAGTCGCGCCATACTACTGAGGCTGCCTATCCAGCCCGACAACAAACCTATCAGGCGACTCCGTGGGTTCCTACACCCGAATGCCCTTATGCTAGTTTACCATACCATCAAGCCCCTCATTACCATTCAGTGGGGCCATCCAGCCAAGCTCTGAGGGCACCTCCCACTCGCAGGCAAAAAGTGGGCCGTCAAGGGGCACAGTGTTGGCGGTGTGGAGATCTAGGACATTTCGCCAGAGAGTGTCGGAATAATCCAGCTGGACGCCAAGAGCCGCCGTTAAACTACCGACCCCTGCAGTAGTGGGGCGTACTGCAGGGGAGGTGGAGAGCCAAGTTACCCAGCAAAGCTCCGAACACCTGGTCGCAGGGTGCCCCACTATACGAGCTGAGTTCGAAGGTGTTCCTGTCGACTGCTTAGTGGATACTGGGTCTCAAGTGACAACTATGCCCGAGTCATTCTTCTACCGTTACTTTCAAGCGCTGGCCAAGCCGGAACGAGAGACACTGGTCCGGGTTACAGCGGCTAACCAACAACAGATTCCTGTCACAGGGGTCGTGTGGATGAATGTACGGCTATGTGGACAGGAAGTGGGGCGGAAAGGTATCTTGTTGGTCCCCGAAACGTTCAAAGAAGATGTGCCGGTGATAATGGGCATGAATATCCTGCGAGAATTGGATCAGATCATGTTCACCAAACGGGGGCCGGGTTACTGGAAACAAGCCACCCCGCACAAACCTACCCAGAAAGCATTTCAACGGCTAATCCGTTTTTGTGGAACACAGAAAAGTGTACCAGCACACCAGGCGGTGGGAACGATCCGAGCGCCAGGAAAGGCTACCTTCACCCTTCCCCCTGGTCGGGAGACCGTGCTGACGTTACCCGTGGGAACTTTCCGTAATCTTGAAGGCATGGAGGATTTCGTTGAACCAACAGGCCTAGGAGAGCTGGGTCAGGACGTCCTGGTGGCCCGGACACTGGGAGTGGTCCAGAATGGACGAGTACCCATAAGAGCTGTGAATGTGGGATATCTAGAAGTTCCCTTGACGCCAGGGGTGGAACTGGCTCGTGTGTACCTACATCAGGGAGAAATCCTGAGTCAGAGAGAAGTGACTCTAGCTCCGGTAGGGGATGCTGGTTGGACCCTGGCAGTTACTGCCAGTGCAGAAGAGGCGCCGACCCCAGAATGGAATGGGGGAACCATCTTGGATCAAATGGAGATAGATGTTAAGGCTCTCAGTTTAGACCAACAGCGAGCAGTTGAAACCATGCTGTGGGAGAATCAGGCTGCGTTTGCCCGCCACGCCGATGACTTTGGCTGCACGAATGCTATCACACATGATATACCGACGGGGACACTCCACCAATTCGGGAGAGATATCGACAGATTCCGCCCAAGTTGTACCAGGAAGTGAAGACGCTATTGAAACAGATGATAGATTCCGGAGTGGTGCGGGGAAGCCAGAGCCCTTGGGCAGCCCCAGTGGTGCTTGTCAAGAAGAAGGACGGCACTATTCGATTTTGTGTGGATTACCGGCGGTTGAATGCTTGCACTGCGCGAGACTCATATCCTCTGCCACGCATCGAGGAGTCTCTGACGGCTCTAGGACGAGCCAAATACTTCTCCACCCTGGATCTAGCAAGTGGGTACTGGCAAGTACCAGTGGCTGAGCAGGACAAGGCAAAGACAGCATTCATACTCCCCATGGGGTTATTTGAATTCAACAGGATGCCATTCGGACTGACTAATGCCCCTGGAACCTTCCAGCGACTGATGGAGAGATGCCTGGGAGACCTGAATTTTGAAGCCACTCTGATATACCTAGACGATATCATCGTATACTCTGCTACTTTTCAAGAACACTTGAATCGGCTAGGGCAGGTACTCGAGCGACTGCGATCCCATGGCCTGAAGGTAAAGCCAAAGAAGTGTCATCTCTTCAAGAGGGAGATCGAGTACCTGGGCCATAGGGTGTCCCAAGACGGAGTGCTACCGTCCCAAGACAAAGTGGCTGCAATACGACAATGGCTAGTGCCGAGAACACTGCGTGAGTTGAAGGCCTTCCTGGGACTGACTGGGTACTACCGGCGGTTCATCAAAGACTACGCAAAAATAGCGGGCCCTCTGAATGAGTTGTTGAGAGGAACGGCTGGGCAACCCAAGGGCCAAAGTATCCCCTGGGGACAGAAACAGGAAGAGGCCTTCCAGGCCCTGAAAGAAGCCCTGACATCGGCCCCCATCTTGGCTTATGCCGATTTTGATAAACCATTCATCTTAGCTACTGATGGCAGCCTCTACGGACTTGGGGCAGTCCTGTCGCAGGTACAAGATGGACATGAGAGAGTGATCGCTTATGCCAGTAGATCCTTGCGAGATACGGAGCGAAACCCCCATAACTACAGTTCCTTCCGGCTGGAACTCCTTGCCCTGGTGTGGGCTATGACGGAGAAATTTGCAGGATATCTGACAGGAGCTAAGATCTTCGTACGGACGGATAACAATCCCCTGGCCCATCTGGGTACTGCCAAGTTGGGAGCCCTGGAGCAACGCTGGGCGGCTCGCCTCGCAAAGTATGACTTCTCAATTCGCTACCGCTCCGCTACAGAGAACACTAATGCTGATGGTCTCTCGAGGGTTACTTTTGAAACTCCAGTAGGGGATATGGATGAACAAAAGGAAGAAGATGAAACTCCTGACTTCCGCAAGTTCGCTCCCCCAACAGTCGTGGCCCAGACAAGTAGGGAGGCCCGTAAGCTACCCAAAGCATTGGGGAGAACTAATGAAGAATGGGGCAGATTGCAAGATGAAGACATTGGACTGCAGCAAATGAAAAGCTGGGTAACCCAGTGCAGGAAACCCAACAAAGAAGAAAGGACTGATCTGGATGCCGAGATGAAGTCCGTTCTACATCAATGGGACAGACTGGAAGTGCATGGAGCTGTTTTGTTCCGCAAGTGGCAACAGCCTGCCGACCTAGAGGCGAGGTGGCAGGTAGTGATACCCAGAAGAATGGCACGGGAGATAGCCAAAGAGGCTCATGAGTTTGGAGCTCACTTCGGGCCAGTCAAGACATACCAGTGGCTGCAGCGTTATGTGTATTGTCCGCGACTGGAGGCCACAGTTGAAGAAGTTTGCCGACAGTGTCGAGTGTGTGAACTCACGAAGAGTACAGAACAGAGAGCACCCCTACAGTCCATCCAGACCACAGAACCGCTGGAAGTGTTGATGATAGACTATCTTCTTGTGGGACAATCGTCAAGAGGTCCACAGTATTGCCTGGTCATGATCGACCACTTCTCCAAGTTTGCAGTAGTCACCCCAACTCGGGACCAGACGGCCGAGTCCGCGGCACGAGCCATTTGTCAAGACTTCATTCGGGTCTATGGGTGTCCAAAGCGGATCCATTCAGATCAAGGGGCGTGCTTTCAAGGAAAAGTGATGGAAGAGCTACATCGACTGTACGGCATTGAAAAATCCAGGACAACTCCTTATCATCCCCAAGGAAACGGAGCCTGTGAGCGCTTTAACCGCACATTGCTGCAAATGCTGAGGACGCTAGAGGAAGACAAGAGGGCACACTGGCCTGACTACCTGCCAGAATTAGTCTGGGCTTACAATAATCGTGTCCACACCACCACCGGTTACACCCCATACATGTTACTGTTCGGTAGGGCTGGTCGAGAGATCGTGGAATTAAACCTAGAACAGCCAGAGGACCTAATAGAGCGATCAACCACCTCATGGGTGAAAGAACACCGTCGGCGTCTCCAGACCATTCGCCGGTTGGCAGGTCAGCGGTTACAGGAGAGAGCTCATACAGACCGTCCTCCAGTTCAGGAGGTTCCATTGCAGCCTGGGGATCGGGTACTGGTACGAGAGAAACGTCCCAGAGGCAAGTTGAGTGAGCGTTGGGAAGTACAGCCGTATAAAGTGATCAAGAGAGTGTACCCTAATGGTCCGGTCTACGAAGTGCAGGTTGAGAATGAGGAATTTGCTTCACGGACTCTACATAGGAATATGTTACGGCCATGCCGGTCCAAAGATCCCGCACCTGTTCAGAGGACACCTCCTCCTGCCCCATACTCAGAACTTGTTATCTCTGATGGAGATTATGGTGAAGACTGGTGGACTGCTCCCAACACTGAAGGAGCCTCCCAGGTTACAGGTGATGAAGGCACTGTCACAGAACCATTGCCAGCCCGTAATTGAGAGGGGCCCTCGGACACACCCGAACCTCCTATTGTGGTGGATGAATCCAGACTGGCAGTTCCTAGTGGAGAGAGTCAGGTCGTAACAGATAGCCAGGACCTCCGGAGATCCAGTAGGCTTACTGCAGGGGTTCCACCAAACAGGTACGCTGCTGATGAGTTCATTTGGTCCACCTGTATGTATTGTGGACAATGTTGTACTGCTGTATAAAAAGTTACATTAACCATTATTTCTATGGACTATATAGCAAGGCCGAGGACGGCCACCTTTAAGTGGGGAGGCATGTAAGAGGCAGCCCTGATCATCCAGCAACATTTCCAACACATATATATATAGCAGACTGTCATGTTTCCCTCCAGCCACCAGAGGCCACTGTGGCTGAGTAGGACAGTGTGAGGAGGTTTTTCCAGAGGACAAGGAGTTAAGTGTTTTTCCCGGGCTGAGCAGAGAGCCTGGGCTGAAGGTGTCTGAGTACACAGGAAGAAGGACGCTGTGCACTGAGAGGGAGATCCACAGGGAAGATTAGAGTGATTTCTCCCTGCCAACCTGCTGTGACATGGTATCTGGGACATTAGAGTGTGTTTGCTCTCTGACTGAGCTGATGTGTCCTGGTGTAGAAGAGAGACTGCTGTAGTGTGAGGCACTTACCAGAGGAACTGTGAGTGAATTCCAGGCCCTGCCTGATTACACGTCCAGAGCTGCTGATTATCTCTAACCAGAGTTACAGAGACTACAAAGAGAGGCCAGAGCTGAGCCACGCTGAAGCAAGCAAGCAAGCAACCAGATCGGGACCCAGACTGTATCTGCCTGCATGTGCCGGACACCGAACTGTGAGTGCACTGATGCTAACCGGAGCTAGGGCATAGTGGAATAGGATTTAGTTTAGTGCACCGTAGAGGTGCACCCCGGGTAGCGGGGACAGATAGGACTACCTAGAAGAGAGTAGCCTGCTATTGTCTGTACTTGTGTTTGTGATTCATTTGTGTTCTTTATGCAAATTTCCATTATCTTTGTTGTGAATTCTCAAGCTGTTCATATTGTAAATCTGCTTCTCCGGCAGTTAGAGTTCTCCTTTAATAAAGCCGGTTTCAACTTCAGCCTCCTTGTCTGCTTCACTGTACTTGAGTCCTGCTCTACGGTCTCTTCCTCTGCTGACCGTTACACCTTCACAGTGCAGACTCACTGACAACCTGTGTTCACGCTTCTGCTCCAGCCCTTCACAGTGCAGACTCACTGACAACCTGCGTTCACGCTTCTGCTCCAGCCCTTCACAGTGCACTCACTGACAACCTGTGTTCACACTTCTGCTCCAGCCCTTCACAGTGCACTCACTGACAACCTGTGTTCACACTTCTGCTCCAGCCCTTCACAGTGCACTCACTGACAACCTGTGTTCACACTTCTGCCCCAGCCCTTCACAGTGCAGACTCACTGACAACCTGTGTTCACACTTCTGCTCCAGCCCTTCACAGTGCAGACTCACTGACAACCTGTGTTCACACTTCTGCTCCAGCCCTTCACAGTGCAGACTCACTGACAACCTGTGTTCACACTTCTGCTCCAGCCCTTCACAGTGCAGACTCACTGACAACCTGTGTTCACACTTCTGCTCCAGCGCTTCACAGTGCAGACTCACTGACAACCTGTGTTCACACTTCTGCTCCAGCCCTTCATAGTGCAGACTCACTGACAACCTGTGTTCACACTTCTGCTCCGGCCCTTCACAGTGCAGACTCACTGACAACCTGTGTTCACACTTCTGCTCCAGCCCTTCACAGTGCACTCACTGACAACCTGTGATCACACTTCTGCTCCAGCCCTTCACAGTGCAGACTCACTGACAACCTGTGTTCACACTTCTGCTCCAGCCCTTCACAGTGCAGACTCACTGACAACCTGTGTTCACACTTCTGCTCCAGCCCTTCATAGTGCACTCACTGACAACCTGTGTTCACACTTCTGCTCCAGCCCTTCATAGTGCACTCACTGACAACCTGTGATCACACTTCTGCTCCAGCCCTTCACAGTGCAGACTCACTGACAACCTGTGTTCACACTTCTGCTCCAGCCCTTCACAGTGCAGACTCACTGACAACCTGTGTTCACACTTCTGCTCCAGCCCTTCATAGTGCACTCACTGACAACCTGTGTTCACACTTCTGCTCCAGCCCTTCATAGTGCACTCACTGACAACCTGTGTTCACACTTCTGCTCCAGCCCTTCACAGTGCACTCACTGACAACCTGTGTTCACACTTCTGCTCCAGCCCTTCACAGTGCACTCACTGACAACCTGTTTTCACACTTCTGCTCCGGCCCTTCACAGTGCAGACTCACTGACAACCTGCGTTCACACTTCTGCTCCAGCCCTTCATAGTGCACTCACTGACAACCTGTGTTCACACTTCTGCTCCAGCCCTTCACAGTGCACTCACTGACAACCTGTGTTCACACTTCTGCTCCGGCCCTTCACAGTGCACTCACTGACAACCTGTGTTCACACTTCTGCTCCAGCCCTTCACAGTGCACTCACTGACAACCTGTGTTCACACTTCTGCTCCAGCCCTTCACAGTGCACTCACTGACAACCTGTGTTCACACTTCTGCTCCAGCCCTTCACAGTGCAGATTCACTGACAACCTGTGTTCACACTTCTGCTCCGGCCCTTCACAGTGCACTCACTGACAACCTGTGTTCACACTTCTGCTCCGGCCCTTCACAGTGCAGACTCACTGACAACCTGCGTTCACACTTCTGCTCCAGCCCTTCATAGTGCACTCACTGACAACCTGTGTTCACACTTCTGCTCCAGCCCTTCACAGTGCAGACTCACTGACAACCTGTGTTCACACTTCTGCTTCAGCCCTTCACAGTGCACTCACTGACAACCTGTGTTCACACTTCTGCTCCAGCCCTTCACAGTGCAGACTCACTGACAACCTGTGTTCACACTTCTGCTCCAGCCCTTCATAGTGCACTCACTGACAACCTGTGTTCACACTTCTGCCCCAGCCCTTCACAGTGCAGACTCACTGACAACCTGTGTTCACACTTCTGCTCCAGCCCTTCACAGTGCACTCACTGACAACCTGTGTTCACACTTCTGCTCCGGCCCTTCACAGTGCAGACTCACTGACAACCTGTGTTCACACTTCTGCTCCGGCCCTTCACAGTGCAGACTCACTGACAACCTGTGTTCACACTTCTGCTCCGGCCCTTCACAGTGCAGACTCACTGACAACCTGTGTTCACACTTCTGCTCCAGCCCTTCACAGTGCACTCACTGACAACCTGTGATCACACTTCTGCTCCGGCCCTTCACAGTGCAGACTCACTGACAACCTGTGTTCACACTTCTGCTCCGGCCCTTCACAGTGCAGACTCACTGACAACCTGTGTTCACACTTCTGCTCCAGCCCTTCACAGTGCAGACTCACTGACAACCTGTGTTCACACTTCTGCTCCAGCCCTTCACAGTGCAGACTCACTGACAACCTGTGTTCACACTTCTGCTCCAGCCCTTCACAGTGCAGACTCACTGACAACCTGTGTTCACACTTCTGCTCCAGCCCTTCATAGTGCAGACTCACTGACAACCTGTGTTCACACTTCTGCTCCGGCCCTTCACAGTGCAGACTCACTGACAACCTGTGTTCACACTTCTGCTCCAGCCCTTCATAGTGCACTCACTGACAACCTGTGTTCACACTTCTGCTCCGGCCCTTCACAGTGCAGACTCACTGACAACCTGCGTTCACACTTCTGCTCCAGCCCTTCATAGTGCACTCACTGACAACCTGTGTTCACACTTCTGCTCCAGCCCTTCACAGTGCAGACTCACTGACAACCTGTGTTCACACTTCTGCTTCAGCCCTTCACAGTGCACTCACTGACAACCTGTGTTCACACTTCTGCCCCAGCCCTTCACAGTGCAGACTCACTGACAACCTGTGTTCACACTTCTGCTCCAGCCCTTCACAGTGCACTCACTGACAACCTGTGTTCACACTTCTGCTCCAGCCCTGCTAGTCTCTCTCCTCAGGCAGCATGTCCTGTGTAGAAGGGGCGTGTCTGAGTCTCTGCAGCAGCCGGCCTCATGTGACTCAGAGGGCCCACCAAAAGGGGTACTGCGTAAGTGAAATGACAGCAATGAGAGCTTCCATCTGTATTGATGGAAGTGCTCATAGCAGCACTTGCCCGGGTTTGCCAGGTTATGACGCCGACCCTGGGTTACCTGCCATTAACCCAAATCCATCAGCAGACTATAGAGGCTGCACACTTTGTCTGACACACCGTAACAACGGGGAGCCGCAGGGCAGTTGAACAATTCTGGTTATGGAATTAGGCTACTTTCACACTCCGTTTGTGAGATCCGTTCAGGGCTCAACGGGTCCGTTTTGGCCTAATTAATTCTGAATGGAAAAGGATCCGCTCAGAATGCATCAGTTTGCCTCAGTTCCGTCTCCATTCCGCTTTGGAGGCGGACACCTTGCAGCGTTTTGGTGTCCGTCTGACGAAACTGAGCCAAAATGTAAGTCAATGGGGACGGATCCGTTTTCTATGGCACAATAGAAAACGGATCTGTACTCCATTGACTTTCAACAGTGTTCAAGATGGATCCGTCTTGGCTATGTTAAAGATAATATAATATAATAAGATCCGTTCTGAACGGATGCAGACGTTTGTATTATCTGAACGGATCCGCACCAAACGCGAGTGTGAAAGTAGCCTAACTTTTTAAGTGGTTATCTAATGTATTACTAGAAGAAAGAGGTGGGCCAGCACTTCATGGGGGTTTTCTAGTTTCAGCAAACTACAGAGTAAAATTTTGCTATTTTATGATTTATTTGGGTATCAATTTATCACAGTTTTTACGTTCCCTCTGTGTACTCAATGATTGGAAATGGGGAATTTATTATAGACTGGCATTTTATCCCTAGACATATATTAGGAGTATCCTCTGGCAGTCTGTGCCTCTAGACTGAAATGCTGTGTGTCTCTGCCCGACCTCCACTGTAATGATTTGTACTCACATAATGCACTTGGTGCAAATCGTTACAGTTGATGTTGGGTAAAGAGACACACAGCATTATAATAAATCATTATAAGGCCTCATGCACACGACCCTTCAGTTTTTTGCGGTCCGAAAATTGAGAATTCGCAAAACACGGAAGCCGCCCGTGTGCCTTCCGCAATATGCAGAACTGAACAGGCGACCCATTGTAGAAATGCCTATTCTTGTCCGCAAAATTTGACAAGAATAGGACATGTTATATTTTTTTTGCGGGGCCACGGAACAGAGCAATGGATGCGGACAGCACACGGAGTGTTGTCCGCATCTTTTGCGGCCCCATTAAAGTGAATGGGTCTGCACCTGAGCCGCAAAAACTGCGGCTTGGATGCGGACCAGAACAACGGTCGTGTGCATGAGGCCTAATGCTGAGCGGTCTTGTCAAAGGAGCAGAGTCCACTAGGGAAATTCACGTTTCCATAAGGAGCATGTTTCATGCAGTGAACATGCTCGCCTGAAACTGGCCAAAGGCTGAAAGTTGTGGATTTTCAGTCTGTGGAAGCAAATAATTAAGGTTTTTTTATACAGAAAGTATGTTAGGAAATGCCATAACTCCTCATTATATGATTAAAAGGGGTTTGCAGGATTATACTTTAATGACCTATATTTGGGCCTCAATCACATTTCCATGTCCTTAGACATCCGTTAAAAATACATCCGTGTTTCATTGGGAAGATGTCCGTGAAGAATCTGTTTTTGTTCCACGTGTCCGTTTTTTGCTCTCCGTGTGAAATCCGTACTCCACAGATACTGCTCAACTGGGAGTTACTTTATAGAAAATCATCTACTTAAGGCTCATGCACACGAACGCATTTTCTTTCCATGTCCATTCAGGGTTTTTTGCGGACCGTATGTGGAACCATTCATTTCAATGGGTCTGCAAAAAAAAAAAAAAACTGAAGTTACTCTGTGTACGTTTCGTTTCCATATGTCCGTATTTCTGTTCTGCAAAAAAATAGAACATGTCCTATTATTGTCCGCATTACGGACAAGGAAAGGACTGTTCTATTAGGGGCCAGGTGTTCTGTTTCACAAAATACGCAATGCACATGGACATCATCCGTATTTTTTGCGTATATTTATTTTGCGGACCGCAAAATACATACACCTGAATGAGCCCTAATGGTCTGTGATAAACCCCTGATAAAACACGGAGGCCATCAGACTTCATTGGGCGTGTTTTGTCCGAATCATAGACCAAAGTAGTGAATGCTCCCGTAAACTGCCCAACTGTCAGTGTAAAACCACTGATCAATGGGTACATGTGGTGTCTATGGAGAAAGAGGCCTTAGGATAAGCCTCAATATTAGATCGGTGAAGGCCCACCTGTTTGAAAATGACTACTCTTCATTATTTACCAAGTGTCAAGTACAGTTGCATCAGCTGTATGTGGTACTGCAGCTCCGCGAACGAGACAGCGTGCCATGTAGTACCATGTACAGCCACTATAGACTATGGTACTACACTGACCAAAAATACGCAAAATACACAAAAAACGCAACATTTTTGGTTTTGCTCCCATTTTGTATGAGCTGAGCTCAAAGATCTGAAACATTTTCTACATACACAAAAGACCCATCTCAAATATTGTTCACTGTGGCGAAACCAACCTCGCCACTGGGTCTTGGAGGGGCCTGGTTGCCAGCCTCTTGCCCCAGGATTATGGCCCATACTAACTTTGAAGGAGAAGACAGACCGGCCGCACAGCTTAAATCTGTGGAACTGTTTTGGACAGAAAAGCCATGAGTACAGCCAGGCCCAAGAGACTTTTAAAACTAATTCATGCTATGTTGGGATGTTAAATGTCTATGTGTATTGTAAAGGGTGGGACATTGTATACGTTGAGTAGTGAGGTCTGTTCCATTGTCTCTCTGTGTGTATTGGCGATTGCCCTCTGTCCTGAGAGATAATTGAATTACAACTCGGTTGTCTCCAGGACAGAGGACATTGTGTATTCTCCTGCCTGTGATGATTATGTTAACAATGGTGTACCATGATTATATCACAGGCAGAGGGGAGGATTCTATGTGGGTTGTAGCTTTTGTGTTATTGGTAATTGTATTTTGTTGATTGCGTCTCAGACAATGCCAGTGTGTTAGTTAATTGCGTCTCAGACAATGCCAGTGTGTTAGTTAATTGCGTCAAAGACAATGCTCATTGCATTTTGTTGATTGCGTTACAGACAGAGGGAAGGGGGTTTTGTGTACAAATGCTGGGAAGGTTTCAATACTGTAAATGCATGTGATTGGCTAAAATATAAACTGTCACAGTCTTCTACAAGGGCCCCAGCGGGAGTGTCCCTTGCTAGGAGACCTGCATAAAAGGCTGAAAAATAACCCATTAAAGAGTGTTTTTACCCTTCATCATGTTGAGGCTGGTGTTTGGGTAACTGATCAACACTGGGGGATTGCTATATGCTGAAGATTTGCTATACTCCCCTGGCTATAACTACTAGCTCTTGTAAGAGCTGTTCCTGCTCTCTGGATCTTGTAAGAGCTGTTCCTTCTCTCTGGATTTAGGAGAGGTTCACCCACTGGAGCCTGGAGCCTTGTCGTAGGTCCAGGGTGGGTAGGAGACGGCGAGACCTCAAATAAGCTTCGGCGGTTCGTGGGGTCTGCAGTGCTTACGGCGTCAAGTGCTTGGAGTCCTTGGGAAGTGCTAGGAGCATCTATCAACGGAGGTACCCGGTCGGGGTGCTAGGAGATCCGTTACATTCACAAATCTGTCTAAATCTGCGTTAGTGAGCACTTCTCCTTTTCTGAGATACTCCATTCCACCTCACAGGTGTGGCATATCAAGGTGCTGATTAGACAGCATGAATATTGCACAGGTGTACCTTAGACTGCCCACAATGAAAGGCCGCTCTGAAATGTGCCCAGTTTTACCTTACTGGGGAGGGGGGTCAGAAAACCAGTCAGTATCTGGTGTGGCCAACATTTGCCTCACGCAGTGCAACACATCTCTGTCTCATAGAGCTGATCAGGTTGTTGATTGTGGCCTGTGGAATGTTGGTCCACTCCTCTTCAATAGCTGTGCGAAGTTGCAGAATATTGGCAGGAATTGGAACACGCTGTCGTATACGCTGATCCAGAGCATCCCAAACATGCTCAATGGGTGACATGTCCGGTGAGGATGCTGGCCATGCAAGAACTGTGATGTTTTCAGCTTCTAGGAATTGTGTACAGATCCTTGCAATATGGGGCCGTGCATCATCATGCTGCAACATGAGGTGATGGTCGTGGATGAATGGCACAACAATGGGCCTCAGGATCTCGTCACAGTATCTGTGCATTCCAAATGCCATCAATAAAATGCACCTATGTTCGTTGTCCATAACATACGCCTGCCCACACCATAACCCCACCGCCACCATGGGCCACTCGATCCACAACGTTGTGCAGTCCCCAATGCACGGAATGGCCACACAACGGCCATGTGCATGCGGCCTAATATAGTGAATTCTATTTATGCCTTATTCACACGTCAGTGTTCTGTCAGTAATTTCCATCAGTGATTGTGAGCCAAAACCAGGTGTGTGTCTAAACTAGTGTTGATCACGAATATTCTAATCGCATTGGCACTTCGAGAATTTGCGAATATCTAGAATTTAGTGCTATATCTTCGTAATCGCAATTATTCTAAATTTTCTTTTATCGGTACCCATGATCCCTCACTGCTTCTTGCTTGTGGGCCAATGAGAAGGCTGCAATATCTTTAACTTTAGGAGTAGTGTTAATCGCGAATTTTCGTATTGCAAATTTTTATCACATATTTTCCGATTGCCGATTTTCGTAATCAAGAAAATAATGACTGGAGAACACGAACTCTCGAATATATGACGAATATTCGCAAAATATCGCAAATTTTAATATTGTCCCTGCCGATCATCACTGGTCACAGAACAGGAGCAGATCTTCCCATTATGTCTGTGGAGGCTCCAATCAGTGATAGAAAACACTGAGCAAAACGTGTGAATGAGGCTTTACCTGGTAGCAGATGAAGGAATGGTTTAACCTGAAGAACCTTCTGGTCTGGCATGAGACAATAAAGATGGATCCCGATTGGAGAATCTTCCAACGTCTTCATCTGTGAAAACCTATAAAGAAGCAAGATCAACGTTATTAGCGCAGTCACGTAAGTACTATTTTACTAGAAGGACAGGAGTGTGGCAGAAATCGCAGCAAAACTGCTGCATGTGAAATGTCCTAGAGATACACTGGCAGCAGAAGAGTTAACATTTAAAGGTAAAGGAAGTAAGCACAAGGCGGCCTCCCCACGACCATCCATTTCCTAATTACTTGCTCTGTAATCAGCACTTCCTTCCTTAAAGGCTTCAAGATGGATTTCATTGCAGCGCTGTTTATCCACAAAAGGCATCGCCACTGAAGTATGGCAGCCTACAAGGGAGACGTGGCACAGGGCGGTGACTTGCCCTTCATGTGCCATGCATTCAGACTGAATCGCTATCATCTAGCCATACACACTGGGCGAGATTTATCAAACTGGTCTAAAGTAGAACTGGCCATAGCAACCAATCCCCTTGGGAAAATGAAATGTGGAATCTGATTGGTTGCTGTGGGCAACTAGGCCAGTTCTACTTTAGACCAGTTTGATAAATCTTCCCCACTGTGACCATTGATTTCCATAACTATACAATGGAGCCATACGGCAAATTGGGTGCATTGGAAACAGTCAACAAGCTGCTGTTGATTGATTTGTTATTTTATAGTTGTATTCAAAGCAGCCCACCTCCAGGAAAACTGGGGGGCATTTATTAGGGTGCCCACCACTCCCTCCCCACTCCCAAGTGGCAAGGACCGCGTAAAAATGCCAGTGCGGCAAAATATTGTCACACGGTAATTTAAAAAGTCGAAAAAAGGGGTCTTGCGACTATTTTTATGCCAAAAACGTATAAAGGAAGTACTTAGGTGTCACGCGGCATCAACTAATACATTTCAATGGTGTCGCTATAGGACAAGCTACATGCCACAACTGCAACAGTCACAAAAAATCATCCCAAGTAACTGTGGCACATCGCATTGCAACACCATTGGAATACATTATATCAAATGTCGCGAGACACATATTGCTATGTAGCCATAACCCTTTGTGTTGCCCGACCCTTATACGTTTTCCTGCTGCATCCACTTCTGGCTTTGGCTGAAAAACCTGTAGAAACATCTGCCTCAAAAACTCCTGCAAAAAACGAATGCAATAATAAGCTGGCGCCCTGATTCACAGATTTTTTCATACACTGCCCAAAATTTTCTGATTACATAGCCAATGATATAAAACAAATGGCAGCCTATAGCTGTAAAGGGGCCGCCCTACAATTCAAGTATCAGATTTTACTGTTAGAATGTTACAGTTTTAATTTTTTAATTGTAATCATTAAAAAAAAACATGCCGAAATATGCTACACCTCCTACATGCTATGTGCAATGCTGCCCTCTACAGGCCAATGACAATACAACTGATAGAACTACAAATGGCACAGTATAAATTATTTAGCATACCGGTACTTGAATACACAAAAAAAAAAATCTGTTTCCGTTCCGTTTTTGCGGATTCCGTTTGTGGTCCGTATGCAGAACCAATCATTTCAATGGTTCTGGGGGGGAAAAAAAATGGAATGTACCTCGTATGCATTCCGTTTCCGTATTTCCGTTGCGCTGAAAGATAAAACTTGTCCTATTGCCCACAAATAACGATTCAAGTCGATGGTTCCGCAAAAAAACGGAATGCATATGGAATGCATCCGTATGTCTTCCATATCCGTTCCGTTTTTTTGTGGAACTATTGAAAATGTTATGCCCAGCCCAATTTTTTATGTACTTACTGTTTAACCATCTCCCGACCGCCTAACGGTCTGTTCCTCCTTGACGAGCCGGCGCGTCATCTCTCGAGAGGCAAGATTTCCTGTGAACGCGCACACACAGGAGCGCGCGTTCACAGGATCGGAAGGTAAACCAGCTGATCTACAGCCTGCCAGTGGCGATCATTCGCTGGCAGGCTGTAGATTCGATTTTTTTAACCCTTGAAAGGTATATCAGACTCTGTTTTGTTAACAGCGTCTGATATACCTGCTACCTGGTCCTCTGGTGGTCCCTTTTGCTTGGATCGACCACCAGAGGACACAGGCAGCTCTGTAATAAGTAGCACCAAGCACCACACTACACTACACCCCCCCCCCTGTCACTTATTAACCCCTGATCAACCCCCTGTCATTGATCACCCCTCTGTAAGGCTCCATCACTTGTGCATTGCGTGAAAATCGCAGCATGCTCTATATTCTGCGTTTTTCACGTTACACAGGCCCCATAGAAGTGAATGTGGTTGCGTGAAAATCGCAAGCATCCGCAAGCAAGTGCGGATGCGGTGCGATTTTCACGCACGGTTGCTAGGAGACGATCGGGATGGAGACCCGATCATTATTATTTTCCCTTATAACATGGTTATAAGGGAAAATAATAGCATTCTGAATACAGAATGGATAGTATAATAGCGCTGGAGGGGTTAAAAAATAAATAAAAATTTAACTCAACTTAGTCCACTTGCTCGCGTAGCCGACATCTCCTTCTGTCTTCATCTTAGCTGTGTGTAGCAACAGGACCTTTGGTGACGTCACAGTCATCACATGATCCATCACATGATCTTTTACCATGGTGATGGATCATGTGATGACCGGAGTGACGTCACCACAGGTCCTGTTGCTACACAGAGCTAAGATGAAGACAGAAGGAGATGCCGGCTACGAGATCAAGTGGACTAAGGTGAGTAAAAATTTTTTTATTTTTTTAACCCCTCCAGCGCTATTTTACTTAGCATTCTGTATTCAGAATGCTATTATTTTCCCTTATAACCATGTTATAAAGGAAAATAATACAATCTACAGAAGACCGTCCCAAGCGCGAACTTCTGTGAAGAAGTTCGGGTTTGGGTACCAAACATGCACGATTTTTGTCACACGAGTGCAAAACGCATTACAATGTTTTGCACTCGTGTGGAAAAATCGTGTTTTCCCGCAACGCACCCGCACCTTTTCGCTGTACTCAGGAGAAGTAGGGCAATGTGTTTTGGGGTGTATTTTTACATATACCCATGCTGGGTGAGAGAAATATCTCTGTAAAAGGACAACTTTGTATTAAAAAAATTGTAAAAAGTTGTCTTTTGCAGAGATATTTATCTCACACAGTATGGGTATATGTAAAAATACACCCCAAAACACATTGCCCTACTTCTCCTGAGTACGGCGATACCACATGTGTGACACTTTTTTGCAGCCTAGGTGCGCAAAGGGGCCCAAATTCCAATGAGTATCTTTACGATTTCACAGGGCATTTTTTACGCATTTGGATTCCAAACTACTTCTCACGCTTTAGGTCCCCTAAAATGCCAGGGCAGTATAAATACCCCACAAGTGACCCCATTTTGGAAAGAAGACACCCCAAGGTATTCCGTGAGGGTTATGGTGAGCTCATGTAAAATTGTATTTTTTGTCACAAGTTAGTGGAATATGAGACTTTGTAAGAAAAAAATAATAATCATTTTCCGCTAACGTGACAAAAAATAAAAACTTCTATGAACTCACTATGCCCATCAGAGAATACCTTAGGGTGCCTACTTTCCGAAATGGGGTCATTTGTAGGGTGTTTCTACTGTCTGGGCATTGTAGAACCTCAGGAAACATGACAGGTGCTCAGAAAGTCAAAGTGCGTAAACACATTTTTGCACCATAGTTTGTAAACGCTATAACTTTTACCCAAACCAATAAATATACACTTATTGCATTTTTTTAATCAAAGACATGTAGAACAATACATTTAGATAAAAATTTATATAGAAATGTAGTTTTATTTGAAAAATTTTACAACAGAAAGTGAAAATTTTAATTTTTTGGCCAAAAATTTCGGTCAATTTCGATTAATATAAAAAATAGTTAAAATGTCAGCAGCAATGAAATACAAATGAAAGTTCTATTAGTGAGAAGAAAAGGAGGTAAAATTCATTTGGGTGGTAAGTTGTATGACCGAGCAATAAACCGTGAAAGTAGTGTAGTGCAGAATTGTAAAAATTGGTCTGGATACACCTAAATTATGACAGACGCACACCTCATCCCTGACTGGAGCAGCTTTTTCCCAAAATTTTCGCCCTGCCATACACCCCCACTCCCCAGTGGCGAGGAGTAAAAACGCCACCTGTGACAAAATATTGTTGCAGGGAGGGTTTTCCAGGAGTTTTATACTGATGCTCTGAATGTACGGCTCTGTGCTCTATTTTCTGAAAGAAGGCAGCACCGGAGCCTTCTCAAACAGCTGCCCCACTGGGGCGGACCCCCACTGATGACCTATACAGAGGATAGGTCATCAGTATAAACTCCCGGAAAGCCCGTTTACAAATTCACAAAAAGAGGTCTTACAAACCGGCGTTAGTAAATGACCCACATTGCATCACATTACACATTTTTAACCAGTTAAAGGTCCAGCCATGTATTCTCCTTCCTCTTCCTGACCAAGCAAATGTTTTTTTAAGCCATTACTTTTTTTTTCTGTTTGGATATTTAAATCATTTTGCGCCTTTTTTGGGGCTATATTTTTATGTAATTTTTATTTTAGTATTTTTTTATATCCCAGAAAATGTTAACTGCTTCATTATCGGAGTGTTGCCAATTTTTCTGTTGTAGCAACGGGCCTATCTAACGGCAAATAAATGATTAATTTCTGAGCCAATCTACATGTATTTTAATTTAATTTTTCACGGGACACCTTAGACCTTTTTTTGGGCCTATTAGATGATGGATATAATAGGTAAAAAAAAAAATTAAGGAAAAACAAAATGATGAATAAAATTATTTTTTTTTCCTTTCTTACCAATTTGTTTTCTAATACAAAAGGTTTCAAGAGAAAACATTTCTAAAACCATTACCGTAGGCTTGTGCCCTGAAAATGGACGCTATTTATGTAATTTATCTACTGGCTGGGCCCGCAGCAAGACTTCAAAAGACTGGAGTGCATTTTTTCTATTGCTGGTACTATGTCACCATACTGCGAGAAAAATCTTGTACAGCGCCAAAACGTTACAAGCCCCTTTCAAAGTAACTTTGTGATATACAGGTCCTTCTAAAAAAATTAGCATATTGTGATAAAGTTCATTATTTTCTGTAATGTACTGATAAACATTAGACTTTCATATATTTTAGATTCATTACACACCAACTGAAGTAGTTCAAGCCTTTTATTGTTTTAATATTGATGATTTTGGCATACAGCTCATGAAAACCTAAAATTCCTATCTCAAAAAATTAGCATATTTCATCCGACCAATAAAAGAAAAGTGTTTTTAATACAAAAAAAGTCAACCTTCAAATAATGATGTTCAGTTATGCACTCAATACTTGGTCGGGAATCCTTTTGCAGAAATGACTGCTTCAATGCGGCGTGGCATGGAGGCAATCAGCCTGTGGCACTGCTGAGGTGTTATGGAGGCCCAGGATGCTTCGATAGCGGCCTTAAGCTCATCCAGAGTGTTGGGTCTTGCGTCTCTCAACTTTCTCTTCCCAATATCCCACAGATTCTCTATGGGGTTCAGGTCAGGAGAGTTGGCAGGCCAATTGAGCACAATAATACCATGGTCAGTAAACCATTTACCAGTGGTTTTGGCACTGTGAGCAGGTGCCAGGTCGTGCTGAAAAATGACATCTTCATCTCCATAAAGCTTTTCAGCAGATGGAAGCATGAAGTGCTCCAAAATCTCCTGATAGCTAGCTGCATTGACCCTGCCCTTGATAAAACACAGTGGACCAACACCAGCAGCTGACATGGCGCCCCAGACCATCACTGACTGTGGGTACTTGACACTGGACTTCAGGCATTTTGGCATTTCCCTCTCCCCAGTCTTCCTCCAGACTCTGGCACCTTGATTTCCGAATGACATGCAACAGTCCAGTGCTGCTTCTCTGTAGCCCAGGTCAGGCGCTTCTGCCGCTGTTTCTGGTTCAAAAGTGGCTTGACCTGGGGAATGCGGCACCTGTAGCCCATTTCCTGCACACGCCTGTACACGGTGGCTCTGGATGTTTCTACTCCAGACTCAGTCCACTGCTTCCGCAGGTCCCCCAAGGTCTGGAATCGGTCCTTCTCCACAATCTTCCTCAGGGTCCGGTCACCTCTTCTCGTTGTGCAGCGTTTTCTCCCCCACTTTTTCCTTCCCACAGACTTCCCACTGAGGTGCCTTGATACAGCACTCTGGGAACAGCCTATTCGTTCAGAAATTTCTTTCTGTGTCTTACCCTCTTGCTTGAGGGTGTCAATGATGGCCTTCTGGACAGCAGTCAGGTCGTCAGTCTTACCCATGATTGCGGTTTTGAGTAATGAACCAGGCTGGGAGTTTTTAAAAGCCTCAGGAATCTTTTGCAGGTGTTTAGAGTTAATTAGTTGATTCAGATGATTAGGTTAATAGCTCGTTTAGAGAACCTTTTCATGATATGCTAATTTTTTGAAATAGGAAATTTGGGTTTTCATGAGCTGTATGCCAAAATCATCAATATTAAAACAATAAAAGGCTTGAACTACTTCAGTTGGTGTGTAATGAATCTAAAATATATGAAAGTCTAATGTTTATCGGTACATTACAGAAAATAATGAACTTTATCACAATATGCTAATTTTTTGAGAAGGACCTGTATGTTAGGTATTCATTTGAACCTTTTAAGGTGTTTTTTTTACATTTTTATATAAATGAAAAATAAATGTGTAAATGTTTATATATTTTACGCAGAAAAAAAAACAGCTATACAAAAACAAATACCTAGATTAAAAAAAAAAAATGTGTGTATGTTTGTATATTTTACAGACAAATTCCACTGTACTATTTCTAAAACTGCTATACTATTGCTAATACTAGCAACTATTTCTATAACTTTTAAAAAATTGCTCTTTTTATTATTATTTAATTTTTTTGTTAATTATTTATATCTCGCCTGAAGTCAAGCGTGCCTACCCCTTAGTATTTAATTGATAGGATGTCCTATTCCTTCACTGTTGGGCACTTGAGCGTAGTCTCACGCATGCGCAGGCTCTCATGTGCGAGTGCCTTATCATTGAGCCTACCTCACAGCAGAGTGGAACAGTGCGCAGGCGTCGGCACTGCAGTGACATAGCGCACACACACGACTACGTTTGAGCGTCCAGTGGTGAAGGAATTGGAATTTCTATCAATCAAATGCTAAGGGGCCGGAAAGGGGGCGGGGCATGCTTGACTTCAGGCGAGAAAGCCGCTGCCCCCTTGACTTCAAGACTATCGTTTACATAGTGCACCAAGTTGAATAAAAGTATTTTTTCCGACTTTTGGAGCATTGTACAGAAAAAACACAGACACCTTTATAATCATGGTACAGGCTGCAATAAGGTACTGCTGGCGGTTTAATATGCATTTTCTAGGTGACAGGTTCCCTTTAAGTCACAGCCTGCAGGCTGTTAATTTTAAGGCCAGCAGGTGGCGATCTTATATAAGAAAAAGTGCTCCCTGCTCTACATTTTTACAGTGTGAAAGATACTTGTAGCGGAGTGCTGCAAGCCTCTATCACAGCCAGACCTCTCCAGCTGGTCACGGCACTTCTCCCTGTGACTGCAGCTGTCACAGCGCAGTCACAGCGATCTGCAGCGGCACGGGCCACCGGCAGATCGCAATGTTAAACCGACTAATTTATAGACAGGCGTCTACTGCTGCGACGTATAAAGTAGTTGAAAAGGTTTCGTTTTTCACAATTTCTTTTTGCTAGCATGAAGAGCCTCATTTATCAAAACTTCCTAAGGCCTCATGCACACGACCGTTGTGTGCATCCGTGGCCGTTGTGCCGTTTTACGTTTTTTTCGCGGACCCATTGACTTTCAATGGGTCCATGGAAAAATCAGAAATTGCACCGTTTTGCGATCAGTGTTTCCTGTCCGTCAAAAAAATACGACCTGTACTATTTTTTGGACGGACAACGGTTCACGAACCCATTAAAGTCAATGGGTCCGTGAAAAAACACGGATGCACACAAGATTGGCATCCGCGTCCGTGGCCGCAGGCTGGGGCTCCGATCGGTAACCATGGCAACCAGGACGCTACTGCAGTCCTGGTTGCCATGGTTACTTAGCAATTTGTAGAAGCATTATACTTACCTGCGATGTCTGTGACCGGCCAGCGCTCCTCCTAATGGTAAGTGACAGGTCTGTGCGGCGCATTGCTTAATGATCTGTCACTTACCAGTAGGAGGAGCTCCCGGCCGGTCACAGACATCGCAGCAGGTAAGTATAATGCTTCTACAAATTGCTAAGTAACCATGGCAACCGGGACTGCAGTAGCGTCCTGGTTGCCATGGTTACCGATCAGAGCCCCAGCGATTAAACTGGGACTCCGATCGGTACTCTCCGCTGCCACCAATGATAGGGAGGGAGATTTTAATTAGGAGGGGGAGGGGGGGGCCCACTGGCCACCAATGAATCTACAGTACTACAGGGGAGGGAGGGGGCGGCGGCCGCACTGGCCACCAATGTGTTAACTACAGGGGAGGGAGGGGGGGCCGGTCACACTGGCCACCAATGTGTTAAATACAGGGGGGGGGGGGTCTGCCCCCAGCTGCCTGGCAGCACCTGCCAGGCAGCAGGGGGCAGTCATGTACACAGTTCTTTTAGTATATTCTAAACTGAAGCGTCCCCATCACCATGGGAACGCCTCTGTGTTAGAATATACTGTCGGATCTGAGATCACGATCTAACTCAAATCCGATGGTATATTCTAACATAAAGGCGTTCCTATGGTGATGGGGACGCTTCAAGTTAAAATATACCATCGGATTGGAGAAAACTACGATCCGATGGTATAAAAGGGACTCCTGACTTTACATTGAAAGTCAATAGGGGACCGATCCGTTTGCAATTGCACCATATTGTGTCAACGTCAAACGGATCCGTCCCCATTGACTTGCATTGAAATTCAGGACGGATCCGTTTGGCTCCGCACGGCCAGACGTGGATCCTCCAAAAATCAAGGAAGACCCACGGACGAAAAAAACAGTCACGGATCACGGACCAACGGACCCCGTTTTGCGGACAGTGAAAAAATACTGTCGTGTGCATGAGGCCTAAAAGTAAGGCCTCTTTCATATGAGTTCTGATTGGTTGATATGGGCAATGAAAACAGTTTTACTTTTAGACAATTTTGATAAATGAGGCCCAAAACACAACTAAAATACTTTTATAGATTATAACCCCCTTCCATAACAGTTATTTTTGTTATGGTCACTGGGGACGGGCTACAAGCTGTGGTATGGCATGTGGCGGCGTGTTTTTTGCTTTTCTTATTTTGTCCTTATTTTTCATATTTTACAATTTGTGTCCCCCCCATAGGGTGGGAGGGGAGAGTATATAATCATTAGGGACTTAATTTACCAAAACCAGTGTATGCTACTCTGGTCTTGATATCCCCTGTACTGCCAGAGGCCTCTTTTAAACAGGCGCATTTACAATCCGCATATGGTGCGTATTTTGTGTACCGGAATCTGCTGCTAATATTAATGAAGCTATTCACGTGGGCGTAAAATTTTCATCAGTATTTGAAATACGCAGCATGTCCTAGTTTTGTGGATATTTTCTTCCAAATACACCCATTATAGTCAATGGGAGAGCATCAAAAATACAAGAAGGAAGGCCTCATGCACACGACTGTTCCGCCCATGTGCCTTCCGCAATTTGCGGAACGGAACAGGCGGCCAATTGTAGAAATGCCTATTCTTGTCTGCAACACGGACAAGAATAGGACAGGTTATATTTTTTTGCGGGGCCACAGAACGGAGCAACGGATGCGGACAGCACACGGAGTACTGTCTGCATCTTTTGCGGCCCCATTGGAGTGAATGGGTCTGCTCCAGAGCCGCAAAAACTATGGCTCGGATGCGGAACCAAACAACGGTCGTGTGCATGAGGCCTAAATCCGGATGAATTACTGAAGCAATACTGATGACAGTCAGTCCGTCCCATAGGGCTCATGCACACAACTGTATGTATTTTGCGGTCCGCAAAAACGGATCCGCAAAAAATACGGATGACGTCCGTGTGCATTCCGTATTTTGCGGAACGGAACGCTGGCCCCTAATAGAACAGTCCTATCCTTGACCGTAATGCGGACAATAATAGGACATGTTCTATTCTTTTGCGGAACGGAAATACGTAAACGGAATGCACAGGGAGTAACTTCCATCTTTTTTGAGGACCCATTGAAGTGAATGGTTCCGCATACGGTCTGAAAAAAAAAACGGAACAGACAGGGAAAGAAAATACGTTTGTGTGCATGAGGCCTTATCCTGGGCCAGATTACAGACACATTTCAATATGCTGATGTGAAGGAGGCCAGAGGATGCATCTAATTTTTGAGGAGGTGCAGGCCTTGTCATAAATGAAATACATCCTCCAGCAGTCTGTGCTCGTAGCTGCCATAGACTTCAGTCATCATTTACGCCAGAAAAATAAAAGCACCTGGATTTCTGCAAGCCACAGTCAGATAAATGGAACTGATTTTCAGTCGAATAAATTTTCTGCAACAAAATCTGCGTGTGTGAAGGCCTCCTGAGGGTCCCCTCACATACTAATTTTGGGGCACATTTATCAAGCTCAACTGTTTTTAGGAATAAAATTAGACTGGCGCATTTGATTCGGTTGTCAGTCTTTTGCTGATGATATAGACTAGGCGTATTGGGGCACGTTTATCAAGCTCACATGGTTATAAGGGAAAATAATAGCATTCTTAATACAGAATGCTAAGTAAATTAGGGATAGAGGGGGTTAAAAAAAATAAAAAAATTTAACTCACCTTAATCCACTTGTTCGCGCAGCCCGGCTTCTCTTCTGCCTTCATCTGTGAGGAAAAGTACCTGTGATGATATCACTGCGCCCATCACATGGTCCATCACATGATCCATCACCATGGTAAAAGATCATGTGATGGTCCATGTGATGAGCGCATTGACGTCATCACAGGTCCTTTTCCTCACAGATGAAGGCAGAAGAGATGCCGGGCTGCGCGAACAAGTGGATTAAGGTGAGTTAAATTTTTTTATTTTTTTTAACCCCCTCCATCCCTAATTTACTTAGCATTCTGTATTAAGAATGCTATTATTTTCCCTTATAACCTTTGGGTACCAAACATGGCGATTTTTCTCACGCGTGCAAAACGCATTACAATGTTTTGCACTCGTGCTGAAAAATCGCACATTTTTCCGCAACGCACTCGCACCTTATCTGTTTAAATTCTTTTTTTATTCAAATTTTGAAAGTTCAAAAAATAATAATTCTGTATTACAATAAAATGATAATGAAAATCTATATCATAAACGTAAATAAGATTGGTCACATAGCATTAAATGTCATGACATGTATTACAATGAAATTATACAACAATCAAGTATTAACGAAAATCATATCTGGGCCAAAACCATGACGCCCATGTGAAAGAGGCCTTAATGCAAAAAAAAAAGTCAGACTTTACAACTCAAAACTGTTGAATAAAAATTAGCCAGCCGTGCAGTGGAATAAAAATGAGACAGTTTTTGAGCCTAATTCATACTTAAAATAGGCGCCCCAACATAAATAGATTGAAAAAAGGTTACAAAAGTTAGAAAACTTCTGAATTAGTCTAAAAATGTAAAACTGTCGAACGAGGAGTAAATGCCTCCAAAACAGATGCAGTTTCGGTAGTAATTGTGCATAATAAAATTAGACTGTTTAAAACAAACTGCAGTCCCCAATGCACGGGCACCGTCCGTGTGGCTGGCGCTGACAGATGCAGACCCAATCAACTTGAATCGGTCCGCAATGCGTCCGCACTGCACAAAATAGAGTACGTTCTATTTTTTTGTGGTGTGGAGGCTCCGTATTTTCTGGATTGCAGACCCATTCAAGTGATACGGTGCACACAAGACCGTTGCCCGTATATTGTGGACCCATTGTTTGCCACAATATGGCGCGGCCGGAACACGTTCGTGTGCTTGAGCCCTAAGACTGATATTGATACCTCATAAAATAGTTATTACTTTACATTCCTATATGTCAGTTTATGTTTGGATCATTTTGTAAATGTAATTTAATTTTTTGGGGATATTAGAAGGCTTACCTCTTTCACAAGGGTGTCACGTGTGAGGGCCGGAAAGGATGCGGGTGCGTTGCGGGAAAATCGTGCGAGTAGGTACGCAATTGCAATCAGTTTTGACTGAGATTGCGTTCCGTTGTTCAGTTTTATCTTGCAGGTGCAATGTGTGTTGCACGCACGTGATAAAAAACTGAATGTGGTACCCAGACCCGAACCCGGACTTTTTCACTGAAGTTTGGGTTTGGTGTTCTGTATATTTTATTATTTTCCATTATAACATGGTTATAATGGAAAATAATAGCATTCTTTAATTCAGAATGCTAAGTAAAAGGTCCATTTTGGGGTTAAAAAAAAAAGTAACTCCCCTCCATTTGATCGCGCAGCCGGGTTGGTCTTCCTTCTTCTTCTTCTTGCAGGACCTGGCTGGAAAAGGACCTTCGGTGATGTCATCGCCCTAACCACATGGTGAGCGTGGTGAAGGCAGCACAGGTCCTGCTGAATGAAGATAGAAATCTTCTATCTTCATTCAGCAGGACCTGCGCTGACATCACCGCGCTCACCACATGGTGAGCACGATGATGTCACCGAAGGTCCTTTTGCGCATATTTTCTGACCTAGTTATGTAGTGGCGCCTTATTTTGCGCCTGATTTAGCCTAAGTTACATTATTTTATTTTTTTAATCCCCACAATGGACCTTTTAGAATTCTGAATTAAAGAATGCTATTATTTTCCATTATAACCATGTTATAATGGAAAATAATAAAGTAAATGGGATCCCGGGTAACTCATTCATCGTCTCCTTAGAAACCATGCGTGAAAATCGCATTGCATCCGCATTTGCTTGCGGATGCTTGCGATTTCCACGCATCCCCATTCATTTCTGTGATGCGTGAAAATCACTGCTGATCTGAACAGCCCCATTGAAGTGAATGGGTCCGGATTCAGTGCGGGTGCAATGCGCTCACCTCACGCATTGCACCCGCGAGGAAATCTCGCCCGTGTAAAAGGGACCTTAGGTCTCTTTCACACGGGCGTTGCGGGAAAATGTGCGGGTGCGTTGCGGGAACACCCGCGATTTTTCAGCGCGAGTGCAAAACATTGTAATGCGTTTTGCACTCGCGTAAGAAAAATCACGCATGTTTGGTACCCAAACTCAAACTTCTTCACAGAAGTTCGGGCTTGGGATCGGTGTTCTGTAGATTGTATTATTTTCCCTTATAACATGGTTATAAGGGAAAATAATAGCATTCTGAATACAGAATGCATAGTAAAATAGCGCTGGAGGGGTTAAAGAAAAATAAAAAATAATTTAACTCACCTTAGTCCACTTGATCGCGTAGCCCGGCATCTCTTCTGTCTCCTTTGCTGAACAGGACCTGTGGTGAGCATTCATTGCAGGAACAGAACCTGTGGTGACGTCACTCCGGTCATCACATGATCCATCACCATGGTAAAAGATCATGTGATGGAACATGTGATGACCGGAGTGACGTCACCACAGGTCCTGTTCAGCAAAGGAGACAGACGAGATGCCGGGCAGCGCGATCAAGTGGACTAAGGTGAGTGAATTTTTTATTTTTATTTTTTTAACCCCTCCAGGTCTCTTTTACTATGCATTCTGTATTCAGAATGCTATTATTTTCCCTTATAACTATGTTATAAGGGAAAATAATAATGATCGGGTCTCCATCCCGATCATCTCCTAGCAACCGTGCGTGAAAATCACACCGCATCCGCACTTGCTTGCGGATGCTTGCGATTTTCACGCAACCCCATTCATTTCTATGGGGCCTGCGTTACGTGAAATACACACAAAATAGAGCATGCTGCGACTTTCACGCAACGCATAAGTGATGCGTGAAAATCACCGCTCATGTGAACAGCCCATAGAAATGAATGGGTCAGTATTCAGTGCGGGTGCAATGCGTTCAACTCGCGCATCACATCCGTGCGGAATACTCGCCCGTGTGAAAGGGGCCTTAGAATTTTTGAAGCAATTCTTAAAGTTTTTAAGAAAATTTCCAAAACCCACTTTTTAAGGACCAGTTCTGTTCTGAGGTCACTTTGTGGGACTTACATAGTAGAAACCACCCATAAATGACCCTGTTTTCAAAACTACACACTCAAGTTATTCAAAACTGATTTTTACAAACTTTGTTAACCCTTTAGGTGTTCTGCAAGAATTAAAGGAAAATGGAGATGAAATTTCAAAATTTCACTTTTTTGCCAGATTTTCAATTTTATCATTTTTTTCTTGTAACACAGAAAGGGTTAACAGTCAAACAAAACTCAATATCTATTACCCTAATTCTGCAGGGTATGTGGCCCCATATGTGGTCGTAAACTGCTGTACAAGGCAGGGTGCAGAAGGGAAGGAGCACCATATGGATTTTGGGGGGCCGATTACACTGGGATAATTTTAATTTGCCATGTTGCATTTGAAATCCCCCTGATGCACCCCTACAGTAGAAACTAAAAAGGTTACCCCATTTTGGAAACTATGGGATAAGTTGACAGTTTTATTGGTACTCTTTTGGATTTTTATTTTTTGTTTTTACAATGTTCATCTGACAGGTTAGATCATGTGTTCGTTTTATAAAGCAGGTTGTTACGTACACGGAAATACCAAATGTCTATATTTTATTTATTTTTTTGCTTCAGTGTTACATGATTTTGTGTTTCCAGTTTTTGAAAGCCATATTTTTTTTATTTTTGTGCCGGTCATCTTGTGTAGGGGCTTGCTTTTTTGCGGGAAGAGTTGACGTTTTTATTGGTACTATTTTTAGGTACATATGATTTTTTGATTGTTCAATATTATACTTTTTTGGGGCAAGGTAACCAAAAAAATTGCACTTTTGGCACAGTTTTTATTTTTTTAGGGCATTCACTTGGGGGGGCAGATCATGTGATATTTTTATAGAGCAGGTCATTACAGATACAGCGATATTTAATATGTCTATTTTGTTAATTTTTTTTAAGTTTTACACAATAAAAGCGTTTTTGAAAAAAAAAAAGTTTTTGTTTTTCCATTTTCTTGAAGTCATATTTTTTTATTTTTCTGCCAGTCGTCTTGTGTAGGGGCTCGTTTTTTGCGGGAAGAATTGATGTTTTTATTGATACCATTTTTGGGTACATATGCTTTTTTGATCATTCAATATTACATTCAGCCAAATCCTTCTGCTGAGAATGAGCCGGACGTCATTTCTTTCTCATTTGTGGATGTGATAGAATGTGTGACATAATCCAGTTACTAGGGACATTGTAGGAAGAGAACTGGAGATATGAACTGGAGTTTTATCAGGGGAAGCTTAGCATAAAGAGTGCTGGCAAGTTCTTCATTAGAGAATCCTGCAAGAAACTCATTTTTCTGTATGAACAGGCAGCCAGTTTTTTCTTTCTACAGTTCATAGGATTATTGCCAGCACCCCAATAGCATACCGTCTGCTGCAAACACTGAGGAATTGCCCCCTTCCCCCCCCCCCCAAAAAAAAACCTGTTTCTATTTACAGTTTGCAATTGGGCCTGTTATTGAACGCATTGTATATTAATGCAAGACACCATTTAGTGTTATAACAAAAGTAATACTGCAATAACACCATTATTATACACAAGTTATTGAACGTGTTGTATATTTCTGCAAGATACCAGTGTTAAAGCAGAAGGATTTGACTACAAAAACTGCATTACCATTGTAAATTGTCAATACCAGTGTGTTTATAGACTGTAAGGGACATTTAATTTGGCCTCTGACTATAGAAAAAAAAAAACAGTACCATTTAAAGGGCTTCTGTCACCCCCCAAAACAAATTTTCATTTTTGGGCACATTAAAATCCTTATTGTACGACTATTCCCTATATAGGGCTCTTACCTTGTTCTGTGGCTTTGTTTAATTAAAAATAGAGCCTTTAAAATATGAAAATGACTTCACTACCAGCAAGTATGGCGTCTACTTGCTGGTAGCCGCCGCATCCTCCAGCTGATTGACAGGGCCAGCGAGCACTCTCCTCCTCTTGCTGGCCCTGTCTGCAATTCAAATCCTGCGCCTGCACCTTACGTGTCTTCATTCGGCGCAGGCGCTCTAAGAGAAGAACGCTCGCTTCCTCAGCACTCCCTCAGTGCGCCTGCGCCGATGACGTCACCTCTAAACCCGAAAGAGAAGACGTAATCGGCGCAGGCGCACTGAGGAAGTGCTGAGGAAGCGAGCGTCCTTCTCTCAGAGCGCCAAATGAAGACACGTAAGGTGCAGGCGCGGGATTTGAATTGCAGACAGGGCCAGCGGGAGGAGGAGAGCGCTCGCTGGCCCTGTCAAACAACAGGGAGAGGGGGTGTATTTTTTAAAGGAGGATGCGGCGGCTACCAGCAAGTAGACGCCCTACTTGCTGGTAGTGAAGTCATTTGCATATTTTAAAGGCTCTATTTTTTATGAAACAAAGCCACAGAACAAGGTAAGAGCCCTATATAGGGAATAGTCGTACAATAAGGATTTTAATGTGCCCAAAAATGAAAATTTGTTTTGGGGGGTGACAGAAACCCTTTAATAATCTGTGTATTAGGGCCCTTCCACACGGGCGAGTTTTCAGCGCGGGTGCAATACGTGAGTTGAACGCGAGTCCGGACCCATTCATTTCTATGGGGCTGTGCACATGAGCGGTGATTGTGACGCATCACTTGTGCGTTGCGTGAAAATCGCAGCATGCTCTATTTTGTGCGTTTTTCACGCAGGCCCCATAGTGAATGGGGCTGCATGAAAATCGCAAGCATCTGCAAGCAAGTGCGGATGCGGTGCGATTTTCACGCACGGTTGCTAGGAGACGATCGGGATGGGAACCCGATCTTTATTAGTTTCCCTTATAACATGGTTATAAGGGAAACTAATAGCATTCTGAATACAGAATGCATAGTACAATAGGGTTGGAGGGGTTAAATTTTTAAAAAATAATAATTTAACTCACCTTAATCCACTTGTTCGCGCAGCCGGCATCTCTTCTGTCTGTCTTCTGTGAGGAATAGGACCTTTGATGACGTCACTACGCTCATCACATGGTCCGTCACATGATCTATCACCATGGTGACCGCAGTGGTCACCATGGTAGATCATGTGACGGACCATGTGAGGCAGCTTTCCCTGGAAGCACTGCACTCCCAGGGCCTGAACTGCTCCCCTGCGATAGCCTAGGTCTCTCTAAACAAGAAACTCATGCAATTGCAGTCGTAGTTCCAATGGAGCCCTGCAGGTGGCAGGCCTTCATAAGAACACGGCCAGTCCGCAATATATCGCAATGTAAAGGATAAGTAATCTAATTGCTTCTTATAGTATTAAAAAAGTAAAAAAAAGCTTTTAAAAAATATATAAAAATTCTAATCAACCCCCTATTCCCATAAAATAAATATAAACCTCTGCGGAGGTAACGAGGCGTAGGAGAGCTTATTCAAACATTTGCTCCGCTCTGGTCAAACAGAAAACCAAGTTTGCGCTAATTTACCCATCCACGCTGCGAGTTTTCCAGCCAGATGGAACTATAGAGACCTTCCTTACTCCCAAAGAGGCCTCTGAAGCATTGAATCTAGAAAATGAGCTTCCCCCGTCAGACAAGCCCATCACAGAGAGATCTGATCTCAGGCAGGGGACGAAGAGAAAAGACAGGAGGACGCCGCGGACCCCCGAGGAAGCCCATCGGGACCAACAACGCCGAATCCTCGCAACCCCCAAGCCAGAGTTCAGAGTGGGATTGACAGAGGACTGAACCCCAGAAAGGACATGTGAGATACAAAAGGGGGAACATGTTCAGGCTTTGTCTCTATTTGTTGGGGGCCTTTTCTGCTAGGGCAGTTCTTAAAGGGCTACAATAAGGGGATGGCTGCGAGTGAAACCCAATCAAAGCCACTGCCAACGAGTCGTGCCGGGTTAGCAGCTTAGGAGATAACGGAGGTAAAAGTTATGGGAAGCGACAATGACTTCACCATGACTTGCGCAAAAAAAGAGAAGTTCAGAAAATGTATGATATTGTTGCAGTTAGGATTTTATTGTTTAATGTTTAAGGGGGGGGGGGGAGATAAGTTCTCTGCTGTAGGGGGGATGTTTTAGTTTTTTCTTGTCTTACTTGTTATACAACCTTAATCAGAAAATGAATGGCGGCATGTCTACGACGGAGCCTGCATTTCTGATGTACCGTAACATGTCTCTATTCCTCAATAAGAAGAAAGACTATGTGCAGGGGCGTACACAGAAATCATTGGGCCCCATAGCAAGAATTTAGATTGGGCCCCCATGCCCGTTCCTAGTCCCTCCTACTATGCACCCTGGCTCCTCTCACTGCCCTCCCTAACTTCTCCCCTGCCCCACCTCATGCAGAAGTATTTTGTTCTACAAAATGGCAGTACTCATGCCGGATCCCAACAGACCCATTAGGGTACTTTCACACTTGCGGCAAGACGGATCTGACAGGCTGTTCACCATGTCGGATCCATCCTGTGGCTATTTCGCCGTGCCGCCGGACCGCCGCTCCGTCCCCATTGACTATATGGTGCACGGCGAAAGTCGCCGGACTAAGAAGTCAGACATGCAGTACCTTTTAGTCCGGCAGCTTTCGCCATGCACCGCCATGCTGCGCCAGAGCTCCGCCCCCGTTATAGTCAATGGGGACGGAGAGGCGGTCGCGCTAAATAGCCGCAGGACGGATCCGACATGGTGAACAGCCTGTCGGATCCGTCCTGCCGCAAGTGTGAAAGTAGCCTTATAGAGAATGGGATCTGATAGGTCCCGGCGGTGTTCAGCATATATTGACAAGAACCTGGGGCGTTACATGATGTAATACCACCCAACTTTCCTGCTGTCCAGTTTGAGGAAGCGAGTGCCCCCCTTCCCCCATCCTCTGTGTCATGCAGGACAGCTGGGAGACACTGTCATTACTTGCTATCCTGCATGACACATGTGCAGAGACAGGAGTCTCTGGGAAAGCTGGGTGAACCCCTCCCCCCTGCCTTTCCATGTCCTTATTATCCGCATGTATGCCTTGCAGGATAGCAGGAAATCTGAGGGACATTGCATGATGTAATAGCACCCAGCTTTTCTGCTGTCCTGCATGGCCCATGTGGAGAAACATGAGAATAGTCTGAGAAAGCTGAGTAACACAATTCCCACCTCCCCCCATTTCTTCTCCTGCCTCTGCACTTGTGCCATGCAGGACATCAGGAAAGCCGAGTCACATTACATAATAGCACCCAGCTTTCCTCCTGTTCTGAATGGCCTATGTGCAGAGGAATAGCCTGGGAAAGCTGAGTGACCCCCCACCCCCACTGTCCTCACCTACAAGCGGTCACTTACTTCATTACTGGTGGGGCAGTGGCAATCCAGAGAGGAATCAGGCATAATGGAGCTAACAGGCGGGAGGCGGAGCTAGCTGACGGGAGGCGGGGCTAGCAGACGGGAGACAGTTAGGAAGATAGACGGGGGCGGGGATTCTCCTCCGCTGCGGGCCCCTCTTCCTCACGGGCCCCATAGCAGCTGCGTGGTCTGCCTATATGGTAGGTACGCCACTGACTATGTGGTATCGTAATCTCACTGACCCGGAGAGTGAAGGGTACAAGCAGTTTAACTGCAGGGGGAATGCCGTAAAAACTAAACCCAGAAACTTGTGGGGGAATTGTGGGTTTTTTTCCAATTCCATCTCATTTAGATTTTTTTTCATTATACGGAATATTAATTGTTTCCATTAGAAAATACTTGTCCTGCAAAAAACAAGCCCTCATTAGGCCTCATGCACACGACCGTAGTTCGGGTCCACATCCGAACTGCATTTTTTACGGCTCGGGTGCGGACCCATTCACTTCAATGGGGCCGCAAAAGATGCGGACAGCGCTCTGTGTGTTGTCCGCATCCGTTGCTCTGTTCCGTGGCCCCGCAAAAAAAAATATAGCATGTGCCATTCTTGTCCGTTTTGCGCACAAGGATAGGCATTTCTACAATGGGCGGATCCGCGGTTTGCGGAGCGCAAAAAACGGCGCAGTTGTATGCATGTAGTCTAAGGCTATGTGAAGAAAAAAGTGAAAAAGTTAAAGGGAACCTGTCACCAGGATTTTGTGTATAGAGCTGAGGACATGGTTGCTAGATGGCCGCTAGCACATCCGCAATACCCAGTCCCTATAGCTCTGTGTGCTTTTATTGTGTGAAGGAGCCCAGCACCGCCCCGCATCCTCAGAATCTCCTCCTTGCTCCCCATCAAAAAGCTAGAGCGCCGTAATAGCACGATGCGCAAGCTAGCGTATGCGCTGTTCCTTCCCTGAGGCTGTCAGCACAGGGAAGGAACACTATGACGACACCACGAATCGCAAGATAACGGCGCTCTAGCTTTCTGACGCTGGGGAGCAAGGTGGAGATTCTGAGGATGCGGGGCGTTGCTGGGCTCCTTCACGCAGGACTCATCCCAGGGACAGGACTCCTCTCAGGTTAATTTGCATATATATACAATTTACACAATAAAAGCACACAGAGCTATGGGGACGGGTATTGCGGATGTGCTAGCGGCCCCGGTGACAGGTTCACTTTAATGAGTTCAAGACCTGAGGCATTTTTTGTTTGTTTTGTTATCCAAACCAGTCTCTGTTCGCCATATTCCTCTGTAGTCTGTAAGGTCAGGGCATAATGTACTCTAATGCTCAGGACCGCGCTGGACATAGGCGCCTGCCTCGCTACCACATCGGCGCAGGCGCACCGCCGCTGAGTTGGTACTTTCCATACGAAGCCCCGCCCCTTCCAATGGCATAATACCTGTAAGAAGGCACACCTTTGTAGACACGCCCATATTTCCATGCCGACCTGACTCCCCCTCTTCACCTGACCTGCACTGATGACCCTGAGCCGACGTCACATTACAGCAGTAATACACTCCTGAGTCCCGTCTGTATGTGAGCCACAATATCTGCCTAGCAACAGGAGAAATTAGCGCTCCTTCTATTGGACATCTGGTTTGACTTTATTGATTGGTCACGGCCTTTAAACCCTCCCCTTTACCATGCAGCGATTGGTTCCCAGCAGTTTAGCTGGCAGTTGTGCTGACCAATCGGTGCTAGGAATGAAGAGAGTGATCTTGTTTGCGTCCCCCTGGTCTGGACTGAGGTTTGTGGTAGCGGAGTGATCTCCTGGCTTTCCATGGCGGTCACCAAGCAGCTCTGGATCCGGATCGTTTACGCCACAGTGGGCACCATATTTGGTTTGTCGGCTTTCCTGGCCTGGAATGTGGCTTTTGGGCAGCCCTGGACTGCGGCCATGGGTGGCCTGTCAGGTAGGGGCACTGTTAATGAGCCGCAGGTGTGAATCTGGATGACGTCATCGCGTGGAGTGGGCACTGTGGGTGGGGGCATGGTGGCACCTTACAGGGTAGATGGTGCCCCCTGAGGAGAGAGGTAGATCAGGGATCATCAGCCTCTGGCTCTCTAGCTGTTGTGAAACTACAACTCCCAGCATGCTCCCTTCACTTATATGACAGTTCTGGGAACAGGTGACTAAGTGTGCATGCTGGGAGTTGTAGTTTCACAACAGCTGGAGGTTGCAGACCCCCTGATCTAGATGATTAGGTCGCACAGGTTGATTATCAGCACAGCGCCATCCGGTGGCTGAGCTACAGACGTCTCTGTTGTGCTGCTTATACCCAATTAAAGGGGTTGTCCCATCTCAGACAACTGTCTAATAGGTGCGGGGACCCGCACCGACAATGAGAACGGATCGGGGAAGTGAATGGAGGCGCACTGCGCATGCACAGCCGCCCTCCATTCATTTGTATAGGGCCGCGGAAAATAGCCGAGTGCTGGCTCGGCTATTTCCGTCTTCTTCCCCCAGAAATGAATGGGAGCTGGGGCTGCGCGTGTGCGGTGCGCTCCCATTCACTTCTATGGGATCAGCCCTTGGTGGTGGATGGACCCCGGGAAATTTCCTGGGGTCCTCCAGCCACAGCTCTCCCCGCTTCGTTCTCGTTGTAGGTGCGGGTCCCAGTGGTGGGATCTGCACCTATCAGACAATGGGGGCATATCCTAGTGATATGCCCCCATATTCTGAGATGGGAATACCCCCTTAATGCACAGGTCAGAGTTATAGCCTACGTTAACAGTGACAGGAATGTCGCTGAATGGCTCGAAACACGTTAGATAAGACATGTAGTTGGAGTTTGCACCGAAGATCATGTGACCAAAGTGTGGCCTAACCCGCCCGATGGTCTGCGGTGGAGGGGGTGATGTACAGAGCGGTTTATGCTCCTTGTGAATGAAATCTGTCAGTGACATGTCATGACGGCACTTGTACTGTAGGGAGGAGGAAGATTTGGGTGAGGAGCACCCCCTGTGCTGGAGACCCCAACGATGGCTGGAATGGAGGGGATCTGATGTCCATATACCCTGTGAGTGCGTATGAGGATCTGTCGCTGGAGACCCCCTGTGTATGAGCGGCTCCTGCCTGAGCGCAGCACAATCTGTTGTTAAAGGGGTTCTCTGAGACTTTTATACTGATGGGTCCGTGATCCGTCCGCACTGTAAAAAATAACAAGTTCCATTTTTTTGCGGTGCGGAGGCACGGACAAACACTGCGGAAGCACTCCGCGGGGTTCCGTGCCTCCGTTCCGCACCACAGCTCCGGATTGTGGACCCCTCCGATGTGGGAAGCACATGGCCGGTGCCCGCATATTGCAGACCCGCTGTTTGCGGGCAGCAATACGGCCACGTGCATGAGGCCTTACTCCTATAGAAGTAAAAGCAGGATTCTGGGAGTTGTAGTGTCTGAACAGACGGAGGTTGCTCATACCAGGACTAGCATGTTGGGCCTCTTCATTGCTCATGGCATTGGACTGTGAGGAGAACCTGCCATTCAGCAGCACGCTGATTGGCCGGCTGGCAGACAGGCGCTTGGAGTATCCCCCCAAGTGTCCGCTTCAGTTGAATGACAAGTGTAGCAAACATGCCTCCCCCTCCAGGAAATTCTGGCAGCCGCTTATCTCCACAAGATCAAAAGCATCAGGCTTTCGAAAAGCAGCTGCCCGATCCTTATCTCAACCAACATCTGCCTGCTGGGAGTCGGGAGGCCCCCATACATACTAGATGGTCGGCTGACCCTGCTGAAATTGTCAGGTTCAGCCCACAGTTATCTGCCTGTATATATGTATTTAACCCCTAATTACCTTGTTTAAAGTGCCTCTCAGCAAAGGAGCTTTAAAGGGGCACTCTAGGAATGGCAAGGTTGAAGACCATGGTGGCATATTCATAGGTTCTGCCTAAATGTCTGGTTCCATGGTTAGGACCCTAACCAGCTGGGAGAACAGGGGTCCTGTGTTCCCCCTGGTGCCCTAAAATTCACCTGCAAAGGGGAGGAGAAGTGAGAGGGAGGCGGAGAGCGCGGGTTCCCCTCTGTCCACTGTAATCCATGTAGTTCTGGAAACGGGTAAGTGCATGCTGAGCCCGACCCCTGTCCATGGCACCATACGTAAGGCGTATACCGGCGCTTTGTGCTGCAATGCCACGCTCCATACACACATGGCATAGAGCAAGCCAGCAGGATCCAACTGGATTGGAGACCTTACAGGATATTTTTATTCAGAGAGACCTTCCCAAAAGACCACCTCTTTGAGAGGACCACTCTGTTATCGAGACCACAGTGCCACATTCTCGGCTCCCCCTTATATGAGGCATTCTTCTTTGGGTGATAGACGGATTAGACGCAGAGAGAGGTTTCCCATTTGGTGGCTGTGGAGGAAGGATAGTGACCCCCCTACAAGCTCGTCGTCCAGATACTATCTTTTTCCCCATGTCCTCTTTCCCCCTTGATGTGAATTACAGCTGTTCCGTTGATGATGATTATAGTTTCCCCATTGGGCCAGCGCTGCGCTCCACTGTCTAATAAGTTGTGGGCATTTCTGGGATCACGTGCCGTACATTGTGGGTTGTAACCAGGTTAGGATCACATGCACCATGTACCTGGGTAGCACCTACCCAATGAGGCAGCCTCGGTGGCAAAATGGGGGGGGGGGGGGGGATAAATAAATAATCTCGGATAATCCTTTTAAGTAGGAGACCAAGGCTGATCAGTGACTACTTTCCAAGTGCAGCTCTATAGTGGGCTGAACATTTCTGTGGTTGTTTAAAGGGGCTGTCCAACCCCAAACCAAATTTTATTGAGGGCAGGAAAAGAGTTAAAATGAAAGAAAATCGCGCACCGACAAGGTTCCCGTCCCCAGCAGACTGTAAATGTGACGTCCCTTCCATGATCACGTGCACTGCTGCAGCCTCCACTTGGGGACACATCACCACTGAGCCTAAGTAGATGGCTGCAGCAGTGCACGTGACTACAGATGGGAATTCACACCTCCACTCTGCCAGAGAGGTGAGATATTGAGGACCAGGTTCTGACACCTGGCACCTCCACTGATCAGCCTTTTGAAGAGGCCGTGGCGCTCATGCGAGCATCGCGTCCTCTTCACTGTCTAGACTGTGGCGCAGGCATGCTTAACCTGCAGCCCTCCAGCTGTTGCAAAACTACAACTCCCAGCATGCCCGAACAGCCTACAGCTATCAGCAGTGCATTGTGGGAGTTGTAGTTGTACAACAGCTGGAGGGCCGCAGGTTGAGCGTGCCTGCTGTAGCGGCTGGCACCTTCCTCTCCCATTCATGAGGGCCTCTTCAGCCAGCTCATCAGCGGTGGTGTCAATCTGATATTGATGACCTATCCTGAGGATAGATCAATAGCTAAGCACTGCACAACAGCCTTGAAGAGCGGGAAAAGGAGTCTTGCTGCTGAACCTGAACAGCATTAGTAGGACAATGCTTTCCTTCCTCCCTCCCTGTTCTTACTAAACTATATTTTTGGGGTCAAACTACTCCTTAAGCTCTGTTCACATCTGCTGTATGATTTACAATTTTTCTTTGCTGCCCTAGAAGAAGGAACAAAAGCACAATGGATATTTCCTTCATTTTTTTAAAAAGCTGCAGGTACCACTATATATTTTTTTTTTCTCCCATCAAATGTATTGATGGAGCTCCCACTGCAGATGTCCTCATAGCTCTGTGCTACGTGGTAAGGAAAATTTGCTAAAGTACAACCATCTTGTAGGACAACCTTGAAATATGGACAACTTGGGTTTAAGCAGCAGGTCCACAGTACAGCCCCTAGGCCAGAAGATGGGGTGCTGTTCACTACTTTTACAGTCCTTTTTGAGAGGATTAGTTGGTGGTCCTCTTCCAGTCAGTATCACCTGATGTCACTGTACGTGAGCATCTTGACGTCCGGTAGATCTTCTTCTTGGTCTAATGTATATTCATGTATCTGGTATTTTAGTTATTTTGTGGCAGTACGATTTGTGTGAGTCTTTCTTTTGTAAATCCCTCTGGGTGTTCTTGGAAGGGGACTTGCTCTCTCTGGATGGGATATTTTCTGCTTGGCTCTGCTAAAAACAGCTGCTTTTTGCAAGATAAGGCAAATCTGCTGCCAATAAGTCTGTTATGCACCTCAGGACTAAATGAATTCTTACCTTCATTAACCGCGGCTGTAGCATACCTAGCAGGCTAGAGCGCCAGTCAAGTTTGATGCCAGTACTTAACATTTTCAGTTAGCTTTGTGCTTTGGTGGTCCCAGTATGTGCTGGTTATCTACTGGTAGCAGTAGAGTCATTGCTAACATCTGCTGCTTTGGAGCACTGACAAAAAGTGAGAAGTAAGATGCTCAGAATCTTGTTTAAGGACTTGGTTGTCTTTGACCAAGTTTGAAGGAATTCTGTAGTCCAAATTGAAGAATTGGCTACCACTGTGGTCCTCCAGACAGGTTTCACTGAACCTCAAGACTCCATGGTCAGGCCTGAGGTTCCTTGAGCTTTGTTTTGGTAATGGTGGGGACATGACCTGATGGACCATGGTATGTTGATGGAGCTCAGTTCCCTCTTCCCCCTCAAGTTTTGAAATGTCCAAGTTTTGCATGATGCAGCTTGAGCCTTGTTACCACTGGCTGAAACTGTGGGGTCATAGTTTAGGCCTTGCCGTACGGTTATCAGTTCTACGTTGTAACAGCTCTATCATTATATGTAAGATATTTTTTTTCTGGACATCAGAAAATATCAGACGTTCTACGGGATGAGTAGCTTTGTTGGCGGCTGTATGGTCAGCCATTGACTATAGTGGACCGACCATGCAACCTCTGAGAAGGCAAAGTAGTTTCAACAGAAGCTTTTAGCTATATGTTCTTTGCAGCTCCATCCAATTTTTTGTTTTTCTTCTTGCTGCGAACTCTGCCTCCCATCTTTATTTTTTATATGGGCCTCTGAAAGGTCCCCATGTACTGCTCTGGTGGGCCATCTGTGTGTCCAGTCATTGATCAGATGCATCTTATGTCAAGATGGAGCAGGAAGCGGAGATCAGCAGGGGACCATATAATGCCTGACCTGGAGCGGTGGCAGATCGATGAGGCGAGTATTGACTTATCTCCTAATGGGGTTCTCCAAAACCCGGAACACCTTTTCATTTTTACAGGCAGGGTGCAGAGTTTAATAAAAGAACATGCCTGCGCGTGTCACTGCTGAGGTCATTTGGTTGGCCAGCAGGAGCGCCATGCAAGTAGACGGCACATCGCACTTCTGGTCCAATGAGGAGAAGGTTGCTCAGAGCTGGAACTGGAGCATTTAGGAAAAATTCACCCCTCCTCAACGCCTGCTCCCTGCCTGTAAATATGAAAGGGGGTTCCCAGTAACTGGAAGATCTTCCTTAACTTATTGCCTAATAGTTCTTGCCTCCTACGCATAATGTTTTCCAGATGACTGCTTTCCTGAACCTTGGAGGAGAGAAAAGAGTCTTGTAAAATTTACATAAACTATTGCAGCTTCTTTGAGAAACCTATAAAGGATGTAATCCTCACAAATGTGAACAGATTTTCTTTTCACTATGTGGGAAGTTTGTGGGTTAGATACAGTATATTGATGGACATCTAGTCAGATCGGTTGGGGGTCTGACTCTCGGCACTGCCACCGATCAGCTGCGGCACTCGTGTGAGGTTGTTGTATACCTTGATCTGTCTACCTGCCCGCTATCTACTTAGCAGTGGTAGAGTTGGGTATTACAGGTTTGTCCTATTCATATCCAGCACTGCTTTGTCAGGAAACTTTTTTATTTATTTATCACATATTTCTCACTTTTTGCCTAACTCAAACATTCCCTTTAACCCTTTTAAGCCCGGAGTTTTTTTTTTTTTTGCATTTTCGTTTTCCAGACAAGGGCTCCATAGGAAATGCTATGCAGCAGCTTTGTGTCAGTCGTAAACACACGGGCTGCTGCATACACGCTCCAGCTCCTCCAATCGCCACACGGGGGAGCCAGAGCACAACTGAGAGTGGGTTTCAGCACGCTCAGATGCTGTGGTCAGGATTGACCACGGCATCTGAGGGGTTAAATGTCCGCGATCGGCATTACTGCCATTTGCGGATATGAGCAGCGGGTGTCTGCTATAAGAAGTCTTTATACATGTACGGCGCTGGGCGTTAAGTGGTTAAAGGACTTATCTGGTTTAGAAAACCTATTTTCAGATACACAGTTCAGGCATTGAAATGAGAGGAGGGTCCCTTTACCCCATCAGCTCAATCTGCATATGCTGGGTTCCCCCCACAAATTAGTGCTAATTACGGTAGGTGTCCTGCTTATTGTTGGTGCACTCTACTCACACAAATGATTAAGAGGTCATTCCCTTTAATCCCCATGTCTGAAGCAGAAAGGACCTAAGGCTATATCGAATATATAGAACCTGCTGCGATTTTCATGCAACGCGTGAGTGATGCGTTAAAACCAACGCACATGTACACAGACCCATTGAAATGAATGGGTCCAGATTCCGTGCGAATGCTATGTGTTCACGTCACGCATTGCACCCGCGCAGAATACTCGCTCATGTGAAAGAGGCCTAAGTCACCATTTACACAAAGGCCAAGCAGAAAAAATATTGAGCCAGGTCCCTCAATGCCAGATGTCTCATCTCGTAACTTGGGTTGCTATATTTCCCTCTACAGGGTGCCAGCCTCTTCCCCAAGATGGCTGATTAAATGGGTCTTCTCATCTCAGACATTGGAATATCGTTAGACTATGCCACCCTATGTCAGATAGGTGATGGTCCCACCTCTGGCGCTTCTATCTCCATTCACTGCAACTTCATTCTGTGGCTCGCCACTGGAGTTCCAAAAAAAGGCAAGCGACTGCGTTTGCTTATTTTTGAAGTCCCTTAGCACTGACTGGAAAGTGCCCCACGCGTTCACCGCCACCTCTTTATTCACCACTATGGAACCGCCATAAATAGCTCAGCTATTTTCAGAACTCCATTAACGGAGACAGGAGGGTGGCGCGGATATGCCATCGATGTCTGAAGTGGGACTACCCCTTTAACTATTTCCTGTACAGTACAGATGACTTTCCTGGCGTATTCGCCCCATGGAATTATTTTACCGTGAAGTGAACAGTGTCTAACCTTGGTCTGACTCCTGACCGAGCAGTGAAATCGGCTGATATGTTCACGTGGCTCTCCACCATTACTTTGCAGATTTTCTAAAGCTGCTGAATCACGCTCTATGGTTTCCCTTGTTTTGAGGAAAAAAAAGGTCCAACTTCAGAAATTGTTCCCTTTTTGTGATTTTGTAGCAGGGCAAATATATGAAGTATGCAATATTTCTTGTTGATTCATGGTTTCAGCCACATGATGCTTCTTAAAGTGGTTGTCCCTCACGTAAATATTTCTTTGTTCATGTAGAACATAGCATCTTTTGAATTGGAATCATTTCAGAAAATTGCTCCTATGACTGTTACATACGTGTTATGGCGCCTCCTGTTGTATCTTTGATTCCCTCTCACGATGTCCACCCTAATGTGTCCAGTATCAATAAGAAACCACTTCTAGTGCACTGATTCTTACTGGCTGGCCTGCACGGTGGCAGGAATCATTCCACCATCCGTGTACAAGAGGATCCAGGTGGTCTGACTGAGCATGTGTGACCACCGGTACTGGACTCATGAGGTGGATGTTATGAGAAGATTACAAAAAAACATCAGGGGGCACAATAACAAGTATGTAACATTGTCTAAGAACGTATTTCTTTTAAATTCTGTAATGTCGTTCATCTAATAGAGACTTATAATAAAGGGACAACCTCTATAACCTTCTGATGAGAACTGATCTTTCCACAGTATTCATAATCTTAGGAGATTCAAAGGGGTTGTCTGGGTTCAGAGCTAAGCTCGGACATGCCCCCATTTTCACCCAGACAATGCCTCCTGATATTAGCATCTCTGATGCTCTCCATTGCTCTGCGCTGAATCGTGCCGGGCAAAGGTGCTTTTAGATGTGGTGATGTACCGGGCTCTCCATGGGGACTTCAGCCTAGCAGTGAGCCCAGTGATGTCAACGGCACTGATGGGCAGGCTTTAGAGCTGTTCTAGCCTGTAAAACGGTAAGGCAGCGCTAAAGCCCTCCCATCAGAGCCGGCGATGTCGCTTAGCTGGGCTCACTGTTAGGTGGAGGCCTCCGCCGAGTAGTATTAAAAACAATTCGGCGCAGGGCAAGGGACAGCATCGGAGCATGAAATGCTATGAAGCTCATATCGGGGCGGGGGGGGGGGTTTGAAGATGAGGGATCAGCTTTGAACCTGGACAACCCCTTTATTACATGAAATATGAAGATAACACTACTAGGACCATGACCTGAGGGTAAAGCTGGTCTTACAGATTAGATTGACGTTGTCCGATCCCACCATTTTTAGAGTGACTGACCAACCATGACATTGTATGGGAGTGTCCTGACTTTCCCCCAGCTCCATATGTCAGAGCAGGGCTGAGTAGTAAGATTTCAACATCCTTTTGTTCTGAGTGGAGATGAGCTGCCTGAGGTGTCTGGTAGCTGCTCATGTACCTCTCACAATCTGAAACAAATGGACAGTCCGTCAAACTGAGCATGCATGTGTATGTGTGAGGAGGGTGGAATAACGATCGGCCGAACAGGCATTCATACTATGGCTATCTAAGATTTGGCTTCCATTTGGTCTGAACAGCTTCATGCTGCAGATGAGAGCACACCTGTAATGGTCAGAGCCTGGTCAGGAGGCCATATCTATGTGTATGAGCCATGCTCCTTGATGATCACCTGTCATATTAAAGGGGCTTTCTCACTGCACTACTTATCCCCTGTCCACAGGATCACTGGGGGTCCAACTATTGGGACCCGCCTCCCCCGCGATGATGAAAAACCAGTTCCCGGAGTACCCTATGAGGATAGGTGGACCCCACTTCTATCTGACTGTCGACTACAGCTTTGGTAATGGAGTGGAGGTGCGTAGGTGCGATAGGTAGTGGGGAAAACCCCTTTAAGGGTGCATTCACACATGGCGCGTTTCTTGCAGACATTTCTGCTACTGAAAATCAGCTAATCCGTTCCATTCATCTGAATGCGGTTGGAGGTAAGCACATTGATGTCTACAAGCCCCCTTCCGATGAGTCGGGCAGTTGTAGTCATTTCTGAAACAAAGTTAGCTATATGTGAATATACCCAAAAAAGTAGAGGGAAAGCTGCTTTCACCAGCCAAGAGGCAAGAGTCTGTGCATGGGGCCTCCAGAGGGTCTGTCACCCCTCCTGACATGTCGTCTGGTTTTAGGAAGTAGTAACAATTCTGGAGAATAAATTTTTAGGACTCTGTCGTACCATTCCTCTATTATTCCTACTAGAAATGTAGGAATTAATTTCCAACAACCAGTAGCTAAGGTCCAGTAGGCTGTGTGTCCCTAGGCACTATTCAGTCGGTGCTGCTGGGGTCAGACTTTGCAGGGACACCCATCTTGGCCTTCACTGAAGACTGATCGAAAGCTTCTAGTAGAAATAATAGAATTGTAAAGAACAGAATTTTTTTGCAAGGGGGATTGAATTATTTACTAAAACACATGCCCGGAGAGGTGACAGGTCCTCTTTTATATATCTACGCTCAAGTCAAGAAATCCAAAAGTTAATCAGATCTAAGTTTCTTCAAGTGCGGTCTATAAGCCAGGGATGCTTAACCTGCAGCCCTCCAGCTGCTGCAAAACTCCAGCATGCCCTAATAGCTGTAGGCTGTCCGGGCATACCGGGAGTTGTAGTTTTGCAACAGCTGGAGGGAGCGCAGGTTGGGCATCCCTGTTATAACCAAAGCTACTGCAGTGACAAATTGAGCTCTGCTACATCTGTATGTCCATGGTTTCTGTGTGTTTTGCTTGGTTATCAGGAAGACTTGTGAAACCCCTCTGCCAAGTCATTGGTTTCAGCTACATTGTGACAGTGCAGCGTCACCAGCACATTACATAATACACCACCGCGTTCACAAAGGCTGCTCTGCCCACAAACAGCGAATCCCCCCTGTGAGAATAGAGGTGCAGTGCGCACGTCTGCTCCTGTCTCCATTCGCTGTCTATGGGACTTCAGCACTTGGCCATCTCCGGCAGTCCCATACAAGTGAGTGGAGTGGTGGTGACACATGCCCGTCACTGCTCCATTCACCAGAGTACTCTTGGACTAGGGTTGGACGATATCAAAAATATTCCCACAATAACGATATTAAGAAATTTATCGTGATAACAATATATATCGCGATAAATGCCCATTTAGAAGAAAAAAAAAACCACTTGGGGCCACAAGGAGGCGTTATACTGTATGGGGGCAGCCACAGGGAGGCGTTATACTGTATGGGGGCAGCCACAGGGAGGCGTTATACTGTATGGGGGCAGCCACAGGGAGGCGTTATACTGTATGGGGGCAGCCACAGGGAGGCGTTGTACTGTATGAATCATTGGTGGCAGTGGCCACAGGGTCCCCCTCACATCTTTGGTGGCAGTGGGCCCCTCCTCCCTCCCCAGTTTTAATCATTGGAGGCCACAGGGTCGTCACCCCATAATTGGTGGCAGTGGGCAGTTCCGATCGGAGTCCCAGCAGTGTAATGCTGGGGCTCCGATCGGTTACCATGGCAGCCAGGAGTCACGCTACTGAAGCCCTGGCTGCCATGGTATGTTAGTGAGCAGCATTATACTGACGTGCGCCGTGGCCGCCGGGCGCTCCTTCTTCTGTCTGTGCGGCGCATTGCTAATGCTTATAGCATTAGCAATGCGCCACACAGACCTATGAGAAGGAGCGACCGGCGGCCACGGCGCACGTGAGTATAATGCTGCTCACTAACATACCATGGCAGCCAGGGCTTCAGTAGCTTCCTGGCTGCCATGGTAACCGATTGGAGCCCCAGCATTACACTGCTGGGACTCCGATTGGAACTGCCCACTGCCACCAATTATGGGGTGACGACCCTGTGGCCTCCAATGATTAATACTGGGGAGGGAGGGGCGCACTGCCACCAATGCAGGGGCTTAAGAACATTCCCGGCACCAGACCTCTGAGAGGACGCTGTGATCACCTGAGGGGTTAATTGCGCGGATCACAGCGTCCTCTCAGAGGTCGGGTGCCGGGAATACGAGTCACAGAATTCCTTCCCTCCCTCACGCCGGCCCAATGGCTAAGAGCGCCGCCACTAGCGTACAAGTACTCTGTAAATGTGCAGTACGGTTCATGCTGGGGCGGGTGGCCGCGGACGCAGATTTAGAAGCGGTCAGCGCACATGACCGCTTCTATGACGTCACAAAATACCGCGGTATTTAGGAAACTGCGATATCGAAGTTTTTTTTTAATACCGCGGTATATCGTGATACCGGTATATCGCCAACCCTATCTTGGACCCCGTTTTTGTGATCGTTGGGGGTCCCAGGAATCCACCCCTCTCCCAGCAACCATACATTTATCAGCTATCCTGTGGATAGGCGATACATTTTGTTTGTGGGCCAACCCCTTAAAAATTTTAAATATTGTCCATTTTGACAGTTTTTTTGTAAAATTGGAGGAAACGATAAATATAATTGTTGTATTTTATCTGCGTATGGGGTCATGATCCTGAAAACCTTTTAATGTGAACATGGTTTTATTTATTTTGATGTTGGTACTTATTTACTAGGTATAACCTATGCTGGGACCATTTAAAGGGAGTCTGTCAGCAGTTTTGTCATTTGTTAAAGGCTACTTTCACATATATATATTATTTTTTTCCGGTATTTATGTTCGGCAGGGGATTTTATGGAGGTAGGGGCAACATCGGAATCTCATTGACTCAACCCAATAAAAACATGTATAGAAGACTGCTCTATAATAGGCAGGCTGTCGGTATAATGCTGGCAGGTATAGCACACTGCAATACAGAAGGATTGCACTGCATTATACCAGCAATCACAGTATGCACACAAACGTATTTTCTTTCCGTGTCCATTCCGTTTTTGTTTTTTTGCGGACTGTATGCGGAACGATTTATTTCAATAGGTCTGCCCAAAAAAATGGAAGTTACATATTTCCGTATGACTGTATTTCAGTTCCGCAAAAAAATAGAACGTGTCCTATTATTGTCCGCTTTATGGACAAGGATAGGACTGTTCTATTAGGGTCCAGCTGTTCCGTTCCGCAAAATACGGAATGCACACGGACATCATCCGTATTTTTTGCGGACCGCAAAATACATACGGTCGTGTGCATGAGGCCTAACTCAAGTCCTGTAGTGTGACTAAAGTTTTTTTTTAAATGTTTTTTTAAATTGAAATATAAAACTTAACGAATTAAAGTTATGATGTGTAACATATATGGTAAACAGCAGACAAAAAACAAATCCATAGTTGATAATTTTTTTTATTTTTTATACATCTCTCCTCCACAAAACAATATGGTACAACAACAGAAACAAGAAAATTACTGCTCGTTCCGCAAAAATCGAGCCCTCACACAGCTGTGTCCATGAAAAAAAAAAAAAAAAGTTCTGGCTCTTTGAATGTGGAGATGCAAAATGTAAAACCTAAAAAATAAAAATTGGTATGGCCATGATTGTTCTGACCCTCAGACTAAAATTATACTGCATGGTCAACAGCGTAAAAAAATGCTTGCAGAAGGTTGTTTTTTTTAATTTTTATTTTTTATATTTTCTCCCCCTTTCCATTCCCTCTAAGTAACAGTATTTAATACATTTTTCAATGCATTGAATGTACCCCAATATGGTGCAGCTAAAACTACAGCTCATCCAGCAAAAGAATGGAAAATCATCACCTCATAAAGGTCAAAACTGGCTGCAACGGTAAAGGGTTAAAAAAAAACATGTTCCTGCTATACAGTACTGCAGTGTTGTATTGTAGTGACTGTACACAAGCACATTTTTGAGGGCCAGAAAGGTTTTCAGGTGGTTAACACTTTTCATGTGTTCCTGTTAGAATGTGATTGTGTGGACTGACATCTGGGGCACAGCTGCTGCCAGGCACAAGCAGTAGGAGTGGCCAACCTGAGGCTTTCCAGCTGCTGCAAAACTACAACTCCCAGCATGCCCAGACTGCCTACAGCAGTGCATGGTGGGAGTTGTAGTTTCACAACAGCTGGAGAGCCGCAGGTTGGCCATGGCATTAGTGTCTGGGACCTTCTCCTAGCTCCAGAACAGGACAACTTAAAGGGGTTGTCCTACAAAAAATATTCTACCGTTTTTTAACCAGCACCTGTATCTGAAAACTTTTGTAACTGCGTGTAATTAGAAATTTAGCATAGCCACTGAGTTATTCAATATAATGTATTTTGTATAGCGCCACCTGCTGCTTGTTCTTTTTCTTATTTATTTGCCCTGCTCACTGAGAAGGCCGCACATGCTCAGTTTCACTTTTCAGCTGCCTCCTCAGCTGTGATAGTGAAAGAGCATGGACATGCCCCCTGGGCTGTGATAGGGAGAGCATGGACACGCCCCCTCAGCTGCAGCAGAACAGACACGCCCCTGAGCTGTCAGCTTGATATAAATCTAGCAGAGCAATGATTGTGGAGATCTCTGGATCCATGTGAGGTGCAGGGCTGGTTCTAGCTTTGTTAGAAAGAGATTGTCATGTACTGTATTAAGTTTGATTTTCATTTTTTACATTAATCATGGGGCAACTCCTTTTAAGTGAACAGACAGCAGCCACGCATGCATGGCCATCCTCTGTTCACTGCTCGCTAGGCTATTTTCTGAACTCCCATAGAGATGAATGGAGAGCACGGCGTGCTCTCCTTCACTTCGGGGGCTCAGTTTTCTAGATAGGTGCAGGTCCCACCTCTGGAACCCACTCCTATTTGACATTGACAGCATATCCTAGTGTGGTGCCATCAATGTCCCAAATGGGCCACCCCCTTTAAGCCTGAGTGCCTGTTTACAGATTGGTCCATGTGCAAAGTTCCAACTAGAGTTAACGGAGAGTAACTGGTGTGCCTTTTTGAAAATCTTTGAGGAAGGGCGCATTTACACCGTGTTTTGCGGTCCGCAGTTTGAGGAACGGGCGGGCTATTATAGAAATGCCTATTCTTGTCCGACAAAAAAATTGGCAGGGGTCTGAATCCTGGCATTCCCGCCGATCAGCTGTTTCAGGACTCGCAGGCGCTCTGGTGAGCAATGCAGGCTCCCCACCAGCCTTCCAAGCACTGTGCCATACATCGTATAGTGGCAGTATGCTTGGTATTGTACTGATATTATTTATGTATTCACTAATATTTCACTTCGTCAGCATAGTACTCACAGATTTGTCAGTCCACCTCTCTGAAACCATGGAATGTAGACTTCAGCCAAGCTTCATTCAGCCCTGAAGAAGGACACTGTCATCAGAAACGTTTTATATATATTTTTTTTTTATGGTGATTAAATACAGTACCGGGATTAGTACACAGAATTCCCTGTGTCTGGACTTTGTTCTTTGGATAACACCAACACCTTTAGCTCTGCATAGAGTTTGACATTGGAGAAGGCTTCCTTCCCCTACCTGTGTCGGTGATGTACTGGAAAGGGGCATGCTGGCTGGCTCGGTTCAGTAGCTAAGCCAGTGTCCTTTTCTGTTGCCGCATTAGGCACAATGGGGAAGGGAGCTGGCTTAGCTAATGGAATGAGCCAGTCAGCCAGCCACGTCACTGACACAATGAAAGGGAGGAAGTCTATATGTAGGTACCAGGATCGCCGCTGACATCATAGAACCCTAGAATTGTATCAGTAAGCTACATCTATTTTTATTTGAAGCAGATTTTGTCTAGCTGGAAAAGCCCTTTAATAAAACACCATATAGAAACATTGTTACTGATATGGACCAATAAAAATAGTGATCGTCTCATCCACTTTGCTGGTACTGTATACTGTTGCAGAGTTCTCCTCCACAAATCCGGTTGGGGAATCCACAGCATTTCCGAAAATTTGTGGATGTGCCTATGGTCTATTCTGGTGGTGTGCTATAAATGTGTAGTGCAGAAAGCCTCCTAAGCCCTTGAACTTGATTCTTGTAGGAAAACGATGTTCTCCTTATTCAACAATGTAATCTGGTGTGTATTTTTTCCCCTGTAGGCGTTTTGGCCCTGTGGGCCCTCATCACACACATCATGTATGTCCAGGACTTCTGGAGAACATGGCTGAAGGGACTGCGCTTCTTCCTCTCTATTGGGATTTTCTTCTTTATCCTGGCTGCCATAGCTTTCATCACATTCCTTGCTTTAGCCATAACCAATCATCAATGTAAGTATCCAGCCTTCAGCCAAATGACCACTGTAGTAGGTAGAACTTGCATGTAGCATGATCTGACCAGGTATTTTGAAGTTGTGGCAATGTGTAACTGGTCCTAATGATTGGATCTTTCCAAAAAGGCCAAGGAATGTCCAGATAATGCTCTGATGTTTGGCAAGTTGGAGCTGAGGTGCCTACAGGATCACTAGTGACTTCTCAATGTAATGAACTGCAAATAAACTGATGGCCTACAAGAGTAGTTTGGTGGCTGATGTCCCATTCCTTGCATGTAAGGTAGTTTATCCTGCAGGACAGAGCAGTGGGTGTTCAGAGTGAAGCTGCTGATGATCACTACTGCTGGACCAAGGCTACAGATCCTTTTCCATGGTCCACTGATTGGTGCCTGTCTGGAAGGCCATTACACAGGCCGATGCAAACTGCATTCAGAGCGAACAATCATTAATCATGCAACGATCACGCATGCAGTCTGCACATTGCCAGAAGCTCATCCACTTGTTACTTGGCAGGATGATCTGCAGACAGACTATTATTTCTGTGGCTTCTTAGATTGTCAGTTCAGCCAACAAACAACCGAGGTGGGAGGCTTAGACATGTCCGTGATCACACCCAGTGACATAACCTAGTTTTTATAAGGCAGACAAAAGAAGTGCATCCATTCAGTTTAGCCTATAATCCTGCAGTGTTTATCCAGAGGAAGGCAAAAAACTAGGGGTGCACCAAAATGAAAATTCTGGTCCGAAACCGAAAATTCAGGATGCCCTTGACTGAAAACCGAAACTGCCTTTTTGCCCAAATACTTTTAAAAATACTTTTTTTTAAATGATATTCATAACAGTGCCATCCACAGACCCCCCCACCTCATAACAGTGCCATCCACAGACCCCCCCACCTCATAACAGTGCCATCCACAGACCCCACCCACCCCATAACAGTGCCATCCACAGACCCCACCCCATAACAGTGCCATCCACAGACCCCCCCACCCACCCCATAACAGTGCCATCCACAGACCCCCCCCACCCCCCCCCCCCATTGCCGCTCCAGTACAGACTAGTTATAAAATGTGTACAATTAATAAGGATTCTATTCATGAGGCCCCCTCTGCAGTAGAACATTCAATATAGCCACATCCTACTCACAGGGCTGTTATCTTAATGCTGGCCGGCTGGGCAGACGAGCGGCAGCGTCACGACTGACGTCACATGCCTGCGCCGCTTCCTTCATTCAGAAAGTAGGCCGGGCACATGACGTCAGTCGTGACGCTGCCGCTCGTCTGCCCAGCCGGCCAGCATTAAGATAACAGCCCTGTGAGTAGGATGTGGCTATATTGAATGTTCTACTGCAGAGGGGGCCTCATGAATAGAATGCTTATTAATTGTACACATTATATAACTACTGGAGCTGGGGGCCGGAGCACAGTGAACGCACCGGCCCCCAGCTCCTCCTCCCAGTCCCTCCCTGCTATTTTCTGCCGATATGTACCAATATCGGCCGAAATGGATTAGGCCCATTTTCGGCCGATATTTTCGGCCGCCGGAATTTCGGTGCACCCCTACAAAAAACCACCGTGAGGTAGAATCCATCTAGGTGGGGGGGTCCTTCCTGGCACCCAATCTGTCAACCAGCAGAATAACTCCATTGATTGATGACCCTTCTCCAGGAATCTAAAACCTGTAATATTATTACACTCCAGAAATACATCCAGGCCCCTCTTGAACTCTTTTAGTGAACTCCCCATCACCATCTCCTCAGGCAGAGAGTTCCATAGTCTCACTGCTCTTACCGTAAAGAATTCTCTTCTATGTTTGTGTACAAACCTTCTTTCCTCCAGACGCAGAGGATGTCCCCTCGTCACAGTCACCGTCCTGGGGATAAATAGATCGTGAGAGAGAGCTGTGTATTGATCTGTTGATCTTTACTATACTAGACCAGGGATGGCCAACCTGCGGCTCTCTAGCTGTTGCAAAACTACAACTCCCAACATGCCCAGAGTGCCTACAGCAAGGCTTGGTGGGAATTGTAGTTTTACAACAGCTGGAGAGCCACAGGTTGGCCATCCCTGGTCTAGTAGCCCCTTTTTACAGTACAGTGCAGTACTACATGCCCTCTGTCTGTGCCAGGATAAGCTACTCCTTTGCATGTCAGGTGATGGTGGCCCCATTTAATTTTTCTGGTACACTGTGTGCTATACAGGACCCAGCATGTTATGTCACTGGGTTACAATGGTCGTTCCAGAAACAATTGGGGTCCATTCACATGGACACCGGCAATGTGCGGCCCGCACATCGCCAGCACTCGTAGAAAGTGCGGATCCACAAATGCGGATGCGGACAGCACGATGTGGACCCATTTTGCGGACGTGTGCATGGACCCTTAACATAATATCTTGAGGGACCGCTGTACTTATACATACAGTAGTTATTAGATCTCCCCTCAGCCATCTTTTTTTTTTTTTTTCTATACTAAATAACCATGAGTTCAGTAATTAAAATCTGGGTGCCGTAGTCCACCCGTTCCATTTATTACTTAATTGCCCACCTTTGAACCTGCTTGAACTCCATTATGCCTTACCTGTACGCTGGTGCCCAAAATTGGGCACTATAAAAAATTGTTCCTAGTGGTCCATCTAAGGGGGAGGGGTTCTTATCTATAAAGTGATCAAAAAATATTTTCATGTTCCTCTGTAGAGTAAGGTCTAGTACGATATCATTAAAAGGGTTGTGCAATAATGGGAGGGGGTCTGGCAAACCTCCCACTTGGTCGGCCCTGTAAAAGGAAGTTTACTTACTTGTTTCTGGCTCCTTCTTCTGGCCGGCGATGCTCTGCTGGGCTCCCTTGCTGAAAACATCTGGTTTGACGCCACCTACAGCCTGTCGCTGGCCGTGGCAGTGATCGGATTCCCTTGAGTCATGTGACCATTTGTAATGCTATAAGAGGAGCCAGTCACTGCTGCCAGTGATTGGCTGCAGGAGCTGTCATGGTGGAGAGGGGGAACGAGACAGCCAGCTGTATATAGGAAACAGCAGCACCACAAGTTCTGCAGCGGCAACATGTTTAATGAAGATTTTTTGGAAAGTTGCTTAATTTTGAACTTGGGAAGTAAATGAACACCCAAAAAATAAATAAATAAAAAAAAACATCTCAGTGCAGAGGTGTCCATCAGCCTTTAAAGATAATAAAATACCTTATCTCCTGCAGTGGGTTTCTCTTTCTTATATTCATGCTTTAATTTTGCTAAAAAAGCGTTTATTTTTTGTTTAGTTTTTTATTTATTATGCAAATGAACCCTGAAGATGCCCAGAGGGACGTTATTCTTCACCCTCTGAGCCCAGTAAGGCCCCCCCTGCAGTGCCTAGACCGACTTAATTTAGAGCCCAAGCACGCCTCCTCGTTATGCAGTATCGTCCCACAGCCTAGTTTAACGGGTCCGTGAAAAAACGCAGAGGCGCACAAGATTGTCGTCCGGTCACATGGAGTGAGGAACGATATGGCAGTGACAAGTAACACGTATGCAGATATCTGTTCTAATCAAAGTGTTCCCTCAGCCAAATGTTCCGATTTATGTCCACTCTAGTAATGAAGCTTAAAGGGAATTTGTCACCTGGTTTGACCATATTAAGCGGTCACCATTGCCATGTTTAATAAAATTATCTCCTGCAGTGGTTTTCTCTTTCTTATATTCATGCTTTAATTTTGCTAAAAAAGCAATTTTTTTATTATGCAAATGAACCCTGAAGATGCCCAGAGGGGCGTTATTCTTCACCCTCTGATCCCAGTAACGCCCCCCTGCGGTGCCTAGAGCTCAGCTCATTATGCATTATCGTCCCACAGCCTAGTTTAATGGCGCCGCGCTCTCTGCTACGTCAACTAATTAATTCAAGCCACGCACCTGGAATCTTCAATTCATCCATCTGAAATCTCGCGCAGGCGCAGTACTGCCTGCGCCTGTGTGATCCAACCACGACGTCACTGAGCTCGGCGCATGCCTAGTGACACTTTTGAGGCTGTTGCCCTCAGGAGCGGTTGGATCGCACAGGCAGTAGGCGGTACTGCGCCTGCACGAGATTTCAGACGGATGAATTGAAGATTCCAGGTGCGTGGCTTGAATTAATTAGTTGACGTAGCAGAGAGCGCGGCGCCGTTAAACTAGGCTGTGGGACGATAATGCATAACGAGCTGAGCTCTAGGCACCGCAGGGGGGCATTACTGGGATCAGAGGGTGAAGAATAATGCCCCTCTGGGCATCTTCAGGCATAATAAAAAAATTGCTTTTTTAGCAAAATTAAAGCATGAATATAAGAAAGAGAAAACCACTGCAGGAGATAATTTTATTAAACATGGCAATGGTGACCGCTTAATATGGTCAAACCAGGTGACAAATTCCCTTTAAGCTTCATTACTAGAGTGGACATAAATCGGAACATTTGGCTGAGGGAACACTTTGATTAGAACAGATATCTGCATACGTGTTACTTGTCACTGCCATATCGTTCCTCACTCCATGTGACCGGACGTACAATGCTTAACATCAGGTGATACCACACATGTGATCGCACCTCCCAGGATGAGAACACTATGACATCTGTGTGCTGTAACTGCAAATGTTATCTGGACAAGACCTACTTATAAACTGTATTAGGCCTCATGCACACGACCGTTCTTGTGTTCCGTTCCGCAAAATGGGGTTCCGTTGTACCGTGATCCGTTTCTGTTTTTGTTTCCGTGTGTCTTCCTTTATTTTTGGAGGATCTCCAGACATGAAGGAAAGTAAATATGTCTAAGTCAAGTTTGCCATGCAAATGATAGGGGAAAAAAACGGACGCGGATGACAATCTTGTGTGCCTCCATGTTTTTTCACGGACCCATTGACTTGAATGGGTCCGCGAACCGTTTTTCGTGAAAAAAATAGGACAGGTTATATTTTTTGGACGGCCTGGAACCACGGATCACGGACGCGGATGACAAACGGTGCATTAGCTGAGTTTTCAACTGACCCATTGAAAGTCAATGGGTCCGCAGAAAATCACGAAAGACGGAACAACGGACACGGAATGAAACAACGGTCGTGTGCATGAGGCCTTAATTATATAGCAGGAGTATAATATGATGACAATATAATTAGATTTTTCTCCCTAATTCTGTTTGCACACCATTCACTTGGAACTGTCATGGCTAACTGTATAGACGGCAGCCCTGCGAATTTTAAAGGGGATGTCCGATAACAAAAAAAATAAAATAAAATTATAAACAGATGCAAATGTTCTAAAGCTAAAAAATATGCTAAAAGGTATATTCCGGGGAAAGAGAACCATACAGTACATGGTACCATCTGTTGGGACTTCCTAAGAATCGATGATTTAACTGACCTTGGAACGGGACAAGGAGAAGTAACCATGCCAGATATCTGTACACAGACCGCTGTTTCGGGCGGTTGCCCTCATCAGTGTAGAGTACATATCTGGCGGGCTTAGTGCGGTGGCTTGGACGCAGTCCGTTCGGTGCTGGCGCTCCTGTCACAATGATAATCTCTTAAAATTCTTATTTTTAGATCTTTGCTCCACTTCTTCCTGTTACCACTCGCCTACATGTGGTCAGGCACCCTCGCTGCTCCAATGCCGGGCCCGCAAATCTTGCATTTGTGCTGGTGGCAGTACAATCGATGCATGTCAAGACCTCAGAGCAGGGTTGACCACTCTGAGATGTTTAAAGTATAACTGTCGTATTTTTATTTTTTTTGAGTATTGGATTGTGGTGATTATTATCTCCTTGGTGGCCCTATTTCAACTTTTTACTGTGTATTCAATTGATACAGCTGATATCGGCGCTCATGTTCTCTCAGCAGCACGGGGAGAAGGAAGCTGTCTTCCTCCCTCCCCCCTGTGCTGCTGCCGCTGCCACCAAGGAGAAGAGGGGGGCGGAGGAGGGGCGGGTGCACTGTGCCACCAATGATAGGACTATTCCCACACAGAGCGGCGCCCAGCGATGTCTCAGCACTCGCCATTATTCCTGGGCGCCGCTCTGTTCGCCCGCAGTGCCACATTACTGTCTCCTCTCCTGCTCCACATGCTGCTGATTTACTATCGGAGCGATGGGAGGAGACATCAGCTTCACTAGTGGGCGTTCCTTCTCCCTGCACTGCGATTGGACAGCGCTACAGCCAGGAAGAAGGAACACCCACTAGTGAAGCTGATGTCTCCTCCCCGTCACTCTGATAGTAATGTGGAGCAGGAGAGGAGACAGTAATGGGGCACTGCGGGCGAATGGAGCGGCGCTCCAGGACTAATGGTGAGTGCTGGGACATCGCTGGGTGTGTAGCCGCTCTGTGTGTAGCCTGATACTTAGTCTGGACCCAGGAAAAGTAGTCAGTCAGTCAGTCTTTAACACAATACAGGAGGCGGGTGCCGGCAGCAGAATCGCATTGCCGACACCCTGCCCCTGACATGGAGCTGCGATCAGCGGCAGTTAACCCCTCAGGTGCGGCACCTCAGCGGCAGTTAACCCCTTATCTGCCAGTACCCGCCTCCTGTATAAAGGGGTAATTATCATTGGTGGTGCAGTGTGCCCCCCCTCAACCCCCCCATTCCATTAAAATCATTGGTGGCACAGTGCGCCGGCCCCTCTCAACCCCCCAGTATGAAAATCATTGGTGGCAGTGGGCACAGGGTCCTCTCCCCTCCCCCTCATTGGTGGTGCAGTGGCAGCTTCTGATCGGAGCCCCAGCTGTGTAATCCTGGGGCTCCGATCGGTTACCATGGCAGCCAGGACTCTACAGAAGCCCTGACTGCCATGGTAACATCCCTGATGCTGTGAGCAGCAGGAACAGTGTGAAGTCCTATTCACCCTGATAGAGATCTATCAGGCTGAATAGGACAAGGGATGAAAGATCCCAGGTTCTAGCCCCTAAGGGGGGAAATAGTTATTAAATAAAAAGTGTAAAAAAAAAAAAAAGTGAAACCCCCCACCAAAATATGAAGTATAAATCACCCCCTTTTCCCAATTTCACATATAAAATATATAAATAATAAACATATTACATATCGCCACGTCAGAAAAGTCCAAACTATTAAAATATAAAAAAAAATCTAGGTGGTGAATGCCGGAACAGAAAAAATAAATAAAAACTGCTCGATTCGCCATTTTTTAAAATGTGGAATGCACGTGGCTTTTTTTTTTTTTTTTTTTTTCGCATGGTATCGAAACCGAATCAAATATTTGGTATCGCAACAACTCTACTCGCTACCCTCCAATCTATTCTCAAGTCCGCTGCCCGGTTAATTCAGCTGTCCCCTCGTTTTGTCCTCTGCCTCCCCCCTCTGCCAATCCCTTCACTGGCTCCTCATTGCCCAGCAAATTCAGTTTAAAATGCTAACAACTACAGTGCCTTGCCGAAGTATTCACCCCCATTACTTTTTTCGTGTTTTGGTGCCTCACAACCTGGAATTTAACATGGATTGTTTGAGGATTTGCATCATTAAATTTACAGAACATGCTCACAACTTTGAATATATATATAAAATGTTATTGTGACACAAACAACAAATAGGACAAAATAACTGAAAAAGTCAATGTGCAGAACTATTCACCCCCCTAAAGTCAATACTTTGTAGAGCCACCTTTTGTGGCAATCACAGCTCCAAGTCGCTTTGGATAAGTCTCTATGAGCAGTTGCCACATCTTACCACTGGAATTTTTGCCCATTCCTCCTTGAAAACTGCTCCAGCTCCTTCAAGTTGGATGGTTTGCGCTTGTGAACAGCAATCTTTAAGTCTGACCAAAGATTTTCTATTGGATTGAGATCAGGGCTTTGACTAGGCTAGTCCAACACATTTACATGTTTCCCCTTAAACCAGTCAAGTGTTGCATTAGCCGTGTGTTTGGGGTCATTGTCCTGCTGGAAGGTGAACCTCCATCCTAGCCTCAGATCACGCACAGAGTGGGACAGGTTTTGCTCAAGAATATCCCTGTATTTAGCACCATCCATCTTTCCCTCAACTCTGACCAGTTTCTCAGTCCCAATCCCCCCAGCATGATGCTGCCACCACCATGTGTCACTGTGGGGATGGTGTTCTTTGGGTGATGTGTTGGGTTTGCTCCAGACATAGCGTTTTCTTTGGACGAAAAGTTCAATTTTAGTCTCATCAGACCAGAGCACCTTCCTCCATACATTTTGGGAGTCTCCCACATGCCTTTTCGCAAACTCACAACATGCCTTTTTGTTTTTAGCTAAAAGTAATGGCTTTCACTCTGCCATAAAGCCCATAAACTCTATGGAGCACACGGCTTATTGTCGTCCTATGTACAGATACTCCTGTCTTCTGTGGAACTCTACAACTCCTCCAGGGTTACCTTAGGTCTCTGTACTGCCTCTCTGATTAATGCCCTCTTTGTCCGGTCTGTGAGTTTTGGTGGGCGGCCGTCTCTTGGCAGGTTTGCTGTTGTGCCATGTTCTTTCCATTTGGTTATAATAGATTTGATGGTGCTCCTGGGAATCATCAAAGATTTGGATATTTTTTGTAACCTAACCCTGACTTATACTTCTCAACAACATTGTCCCTTACTTGTTTGGAGAGTTCCTTGGTCTTCATGGCAGTGTTTGGTTAGTGATGCCTCTTGCTTAGATGTTGCAGGCTCTGGGGCCTTTAAGAAAAAAAAAAGTTGGTATATGTAATGACCGATCATGTGACACTTAGATTGCACACAGGTGGACATCATTTCACTAATTATATGACTTCTGAAGTTAATTGGTTGCACCAGAGCTTTTTATGGGCTTCCTAACAAAGGGGGTGAATACATATGCACATAACAATTTTCTGTTTTCCATTTCTAAACAATAGTTTTATTTATATATTTTTCAAATTTTTTTTTTTTCCATTTCACTTCACCAACTTAGACTATTGTGTTCTGATCCATCACATACAATTCAGATTAGACCTCATGCACACAGACTTTTTTTTTTGTGGTCCGCAAAAACGGGTTCCGTAATTCCGTGTCCGTTTTTTCTTCCGTGGGTCTTCCTTGATTTTTGGAGGATCCACAGACATTAAGGAAAAAGTCGTTTTGGTGTTCGCCTGGCCGTGCGGAGCCAAACGGATCCGTCCTGACTTACAATGCAAGTCAATGGGGACGGATCCGTTTGACGTTGACACAATATAATGCAATTGCAAATGGATCCGTCCCCCATTGACTTTCAATGTAAAGTCAGGAGTCCCTATTATACCATCGGATCAGAGTTTTATCCAATCCGATGGTATATGAAATTAATACAATAGAGGGAGGGAGGGGGGGCCGGGGGGAGGCCGCACACTGGCCACCAATGAAATTAATACAGTAGAGGGAGGGGGGGGGGCTGCTCTGGCCACCAATGAAATTAAAACTGGGGAGGGAGGGGGGTCTGCCCCCTGCTGCCTGGCAGCCCCTGATCTCCTACAGGCACCTGAGGGGTTAATTGTGCGGATCACAGCCCCCTGTAAGAGATCGGGTGCTGCCAGGCAGCAGGGGGCAGTCATGTACACAGTTCGTAGTATATTCTAACTTGAAGCGTCCCCATCACTATGGGAACGCCTCTGTGTTAGAATATACTGTCGAAACACGGATCACGGACGCAGATGAACAACGGTGCATTTTCCGAGTTTTCAACGGACCCATTGAAAGTCAATGGGTCCGCAGAAAATCACGGAAAACGGCACAACGGACACGGATGCACACAACGGTCGTGTGCATGAGGCCTTAACAAAACATTGAACTTCAGGCTGTAATGTAACAAAATATGAAAAAAAGTCAGGGGGGGGGGTGAATACTTTTGCAAGGCACTGTACATACATGTAAGGCCGTCCACAACCTGTCCCCTCCTTACATCTCTGACCTGCTTTCTCGATACATCCCCACTCGTAATTTCTTTACCTCACAGGACCTACTTCTCTGTTCTCATCTATTCTTCACACAATCAACTACAAGATTTCTCATGTGCATCTCCTATACTCTGGAACTCCCCCCAGCACATCAGATGCTCCCTCACCCTCCAAACCTTCAAAGGTAACCTGAAAACCCACTTCTTCAGGAAAGCCTACCACTTTCAATAAGTGTGCTGCCACCACACAGCCAGATGGGCAGCATTTACCCACACCTTCTGGGTTCTTCTCCCTTCTCTTGTAGATTGTAAGCTCTTGTGGGCAGGATCCTCTCCCCCTCTGTACCAGTCTAATACTTTCCTGATGATTGTATTTTTATGTATTTGTAACCCCTCTTGATGCACAACGCCATGGAATTAATGGCACTTTCAAATAAACAGCTGATTGGTGGGGGGTCCCGGTTGTCGGACCTCCGCTGATCTGATATTGATGACCTATCCAGAGATTTGCCATCAATACTTATTACTAGATAACACATTTAATGCATTCAGACTCTCATTTTCTGCTTGTTTTTCCTTCTTTCTAGCTTTCGTTGATCCAAAGAGTTTCTACTTGTCCTGTGTATGGAGTTTCATGTCCATGAAGTGGTCCTTCCTGCTGGGCCTCTACGCCTACCGCTACAGAAAAGAGTTTGCTGACATCAGTATCCTCAGTGACTTCTGACCCTCATTCTGAGTGACTGAAAGTGGATTTTTTAAATTCTTTGGATATATAACAAGCCCGTCTTTTGCTCAGCTGTTCCACAATGGCTTCTGAAGGAAACTGCTCTAAGGAGTTGAAGGACCCTTGGGGAAGAAGAACATTGCATTCACACTCTTGTTTCTGCACCTGCTTCCTCCATAACTAGTATTTTTTTTTTTTTTTCTTATTTCGTAACCTATTCTGGTTATGGAATTTGCAGTGATTTAAGAGGAGTAGCTGAGCGCTGCTTCTCTCAGACAGAGCTAATCGGCACAGTCACTTTATCGCGGCTCTGCGCAAATGGAAATGGATTGGTTAGGTCTGGCGATTCCGCAAAGCGGCACATGTCTTCATGAAGATGTCTGGTGAATTACATCACAAGGATTTTACTTTCTTTTTAACACATGCTAACTGAATGTCCGTGTCCTTGTGCAACTTAAAATAATGGATATTTTTGGAGTTTGTCCTCCAAAGTTACAAATAAACAGTTTTTAGGACGCTGGATGGTAAACTACAGCCCCGGCCCTGATGTACTTATTCAGCATCTCAGTGTATGACCCTCATAACCTGCACTATGTGTGACCCGTCTGTGCATTTGGAGAGGATCTTTGGAATCTGTTCTGAAAACGGAATCTTAAGATAAAACTGAACTTCTTAAAGGGGTTTCCCTTTAGGGTCTTCATTGCTTACATGGGGCCATTTATCCGCACGCCATGTACTTGGTAGTGACGGTGCAGCGTATTGAAGCTTTGTTCCATTCTCTTGAATCGGGGGAAGCTGCAATATCCTGCACCTCCGCTACTAAGCTGACTGCCTTGTGTAGACGGCGAAGAGCCCTTAGGGCTCCGAGGTCCTTTCAAAGAGCTTATTTGCAGATGTGTGGAGACTTGGATTCCCTCTGATCTGATATTGATGGCCTATCTTGAGGAGAATTTCCTGACCAAGATTTAAGTCGTACTGAATACTTATTTCCACCTTTCGTCTCTCTTCCCAGTCCTAGTGGCCTGACCCCCAGTGATCAGTCCGTTATCCCCTATCCTGTGGATAGGAGATGAGTTCTGTCATAGAGAGGATCTCATTAGTGAAGTGTACAGTCTCGCACCCCTTCAGATTTCCAGAACTGGAAAACACTATAGAACAAGATCTTATATTTTTTTTATTTTTTTTGAGATTTACTGAAATTGCCATTTAGCTTCTGGCACAACATATTAAGCAGAGTCTTCCGTATGGGTAGCTAGATGCTGCACGCTGTCACCTTCTAGGAACAGCTGTATGAAAGGTTTAAAGGGTTCCTCACTTCAGACAAATCCTACTTTTTAAAAAGCGGTTGATGGCACAATTTCCCTCTGCTTTGAAGCCCTGCGATCATCCGTAATCTGTGGGTCTACTTTCCATGACTTGCTTATTGATGACCTATCCTTAGGATGGCTCCTCAATATACACCTGGAGGGGGTCTGACTATCACCTGTTTTTACTAGGTTGTGAGACCATAACTACGCAGCTCTGTACACCATGTAGTGGTTGTGCCTGGTTACTGCAGCGCTGCTCCTGGTAAAGTGATAACAGCGCACCCGGCGCTCAGCTGTTTCAGTAGGTCCCATTGCGGTCCGAGTTGGGGAACCAGCATGGCTTGCTGTGCTACTTCATTTCCTTGGCTCCCATGCACTAGTCTGCTCTGCTGTTTTCCCGGCCACGTGGTAGTCAGGATTTAGTCTCATCCAGCCTTAGGGCTCACACATACAACTGTTGCCGTTTTTGCAGTCTGCCAAACACTGATACCGGCCGTGTGCGTTCTGCATTTTGCGGAACAGAACGTCCTGCCATCTATACAAAAGTCCTATCCTTGTTCGTAAAACAAATAGGACATGTTTTTTTGAGGGGCAGCAGAGTGGGCATACGGATGCGGACAGCACATGGTGTGCTGTCCACCTCTTTTGCAGCCCCATTGAAATGAAGGTCCTCATCCGACCCGCAAAAAAATCTGGATCGGACGCAGACAAACAGTTGTGTGCATGAGCCCTTAGTAACGTAAAGATGAGACAACCCCTTTAAGGCTACTTTTACACTCGCTTTCCATTTGTGAGATCTGTTCAGGGCTCTCACAAGCGGTCCAAAACGGATCCGTTTTTCCCTAATGCATTCTGAATGGAAAAGGATCCGCTCAGAATGCATCAGTTTGCCTCCGGTCAGTCTCCATTCAGCTCTGGAGGAGGACACCATAACACTGCTTGCAGCTTTCTGCTGCCTGCTTGACGAAACTGAGCCAAACGAATCTGTCCTGGCACACAATGTATGGTAAGTCAATGGAGACGGAGCCGTTTTCTATGACACAATCTGGCACATTAGAAAACGGATCCGTCCTCCTATTGACTTTCAATGGAGTTCATGATGGATCCGTCTTGGCAATGTTACAGATAATACAAACGTATCTGTTCTGAACGGATGCATGCGGTTGTATTATCTGAACGGATCAAACTGGGCAGATCCATAACGGATCCGCCCAAAATGTGAGTGTGAAAGTAGCCCAAGTCCTGGAAAACCTGTTTAAGGGTACATTCACACGACCCTGTGTAATCCTTTCCGTTTTGCGGTCCACAAAAAAACGGAGCCGTGTGTCTGCATTTTGCGGACAAATGACTTCCGTTTGGGTTCCCTATGTCTTCCGTTTTTTACAGTCCGCAAGAAAAACGAAATTATTATTAAGGCTTTCAATAATACGGAAACGGATCTGCAAAAAACGGATGACATACGGAAACCATTCCGTATGTATTCTGCAATTTGCGGATCCATTGACTTAAAAGGGGCTGCGGACCGATCTGTGCGGACAATAGTAGTACAAGCTTCATATTTTTGCAGAAACACGGATGGGGACAACATACTGAACATTGTCTGCACATTTTATTCACCCATAGGAATGAATGGATCCGCATCTATTCCGCAAAATGCGGAACGGATCGGATGAATGTGAATGTACCGTAAGTTCTTAGACTGCACTTTGCAGAGCTCTTGGCTGCGAGGCGCTCTGAGAAGAATCTACATGGCTGCAGATGAATCGGAGGGGCTTTGTGCAATAGGTATGCCGAGTGTCCAGGCTCAGTAAGACGTGAGAGTCCTCGAGTTTGAAGCAAACACTTGTAGACGTCGCTTCTACAGCTGTGATTTATAGAAATGCAGGGAGAATGTTAGAAGAGCATTTCCAGTTTTATGGCAGTACAATGTAACAGATCTACTGATCCGAACATTTAGACCCAGTATAAAGATGCAGCATGTCGCCCACAGTGGCCGGTGTCAGGTACATCTCCCGGCTGTCTAGTTCACCCTTATACCGTCTATTAGTTGGCGTTTGTTATGCCACAATTATACATCAAAATGTAGTAAAGGGGTTATGTGAAATATATTATGTACCCCACCCCTTCATGCGACTCCTACTTGGCCAGCGTTGCGCTCCCCTGTGTAATTAGGTTGCGGGCACTTCTTGAATCACGTGCCATACATTCGGCATGTGATGGTCGCCCGGTTACAACCCGCCATCAGGCAGCCTCGGTCACTGTGAGCAGCCAGTGCCCAATATATGCAGGGCATAATCGGACTGGGATCTTGTGCCGTACATTTGGAAGTGCTTGCAGCCTGATGACACAAGGGAGTGCTGTGCTGGCCTGCCAGGGATGTTTTCAACATTATCACTGAGTCACATGAAGGGAAGAACCATAAAAAAAAAATGGATAACCCCTTTAAGGCTAGCAAACCAGAACAGAATAAAGGGGTAATAAATCTATTGCATTGTCGGGTGTTTCATGTGGCAGAGAAGAAATCGTTGACCACGAGGGTGCAGATGAGTCAGACCATCCATTTACTGCCACATGGTGTCCCCTTATAGCACCGTAATATGGCAGGTATTATTCAGTGCAATGGTCTTAGGGCGCAAACCAAGTTCATGTCTGTGTTTTTTTTTTTTGTTTTTTTTTTTTTTAAAGGTGTTAAAAGGGACTATATAATGAGGAAAACTATCTATTCTGTCCTTTCCAGTGCTTCCCCATTTATCATGTCTTTTTGTTTGGGCAGAAGGACACCGCAGCTCACCACATAAGAGCCGTTATGGCAGCATGGCATTCTTGCCTTCACCACAGTTCCTTTTATTTCTCGCTTTTTGTACGTTGCTCAATTATTGCAGTCAATATGACTGGGGACATGCTGCCATCGACAGGAAAGTCATGGTATTGCAGCCCCTGTTTCAAAGACCTGATCACACGACCCCATTGTAAAGCACAAGTACGTTGATGAGAGCGATGTAACACCTAGAAGTCGAGCTGCAATTTCTACGTTTTCTGTACAATTCTGCATATTGTGCCAATCCTTCTGAAGAAACGAGTACAAAAGACGTATTTTTCATACTAGAACTGCTATACTATACTTTTATGTTGGGTGCAGTCCTTCAGAACTGTCAGCTATAGCTTTGCGCTGGATCCATGTTCTATTCTGCTCCGCACATGGCGGCTCGTTAAGAAGGTTTAGGGGGCGTTACTGATGTGTAAGGGATGTCCTTTTCTATATGTATCACTTTTACAGTTCTATTGATCTCCTTAAGAACCTGGAACAAGTAACCTTTTCATACATGATGTATACGGCATTGGTCATTGTAACTTTGGTCAGTTCTTTTTAAATAAATATGACGCACAGCGTTTAGTGCTTTTATGTGATGTTGTGGCTGGTTATTTACCTTTTTTTTTTTGTTTTGTTTTTTTTTTTTTTTTTTTATATCCCTGGGCTGTGGGCAGCCCCCACACTTTTTTTTTTTTTTTTTTTTTTTTTTTTTTTTTGCAGGAATGGTATTCGCATAAAAAAAAAAAACAGGATGATCCAGCATTCAGGTGAGCCAAATTTTCTCTTTATTTCCAAAAAATTATAGTGACACAAATCATTCATGAACCCCAGTAAAATACATGGAGGGAGGCGTTTATTAAAAGGGGTTCTTTGAGCCTAGGAACCCCTTTTTTGAAGTGTGCAGGTGAGGTTGCAAGGGTTTTATAAAAAAATAAAAATAAATGACCTGTCTCTGGGGCTTCGGTCACACAACACCCAGCTGCCTTCTTCGCTTCTGGTCTCCACTTGGTCAGAAGCATGGTGTGCCATCTACACACGTCACCATTGATAGACGTTCAGTAGTGTCCTCTACAGAGACTGCACAGGACAACTGCTGAGGCCGCTCACTGGCCAGCAGTGGTGACGTGTGTAGATGGCACGTCATGCTGCTTCTGGTCCAGCAGGGACCAGAAGTGGTGCTGGAACAGAAATGCTGTAGCCAGGCTGGTTAGACATTGTTTTTTAATTTAGGAAGGAAAAAAAAGTAATTGAAACAAACATAAAGATGAAATAATAGAGTAGTGGCAAATGAACAGTCACTGCTCCGGAAGACTAAGCAGAGCGTGAGATTGTCAGGGTGGGGCAAGATGTCTATCCCTGTCAATCAAGCAGGAGCTTCTTCACCAGCAGGAACCACCCTTTGTAGGTCAAGAACTCTTGTGAATGAGATGATTCAATTTGCTCATCTCTAGTTATATGTTGAATCGTCAGTTCTTCAAGTTATTTGGAAGCAGAAAAGATTGACAAGTTTAAGGATCTGTTCAACCTTAACAAAGGCCAAATTGTGATGGCTAGATGATTGGTTGAGAGCATCTCCAAAACTTGGGTGGTGTGCCTTAGTGCCTAACAAATCTGGTAGAAGAAACTATGCTTGGTGACAAGGTCATGAAAGTGATGCAAGTGGAGAATGAAGACAGGTCGTCAGGTCCAATTCTTGAGACAGCACAGATTATTGAAAAAGTTATTGCACCTTTAATAGAAAGGTATCAGAACACACAAGGCAACTGCCATAGACCGGCCAAAATGCCCATGCCGACCTGGGGAGGAGATGGTACTAAAAAAAGAAGGCAAGTCGGTGGAGGCAATGTGATGCTGTGGGTAATGTTCTGCTGGGAAAGCTTGGTTCTGGGCATTCATGTGGAAGTTACTTTGCTACCTACACTTTTGTGACAGATCGAGTGCACCCCTTCATGGTAACCATTCCATAATGACAGTGCCTATTTTAAATTGTTCAGGAATAGTTGGAAGGATAGGGACGTAGCCTGGTCGGGCATGTGAGAGGACGCAGCACTGAGAGGCTCCTGTCCTGCCTTTTTTTTACTCCTCCAACATCCTCAGTCTGCAGCGCTACTTACCGCTTCTATAGACGCTGGGCAGCTTCCCCGAGCTGTGTGGTTCCCCCTGTGCCAGAATGACTTGCATCGGGAAGAAGGAAGAGAGAGCAGAGAGACATCGGGCCTCTGGCAACACCGAAATAAGATGGTGCCGCAGAGGTCGCAGCCTGTCTGGGTAAATACGCTCGCTCCTCCTTTGTGCCCCCCTCCGACACTAGCAGTAGACACCCCTTAGTGGAGCTAATGCTAAACCCTTCTGGAGGCTCTGAAAAGGTTCACATGGCCCCCACAATGGCCGCCTTACACCCAGCAGGGGAAAAGGTTATACAGGAAAATGCCCCATCCGGTGAAGTACCAGTCAAACCTATGAAGTTGGAGCACTCTTACTACTGGAGATGAGCCCACCATTAAAGATATCTTTACGGCTGTGTAACACTGCAGCAGCTCATTGCATATTCTTAATACGCACATGGGCAGTCTGTAGGAAAATGTCTCTCATCAGGCAAGACCTTAGGCAGGTGAATGTGAGGATCGAACAGGTGGAAGATAGAGTGAGCACTATTAAGGATCAGCTACCCCCAGTGAAGAGGGATCTCGGCAGAATTATACATAATGTGTCTTTATTAATGTGCAAAACTGACGACCTAGAAAATAGGTAATCTCAGGCTGATTAATGTCCCTGAAAAGGCTGAGGGATCTGACCCAGTGTTTTGTTTTTTTTGAAGATTGGCTGACCCTTAATTTTGGCAACGACTCTGTCTCGTGTGTTTGCCATTGAAAAAGCACATAGGGTGCCATTCCGCGCTCCGCCACCAGGGGCCCCCCTCGTCCAGTCCTGATGAAGCTGCTGCACTTCAGGGACAGAGATACGATCCTCAAGAAGGCCAGGGATCATCCTGATCTCCTAATCAATGGAAATAAACTATCTATCTTTCCGCTGAGGTCCAGCGCAGGAGACTTGCAGGACTTACAGATTCCCTATTCTATGTTGTACCCTGCTAAGCTGCGGGTGGTAGCGCATGGAGAAGTTTGCATATTTGAAACACAGTTGGATGCGGTGCAGTGGTTGGAAACCAACGAACGCTAAAGCTTCGGTGAGCACAGGCTGAATACGTCTCCTACAATTGCTTGGGACTTTTGTGGATCCCGCTCGGTTCGCAGGACCTTGTTACTGTGGTTTCTTTCTTTTAGTATTAGACCTCTGATAGAACTGTAATAATACTTACTATTGGTTCACAAGAGGTAGTGTACTTTTACTAGAGTGTATACGTCCGTTTTAGGCCACTCTGTTGAGAGGACGCATTTTATATAGTAGACAATTCGTTTATACAGACGTGGACAAAATTGTTGGTACCCTTTGGTCAATGAAAGAAAAAGTCACAATGGTCACAGAAATAACTTTAATCTGACAAAAGTAATAATAAATTAAAATTCTATAAATGTTAACCAATGAAAGTCAGACATTGTTTTTCAACCATGCTTCAACAGAATTATGTAAAAAAATAAACTCATGAAACAGGCATGGACAAAAATGATGGTACCCCTAACTTAATATTTTGTTGCGCAACCTTTTGAGGCAATCACTGCAATCAAACGCTTCCTGTAACTGTCAATGAGACATCTGCACCTCTCAGCAGGTATTTTGGCCCACTCCTCATGAGCAAACTGCTCCAGTTGTGTCCGGTTTGAAGGGTGCCTTTTCCAGACTGCATGTTTCAGCTCCTTCCAAAGATGCTCAATAGGATTGAGGTCAGGGCTCATAGAAGGCCACTTTAGAATAGTCCAATTTTTTCCTCTTAGCCATTCTTGGGTGTTTTTAGCGGTGTGTTTTGGGTCATTGTCCTGTTGCAAGACCCATGACCTGCGACTGAGACCAAGCTTTCTGACACTGGCTAGTACATTTCTCTCTAGAATTCCTTGATAGTCTTGAGATTTCATTGTACCCTGCACAGATTCAAGACACCCTGTGCCAGACGCAGCAAAGCAGCCCCAGAACATAACAGAGCCTCCTCCATGTTTCACAGTAGGGACAGTGTTCTTTTCTTGATATGCTTCATTTTTTCGTCTGTGAACATACAGCTGATGTGCCTTGGCAAAAACTTCGATTTTTGTCTCATCTGTCCACAGGACATTCTCCCAGAAGCTTTGTGGCTTGTCAACATGTAGTTTGGCATATTCCAGTCTTGCTTTTTTATGATTCGTTTTCAACAATGGTGTCCTCCTTGGTCGTCTCCCATGTAGTCCACTTTGGCTCAAACAACGACGGATGGTGCGATCTGACACTGATGTTCCTTGAGCATGAAGTTCACCTTGAATCTCTTTAGAAGTCTTTCTAGGCTCTTTTGTTACCATTCGGATTATCCGTCTCTTAGATTTGTCATCAATTTTCCTCCTGCGGCCACGTCCAGGGAGGTTGGCTACAGTCCCATGGATCTTAAACTTATGAATAATATGTGCAACTGTACTCACAGGAACATCTAGTTGCTTGGAGATGGTCTTATAGCCTTTACCTTTAACATGCTTGTCTATAATTTTCTTTCTGATCTCTTGAGACAGCTCTTTCCTTTGCTTCCTCTGGTCCATGTCGAGTGTGGTACACACCATATCACCAAACAACACAGTGATTACCTGGAGCCATATATATAGGCCCAATGGCTGATTACAAGGTTGTAGACACCTGTGATGCTAATTAGTGGACACACCTTGAATTAACATGTCCCTTTGGTCACATTATGTTCTGTGTTTTCTAGGGGTACCATCATTTTTGTCCATGCCTGTTTCATGAGTTTATTTTTTTACATAATTCTGTTGAAGCATGGTTGAAAAACAATGTCTGACTTTCATTGGTTAACATTTATAGAATTTTAATTTATTATTACTTTTGTCAGATTAAAGTTATTTCTGTGACCATTGTGACTTTTTCTTTCATTGACCAAAGGGTACCAACAATTTTGTCCACGTCTGTATGTTGCACACTGCAGACTGTACTGCCTAGGAGGCAGGTTAGAGAAGCAACCTTGCTTAATGTTTATTAAGCTGCTCTTACTTCTCCGCTGGTATCACACTTTCCTTGAGACCACGATCCTCACATCTATCTTGGTGGAACTCGGTAACCCAAAGGATTTCTTGGTCCCAAGTCCCTTTCTGTGAAAGCCAAATCGGTGCAAAATAGTGAAGGACCACCAACCAAACTTAGATAAAAGAATTTATTATACTCACAAACACAGCAAGTAAATGCGCATATCACAAAATCCTATCAGTCCTCCTCAGTTCACCCGACCTAGGTTTCGCTTTCGCTTCATCAGGGGCGCTTTCATTCCTCACCTTAATGCAATCAATTTATTTGGTCAAGAGTGAACTTTCGCTCCTCCCCGATCACAAAAACTTCCAAAATAAAACTTAATCAACCATAAGCACTCTTTTTCTTTAATTAAATATCCATCCATTAAGGCTAGGTCTACATGACGACATGTGTCGCGCGACACATTGGGCATAACTACACTGCAACATGTGTCCCGCAACATTTTGTTGCACCAATGTCGCGCGACAATTTTTATAATGATAGTCTACGGCAGAGGCAGGCAACCTTCGGCACTACAGATGTTGTGAAACTACAATTCCCAGCATGCTCTATTCATTTCTATGAGAGTTCTGAGAAGAGTAGAGGAAGGATGCATGCTGGAAGTTGTAGTTTCACTACAGCTGGAGTGCCGGAGGTTGCCTACTCCTGGTCTACGGTGTCGCACTGCGACATGTGACGCAACAGTCGCAGAAAAATCCATTTTGAATGGATTTTTTGCGACAGTCGCAGCATGTCGCAGTGCGACACCGTAGACTATTATTAGAAAAATCGCCGCGTGACATTGGTGCGACAAAATGTTGCGCAGACCTAGCCTAACATAAAAACATCTGTTATTCACCTTTTACTTCATAAATAAACCATAACAAAGTATCTACTCATTCAGAGGTTGTTCCGATCACGTGTTGAAATCCAACCACTAATAAGTTACACATCTTCATTCATAAACTTCAGCACTTGAATACACTCTTTTCATTCATAGTTGCGATCACGTGTTTCTTTGACGCCAATGAGTATACTTTCTATCTCAGACAGCAAAGCCAAAGGATATAGAAAGACTACACGTATACGATCCAACAGATCCCTACTACAGCGATATTGCTTAATGTTTATTCAAAATATGTTTTTGATATTATTTTTATTTTTAACTATGCCGGTGCCCGGCTACAGTAATGTTTTTTATTTGTTACATTCTTCATGGAACTCATTTCTGGAAAATGTCTTTATGTTTAAACTGTTTATATGGGTTTGGGGATTGGGTGGGTTTAGCGGTGAGACGGGTACACTGATGATCTGGTTTTGGATGGAGCGATGGTCAGAGCACCAGAGTTCCCGAGATTATACTTATCCTGGCATGTCTTATTACCATGCAGAATATAGCTGACAAACTTGTAGGATGGAATGTAAGGGGACTGGAAGAGGCAGCAAAACGTGCTGCAGTGTTTCTTGCGCTGCAGCATTGTCCGCCTGCGGTGATCTGCCTGTCAGAGACGCATCTGGTTCCCAACACAACTCCTTTGCTACACAAATCTTGGGTGGGCCACTCATCTCACTCGACACTCCACGCATTCTAGGGGGTGATTTATATACAAATCTCTGCAAATTACATGTCACTCGTCTCGTATAGATCCTATGGGTAGATATGTGTGCCTGTATTGTACCTGTTACCACTTCTCCTTTATCCTTTGTCGCGGTATATATTCCTCCCCACTTTAGTGGTGAAGGTCTGAAAGAGATAATGGCCTATGTTTAGGAGCTCCCTCCGTGTCCCATTCTAATAATTAGTGATTTCAATACTTGCCCATCCGCAAGGTTGGACAGGATGGGGGCGTTGGATGCAGATTGAGACACTAACTTTGCCACAGTACTACGAGAGCTGGATTTGCACAATATCTGGCGAATGAGAAATCCAAACATACGCAGATTCTCCTGTTTCTCCAGCTCTCACCACTCTCTTTCTAGGATTGACCTAGCTATAGGGTCCCTGGATATGTTGTCTTTGATAGTGGATGCTATCTACCTACCGAGAGGTCTATCTGACCACTCCCCTATTCACTTAGTTCTTAAATTGGGTGAAAGGAGATCTTTTGGTGTTGGTACATGGAGGATCAACCCTTTTTGGTTGCAGATGGTGGTGGGGGTATCGCGGGAGAGCTGCGGGATTTTTTTTTACTAACAATGAAGGGTCGGCACCTACGGGAGTAGTGTGGGATGCCTGTAAGGCATTTATCCGTCGACTATACATCCAGCGGGTTAGTCAACACAAAACGAGGTCCTGAGACGCTTTAAAACCGCTCCAGGACCTAGTTATGGAGATGGAAAAGAGATTTGTTGAACACCCCTCACGTGAGCATGAGACGTTGTTGGTGACGGCACAGACAGTCCTAAAGAAACCTTTTATTCCATACCGCTGATAAGACGCTTTTTTCTCAAGCAAAAATATTTTGAAGCTGGGGAGAGAGAGCTCTGGCAGGCTGCTGGCCAAAATTGTTCGGGCACAAGATGGTCCATCAAAAATATTGTCCATCCAGAGAGCCAATGGATCTTTGGTCACGGCAGACTCTGATATTCTGGCGGTATTCCACACGTATTATAAAACTCTATATAAGTCTAAGTTAACGGTGGGCCCCAAAAATATTGCAGATTACCTTGCTAAGATCTCTACCCCACGGCTCCCAGCAGAGCGTGTGGCCTACTTAGATCAACCTCTGTCATTGACGGATTTAGAAGTGGTGCTTAAATCATTCCCGAATGAAAAAGCTCCCGGTTTAGATGGACTACCGGCGGAGTTCTTTAAAAAATATAGCATCCTTTTACTACCTCAGTTGCTATTGGTTTTCAACGACTCCCTTCAAAAAGGAGAATTACCTGCTTCTATGAAGGAGGCAATAATCGTTGTATTGCAAAAACCTGGGAAAGACCCGACTCTCCCTGATTCATATAGATCGTTAAGATTCTGGCGAACAGGCTACAAGCCGTAATCTTGACCATTATACATAGTGATCAAGCCGGTTTTATGCCTGATAACCCTACTTCAATTAACCTTCGACGGCTATTTCTTAATATCCAGAGGTGGTCGGAATTGATAGGAAGTCGGGCTATACTATCCCTTGATGCCGCCAAAGCCTTCGATAGTGTTGAATGGCGCTACCTATGGCAGGTATTATGCCCGTTATCCCCTCTTCTATTCGCCATTGCAATTGAGCCACTTGCATGCCTGCTTCGATCATCTAATAGAATTGTGGGGTTCCCAATGGGAGTCAGAGAGGAACGCATCTCCCTATATGCGGACGACATGCTCATATATGTGAGGGATGTGGAGGGGTCGTTGGGCCCACTAATGTCCTTTTATACAAGCCTTTGGAGACCAGTCTGGTCTTCATACAAACTGGGACAAGTCTATTCTGTTTCCGTTGGACTTTTTCCCTCCTGTCCACCCGTTTGCAGGTTGCTCTCAGTTTTAAGTACAGTACTTTGGAATTGTGGTCTCATCGAATATTGGGCACTATGTGAAAAAAAATGTGGATCCACTCCTAAACATGTCTGAAAAAATCAGTGTGTGGTGTAAACTCCCAATGTCTGAAATAGGTAGAAGTAAGGCTACTTTCACACTTGCGTTCGGGGCTCCACTTGTGAGTTCCGTTTGAAGGCTCTCACAAGCGGCCCGAACGGATCCGTCCAGCCCTAATGCATTCTGAGTGGATGCGGATCCGCTCAGAATGCATCAGTCTGGCACCGTTTGGCCTCCGCGCAGCAGGCGGACACCAGAATGTAGCTTGCAGCGTTCGGGTGTCCGCCTGGCCATGCGGAGGCAAACGGATCCGTCCAGACTTACAATGTAAGTCAATGGGGACGGATCCGTTTGAAGTTGACACAATATGGCTCAATTTCAAACGGATCCGTCCCCCATTGACTTTCATTGTAAAGTCTGGACGGATCCGTCTGAAGCTACTTTCACACTTAGAATTTTTTCTAAACTATAATGCAGACGGATCCGTTCTGAACGGATCCCATCGTCTGCCTTATAGGAGCGGATCCGTCTGTGCAGACACCAGACGGATCCGCTCTGAACGCAAGTGTGAAAGTAACCTAACCTCCTTAAAATTATACTTATGCCGAAACCTATGTATGTCTTACATAACTCTCCTGTTTGGATCCCACAACAGATCTTTTTTAGAATACAAGGTTTATTCTGAAGTTTGATTTGGCGCAGAAAAGGGCCAGGATGCGGTTGGATACTCTACAAAGAGGGAAGAATTCAGGGGGTCTCTCTATTCCTAGTCCATGGTTATATTTTATTTCCTCTCTGCTGCAGCAATTGAGAGGTTGTGGAAGGACCCCTGGGGACAACGCATCTGTGCAGCTGATAGCCCACATTATAGAAAATGAATCCCCTATAGCAAGCATGCTCAACCTGTGACCCTCCAGCTGTTGCAAAACTACAACTCCCAGCATGCCTGAACAGCCTACAGCTATCAACCTACAGCAGGGCATTGTGGAAGTTGTAGTTTTAAACATTTACTGCTGCTGCCATCTCACAGAATCTCCAGCAGGGGCGGAGCGGATCAGCAGCGCAGCTGCAGAAGACAGCGCACAGCATAGCAGCCGAGCTGGAAGAAACTAGGCGTTTAGACAGGTGAGACCAGGTCCAGTAACTTGGTGCCTACGAGGCATCGCATCAGGAGCGTTCAGTGCCACAGAGAGCTGCCAGTGTATGGGACAGGAGAAGGGCTAGTGACTTAGGGTGCGGTGGTATTAATGATATGGCCAGTCGCGATATGTGTGTGATAAATCACAAATCTCCCTCAGCAGCCACACAACAGGCACCATTCATAGCTTTACCTCCTCCAACACGGAACAGCCTGTCACCATTAGCACAGAATCGATATGGCCAGTGTCCGGGTCAAATCAGCCCCAAAAGTTCATTATCCTTCCAGTCATGTGAACCCCACCGATCCCTCCTGTCACTCAGCATGGACGGGGAGCCCCAAAATCCACAGCAGGGTACACTGGTGCTTATAGGAAAAGAAGCAGAGGAGGAGATGTCTGTGTAGTCCAGCCTTCAGTCAGCATGAGGAGAGCTGCTCCTTCCCCTCATTCATGGCTTCACCTGGCTCTGAGGAGAGCAGCCACTTTCCTAAGGGCCCATGCACACGGCCGTTGCCTGGCCGTGGCCATATTGCGGTCCACATACGGTGGGTCCGCAATACACGGGCACCCGCATGTGCATCACGGATCGCAGACCCATTCCCTTGAATCTGGGAGATGTGGAACAGAGGCACGGATCAGAAGCACTACGGAGTGCTTCCGTGGGTTTACTGTACGTGCCGCCGCACCTCAAAAATGTAGCACATGGGGTCATTATACTGTGTGGGGGGCCAACTGAGATTTATCGCCCAAGGGCCCACATGAACCTGGAGCCGGCCCTGTATACAAGTGTTATAGTATTTAGTTTTTGTGTTGCATGTGAAAGGGTATATTTTAGTTTCTTTTGCTCTCACTTTTGAAATATGGATGTCAATTATGGAAAAAGTCTTAACTATTGTCTAAATGCCAAATTTGATTGTCTGTACTCATTCCTTTTTTTTTCTGTATCTTGAATACTTGTTTAATAAAAAAAAAAATCTTATTTAAAAAAAGGAATGTTTTGAAGAATGTGACGTATGTTTAAGGTGATGACTTGGCCTCCAAGTTCCACAGATGTCAGGCCAGTGGAACCTTCGTGGAATGTGCTGGAAAAACAAGTCCAGTCCATGGATTCCTTACCCTATAACTTACAGGACTTAAAGGATCCTGCAGGACACCTTCACAGGGCTTGTGGGGTCCATGCCGCAACACATCAGAGGTGGACAAGGGGTCCACGCTATATTAGGCTTCATTCACATTTCCACTGACAGCACACATACCCATTGATTTAAATGTGTTCCACATCAGTATTTTTTTTATTGACCGTGAACCATTGAAAAAAATTCACTGAGACATGCGCTACTTTTGTCCATGATGCAGATGCCCGTTGATATCAGTGGGTCTGTGAAAATCAAAAACGAAATCGCACCACACGGATGGCATCCGTCTTTACTGACCACTGGTAGGAGATGCTCTGGAAATTCATTTTCACCTGATGCCACACGGACCAAACACTGATCCTTCATGGAAATCTTCAAGGATGTAACATGTATTGATTTTTTCGTAAATGTGAACTAGGCCTTGAGGCCTCATGCACACGACCGTTTTTTTTTAAGGTCCGCAAAAAACTGGGTCTGTAGGTCCGTGATCCGTGACCGTTTTTTCGTCCGTGGGTCTTCCTTGATTTTTGGAGGATCCACAGACATGAAAAATGAAAAAAATATCTAAGTCCAGTTTGCCATTGAAATGATAGGAAAAAACGGACACGGATCACGGACGCGGGTGACAATCTTGTGTGCATCCGTGTTTTTGTCACGGACCCATTGACTTGAATGGGTCCGTGAACCGTTGGCCGTGAAAAAAATAGGACAGGTCTTATTTTTTTCACGGCCAGGAAAAACGGATCACGGATGCGGCTGCCAAACGGTGCATTTTCCGATTTTTCCACGGACCCATTGAAAGTCAATGGGTCCGCGAAAAATAACGGAAAACGGCACAACGGCCACGGATGCACACAACGGTCGTGTGCATGAGGCCTGAGGCAGATGGTTTTAGTGTAATGGCTGATAAAGCTGTATTGCAAGTAAATAACCACAAGGGGGCAGCTGTGCAGAGGGAAACATTGCTTCTGAGGTTCTAAGGCTCTGATCTCACAATGTTTTTTTTTAGTACAGTTGACAAATATGTTGTCTTATTCTTTAGTTTTTATGCCAGACGTATGTGTCACTTCTATTTATAATTTACAGATGCGGTCGGACCCTCATAACAAACTGTAATTATTCATATATGCTTGTAGTCATATGTGGCAAGGTTTGAATGGGACTTTTAAAACACGCATTTGAATCTACTTCCAGCGTGATTCAGTTTTACACCTTAAGGGTCCATTCACACGTCCGTTGTTTCTTTCCTGATCTGTTCCGTTTTTTGCGGAACAGATCTGGACCAGATCTGTACCCTTTGATTTTCAATGGGTCCTGAAAAAAAATCAGATATTGTGCTGTCCGATTTTTTTCAGGACCCATTGAAAATGAATGGGTCCAGATCTGTTCCGCAAAAAACGGAACAGATCAGGAAAGAAACAACGGACGTGTGAATGGACCCTAAGCCTCCTTCACACATCAGTGTTTGGTCAGTGATTACCATCAGTGATTGTGAACCAAAACCAGGATTGGAGCCTCCACAGACATAAGGTATAATGGAGAGATCTGCTCCTGTTCTGTGTTTACAGCATCTCACAATCACTGACCAAACACTGACGTGTGAATGGCATCATTGCATTTATGTTGCCTTTTTTTCTTTCATAGTCTTCACTGGAGAACTGTAGCATAAAACATGTCCGCAGCCTGCGTGGGGTTCTTTATTCAGTGTAGTACTGATACAGTTTTGTGCCCCCCACTACAGATATGCGAGTATACCCTAAGGCTGGGTACATGCATTACATATGCTCCACAGCCAAAACTGCGCCATGTGTAGATTTGCAGTTTAATGTAGTTTGCGGTTTTGCAGCGGAGGCCTCTGTGCAGAAGCATTCAGTAAAAAACATTTCTTCTTCATGGATGCCACTTTATGCTTATACCAAGTATCCAAACTGCAACCCAAAACCCACGTATTTTATTCATAGGTCATCACCTCCTTACATACATCCTCCATATACAGGGCAGTATAATACACAGGTCATAGTCTCCTTACATACATCCTCCATATACAGGGCAGTATAATACACAGGTCATAGTCTCCTTACATACATCCTCCATATACAGGGCAGTATAATACACAGGTCATAGTCTCTTTACATACATCCTCCATATACAGGGCAGTATAATACACAGGTCATAGTCTCCTTACATACATCCTCCATATACAGGGCAGTATAATACATAGGTCATAGTCTCCTTACATACATCCCCCATATACAGGGCAGTATAATACACAGGTCATAGTCTCTTTACATACATCCTCCATATACAGGGCAGTATAATACACAGGTCATAGTCTCCTTACATACATCCTCCATATACAGGGCAGTATAATACATAGGTCATAGTCTCCTTACATACATCCACCATATACTGGGCAGTATAATACATAGATCATAGTCACCTTACATACATCCTCCATATACAGGGCAGTATAATACATAGCTCATAGTCACCTTACATACCGTACATCCTCCATATACAGGGCAGTATAATACACAGGTCATAGTCTCCTTACATACATCCTCCATATACAGGGCAGTATAATACACAGGTCATAGTCTCCTTACATACATCCTCCATATACAGGGCAGTATAATACACAGGTCATAGTCTCCTTACATACATCCTCCATATACAGGGCAGTATAATACACAGGTCATAGTCTCCTTACATACATCCTCCATATACAGTGCAGTATAATACACAGGTCATAGTCTCCTTACATACATCCTCCATATACAGTGCAGTATAATACACAGGGCATAGTCTCCTTACATACATCCCCCATATACAGGGCAGTATAATACATAGGTCATAGTCACCTTACATACATCCTCCATATACAGGGCAGTATAATTCATAGGTCATAGTCTCCTTACATATATCCTTCATATACAGGGCAGTATAATACACAGGTCATAGTCTCCTTACATACATCCTCGATATACAGGGCAGTATAATACACAGGTCATAGTCTCCTTACATACATCCTCCATATACAGGGCAGTATAATACATAGCTCATAGTCTCCTTACATACATCCTCCATATACAGGGCAGTATAATACACAGGTATTAGTCTCCTTACATACATCCTCCATATACAGGGCAGTATAATACACAGGTCATAGTCTCCTTACATACATCCTCCATATACAGGGCAGTATAATACACAGGTCATAGTCTCCTTACATACATCCTCCATATACAGGGCAGTATAATACATAGGTCATAGTCTCCTTACATACATCCTCCATATACAGGGCGGTATAATACATAGGTCATCGTCTCCTTACATACATCCTCCATATACAGGGCAGTATAATACACAGGTCATAGTCTCCTTACATACATCCTCCATATACAGGGCAGTATAATACACAGGTCATAGTCTCTTTACATACATCCTCCATATACTGGGCAGTATAATACATAGCTCATAGTCTCCTTACATACATCCTCCATATACAGGGCAGTATAATACATAGGTCATAGTCTCCTTACATACATCCCCCATATACAGGGCAGTATAATACACAGGTATTAGTCTCCTTACATACATCCTCCATATACAGGGCAGTATAATACACAGGTCATAGTCTCCTTACATACATCCTCCATATACAGGGCAGTATAATACATAGGTCATAGTCTCCTTACATACATCCTCCATATACAGGGCAGTATAATACACAGGTCATAGTCTCCTTACATACATCCTCCATATACAGGGCAGTATAATACATAGGTCATAGTCTCCTTACATACATCCTCCATATACAGGGCAGTATAATACACAGGTCATAGTCTCCTTACATACATCCTCCATATACAGGGCAGTATAATACATAGGTCATAGTCTCCTTACATACATCCTCCATATACAGGGCAGTATAATACACCGCTTATAGTCTCCTTACATACATCCTCCATATACAGGGCAGTATAATACATAGCTCATAGTCTACTTACATACATCTTCCATATACTGGGCAGTATAATACATAGGTCATAGTCTCCTTACATACATCCTTCATATACAGGGCAGTATAATACACAGGTCATAGTCTCCTTACATACATCCTCCATATACAGGGCAGTATAATACACAGGTCATAGTCTCCTTACATACATCCTCCATATACAGGGCAGTATAATACATAGGTCATAGTCTCCTTACATACATCCTCCATATACAGGGCAGTATAATACACAGGTCATAGTCTCCTTACATACATCCTCCATATACAGGGCAGTATAATACATAGGTCATAGTCTCCTTACATACATCCTCCATATACAGGGCAGTATAATACACCGCTTATAGTCTCCTTACATACATCCTCCATATACAGGGCAGTATAATACATAGCTCATAGTCTACTTACATACATCTTCCATATACTGGGCAGTATAATACATAGGTCATAGTCTCCTTACATACATCCTTCATATACAGGGCAGTATAATACACAGGTCATAGTCTCCTTACATACATCCTCCATATACAGGGCAGTATAATACACAGGTCATAGTCTCCTTACATACATCCTCCATATACTGGGCAGTATAATACACAGGTCATAGTCTCCTTACATACATCCTCCATATACAGGGCAGTATAATACATAGGTCATAGTCTCCTTACATACATCCTTCATATACAGGGCAGTATAATACACAGGTCATAGTCTCCTTACATACATCCTCCATATACAGGGCAGTATAATACATAGCTCATAGTCTCCATACATACACAAAAAGCTACCTTGACGCCTGGTAGATGGGCCCGACAATATGTTGTGGTTGGCACCTCTTTTAGACTGAACACGCCCATCTACCTGGGACTTCTGAGCAGAGTATGTTTGTAGCTGGTTCCTACACAGCCCTGAATATTGGAGACTTTAGTAAGTCCAAAGAGAGGCAGTTTCTTTAGTGATAGGGACCCATCTGTGGAAGCCACCTTGACGCCTGGTAGATGGGCCCGACACGTATGTGCGCTAAGAGCTTCCATTATTCATGTATACTCATTTATAGTCGGTATTGTACCACTTTTATCTAGAATGACATTCATTTCTTAGCTCTATTGTTTGTATATATAATGGTGTGCAGCCATTTTGTTTTTTGTAATTATGTTTGCCTCATGGATATGCACCTTTGAAGGTTTTAGTCTAAATTTTCTTGCTACACAAAAAGTTAGGGATATTTGGCTTGTGGGTGAAATTTCAGGATGAACCTGAAATGCACGCTAACCTTTACAGGTGAACTTAATGTGACCTTCTCTAAACCTTTGAATGCACATGTCCAACTGCTCAGTGCTTCAGTACTTTTTGCACAACTTGCTGTTCTCTAACAAGGAGCTTAAAGGGTTTCTGTCACCAGAAATACCTAAATTAAACTGGCTAACATTAGAGATGTGCTAATGTCAGCTGACCCTAACTAGCCTATTCCTTGTTTTCTCCATGCCCCGTTACGCCATAAATGTAACTTTTATAATATGCAAATTAGCCTCTAGGAGAGGGGGGGGGGATGTTGTTCCTGCTCCGTTCTCCCACCTCTGTCACCTCCCTCCAAGTCTTGATTGACAGGGCCAGGCAGCGTTCGCATCATCCTGCCGGCCCTGAGCGCATGGTAAATCCTGCGCCGTGCCATTCAGTATTCGGCGCAGGCATAGTGAAGGAAGGACGCTTACTGGCTGCCGACTTCCTTACTGCGCCTGCGCTGAATACTGAACGGCGCAGGCGCGAAATTTACCAATTGCCTCAGGGCCGGCAGGAGGATGCGAACGCTGCCTGGCCCTGTCAATCAAGACCTGGAGGGAGGTGACAGAGGTGGGAGAACGGCAACGCCCCCACCCCTGGCTCCTAGATGCTAATTTGCATATTATAAAAGGGCATGGAGAAAACTAGGAATAGGCTAGTTAGGGTTAGGGTTAGAACATCGCTAATGTCAGCCAGTTTAATTGGTATTTAAACATTTAAAAACAATTAAACAGTCCTCCTCATCATGCCGTTCACCTTTTGACATCAGGAGACCAGGATGACTCCTAACAAGTGATCAACAGTAGCTTGTCATTGCGAGGCTTCAAGCAGGATGTTCTTAGATGGAAGTGGGAACTGAGCTTAGAGTGTCACACAGCGTCATCAGCAGGTTACCACAGAGAAACAGAGACTGGAAGAGTCACAGAAAGGCATAGAAGGGGACGTCCTTTGGCCACATCCCACACTGATGACCGCTTCATTGGGAATAATGCCCTGTGGAACCGGATGATGAATGCGGAGAGACACCCAAGTGTCTTGTCAGACCGTTCAAAACCATTTACATCTGCATGGTCTACGTGCTAGATGACCTACAAGGTAACTGACCACACCACCAGGCACAGGCGTCATCACCTTGCATGGGCCAGGGAGCATCTACGCTGGACTAGAGACCAGTGGGCCTCAATGCAGTTCACTGATTATAGTCTATTCCCAGGGCCCGCTGAGCAGAAATGATGGCTGATAATGATGTTGGAGACGTCAAGGAGAGCGCTATGCACCAGCCACTGTTGTCACCTGACGAGCCTTTGGTGGTGTTACAGTGTGGGCAGGTATGTCTAGTTAATACAGAACTGCCCTACACTTTGTGAATGGTACAGTGACAAGCCCATACTACTTGAATAACATAATTCATCTAGTCATTGTGCCTCTGTGTGAACAACACAGGCCTAATTTCATCTTTATGGATGACAATGCACCAGCTCATCGAGGTTGCAACATTAGGGAACGGCTTCTGGAGATTGGGGTGCCTCAAATGGAGTGGCCTGCACTTTCTCCAGACTTGAATCCCATTGAAAAGCTATAGGATCAGCTGAATCACCGTGTAGATGCTCTTAACTCTGTACCCCAGAACCTCAATAACCTGAGGGCTGCCCTTCAAGAAGAGTAGGATGCCATGCCTCAGCAGACAATAAGTCGACTTGTGAACAGCATGAGACGTTGTTGTCAAGCTGTAATTGATGCTCTAGGCCACGACGAGTTATTGAGACATTGAAATTTTTTGTGGGGGTATATCCACCATTGGTGTTGGATTTTGTTTCAATAAATTGAGATGAGGAAATCACCATTGCATTCTTCTACTTAAATAGGTAGAAGCAAAGGTCATAGGCTCCTTACATACACCCTCCATATACAGGGCAGTATAATACATAGGTCATCAACTCCTTACAGCATCCATATATACATCATCCATACACAGGGCAGTATATTACATAGCTCACCATCTCCTTACATACATCCTCCAAGGGAGGACTTCCGTAATATGGAGTCCATATGAGGCCTGAGGCCTGCCTACATCGCCTCAAAGGTCCAAAACTGTATGGGAATCCACCACACGCTGAGGCTGCAGTCGGGAGGGCGGAAGCTGGAAGCATACTCCTTCCTGTGCTTGGCAATGTTGCCGACGTCCCACACAGAGCTATTGGAGGATGGGTGCAGTGGCCAGCCAGGATGCGTCACAGTGCCTCACATTTAAAGAGCTGACAGGCCGGTCCCCAAAATGCCAGTTCGGGTCTGCCTATAATCCGGCCCTGCAATCTGAGTGCCATTGGTTCGCCACCACTGGCTTTTACAATGCTGCACATCACGGCCTTCAGTTGGCGGTGTACGTCTAAAAAGTCCTCCAGATGTATACCTCTGATGGAAGCCTTGAAAACCATCTGTGTCTATCACATGACCAGCACAGATAATGCAAGATTTGTATGAAATGACAACCAGCAGAGATCTTGAAAACCAGGAGAAATTATGCAAACAACCTCCCTTGAGTTCATACATACAGTCCATAGATCCCTATTATGGACCTGTAGGCACTTCACGTGTCAGTGTATGGTGCACCACCTCCGTAATATCATGAGGTGGAGCATGCCCCATTTTTCTTATGTGTAAGGCCTCATGCACACTGCCGTTGTTTTGGTCAGCATCCGAGCTGCAGTTTTTGCGGCTCGGAAGCGGATCTATTCACTTTAATGGGGCCGCAAAAGATGCAGACAGCACACCGTGTGCTGTCCGCATCAGTTGCTCCGTTCCGTGGCCCCGCAAAAAAAATATACCATGACCTATTCTTGTCCGTTTTGCGGACAAGAATAGGCATTTCTACAATGGGCCGCCTGGTCTGTTCCGCAAATTGCAGAAGGCACACGGGCAGCTTCCGTGTTTTGCGGATACGCAATTTGCGGAACGCAAAACACATAACGGTCGTGTGCATGTAGCCTAAATGTAATTTTGTCTAATCAGAGGCACACTGGGCCAATGCAGGTCTGTAATATGGCAGTGTGAATGAGGCCTAACATTGTGGAAATATGTATGTGATACCATGTCTTGATGTAAGTTCCTGTGGTTTATTACAGTGTGGGTTAGTAGTAATTAGAGATGATGGGGTGCACCGAAATTTCGGCGGCCGAAAATATCGGCCGAGAATGCACCTAATCTGTTTCTGCCGATATTTTTACATATCGGCCGGAAATAGCGGGGAGGGACTGGGAGGAGGAGCTGGGGGCCGGTGCGTTCACTGTGCTCCGGCCCCCAGCTCCAGTAGTTATAAAATGTTGTACAATTAATAAGCATTCTATTCATTTGGCCCCCCTCTGCAGTATTACATTCAATACAGCCACATCCTACTCACAGGGCTGTGCTGGCCGGCCGGGCAGACGAGCGGCAACGTCACGACTGACGTCACATGCCTGCGCCGCCTCCTTCATTCAGAAAGTAGGCCGGGCACATGACGTCAGTTGTGACGCTGCCGCTCCTCTGCCCGGCCGGCCAGCATTAAGATGACAGCCCTGTGAGTATGATGTGGCTGTATTGAATGTAATACTGCAGAGGGGGGCCAAATGAATAGAATGCTTATTAATTGTACAACATTTTATAACTACTGGAGCTGGGGGCCGGAGCACAGTGAACGCACCGGCCCCCAGCTCCTCCTCCCAGTCCCTCCCCGCTATTTTCTATTAATCTATTAATTGTACAATGGGGGCTGTGGATGGCACTGTTATGGGGTGGGGGTCTGTGGATGGCACTGTTATGGGGTGGGGGTCTGTGGATGGCACTGTTATGGGGTGGGTGGGGGTCTGTGGATGGCACTGTTATGGGGTGGGTGGGGGTCTGTGGATGGCACTGTTATGGGGTGGGTGGGGGTCTGTGGATGGCACTGTTATGGGGTGGGTGGGGGTCTGTGGATGGCACTGTTATGAGGTGGGGGGTCTGTGGATGGCACTGTTATGGGGTGGGTGGGGGTCTGTGGATGGCACTGTTATGGGGTGGGTGGGGGTCTGTGGATGGCACTGTTATGAGGTGGGGGGGTCTGTGGATGGCACTGTTATGAGGTGGGGGGGGGTCTGTGGATGGCACTGTTATGGGGTGGGGGGTCTTTTAAAAGTATCTGGGCAAAAAGGCAGTTTCGGTTTCGGTCAAGGGGTATCCTGAATTTTCGGTTTCGGTTTCGGACCAGAATTTTCATTTCGGTGCACCCCTAGAGATGAGCGAATTTCATATTTAGAAATTTGTTCACGCTTTATTTGGTGGTAAAAGCAAAATTGTGTTATGCAGGCCATAGACTTCTATTATGACAGAATGAATAACGGAATGCCTCTAAAGACATTCCATTATGCATTCCGTCATAGAATTGCGTTATGGTCCTTGGTAACGGAATCAATAACGCAATTCTGCTTTTACCACCAAACGAAATGTGAACTAATTTTATAACATGAAATTCGCTCATCTCTAGCAGTAATGGTGGAATTTATTCGCTGGTGATGTCATCTGCTGTATCCACCATTTTTTTACATTAAATTTCATTTTTTCAACTTTTTAGCTTAATTTGCAGGTTAGAACGTTACAGCTTGTGCATGATGGAAATCTAGAGGCTGGAGGTTGTGGATTTCCATCATTAGTAAGACCGTTCTGTACTTTTATTAGCCGCCACGGAAAGTGTGAGCAGGTTTAGTCTTCCTTTTACTGTATAAGAATAGTCTGAATAAGACGAGTTAGTTTACAGGCAGGAAATTAAAATTGTTTGTTGTGGTCTTGACAGATGGGCTTCAGGCGGTTGACGTGCTCCTCAGACCATCTCTTCTACACAGCACCTCTTAAAGATTCCCCCCACACCCACACACGTTTACTTTCTCATCATTTACTCCACCCCCATGAAGAATTGTTCTACCTTTTACAGTTCCCTCTAAATGACAATATATTTTAAGGATTGGTTACACCGAAGGCCTTTAAAGAAACAGGATGCATGTAGGAGGTGAGGGGTGGCACGAGGTCCACCCACTGTGTGATAAAAAAAATCAGGCAAATGGCCTTAAATGGGTTATCCAACCCCTATAATGACCCCCAAATGCCCAGGGCCCTCATATAGGTTATACTTAACCGCTCCGTCGCACGGATCAAAACATCCCACGATGGGGGGAGCAGCCAATAGCAGGCTGCGACGAGGACAAGTCAGGTGACACTAGGGAGACTCGTCCCTGTCACGGCCTGCTATTAACTTCTCCCCTCCCCCGGTGTCCGGATGTTTTGATCCGCATGACAGGGAGATGCAATGGCAGCCGTGCAGACATCAGGAGCGACGCGGGTGGTGGGGAACGGGGTAAGTATAATCTATATGAAGGGCCTGAGCATTGGGGGGGCTCATTATAGGGGTTGGATAACCCGTTTAAGGCCATTTGCCTGATATCAATATTAAGAAAAGGTATCATAACTCGGGAATGGAGCCTCAGATCAACAAAAGACAAACTGCATTATTATTGAGGACAAAGAGGATTGAGATTGTGGACTGAAAGGCTCACTTCTCTCAGTCACAGCAGGATGATGTTGATGTCACCTCAGAGTCTGACACCATGCCTTGGATCCAGGGGTCACGGTATTCCTTTTCCTCCTTACATCCCCAGAAAAAAGCTTTCAGTTGCATCATCTCTTGTACGCAGTTAAAATCTATATATAGTTTAATTCATATGATATTTTATATTTGGTTATATGCTCCCATCTAGTGGCCGTTTTTGGTAATGCACTTGTTTTCTTGTTCTTTGATATCTGTGACTCATTTCCTTTCTTTGCTCTACCCCTTCTTCTGTGTACTTCACTTCCTGTATCTTCTTACTGCTCCAGCCATATGTACAGGTACACATGTATTCTCATGTACGCTGATGAAAGCATCAGCTTTTGACCGCACAATACCGGAATCCATCTCTTCTGCTGTACTTTGTTATCTGGCTTACAGAATAAAGCAACTTACACAGATAAACTCGGTGTTGGTGAGTTCAAGCTACCTGATGAGTATTGTCCGCAGTGATTATATCTGCTCATACAGGCCAGGCATAGAGATCTCACTAGGGATCAATCGCTATTACAACAAGCGGAGTCAGAATAGTCAAAAGATGCATGGAATTCCTACAGCCTGCTGTGTATATGTGGGTGCCTAATCTGCAATCAAGCTCAGTGCCATCCGCCATCTTGTGAAAGCACATGGTTGCACAAGCTTACTGCACTTCGAATGAATGTTGAAAACTGTTTCTCTACATTGCACTGTGTTACCTCACCTGTCTAAGCTGTGTTTCGTCTTCTTAAAGAGACAGTACCATTTTTTGCAAAACCGTAAAAAATGTCTAGACAAGGCTCTGAACACTCTTTTATGGCTGAACCAACACAGAAACATCATGCATCTGAACCGGCAGACATACAGGGAGCAGATTCTGCAGATATTACCGAACAGAGTGTAAGACCCAAACGTACAATAAAACCAAAACTAAGAGAAAACTATGAAGCCACTAGAGATGAGTTCTCCAGTAATCTGTCAGAACTCTGGGACAGAATCTCACACCGCATGTTAGTTTTGTCACACTCTAATGATCAACCAGCTAAAATAAGAGACTCTATAAATCACCTATTTGCTGTGTATGTACGCTACCAGCAGCTGTCTGCAAACTACTCAGCCTTCTTGCAGGACTCTAATATAGAAGATTCTTCAGCAGAACTGACCAGGACTGATGCACTGAACCAACAAAGGGATCTCGCAGTGCAAAATGCTAAGTTTAAGGCAGAACTCTGCATTACTCAACTGCAAGAGACCAGATCTCACAACAACCAATCACACTGCACTTTCTTTCAGATCCTCTCGTTCCAGAAGATCAACATTAAGCGACAAGTTAATAGAGGCCCGCGCTGATGCTGAATCAAAAAAGGCGCAAAGCCTTTACCAGAAAGCAAGCAGAGATGGAATCTCAAAGGGCAGCTCAACAAGCAGAGATGGCAGCTTAACAAGCAGAGATGGCAGCTCATCAATCAGAGATGGCAGCTCATCAATCAGAGATGGCAGCTCGTCAAGCAGAGATGGCAGCTTGTCAAGCAGAGATGGCAGCTCATCAAGCCAAGATGAGCTCAAAGCAAAACTCTCCAAGCAGAGGCAGATTCACAAATAAAGATTCTGCAAATGGAAGGGGAGAAATCAGCTTCCCTAGCAAGGCTGAAAGTCCTTGAACAAGCAATGGGACAAAGTACTAATTCAGACTGCTTTATCCCAGCAGAACTGGAAGATCCAGCTGAATGCGCCGGTGAATACATTCTAAAGCATAACATCTGCAAAGATACAGAGTCGTCATCTCCTGTACCTCCTACTATCAACACTGCTCTGACTCCCAACGCAGAGACCTCTCAGCTCTATATGTCTGAGCCTCTTCAAGTCTACAACGCAAGTATATCTATGCAGCAAACCGGATCAACCCATGTCAACAACAAGGTGACTACTGGTGATAAGCCGCAGCTCAAACCAAAGCCAGCACAAGCCTTAGAGACTACACCACAGTTAAACGCTCATGCAACATAATTTTACCCTGGTAAACCTCACCCTACATCACCAGAGAACTTTCACACCCAAGGGGTTCCACAAGTTACTTTGACACCAAGGAGTGAGAGACCAGACATGAATGACTTTGCCAGATACATGGTACACCGTGAGCTCATTAACACTAGCCTCTCAAGGTTTGACGACTGTCCAGAGAGCTACAGAGCCTGGAGATCAACCTTCAAAGGCTACTATTGCCGATCTCAACCTTACTGCTAAGGAAGAGCTTGATTTGTCATAAAGTGGCTGGGACCAGAATCTGCAGGTTGTGTTAAATGACTCAGAACAGTACATGTTGACCACCCAGATGCAGGTCTTGTTGCTGCATTGGCAAGACTTGAGCAAGCCTATGGTAGCTCTGAAGCCATATAAAGCGCTCTATTCAAGAGACTGCAAAACTTCCCAAAAATAGGGAACAAAGACATATCGCAAGCTCCAAGAACTAAGTGACCTCCTCATGGAGCTAGAGTTGGCAAAGACTGACCCACGTCTACCTGGACTAAGCTTCTTGGACACTGCTCATGGTGTCAACCCAGTGGTACCTAAACTGCTATACGGCCTACAAGAGAAATGGGCACAACAGGGCTCAAGATTCAAAAGAGACTATGATGTATCCTTTCCTCCATTCTAATACTTATGCAGGTTCATTAGTGATCAAGCCTGGATGAGAAATGATCCCAGCTTCAGCTTCAGTGAGCTCAACCTGCCTGCTTCATCCTCACCATCATCAAGGTATGATAACACAGCAGCTAAATGTAGAGACTTAAATAAGAGCAATCTCTGTTTAAAGGACAGACATCTCACCCTTCGCAACCTCACCTACTGATCAGGGCGTTGTGGATGAGAGAGATAAAGACCCTAATCGTCAGTGTCCTTGTCATGGTCTTACCTCCTTGCTGTTCCCTTCGTTTGACATGTGCTGGCGGCCATCTTGGTTTCTGGGTTTTCTTGTAGCCTCCCACCCTGCGGCTCCTCCTTCCCACTGGGAGGAGCTGGATGCCCAGCTCATATATATAGGAGGTCTGTGGCTTCAGTTCCTTGCTTGGTCCTCCTGTGTTCACATGCTTCCAAGACTGCTGCTGCTTCTGGTTCCTGATCCTGGCCTCGTCTGACTACCCCGTTGGTTCCTGATTCCGGCTTCGTCTGACTACCCCGTTGGTTCCTGATTCCGGCTTCGTCTGACTACCCCGTTGGTTCCTGTTCCTGGCTTCGTCTGACTACCCTTCTGGTTCCTGACCTCTGTCTCCGCAAGACCCTGCTTCGGTTTAGCCATCCGTTCGGACTTTGCTTACGGCTTGCTCTTCAATAAAACCTTCTTATTTTCCACTTATCTCTTGTTGTACGTCTGGTTCATGGTTCCATGACATTAGGACCAAGCCATGAATTCTGACGGTACAGGGCCACCCTCGCTACCTACGCTGGTTGCCAGACTTGATCAGCAGGATCACCTGTTGGGTCGGTTCGCTGTGGCGTTGCAAACCCTGCTTGAACGCACGGCTCATTTAGCTTCCGTTACCGATGGGTCGGTTGTCGCTCCTGGGCCCGCTCCTACTGCCGCTCCGGTTGTTGCGCCAGAGTCTACCCTGACACCTGTTGCTGCGCCTGTGGTGTTTCAGGGTATGACCGGTTCTGCCCCCCTTCCACAGCGCTTTGGGGGAGAGCCAACTCAGTGCCGAGGTTTCCTTAACCAGGTGGGCATTTACTTCGAGTTGCTGCCACATGCCTTTCCTACTGAGAGATCAAGGGTGGGCTTCTTGATCTCGCTGCTCTCGGACAAGGCCTTGGCCTGGGCCAGCCCTTTATGGGAGAACAACAATCCGGTGGTTGCCGAGTTTTCCGGTTTTGTTGCTTCTCTTCGGAAGGTATTCGATGTGCCGGCTCGTGCTGCCTCTGCTGCGAAGCTCCTTATGTCCATCAGACAGGGTTCACGATCCGTAGCTGAATACGCCATTGAGTTTCGTACCCTGGCAGCAGAGGGTGGTGTTTCAGGGTATGACCGGTTCTGCCCCCCTTCCACAGCGCTTTGGGGGAGAGCCAACTCAGTGCCGAGGTTTCCTTAACCAGGTGGGCATTTACTTCGAGTTGCTGCCACATGCCTTTCCTACTGAGAGATCAAGGGTGGGCTTCTTGATCTCGCTGCTCTCGGACAAGGCCTTGGCCTGGGCCAGCCCTTTATGGGAGAACAACAATCCGGTGGTTGCCGAGTTTTCCGGTTTTGTTGCTTCTCTTCGGAAGGTATTCGATGTGCCGGCTCGTGCTGCCTCTGCTGCGAAGCTCCTTATGTCCATCAGACAGGGTTCACGATCCGTAGCTGAATACACCATTGAGTTTCGTACCCTGGCAGCAGAGGTGGGCTGGAATAATGAGGCTCTGGTCGCTGCTTTCTCTCATGGTCTCTCGGATGCCTTGAAGGATGAGGTTGCAGCTAAGGACCTACCAGTGGAGCTCGAGTCTCTTATTGCCCCCGACAGGACCTCAGGTGCGAGCGTTCTCCCGGACGGTTCGGACATGCCAACCGAAAATGCCCACCGAGACCACAGTACATGCATCGGCCCTCGCGTCTCCGGAGTACCCTCTCCCCCTCAGACAGGCGAGCAAACCCCCGCTGCATGGGTTCACCCCCAGACAAGTCATCCCCAGGAGGCGTGGGAGGAGAGGGAGGCACGGGTGGGACAGCAAACGTAGGCGCCAATCTGTTAGGAGACCTCCGCAGGCTCTCCTTAAAGGAAGGTCTCTCCCTGAGTCTGGTGTCAATCAAAATCAGGAAAGAAATAAGAGACTCGAGCTCCACTGGTAGGTCCTTAGCTGCAACCTCATCCTTCAAGGCATCCGAGAGACCATGAGAGAAAGCAGCGACCAGAGCCTCATTATTCCAGCCCACCTCTGCTGCCAGGGTACGAAACTCAATGGCGTATTCAGCTACGGATCGTGAACCCTGTCTGATGGACATAAGGAGCTTCGCAGCAGAGGCAGCACGAGCCGGCACATCGAATACCTTCCGAAGAGAAGCAACAAAACCGGAAAACTCGGCAACCACCGGATTGTTGTTCTCCCATAAAGGGCTGGCCCAGGCCAAGGCCTTGTCCGAGAGCAGCGAGATCAAGAAGCCCACCCTTGATCTCTCAGTAGGAAAGGCATGTGGCAGCAACTCGAAGTAAATGCCCACCTGGTTAAGGAAACCTCGGCACTGAGTTGGCTCTCCCCCAAAGCGCTGTGGAAGGGGGGCAGAACCGGTCATACCCTGAAACACCACAGGCGCAGCAACAGGTGTCAGGGTAGACTCTGGCGCAACAACCGGAGCGGCAGTAGGAGCGGGCCCAGGAGCGACAACCGACCCATCGGCAACGGAAGCTAAATGAGCCGTGCGTTCAAGCAGGGTTTGCAACGCCACAGCGAACCGACCCAACAGGTGATCCTGCTGATCAAGTCTGGCAACCAGCGTAGGTAGCGAGGGTGGCCCTGTACCGTCAGAATTCATGGCTTGGTCCTAATGTCATGGAACCATGAACCAGACGTACAACAAGAGATAAGTGGAAAATAAGAAGGTTTTATTGAAGAGCAAGCCGTAAGCAAAGTCCGAACGGATGGCTAAACCGAAGCAGGGTCTTGCGGAGACAGAGGTCAGGAACCAGAAGGGTAGTCAGACGAAGCCAGGAACAGGAACCAACGGGGTAGTCAGACGAAGCCGGAATCAGGAACCAACGGGGTAGTCAGACGAAGCCGGAATCAGGAACCAACGGGGTAGTCAGACGAGGCCAGGATCAGGAACCAGAAGCAGCAGCAGTCTTGGAAGCATGTGAACACAGGAGGACCAAGCAAGGAACTGAAGCCACAGACCTCCTATATATATGAGCTGGGCATCCAGCTCCTCCCAGTGGGAAGGAGGAGCCGCAGGGTGGGAGGCTACAAGAAAACCCAGAAACCAAGATGGCCGCCAGCACATGTCAAACGAAGGGAACAGCAAGGAGGTAAGACCATGACAGTCCTATTCACAAGAAGCCTCACCCGCTTAAGAAATGTCATGGGCTTAGGGCAAAGACTTTACAAGAGCGCAGGGAGATTCTTCGGAAACTTGGCATATGATACAAGTGCTGTGCTTCTTATAGCCATTTTGCTCAAGACTGTAAAGTTGTCATCAAGTGCACAGAATGCGGTAGCAACAGACATGTTACAGCCATGCATCCTACTCCACTTCCAGACAAGCCACAGCAGCTTCCACTCCTGTCTCAAATCATGGCAGGGAGCAACAAGGTCATGCTCCAACCAAACATAATGTCTTTTCTTCATGTACAGAAGTCTGTGGAGAAGGCAAGGACCACAAATGCTGTGCCAAGATATGCCTAGTCAAGATATACCCAAAGAGTAATCCTGAGAAAGCTGCTGGGATGTATGCCATATTAGATGAACAGAGCAACAGATCCCTGGTTAAGCCTAAGTTCTTTGAGATCTTTGGCATAGAAGGTCACACACCGCCATATACTCTCAGAACCTGTTCTGGTCGTGTAGAGACCTTTGGCAGAAGGGTTGATGGGTTCATGGTCTCTCATATCAACGAGGGAGAGGGCATACCCCTACCAACATTAGTCGAGTGCGACCAGATACCAGATGAAAGGGAAGAGATTCCCACTCCAGAAGCTGCGTATCAACATCCTCCTTTAAGGCACCTTGTTAATGAGATTCCTGCAATGGACAAGAGTGCTGAACTCTTAGTCCTGTTAAGAAGAGACATTCTCAGAGTACATAAAGTACGCGATCAGTGCGATGGGCCTGATGATGCCCATTATGCACAAAGACTTGACCTAGGCTGGGTAATAGTGTGCGACGTATGCTTGGACAGGATGTTTACGTCATCTGAGATCCACTCCTTCAAGACTTACATGTTGGGAAATGGACGTGCATCCCACTTCAAACAGTGCCCTCACCATTATGAAGTAAAGGAGAAGCTTCTTGACATCATCCAAGTACCTGATGTTACTCCTGTCCTTTGTGATGACAACCTAGGTACCACAGTGTTTTGTACTACAAGTGAGGACAACAAAATAGCCTTGTCAGTTGAAGACCGAGAATTTATCAAAATAATGGATAAGGAATTCTTTCTGGATGAGTCTAACAGCTGTGTTGCACCATTACCTCTTCGTGCTACAAGGGCCAAACTTCCAACCAATCGTGAACAGGCTTTATCCAGATTCAACTCACTTCGATGAACACTAAGGAACAGGCCTGAAATGAAGGGCCATTTCATCGCCTTTATGAAAAGGATCTTTGATAATGATAACGCCGAACCTGCGACACCACTTCAAAGACACAATGAGTGCTGGTAGCTGCCTTTCTTCGGAGTGTATCATCCACGTAAGCCAAAACAAATCAGGATAGTATTTGACTCCAGTGCCAAACATCAAGGTGTATCCCTAAACGATGTTCTTCTCACTGGCCTGAATCTAACCTTGTAGGTGTACTTATGAGATTTAGAAGAGAAACAGTTGCCATAACTGCTGATATTGAACAGATGTTTCATTGCTTCATTGTATGCGAAGACTATAGGAACTTCCTAAGGTTTCTGTGGCACCGTAACAACAACATGGACAATGAGATTATTGAATACCGCATGAAAGTACATGTTTTCAGAAATAGTCCCTCACCCCCTGTTGCAACATACGGTTTTCGAAGGACTGCCATTGATGGAGAAAAGGAGTATGGTGCGGATGCTCGACACTTTGTTGAGAGAGACATTCATGTTGACGATGGACTTAAGTCTTTACCTACAGACAAAGAAGCCATAGACCTGCTCCAAAGGACACAAAGTATGCTTTCTGAGGCTAACCTCAGACTACACAAAATTGCCTCAAATAGTGTTGCTGTTATAAAAGCCTTTCAACCTGGCAATCATGCCACAGGGTTTAAGGACTTAAATCTGGGAATGGACATGCCACCTATACAGAGAAGTCTGGGCTTACGGTGGGATTTATTAAAGGACACTTTCAGCTTTCAAGTCAGCTCTACAGACAAGCCATTTACTAAGCATGGTGTTCTGTCAGTGGTAAACAGCCTATACGATCCAATTGGATTTGTGGCTCCCATCACCATACAAGGTAAAGCCTTATTTAGACAGCTCTCAGAGTCTATTAAAGATTGGGATGCTCCACTGCCATCTGACAAGCTTTCAAAGTGGGAGTCCTGGAAGCAATCTCTACACGCCTTAGATAGAATCCATATACCACGCTGCTACACCTCCGCTTCCCTTGCTACGAGCCAGAGAAAAGAGCTTTACATCTTCTCAGACGCATCTACTTAGGCCAAAGAGGCTGTTGCCTGCCTAAAGGTGAGAGACTCTTCTAATCATACCCACATTGGGTTTCTGTTTGGGAAAGTTAAGTTAGAACCCAAAGCCTAAGCACACAATTCCTAGGCTTGAACTTTGTGGGACTGTGCTAGCTGTAAAAATTGCAGATTTCATATTACGAGAGCTAGACATTCAGATAGATGACACCAAATTCTACACAGACAGTAAGGTTGTTCTGGGCTACATATACAACCAGACTAAACGTTTCTATGTCTACATAAAAAAACGTGTAGAAAGAATCAGGAAATCATCTAAACCTGAACAATTGCATTATGTTCCATCTGAAATTAATTCTGCAGATCATGCTACTAGGCCAGTGTCTGCAAGTGCATTTGCAAATTCTTCCTGGTTAACAGGCCCTGAATTTCTGCTGGATCACACAGAAGAGACCACGGCTGATGTCTTCGGTCTTCTAGAACCTGACAAGGATCCAGAGATTCGTCCTGAAGTTATAACCCTCGCCACCAAAACTGAACAAAGACTCATCTCGGGCTGTCAACGCTTTGAACAGATGTTCAATGTCAAGGTTGGCACACGTGTCAAAAGCCTCTTTCGGCAAAGGACATTGCTAAAGGTGAAATGATTTCACAGAATGACCTTTATTCTAAAACATAACCTTTAATAGTCAAAAATTAATATAATGGACCCTTTAAATATGGAAATAAAGATAAACAAAAAACAAAATAAGAACCTATGTGCCACTAATGTTTTTGGTATCAGGGTGAGCAACCTGATGTAATTATCGTGGCTAGAATGGGACCTTTAAACGGAATAGCCGCCCTGATAAGGGCGATCCCGTGTCTCGTGCCTCCTGCTGTTCCCTAAAGGACCCTATAGCAGGTGACAGATGAATGGGATCCTAGCAGATACCGGGACTGTTCTGTAGGTATACCAAAAACAAAAATTAATTTAAATGTGAAGAACACCTCCCCTCACAGCATAGTGGTGGTGAACAGTACACCCATAGAAGATTTGTGCAGGAGATTATTGTACAGAATAGGTAGAGTGTCAAGTTGGCACTCCTACCCAAAGCGTCCCAACGCGTTTCGCCCAGTTGGTATAAGGGCTCCTCAGGGGACAAATGACCAAAAAAAATACCTAGAGTGTTCTATACACATATAGTGATCACTTCAATAACAATATAAATATAAAGGAGAATCCACAATGAGTCTTATTCTCCAGAGTATGGTAGTCACTAGATCCATATAAAGATATCATAAAAAATATGAAGAAATATGATACAATATATGTTTAATATAAAACAAATATGTATATATCACAACTGATCAGGTTGAGGGACTTGATGAAAAACCACACTATACAAAGTGTATCAAGGGCGACGCCTGTCTTAGATGATTTGCAGCATGTCACAACCAGCCATAGTTAATCTCTAGCTTGAAAAATTAATATAAATATGAGAGATGTCCTCCTAGTCCATGGAGGTAATAGATTTTCAAGCAAAGAAAAAGGAGAAAACAGCAGCCGCTTATAGTGTAGTAACAGATAATATACTGTAATAAGTAAATGTACTTCACCAACAGGTGAGGTGCATCAGGAAAGGAAGTAGTGGTTTGCGCTTTAATTGCGCTCAACTTGCGTGACCAGCGATTCCGGTTTTATGCATGTCTTCTGTGGGAAGGATGATGGTCTCGCCACATACCGGAGCCCTTGTCTGAATGTGGTGTCCCGGCGTGCTCCTGTCTAGATGGAGGCAAGGCAGCAACTGAAAGATTCCCGGCAGTCTATTTAAAGGGACGGCTTCCGGGTATGACGTAGGCGCTGTAGTGATCACATGACCGCATCGCTGCGGTCACGTGACCACTAAGAGCGTCCCTGGATACCAGACCTAATGTCGGCTGTCGTCAGTAGTTAGGAGATCACATGATCGCAGCGACGCGGCCATGGGTTTGAGGGCGGCGTCCCTAGTAACAGGTCTGTCTAGATGAGGCTATATCAAATGTGACAGATTAAACTAGGCCCCTATTTCTACCACTTACATAAATAACTATATTTAATACCCAGTACAGACTACTGACAAGATGCCAATCCTACAAAGAACATGGATATTATAAATAAAACTAAGTGAGATAGATATCTATTAATGAATTGTTATTACCAATCTCTTTAATTTGAAAAATATTAATTTAGTCCTATTATATTCAAAATTAAATATTGTTGGAATTTATTTATATAATTTTGGTATGTTACTACATTTCATTTGTATTTAAATATTATAAATATACATAAATTTATTTGTTTAATATTATTTGTTCATTTTTTACAAATATTTCTTTTTATTATATTTTATTATATTATTTTTGTATATTTTTATTTATTTATGTAAGGGGTATCCTGCTACCCTAATATATGTAGTAGCAATTGTTGGTGACTGTCCCTGAAAGAATTATATGTTGTAAGCCCTGATCAATTGAGGGTCCAAAGAATTAATTTACATCGATTACCAATAAGAATAAAAAAGAAATGAAAATAGATACTCTGAATGAAATTTTAGGCATGATACCTCGGGTGTAATAACCCCCAAATTTAAGATATATATGACCTCTTTATAGAAAGCATGCAAAGTCAATATATTCATTTAGTCCTGCTGGTGCTGTGGTGTTGAGTCTAAAAATCTAATTGGATTCTTTCTGTTTTAGAAGCTTAAGCTCCAGTTTGAGGTTTTAGTGAGACTGCAGAGTGCACCTGTATTTGTTGTTGTTTTGCTATATTGTTATATTGATTATGACATACGCACTTGTTACCTTGTGTGAGATGTCTATTGTGGTACTTGTGGTTCGCCGCGGGCATCCTCCACCGTATGCATTTTGCTGGGGATCGCCATTAGCAACGGGCCACAAGTGCAGGATTTGCTCCCCTGTATATATGCACGACTGCATGTGGGTTTGAGCACCTCCTGCTAATGCCACCCTGTCTTTTTAGTTTTTATATATTAGGGTTGTTGCGGGTATTGAAATTTCGATACCCAATCGATACTTTTGTCCCGGTATCAATACGATACCGGGATTTCCGTTTTTTCGATACTGGGCTGCGCTTCTGCACATCTCTGAACATGAGCGCGCTGCTATCGGCGCGCTCATGTTCTCTCAGCAGCACAGGGAGAAGGAAGCTGTCCTCCCTCCCCCTGTGCTGCTGCCTCTGCCACCAATGAGAAGAGGGGGGGGAGGAGGGGCGGGCGGGCGCACTGCGCCACCAATGAGGATAGAGGGGCGGAGGAGGGGCGGGCGCACTGCGCTACCAAATAGGACTATTCCCATTTCCCACAGAGCGGCGCCCAGCGATGTCTCAGCACTCACCATTAGTCCTGGGCGCCGCTCCGTTCGCCTGCAGTGCTCCATTACTGTCTCCTCTCCTGCTCCACATGCTGCTGATTACTATCAGAGCGATGGGAGGAGACATCAGCTTCACTAGTGGGCGTTCCTTCTCCCTGCGCTGCGATTGGACAGCGCTACAGCCAGGAAGAAGGAACGCCCACTAGTGAAGCTGATGTCTCCTCCCATCGCTCCGATAGTAATCAGCAGAATGTGGAGCAGGAAAGGAGACAGTAATGGAGCACTGCAGGCGAACGGAGCGGCGCCCAGGACTAATGGTGAGTGCTGAGACATCGCTGGGCGCCGCTCTGTATGGCCTGATAGTGAAAGTCTGGACTCATATACAGTAGTCAGTCTAACACAATACAGGAGGCGGGTGCCGGCAGCAGAATCGCATTGCCGGCACCCTGCCTCTGACAGGGAGCTGCGATCAGAGGCAGTTAACCCCTCAGGTGCGGCACCTAAGGGGTTAACTGCTGATCTGCCAGTACCCGCCTCCTGTATAAAGGGGTAATTTATCATTGGTGGTTCAGTGTGCCCCTCAACCCCCCATCCCATTAAAATCATTGGTGGCACAGTGCGCCGGCCCCTCTCAACCCCCCAGTATTAAAATCATTGGTGGCAGTGGCCACAGGGACCTCTCCCCTCCCCCTCATTGGTGGTGCAGTGGCAGCTTCTGATCGGAGCCCCAGCTGTGTAAGCCTGGGGCTCCGATCAGTTACCATGGCAGCCAGGACGCTACAGAAGCCCTGGTTGCCATGATAACATCCCTGATGCTGTGTGCACAAGGCACAGAGCAGCAGGGACAGTGTGAAGTCCTATTCACCCTGATAGAGCTGAATAGGACAAGGGATGAAAGATCCCAGGTTCTAGCCCCTAAGGCTACTTTCACACTTGCGTTCAGAACGGATCCGTCTGAGACGGATCCGCTCATATAATGCAGACGGTGGATCCGTTCAGAACGGATCCGTCTGCATTATATTGTAAAAAAAATTCTAACTGTGAAAGTAGCCTGAACGGATCCGTCCAGACTTTTACATTGAAAGTCAATGGGGGACGGATCCGTTTGAAGATTGAGCCATATTGTGTCATCTTCAAACGGATCCGTCCCCATTGACTTCCATTGTAAACATTGTAAGTCTGGACGGATCCGCTTGCCTCTGCACGGCCAGGCGGACACCCGAACGCTGCAAGGAGCGTTCAGGTGTCCGCCTGCTGAGCGGAGCGGAGGCTGAACGCTGCCAGACTGATGCATTCTGAGCGGATCCGCATCCACTCAGAATGCATTAGGGCTGGACGGATGCGTTCGGGGCCGCTTGTGAGCCCCTTCAAACGGAGCTCACAAGCGGACACCCGAACGCTAGTGTGAAAGTAGCCTAAGGGGGGAAATAGTCATTAAATAAAAAGTGTAAAAAAAAAAAGTAAAAAAACCCCCCACCAAAATATGAAGTATAAATGACCCCCTTTTCCCAATTTCACATATATAAAATATATAAATAATAAACATATTACATATCGCCACGTCAGAAAAGTCCAAACTATTAAAATATTAAAAAAAAATCTAGGTGGTGAACGCCGGAACAGAAAAAAATTAATAAAAACTGCGCGATTCGCCATTTTTAAACATGTGGAATGCACGTGGCTTTTTGGGTTTATTTTTTTTCGCGTGGTATCGAATGGTATCGAGTATCGCAATACTTTTTCATGGTATCGAAACCGAATCAAAAATTTGGTATCGCAACAACTCTATAGATTCCTGGAGGTGTATAAACTCCAATTTAAATGTGCCTGTTTTCCATCTACAGGCCACATTTAGGTGCACCTGTGAGGCCTGGGCCATATCAGTCAGTCTTGAGTGGGACTCGCAGACTCCTCCCTCCTCCCATTGCAAGCATGGCTACATGCTGGAGGTAACTGGTGAGCTGTTTGTGAGTCGGCCTCATGCTCCTGTAATTTGCCCACTGGCTCCTGGTATCGCCCATACGGCTCAGGTAGGAGAGTGTTAGGTCTCGGGCTACTTGAGAAACCTTGACGTGGTGCCCGGGCTTAGACATGTTCTACACCGTAGGACATGTTGACTAATCTCTCAATTTTAAAATCAGTTTGAGGGTTTAGTGAGACTGCAGAGTGCACCTGTATTTGTTATTGTTTTGTTATTCTGTTTTAGAAGCTTATCTACATCACCTTTTCTGGTTGTAGATTTAAGAACTTCAATCATAGAAAAACGAACCACGTCTGTGGCCCCTGCATGATTTGCCCACACATGACGAGAGATGGGCTTGTCCCGTCTATTTCGGATGTCCCCAATGTGTTCTAAAATTCTGGTTTTAAACATCCTTTTAGTTTTCTCTATGTATTTTAGGCCACAACTGCAAGTAGCCAAGTATACCATTGCAATAGTATTGCAGTTGGCGAAGCTGCGAATAAGGAAAACTTTGTCGTTGATACTATTTTTAAATGTATTTCCTGGAGAGATGTACTTATATGCTTTGCACTTACCACATCTAAAGGTGCCTACTTGTCTATTAGATAGCCATGTACTGGTTTCCGGTGGATCAAAATGGCTATAGACAAGGGTGTCCCCTATGCTCCAGCCTCGTCTGAACGTAATGGAGGGATTTTCAGGTAGTACTCTGGTTAGATCTGGGTCTGTTTTAATCAAAGACCAGTATCGATTCAGAATATCACGGACCTGTTGGGATCCAGAGTCGAAAGTACCTATTATTCTAATTGGCTCTTGGGTATTCATCGTTTTCTTTTTTATTTGTAATAGGGAGGAACGATCCCTAGACTTGGCCCAGTTCCAGGCTTCGTAAAGACATTGACTGGGGTAGCCCCTTTCCCTAAAACGTTCAAATAGTTTAGAGGCTTCTTGTGTAAAAATGTCAGGGTCGGAGCAGTTACGTCGTACCCTCAAAAATTGGCCTTTAGGGATACCCTTTTTTAGGGACTTGGGGTGAAAACTCTCCCATCTTAAGAGGCTGTTGGTGGACGTTTTTTTCTAAAAAGTGTGGTTTTGATGTAATTGTTTTCATCTCGTTCCAGGGCAACATCTAAAAATGTAATACTGTTACAATGGATCTCAGATGTAAAGTAGAGACCTATTTGGTTACTGTTCAATTCATCCATGAACAGATGGAATTCTGTTTCAGTTCCTGACTAGGGATGAGCGAACTCGAACTGTATAGTTCGGGTTCGTACCGAATTTTGGGGTGTCCGTGACACGGACCCGAACCCGGACATTTTCGTAAAAGTCCGGGTTCGGGTTCGGTGTTCGTCGCTTTCTTCGCGCTTTTGTGACGCTTTCTTGGCGCTTTTTGAAAGGCTGCAAAGCAGCCAATCAACAAGCGTCATACTACTTGCCCCAAGAGGCCATCACAGCCATGCCTACTATTGGCATGGCTGTGATTGGCCAGAGCACCATGTGACCCAGCCTCTATTTAAGCTGGAGTCACATAGCGCCGCCCGTCACTCTGCTCTGATTAGCGTAGGGAGAGGTTGCGGCTGCGACAGTAGGGCGAGATTAGGCAGATTAACTCCTCCAAAGGACTTGATTAACTGATCGATCTGCAGCTGTGGATCATTGAGCTGCTGATCCTCAATTGCTCACTGTTTTTAGGCTGCACAGACCGTTTGTCAGTCACATTTTTCTGGGGTGATCGGCGGCCATTTTGTGTCTTGTGGTGCGCCAGCACAAGCTGCGACCAAGTGCATTTAACCCTCAATGGTGTGGTTGTTTTTTGGCTAAAGCCTACATCAGGGTGAAGCTGTCACACCAAGTGCATTTAACCAGCAATAGTCTGTTCATTTTTTGGCCATATACAAAATCAGGGGCAAGCTGCGCCTGTCACCAAGTGCATTTAACCCTCAATGGTGTGGTTGTTTTTTGGCTAAAGCCTACATCAGGGTGAAGCTGTCACACCAAGTGCATTTAACCAGCAATAGTCTGTTCATTTTTTGGCCATATACTAAATCAGGGGCAAGCTGCGCCTGTCACCAAGTGCATTTAACCCTCAATGGTGTGGTTGTTTTTTGGCTAAAGCCTACATCAGGGTGAAGCTGTCACACCAAGTGCATTTAACCAGCAATAGTCTGTTTATTTTTTGGCCATATCCCAGTCTAATTCTGTCACTAAATCCATACCGGTCACCCAGCGCCTAAATACTAGGCCTCAAATTTATATCCCGCTAAATCTGTCCTTAGTGCTGTAGCTGGGCGAGTTATTTAGTGTCCGTTCAAGCACATTTCTTGTTCTGGGTTGAAATACAATTCCCAATTTAGCAATTTCATAATTTAGTGGTTTCTGCTATATCAGAGCTATTTGAAATCTATCCCTAAAAGGGTATATAATATTCAAGGTGCACATTGGGTCATTCAGAATAACTTCACACACACCCGCTACTGTGTATTTCCAAGTCTAATTCTGGCACTAAACCCATACCTGTCACCCAGCGCCTAAATACTAGGCCTCAAATTTATATCCCGCTAAATCTGTCCCTAGTGCTGTAGCTGGGCGAGTTATTTAGTGTCCGTTCAAGCACATTTCTTGTTCTGGGTTGAAATACAATTCCCAATTTAGCAATTTCATAATTGAGTGGTTTCTGCTATATCAGAGCTATTTGAAATCTATCCCTAAAAGGGTATATAATATTCAAGGTGCACATTGGGTCATTCAGAATAACTTCACACACACCCGCTACTGTGTATTTCCAAGTCTAATTCTGGCACTAAACCCATACCTGTCACCCAGCGCCTAAATACTAGGCCTCAAATTTATATCCCGCTAAATCTGTCCCTAGTGCTGTAGCTGGGCGAGTTATTTAGTGTCCGTTCAAGCACATTTCTTGTTCTGGGTTGAAATACAATTCCCAATTTAGCAATTTCATAATTGAGTGGTTTCTGCTATATCAGAGCTATTTGAAATCTATCCCTAAAAGGGTATATAATATTCAAGGTGCACATTGGGTCATTCAGAATAACTTCACACACACCCGCTACTGTGTATTTCCAAGTCTAATTCTGGCACTAAACCCATACCTGTCACCCAGCGCCTAAATACTAGGCCTCAAATTTATATCCCGCTAAATCTGTCCCTAGTGCTGTAGCTGGGCGAGTTATTTAGTGTCCGTTCAAGCACATTTCTTGTTCTGGGTTGAAATACAATTCCCAATTTAGCAATTTCATAATTTAGTGGTTTCTGCTATATCAGAGCTATTTGAAATCTATCCCTAAAAGGGTATATAATATTCAAGGTGCACATTGGGTCATTCAGAATAACTTCACACACACCCGCTACTGTGTATTTCCAAGTCTAATTCTGGCACTAAACCCATACCTGTCACCCAGCGCCTAAATACTAGGCCTCAAATTTATATCCCGCTAAATCTGTCCCTAGTGCTGTAGCTGGGCGAGTTATTTAGTGTCCGTTCAAGCACATTTCTTGTTCTGGGTTGAAATACAATTCCCAATTTAGCAATTTCATAATTTAGTGGTTTCTGCTATATCAGAGCTATTTGAAATCTATCCCTAAAAGGGTATATAATATTCAAGGTGCACATTGGGTCATTCAGAATAACTTCACACACACCCGCTACTGTGTATTTCCAAGTCTAATTCTGGCACTAAACCCATACCTGTCACCCAGCGCCTAAATACTAGGCCTCAAATTTATATCCCGCTAAATCTGTCCCTAGTGCTGTAGCTGGGCGAGTTATTTAGTGTCCGTTCAAGCACATTTCTTGTTCTGGGTTGAAATACAATTCCCAATTTAGCAATTTCATAATTTAGTGGTTTCTGCTATATCAGAGCTATTTGAAATCTATCCCTAAAAGGGTATATAATATTCAAGGTGCACATTGGGTCATTCAGAATAACTTCACACACACCCGCTACTGTGTATTTCCAAGTCTAATTCTGGCACTAAACCCATACCTGTCACCCAGCGCCTAAATACTAGGCCTCAAATTTATATCCCGCTAAATCTGTCCTTAGTGCTGTAGCTGGGCGAGTTATTTAGTGTCCGTTCAAGCACATTTCTTGTTCTGGGTTGAAATACAATTCCCAATTTAGCAATTTCATAATTTAGTGGTTTCTGCTATATCAGAGCTATTTGAAATCTATCCCTAAAAGGGTATATAATATTCAAGGTGCACATTGGGTCATTCAGAATAACTTCACACACACCCGCTACTGTGTATTTCCAAGTCTAATTCTGGCACTAAACCCATACCTGTCACCCAGCGCCTAAATACTAGGCCTCAAATTTATATCCTGCTAAATCTCTCGTTACCGCTGTCCTGTTGTGGCTGGGAAAGTTATTTAGTGTCCGTCAAAGCACATTTTTTGTTCTGGGTTGAAATACAATTCCCAATTTAGCAATTTCATAATTTAGTGGTTTCTGCTATATCAGAGCTATTTGAAATCTATCCCTAAAAGGGTATATAATATTCAAGGTGCACATAGGGTCATTCAGAATAACTTCACACACACACGCTTCTGTGCATTTCCAAGTCTAATTCTGTCACTAAATCCATACCGGTCACCCAGCGCCTAAATACTAGGCCTCAAATTTATATCCCGCTGAATTTGAATACAATACATTGGGCCAAATAATATATTTGTTGTTGTGGTGAACCATAACAATGAGAAAAACATCTAGTAAGGGACGCGGACGTGGACATGGTCGTGGACATGGTCGGACATGGTGGGTGACGTGAAGCCTCATTCTCTGCTATGACATGCAGACTGATTCTCTGCTGTCATGAAGCCAGATTGTCTGTTACGGGACCTCTCTGCTCTGCCTGTGTGCTAGGCCTAAATATATGCCAATGGACTGTTGCAGTGGTGGCTGACGTGAAGCCTCATTCTCTGCTATGACATGCAGACTAATTCTCTGCTGACATGAAGACAGATTCTCTGTTACGGGACCTCCCTCCTCTGCCTGGGTGCTGGGCCTAAATATATGCCAATGGACTGTTGCAGTGGTGGCTGACGTGAAGCCTCATTCTCTGCTATGACATGCAGACTGATTCTCTGCTGACATGAAGCCAGATCGTCTGTTACGGGACCTCTCTGCTCTGCCTGTGTGCTAGGCCTAAATATATGCCAATGGACTGTTGCAGTGGTGGGTGACGTGAAGCCTCATTCTCTGCTATGACATGCAGACTGATTCTCTGCTGTCATGAAGCCAGATTGTCTGTTACGGGACCTCTCTGCTCTGCCTGTGTGCTAGGCCTAAATATATGCCAATGGACTGTTGCAGTGGTGGGTGACGTGAAGCCTCATTCTCTGCTATGACATGCAGACTGATTCTCTGCTGACATGAAGCCAGATTGTCTGTTACGGGACCTCTCTCCTCTGCCTGTGTGCTAGGCCTAAATATATGCCAATGGACTGTTGCAGTGGTGGCTGACGTGAAGCCTCATTCTCTGCTATGACATGCAGACTAATTCTCTGCTGACATGAAGCCAGATTGTCTGTTACGGGACCTCTCTCCTCTGCCTGGGTGCTGGGCCTAAATTTATGACAATGGACTGTTGCAGTGGTGGCTGACGTGAAGCCTGATTCTCTGCTATGACATGCAGACTGATTCTCTGCTGACATGAAGCCAGATCCTCTGTTACGGGACCTCTCTCCTCTGCCTGTGTGTGTGCTGGGCCTAAATATATGCCAATGGACTGTTGCAGTGGTGGCTGACGTGAAGCCTCATTCTCTGCTATGACATGCAGACTGATTCTCTGCTGACATGAAGCCAGATTCTCTGTTACGGGACCTCTCTCCTCTGCCTGTGTGTGTGCTGGGCCTAAATATATGCCAATGGACTGTTGCAGTGGTGGCTGACGTGAAGCCTCATTCTCTGCTATGACATGCAGACTAATTCTCTGCTGACATGAAGACAGATTCTCTGTTACGGGACCTCCCTCCTCTGCCTGGGTGCTGGGCTTAAATATATGCCAATGGACTGTTGCAGTGGTGGCTGACGTGAAGCCTGATTCTCTGCTATGACATGAAGACTGATTCTCTGCTGACATGAAGCCAGATTGTCTGTTACGGGACCTCTCTCCTCTGCCTGGGTGCCGGGGCCTAAATATCTGAGAATGGACTGTTCCAGTGGTGGGTGACGGGAAGCCAGATTCTCTGCTATGGAACCTCTCTCCAATTGATTTTGGTTAATTTTTATTTATTTAATTTTTATTTTAATTCATTTCCCTATCCACATTTGTTTGCAGGGGATTTACCTACATGTTGCTGCCTTTTGCAGCCCTCTAGCTCTTTCCTGGGCTGTTTTACAGCCTTTTTAGTGCCGAAAAGTTCGGGTCCCCATTGACTTCAATGGGGTTCGGGTTCGGGACGAAGTTCGGATCGGGTTCGGATCCCGAACCCGAACATTTCCGGGATGTTCGGCCGAACTTCTCGAACCCGAACATCCAGGTGTTCGCTCAACTCTATTCCTGACCATAAGAGCAGAACATCATCAATGAATCTGGACCAAAGGGATATGTGTTTGGTCCATTTCAACATGGCTTCTGAAAATACAGTTACGTCTTCCCACCAGCCCAGGAGCAAATTTGCATAAGTAGGTGCACAAGGGCTACCCATAGCGGTGCCCCTGAGCTGGTGGTACAGACGGTCTTCGAAGACAAAGTAGTTATGTGTTAATACAAACTGCAATAATTCCAGGACAAAATCATTATGGTGATGCATATTAGTAGATCGGGAATCCAGAAAATACTTGGCTGCTATTAGGTGAAATGATCATAATATGCAGTGTACAACAGGATGTCTTTGGCTCTAAAATGAAATGTATCCGTGACAAGAGGGATATTCCCAAGAAAACAGTCCAAATGCTAACCTGAACGCATTCATTGACAATGATGACATGTTAAGAGTTGATGCACGTTTAAGCAAGGCTGAATTGGGAGAGCAAGAACAGAATCGTCTCATAATATCTGCTCGCCACGACTCTGCACATACGGCACTACCATGAAAGGGTTAAGCACCAAGGTAGACACTTCACTGAAGGTGCCATAAGAGCTGCCGGCCTTTGGATCATCGGAGCAAAAAGACAAATTACAGCTATGCTGCACAGCTGTGTTCAGTGCCATAAATTAAGCGGTAAACATCAGCAACTGCTAATGTCAGATTTGCCAGCTGACAGATTAAGTATTGACCCACCTTTCTCTCATGTTGGATTGGATGTCTTTGGTCCATGGATAGTAACAGCCCGCAGAAGTCGAGGTGGCCAATCGAATAGTAAACGATGGGCAGTGCTGTTCACTTGCATGAGTGTGCGCACAGTACAAATTTAAGTGATAGAATCTATGGATGCCTCAAGCTTCACCAACGCTCTAAGACGATTTCTTGCCATCAGAGGACTAGTAAAAACACTGAAGTCTGACTGTGGGACTAATTTTGTTGGAGCCTGTAGAGAGTTACAACTCAACTCTAGGCCAATCCAAGAACTTTTAGCTGAAAAGGGCTGTACATGGATTTTAAATTCTCCTCATTCTTCCCACATGGGAGAGAATGATTGGCATCACACGTAAAATACTGGACTCTATGTTTATGGACTTGAACTCCACAAGACTTACCCACGAGATTCTAACCACCTTCTTGACAGAAGCATCTTCCATAATCAACATCTTCCATAAGCATCTTCCATAATCAACTCAAGACCACAGTGTCTACAGATCCAGAGGGCCCAACTATCCTTACCCCAGCTACCCTGATTACCCAGAAGCTTGTGTCCGTTCCTGTTCCACCTGGAAACTTTAAAGATGGAAATCTGTGCTTTGATCAATGGAAGCGAGTACAAAACCTTGCCAACCGCTTCTGGAATTGTTGGAAGATAGAGTATCTTTCCACTCTGCAAGGACGCAGTAAATGGCAATGACAGTGCCCTAACATACAAGTTGGAGATCTCGTTCTGCTCAAGGACCAGCAAGCCGAAAGAATCGAGTGGCCTATGGGACTTATAGTGAAGAGCGGTCCTAGTAATGACGGTAAGGTACACAAGGTAGAGGTGAAAGTTGCAAGACAAGGGACTGTAAAGACTTTCATCAGGCCTATCATTGAATTTATTCTGCTCTTGCCCTTTGGAGAGTAAACGTATTGCCTATGCTGCTGAATCCTGCCTGAAACTTCAAGCAAGAAGTGTTTGAACTTTAATTGATACACTTGAAGCCTTACATTTTAGTTGTTGCATTATATGCCTGTTCTTTTTAAGTTTTTCAGGTCCTCGGACATCAAGCAAATTGCACTGTTGTTTATTTGCAATATATAACTACCGATATGGTTTAAATAGTGACATTTTCAATGCCAGACGGGGAGTGTGCTGCTACGCAGTTAAAATCTATATAGTTTCATTCATATGATATTTTATATTTGGTTATATGCTCCCATCTAGTGGCCGTTTTTGGTAATGCACTTGTTTTCTTGTTCTTTGATATCTGTGACTCATTTCCTTTCTTTGCTCCACCCCTTCTTCTGTGTACTTCACTTCCTGTATCTTCTTACTGCTCCAGCCATATGTACAGGTACACATGTATTCTCATGTACGCTTATGAAAGCATCAGCTTTTGACCGCACAATACCGGAATCCATCTGTTCTCCTGTACTTTGTTATCTGGCTTACAAAATAAAGCAACTTACACAGATAAACTCGTTGTTGGTGAGTTCAAGCTATCTGATAAGCATTGTCCGCAGTGATTATATCTGCTCATACAGGCCAGGCATAGAGGTCTCACTAGGGATAAATCGCTATTACAACAATCGGATTTAGAATATCTCTGTTTTCACTGCCCCCTTCAAGTGGGGCAGCTTCTATTTCCCTAGGAGGCAACAAATCCCCATGCACTATTGAAGAAACTCAATATAGTCTTCTTGTTGATGACTTGTGTGAGGAGCGTAGCATTTGGACTGCCATGAGGAGAAGGTTCAGCCGGATTCAGGGGACCCCAGGCGTAACGGTGGTGGTGGTGGTGGTGGTAGTAGTACAGTCGTGGCCAAAAGTTTTGAGAATGACACAAATATTAGTTTTCACAAAGTTTGCTGCTAAACTGCTTTTAGATCTTTGTTTCAGTTGTTTCTGTGATGTAGTGAAATATAATTACACGCACTTCATAAGTTTCAAAGGCTTTTATCGACAATTACATGACATTTATGCAAAGAGTCAGTATTTGCAGTGTTGGCCCTTCTTTTTCAGGACCTCTGCAATTCGACTGGGCATGCTCTCAATCAACTTCTGGGCCAATTCCTGACTGATAGCAACTAGGGATGAGCGAACTCGAACTGTATAGTTCGGGTTCGTACCGAATTTTGGGGTGTCCGTGACACGGACCCGAACCCGGACATTTTCGTAAAAGTCCGGGTTCGGGTTCGGTGTTCGTCGCTTTCTTGGCGCTTTTGTGACGCTTTCTTGGCGCTTTTTGAAAGGCTGCAAAGCAGCCAATCAACAAGCGTCATACTACTTGCCCCAAGAGGCCATCACAGCCATGCCTACTATTGGCATGGCTGTGATTGGCCAGAGCACCATGTGACCCAGCCTCTATTTAAGCTGGAGTCACATAGCGCCGCCCGTCACTCTGCTCTGATTAGCGTAGGGAGAGGTTGCGGCTGCGACAGTAGGGCGAGATTAGGCAGATTAACTCCTCCAAAGGACTTGATTAACTGATCGATCTGCAGCTGTGGATCATTGAGCTGCTGATCCTCAATTGCTCACTGTTTTTAGGCTGCCCAGACCGTTTGTCAGTCACATTTTTCTGGGGTGATCGGCGGCCATTTTGTGTCTTGTGGTGCGCCAGCACAAGCTGCGACCAAGTGCATTTAACCCTCAATGGTGTGGTTGTTTTTTGGCTAAAGCCTACATCAGGGTGAAGCTGTCACACCAAGTGCATTTAACCAGCAATAGTCTGTTCATTTTTTGGCCATATACAAAATCAGGGGCAAGCTGCGCCTGTCACCAAGTGCATTTAACCCTCAATGGTGTGGTTGTTTTTTGGCTAAAGCCTACATCAGGGTGAAGCTGTCACACCAAGTGCATTTAACCAGCAATAGTCTGTTCATTTTTTGGCCATATACAAAATCAGGGGCAAGCTGCGCCTGTCACCAAGTGCATTTAACCCTCAATGGTGTGGTTGTTTTTTGGCTAAAGCCTACATCAGGGTGAAGCTGTCACACCAAGTGCATTTAACCAGCAATAGTCTGTTCATTTTTTGGCCATATACAAAATCAGGGGCAAGCTGCGCCTGTCACCAAGTGCATTTAACCCTCAATGGTGTGGTTGTTTTTTGGCTAAAGCCTACATCAGGGTGAAGCTGTCACACCAAGTGCATTTAACCAGCAATAGTCTGTTCATTTTTTGGCCATATACAAAATCAGGGGCAAGCTGCGCCTGTCACCAAGTGCATTTAACCCTCAATGGTGTGGTTGTTTTCTGGCTAAAGCCTACATCAGGGTGAAGCTGTCACACCAAGTGCATTTAACCAGCAATAGTCTGTTTATTTTTTGGCCATATACTACATCAGGGGCAAGCTGCGCCCGTCACCAAGTGCATTTAACCCTCAGTAGTGTGGTTGGTCAAGCTGTGACACCAAGTGCATTTAACCAGCAATAGTCTGTTCATTTTTTGGCCATATACTACATCAGGGGCAAGCTGCGCCCGTCACCAAGTGCATTTAACCAGCAATAGTGTGGTTATTTTTTGGCCATATCCCAGTCTAATTCTGTCACTAAATCCATACCGGTCACCCAGCGCCTAAATACTAGGCCTCAAATTTATATCCCGCTAAATCTCTCGTTACCGCTGTCCTGTTGTAGCTGGGAAAGTTATTTAGTGTCCGTCAAAGCACATTTTTTGTTCTGGGTTGAAGTACAATTCCCAATTTAGCAATTTCATAATTTAGTGGTTTCTGCTATATCAGAGCTATTTGAAATCTATCCCTAAAAGGGTATATAATATTCAAGGTGCACATTGGGTCATTCAGAATAACTTCACACACACCCGCTACTGTGTATTTTCAAGTCTAATTCTGTCACTAAACCCATACCTGTCACCCAGCGCCTAAATACTAGGCCTCAAATTTATATCCTGCTAAATCTCTCGTTACCGCTGTCCTGTTGTAGCTGGGAAAGTTATTTAGTGTCCGTCAAAGCACATTTTTTGTTCTGGGTTGAAGTACAATTCCCAATTTAGCAATTTCATAATTTAGTGGTTTCTGCTATATCAGAGCTATTTGAAATCTATCCCTAAAAGGGTATATAATATTCAAGGTGCACATTGGGTCATTCAGAATAACTTCACACACACCCGCTACTGTGTATTTCCAAGTCTAATTCTGTCACTAAACCCATACCTGTCACCCAGCGCCTAAATACTAGGCCTCAAATTTATATCCTGCTAAATCTCTCGTTACCGCTGTCCTGTTGTAGCTGGGAAAGTTATTTAGTGTCCGTCAAAGCACATTTTTTGTTCTGGGTTGAAGTACAATTCCCAATTTAGCAATTTCATAATTTAGTGGTTTCTGCTATATCAGAGCTATTTGAAATCTATCCCTAAAAGGGTATATAATATTCAAGGTGCACATTGGGTCATTCAGAATAACTTCACACACACCCGCTACTGTGTATTTCCAAGTCTAATTCTGTCACTAAACCCATACCTGTCACCCAGCGCCTAAATACTAGGCCTCAAATTTATATCCTGCTAAATCTCTCGTTACCGCTGTCCTGTTGTAGCTGGGAAAGTTATTTAGTGTCCGTCAAAGCACATTTTTTGTTCTGGGTTGAAATACAATTCCCAATTTAGCAATTTCATAATTTAGTGGTTTCTGCTATATCAGAGCTATTTGAAATCTATCCCTAAAAGGGTATATAATATTCAAGGTGCACATTGGGTCATTCAGAATAACTTCACACACACCCGCTACTGTGTATTTCCAAGTCTAATTCTGTCACTAAACCCATACCTGTCACCCAGCGCCTAAATACTAGGCCTCAAATTTATATCCTGCTAAATCTCTCGTTACCGCTGTCCTGTTGTAGCTGGGAAAGTTATTTAGTGTCCGTCAAAGCACATTTTTTGTTCTGGGTTGAAGTACAATTCCCAATTTAGCAATTTCATAATTTAGTGGTTTCTGCTATATCAGAGCTATTTGAAATCTATCCCTAAAAGGGTATATAATATTCAAGGTGCACATTGGGTCATTCAGAATAACTTCACACACACCCGCTACTGTGTATTTCCAAGTCTAATTCTGTCACTAAACCCATACCTGTCACCCAGCGCCTAAATACTAGGCCTCAAATTTATATCCTGCTAAATCTCTCGTTACCGCTGTCCTGTTGTAGCTGGGAAAGTTATTTAGTGTCCGTCAAAGCACATTTTTTGTTCTGGGTTGAAATACAATTCCCAATTTAGCAATTTCATAATTTAGTGGTTTCTGCTATATCAGAGCTATTTGAAATCTATCCCTAAAAGGGTATATCATATTGAAGGTGCACATAGGGTCATTCAGAATAACTTCACACACACCCGCTACTGTGTATTTCCAAGTCTAATTCTGTCACTAAACCCATACCTGTCACCCAGCGCCTAAATACTAGGCCTCAAATTTATATCCCGCTAAATCTCTCGTTACCGCTGTCCTGTTGTAGCTGGGAAAGTTATTTAGTGTCCGTCAAAGCACATTTTTTGTTCTGGGTTGAAGTACAATTCCCAATTTAGCAATTTCATAATTTAGTGGTTTCTGCTATATCAGAGCTATTTGAAATCTATCCCTAAAAGGGTATATAATATTCAAGGTGCACATTGGGTCATTCAGAATAACTTCACACACACCCGCTACTGTGTATTTCCAAGTCTAATTCTGTCACTAAACCCATACCTGTCACCCAGCGCCTAAATACTAGGCCTCAAATTTATATCCTGCTAAATCTCTCGTTACCGCTGTCCTGTTGTAGCTGGGAAAGTTATTTAGTGTCCGTCAAAGCACATTTTTTGTTCTGGGTTGAAATACAATTCCCAATTTAGCAATTTCATAATTTAGTGGTTTCTGCTATATCAGAGCTATTTGAAATCTATCCCTAAAAGGGTATATAATATTCAAGGTGCACATTGGGTCATTCAGAATAACTTCACACACCCGCTACTGTGTATTTCCAAGTCTAATTCTGTCACTAAACCCATACCTGTCACCCAGCGCCTAAATACTAGGCCTCAAATTTATATCCTGCTAAATCTCTCGTTACCGCTGTACTGTTGTTGCTTGGAAAGATATTTAGTGTCCGTCAAAGCACATTTTTTGTTCTGGGTTGAAATACAATTCCCAATTTAGCAATTTCATAATTTAGTGGTTCCTGCTATATCAGAGCTATTTGAAATCTATCCCTAAAAAGGGTATATAATATTCAAGGTGCACATAGGGTCATTCAGAATAACTTCACACACACCCTCTACTGTGTATTTCCAAGTCTAATTCTGTCACTAAACCCATACCTGTCACCCAGCGCCTAAATACTAGGCCTCAAATTTATATCCTGCTAAATCTCTCGTTACCGCTGTACTGTTGTTGCTGGGCAAGATATTTAGTGTCCGTCAAAGCACATTTTTTGTTCTGGGTTGAAATACAATTCCCAATTTAGCAATTTCATAATTTAGTGGTTCCTGCTATATCAGAGCTATTTGAAATCTATCCCAAAAAGGGTATATAATATTCAAGGTGCACATAGGGTCATTCAGAATAACTTCACACACACGCTTCTGTGCATTTCCAAGTCTAATTCTGTCACTAAATCCATACCGGTCACCCAGCGCCTAAATACTAGGCCTCAAATTTATATCCCGCTGAATTTGAATACAATACATTGGGCCAAATAATATATTTGTTGTTGTGGTGAACCATAACAATGAGAAAAACATCTAGTAAGGGACGCGGACGTGGACATGGTCGTGGTGGTGTTAGTGGACCCTCTGGTGCTGGGAGAGGACGTGGCCGTTCTGCCACATCCACACGTCCTAGTGTACCAACTACCTCAGGTCCCAGTAGCCGCCAGAATTTACAGCGATATATGGTGGGGCCCAATGCCGTTCTAAGGATGGTAAGGCCTGAGCAGGTACAGGCATTAGTCAATTGGGTGGCCGACAGTGGATCCAGCACGTTCACATTATCTCCCACCCAGTCTTCTGCAGAAAGCGCACAGATGGCGCCTGAAAACCAACCCCATCAGTCTGTCACATCACCCCCATGCATACCAGGGAAACTGTCTCAGCCTCAAGTTATGCAGCAGTCTCTTATGCTGTTTGAAGACTCCGCTGGCAGGGTTTCCCAAGGGCATCCACCTAGCCCTTCCCCAGCGGTGAAAGACATAGAATGCACTGACGCACAACCACTTATGTTTCCTGATGATGAGGACATGGGAATACCACCTCAGCATGTCTCTGATGATGACGAAACACAGGTGCCAACTGCTGCGTCTTTCTGCAGTGTGCAGACTGAACAGGAGGTCAGGGATCAAGACTGGGTGGAAGACGATGCAGGGGACGATGAGGTCCTAGACCCCACATGGAATGAAGGTCGTGCCACTGACTTTCACAGTTCGGAGGAAGAGGCAGTGGTGAGACCGAGCCAACAGCGTAGCAAAAGAGGGAGCAGTGGGCAAAAGCAGAACACCCGCCGCCAAGAGACTCCGCCTGCTACTGACCGCCGCCATCTGGGACCGAGCACCCCAAAGGCAGCTTCAAGGAGTTCCCTGGCATGGCACTTCTTCAAACAATGTGCTGACGACAAGACCCGAGTGGTTTGCACGCTGTGCCATCAGAGCCTGAAGCGAGGCATTAACGTTCTGAACCTGAGCACAACCTGCATGACCAGGCACCTGCATGCAAAGCATGAACTGCAGTGGAGTAAACACCTTAAAACCAAGGAAGTCACTCAGGCTCCCCCTGCTACCTCTTCTGCTGCTGCCGCCTCGGCCTATTCTGCTGCTGCCGCCTCGGCCTCTTCCTCCGCCTCTGGAGGAACGTTGGCACCTGCCGCCCAGCAAACAGGGGATGTACCACCAACACCACCACCACCACCTCCGTCACCAAGCGTCTCAACCATGTCACACGCCAGCGTTCAGCTCTCCATCTCACAAACATTTGATAGAAAGCGTAAATTCCCACCTAGCCACCCTCGATCCCTGGCCCTGAATGCCAGCATTTCTAAACTACTGGCCTATGAAATGCTGTCATTTAGGCTGGTGGACACAGACAGCTTCAAACAGCTCATGTCGCTTGCTGTCCCACAGTATGTTGTTCCCAGCCGGCACTACTTCTCCAAGAGAGCCGTGCCTTCCCTGCACAACCAAGTATCCGATAAAATCAAGTGTGCACTGCGCAACGCCATCTGTAGCAAGGTCCACCTAACCACAGATACGTGGACCAGTAAGCACGGCCAGGGACGCTATATCTCCCTAACTGCACACTGGGTAAATGTAGTGGCAGCTGGGCCCCAGGCGGAGAGCTGTTTGGCGCACGTCCTTCCGCCGCCAAGGATCGCAGGGCAACATTCTTTGCCTCCTGTTGCCACCTCCTCCTTCTCGGCTTCCTCCTCCTCTTCTTCCACCTGCTCATCCAGTCAGCCACACACCTTCACCACCAACTTCAGCACAGCCCGGGGTAAACGTCAGCAGGCCATTCTGAAACTCATATGTTTGGGGGACAGGCCCCACACCGCACAGGAGTTGTGGCGGGGTATTGAACAACAGACCGACGAGTGGTTGCTGCCGGTGAGCCTCAAGCCCGGCCTGGTGGTGTGTGATAATGGGCGAAATCTCGTTGCAGCTCTGGGACTAGCCAATTTGACGCACATCCCTTGCTTGGCGCATGTGCTGAATTTGGTGGTGCAGAAGTTCATTCACAACTACCCCGACATGTCAGAGCTGCTGCATAAAGTGCGGGCCGTCTGTTCGCGCTTCCGGCGTTCACATCCTGCCGCTGCTCGCCTGTCTGCGCTACAGCGTAACTTCGGCCTTCCCGCTCACCGCCTCATATGCGACGTGCCCACCAGGTGGAACTCCACCTTGCACATGCTGGACAGACTGTGCGAGCAGCAGCAGGCCATAGTGGAGTTTCAGCTGCAGCACGCACGGGTCAGTCGCACTACAGAACAGCACCACTTCACCACCAATGACTGGGCCTCCATGCGAGACCTGTGTGCCCTGTTGCGCTGTTTCGAGTACTCCACCAACATGGCCAGTGGCGATGACACCGTTATCAGCGTTACAATACCACTTCTATGTCTCCTTGAGAAAACACTTAGGGCGATGATGGAAGAGGAGGTGGCCCAGGAGGAGGAGGAGGAGGAGGAGGAAGAGGGGTCATTTTTAGCACTTTCAGGCCAGTCTCTTCGAAGTGACTCAGAGGGAGGTTTTTGGCAACAGCAGAGGCCAGGTACAAATGTGGCCAGCCAGGGCCCACTACTGGAGGACGAGGAGGACGAGGATGAGGAGGAGGTGGAGGAGGATGAGGATGAAGCATGGTCACAGCGGGGTGGCACCCAACGCAGCTCGGGTCCATCACTGGTGCGTGGCTGGGGGGAAAGGCAGGACGATGACGATACGCCTCCCACAGAGGACAGCTTGTCCTTACCCCTGGGCAGCCTGGCACACATGAGCGACTACATGCTGCAGTGCCTGCGCAACGACAGCAGAGTTGCCCACATTTTAACCTGTGCGGACTACTGGGTTGCCACCCTGCTGGATCCACGCTACAAAGACAATGTGCCCACCTTACTTCCTGCACTGGAGCGTGATAGGAAGATGCGCGAGTACAAGCGCACGTTGGTAGACGCGCTACTGAGAGCATTCCCAAATGTCACAGGGGAACAAGTGGAAGCCCAAGGCCAAGGCAGAGGAGGAGCAAGAGGTCGCCAAGGCAGCTGTGTCACGGCCAGCTCCTCTGAGGGCAGGGTTAGCATGGCAGAGATGTGGAAAACTTTTGTCAACACGCCACAGCTAACTGCACCACCACCTGATACGCAACGTGTTAGCAGGAGGCAACATTTCACTAACATGGTGGAACAGTACGTGTGCACACCCCTCCACGTACTGACTGATGGTTCGGCCCCATTCAACTTCTGGGTCTCTAAATTGTCCACGTGGCCAGAGCTAGCCTTTTATGCCTTGGAGGTGCTGGCCTGCCCGGCAGCCAGCGTTTTGTCTGAACGTGTATTCAGCACGGCAGGGGGCGTCATTACAGACAAACGCAGCCGCCTGTCTACAGCCAATGTGGACAAGCTGACGTTCATAAAAATGAACCAGGCATGGATCCCACAGGACCTGTCCGTCCCTTGTCCAGATTAGACATTAACTACCTCCCCATAACCATATATTATTGGACTCCAGGGCACTTCCTCATTCAATCCTATTTTTATTTTCATTTTACCATTATATTGCAAGGCTACCCAAAGTTGAATGAACCTCTCCTCTGCCTGTGTGCTAGGCCTAAATATATGCCAATGGATTGTTGCAGTGGTGGCTGACGTGAAGCCTCATTCTCTGCTATGACATGCAGACTGATTCTCTGGTGACATGAAGCCAGATTGTCTGTTACGGGACCTCTCTCCTCTGCCTGGGTGCTGGGCCTGAATTTATGACAATGGACTGTTGCAGTGGTGGCTGACGTGAAGCCTGATTCTCTGCTATGACATGCAGACTGATTCTCTGCTGACATGAAGCCAGATCCTCTGTTACGGGACCTCTCTCCTCTGCCTGGGTGCTGGGCCTAAATTTATGAAAATGGACTGTTGCAGTGGTGGGTGACGTGAAGCCTCATTCTCTGCTATGACATGCAGACTGATTCTCTGCTGACATGAAGCCAGATTGTCTGTTACGGGACCTCTCTCCTCTGCCTGGGTGCTGGGCCTAAATATCTGACAATGGACTGTTGCATTGGTGGCTGACGTGAAGCCTGATTCTCTGCTATGATATGAAGACTGATTCTCTGCTGACATGAAGCCAGATTGTCTGTTACGGGACCTCTCTCCTCTGCCTGTGTGCTAGGCCTAAATATATGCCAATGGATTGTTGCAGTGGTGGGTGACGTGAAGCCTGATTCTCTGCTATGACATGCAGACTGATTCTCTGGTGACATGAAGCCAGATCCTCTGTTACGGGACCTCTCTCCTCTGCCTGGGTGCTGGGCCTAAATTTATGAAAATGGACTGTTGCAGTGGTGGGTGACGTGAAGCCTCATTCTCTGCTATGACATGCAGACTGATTCTCTGCTGACATGAAGCCAGATCGTCTGTTACGGGACCTCTCTCCTCTGCCTGGGTGCTGGGCCTAAATTTATGAAAATGGACTCTTACAGTGGTGGGTGACGTGAAGCCTGATTCTCTGCTATGACATGAAGACTGATTCTCTGCTGACATGAAGCCAGATCCTCTGTTACGGGACCTCTCTCCTCTGCCTGGGTGCTGGGCCTAAATATCTGACAATGGACTGTTGCATTGGTGGCTGACGTGAAGCCTGATTCTCTGCTATGATATGAAGACTGATTCTCTGCTGACATGAAGCCAGATTGTCTGTTACGGGACCTCTCTCCTCTGCCTGTGTGCTAGGCCTAAATATATGCCAATGGATTGTTGCAGTGGTGGCTGACGTGAAGCCTGATTCTCTGCTATGACATGCAGACTGATTCTCTGGTGACATGAAGCCAGATCCTCTGTTACGGGACCTCTCTCCTCTGCCTGGGTGCTGGGCCTAAATTTATGAAAATGGACTGTTGCAGTGGTGGGTGACGTGAAGCCTGATTCTCTGCTATGACATGCAGACTGATTCTCTGGTGACATGAAGCCAGATCCTCTGTTACGGGACCTCTCTCCTCTGCCTGGGTGCTGGGCCTAAATTTATGAAAATGGACTGTTGCAGTGGTGGGTGACGTGAAGCCTCATTCTCTGCTATGACATGCAGACTGATTCTCTGCTGACATGAAGCCAGATTGTCTGTTACGGGACCTCTCTCCTCTGCCTGGGTGCTGGGCCTGAATTTATGACAATGGACTGTTGCAGTGGTGGCTGACGTGAAGCCTGATTCTCTGCTATGATATGAAGACTGATTCTCTGCTGACATGAAGCCAGATTGTCTGTTACGGGACCTCTCTCCTCTGCCTGGGTGCCGGGGCCTAAATATCTGAGAATGGACTGTTCCAGTGGTGGGTAACGGGAAGCCAGATTCTCTGCTATGATATGAAGACTGATTCTCTGCTGACATGAAGCCAGATTGTCTGTTACGGGACCTCTCTCCTCTGCCTGGGTGCTGGGCCTAAATTTATGAAAATGGACTCTTACAGTGGTGGGTGACGTGAAGCCTGATTCTCTGCTATGACATGAAGACTGATTCTCTGCTGACATGAAGCCAGATTGTCTGTTACGGGACCTCTCTCCTCTGCCTGGGTGCCGGGGCCTAAATATCTGAGAATGGACTGTTCCAGTGGTGGGTGACGGGAAGCCAGATTCTCTGCTATGGAACCTCTCTCCAATTGATTTTGGTTAATTTTTATTTATTTAATTTTTATTTTAATTAATTTCCCTATCCACATTTGTTTGCAGGGGATTTACCTACATGTTGCTGCCTTTTGCAGCCCTCTAGCCCTTTCCTGGGCTGTTTTACAGCCGTTTTAGTGCCGAAAAGTTCGGGTCCCCATTGACTTCAATGGGGTTCGGGTTCGGGACGAAGTTCGGATCGGGTTCGGATCCCGAACCCGAACATTTCCGGGATGTTCGGCCGAACTTCTCGAACCCGAACATCCAGGTGTTCGCTCAACTCTAATAGCAACCCATTCTTTCATAATCACTTCTTGGAGTTTGTCAGAATTAGTGGGTTTTTGTTTGTCCACCCGCCTCTTGAGGATTGACCACAAGTTCTCAATGGGATTAAGATCTGGGGAGTTTCCAGGCCATGGACCCAAAATGTCAACGTTTTGGTCCCCGAGCCACTTAGTTATCACTTTTGCCTTATGACACGGTGCTCCATCGTGCTGGAAAATGCATTGTTCTTCACCAAACTGTTTGTAACGGGGTTCCGAATGCGCATTCGGTCTCCCATCAGCCGCAGACCTGCTGCTTAGCTTCGGGAGCGAGGATCTGTGTTTGACCTCGTTCCCAGGGCAGCTTTGCTAGCTGGGAGGCTCCCTGCTCCTAGGTCTGCCATGAGCGCCGAGCTGATCACTCGGTGCTCAACTGGTCGATCTGTCGGTCATGTGACGCTGGCCACGTCATATGACCCTCACTCCCCACTATAAATACAGGCAGCCTGCTGGCCACAGGTTGCCTGTTAATTTAGGTTCCTGGCAGTTGTTGGATACCTGTGTACTTACCTGATCCTGTTCCCTGACGATCCTTTGCCTGCTCCTCCTGTACCGCGCATCCTTCCTGGTATATTGACCTCGGCTTCCACCTGACTATTCTTTGCGGACTCCTTTGGTACTTCTCGACTCTCCTGGTATTTATGACCCCGGCTTCTCCTGACCTTTCTTTGCTTATCCCTCTGTACTGCGTTGTCCTCTTGGTTTTGACCCGGTCCGTTCACTATCCGTTATTTGTCTTGTCTGTCCTTCCCGCACGTATTCTAAGTTAGGGACTGCCGTCCCATTGTCCCCTGTCATTAGGACTCGTGAGGCAAGTAGGCAGGGCCAGGGGTGAGGGTGGAGCGCAGTGGTCACTATCCTCCCCCCTGTGTGTGTGTGTACGTGACCGTTACACTGTTGTTGGAAGAAGTTGCTGTTGGAGGGTGTTTTGGTACCATTCTTTATGCATGGCTGTGTTTTGGGGCAAAATTGTGAGTGAGCCCACTCCTTTGGATGAGAAGCAACCCCACACATGAATGGTCTCAGGATGCTTTAGTGTTGGCATGACACAGGACTGATGGTAGCGCTCACCTTTTCTTCTCCGGACAAGCCTTTTTTCTGATGCCCCAAACAATCGCAAAGAGGCTTCATCTGAGAATATGACTTTGCCCCAGTCCTCAGCAGTCCATTCACCATATTTTCTGCAGAAGATCAATCTGTCCCTGATGTTTTTTTTGGAGAGAAGTGGCTTATTTGCTGCCCTTCTTGACACCAGGCCATCTTCCAAAAGTCTTCGCCTCACTGTGCGTGCAGATGCGTTCACACCTGCCTGCTGCCATTTCTGAGCAAGCTCTGCACTGGTGGCACTCCGATCCTGCAGCTGAATCCTCTTTAGGAGATGATCCTGGCGCTTGCTGGACTTTCTTGGACGCGCTGAAGCCTTCTTAACAAGAATTTAACCTCTTTCCTTGAAGTTCTTGATGATCCTTTAAATTGTTGATTAAGGTGCAATCTTAGTAGCCACAATATCCTTGCCTGTGAAGCCATTTTTATGCAACGCAATGATGGCTGCACGCGTTTCTTTGCAGGTCACCATGGTTAACAATGGAAGAACAATGATTTCAAGCATCATCCTCCTTTTAACAGGTCAAGTCTGCCATTTTAACCCAATCAGCCTGACATAATGATTTCCAGCCTTGTGCTCATCAACATTCTCACCTGAGTTAGCAAGACGATTACTGAAATGATCTCAGCAGGTCCTTTAATAACAGCAATGAAATGCAGTGGAAAGTTTTTTTAGGGATTAAGTTAATGTTCATGGCAAAGAAGGACTATGCAATTCATCTGATCACTCTTTATAACATTCTGGAGTATATGCAAATTGCTATTACAAAAACTTAAGCAGCAACTTTTCCAATTTCCAATATTTATGTAATTCTCAAAACTTTTGGCCACGACTGTAGTAGTAGTAGTAGTAGTAGTACTTGTAGCCATGGTGGTAGCAGAAGGAGCATTGGTAGAGACATTGGCACTCAGGGCAAATACACAGCAGAGAATTGGAAGGGGAGGGTGAGGACCTGGGAGCCAGATTCGGATGCTGAGGAGATAACATCAGAGGAAAAGGGTGTTGACCGCATTGGCAATAAAGCATGAAGGCAACTTACTCCCAAAACCTCCAAAAGAATTGACTGGGTCAGATCTGCTTCTGATGTGGTGAACTCGGGAACTGGTGATGTAGCTGATACTGTGGGTGCAGGCTCAAAAAGTGCCAGACCTAGGCCAAGCTCAGCTCCAACTATCTCCAGTATGTTTTTATTTTTTTCAAAAGACCAGACTTCCTACTTGTTCTCCGCTCCATCATGAGACATCCATAACGAAATGTGTGGCCATGAAAAAACTATTTGTGACCAGCAATTAGATTGTGTGCAAGCTGAACTCCCACCTGACCAAGTTGCTGGTGCAGTTGCCGCCTTACCACTTTCTCGCCTTCACCCAAATTTAAAAATGTATTATAATTAGGGATGAGCGAACTCGAACTGTATAGTTCGGGTTCGTACCGAATTTTGGGGTGTCCGTGACACGGACCCGAACCCGGACATTTTCGTAAAAGTCCGGGTTCGGGTTCGGTGTTCGTCGCTTTCTTCGCGCTTTTGTGACGCTTTCTTGGCGCTTTTTGAAAGGCTGCAAAGCAGCCAATCAACAAGCGTCATACTACTTGCCCCAAGAGGCCATCACAGCCATGCCTACTATTGGCATGGCTGTGATTGGCCAGAGCACCATGTGACCCAGCCTCTATTTAAGCTGGAGTCACATAGCGCCGCCCGTCACTCTGCTCTGATTAGCGTAGGGAGAGGTTGCGGCTGCGACAGTAGGGCGAGATTAGGCAGATTAACTCCTCCAAAGGACTTGATTAACTGATCGATCTGCAGCTGTGGATCATTGAGCTGCTGATCCTCAATTGCTCACTGTTTTTAGGCTGCACAGACCGTTTGTCAGTCTCATTTTTCTGGGGTGATCGGCGGCCATTTTGTGTCTTGTGGTGCGCCAGCACAAGCTGCGACCAAGTGCATTTAACCCTCAATGGTGTGGTTGTTTTTTGGCTAAAGCCTACATCAGGGTGAAGCTGTCACACCAAGTGCATTTAACCAGCAATAGTCTGTTCATTTTTTGGCCATATACAAAATCAGGGGCAAGCTGCGCCTGTCACCAAGTGCATTTAACCCTCAATGGTGTGGTTGTTTTTTGGCTAAAGCCTACATCAGGGTGAAGCTGTCACACCAAGTGCATTTAACCAGCAATAGTCTGTTCATTTTTTGGCCATATACAAAATCAGGGGCAAGCTGCGCCTGTCACCAAGTGCATTTAACCCTCAATGGTGTGGTTGTTTTTTGGCTAAAGCCTACATCAGGGTGAAGCTGTCACACCAAGTGCATTTAACCAGCAATAGTCTGTTCATTTTTTGGCCATATACAAAATCAGGGGCAAGCTGCGCCTGTCACCAAGTGCATTTAACCCTCAATGGTGTGGTTGTTTTTTGGCTAAAGCCTACATCAGGGTGAAGCTGTCACACCAAGTGCATTTAACCAGCAATAGTCTGTTCATTTTTTGGCCATATCCCAGTCTAATTCTGTCACTAAATCCATACCGGTCACCCAGCGCCTAAATACTAGGCCTCAAATTTATATCCAGCTAAATCTGTCCCTAGTGCTGTAGCTGGGCGAGTTATTTAGTGTCCGTTCAAGCACATTTCTTGTTCTGGGTTGAAATACAATTCCCAATTTAGCAATTTCATAATTTAGTGGTTCCTGCTATATCAGAGCTCTTTGAAATCTATCCCAAAAAGGGTATATAATATTGAAGGTGCACATAGGGTCATTCAGAGTAACTTCACACACACCCGCTACTGTGTATTTCCAAGTCTAATTCTGTCACTAAATCCATACCGGTGACCCAGCGCCTAAATACTAGGCCTCAAATTTAATTCCCTCTAAATCTCTCGTTACCCACCGCTGTACTGTTGTTGCTGGGCAAGATATTTAGTGTCCGTCAAAGCACATTTTTTGTTCTGGGTTGAAGTACAATTCCCAATTTAGCAATTTCATAATTTAGTGGTTTCTGCTATATCAGAGCTATTTGAAATCTATCCCAAAAAGGGTATATAATATTGAAGGTGCACATAGGGTCATTCAGAATAACTTCACACACACCCGCTACTGTGTATTTCCAAGTCTAATTCTGTCACTAAACCCATACCTGTCACCCAGCGCCTAAATACTAGGCCTCAAATTTAAATCCCTCTAAATCTCTCGTTACCGTTGTCCTGTTGTAGCTGGGAAAGTTATTTAGTGCCCGTCAAAGCACATTTTTTGTTCTGGGTTGAAGTACAATTCCCAATTTAGCAATTTCATAATTTAGTGGTTCCTGCTATATCAGAGCTATTTGAAATCTATCCCAAAAAGGGTATATAATATTGAAGGTGCACATAGGGTCATTCAGAATAACTTCACACACACCCGCTACTGTGTATTTCCAAGTCTAATTCTGTCACTAAATCCATACCGGTGACCCAGCGCCTAAATACTAGGCCTCAAATTTAATTCCCTCTAAATCTCTCGTTACCCACCGCTGTACTGTTGTTGCTGGGCAAGATATTTAGTGTCCGTCAAAGCACATTTTTTGTTCTGGGTTGAAGTACAATTCCCAATTTAGCAATTTCATAATTTAGTGGTTTCTGCTATATCAGAGCTATTTGAAATCTATCCCTAAAAGGGTATATAATATTGAAGGTGCACATAGGGTCATTCAGAATAACTTCACACACACCCGCTACTGTGTATTTCCAAGTCTAATTCTGTCACTAAACCCATACCTGTCACCCAGCGCCTAAATACTAGGCCTCAAATTTATATCCAGCTAAATCTGTCCCTAGTGCTGTAGCTGGGCGAGTTATTTAGTGTCCGTTCAAGCACATTTCTTGTTCTGGGTTGAAATACAATTCTCAATTTAGCAATTTCATAATTTAGTGGTTCCTGCTATATCAGAGCTCTTTGAAATCTATCCCAAAAAGGGTATATAATATTGAAGGTGCACATAGGGTCATTCAGAGTAACTTCACACACACCCGCTACTGTGTATTTCCAAGTCTAATTCTGTCACTAAATCCATACCGGTGACCCAGCGCCTAAATACTAGGCCTCAAATTTAATTCCCTCTAAATCTCTCGTTACCCACCGCTGTACTGTTGTTGCTGGGCAAGATATTTAGTGTCCGTCAAAGCACATTTTTTGTTCTGGGTTGAAGTACAATTCCCAATTTAGCAATTTCATAATTTAGTGGTTTCTGCTATATCAGAGCTATTTGAAATCTATCCCTAAAAGGGTATATAATATTGAAGGTGCACATAGGGTCATTCAGAATAACTTCACACACACCCGCTACTGTGTATTTCCAAGTCTAATTCTGTCACTAAATCCATACCGGTGACCCAGCGCCTAAATACTAGGCCTCAAATTTAATTCCCTCTAAATCTCTCGTTACCCACCGGTGTACTGTTGTTGCTGGGCAAGATATTTAGTGTCCGTCAAAGCACATTTTTTGTTCTGGGTTGAAGTACAATTCCCAATTTAGCAATTTCATAATTTAGTGGTTTCTGCTATATCAGAGCTATTTGAAATCTATCCCTAAAAGGGTATATAATATTGAAGGTGCACATAGGGTCATTCAGAATAACTTCACACACACACGCTTCTGTGCATTTCCAAGTCTAATTCTGTCACTAAATCCATACCGGTCACCCAGCGCCTAAATACTAGGCCTCAAATTTATATCCCGCTGAATTTGAATACAATACATTGGGCCAAATAATATATTTGTTGTTGTGGTGAACCATAACAATGAGAAAAACATCTAGTAAGGGACGCGGACGTGGACATGGTCGTGGTGGTGTTAGTGGACCCTCTGGTGCTGGGAGAGGACGTGGCCGTTCTGCCACATCCACACGTCCTAGTGTACCAACTACCTCAGGTCCCAGTAGCCGCCAGAATTTACAGCGATATATGGTGGGGCCCAATGCCGTTCTAAGGATGGTAAGGCCTGAGCAGGTACAGGCATTAGTCAATTGGGTGGCCGACAGTGGATCCAGCACGTTCACATTATCTCCCACCCAGTCTTCTGCAGAAAGCGCACAGATGGCGCCTGAAAACCAACCCCATCAGTCTGTCACATCACCCCCATGCATACCAGGGAAACTGTCTCAGCCTCAAGTTATGCAGCAGTCTCTTATGCTGTTTGAAGACTCCGCTGGCAGGGTTTCCCAAGGGCATCCACCTAGCCCTTCCCCAGCGGTGAAAGACATAGAATGCACTGACGCACAACCACTTATGTTTCCTGATGATGAGGACATGGGAATACCACCTCAGCATGTCTCTGATGATGACGAAACACAGGTGCCAACTGCTGCGTCTTTCTGCAGTGTGCAGACTGAACAGGAGGTCAGGGATCAAGACTGGGTGGAAGACGATGCAGGGGACGATGAGGTCCTAGACCCCACATGGAATGAAGGTCGTGCCACTGACTTTCACAGTTCGGAGGAAGAGGCAGTGGTGAGACCGAGCCAACAGCGTAGCAAAAGAGGGAGCAGTGGGCAAAAGCAGAACACCCGCCGCCAAGAGACTCCGCCTGCTACTGACCGCCGCCATCTGGGACCGAGCACCCCAAAGGCAGCTTCAAGGAGTTCCCTGGCATGGCACTTCTTCAAACAATGTGCTGACGACAAGACCCGAGTGGTTTGCACGCTGTGCCATCAGAGCCTGAAGCGAGGCATTAACGTTCTGAACCTGAGCACAACCTGCATGACCAGGCACCTGCATGCAAAGCATGAACTGCAGTGGAGTAAACACCTTAAAACCAAGGAAGTCACTCAGGCTCCCCCTGCTACCTCTTCTGCTGCTGCCGCCTCGGCCTATTCTGCTGCTGCCGCCTCGGCCTCTTCCTCCGCCTCTGGAGGAACGTTGGCACCTGCCGCCCAGCAAACAGGGGATGTACCACCAACACCACCACCACCACCTCCGTCACCAAGCGTCTCAACCATGTCACACGCCAGCGTTCAGCTCTCCATCTCACAAACATTTGATAGAAAGCGTAAATTCCCACCTAGCCACCCTCGATCCCTGGCCCTGAATGCCAGCATTTCTAAACTACTGGCCTATGAAATGCTGTCATTTAGGCTGGTGGACACAGACAGCTTCAAACAGCTCATGTCGCTTGCTGTCCCACAGTATGTTGTTCCCAGCCGGCACTACTTCTCCAAGAGAGCCGTGCCTTCCCTGCACAACCAAGTATCCGATAAAATCAAGTGTGCACTGCGCAACGCCATCTGTAGCAAGGTCCACCTAACCACAGATACGTGGACCAGTAAGCACGGCCAGGGACGCTATATCTCCCTAACTGCACACTGGGTAAATGTAGTGGCAGCTGGGCCCCAGGCGGAGAGCTGTTTGGCGCACGTCCTTCCGCCGCCAAGGATCGCAGGGCAACATTCTTTGCCTCCTGTTGCCACCTCCTCCTTCTCGGCTTCCTCCTCCTCTTCTTCCACCTGCTCATCCAGTCAGCCACACACCTTCACCACCAACTTCAGCACAGCCCGGGGTAAACGTCAGCAGGCCATTCTGAAACTCATATGTTTGGGGGACAGGCCCCACACCGCACAGGAGTTGTGGCGGGGTATAGAACAACAGACCGACGAGTGGTTGCTGCCGGTGAGCCTCAAGCCCGGCCTGGTGGTGTGTGATAATGGGCGAAATCTCGTTGCAGCTCTGGGACTAGCCAATTTGACGCACATCCCTTGCTTGGCGCATGTGCTGAATTTGGTGGTGCAGAAGTTCATTCACAACTACCCCGACATGTCAGAGCTGCTGCATAAAGTGCGGGCCGTCTGTTCGCGCTTCCGGCGTTCACATCCTGCTGCTGCTCGCCTGTCTGCGCTACAGCGTAACTTCGGCCTTCCCGCTCACCGCCTCATATGCGACGTGCCCACCAGGTGGAACTCCACCTTGCACATGCTGGACAGACTGTGCGAGCAGCAGCAGGCCATAGTGGAGTTTCAGCTGCAGCACGCACGGGTCAGTCGCACTACAGAACAGCACCACTTCACCACCAATGACTGGGCCTCCATGCGAGACCTGTGTGCCCTGTTGCGCTGTTTCGAGTACTCCACCAACATGGCCAGTGGCGATGACACCGTTATCAGCGTTACAATACCACTTCTATGTCTCCTTGAGAAAACACTTAGGGCGATGATGGAAGAGGAGGTGGCCCAGGAGGAGGAGGAGGAGGAGGAGGAAGAGGGGTCATTTTTAGCACTTTCAGGCCAGTCTCTTCGAAGTGACTCAGAGGGAGGTTTTTGGCAACAGCAGAGGCCAGGTACAAATGTGGCCAGCCAGGGCCCACTACTGGAGGACGAGGAGGACGAGGATGAGGAGGAGGTGGAGGAGGATGAGGATGAAGCATGGTCACAGCGGGGTGGCACCCAACGCAGCTCGGGTCCATCACTGGTGCGTGGCTGGGGGGAAAGGCAGGACGATGACGATACGCCTCCCACAGAGGACAGCTTGTCCTTATCCCTGGGCAGCCTGGCACACATGAGCGACTACATGCTGCAGTGCCTGCGCAACGACAGCAGAGTTGCCCACATTTTAACCTGTGCGGACTACTGGGTTGCCACCCTGCTGGATCCACGCTACAAAGACAATGTGCCCACCTTACTTCCTGCACTGGAGCGTGATAGGAAGATGCGCGAGTACAAGCGCACGTTGGTAGACACGCTACTGAGAGCATTCCCAAATGTCACAGGGGAACAAGTGGAAGCCCAAGGCCAAGGCAGAGGAGGAGCAAGAGGTCGCCAAGGCAGCTGTGTCACGGCCAGCTCCTCTGAGGGCAGGGTTAGCATGGCAGAGATGTGGAAAACTTTTGTCAACACGCCACAGCTAACTGCACCACCACCTGATACGCAACGTGTTAGCAGGAGGCAACATTTCACTAACATGGTGGAACAGTACGTGTGCACACCCCTCCACGTACTGACTGATGGTTCGGCCCCATTCAACTTCTGGGTCTCTAAATTGTCCACGTGGCCAGAGCTAGCCTTTTATGCCTTGGAGGTGCTGGCCTGCCCGGCAGCCAGCGTTTTGTCTGAACGTGTATTCAGCACGGCAGGGGGCGTCATTACAGACAAACGCAGCCGCCTGTCTACAGCCAATGTGGACAAGCTGACGTTCATAAAAATGAACCAGGCATGGATCCCACAGGACCTGTCCGTCCCTTGTCCAGATTAGACATTAACTACCTCCCCATAACCATATATTATTGGACTCCAGGGCACTTCCTCATTCAATCCTATTTTTATTTTCATTTTACCATTATATTGCGAGGCTACCCAAAGTTGAATGAACCTCTCCTCTGCCTGTGTGCTAGGCCTAAATATATGCCAATGGACTGTTGCAGTGGTGGGTGACGTGAAGCCTCATTCTCTGCTATGACATGCAGACTGATTCTCTGCTGACATGAAGCCAGATCCTCTGTTACGGGAGCTCTCTCCTCTGCCTGGGTGCTGGGCCTAAATTTATGACAATTGACTGTTGCAGTGGTGGGTGACGTGAAGCCTGATTCTCTGCTATGATATGAAGACTGATTCTCTGCTGACATGAAGCCAGATTGTCTGTTACGGGACCTTTCTCCTCTGCCTGGGTTCTGGGCCTAAATTTATGAAAATTGACTGTTGCAGTGGTGGGTGACGTGAAGCCTGATTCTCTGCTATGATATGAAGACTGATTCTCTGCTGACATGAAGCCAGATTGTCTGTTACGGGACCTTTCTCCTCTGCCTGGGTTCTGGGCCTAAATTTATGAAAATTGACTCTTACAGTGGTGGGTGACGTGAAGCCTGATTCTCTGCTATGATATGAAGACTGATTCTCTGCTGACATGAAGCCAGATTCTCTGTTACGGGACCTCTCTCCTCTGCCTGGGTGCTGGGCCTAAATTTATGACAATGGACTGTTGCAGTGGTGGCTGACGTGAAGCCTGATTCTCTGCTATGACATGCAGACTGATTCTCTGCTGTCATGAAGCCAGATTGTCTGTTACGGGACCTCTCTGCTCTGCCTGTGTGCTAGGCCTAAATATATGCCAATGGACTGTTGCAGTGGTGGCTGACGTGAAGCCTCATTCTCTGCTATGACATGCAGACTAATTCTCTGCTGACATGAAGCCAGATTGTCTGTTACGGGACCTCTCTCCTCTGCCTGGGTGCTGGGCCTAAATTTATGACAATGGACTGTTGCAGTGGTGGCTGACGTGAAGCCTGATTCTCTGCTATGACATGCAGACTAATTCTCTGCTGACATGAAGCCAGATTGTCTGTTACGGGACCTCTCTGCTCTGCCTGTGTGCTAGGCCTAAATATATGCCAATGGACTGTTGCAGTGGTGGGCTGACGTGAAGCCTCATTCTCTGCTATGACATGCAGACTGATTCTCTGCTGACATGAAGCCAGATTGTCTGTTACGGGACCTCTCTGCTCTGCCTGTGTGCTAGGCCTAAATATATGCCAATGGACTGTTGCAGTGGTGGGTGACGTGAAGCCTCATTCTCTGCTATGACATGCAGACTGATTCTCTGCTGACATGAAGCCAGATTGTCTGTTACGGGACCTCTCTGCTCTGCCTGTGTGCTAGGCCTAAATATATGCCAATGGACTGTTGCAGTGGTGGGTGACGTGAAGCCTCATTCTCTGCTATGACATGCAGACTGATTCTCTGCTGACATGAAGCCAGATTGTCTGTTACGGGACCTCTCTGCTCTGCCTGTGTGCTAGGCCTAAATATATGCCAATGGACTGTTGCAGTGGTGGGTGACGTGAAGCCTCATTCTCTGCTATGACATGCAGACTGATTCTCTGCTGACATGAAGCCAGATCCTCTGTTACGGGAGCTCTCTCCTCTGCCTGGGTGCTGGGCCTAAATTTATGACAATTGACTGTTGCAGTGGTGGGTGACGTGAAGCCTGATTCTCTGCTATGATATGAAGACTGATTCTCTGCTGACATGAAGCCAGATTGTCTGTTACGGGACCTTTCTCCTCTGCCTGGGTTCTGGGCCTAAATTTATGAAAATTGACTCTTACAGTGGTGGGTGACGTGAAGCCTGATTCTCTGCTATGATATGAAGACTGATTCTCTGCTGACATGAAGCCAGATTCTCTGTTACGGGACCTCTCTCCTCTGCCTGGGTGCTGGGTAGTGTTGAGCGCGAATATTCGAAAAGCAAATTTTTTTCGCGAATATCGCAACTTCGCGATTTCGCGAATATTTCGAATATAGTGCTATATATTCGTAAAAACGAATATTCGTTTTTTGTTTCCCCCCCCCCCCCCACAAAATTACAGTACACATATAATTGATTGTTTCCCAAAGGTCCAACAGCTCAGATCTTACTCACATTGCCTAGAAAGTGATTGAGGCGCGAATCTTCGTAAGGCGATTTTATTAGCGCACATGCGAATATCGGCACGTCCCAGAACAGAGGCAAAGGGCTTTGCATTCATACATTAGTGAATTGAGTTGCGAATCTTCGTAAGGCGATTTTATTAGCGCACATGCGAATATCTACACTTGTCCCAGAACAGAGGCAAAGGGCTTTGCATTCATACATTAGTGATTGAATTGAGCTGCGAATCTTCGTAAGGCGATTTTATTAACGCAAATGCAAATATCTACACTTGTCCCCAGAACAGAGAGGCAAAGGCCTGTGCATTCATATAGTATAGCACCATATTCGCGAATACGTAGAACTTCGTAAAATTCGATTTACGAATATTCGTATTTTTTATTTTACTTTCCACCTTACAGATTACATTGATCTGTACTCTGTCAACTACTGTCATCACCCCCCACTGTATCTCGATTGATTCCCAAAAGTCTCACATTCCCTAGAAAGTGATTGAGGTGCGAATCTTCGTAAGGCGATTTTATTAGCGCACATGCGAATATCTACACTTGTCCCAGAACAGAGGCAAAGGGCATTGCATTCATACATTAGTGATTGAATTGAGTTGCGAATCTTCGTAAGGCGATTTCATTAGCGCACATGTGAATTTTGCATAGCATATGTATTATGCGATAATTCGAATTATCGCATATGCGAAATAATAACGAATTTGAATAATCGCGAATATTTTACGAATATTCTTTCGAATATTCACAAAATTTCGCGAATTCGAATATGGGACATGCCGCTCAACACTAGTGCTGGGCCTAAATTTATGACAATGGACTGTTGCAGTGGTGGGTGACGTGAAGCCTGATTCTCTGCTATGACATGCAGACTGATTCTCTGCTGACATGAAGCCAGATTGTCTGTTACGGGACCTCTCTCCTCTGCCTGGGTGCTGGGCCTAAATATATGCCAATGGACTGTTGCAGTGGTGGCTGACGTGAAGCCTCATTCTCTGCTATGACATGCAGACTAATTCTCTGCTGACATGAAGACAGATTCTCTGTTACGGGACCTCTCTCCTCTGCCTGGGTGCCGGGGCCTAAATATCTGAGAATGGACTGTTCCAGTGGTGGCTGACGTGAAGCCTCATTCTCTGCTATGACATGCAGACTAATTCTCTGCTGACATGAAGACAGATTCTCTGTTACGGGACCTCCCTCCTCTGCCTGGGTGCTGGGCCTAAATATATGCCAATGGACTGTTGCAGTGGTGGCTGACGTGAAGCCTCATTCTCTGCTATGACATGCAGACTAATTCTCTGCTGACATGAAGACAGATTCTCTGTTACGGGACCTCCCTCCTCTGCCTGGGTGCTGGGCCTAAATATATGCCAATGGACTGTTGCAGTGGTGGCTGACGTGAAGCCTCATTCTCTGCTATGACATGCAGACTGATTCTCTGCTGACATGAAGCCAGATTCTCTGTTACGGGACCTCTCTCCTCTGCCTGTGTGTGTGCTGGGCCTAAATATATGCCAATGGACTGTTGCAGTGGTGGCTGACGTGAAGCCTCATTCTCTGCTATGACATGCAGACTGATTCTCTGCTGACATGAAGCCAGATTCTCTGTTACGGGACCTCTCTCCTCTGCCTGTGTGTGTGCTGGGCCTAAATATATGCCAATGGACTGTTGCAGTGGTGGCTGACGTGAAGCCTCATTCTCTGCTATGACATGCAGACTAATTCTCTGCTGACATGAAGACAGATTCTCTGTTACGGGACCTCCCTCCTCTGCCTGGGTGCTGGGCCTAAATATATGCCAATGGACTGTTGCAGTGGTGGCTGACGTGAAGCCTCATTCTCTGCTATGACATGCAGACTGATTCTCTGCTGACATGAAGCCAGATTCTCTGTTACGGGACCTCTCTCCTCTGCCTGTGTGTGTGCTGGGCCTAAATATATGCCAATGGACTGTTGCAGTGGTGGCTGACGTGAAGCCTCATTCTCTGCTATGACATGCAGACTGATTCTCTGCTGACATGAAGCCAGATTCTCTGTTACGGGACCTCTCTCCTCTGCCTGTGTGTGTGCTGGGCCTAAATATATGCCAATGGACTGTTGCAGTGGTGGCTGACGTGAAGCCTCATTCTCTGCTATGACATGCAGACTAATTCTCTGCTGACATGAAGACAGATTCTCTGTTACGGGACCTCCCTCCTCTGCCTGGGTGCTGGGCCTAAATATATGCCAATGGACTGTTGCAGTGGTGGCTGACGTGAAGCCTCATTCTCTGCTATGACATGCAGACTAATTCTCTGCTGACATGAAGACAGATTCTCTGTTACGGGACCTCTCTCCTCTGCCTGGGTGCCGGGGCCTAAATATCTGAGAATGGACTGTTCCAGTGGTGGGTGACGGGAAGCCAGATTCTCTGCTATGGAACCTCTCTCCAATTGATTTTGGTTAATTTTTATTTATTTAATTTTTATTTTAATTCATTTCCCTATCCACATTTGTTTGCAGGGGATTTACCTACATGTTGCTGCCTTTTGCAGCCCTCTAGCTCTTTCCTGGGCTGTTTTACAGCCTTTTTAGTGCCGAAAAGTTCGGGTCCCCATTGACTTCAATGGGGTTCGGGTTCGGGACGAAGTTCGGATCGGGTTCGGATCCCGAACCCGAACATTTCCGGGATGTTCGGCCGAACTTCTCGAACCCGAACATCCAGGTGTTCGCTCAACTCTAATTATAATATTAGTATTTCTGACCAGCTGTCTTGTTTATAGAAAGTCGTGCAGTTCCACAGAACATGAGGCGGCATCACAAGATCCAGTGGAAAAATAAAACTGCACTTCTCACGGTCTTCTTGTGGCAGCCAGGACACATTCACAACCAGTACTGTGTCCTTCTCATCATCATCTTCATCAGTAATCTATTATTTTCCCCTGCTCTGTCATCAGTCATGGATAATTGAATATGTGGAGAGAAAACAACTCTACGTGCTTAGCAGTCTGGTTGTGTGCAAGCTGAACTCTCACCTGGCCAAGGCCGGTGCAGCTGCTGCTGTACGACTTATTTCTGGTAATTGTGGCCCAGTTCCACTCCTTCAGTAACATTTTATTCTTCTCTAAAGTTGAATTATATATGCCATCTACCAGACTTTTAGTGGTGACTGGAGTGGCACAGTTCTGCGCATCCACCAAAATATCATTCTTCTCTATGCCAGGTGCCATCATTGCCATAATTTGGACTTTATGCCAGGCATTGGTCCGTGAAAATTGTCTTGTCATCCACAAAATTGAATTCTTCTGTATGCAATCAGTTGGACTGTTTGCCAGACAGGCGTCAGTAAAAATGTCTTGTCATTTTGGAAATGTGGTGGTATTCCGAGCCTTGGCCAAAATTTTATTCTACTGTTACTTGTACTTCTGCCCAGCTGTCCATTTTATTTTAAAAAAAGTTGTTTAAAATTGTTACGTTTTTTTAAACGACTGTGGCCTTTCTTCGGCACATACTGTACCGTGTTCCCTGACCCCATGGACTTCTACCCAGCTGTCCATTTAAAACATTTTTTTTTTTTTATTGTTTCATTTTCTAAATTACTGTGGCCTAACTACATGGACTTCTGAGCAGCAGGGGTGTAGTTAAAGGCTCATGGGCCCTGGTGCAAAAGTTCAGCTTGGTTCCCCTTCCCTTGTCACCCTAATGATAATGATCTAGGTGCGCAGGTCCCCCCAAGCCATCCAACTTAAATCAAGCAACTTTGAGGCTTACTGGCTCTCAGTCAGATGAGAGCTGGATTTGAATGTCTCATAGTGCACAAGGCTGCCTTTGTAAGGTATGCTGACTGTACCTATCTTATGAATAAGTTATTGGTTAGCACATACCTTGGCATACAGCCTTTGTGTAATTGTCTGTTTATTATATGTTATAGGTAATAAAATTGCGTGCACAATATGCAAATATTTAATTACTGATTTTAACAATCATGAATTCTTTAATTTGCAAACTTATGGTGAATATGTGGCCAAAAATTTGCAAAATATTGTGAATTTGAATATTGCGTTTGCTGTTCATCACTAATAATTATCTGCCAGAGTGCAGTTAGTGTTAACAGTACCCCAATAGTAATAATGCCCCCATTGTGCCCATACTAGCACTCATGTTCCCCATAGTCCCACAGTAGTAATAATTCTTATTAATGTGGGACAATACAAAAATGCCCCCTTATAATGTGCATCAGTACAAAAAATACCCCCTTATAATGTGCGCCAGTACAAAAAATACCCCCTTATAATGTGCGCCAGTACAAACAAATACCGCCTTATAATATGCGCCAGCGCAAAAAATACCCCCTTACAATATGTGCCAATGCAAAAAATGCCCCCAGTAGAGCTAATGTCCCTGTAGTGCCCCCTACCCATAAGGTGTGCCAGTACAGATTGGAACAGTGGTCGGGACTAGCCCAGCTTGCTATCTCTGTGCTGTCTTGTCCGGCCTCCAGTTTAATCTCAGAGCGGGTTTTCAGTGCAGCAGGTGGTGTCACACACAAACAAACAATGTTGTCCTCTGCTAGTGTACAAAACATATTTTTGTCAAAATGAATCAGGCATGGATCCATGAGGATTTTCACACACCTCCAGCTGAGGCCGATTAATAGGTCTGCCATTGCTGACAGTGGATATTGATCGCCATCCCCATCATACCACTGTTTGCCTGCCTACCATCATGTTCTGTAGCTGCCCCTTCCATTATGCCTACACTGCCGCCACAACTAGTACTCCACTATCACTACACCACTACTCCACTACAGTTCCTTGTCTGTCCCATGCTGTGCTGCATTGCTAACATTTTTACCCCTACACACCTTGCCCTTTCCACATCCACACTGTACTGCAGCTGCTCCCAAATAAAAGGTAAAATTGTTCTAGGCTTGTTCAACTTCAGACCAAGCCACTGTTTCTTCTGACGATTAACACTTTTGTGTGTATAAATAGGGGCAGGCATTCTGCCCCAGCTAAAGCATAAATTTTGGACGCTTGTGCAGGATGAGCCCCTCTTTCTCCTGACATTAAGATGTGTGTGAATAAACGATCTGCCTAATTTTTGGACGCTTGGTCCCAACAAGCCAATGTTCTTTTTCTGATAACACCATGAGTGTTTAAAGGGGCTGTCTGCGTTCAGAACTGAACCCAGACATACCCATATTTTCACCCAGGTATCCCCACTCATTTCATGCTCCAATGCTCTCCTTTGCCCTGTGCTGAATCGCGCGGGGAAAAGGCATTTTATGGAGATCCGGTGACGTACCGGGCTCTCCATAGGGACTGCCAGGTGGAGGCTTCCACCCAGCAGTGAGGCCGGTGCCTGTAAAATGTCTACGGTAGCACTAAAGCCGGCCCATCAGAGCCGGTGATGTCACTGAATACACTGCTGGGCAGAAGCCTCTGCCTAGCAGTGTGTGGAGGGAAACAAACCCTAGATCGCACAGGGCAAGTATGAGCATCATGAAATGCTCCAAAGCTAACATCAGGGGGCTGCCTGGGTGAAAATATGTGTATGTCTGGGTTCAGATCTGAACCTGTACAACGCTTTTCAACACCATCTTGCCCCCAGTAAGGGACAATTTTGGGAATGCTTCTATTATTGAAAGGCACTGGTGCAGTGTGTTTTTAGACATTCTGTTTGTCAACACTGCCAACCATTTATCATGGGCTACTTTCACACTAGCGTTTTTACTGGATCCGGCAGGGATCAGCAAAAACGATTCCGTTACTGATAATACAACCGTCTGCATCCGTTATGAATGGTTCCGGGTTGTATTATCTTTAACATTGCCAAGACGGATCCGTCATGAACTCCATGGAAAGTCAATGGAGGACAGATCCGTTTTCTATTGTGGGAGATTGTGTCAGAGAAAACTGATCCGTCTCCATTGACTTGCATTGGGGTAATGCTGGATCCGTCTTGCTCCGCATCCCAGGACGGAAAGCAAACTCCAACATGTTGCGGTTTGTTCTCCGGTCTGGGAATGCAACTAAACGGAACAGAATGCATTTTGAAGCATTCCGTTCTATTCAGTTCAGTTTTGTCCCCATTGACAATGAATGGGGACTAAACTGAAGCTAGTGTGAAAGTAGCCATAAAGACATATTTTATATATTTTTATATATATATATATATATATATATATATATATATATATAATATTTTTATTTTGGTATTATTGTCATTGTGTTAAGAAGCTTAAATGGCGTGTGTGTGTGTGGGGGGGGGGAGTCAGGGGGTTGCATTTGGTCTAGAAACAAAAAAAAAAAAATTACAAGATATCAAAATCGGACTCCTAGGAGACTGCAGAGTGTGTGTATTGTTTGAAGAATCGATTCAGCCACAAATCAATTTTTTTTTAAAATCCAACAAATCCGACATCAAAAAAATTCAAGAAGTTCGCTCATCTGTAGCTTATGAGCTATTTACAGTGATTTCCTGGTCCACAACCAAAAATATCCTGGTTACTAAAGCCTGTCAGTGACACCTATTTATTCAGATTAGGTTTCATATTGCTGGGCATGGCTGCCAAGTTGTGTAAATGGCAGGTGTGGTCATTGCTTTTATTACCGGTACTGCATGTGCTTTACTCATATTATTCATATTACTGTTCTAATCCTACCTTCATGTGCCCATTAAACCTAAATCCTTATATAATATGCAGAAGGATGGGTCATTGTCATTATAAAACCTTCCAGGTTGTTTTATCTGTAATTCCTTGCTATTTGAATGTTACAAGAAGAGCGGGTCATCTACTTAGCTTGTAATGGGATATTAATGGAGACCCCAACAAATATTTCTCACATGTGACAGTCAGTATCCTATCGATTGGGGGTCAGCAACCTCCGACACTCCAGCTGTGGTGAAACTACAACTAACAGCATCTTCCATTAACTTCTGTTGGAGTTTGGAGAACAGCCAAGCAAATGTGCATGTGCAGCGAGCCCCAGTGGAAGCGGTAGTAGAGAATGGGAGTGGTAGTGGCCCTGATGTAGAGTAGTAGCGTCACGGTGTCCTACCTCAGATCGTCACTCCCTGGGGTCCTTGGCTTCGAAAGTTATATCACTGAAAAATGAGGCCAGAGTTGAACATAACAAAGTCTTTTTTAACTAAGTGCAACGCAGAACTTGAAATACATACCGTAGCAGCATACCTTCCTTGCTGGTAGTAATAGCCAGAGAACAAACAGTGAAATGCTATGCTTAACAATATACAATTTGTAGTACCCTGGGTCACATGTTGGGAGTCGTAGTTTCACCATAGCTGGGGTACCAGAGTTTGCTGATCCCATTTCATAGATTTTCCATACTTTGCCTTAGCAACATTAGCATACAGTGCCATGATAGTGCTATTTAGATTACTGATTCATTTGGTGAGTTCAGCTGACTTTAATGCAGTGTTCCCCAAACTCTGGCTCTCCAGCTGTTGAAAAACTACAACTCCCATAGTGCTCGGGCAGCCTGTAGCTCTCAGGACATGATGAGAGTTTTAGTTTTGCAACTGCCAGAGGGTCACAGGTTGGAGATCACTGATCTGTCTGTGTGTGTGTATTTTTTGTCTTTTAATGGAAATATTTGATAAACGTAAAGGCTCAATTGAGTAGACCATTGTTGGGAAGGAAATGTTCCTTCCCGGCAATCACCTGCGTTCACTAATGCCCTTGCTCGTCCCCATACAGAATCATCGTTTGCCGGCAGCAGAGTGCTGTTTAGACAGCACAATCTGTTACCGGCAAATAGTGATTTAGGTGACCACACAAACAATGCTATTACCCCATGAATGAGAGTTTTGCTCGTTCATCGGCAGCACATTTAAATCGGCAGATAATCGCTAATGAGTGTTCAGGGGGCCATAAATGTTATAATCTCTATTAGTCATGGTTAAATAAACTAAATGTTATGATCTATATTAGGGTGAAATACACTAGGTTTTAAAACGGTTAACCTCCTTCTTCTCTCATTGAGTAAAGGGGGAACTCTGTCCCTTAGGCTTGGTTAAGTTCCGATTTTCCACCTTATAAATGTTTATGCTCTTACGTTTCAGGACCATAAAAAGACATCTCTATATAAATCCATTGATGCTTGCATATCCATAAAGATATACTAGGTGGAGCTGCCCTTTTCTATTTTAGGATATTTATGGGTTTCCTCATCCATCAGGTCCTCCTTGTGGGAAAACCACCCAGCAGATATCCTGCCAGTAAAGCGCTATGGTTATGACGACTTGGTCAGGCTTGTGCGGATCCCTTATCTGAATTCCTAGATTTTCAGGTTCAGGTTGAATCATTTTAGTTTTCTCTGTTATCTTTGAATATTTATCTGCTTAGATTACGTGAGTTCAGAAGGATGTGAGAACAGGAGGAGAGATATGAGAAGGACGTAGAAGGGCAATGTTACGTAACTTAAAATATTCATTATGTAATTGCCACAAATAATCAATATGCAAAGATTGCTTCACAATATTACATTACAGTATCCTATTCCCTAACACAAGACCATGTCATACATGTGCAATGTTGAAAGGCATGTCTGCATTAGGCCTCTTGCACGCGACCATATGGCTTTTTCAGTATTTTGCGGTCCGCAAAAAACGGATCCACAAAAAATACGGATGACGTCTATGTGCATTCCGTTTTTTGCAGAACGGAACAGCTGGCCCCTGATAGAACAGTACTATCCTTGTCCGTTATGCGGAAAATAATAGGACATGTTCTATCTTTGAACGGAACGGAAATGGGAGGCATACTGAGTACCTTCCTTTTCTTTGTGGATCCGTTGAAATGAATGGTTCCGTATACGGAACGCAAAAAACAGAACGTAAACTAAAATAATAGTGTGCAAGAGGCCTTAGGCTTGGTTCACACCAGCACTATTTATTTCCATTGCCCTGCTCCATTAGAGGAGTGCCAGATTTGACACACAACTGAAACAAATAGAGCTGAACAGGTCTGTTCAGTTTCCATTCAGGATGCTGTTTTTTTTACCAGACAGAAAAGTCCTGCATGCAAGACTTTTTTGTCTTGTCTTTTTGATGGAATCTGTGATGGTTGCCCCAAACTGAGCATCCAACGCAGATGTGAACATGCTCTTAGAGGGTTTCTGTCACCAGGTTTAACCCTATTAAGGTAGCTGACATTAGTGATGTGCTAATGTCAGCTAAACCTAACTAGCCTATTCCTACTTTTATCTATGCCCCCGTTACGCCAGAAATATAATTTTATAATATGCTAATTAGCCTCTAGGAGCAGGGGGGGGGGGCGTTGTTCCTGCTCCTAGAGGCTCTGTTCTCCCACCTTTGTCGTCTCCCTTCAAGTCCTGATTGACAGGGCCAGGCAGAGCTCGCATCTGCCAGCCCTGTGCTCTGGTGAAATCTCACGCCGTTCAGCATCCGGCACAGGCACGGTGAAGGAAAGATGCTCGCAGGCTGCCAGCTTCCTCACCACGCCTGCGCCGAATACTGAACGGCCCGAGATTTCACCCGAGCACAGGGCTGGCAGACAGATGCGAGCGCTGCCTGGCCCTGTCAATCAGGACTTGAAGGGAGACAACAAAGGTGGGAGAACGGAGCCTCTAGAAGCAGGAACAATGCCCCCCCTTCTCCTAGAGTCTAATTAGCATATTATAAAAGTTAGATTTCTGGCGTAACGAGGACAAAGATAAAAGTAGGAATAGGCTAGTTAGGTTTAGCTGACATTAGCACATTGCTAATGTCAGCTAGCTTAAAGAGAATCTGTCACCTCCAAAAACCATCCCAAGCTGCCAGCAGCAGTACCTAACAGTAGCCAGCAGCGTGCTTCCGGCTAAAGCTCAGAAAACGTTCTTTTATCCCCTGCCCAACACGCTTCTCTAGTCAGGCTTGAAATCATGGAGGCAGCGGCCTCCTTGTTTCAAGTCACGGTAACCACGCCCCCTTCCCTGCCCCTTCGCTGTCACGGACAGAGCTTATGCAGAGAGTTCGGCAAAGCCAGCCGAACTGCCGGCTGTCAGTCACAGCGAAGGGGCAGGGAAGGGGGCGTGGTTACCGTGACTTGAAGCAAGAAGGCCGCTGCCTCCATGATTTCAAGCCTGACTAGAGAAGCGTGTTGGGCAGGGGATAAAAGAACGTTTTCTGAGCTTTAGCCGGAAGCACGCTGCTGGCTACTGTTAGGTACTGCAGGTGGCTTCAGATGGTTTTTGGAGGTGACAGGTTCCCTTTAATAGGGTTAAATCTGGTGACACAATCCCTTTAAACAATTCATTTTTGTTACAATGATCTAGGGCTGCAGTAAACGATTATTTTAGCAATCGAGTATTCTACCGATTATTTTTACGATTAATCAAGTACTGTAATAAAAAAAAATTCATAGACTGTTTTCCTTTATAAAAACTAATAAGACCCCTTGCCATAATTTCCCAACACCCTTCATTTCCCCCTGTGCGATCAGCTCAAGTGCATTAGTTCCCCCCAGTGCCATCAGCTCCACTAATCCCCAGTGCCATCAGCTCCCCCCTGTGCCATCAGCTCCATTCCCCCAGTACCATCAGCTCTCCCCAACCCCAGTGCCATCAGCTTCCCCCTTAAGTGAGATCAGCTTGCCCCCCTAAGTGCCATCAGCTTGCCCCCCTAAGTGCCATCAGCTTGCCCCCCCAAGTGCCATCAGCTTGCCCCCCCAAGTGCCATCAGCTTGCCCCCCCAAGTGCCATCAGCTTGCCCCCCCAAGTGCCATCAGCTTGCCCCCCCAAGTGCCATCAGCTTGCCCCCCCAAGTGCCATCAGCTTGCCCCCCCAGTGTCATCAGCTTGCCCCCCTCAGTGTCATCAGCTTGCCCCCCCCAGTGTCATCAGCTTGCCCCCCCTAGTGCCATCAGCTTGCCCCCCCTAAGTGCCATCAGCTTGCCCCCCCTAAGTGCCATCAGCTTGCCCCCCCTAAGTGCCATCAGCTTGCCCCCCCTAAGTGCCATCAGCTTGCCCCCCCTAGTGCCATCAGCTTGCCCCCCCCCCCTAAGTGCCATCAGCTTGCCCCCCCCCCTAAGTGCCATCAGCTTGCCCCCCAGTGCCAGTACTTACCTTTCCTGTAGGGGCGCCGCTTCACAGCTCCTCTGTCTTCTTCTCCGCGCGCTACACTGCCGCAAGCACTTCACTCCCACTCTGTGGTCACATGACATAAACAAATCCTCGATGCAAAAAATTTGCATTAGGGATTTTTTTGTGTCTAATTACTCCATTCATTCGAGTAATTGTTTCAGCCCTACAATGATCCACTAAAATTAAGCTATCCACTCATGTTTGTTGGCACCATCGCACTGGCCCAGGGAATCCTCCAGTGGAACCAGGCAAATAATTTGCTTCTAGAGTCTAATTCTTTTAATCAAAATCTATTAGACTTTATTGATGACATAAGATTTGAGCCCCGAGTTTAATCTCCTCTGGTGGGCCAAGAAACCCCAGTCCTGTCATATGTCTCACTTAGAATACGGGATACACACTCTTCTGTCAGTTACATCTCAGACCAACCTCAACACTTGCTGGGCTTTCTTGTCCCACATGAAAAGAAAGTTGGCATCCCTCCAAGAGTTTTTATGTGGCATTAGAAGAAACCGTGAAGGCGAAACCCAGGACCGTGAAGGAGCTTGGTGTTCCATTACTTTTTGATTTGTAGATGAGCTCTGTTTTATTGAAAGTTTTGTAAGTGCCATACAAGATTTTCCTTTTCTAAATTAATCTGGCAGTGTTAGACTATGCTGTATTAGTTCCACAGCTAACCGCTTCTTATTTGAGGTGAACATTTGGAGGGATCCCAGCAATTTATTTTCATGTGGGACAAAAAGGCCCAGCAAGTGTGGATGCCAGTCTGAGGTGTGGTATATATTTAAACATTTGCTTAAAACCTACTTAGTAATTTATTGGTGTTTCTCATCCTTTGTTACTGTCGGCCTTTAGATCACATAACCCCCGACAAAACTGTCTTTGATAGGCGGTCTTGTAACGGAAGTTAAAAACGGTTACGTATAACTTAATTTTTTCCCCTCCAATTTGTAAATGTGCAGAGGCCTGAGATCTGAATGTATTTGAGCTGCTGCAGAGAGAAGGGATGGGCTGTAGAAGCGAGGGGTCAAAAATATCTCATCTGCAAACTTGCAATAGTCAGGAGAAATCATCATAGTAGTCTGGGCTGAATGGAGAATAAAAGGAAAGATAACCTCGGCAGAGAAACCTTTTAAGACACAACAATTAAAAGTAATCAGTTGTGCTAGAAAAAGTCTTGATGTAGCCCTAAGCTAAGTGACAACTGAGAGTTACCATTCACCTTGTCAATAGGATGCGTCCATACACACTGTGATACTATCACAAGTGACTGGACAATGTCACACTGTGTAGACAGTCATTTTGATTTTGAGGAATAACAGATGAATGGAATAATCCAGTGTTCTAAGAGAAGGTACTCCAGAATTATTATATGAGTAATAGTATTTACATATGTACAATATTTTTTTACCCTATAAGACATACTCCCCCCTCCCCCCCCCCCCCCCAAAAGTGGGGGAAAATGTCAGTACATCTTATAGGGTAAATTATGGAAGGGCTCATTTGTAGAGTAGGACCGGGGAGAGGTGATGGCTCTGTACTCACAGCTTCCTGCTCCTCTCCTGCAGGCTCCGCACACTGTGCTGTGACCTGCGCACAGCATGAGGACATAGGCGTAGGCGCACTCTGTGACCTCACACTGTGCAATTCCGCGTCAGGAGGAGCGCTGGATCTCAGGAGTGGTGGCGTCCAGAACAGGAGAGGTGAGTTGTTTTTTGGTCTAATCTAAGGTCTGATTTGGGGTCTGAGCTGTGTTCTAATTAACATTGGGGGTCTGATCTGTGGTTTGTTTGAAGGTCTGATTAACACTGGAGGTCTGAGCTGAGGTCTGGATAACATTGGGGGTCTGATCTGTGATCTGTTTGAAGGTCTGATTAACATTGGGGGTCTGAGCTGAGGTCTGGATAACATTGGGGGTCTTATCTGAAGATTTATTAACATTGGGTGTCTGGTCTTTTGAAAAATAATTTTTCTTATTTTTCCTCCTCTAAAACGTAGGTGTGTTTTATGGGTAAGTGCGTCTTATATGACAAAAATACATATATGCCAGGAGCGCTGACAGATCCTCTTTAAAGGCAGTCTGCAAAATGCTGACAGTGCTATGTAGGGGCCACGAAAAGCTGGGTAAATACCCCATCCCCTTTACTTTGAGTGACAGCTGTAGCAGTCTCCTGGTTAGATGCCTTGATTCTTCTGTCACATGTGCCCCCCAGGCTAAAGTGAATAGGGAATCTGTCACCTCTTATTACCCTATAGAGATGCGGACATACACGGCTAGCTCGCCGCTAGCATGTCCGCAATATACCTGTCCCATAGCTCTGAGTGGTTTTATTGAGTGTAAAAAATGATTTTATATATATGTAAATCAGCCTGGTAAGGAGCGCAAGGGGCTGCACTAACCGTTCTGGAGCCCAGCCACGCCCCCTGTGAAGGAGCCCAGCATCGCCTGTATCCACGAATCTCCTCCATGCTCGCAAAGTCAGCTCGCCGTAATCTCGCGGTGCACAAGTTCGTGTATGCGCAGTTCCTTCCCTGAGGCTGATGCCAGCACAGGAAAGGAACACTATGCCGGCACTGCGCATGCACGATCTCGCGCATCGCGAGATTACGGCAATCTGACTTCATGAGCAAGGAGTAGAATCCTGGATACAGGCGGTGCTGGGCTCCTTCACAGGGGGCGTGGCTGCGCTCTAGAACGGTTAGTGCAGCCCCTTGGGCTCCTTACCAGGCTGTATATATATATAAAATATTTTTTTACACTCAATAAAACCACTCAGAGATATGGGACAGGTATATTGCGGACATGCTAGCAGAGATCTAGCCGTGCATGTCCGCAGCTCTATAGGGTAAAAAGAGGTGACAGAATCCCTTTAAGTCTGTCTCCTCGGTAAATTATCATAAACCATACATGTGACTGTGGAAGTCTATGATGTGATACAGTGTACTTTACTCAAAGGACGTATCATCTTCTATAGGCAAAATACATATATAATACTGTGCAATGTTAATCCTACTTTACTTTGTTACGTAATTCGCAGGCTCCTGGTAGACCATGAGATCTCTGGGAAAATAGAGACCTAAGAGCAGTCCTGAGGATTTTTCAGCTTGGCACTTGCTTTAGTGCTTGCCAGCATTCCTGTAGTAGTCCTGCAAGAACATGAAAGCTATATTCCAGTATGTGTTATATCCTTAGAATTGGATTCAGATCATATTTGTCCTTATACCATATGCACTAGGAACTAAAGTAGAACAGATACGTCTCCTATTTTCCATCATGACACTCTACTGAAATGCTGCTTTCTGCTCTCATGCCTGACGTTCTATCATTTCGTACATCACAGAATGGCCATCGTTAATCATATGCACTGTATACTCCGGGGAGTAGAAGGCACAGGGTCAGTACTTTCCCTGGGAATCATATTTCTGACCTATCTGGTATAAAGATAGAGAATAACTGGTCACATGCTTTGGCATAAAATGCAAGAGGCATATTATACGCAGACTATCGGGCAATGCACTAAATTGTTATTACAGATAATCAAGATGGCTGGCAATATTGATTTCATTTTCACTCTCTTAGAGGCAGGGATGTCCATAAGATAGGGCAAATCGGGCAGTTCCCTATAGAGGGAGGTTCTCTAGTAATTGATGTATATGGTTCAAATGACAGGACTAGAGATGCTCCCACTTTCCCATTTTGCATCGCCTATTTATATTGAATTCAAACTCTCCTTACATATAGGGAATATTGAGCCTACCCAGTGGGCAGTATGCAGAGGGCATACACAGATCTCATTGGGCCCCATAGCATTTGGATTAGTCCCCCTAGGGCTGCAGTAAACTATTTTTTTTGTAATCGAGTATTCTATCGATTATTTTTACGATTAATCGAGTATTCTGATAAGAAAAACCTTCTTAAAATAACGTATTACTTTATAAAAACAATATTTTTATTACTTACAGTGGTATAGCACATAATTGCACACACATAAGGGTACTTTCACACTAGCGTTTTTCTTTTCCGGCGCTGAGTTCCATCCTAGGGGCTCAAATCCGGAAAATAACTGGTCGGTTTTATCCTAATGCATTCTGAATGGAGAGTAATCCGTTCAGGATGCATCAGGATGTCTTCAGTTCAGTCTTTTTTACTGATCAGGCTTTTCAGAAAACCGTAGCATGCTGTATTTTTACCTCCGGACAAAAATCCGGAACACTTTAACTGAACGCCGGATCCGGAATTTTTCCCATTGACTTGCATTAATGCTGGATCCGGCGCCGTGTGTTCCGTCAAACCGGATCCGGCTTTTGCATGTTAAACCCCAAAAATGTGCAAAAAAAGTCCATAAATGGAGGATCCGTTTTTTCCAATGCATTTTTTCATTGTGATCAGAATCCTGATCAGGATTCAAATGTTATCTGTTTTCACACGTTTTTCCAGGATCCGGAGGGTAGTTCCGGCGACGAAATTGCCCGCCAGGTTCAAACAACGCTAGTGTGAAAGTACCCTAATGCTTCTTTCACAGATGCAATATACATAAACAATATACATTCTGTCAGAAGAACAGCCAGAATGTACCATATCGGGTATAGCTGGATACTGCACTGGGGTCCGGCCTTGTTACAGCATTCAAGCTGGGTTTTGGCCGGACAAAAAATAAAATAAAAGCTTTGGACAATACCCAGCATGTATGCCGGAATGTGGCCAGATGGCCCTGGACCACATTATAGTCAATGAGAGTATATAGCTGGCTGTATCCAGCTATACCCAATACGGTATACTCCAGCAGGCTGTTCTTCTGCCAGAATGTGTATCTAAGGCTATGTTGTGAACTCCGGCGGTCTGTTCCTGGCTGCATCTGTGATAGCTGGATGCCCATTGACTGTAACGGGGATCCGGAAAAAAAATGCTGCACACTGACATAGCATTTTGGGGCCGGACTCCGGCCAGTCGCCAGATGATCAGATTCCCAGTGTTCACACTGCAATGTGAACCTGGCCTAAGGTGTTAAAGAAACGTAAATAAGATGATCATATTTATTTTAAAAGCAAAATTCTAATAAAAAATCCTAAATTACTTAAAAAAATGCAAGTAAACAAAGTAGTAAGACATAAACATTACCTTACCCTTTACGTTGTTCAACTTTCAGGCAACTTTAGTTCTGACTGTCTTGCACACATCTGTACTGTTTTCTTCTAAGGCTTTCTGGCATTTTTAGACGGCAGAAACAAAAACTATGGGGAAAAATAGATTTATCAAAAGTGGTGTGAAGGAAAACTGGCTGAGTTTTCCAATGGCAACCAATCAGATTCCACCTTTCACTTTCCAAAGGAGCTCTGAATAATGAAAGGCGGAATCTGATTGGTTGCTAAACCAGTTGATCACTGCAGAAAATGCACCAAAATGATACACAACTGACAATACTAGCTAATTCCTCAGGCCGATGTTAAAAGATGAGAACTTTGCCAATATCTTCCAGTCAGGAACATATCGGAGCCCCTCATGCACCACGTCACGGTGTCTCAGCACGCATGGGGTCCTACCACTAAAACACCTGTGGTGTGTGAACAGGGTCTGAACAGAGCTAGAAATTAACTGACTGCCAGGCTCTCACCTGCCTCCATAGTGGTATCACCAATGCACTGTGAGGTAGGATAAAGCTGTGAGCGGCACCCACAACAGACCATGTGACACAGAAGCCGCACCCACAACAGACCATGTGACACAGAAGCCGAACCCACAACAGACCATGTGACACAGAAGCTGCCAGGTGCAGAAGAATGTTACCACCACAATGAAGTGGCACATCCCATACACATAAAAGACAAAAAACTCACTGAAAATAGTGGCCTAAACGGGTGGAAATGCTCCAAACCGAGACACTGTAGAGCGTCTATAACCGGGGGAGAAGTTCCTCCGCATGCGGTCCACAGATAACGGCAATCCCCAGCAAAAAATGTGTACAATGGAGGAGGCCGGGGCGGACCGCAAGGACATCTTACACAAAATGATACATTGTGCAGATGAAAAAATATACACATACACAAATCACTGCAAAAAATTTACCAAATGATACACAACTGACAATACTAGCCAATTCCCCAAGCCGATGTGAAAAGCTGAGAATTTTGCCAATATCTTCCAGTCAGGAACATATCAGAGCTCCTCATGCACCACGTCACTGTGTCTCAGCACGTATGGGGTCCTACCAATAACCTGCCCGTGGTGTGTGAACAGGGTCTGAACAGAGCTAGAAACCAACTCACAGCCAGACTCTCACCTGCCTCCATAGTGGTATCACCAGTGCACTGTGAGGTAGGATAAAGCTGTGAGCCGCACCCACAACAGACCAGGTGACACAGAAGCTGCCAGGTGCAGAAGAATGTTACCAGCAATATAAAGTGGCACATTCCATACACATAAAGACAAAAAACTCACTGAACGGGTGGAAATGCTGCAAACCCAGACACTGTAGCGCGTCTATAATCGGGTGAGCAATTCCTCCACATGCGGTCGGCAGATCGCATTTTTTGCTGGGGATAGATGTTTACAATGGAGGACCGCATGCGGAGGAATTGCTCACCCGGTTATAGACGTGCTGCAGTGTCTGGGTTTGGAGCATTTCCAACCATTTAGGCCACTTTTTTTAGTGAGTTTTTGGCTAAACCTTTACACCAGTTTGGATAAAGCTATCTCCTGAATAAGGTACATATGGTGAAGTGCATGAACCAGCTTACCCTAAAGCAGTGATCAGCAACCTCCGACACTCCAGCTGTCCAGGAACTACAACTCCCAGAATCAGTGGTGTCGGGGGGGGGGGGGGGGGTCAGGTTATTCCTTGACCCCCCCCCCCCCCGGATATCCCCTCCCCCACTGATTACCCTTTAAAACCAGTGCTGTTTTTAACGTGCATCTGCTGCCCCGGGCCCAGTTGCTCCTGGGGGGCCCAAGGCAGCTGCCTCTTGAGCCCCGCTGGCCGGCATAATACTAATAAAGCGCTTCCATTTTGGAAGCGCTCATTAGTAACGGAGGACCAGGAAGTGGTGAAGGCTCTATACTTACCGCTTCCTGGTCCTCGGCTGTGGGCTGTGCAGGGCTGCGCACAGCGTGAGGCGCTTTATGACGTCACGCTGTGCGCGCCAGTTCAGAGCACAGCCAACAGCAGGAGGAAGAAAATCGCGGGTGGCGAGGAGCAGCAGTGTCCAGAAGCAGGAGAGGTAAGTGTTTTTTTATTTTATAAAAAATGATGCTAATGGGGGCTAATGAGAGGCATATGGAGGCTAATGAGGCATAAGGGCTGATATGGGGGCTAAGGAGGCATAAGGGATGATAATGGGGGCTAATGAGGCATAAGGGCTGATCTGGGAGTTAATGAGAGGCATGGGGGCTGATATGAGGGTGATAAAAGGCATAATGGGGGCTAATGAGAGGCGCATAAGGGCTTATAATTGGGCTAATGAGGTATAAGGGCTTATAATTGGGCTAATGAGGCATAAGGGCTTATAATTGGGCTAATGAGGCATAAGGGCTTATATGGGGGCTAATGAGAGGCATGGGGGCTGATATGAGGGTGATAGGAGGCATAATGAGGGCTAATCAGAGGCATAATAACAGTGTCATCCACAGATGCCCCCATAACAGTGTCATCCACAGATGCCCCATAACACTGTGTCATCCACAGATGCCCCATAACACTGTGTCATCCACAGATGCCCCATAACACTGTGTCATCCACAGTTCCACCATAACACTGTCATCCACAGATCCACCATAACAGTGCGCCTGCACGCTGAGGAGAGACAGAAAGGAGGGAAAAGAATCTGCGGAAGCAAGCAGAGGACGGCACAGCAGACGACTGAATAGCTTCTTTTGTAAGTAAATAGTTTTATTATAAAGGTATCCCTGCATACCGCAATACTCTTGTATTTTTTTAATCTTATTTATACAGTATATACTTATTTAGTTTTTTTCAGTAGTATGATTAAGGGTACTTTCACACTAGCGTTTTTCTTTTCCGGCGCTGAGTTCCATCCTAGGGGCTGAGTTCCGTCCAAATCAGGATGTCTTCAGTTCAGTCTTTTTGACTGATCAGGCTTTTCAGAAAACCGTAGCATGCAGTATTTTTACCTCCGGACAAAAATCCTGAACACTTTGACTGAACGCCGGATCCGGCCTTTTTCCCATTGACTTGCATTTAAGAAAGTTAAAGTCCATAAATGGTGGATCCGTTTTTGCCAATGCATTTTTACATTGTGATCAAAATCCTGATCAGGATTCAAATGTAATCCGTTTTCACACGTTTTTCCGGATCCGGCGAGCAGTTCCGGTTTCGGAATTGAATGCCGGATTTAAACAACGCTAGTGTGAAAGTAGTTATTAGTGCCCCCCCCCATTTTTGACTGTGGTATCCTCCCCCCCCCCCCCCCATATATTGTTCCTAGAGTTGCCACTGCCCAGAATGCTTCAATCACTTCTATAGGAGTAAGGCTACATGCACACGAACGTACTTTGTTTCCGTGTCCGTTCGTTTTTTGTGTTTTTTTGCGAATAGGAAGAGGACCCATTTATTTCAATGGGTCTGCAAAAAATGCGGACAGCACACCGTGTGCACACCGTCCGCATCAGTATGTCCGTTCCGTAGCCCCGCAAAAAAAATAAAATAGAATATGTCCTATTCTTGTCCATTTCAGGCATTGTTACAATGGATCCACAAAAAAAAAGTGGATGTCATCTGTTTTTTGGGCGGATCCGCAGTTTGTGGACCGCAAAACACATACGGTCGTGTGCAAGTAGCCTTAGAAGAACAGAGCATGTTGCATGCAGGGAGTGGTAGTTTCACAGCAGCTGGAGTGCCAAAGGTTGCTGATTTGTGGCCTAAAGGATCATTTGGCGGTTGTAATAAAGGAAAAGTGAGCATATCCACATGCTTAGAACTGAGGCTGGCCCTGCGCTTTGATGCTATGTTTCCTGCTGCAGAAAACAGACGATCTGATGGTGTGGAAGTTGCTGGAATACACAGAAGGGACTTTGCTATTGCTGGATAGCGTGTTTCATTTGTTTTCCACCATGGACAACAGATTCTCTTTCTTGGACACTGGATGTTCTCCAAAGTTTATCAAGACCTCCTTCTGCACAGATTGACTTAACTGCTGCTCCTTATCCTCTTCATCACTGGAGCTGGAGGATGATCCCAGTATGTTCTGGAGGAATGATGTGGCTGTTGCGTGATCATTGGCATGCTTTGCTGTAGCAGGGTTATCTTCTTGTCCTTTTCTAGAAGAAGCTCCATCATGTTCACTGGACCGTGAATTGTCATTACCTTTTTGGCAACAAGTACCATGCTCTGTACTGTGCTTTGGACCTTGAATGATTCATCAGGAGACAAGAATTAAATTTTCTTAAATCTGGGATCCAGAGCAGCGGCAATTAGGGCAGTGTTTGAAGAGTCAGGTTGTAACATAGACAGTTCTTGCCATCTTGTTGTGATCTGTTCTACCACATAAGCCTGGTATCACCTTAATGGTGCAGTCTCAAAAGCTAAACCCTGTATGGACTTCTTTAGGTTCTGCACTAGCTGTGGAAGTGCAGAGAGGGTAACATACTTCTGGCCACTCAGAAACACCATAGCTTCTTCAAATGGCTCAAGATCCTGGGTTAGCTCCTCAATCAGGCTCCACTGTTCAGGCTTCAGATCAAGGTAGTGGTGTTTTCCTCTTGAAGTCACTTCTGGGTCTGAGAGAGCAGAAGTCACTGGCCATCATTATTCCAGCAGTCTTGCTATCATGTGATAAGTGCTATTCCAGCGCGTACTTACATCATGCACCAGCATGTGTTGTGGTGTGCCCATCTGCTGTTGCTTCTCCTTTAGCTTGGTGCAACTCACTCTTCTTAAAATGCTCAACAAGGCATCTTACACAAGCCACACACTTAGAGATAGCTTGGTGGTTCTTCAGAGCGCTTTGCACAACCAAGTTCAGGGTGTGGCCTGCACATCGCACCGATGCCTATCCATGTTTTTCTTTTAAAATCTTCACTGCTGCTACAACATTAGCACCATTGTCATGGACAACAGCTTTGACTTTCTCTGCTGGAATGCCAAATACGGCAATAACATCCTCAAGCCACTCTGCAATATTTGCAGCTGTGTCTCTTTCCTCAAGGGGCATCGTTGTTAGGCTGTAGGACTCCATTTCCCAATCCTTCCCAAGAAAATAACACGTCACCCCCAGATAAGCTTCTGTAGCAACGCTCGTCCAAATATCAGTTGTAAGTGCAATGCATTCAGCCTCCTTAAGAGTGTTCTTCAACTTGCCTTTGAGTTCTTCATACCTTTTCTCCATAATTTTTATGAAATAGGTTCTTGAAGGAAGAGTGTATCTTGGATTGAAAGTGGAAATCATCCTCTGAAAACCTTCATCCTCCACCATGGATAGCAGGCGCATGTCTGTGACAATCATGTTCAGAATGCTGTCTGTAAGCTCAGCTGCTTCAGTTGAACGTGATGCAGCTGTCCACACATAGCTGTCCATGCGTCGCTGTGATGGTGATTGTGATGTACTGAAAAAGAGGTAAAATAAACAATTACCTAACAATACAAAGCCTGTGTGTTGTGTGTGTCACTAAGATTATAACAATGTTTGCTTTACTTACCTTGGGTCCGATCCCCTCAGTGAACTAAATGCGAAAACTGGGTTTTTTCTAGTGAGATGTTTAAGCATTGATGTTGTGCTATTATGGTAGGCTAGTTCGGTTTTACACAGACACACTGTACAGAGATTTCGTTTTTTTTTCCAGCTTGAAATGATCCCAAACTTTGGACGCTCTGTGCTGTTTTTTCTGTCCTGTTTCTTCTGTTCGCCCCTTGGCCTCACTGTTTTCTCTCTCTTTCTCCATTTTGCAGTTGAAGTAAAGTAATATTTCTTTAGGTCTTGCCTCTTGCTTTATGCAACAGTAAAAGAGTCACACCTTAAGGGTCCATTCACACGTCCGTATGTGTTTTGCGGATCCGCAAAACACGGACATTGGCAATGTGCGTTCCGCATTTTGCAGACCGCACATCACCGGCACTCTCGTAGAAAATGCCTTTTCTTGTCCGCAATTGCGGAACGGAAGTGCGAATTTGGAATTGCGGATCCGCAAATGCGGATGCGGACAGCGCATTCCGGCCCAATAGAAAATGAATGGTTCCGCACCCTGTTCCGCAAAATTGCGGAACTGATGCAGACCTATTTTGAGGACGTGTGAATGGACCCTAGGGGGGAGTAAAATAAGAATTTCAGAAACAAAATATTTTTCATCAGAACACACATCATCAGAGCAGACTACACCCCCCCCAAATCAGATTATCACATGTCAGCCACAATAACCCCACCAAGTCAGTCAGCCTTGCCCTCAAATCAGTCCCCCCATGCCGCAAGCCCGCAATCAGACCCCCATGCCAGTGCCACCATGATCAGACCCCCAGGCTGCCACCACCATCAGAACGTCCCTTGCTGCAATCAGAGCCAGACCCCCATGCCATCCATTGCCATTTTGCCGGTCCCAACCCACTCCCCCCAGTGCCTCCATGCCATGCCATCCATTGTGATGCCCCCAGTGCCATCAGATTAGCCCCTCCATGTCATTTCCCTCACTCCCCCAGTGCCATCAGATATCATCATCAGCCCCTCCATGTCATGTCCCTCACTCCCCCAGTGCCATCAGACATCATCATCAGCCCCTCCATGTCATGTCCCTCACTCCCCCAGTGCCATCAGATATCATCAGACATCATCAACCCCTCCATGCCATTGCCAATGATCCATGTCCCCCAGCTCCATCACTTCAAATCACAGATGCCCCCTTCAAATCTGCAGGCCTCAACACCTCCCACCCCCAGATTTGGGCCCATGCTAGTGCTATCTTATACTTACCTTTCCTGGCAGTGCGCTGACATGGAGTCCGCAGGAGACTAACGCGTCTTCTTCCCAGCATGCACCGGGAGGAACCTGACGTCACGCACAGCGTCAGCCAGCGCGCTGACGATGTGTGCACGCCAGGCCCTGCAGCGCGGTGCCGACTGGAGGCCACGGAGTGGTGAGTGAAAGGCTTCATTTCACTCACGCTCCGTGGTCACGTGATTTAAACGAATCCTCAATGTGGAAAAACTGCATTGAGGATTTTTTTTTATCGATTACATCGATGAATGGTTTCAGCCCTAATTCCCCCCTCCAGCCAGTGTGATTTCTGAAAAAAATGTATGTGAAGGAATTTTTGGTTAAAATAAATCTTGCCCTGTCTTACCCAATTTACTCAACTTCTATGTCAGCAAAAGTGACAGACAAATACATTGATAATTCTCTCTAATATTGTTCAAAAGCCTCTTCTCCCCATCGCATATTGCAAAACTGTCTGCCTGTAAATCCAGCATTAGACTAGACATTCTAGAGATGTGGCACCTTGGTCACAATGGCTGATGCTGGATGATAAATTAGCTGGTTTATACAGCCTATTAGATGGCTTACTATGAAGGGTCACTAACTGCTCAAAAAACTTTTGATATGTCATAGAGACATATCAAAAATTTTAGTCGGTGGAAGTCTGAGTACTGAGACCCCCACTGATCCCTAGAGCAAGGGAAGAAAGGCGCACTTGTATTGCACTCTCTCATCTCGCTGCTGAGGACGGAATCAAGACAGGGCCATAGACTTCTATGGAGCCTATTTAGTGCAGCCGAGCAGAGAGAACGCGCTATTCTCGCACTTTTCTTCCCTCATTATACGGATCGGCGATGGTCTCAGCACTCAGACTCCCATGGATCTAAACTTTTGATATATCTCTATGACATCTCAAAAGTTTTTGGAAAAATTAGGGACCCTGTATGCCAGAATTTTGCACCAACAATTTTGAGCACAGTGTCGCGACTTAACCCTTGCTCCCTTTCCCAATAAGCCATGCCCACTTGGGAGAACAGTGGAAAAAGTGTCTAAGACATGTAATAACTTTGGCACATAACATATCTACATTTTAAATTTGTGTATCTGTCCAATGTATTCACCCACAAGGTTTTCTTTAAATGTTTAAAATGTGTTGTTTTCTCAAATGTTATATTCAGTTCTCCAGGAAACATACTGGTGGATCTAAATTTCACTCCCCTGACTCACAAAAAGAATGGAAAAGGAGGCCATGTCAAGTCAATGAGACCACTGAGCAGCACCAATAAGCAGCAATAATGAGCTTCGCAAACACATTGGCACATATGTACTACCATAAGAAAAAATTTGCAAACCAGGATATGCACCAATTTTGAACAAATAATTGCATCTTTTGTTGTCATTTGCCAAATTTTGAAAAGCAGCAAGAAGAGTGAAAGTAGTCTCAGAGGAGTTCCTGTAGTTCAGAGTTTTAGTAAAATGTTTAAAAAATTTGCTCATAACAGATGTAGACTAATTATCTTTTAGACAGTCACAAATGCACCAAATTTATAATTTTAAAGGGGCTGCCCGGCCAGTTAAAAAACTAAATAAAAAACCGACCTGTCTGCACAGTACCGCCATTCCCGTTCTGCTGCCCCATTCCTGGCTGCTTCCGTGACCACAGCAGGCCTAATATGGCACATGTGCCAGAACAGTGTATCATTAGCACATCATTAGCAGTGACATGACTTTCTAGTAGATGTGGTTCCTGAGGCCAGCGACTGGCCACAGCAGTAATAGGATCAAGCCACTTCTGGTCTGGTGGGGGTCGGACGCTGCAAAATGATTTTTTCTTTAAATTGGCCACGGGTTACAACCATTGAGGTTGTCAGTTCCTAGGCAGTAAAACTGCTTTAAGTTTTGAGCAATCACTCCAACTATCTACAATGAGTCAATTATGAAGGAATCAGAGTGCAGAAAAATAGTCAAGTTTGGCCTACCAACTTCATAGCCCTCCGTAAGCCAATGCAGCTATGCCAGTGCCAATGCATTTTAGTCCATGATGGCCACTACAGTCCTTCAAACTGATATATATATATATATATATATATATATATATATTCAATTCAGAATCAATCTTTCTGGAAACATTCTTTCATAGAAGGATCATTCATTGACTAGCAGCTATTGGACCCATAATCTTAAACATGGCTGGCTTCTTTTGACATGATGATGATGTTATGACATTGTTTGGCTAAAATGATAATTCGTTGTCAAATTTCACCCGTCTTGCAATCATTTAGGTTTAAATGGACCATTTTGATCAACAACTACTGTGTATAGCCACCTTACGATAGGTCAGTCCTAGTAAATATGGCCCTTCCTCTCCATTGTTTGAAATATCTTCCTGATCTTCCAGTATATAATTAGGGCAAATAATGTTAGGAATAAAAGTAATCCACAAACAGTACATAGACTGTTGTTCCAGGAGGGGCACACGGTGTACACGTGTCATGTTACAGACAGTTCAGTGATGTCAGCTTTCTGTTCTTGTCACTTCTTCCCTGTGTCTCCTGAGGAATAGAGATCTTTTGTCTCTGCCAAAAGCTCCAAGCTATTAATCCTACTGCACACATTCACAATCCCAACACCTGTTTGCTTTATGGCAGAAAAATAAACTACACTGCAAGCAAGAAACCACACATGGCCCCATAATACCAGGCCGTCTTCTCGGAAATCTTCAGTCAGGTGAATGGAAAATTAAACCGCAACACAAATAGAGGCTAAATAACTATTTGGGTACCTTTCATATCTCCATCCAGGCTTCATGGAATTATGTAAAAGAAAGTTACACGCATTAATAGCTCTATAGATGGTCTAAACATTGGCAGATGTCTCACCATTGTTGATATCAGTGACATATCTACATGTTAATGGACCCTTAAAAGGTCCTGGACGATTTACCAGGCTATTTGTGGGAATGAACTAAACGCTCCCAATAATTGCCTGATCGACAGAGGAGTTGAGGGTTGCATTTTCATGCAGTAATCATCTCCTCTGCATGGGAAGAAGCGATCACTACAACGATCATCTCCATACAAATTGTTTCTGGGCAACAGATCACAGCACATTCTGCTGGCCAGAAATGATGATCTTTAGTGGCTGCCGAAAGACAGAATCGCCCAGAAAGCTAGCATTGGCTTGTCCATCAGGTTATCACCGTCAGCGAGTGTTTTAACAAATGATCATCCCTGATAATTGACCCATCATCAGGTCCATCCATGTAAAAAGACCTTTAGATTATGATTATTTATTTAGACCGTCATTAAGCTATCCCCCATTGGCATCAGATGTGCCACAATTATTAAGAAGTGCAAACCTCTTAATAATTGTGGCGCATCAGTTTAGGTCCGTGTGCAAAAATGGAAATCTACACCAGCAAGAGAGCTGACGTAGATTTCTGCTATAATCTATACCAGTTTCCTGGTGAAGATTATAAGAAATGTGATGGACCAGTCAAGCCAGCCCTGTCCAGTCGGTCCCTGCAAACTTTTAGGACTCCAAAAAGTTGCTAAATTTTGTGCAATATGATGAAGTTGTTCTTTTTGTACAGGCTTTAGGGGGGTTATTGCCTCCATGATGTGCAGTATATCTATATCAAGTTCTATTAAAGTGGTTTTCCACTAACAATATGTATCTCCTATCCACTGTGGTTTAACGACTGACACCCCAAGCGATCAAGAAAAAGGAGGTCATAGAGACTTCAGTCCTATTTAAGTGAATGTTGGTTACAAGAGTCTCATAAGAGGCAACTGGCTTGGTGGTTCCTATAGACTTAAATGGGACTGAGCTGAATGTACAGTCGTGGCCAAAAGTTTTGAGAATGACACAAATATTAGTTTTCACAAAGTTTGCTGCTAAACTGCTTTTAGATCTTTGTTTCAGTTGTTTCTGTGATGTAGTAAAATATAATTACACGCACTTCATATGTTTCAAAGGCTTTTATCGACAATTACATGACATTTATGCAGAGTCAGTATTTGCAGTGTTGGCCCTTCTTTTTCAGGACCTCTGCAATTCGACTGGGCATGCTGTCAATCAACTTCTGGGCCAATTCCTGACTGATCCAACCCATTCTTTCACCCCCCTGTCATTGATCACCCCCCTGTAAGGCTCCATTCAGACGTCCGCATGTGTTTTGCGGATCCGATCCATGTATCCATGGATCCGTAAAAATCATACGGACGTCTGAATGGAGCCTTACAGGGGGGTGATCAATGACAGGGGGGTGATCACCCATATACACTCCCTGATCACCCCCTGTCATTGATCACCCCCCTGTAAGGCTCCATTCAGACGTCCGCATGTGTTTTGCGGATCCGATCCATGTATCCGTAAAAATCATACGGACGTCTGAATGGAGCCTTACCAGGGGGGTGATCAATGACAGGGGGGTGATCAGGGAGTCTATATGGGTGATCACCCCCCTGTCATTGATCACCCCCCCTGTAAGGCTCCATTCAGACATTTTTTTGGCCCAAGTTAGCGGAAATATATATATTTTTTTGTTTGTTTTTTCTTACAAAGTCTCATATTCCACTAAATCGTGTCAAAAAATAAAATCTCACATGAACTCACCATACCCCTCACGGAATCCAAATAAATAAACATTTTTAGACATTTATATTCCAGACTTCTTCTCACGCTTTAGGGCCCCTAAAAAGCCAGGGCAGTATAAATACCCCACATGTGACCCCATTTCGGAAAGAAGACACCCCAAGGTATTCCGTGAGGGGCATAATGAGTCCATGAAAGATTGAAATTTTTGTCCTAAGTTAGCGGAAAGTGAGACTTTGTGAGAAAAAAACAAAAAAAAATCAATTTCCACTAACTTATGCAAAAAAAAAAAATTTCTATGAACTCGCCATGCCCCTCATTGAATACCTTGAGGTGTCTTCTTTCCAAAGTGGGGTCACATGTGGGGTATTTATACTGCCCTGGCTTTTTAGGGGCCCGAAAGTGTGAGAAGAAGTCTGGGATCCAAATGTCTAAAAATGCCCTCCTAAAAGGAATTTGGGCACCTTTGCGCATCTAGGCTGCAAAAAAGTGTCACACATCTGGTATCGCCGTACTCAGGAGAAGTTGGGCAATGTGTTTTGGGGTGTCATTTTACATATACCCATGCTGGGTGAGAAAAATATCTTGGTCAAATGCCAACTTTGTATAAAAAAATTGGAAAAGTTGTCTTTTGCCAAGATATTTCTCTCACCCAGCATGGGTATATGTAAAATGACACCCCAAAACACATTCCCCAACTTCTCCTGAGTACGGCGATACCAGATGTGTGACACTTTTTTTGCAGCCAAGGTGGGCAAAGGGGCACATATTCCAAAGTGCACCTTTCGGATTTCACCGGCCATTTTTTACAGATTTTGATTGCAAAGTACTTCTCACACATTTGGGCCCCTAAATTGCCAGAGCAGTATAACTACGCCACAAGTGACCCCATTTTGGAAAGAAGACACCCCAAGGTATTCCGTGAGGGGCATGGCGAGTTCCTAGAATTTATTATTTTTTGTCGCAAGTTAGTGGAATATGAGACTTTGTAAGAAAAAAAAAAACATCATTTTCCGCTAACTTGTGACAAAAAATAAAAAGTTCTATGAACTCACTATGCCCATCAGCGAATACCTTAGGGTGTCTACTTTCCGAAATGGGGTCATTTGTGGGGTGTTTGTACTGTCTGGGCATTGTAGAACCTCAGGAATCATGACAGGTGCTCAGAAAGTCAGAGCTGCTTCAAAAAGCGGAAATTCACATTTTTGTACCATAGTTTGTAAATGCTATAACTTTTACCCAAACCATTTTTTTTTTGCCCAAACATTTTTTTTTATCAAAGACATGTAGAACAATAAATTTAGCGAAAAATTTATATATGGATGTCGTTTTTTTTGCAAAATTTTACAGCTGAAAGTGAAAAATTTAATTTTTTTGCAAAAAAAATCGTTACATTTTGATTAATAACAAAAAAAGTTAAAATGTCAGCAGCAATAAAATACCACCAAATGAAAGCTCTATTAGTGAGAAGAAAAGGAGGTAAAATTCATTTGGGTGGTAAGTTGTATGACCGAGCGATAAACGGTGAAAGGAGTGTAGTGCAGAAGTGTAAAAAGTGGCCTGGTCATGAAGGGGGTTTTAGCTAGCGGGGTTGAAGTGGTTAAAGGGGTTGTCCAGCCGTTAATATTGATGACCTATTGTCAGTGTTGGTCATCAATATCTGATCAGCGGGGGTCTAACACCCAAAACCCCTGCCGATCAGCTGATGAAGAGGAGGTGGTGCTGCATGTGAGGGTCGCTTCCTCTACATTACACTGCACTTCGCCTCAGAAGTGCAGTGTAAGGACGAGTACCCATTCCATTCAAGTAATTACACGTCATCACCGCTCCACTGGAGACGAGACGTAGTGTAATGATGAGGAAGCGGCGCTTGCATAGAGCGCCGCCTCCTCGTCTCACAGCTGATCAGCAGGGGTCCCGAATGTCGGTCTGCCACTGATCAGATATTGATGACCGATTCTGATGATAGGATATCAATATTAACGGTTGTATAACCCCTTTAGGGTTGTCACGTCTACAACCTATACCTGGCTCCCTAGGGCGATGTACCAATTAAAGAGTGACACTCAGCTCCCACTTGCTAGCTAGCTGGTCCTCTCTATACCAATGGTTGTGGCATTTTTTTTTTGCTTGTACCATTGCAAGCTGTTATTTGCCATTATACAGTGGAGTTTCTCAGTATGTATGGAGTGGTATCATACACAGCATATCATGATCCATACATTACATAGTATCACACATTGCATGGCATATCACTCATGACTATTTAAGTGCTTTAATAATCACATTACTGGCCTTTCCCAGTAATACAATCACACAACAGCCCTTCAGTCCAACATGGGTGGTGGTAAAGCCACCATAACAGTGCAAAACTTTCAAAGAGTCAATTTTCTTGTAAGATGTAGTTAGAGCACTTCCAGCCCTCTTACACGCATGGCACAGATTTTAAAGAAATGATGCTCCAGGATTGTCACTTAATGGGACACATACAATATTGACATAAGCGGGCATTTCCATAATTTCTCACATCACCTCATCATATAAACTTTCATTCTTGTAAAAACCAGCTTTCAGGCATGAGGTGCACCGCGCCCGTTATTACCTAACTGCTATACTAGGCCGTGTACCAGCTGTCTATGGAGTCCTAAAGGCATACGAATGTTGGTCAAAGTGCACTACAGCAGAAAATTACTCAGGACTATTACTACACTTTCCTCTCCAGGTACGTTACTAGATATTACTGAAGGTCAGCACTAACAGAAGGACCCGGCTTCGCACAGGTATATTTCATGTATTTATTTAATGTATGTGTGTGTTGTTAAAAGATATTAACAGTATCCCCCCATAACAGTGACCTCTACAGCACCCCGCCCCTTTAATAGTGAACTCCACAGTCCCCCACCCCTTAGTAATGACCCCCCCACAGTGCCCCGCCACTTTAAAATGGGACCTCCACAGTATTCCTGTGCCTTAACAGTGACCTCCACAGTACCTTACTGCCTTAACAGTGACCTCCACAGTACCTTACTGCCTTAACAGTGACCTCCACAGTACCCCGCTGCCTTAACAGTGACCTCACAGCAGTTGCCCCTTTAATAGTGGCCCCTGTCCCCTTAACAGTGACCTCTACAGTGTCCGCCCCCTTAACAGTAACATCCACAGTGAACTCCTCTTTAACAGTAACCTCCACAGCGCTCCTGCCTCTTTAATGCTAGGGCTACACGACGACATGTGTCGCGCGTCATAATGATAGGCTATAGTGTCGCACTGCGGCATGTGACATGCTGCGACTGCGACACGACAGTTGGAAAAAATAAATTGAGATATTAAAATAAAAGAAGATTTCTGACTGGTTGTCATTTAGACTGAGGCCTTATTCACATGTCCGTGTCTGGCATCATAGAGAAAAAACGGTCAGTGTCATTTGTGAACGTGTCTGCGAAGGTCCCGTTCTTTGTCCGTGTGTCCAAATTTTGCCCTCCGTGTGGTGGTGTGACTGCCCCCAACAGGGAACATTTCCTAGAGTCATTTTATGGGCCACTAATAAGAAGCAGAGTGCAGATCTGCTAAGGAATCAATGGGCCGTCCCAGAAGTACTAGGTCTTCCAGAAGGAAATATGCTATTTGTAGCTAATTTCCACTCTGGTTAATAAATGAGGATTCTAAATTGGGGTACCCCCCTATAGTAAATAAGAATTAGGGTATTCGACAATGGCTTTTGTAAACTAGACAACCCCTTTAAACCATATGCTGTCGATATTAATAAACCAAGGAAATAATCACGGGGCCCCTTGGCATAGTATGGCTTTTTGGGTGGTAGCAATTTGTTGCTTCCCTTGTACAGAATGTTCCACCCTCCGTAAGGCCTGATATTTTCTTATTGTCTGCTATCCTCATATACTCTGAAGGGCGCGGGAAATGTCCTGTAACATATGAGATCCAACATACTTCCTGCAACAAGCTCAAGAAAGATAAATACAAGAAATGGACGAGGCGGCTCATGGAAAATCACTTTCCCACTCCTGAACCTTGTTTTTTACCCATAGTCATATCCTACTGTATTGTTGCAGGAACAAAGCAAGTGTGCTACCTTGTATTAATCAGTAAATACAGAGAATAGGTAGAAAGTCTCTGTAGGCTTGTGCAACCGTTTATTTTATATTGTTCCAATGCATCTAAAATTAAAAGTAATCCACTACCGTTTTATGTCTGCAGTTCTGATGTATAACTGTGTCTCCATAGTTACAGACTACAAACAAACCCTGTATAATCAAATGCTGTAGTCATACTCCATCATTCTTTGTAAGGCTACTTTCACACTGGCGTTTTGGCTTTCTGTTTGTGAGATCTGTTCACGGCTCTCACAAGCGGTCCAAAACGGATCAGTTTGCATTCTAATGCATTCTAAATGGAAAAGGATCCGCTCAGAATGCATCAGTTTGCTTCAGTTCAGTCTCCATTCCGCTTTGGAGACGGACACCAAAACACTGCTTGCAGCATTTTGGTGTCCGTCTGATGAAACTGTGTCCGTCTATGATACAATCTGGCACAATAGAAAACAGATCCGTCCTCCATTAAATTTTAATGGTGTTCAAGACGGATCCGTCTTGGCTATGTTAAAGATTATGCAAACTGATCCGCTCTGAACGGATGCAGACTGTTGTAATATCTGAACGGATCCGTCCATGACAGATCCGCACAAAACACGAGTGTGAAAGTAGCCTAACATACCTTCAGTAGCTGTACACAACTATAAAGCTGGACTCTTATTTGAGCAGCCTGAACCCAATGTGCATAGTTTCAAAACAAAGGAGCATAGTGGTTACTCAATGGATACTTTTTAACCTCTTCAGGACACATGACGTACCAGTACGGCATGTTGTCCTGGTACTTAAGGACACATGACGTAACGGTACGTCATGTGTATTTCCGATCACCGCCGCCCGGTGGGCGGTGATCGGAACCCGGTGCCTGCTCAAATCATTGAGCAGGCACCTTGGCTAAATGCGCTGGGGGGTCCCGTGTCGGCGATCGCCGCAAACCGCAGGTTAATTCAGACCTGCGGTTTGCGGCAGCTATGCCAAAAAAGTGAAATTTTGAAATTGTATCTCTATTTTCCATTAATTCTTGTGGAACACCTAAAGAGTTAACAAAGTTTGTAAAATCAGTTTTGAATAACTTGAGGGGTGTAGTTTATAGAATGGGGTCATTTTGGGTCGTTTCTATTATGTAAGCCTCTCAAAGTGACTTCAGACCTGAACTGGTCCCTAAAAATTGGGTTTTTGAAAATTTCTGAAAAATTTCAAGATTTGCTTCTAAACTTCTAAGCCTTGTAACATCCCCAAAAAATAAAATCTCATTCCCAAAATGATCCAAACATGAAATAGACATATGGGGAATGTAAAGTAATAACTATTGTTGGAGGTATTACTATGAATTATAAAAGTAGAGAAATTGAAACTTGGAAATTTGCAATTTTTTAAAAAAAATTGGTATTTTTTATAAATAAAATTCATTTTTTTTACTTCATTTTACCAGTGTCATGCAGTACAATATGTGACGAAAAAACTATCTCAGAATGGCCTGGATAAGTCAAAGAATTTTAAAGTTATCACCACTTAAAGTGACACTGGTCAGATTTGCAAAAAATGGCCTGGTCCTTAAGGTGAAAATGAGCCTGGTCCCTTAGGGGTTAAGACAAAAGAATATACATCAAGAATGAGAGAGCAAGCAAAAAATGAATTACCAAGAAACACGTGCAAATCAGCTCTCTTCCCAAAGAGAAAAGAAAGCTGAACCTTTCATGCCACCAGATGTAAGGGAGCTATCCTACTGCTTCACCTTCTAAACACACCTTGAGGCATAGTTTAGGATAATAGCTAAGCCAGTAACCCATCTGCAGAAATCTGTTTTGAGGTGATTTCCCTTCATCAATTCATCAATGCAGAGCAGAGAGAACTGGCTGAAGTGGGTGAAAGGCATTTGTCAGAATTCACAGCATACTATATTTTTTTTTCCTTATCCATAAACTATTATTTCTCTTTATGGAGAGCACCAAACAAGAAACATAAAAGCAGACAAGATAAACCAACTAGAAGAAAAAGAGGGATCGTAAAAAATGAGAAGGGTATATGTTTTCTCTCTTATGTCTCTCATTGAGGAAGGGTATATACAGTAAATTCTAAGTAGTGATGAGGGAATTTCTTGAAATTTGATTTGGGTTCAATTTGGCCAAATACAATTGGAAAGTGCTCATTGTATAACAATCTGAGGCCTCATAGGACTGTATGCAACTCATTGCAAGCTCTTGCAAGGAAATGTGTTACCAAAAATTTTATCTGCCAGTTAAAACCAGATAACACATCTCCTTTTTTTCTAATCTGATTTTATTTTCTGATTGCAGATTTATTTATTCTATTTCCTGAGCATGATTATGGGGGCGGCCATCTTGCCTAAGTTATTCTTAACAGCATTTACAAAGCATTAAGAAAATAGCTTTACAGCAGCCCCATGGGCCATAGACACAGTGGTCAAGACGGGACCTCACTGACATCTATGGGAGAGTTTTGTAGGCAGGCTCTGTGACCTGTACAGAGCTCAATGTACAAGGAGAGACTAGATAAGCTCTGACAACCACCTATTGTGAATGGTGGATCCTGTGTTATCTATACACAGAGGTGATACCATTACAGGCAGGATTAGAATGACGGATAAAGGTACTTTCACATTAGCATTTTCAATTCCGCTATTGAGATCCGTCATAGGATCTCAATAGCAGAAGAAAACGCTTAGGTTTTGTCCCCATTCATTGTCAATGGGGACAAAACTGAATTGAACAAAACGGAATGCACCGAAATGCATTCCGTTCCGTTTGGTTGCGTCCCCATCGCGGCCAGAAAAACGCTGCAAGCAGCGTTTTTCAGTTGGCGATGTGATGTGGAGCAAGACGGATCACAATAGAAAACGGATCCGTCCCCTATTGACTTTCGATGATGTTCAAGATGGATCCATCATGGCTATAGAAGACATAATACAATCGGATCCTTTCATGACGGATGCATGCGGTTGTATATTGTAACAGAAGCGTTTTTGCAGATCCATGACAGATCTGCAAAAAATGCTTGTGTGAAAGTAGCCTACTGCAGAAAAGTGATCTGTACAGACAAAGGAGTGACACCAATTATTAGGCTCAGTGGCCAGTGCAAAAACTGCAGGATTTTATGTAGGGATGTCCCAATACAATTTTTTTAAGACCGAGTACGAGTACCGATACTTTTATTTAAGTACTCACCGATACCAATTACCGATACCAATTATAATAGCAGTGCAGTTGCTGATAGCAATGAAACATTTTTTAACTGGAATTTGGTTGCTATGGACAACTGCTTTACTTTTCTCTTGTACAAGGGTTAATAAATGGGCATATAACAGTGTTTTCCAACCAATGTGCCTCCAGCTGTTGAAAAACTACAACTCCCAGCATGCCCGCATGCTGGCAGTTGTAGTTTTGCAACAGCTGGAGGTACACTGGTTGGGAAACACTGGCATATAAGGAGGGGAATGGGCATATGAAGGGAGAGAAGAGGCTGTGCGGGCATGCTGGGAGGTGTAGTTTTGCAACAGCTGGAGGCACGCTGGTTGGGGATCACTATTATATGCCCATTCCCCCCCCCCCCCCCCCCTCACCTATTTTATTATTCACTGTTTGTCTGTTTTAATATAAAATGGAGAGAAATTAACAGAATTTCTCCTCCATTTCATGCACCAATCCACCTGGCCTGCTGTAATCCTTCCCATGCAGATGCACCAGAGTACTGGGAGAAAGTGGCTTTAACTTCCTCCCACTGCTAGGCAACCGCATGGGACTTGGGAGCCGCCGCACAGAAGTCCCGCCCCCACGTCGATCAGCTGGGACACGCTGCTGTCCCCACGCTAATCGGCTGAGAGCAGCGCCTCCGACGCCCGGAAGACAACATGGGACCCGCCGCCGCAGCCCCCACTGCTGATCATCTGGGCAAGATTTACAATACTGTGCCACCTCTTTAAAACCGCTGTAGAACTCGGTCCTGTGTTTTATGCTGGCCCAGGTGACCCCCAAGAGCATGTTTGTTATTTGCTCCCCCCGTAACTGATTTTCCCGGTATAGCTGGTGAACGACAAATCGGGGAAACATAGATTCCGCCCCCGGTTGTTGCGGCTCACCCTCTACTATCACCACATTTTCCCAGGCCCGAGTCAGGGTGGGATCCTGGTGCTGTGCAGTACCAAAATTTTCACCAGAGACGTTGAAGTCTGCCAACTCCGGTCCTGGTGGCAATTCCTCCACGTCTCCCACCATCACATTTAGTGGGGTTGTCTCCTCCTCCTCAGAGGTGGATACCCCCACTGTGGGCCCTTTGGCCTCAGGTTCCCAGGGCTCTGGTTTCTGCCCTGAGCAGGGCCACTCTGGTGGGGCTACCCCTGACCTGTGTGTATCATCACATTTAACCTCTGGCCACAGGGACGGGAAACCAGGGAAGTCTCTCCCTATTACTAGTTTGTGTGGGAGGGTGGTGGCTACGGCCACCTCGTGAGTCCACTTGGCTGCCACCGCGGACAAGGTCACCCGGGCGGTGGGATATCCTTTCAAGTCCCCATGAATACATACCACCCCCACCTTTCGCCCCGTGTACTCAACGGGCAGCACCAGGGCAACGCTAACCAGGGTCACCAGGCTCCCCAAGTCCAGCAGCGCCACCGCCAAAGTACCTCCCACCTTCACTTGGCACAGGTGGCTTGTGTCTAAGGTCTCAAGGGTACCGGCTGCACACAGTCTCCTGTCATACAACGACTGCTAATAGCCATAGTTGGTGTCCATGGGTTCGTCTTGACGGGGACAGTCAGCTGTTATGTGACCCGGTTCCTGGCACTGCCAGCAGATAATGGGAGCTGGGTCTGCGGGGGGCACGTCCCGAGCAGGCTTGGCTGGAATTGGCCGTCGGGTCGAAGGCGGGGCTTTCCTGGCTTTAACCTGCCCCCTCCCAAAAGAACCCCCTTGTATATATCTCTAGGGCGTTACCCAGCGATACCTGGCTAACCAATGTTGGAGAGTGTATGGCAAAGCCCTCCAGAAAATGTCAGCCAACAACCGGTCCAGCATAGCAGCGGGGCTCAGTGTCTCTGGCTGCAGCCATTTTTGTAAACAATGCAACAAGTCATAGTAATGGGGTCTGGCAGGTTAAGCCGGGTTAAACTCCCACTGATGCACCCGCTGAGCCCATACCAAAACGTTCACCCCCAGTCTGGCCAATATCTCACCCTTGACGACCTGGTAATCAGCCACTTGGTCCTCGGGCAAATCGAAGAAAACCTGCTGGGGTCCAGGCGACAGGAATGGAGTGAGAATCTCAGCCCATTGGTCTCGGGGCAACTTCTCCCGGATGGCGACTTTCCTGGTATCAGAAGGGCTCGGGGTTGCTCCTGCTGCTTGCAACGCCATTACATGTTGTAACAGCAGATGGTTAGTTTCTTGCTGCTCTTTGTTCGCCTCCCGCTGCTGCAGGTTAGCCTCCACGAGGGCTTTCACAACAGCCTCCATCTTGTCAGGGAACTCAGGGCGCAGCTTTTCCGGCTTAATGTATGACATCCACCGGTGTTTAAGGAAAAACTAAACTTTTCCCAGCCCTCAGGCCAGCCTCACTGTACCCTGTACCCGCCTGCATCATCCACCAAATGTGGAGAATTACTCCGGTAGACAGGGGTGCGGGTGCAGTATAGAGGCAAATGGAGTCCAGGTAATGAAGCAAAAGAGCGTTTATTTCACACTTGCTCCAACAGAAAAACAAAACAGTCACTTGGTGTTAGTTCACACCCAAAATAACAGAGAGTTTCACCTGGCTCCTTTACTGGAAGGAGTCCTGTCCTGGCCCATCGCACAGCCACATAAAGTTTTTTTCACAGGATGCTGGGCGCTCTGTACGCCTGTGTCGGGTCCAGGCTCAGCTACACATTGCAAAAACCGCAGACTCACTGTGATTTTCCTTCCTTCTCCCTCTCAGCTGAGCTTGCTGCCTGGGAATTTAAATCCCAGCTCCAAAACCTGGTTGTGGAACGTTGGGAGTAGGCACCCGCCCAACTCTTTACCTACTCCCAGTAAAAGCCGGTGTCAACAGCTTCTGCAGTTAACACACAAAATCTGGCTCTTACACGTATCTGCCATCCATTACGGTACCCTGCACCTTACCACAATAGATACTGAGCTTTATTTAAACAATAGGTCATTTTCTGATGTCACATTCCCTTTAAGTAACACCGTCTTCGATATTCCTTTTCTTAGATATGAACACACCACGATTTTACATTGCTTCTCCAGCAATAAAGGTGTTAAGTTGCACATATACATTCCTTTGCTCTACTGGCATGCTAATCCCATTATTTACTGATCTATGTATTGTCTCTTCCAGTAGGATTGGAGAGCTTAATGGATGATGGTGGAGGCTGTTATTTGAAGGAGAAGCTGCAGGCAGAGGTGGAGGTGATTAACTCCCACTGTTGTGTTATTCTTAGTTTTTCCCATCACTTACCCTGCCCCCAGCTCCTCTAGGCTCTTTGAAGTTTCTTGCTGGATATGATTATCCATACACGCCTCTAAAACATAGATGAACCAAAAGCTACAACTCAGCTATGACATGTAAAACAAGCCAATGTCTTGATATATAGTGCTTTGAAAAAGTATTCATACCCCTTAAACTTTTCCACATTTTTTCACATTACACCCACAAACCTAAATGTATTTTTATTGGGATTTTATGTGATAGACCAACACTAAGTAGCAAGTTTAGTCCATCATCCGAAAATGAAAGGAGTATGGCACAACTGCAAACCTACCAAGACATGGCCGTCCACCTAAACTGACAGCCCAGGCAAGAAGAGCAGTAATTAGAGAAGCCTCCAAGAGGCCCATGGTCACTCTGGAGGAGCTGCAGAGATCCACAGCTCAGGTCGGAGAATCTGTCCACAGGACAACTATTAGTTGTGTGCTCCACAAATCTGACCTTTATGGAAGAGTGGCAACAAGAAAACCATTTTTGAAAGCAAGCCATAAGAAGTCCCATTTGCAGTTTGCCACAATCCATGTAGGGGACACAACAAAGATGTGGAAGAAGGTTCTCTGGTCTGGTCAGAAGTTGAACTTTTTGGCCTAAATGCAAAACGCTATGTATGGAAGAAAACTAACGCTGCACATCACCCTGAACACACCATCCTATGGTGAAACATGGTGGTGGCAGTATCATGCTGTGGGGATGCATTTCTTCAGTAGGGACAGGGAAACTGGTCAAAGTTGATGAGAAAATGGATGGGGCTAAATACAGGACTATCTTGTAGAGGCTGCAAAAGACTTGAGACTAGGTCGGAGGTTCACCTTCTAGCAGGACAACAATGTGTGTATAAGATGTAGTATGTATGTGATGTGTGTGTATATAGGTATCTGTGGCTATGTACATATAACATATGTGATGTATGTTTAGGGTATATGCTGGGAAAGCATCGCAGCTCAGTTTCCTTTGGATTTCTCTGTCACAGCAGCAGCAGATTTGTTACAATCTCACCCATACTGTTGGGCGCTGTTATAATGTTGTGGATTTTCTACCCACAAATCCCAACAGCAGATCTTTAGGAGGAAATGGATGAGATGTATGTATCTAACTATATGGCATGTAGCTGGATATGTTTTATCACCTGAAGTTTATATGTTTGGTGGGAAAGAGAGGCAGATATACCTTCCAAAACCTTATTTTTAATATCCAAAACTATAGAAGAGGCATCATAGAAAATTCTGCCCAGGGAGCCATCTTGGCCCGGACCTGTCTAGGAGTAACAAGGGCATTGCCATCACACCTAGAGGCTCAGCTCTCTCTGTAACTGCCACGTCCTCTGCACTTTGAATGACATAACGAGGTGTGATTATGTTTTCACTGCCTGAGGTCCACGGCAGTTGCACAGAGGGCCTCTAGGTGTAATGGCAACGCCCCCATTGCTCCGAAAACATCATATTTCTCAGCAATGCGGGCACATATGAATACGGGACAAACACAGATGCCTTCAGCTGCCAGGCGCACATGTAACAGGTCAGCCAGTGTCTTAGGTACAAATCTGCTGACAGATGCCCTTTAAATAGGTTTGCTGCTACACGTGATGTTTGTTTGCTACTGGCTCAGCTTGGCTGTGTTGAGTACATTTTGACACCTTCAGCACCCGCCTCGTCACCTCCCGTCCAGTCATTGGTATAAACGCCTCCTCTGCCAAATCCTGTGATATTTATTAGGAGGATTGTTTCTTTACAGAGGTTAGCGTGCCCATACATGATGCGGCCATGATGCCAGGCCACACCTGTACATGTTATTTGGAACAAGCAGCATATACCTGTGCGGCCCAGAAACTACAGGTGCGGCCCGGCGATTAGTAGTGTGCCACATGAGGTTCCTGCTGCCGGGATGCATTGTCCTCGGACAGCTTAACTGGGTGGTCCATGACCCAATGTAAAGGTGCTGATGAGGGTCTTCAACTTCCAAAGGTCAGAATGATCCCGCTCAGATGAAATGTGGCATACTTGGGCTGAAGATGATCAGTTTGGTTTTGCCACATTCTGACAAGTTAGGCCCCTTTCACACGGGCGACTTTTCCGTGCGGGTGCGATCCGTGCGGCGAACGTATGGCACCCGCACTAAATCCTGACCCATTCATTTCTATGGGGCTGTGCACATGAGCGATGTTTTTAACGCATCACTTGTGCGTTCAGTTGAAATCGCAGCATGCTCTATATTTTCCGATTTTGACGTGACGCAGGCCCCATAGAAGTGAATGGGGTGCGTGAAAATCGGATGGCATCCGCAAGCAAGTACGGATGCCGTGCGATTTGCACGCATGGTTGCTAGGAGACCATCGGGATGGAGACCCGATCATTATTATTTTCCCTTATAACATGGTTATAAGGGAAGATAATAAGCATTCTGAATACAGAATGCATAGTAAAACAGCGCTAGAGGGGTTAAAAAATAATAATAAATAATTTAACTCACCTTAGTTCACTTGATCGCGAAGACGGCATCTCCTTGTGTCTCCTCTGCGCTGAACAGGACCTGGGGTGAGCTGCTCCATTAAATATCGGTTAAGGACCTTTGATGACGTCACTCCGGTCATCACATGGTAAGTCACATGATCTTTTACCATGGTGATTCACCATGGTAAAAGACCATGTGATGACCGGAGTGACGTCATCGAAGGTCCTTAACCGATATTTAATGGAGCAGCTCACCCCAGGTCCTGTTCATCAGCAGCGGAGACACAAGGAGATGCCGGGCTTCGCGAGCAAGTGGACTAAGGTGAGTTAAATTTTTTTTTATTTTTTTTTAACCCCTCTAGCGCTGGTTTACTATGCATTCTGTATTCAGAATGCTATTATTTTCCCTTATAACCATGTTATAAGGGAAAATAATACAATCTTCAGAACATCAATCCCAAGCCCGAACTTCTATGAAGAAGTTCGGGTTTGGGTACCAAACATGCGCGATTTTTCTCACGCGAGTGCAACGCATGACAATGTTTTGCACTTGCGCAGAAAAAATCGCGCATTTTCCCGCAACGCACCCGGCTCTTATCCGGGCAAAAAAAATTACGCCCGTGTGAAAGAGGCCTTAGAGACCTTGTACCTTGTGTATATTGCGCTGTTTCCTCTTCAACATTGCACTGCACATTGTCACGCTTGCAGCAGCTGCGCAGTATAATTACAAGTGCTCTTCCCATTCAAGTGAATGGGATGAGCACTTCTAATTGCACTGACGACAGCAAGCAGTGTGATCTTGAAGAATAAGGAGCACTTGCATGAGAGCCGCCTCTTCATCAAACAGTTGCTCGGCAGGGGTGCGGGGAGTCGCCGATCAGATATTAATGACCTATCCTGAGGATAACTCATCAGTATGTACTTTAAGGCCTCTTTCACACGACCGTTTTTTCCCCCTGTTTACGGGCCGTTTTTTGCTTTCTGTATACGTAACCATTAATTTCAATGGTTCCGCAAAAAAAATGGAATGTACTCCGTGTGCATTCCGTTTCCGTATTTTTGTTTTTCCGTTCCGTTGAAAAGATAGAACATGCCCTATTATTGCCCGCAAATCACATTCCGTGGCTCCATTCAAGTCAATGGGTCTGGAAAAAAAACGGAACACATACGGTAATGCATCAGTATGTCTTCCGTATTCCGTTCCGTTTTTGCGGAACCATCCCTTGAAAATTTTATGCCCAGACCAATTTTTTCTATGTAATTACTGTATACTGTATATGCCATACGGAACGGAAACGGAAACACAATGGATCCGTTTAAAACGGACCGCAAAACACTGAAAAAGCCATACGGTCGTGTGAAAGAGGCCTTATTCTGATATGGCCTTAAAAAAAAATAATGAGCAATAAATAATAAACGGTATCCTTTACCTGTAGAAGTGTTTACGTGGCGGAGTAATGTCCGTGGTTGGTTTTGTTACATTGTATGATATGAAGGTGACTCATATACTTATACAGAGATGTGAGATTGCTGAGGCATTAAATTCAGTTCCAGAGCATCGGACCATGAGGATAATCATCTTATCTCTGACTCTTAGTTCTGCTCCTTGGGTTTTTGTATGTTTTAGCTGCTATACTCAGGGAATACCAGCAAACCACCATCTGTCCACATACCAGACTCAAGTGAGGGCACAACAGCTCCGTGTAGGTTTGCATGCTGTAGATCCCATTTACACTTGCTCAGTTTGGACAATATCTTGCACCAGTGTTTGTAAGCCAAAGCCGGGAGAGGGCCTACAACATGGAGGAGGCACACGTTTTGGGAGAATTTATCATTGTAGGTGTACTGGAGGTTAGTTTTTAGACTGGAGTTGCTCTACGCACCTGCGACAAATTTATGAAAACAACGCACAGTTATAAATTTGGGGTAGGTGCAATGCGGTTGCGTCTATTTCAGTAAAAGAACGCCTGGGGAATGCCTGGGGTGGAGTTGCTACTTCTTAGCAACTTTTTAAAGTCGCACTTTATAAATGTGACACAAAATGATCTGCTCCAAAATTCTCATCACCCTCGTTCACACGAACGTGTGATGTCCGTTGCCGTATTGCGGACCGCTTTTGCGGATCCGCAATACACGGGCATCGTTCCGTGGCCGTTCCGCATCGCGGGTACTGAACGGAAGAACGGAACACTACGGAGTGCTTTCTGGGGTTCAGTTCCGTGCTTCCGCACCGAAAAAATATAGAACTTGCTCTATCTTTTTGCGGAACGGAAGGATCGCAGTCCCATTCAAGTGAATGGGTCTGCAATCCCCATGCACCTGCCCCACGGACGGTGCCCGTGCATTGCGGTCCACAGCACGGGCATGGGCTTTACACGTTCGTGTGACGAGCACTTATTCTATAGGTGGCTATGGTAAGTGCCATGACAAAAAGTTGAAAAATTGACCCAAAAAAGCCCTATTTGCGAAATTTTGAAGGCAGAATTCGGGTGTACAGGGCTTGATAAATTCCCCCTTTTGTCTAGGATTGTACCTGCTGTAGAGCTAATTAAAGATTCTTTGTACAGGGTTGAGTGCTGCGCCATCTCCTCTATATTTGGAACAGTTACTGGAGTTTCCAGCAGTTTGAATAACTCTTTATTTAAGATTTTTCTACATGCAATTACAGGTATTCAGATAAAAGTGCTGGTTTAAAAAAATTTACAATATTTTTCGTGGGACACTGTAAATCTAGACTTCCAATTTAAAGGGGTTGTCTATCGCTAGGATATGCCCCCATTGTCTTATGGGTGCGGCTCCCACCGCTGGGACCCGCACCTATATCGAGAACGGAGTCCCGCAAGGTGATGGCTGGAAAACTCCGGTCCAGCCACCACCAAGCCGGCTCCCCATAAAAGTGAATGGGAGCATACTGCGCATGCGCGACCCCGCTCCCATTCATTTCTATGGGGCCGACAGAAATAGCCGAGCCAGCATTCGCCTATTTTCACCATCCCCAAAGAAAATGAATGAAGGGCGACTGCGCATGCGGGGCACCGTTCCCGATATAGGTGTGGTTCCCAGCAGTGGGACCCGCACCACTAAGACAATAGGGGGATATCCTAGCGATATGCCCCCATTGTCCATGATGAGACACCCCCTTTAATAAACCTGTTGATCTTGCTCAGGAGTTCCTCTTATGAGTGGATGGACAGATACTACTGAATACTGCCCCCAGCTGTGTCCACCTGCTCCATTCAGGGATGAGCGATTCTGTGGAAGTTTGGGTTCACCGGGTTCAGCTGAACTTCAAGTCAAAGTTTGGGTTCGGGACCCGAACTTGACCCCGAACACGAACCCTATTGAAGTCAAGGGGAACCCAAACTTCACTTTATTATGTTCTGTTTTATAACATGGTTATATCAGAAAATAACAGCATTCTTAAAGGGGCTATCCCATCTTAGACAATGGGGGCATATCGCTAGGATATGCCCCCATTGTCTGATAGGTGCGGGTCCCACCTCTGGGACCTGCACCTACAATGAGAACGGAACTGGGGAGAGTTGTGGGTTTCCCGGGGTCCGTCCACCACCAGGTGCATCTCCCCGCCTCTCCCATCGAAGTGAATGGGAGCGCACCGCGCATGCGCGGCCACCGCTCCAATTAATTTCTATGGGGCTGGCGGAAATAGCCGATATTTCCGGTGGCTCTATAGAAATTAATGGAGGGCAGCTGCGCATGCACAGTGCGCCCTCCTCAATTTTCTCCGCTCCGTTCTCCTTGTAGGTGGGACCCGTACCTATCAGACAATGGGGGCATATCCTAAAGATATGCCCCTATTGTCTAAGAAGGGATAACCCCTTTAAGACAGAATGCAAAAGAATATGCCCATTTAGGGGTTAAAAAACAAAAAACAACTCACCTCATACACTCGATCGCGCTGCAGCAGTCTCTTCTATCTTCACTGAACAGGACCTGCCAAAGGACCACGTGGTGAGTGAAGAGGTCATCGCTCATATCGCAGGTCCTTTGGCAGGTCCTGTTCAGTGAAGATAGAAGAGACTGCTGCAGCGCGATCAAGTGAATGAGGTGAGTTGTTGTTTTTTAATCCCTAAATGGCTATATTGTTTTGCATTCTGTCTTAAAGGGAACCTGTCACTGGGATTTTGTGTATAGAGCTGAGGACATGGGTTGCTAGATCGCCGCTAGCCTATCCGCAATACCTAGTCCCCATAGCTCTGTGTGCTTTTATTGTGTAAAAAAACTGATTTGATACATATGCAAATTAACCTGAGATGAGTCCTGTCCCTGACTCATCTCACATACAGGACTCATCTCAGGTTAATTTGCATATGTATCAAATCAGTTTTTTTACACAATAAAAGCACACAGAGCTATGGGGACTGGGTATTGCAGATGTGCTAGGGGCCATCTAGCAGCCCATGTCCTCAGCTCTATACACAAAATCCCGGTGACAGGTTCCCTTTAAGAATGCTATTATTTTCCGATATAACCATGTTATAACGGAAAATAATAAAATCACCCAAACACCGAACCCGAACATGGACCTCAGTGAAAAAGTCTGGGTTCTAGTCTGGGTATTCGAACTCAAAAAGTTTGGATCAAACCCAAACTTTGCAGTTCGGGTTCGCTCATCCCTAACTACAGGCATCAGCACAATACTACAGTATATATGACCACCGTCTGAAAATCAAAGCGATATACATGACTACCGCCGGCCTCTAGCGCAATGCTTGGGAAAGAAGAATGCCTGGGCTGGTATAAGGCTACTTTCACACTTGCGCTTGATCGGATCCGTTCTGAACGGATGGATCCGTCTGCATTAATAACTTAGAAAAATTTCTAAGTGCGCAAGATGCCTGAGCGGATCCGTTCAGACTTTCAATGTAAAGTCAATGGGGGACGGATCCGCTTGAAGATTGAGCCATATGGTGTCATCTTCAAGCGGATCCGTTCCCATTGACTTACATTGTAAGTCTGAACGGATCTGCTCGCCTCCGCACGGCCAGGCGGACAGCTGAACGCTGCAAGCAGTTCAGCTGTCCGCCTGTCCGTGCGGAGGCGAGCGGAGCGGAGGCTGAACGCCGCCAGACTGATGCAGTCTGAGCGGATCCGCTCCATTCAGACTGCATCAGGGCTGGACGGGCGCGTTCGGGTCCGCTCGTGAGCTCCTTCAAACGGAGCTCACGAGCGGACCGACGAACGCTAGTGTGAAAGTAGCCTAAGCTGTTCTGCACAACGCTGCCACACTAGAAAGTCATTGTATTGTTCATTATATTGGCTGTGCCTACATCGTATACTAACCCTATGAGGTTGTTGCGTTTTCTATTTGTCGCAGTTGTATACATCTTGCTGCAGTGAATCATATCTCATCATCTTCCCCATTGTAGTCTATGATCCAAGATATGCGAGGAGAACTATTGTCACATAAAGCTGAAAATAGTAGTGCCATTTACAGACAATTAATACATTTCCCGCTAAAACTCATTAACCAAACAATACATGCGGTGACATTTTCACTATCTATTATCATATGAATTCTTGATTTCTAAATGGCTTCATTTCTCCATGGCAGGGTGGTCTCGGGTTCTCCATTGTACAGCATGTAATTGCAGGAAGTACGGTTCATATGACAATTCTGCAAAAAGTTCACCTTCTGGGTAGCGAGTATTTGTAAGTCACAATTTAGGCATGTGAGCATGCATGTGTACGGGGGAAGGGAGGGTCAGAGTAGTGGAAGAGGTATCATGAGATGCCTTCATTTTAGCCATTATTTGGTGTCCTGATGGTCTGACCCGCACTTATCACATGTTAAAGCCATAGCATTGCAATATGCCATCAAAAAGTATAAGTACAGAAAGTTTTTTAAAGAAACCGGATCCTACTTCTTCTATTAATTACGCCAATTCTATGTAGACAGGATAACACGATTCAAATAATAGTATATACAGTATGTGTGTGTATTATATATACTGTAGTTACTTATAGCTGTATTACAAGCAGTGAATGATGGCGCTTTTACATGCCTGCCTCCTTAAATTCTGCTGTTCAAATGCTTTGTGTTGAGTCATAATCAGGGACTTGTGCTGATCTTTTGTGTGATACATGGGAGCTGCGCTGGAACTGATAAGGTGGAAAACTCATTAGAAATGGGAAAGTAAACATGTCACTGGCCATAGGTCACAGCAGCTATGTAAAAACACATAGGGTATAAGGCTAGTTTCACACTAGCGCTATGTGCTCTCCACTTTGTGGCTGAGTTGCTGTGGTTTCTAAACAATTCCACGTTCCAACATACCACACACTGGAATATTTAGTAGGGAAGAAATTTCACATACTGACTTGTCTCAGTGGTGACAATATAACAAAACAATAGCAAAGACAGGTGCACTCTGCAGTCTCACTAAACCCTCAAACTGATTTTAAAATTGAGAGATTAGTCAACATGTCCTACGGTGTAGAACATGTCTAATGTTGTCTCAGTGGTGACATGCTATTATAGTCCTGTGCTCAATTCGGTGAGCTTTTTAGAATGACTCGGCTTTCTTTCACAAATGTTTGTAAAGGTATGAGTGCATGCCTAGGGGCTGGATTTTATACACCTGGGACTGACTGAGACATCTACATTTAATGATTAAGAGGTGAGTCCCAGTAGTTTTGTCTATATAATGTAAGTACTGTATTATTTAAGAGCTCAGAGGATTTCATGTGCAAGTCCCCTTGTGTGACTACTAACATTAAAAAAAGCAATAAAAATAAAAATGATTTTTTTTTTTACATTTTTAAATAAAAATCACAATTTTAACTATAAAATTGCGTCAATGACAGCTCATTTCACCCAAAATGTATATTAATTGGGGGCGTGGCCTGGCTGCTGACCGAGATGGCTGCTTGAACCTGGAGCTCCTGCACCGCAGCGACGATTAAACAGCAAGCCCTGCTCTACGTTCGCCTGGGTGGCAATTTCCTGCGTCCTCTACACCCCTCACCGTCCCTCACCACAATGGGGAAGTCTAAACGATCCCTACCCAAGCTGCAGTACGGCTCGGTGGACGCTTTCTTCGCCAGAGGCAGGGGGAAAGATGGCGCCGACCACATGACTGATTCCCCGCCGGCATCGCCTCTCAGCGTTCCGTCGCCTGCGCCTGCGGCCCGCTCTCCGTCTCCTCCAGATGACTTGGGGCTCGCTCACCTCCTCCAGGGACCGCTGCCATCTCTCCCTCCGACTCCAGCTGAGGACTCAGATCCCGCACATGCGGGCCAAGATGGCGCCCGATCCCCCGCAGGCAGCGCTGATCTGCAGGCATGGCCGCTATTGGGATCCTCTCACCTCATATGCCCAGATGGGTCCAACTCCATTGAACGTCAGGTCAGTGTCTTTCCTAACAAAGCCTGTGATGCGGACCAGCCTGATGATCCTTTTCACAGGCTTCCCACGTCTGATAAGCTAGTCACTGAGGACTCTCTCAAGATAATGCTGCTAGCTCTGAAATGTTCTCTCAGTACTGATATGGAGAAAATACTAAACCCAGTACTTACAAGATTAAAGTCAGCTGAATGTAAAATCAGCCATATTGAGACAAAAATGGGGGAATTTGCGGCATCCCAAAATGAGATCATTGACGCTCACAACGACGTGGCTGACCAGATTGAGGCCATTAACGTGAAACTGGCAGATATGGAGGATCGATCTAGACGCAACAACATAAAGTTTAGAGGCATCCCTGAGGAGGTGACCCCTGAAGATCTGCAACCATATCTGAAGGGTCTTATGAAATTACTTCTACCTCAGATCCCTGTGCCCGACATGATTATTGACAGAGCTCACAGAATACCGAAACCCTCTCACTTAGGGTCGCACATCCCCCGTGATGCCCTTGCACGCATTCATTTTTTTCATACCAAAGAAGCCATGATGACGGCGGCGCGGAGACAGCAACCGCTTCCTGCTCCTTATCAGACAGTCAAGCTTTTCACAGACCTGTCAAGATTTACGCTACGGCGTCGCAGAGAACTGCTACCTATCACCACGGCTCTTCAGGACAGTGATGTCCCATATAAGTGGGGTTACCCCCTGAAAATCCTTGTCCGCAGAAATGGGCAAATGCACGCGATTAAAAATCTTGATGAGGGGAAGCAACTTCTCCGGCTTTGGTGTATCCCCTTCTCCATGAAACCCACTGGAAATGACCCCTCCGATATGCATTCGTCTCATCCATCTTCTTCTGGGACCTGAACTACTGTCGTCTCTTGTCTACAGTACTCCTAAGAAGGCGAACATGCTGATGCTATTAAGCTTCACCTGAGGATCACTTTACTACAACCCATAGATCCTGATAGTGGGCTACCTTTCTGCTGCTAATGAAGGATCGGTGTGGCCTCTAGTATACTTCCGTTTGTCCTTCTTTCTGTCGGCCCTGGCGTTGGACTTTCGCCCCTAATACCAGTGGTGACGAGATTGGTCGCCCTATAGTCTGTCTTCTCTCTTTCTTACTTTCTCTTTTCTCCTTGCTTAACCCTTATCCTTCCCTCCCTCCCTGATTAGTTGCCTGCTCTGGTATACTTGTATATCTGTTATATATTGCTTTAACGTTGCATCTCCGTTGTTCTCTTGATATATAGGTTACTCACTACGCATAGGGATGGGTCTTAAGATAATGAGCTTCAATGTTAAGGGCCTCAATTGCCCTCAGAAGCGAGCTTATCTTTGGTCTGAAGCGTTGACCTCCCAAGCTGATGTGTTATGTGTACAGGAGTCCCATCTACTCCAGGCCGACGCTTTTCGGATTCATCACCGCCTCTTCTCCAACATTTTCCACTCGCACTTCTCCAGGAAAAAACTAGGTACTTTTATTGCTGTTAAAAACTCAGTAGCGTTCACCTTAATTGCCTCCAAATTAGCCCCCTCTGGTCGCTATGTTATAATAGTATGCTCCATAAATAATGTAGTGTACACTATTGTCAACATATATGCCCCTAACTCGCATCAATTAGCATTTTTACGTAAAGTAATGAGGCAGGTTAATTCACTTAAACAAGGTAAATTGATTCTTTGCGGAGACTTCAATTCAGTCCTTCATTCTGCCCTCGACTCCTCTACCCCTTCCCGCAGAACGGATACAGGAGTGGCCTCTTTATTGCAGACTGAGGGACTGACTGATGTGTGGAGAGCCCAACATAGTCTGGAAAGGGATTACACCTTTTTTTCTGCTCCACATCTCTCCTATTCTCGCATAGACTTATTCATGGTAGATCATACTTCCCTGCTCCATACCCTTTCCACAGAAATAGGCCTGATAAAATGGTCAGATCATGCCCCCATCACAATCACTCTTGAGGAACAGTTCCAATCCCACAGAGCTCCAGTTTGGAGAAACAACACTTTCTTGTTTAACAACTCGAAACATACAGACCAGCTATCTGCCCACCTCCGTGAGTTCTTTCAACTCAACGTTGGCTCCGTCTCGAGCAATTTTGTGTTGTGGCAAGCTCATAAAGCATTTATGAGGGGGTCACTGATTAAATTGAATATCAATTTAAAGAAGCAAAGAGAAAGAGAGATAACGTTGACTTTGAAGGAGATAGCTGATCTGGAAACTGTGAATAAAACCTCCCCTACAGCACAAGGTTCTGACTCCCTCCGGGTCGCACGTAACAAACTAAGTGCTCTCTTGCTGCAAAATTACCATAAGTCCTTCCTTAGAATGAAAGCCAAATTCTATTCCCAAGGAAACAAAGCGGGCCGTCTCTTGGCCCAACAGCTTAAAAAGCAGCAATCCAAATCCAGGATCCCATATATATTACACCCACATACGAAAGCTAGGTTATTGGACCCAAGAGATATTGCCGACCAATTTAAGCTATATTATCAGTCCTTGTATAATCTAAAAGATCAGACCATACTCCCGCAGGACTACCCAGCCCTAGTAGAAGATTTTCTCTCTAAAGCTGCTATGCCCACCCTTACTGAATCCCAACTCCGGTCCCTTAATGCCCCTGTTTCCTCTCAGGAACTAACTAAGATTGCTTTGTCGTTGCCTTTGGGGAAGTCCCCAGGTCCTGACGGTCTATCAAACGAGTACTACCGTCATTGTTGGCCTGACCTCCTCCCTCATCTACTTGCTCTTTTCACTCAGGTTATGGAGGGAGACCCCTTCCCCAGGGAAATGCTTGAAGCATTAGTAGTTACGATTCCTAAACCTGGTAAATCACCTGACATACCCCAAAATTTTAGGCCAATCTCTTTATTGAATTCCGATATAAAACTCTTTGCCAAGCTCATTGCAAGCAGGCTCTCTTCAGTAATTCCTTCCCTAGTCCATTCCGACCAGACTGGATTCGTGGCTGGTAGACAAGCCTCTGACAACACTAGGCGCATTGTAGACCTGGTTAACTTTGCGGAGGTGAATTCTCTTCCAATGCTTGCAGTGACCCTGGACGCGGAAAAAGCGTTTGATCGCTTACACTGGGACTTCGCTTTTTCCACCCTTAAATGGATGGGTTTTTCAGGACAAATAATTAATGCCATTAGCAGCTTATACTCCCATCCCTCTGCGAGAGTTTGGATTAATGGTATCCTTTCGGACCCCTTCGGGATAACTAATGGATCGAGACAGGGTTGCCCTTTATCCCCGCTCCTGTTTATCCTTGCGTTGGAACCGTTGGCCCAACATATTAGAGCCTTACCCACCATATCTGGGATTGTGGTGGGTGATAGATCCCACACAATTACCCTGTACGCGGACGATATTATACTCACTCTTACAAATCCCTTGCAATCCCTTACAGCCACTCTCGATGTAATCTCCCATTATGGTTCCCTCTCATATTACAAGATTAACAATTCCAAATCGCAGGCCCTTCCTATCAACATTTTGTCCTCCGATCTAGCCTCCTTAAAAGCTTTACATGATCTTGACTGGCAGTGCTCAGAGGTTTCCTATTTGGGAATCAAGATTACTTCACCCTGTTCTCTACTCTACTCACGAAACTACATACCTCTTCTTTCCACCATTTCTTCGGATTTCGCGAGCTTCTCTATGCAAAGGGTTTCTTGGGTGGGTAGGATAGCTTCTTTCCAGATGATGACCCTACCGAAAATGATTTACATCTTTCGGGCCCTCCCAATTCCAGTTCCCGCTGCATTCTTTCAAAAAGCCCAAGCCCTACTGGGGAAATATATTTGGGGAAATACCAAGCCTAGAGTAGCTCGTGAACTTCTGACTAAAAGGAAACGCGCTGGAGGTGCGGGCCTTCCTGATATCAAAGATTATTTTATTGCAATAGGTCTTTCATTCACTAGGGATTGGTGGGCATCCAACAGTGGAAAGGCATGGCAGCAAATTGAATCTTATACACTGAAGCAGGTTCCGATTAGGGATTACTTGATACATCTGCTCTGGGGCCCTTCCCCCCCCACACATCCTTTCCTTACAATATCACATGCTTGTGCCCTCTGGACCAAAGTTCACAACGCATCGAAGGATACCTCTACCCGCTTATTAACAATTGCTTCCACACGCGCTATTGAACTGACCATACCTGATATAAACTTAGCGACCTGGCGAGATGGAGGTGTTGCCACCATCTCCCAATTAATAGTAGATAATTCCCTTCTCCCCTTTGCCACTATTCAAAGTACCTTTGGTATTCCTCACTCAGAATTCTATACCTATTTAAGACTTCGTCATTTCCTCTCTAAAATTTTACAATCTCCTCCCCAGATTAATTCGTCTATCCTGAGATTATTCCAATTCCCTTCTCTCTTTAAGAGGCACTCTACGAGGCAATTCTATGACTTACTAGGAGATAAGGCTACTTTTGTCAAGTCCCCTCCCGTCCGTAGGTGGGAAAGGGACTTAAACAAGACCTTCCCTGTTGACGTCTGGATAGACGCCATGGGGTTCATGGTATCAAATTTTAAGTGTGTCACTCATTATGAGGCAGGATTGAAAACGATCCTTCACTGGTACTTTACCCCCCAGAGACTTCATAAAATCTATCCTACTACTGCGCCCTGTTGCTGGAGAGGTTGTGGAGGTGAGGGTTCTCTGCTCCATATCCTATGGTCCTGTCCTGTCCTTATTGAGTATTGGAGGAAAGTCTTCCGACTTGTCTCCACTCTGGTAGGTCATGAAATTAACCCTTGTCCAGAGTTGGCCTTGCTGTTCCTCGGCATTAAGGAAATCCCTCCCCTGCAGAGACGCATTACCGGACATATTTTACTTAGCGCTAAGCTGGTTGTCACCAGACACTGGAAACAATTGACTCCTCCTTCGCTATCTGAAGTCATACAAGAGGTCAATCAAACATGCAGATATGAACGCTCTCTACCCTTCTCGATTATTCCTATCAAATTGAGGCAGGCGGCCTGGAGTGGATGGGCATCTAGCGCTTTTTACTCCCCCTGAGTATGGACCAAGATCCTGTACTGTGGCAATGAGGGAACAATTAGTTACCCCCCCTTTACCCTTTACCCTGACTCTTCCCCTTTTCTTCTTTCTGCTTCTCCTCCTTATCCTTTGTGTCTAGACACTTTATCTTGTTCTGTGGATCACCACAGCTCTTTGTTTAACTAAAATGTTTGTCGGTCACCACATAGTGACTGCTTTGTTCACTTTTACTTTGTTTGAATTTATTGTCTGATGATGCCTGGCGATATTATGGGGTGTGCACTGACGGTGCATTTGTCTTGGAGATATATGTGCAGTGATATAGGCATGTATTATACGTAGTTCCACCCTGTATGATGTATCCTATCACCTGAATGCTTGTTGTAATAACAGCTCGGATGTCTTTATTCCTGTGTAATCACCTGGCTACAGTGGCTGCGTCCACGCTTGTTCACTTCTTTCTATATTGATTGATGGTGCTGATAAAATAAAAAATTATTGACACTAAAATGTATATTAATTATTAAAAACACAGTTATTCCCTTAGTGTATGTGTGAATTAAAATATTAATTTAATAAAATTACCATGAATTGGGTCAATAATAATTTCATTTTTTAAGTTAACGTTTTAATTTTTTTCTATTTGTCTTCTTTCGTGTTACTCTAACTTCAACATTTCTATAGTAGCCTTCTCTATGTTATCACTGTCTCATCAAAGTGGCATCTAGTACACAATCTCCACCTCCAAATCCTTCACTCCCACAGTGAGGACGGCGCTTCTTTTTACCCCTCACCGCTTTAGACTGTAATATCTCCTTGGCTTTTCCTTTCTCCCAGCTTCTTCTGAGATGGTTCCTCTCCGTTGCTGCTGTCTGCTGTAGGACAGAAACAGGAAGCAGCTGCAAAATCAATAACTCCTGAGCTCTGGGACATCTAGTGATGGAACCTGACTACAAAAGAGACTGTTTGTAGTCAGCATCCACCAGCTAACCCTAAAATTCAGCAGTACAAATGCACCCAGTAGTTAAACAGGACTAAAGTGGCAAAATAGACCATTCCATTTCATTGGAAAGCGGATATTGGCCCTAACTTGTCTAAGGGTGAAGTTGGTCTTTATGGTCCAAGAATCCTTATAACATCAAGGCAAATGTGTTATGAGTTGTGTTTCCTTTAAAAAGTTAATAATTTTGTTTTACTGGGAAAGAGTTGAGGATTACTAGCCCTACAGCATTCCATGTTATCTTTATAACACATCTCTTCTGTAGAACTTCATTAAAATTGCAGGCATGAAACTTGGTTACTGTTTCAAAAAATTAACATGTGTAGTTAATCATTTTGCAAAGTGGTAACCTTTACTATGACATCTGTCCCTTAAAGAGGCAGTCCACATTTTTTATATTGATGACTTATCCTCAAGATATCCTCCAAGCTCTCAGATGCTACTTCTGGGTAGTGTACCTCTTGGTGAGAGATCGTTGACTGGTAGACATGCCTCCACAACGCACTCAAAGACATTATGCCTATTTGGCAGCCTTTGAAAGGGAGCATGTTATTGGACTGAGAGTAGCAGGATTGTCGTTTTCACAAATTGCCCGCCATCTAGGTTCTTTTGACCTAGCTGTTAGGAGGTGTTGGGAGCAGTGGTTACATCAGGGCACACACTCATGTAGAGAGGATCATGGGATCTGTTGACAAGTGCTTGCAGCTCCCACAGTTTCATTGTCCACCATCTTCATTACACACCCCTGGCTCTGCCTGGACCAATTCCAAGCATTTAGCAGAAGGAAACTTGGTGTTACAGCGCCCACTACATGTCTTGGAGTCAGGGGCAGATTGGGAACCTAAAGCGGCCCTGAAAAAAATACCTAAAAGTGGCCCTATATGGTAGGAGGGTCTAAATTGACAGGAGGCAGGGCAACAAAAGTCAGCAATATCATAGAACAAAATACCACATACCACAGTGTTGCACAATATCTTGCCCCAAAACTATTCCTCCGAGTTGGCCATCAATAGCAGCCATTTTTTTCTCCTCTTCTTTCAGTTGTTTCTGATTAAAATATGGAGCAGGGGCTTAGGAAGTGAATTGCAGGACATAGTTGAATTCAGGAGGGCATGTTGCTGGTCAGGTACATGAGTACCTGAGTGGTTAATTACCTTGTTGCTTATTCTGTACCCAGCCAGCAGCAGAGATGGAGGCTTGGGTGGCCCCTTGGGCATTGGCCCACCAGGAAATTTCCCTGTAAGGTTTATGGGCTTATGGCCAATCTGCCCCTGCCTACAGTGGTGTCATGATCAAGAAACCAGTACTGCTACCCACTGGAACCGTATTGTCTTTAGAGACAATTCCAGGTTCTGTCTGGGATCCCATAATGGTTGGGTCTGAGTAAGGAGGTCACATAGGGAGTGCTTCATTCCTGCCTTTGCTGTGGAGTGACACACTGCCTGAACTGCTGCTGTGATGATCTGGGGAGCCATCGCATATGACAATTGGTCACCCCTAGTAGTAATACAAGGGACACTAACAGGTCAGCGATATGTGCAGGACGTCCTGTGGCCACTTGTGTTGCCTCTCATGGCTGGGCTTCCACCTGGCATTTTTAGGCAGGATAATGCTCACCTACACACAGTAAGGGTTTCCCAGGAATGTCTCTGGATTGCAACACTTCCTTGGCCTGCCCAGTCACCAGATTTATCGCCAGTTGTGCATTTATGGGACCAGCTGGGATGCCAGCTTCGGCAACCTATGAGTGTGCAGGATCTACAGGCCCAGCTGTAACATCAGTGGCCAAATGTACTGCAGGATACCATACGGAACCTGTATGCCTCCATGCCCAATCATATCTCATCTTGTATCCAGGCTTCAGACGGCCCAGAAGAGTACAAGAGCATCCTTTTAATTTCAATAAACGTATCCTTTCACTCTGATATTGTATTTACTTGTATACTGTATTTTTCACCTTAGGAAAATAAGAAAAAAAGATCAGACTTCCAATCTTCATCAGACCTCAGATCAGACTGCCAATCTTCATCAGACCTCAGATCAGACTGCCAATCTTCATCAGACCTCAGATCAGACTGCCAATCTTTATCAGACCTCAGATCAGACTGCCAATCTTCATCAGACCTCAGATCAGACTGCCAATCTTCATCAGACCTCAGATCAGACTGCCAATCTTCATCAGACCTCAGATTAGACCCTCAGTCTTCATCAGACCTCAGATCAGACTGCCAATCTTCATCAGACCTCAGATCAGATCCTCGGTTTTCATCAGACCCCACCTAATCAGAACTCCAAACTTTATCAGACCTCATATCAGACCCCCAATCCTTATTCTCAGATCAAACATAAAACAAATAAATTAATTTACCTCTCCTGCTCTGGATGGCGCACTCTTCCTGCAATCACAGCTCTCTAGTCTTCTGATGGCACCAATCTGCACGGCGACCTGACTTCCCACGGCGGTAGGTCATAGTGCACGCCTATGTGCAGTATATCCTGACACTATACACAGTCAGGACACAGCGCAGTCTCCAGAAGACCAGGGAGCGGTAAGTGCAGCCAGTACTGGCAGCGCTATACTCATCCCCACACACACGCCTCCTAAATACTAATAAGCACTCCCATAATGCACGCTCATTAGTATTTGCTTTATAAGACACACTGACCCAAAAATATATATTGCGTCTTATAAAGTGAAAAATACAGCATATAATCATTGCATTCACACATAGAAAGTTTCATTCGATTCCAACTCCTTGGTGCGTTATTATTTTTTTGTCAATGAGTGTATCTCATCTAATCATAAATATATTATTTTATTAATCTGTTCCTCTAAATAAAAGCAGCATCAAGTTTTGCCAACTGGGCCCAAAATCTGTCCCTGGATGAGACCCTAGCTGTCATTATTGACCATCTGTGTGCGGCAGTGTTCAGAAGTAGTTTGTAGACAGGAGGGAACTGCAGATGGTCAGTGATTCAGCTAGAATACAGGGTTTATTGGAGATAAGAACCAGTACTGCTGGTGGTAGCGATGGTATGCATATAGCGTAGATTTTATTCACTGGAATCAAGCAGAGATCTTAAACAGGTTAAGGAGTTGAAAGACAGAGTATATGACAAAGTTTAAAACATTAAGTCCATCACCTTCAAAATCAGTTACAAGTACACTTACCATCATGTAAGTGTCGTGAAACATAACCAAACCTTTTTTAGGGAAATCTGTTCTTCTAAGGCCCCTTTCAAACGAGCGAGTGTCACGCTGCGGACTGGCCTGAACTTCCAGCACTGCCGGGGTCACCTAGCATTATATTGATTCATGATACTATGTAACCCTTACAGTTCTGGAATGTATTGGATAGCACTGACAGCATTATGTCAATGTCATCTAATACATTCCAGAACTGTAAGGGTTACATAGCATCATCTAATATATAACGCCGGGTGTATGTATGTGTGTGTATGTATGTCCGCTAAAGGAATCCGCACCGTCGCATTTATAATTATGAAATTTGGCACACAGGTACATCAGGTGTCCGGGAAGGTTTTAGACCGGGTCTCAGCTCTCTAGCACATACCATTCCTGAGATATTCCCCAAAAATGCAAATATGGCAGATCACATGACCTACATTAGCCAATAGAAGTCTGCAGGTCTTTCCCTTCATATCCCAACTGCCATACACGGTCACATGTCCCTTATCAGCCAATAGAAGCTCGCAGGTCTTTAGTCTCCACATACACACGCAGTTTTACACCAGGTTTCCATAACAACCGTTCATTTGAATGGAGCTTAGCCCCACCCAGGCCAGTTGATACTAGCCGTGACGTCACTGGGCCAGCGGTAAACAGTGAGAAGGCCGCGGCGCTACTGGAGCGCCGCTGCCTTCTCAAACAGCTGATCGGCGGGGATCCCGGGTGTCAGACCCCCGACGGTCAGATGCTGATAATCTATCCAGAGGATAGATCATCAGTTAAAACAAACTGCAGAACCCTTTTAAATTAAATAGATGAAATATACCGTGCGAAGCCAGGTTCTTCAGCTAGTAATATAATGCACTGTGACCATGGCAGTGCTGGGAGGTCAGACGGGTGCCTCGCTATGAGTCCGGGGCGTGACACTCGCTTGTCTGAAAGGGGTCTAAGCCTGACAAATGCTTCTTTTTATTTTTATACAAGTAAGGTTTTCATGCACGATGAGTAGGGGCCGCCTTTTTGGGGCACCTGGCCTCCCCTGCATTATTGCTACCAGCTCTGAAATCTCAGGGACTGTCTATGAAGCAAAAGGGTAAGCCGCTGGCTGGTGTTTTGGCGGGGCAGTGATACACCAGAAACTTTATTTGCGTAAAATTTAAATAATAATTTCTCCATTTGCTGTTGTTAGACAATGGTACAAAAGCGAGGCCACAGGTTGGGCCTGTTTTTAGTGATGTGACAAGAGACACAGAAACATAGACCTCTACAGTATATTAATTACCCCTGTAAGGGTAGATTCACACCTCCTTTTAACTGAATCGTGGATCCGGGCTAGCTGGATACTGCCATTCACCGCCAGACGCCATTGACGATAATGGGATTTGGCGTGGATCTGTCCGGTTTCCGGCATGAGTGCTGGGTTTTTGCTAGACAAAACCTGATGCGTGCAACTCTGATGTGCATTTGTATTCATTTTTCTTTCCTCGAGAGTGGTCAGGAGATCGCCTTGGTTGTAGTTTAGGCACATTTGGCTGTATCACCTCGACTGAAGTCAATGAGGAGCCAGGTAACAAAATTAATGTATTTAATGTAAATGTAATTTTTTTTAGCTATGTACGTAAAAGGAATGGCATTTGGCTATGTAATCTCAAATTGGTCTCAACACAAAAGCTGGATTTATATGGAGGCTGATAATTGACCTACAATATATGATTCAGATTTAAAGTACCATTTTAATGGGAAAACACAGCAGGCAATTATCAGGAATGTACCTTTCATTCCCGATAATTGCCTGCTTGTCGGAAGAGGTGAGCTCTGCATTTGTTTATATGTACAGTTTGTTTGTTTATATGTACAGCGATTGCTTGTCCCCATAAAGAACCATTGTTTCTGGGCAGCAGATGGCTGTTTATAGAGCAGGATCTGCTACCCAGAATGATAATTTTGGTGCCCACATCAGCAATGCTTTCACCCGAGGTGCTGGTAACATCAGCCACCTGGACCATAGCTACCTATAGATGTGAGAATGTTCATTAACATTTATGGACAGTTTCCCAGACATGCTATGTGACCTCTGCAGAGGTAATTGTACAGGAAGGGGGAGGGATGAGCTGTGACCATCACCTATTGTGAATGGTGGATCCTGTGTTATCTGTATATATGTGTTATCTATCATGGTAATCCTACAAGTGAGAATAATGAGATGACTGCTGACAGGTGATCTCCACAGAACAGAAAGTGTACCAGAAAAAACTTTGGGACATTATCTGATGACATATTCCCTTTAAGATGACAGAGTTGCCAGCATGTTTGAAGTGCCACCTTGGTATATGAAAGTACAAAGTGTTTGTGCATAGCAGGGAGTAGCAGCCACATAATTGCACTCAACGTGTTACAAACCGCTAGCAATAATTGGGAAACATGACATCTCAAAGACAATCAAACGCAAGTAAGCATGATGATAGAAGATTACTGGGCAGATAAATAGAATTTCTTAAACACCAAATCATTAGATAATGATCTGTCTACTTTACTGGATGAAACCTATTCACATATAGACTTGACACTTTTTTGGGGAGGGGCAGGGAGAATTTATGAACAGAGATTATTTTTCTTTTTCAATGTAACTATGCAGATGGGCTTGCCATAATGATCGGATGCTGGAACAGACAGGTTTGTTTACACAGGTCAAAAAGTTCCCAGGAACGGTCATCTGTCCGATCATCCCTTCGAAACACCCCATCAATTCACAAGCAACAGTTTGTCGGCTGATCGGATCTTTTATGCAGCTGTAAAAATAGTCATTTGTCAGTAGCACATCTCTTCTTGTAGACTAGGGATGTGCTGCTGTAATACGCAGACAAATGATTGTACTCCATGCAGTTTGGATTGGCCTACGTAAAGCCAATTAAATAAGCGCCGATCGTTGTTTAGTGCCCCTTTATGACCCTTTAAACAGAAGCTACAATATAAAATAACAGCATAGAGGTATATTTGAGAGGGGCTATGGCAAAAACGGCCAGTCTCCCACCAATCAGACAATTATGACATCGCACATCAATATGCCATAAAGCTGCATTTTTAGGCTTATCCTCTTTTTGAATTCATTCCTTTTTTGGCTTAAAAAAAATGCACCAAAGCTACTTGACAAAAAAAAGTCTATGACAGTAAGCCTCTTGAAACCAATATCGATGGTTAGTCCTGTTTATAATGCAAAATCAGAAGCTCACAATTTTCGCCAACTCAGCGCTCAGATGGTGCCACTCCTCATCTCTTGAGCCATTGGAAACCACCCATTTATATCACACATAGAAGGGCGCTGTATAAATAAAGTGTGCATTAACAATGCCTGTGTTGTATGTGGCATCATGCCTCAGCATCAGCTTGCATCGACAGGCCATATGGAAAGCAGTCAGACAACAGGGTTACTCAGTACAAGAAGTTCAGAGGACATGGAGATAAGGGAGCGCTCATAGGGAAATGAGTAAACTCTCCTTTGTCCTGGGTAAACGCAAACAACTTAAGTATTTTGTGAAAGATGTTCTCAATGACAGGAAACAGATACTGAATGGGATAACACTTGGCTGGCTAGAGAAGTGAGATGTTTGTTAGGAGATGCTGCCAATTTCAGCGGGAATCCATAAACCAGTAGTGGTCAACTCAGCATACTTTGAGGGCCTCAAATGGTGTTAGATCAGATCAAATGATGGGCACAAACACACATACAACATTTTACACATCTGTATCTTCATATGTTTTTTTAAGCTAAAAAAAATTCCAACTTTCTAAAATGAGTCTTGTGATCATCATCTTCAGTTCAGTTTGGCAAAATACACATGTAGGGTATACCTTCCTTTGACACATATGAACCCATATGTAGAAACAAAAACGTATCCCAATTAGCAGTCTTTCCAAAAAGAAAATACATTTCTGTCTCTGATGCCAAAACATGTAAGTGTCACGAATAAAGGGGAGGGACACAGAACTAGGCCTCATGGCTAGGGAGAGGGAAAACGTCACCTTCTAGGAAGTCCCTAAACCTGGCCCTGACTCCTGTCAGTATGTATAGACCCTGAAGGTGGGAAAGGTGGGAAAATACATATGCCGGAACCTAAACCCTAGGAGCCCTGAGATGCCCTAGAGGTAGAAAATGGATGAGCAGGAACACAGGTAAGGTCCACACACCAACTCTTCTAAATCCAAGCAGAGCATATCAACCACATGGTATGAAGTGTGAGACCAAACTAAGTAGGGAATGCAGTAATGACCACGGGCTGCACCTGACAAGAGGTGTGGTCATTACCAAACCACAACACTGACAATCAAGAGACTGTCAGTTAACCTCACGTTTAGTCAGTCTCTCCGATCTTCTAACCTGCGTCACAGAAGGTACCGTGATAGTAAGGTAGCTTTCCTATAAGTCAATGTTCAGCTTTTCAAACATGCCTTGAGACAACATTTAACATTTTAGCTAAGCCAGTATCTCATTTTTTAGACAGCTTTTTCGCGTTGACTGCCTCCTCATCAGTGCAGAGCAGAGAGAACTGCCTTAACTCGGTGGGAGGCTTTTGTCAGGATCCATGGAGTCCTATTTCTCCTTGTGTTGATACACACAATACAACTTTTGTAGAAGGCAAATATGCTGTATTTTTCCCATAACAGAACAAAAGAGAGCCGCTGATCTGTTTTCCTGGCTAGCACACTTTAAAGGTATTCTGGTTCTTAAAAATGATCTCCTATCCACAGGATAAGGGATAACTATTAGATCGGTGCAGAGGGAGGGGGTAATAGTGTAGTGTCCCACTAGGTAGGGGTGGGCACTACACAAAGGTCAATTGGTGTGCGCGTTACTCCTACTCACAAGGAACAGAAGTGTTATATTTAATTGTGCATTTTATGTATGTTCTAATGTGTTTTTACATGCAATGTACCCCTGTATGATGCAACAGCAGGCCTAGTTGGGTGTAGTTAGACATCCCAGACACTAGAGGGAGATAGGGAGCCCCTAGTATAAATGTCCAGGCCCAGACAGGGAGAGTTAGTGCAGAGTCAGGAGTCTGAGAAGACAGAGGTTAAAAAGCCTGCTCCTGACATGCAGCTGGATAGCCCTGGCTGCTAGTGATGTCCAGGAGGCTAGTGAGAAGCTCCAGCCTGCCTGAGAACAAGAGAGCCTTAGTTAGCTCTGAAGACACCCCAGTTGCAGGACCCAACCTCCTGGGAGAAACCCACAGTCATCCACTTTACAAGAGAGGGCGATCCAGGGTAAGCTAAGTGACCCTGATGGGCAGATGGAACTAGAAAGTGCAGCAAGAATCTAATACCTGAGGAAGATAGTAACCAAGGATTTACCTGCCATTGTGTGAATAAGCCTATTTGTGGAACTGTGATACAAAGACTGTACTACTACCTGCTGTAAAAAGTTGGATTGTTCAGTAAAGTTACGTTTGGTTCACTATTCTACTTGTGTTCCTTCTTCATTCCAACTACCAACCGGCGTGCCACCGTCCAAAGGCACTGGCGTCACAAATACAACAGGGACCTTGCCCCAGGCACTCAAAATACCCGTAACATCCAGGGCACCTCATCCACCATCAGGCCTGGTCCCTATATACAGAGTGTGCCCCAGAGGAACCGTGTCTACCTCTCCTTCACTGCCACGCGCCTGCCCAGGGTTCTCCAATACAGTGAGTAACCCTCGATTGCCCATAACCGTGATCTCACTTCGTCTATACCCTGCAGGTCTGGCGTGTTGCAATAGTCCTATCACTGGGACTCCACCAATCTCAGCAATTGGTACCCCATAAAATGAACAGAGCAGGAGGTCGTGCATGCAAACTACTGCTCTATTCATCTCTAAGGGAGTTCTGGAAATAGATGAACGCTGCCTCTGGAACTTCTATAAAGATGAATGGAGAGGCAGTGCGCATACTCGACCTGCTGCTCTGTTCATTTCAGGGAGCTCTGAGGGGTACGGGGAACCCGATATCATGCTTGTGAATGGAAGAAACTCCACATCCTGTGACGTACAGGAGCTCTCATGCATGATCACCATGTTAATGTGCACCATATACATTTGCCTTCCCTAGAGACAGTAAATGAGGGAAGCAATCTCATCTCTGTGGTGACTGTAGTATGGTTCTCTGATATCTGCCATCTTGAGTTATGGCTACACAAAACATCCTTGAAATATAAAATGATGCATTATTTTCAGACATGGTCAGGTTGATTTGGACTCAACTCCAATGACCACATGAATATATAAATTTATAGTCTCCTGCTTTCTTTTGGGTCATGCTGTTCTATGGCACTCACATGATTTTCATCATTCCATCAGTCTTAAAGGGATTCTGTCACCAGGTTTCACCCCTGTCAGCTAAACATATGCTGATGTTCAGGGCCTCATCAGGATGCCTAATGTGGGCTTCTAAATGTGATCCATAGCCTTATTTTGCTAAAAAAAAAACAGGTTTTACTAACCTGTCACTCAAAGAAATAAGGTGCCCAAGGGGATGTCAAGGAATGCAAGGTGCCGGCCACACCCACCGCCGTTCGTGCCCAGCGCCGCCTTTCCAGACTTCTGCACCGCCTCCTAATCCTCTGTGCCGCCTCTCGCTCTCCCTCCCTCCTTCCCCCCTCCTCCTGCTGTAAGATCTCGCGCGTGCGCACAGGTCTCTGCCTGATGCGCCCGTGCGGACTTCTCGATTTGGCTTCCTAAAGCGAAGTGCGCATGCGCCGGCACTTCGCTCAACCCAGGTATGACTTGCACTCTGGCGCCAGCCTCTCAGAGCCCTGTGCGCATGCGCGAGATCTTACAGCAGGAGGGGGGAGGGAGGGAGAGCGAGAGGCGGCACAGAGGATTAGGAGGCGGCGCTGGGCACGAACGGCGGTGGGTGCGGCTGGCACCTTGCATCCCTTGACATCCCCTTGGGCACCTTATTTCTTTGAGTGACAGGTTAGTAAAACCAGTTTTTTAGCAAAATAAGGCTACGGATCACATTTAGAAGCCCACATTAGGAATCCTGATGAGGCCCTGAACATCAGCATATGTTTAGCTGACAGGGGTGAAACCTGGTGACAGAATCCCTTTAAGAAATTCAGTCCAAATCGATAGAGGCCCATTTGCCCTGAAATGTCATGTATGACAATCTGGGGTTTTCCTAGGACTGTATCCAACCCCTTTCAAGGTCTTTCAAGCCAACACACGATTAGTACTGTCAAACTGATAAGTGACATACACTCACCTAAAGAATTATTAGGAACACCATACTAATACGGTGTTGGACCCCCTTTTGCCTTCAGAACTGCCTTAATTCTATGTGGCATTGATTCAACAAGGTGCTGATAGCATTCTTTAGAAATGTTGGCCCATATTGATAGGATAGCATGTTGCAGTTGATGGAGATTTGAGGGATGCACATCCAGGGCTACGAAGCTCCCGTTCCACCACATCCCAAAGATGCTCTATTGGGTTGAGATCTGGTGACTGTGGGGGCCATTTCAGTACAGTGAAATCATTGTCATGTTCAAGAAGCCAATTTGAAATGATTCGAGCTTTGTGACATGGTGCATTATCCTGCTGGAAGTAGCCATCAGAGGATGGGTACATGGTGGTCATGAAGGGATGGACATGGTCAGAAACAATGCTCAGGTAGCCCGTGGCATTTAAACGATGGCCAATTGGCACTAAGGGGCCTAAAGTGTGCCCAGAAAACATCCCCCACACCATTAAACCACCACCACCAGCCTGCACAGTGGTAACAAGGCATGATGGATACATGTTCTCATTCTGTTTACGCCAAATTCGGACTCTACCATTTGACTGTCTCAACAGAAATCGAGACTCATCAGACCAGGCGACATTTTTCCAGTCTTCAACAGTCCAATTTTGGTGAGCTTGTGCAAATTGTAGCCTCTTTTTCCTAGTTGTAGTGGAGATGAGTGGTACCTGGTGGGGTCTTCTGCTGTTGTAGCCCATCCGCCTCAAGGTTGTGCGTGTTGTGGCTTCACAAATGCTTTGCTGCATACCTCGGTTGTAACGAGTGGTTATTTCAGTCAACGTTGCTCTTCTATCAGCTTGAATCAGTCGGCCCATTCTCCTCTGACCTCTAGCATCAACAAGGCATTTTTGCCCACAGGACTGCCGCATACTGGATGTTTTTCCCTTTTCACATCATTCTTTGTAAACCCTAGAAATGGTTGTGCGTGAAAATCCCAATAACTGAGCAGATTGTGAAATACTCAGACCGGCCCGTCTGGCACCAACATCCATGCCACGCTCGAATTTGCTTAAATCACCTTTCTTTCCCATTCTGACATTCAGTTTGGAGTTCAGCAGATTGTCTTGACCAGGACCACAACCCTACATGCATTGAATCAACTGCCATGTGATTGGTTGACTAGATAATCGCATTAATGAGAAATAGAACAGGTGTTCCTAATAATTCTTTAGGTGAGTGTATATGTCTATGGGTAAACGGATGGCAGTCAGTGGTAAAAAAAACTGCCTGTTTAATAGCATACTGCATTTTGATGTCAATAACTGTCCAAAAATTATACCTTTTTGGTGGCAGATGAACGGAATTGTAAAATGGTAGCGACTATTTTGAGTGATCTGTGCAGAATGAATCCCGACCGAAAGATTCGGATAAGAAGAAACCTGAATCTTTTGGAAAGTTTGTAACAAATTCAAGTTGTGCTGAACTGGTTCATTCATCTCTAATAGGAACATTCGACTTGCTGTTAGTCACCTACTTTTTCTTCTGGTTAAAGTTTTGTTTTGAGCATACATGTCTTCTCCAAAGACCAGGCTCTTCTTATACTAAAGGTGGCCACACATATTAGATAAATGTCAGCCTAACCTGAATGTCCTGATTTTGACAAATGTGTATTGCGGGGGTCCTGATTTTTTAAAGACAACAGATTTCAAGGAAAAGAATGTCTGGGCATGTGGGATTTCAGTAGGTCCAATCCTTCTGTTCCTACACAGCAGTTTATATTGAGCACAGTCTTGCACACTAGGCCAGACTATTTAAAGGTACTAAGGGCACCCCTACCCTAATTTTTAGCTGTTGGTCTGAATGTCCTTTGGCCAACAGTTATCTCTTTCAACTCCCACGTAAACATACATGATTAGTCAGGGGTGCACAGCCAATGAGGCGATCACCAGGTAGGGACAAGTGGGGGGCAGCAGAAGGGCCTTGGGCAATGAGTGCTTTAATTATGAAAGCATTTATCTCTGCATATTTACCTGTATCACTATATTAACCAGTATGTTTTGTAGCACTATATATAATGTTTTCCAGGTATGCCTTTAACAGTAAGGCTGGAGGGAAGGGGTTAGGTTGAGAATTTTGCAGGGGGGGGGGGGTCATTTCAGTTTTCGCCTCAAGTAGCAGAAAGGCTAGATGCACCCCTTCCGAACATATGCAGTCAAAGGGGAGAAAGGAGAAAGCCACTGGCAGATACTTCTAGCAATGACATGTCTCCTGGGAGAACAAAAGATCTGAGCATTAAAATTCAAGGTGTGCAATTCTTCTGTTCCCTCACATCATGTGTTGGGAGCTCTCCATACACTAGATTGTCAGCTGTTCCCCCCCAAAAAATTGCAGGTTCGGCCGACAGTATTCATAATATGTATGAGAGCTTTTAGGAGTGAGTCCACTTTATGTCCAAAATACATTTGTTTCTATCTGGTCATTGGTGCTTTGGATTTGGTCAAGAATCCTCTACTCATTTGTCACTCTGTTTGCCCTTTTAACTTTTGCCCTTTTTCAAGGCACCACGACATAATGCAGCCGCCTGATTTCAGCCGCTATCTGTGGATGATAGGGCGTAATAAGACTGTCTGGATTGCAGTGACATTATCAGCCCTTGATGCCTGCCTCCAGGAGAACTCTCTAAGATTTACAACCCTCACAGTATTGAAGTTCATGGGAAAGGTTTAGCATCTGGAGCCTAGTTGGAGATCTTTTCCCCGTATTTTAGAATGTGCCTACTACAATATATTTTTCTTAAGAATCAGCTTAAGGCAGGCTCAGGACTGGCCCACAGGGTTACAGGGGAATCCCCGGTGGGCCCCTGAGCAAGGTGGGCCCCTAGTCTCCCACCCCCTGCACAAGTGGCACATAACACATTAGATTTAGTACACTACATACATATATTCAATGTACAGCACCTCAACCAGCCGATGTTCATATAAAAACTTGTTTGATTATTTATTATATTTTAATGTATCCGTACGGTGGGCCCCCAAAATAAATTTTACTGGTGGTCCCTAGGTACCCCAGCCCGACACTGGCTCAAGGTATCACAACTTATCACTTTACTTTATAGTATATTAGATGTAAGTCTCCATAGGGATGAATACTATTTACCAATGCAGGATCTCTTTACCCACATTAATCTGTGTATGGTACATGGCTAAATATATTAAAAAGGAAATTGTATTTTTTATATTTTTTTCCTGTACTAGAAATAATATGCAAATTTTTATTTATGTCACTTCTGCCAATTATGTTAAAGGTTTCTGTCATGAGAAATATCGGTATGTAGCTGACTGACAGCGATGTGCTAATGTCAACAGTACATAACAGTATGCTTTATAACTCCCTGCCTGCCGCCGTTCTCTTAAAATAAAGAGTTTTAAAATATGCTAATGAGCCTCTAGGTGCTACTGGGGCGTTGCTTCAGCACCTAGAGGCTCGGTCTACACACCCTTTGCCATGCCCAGGTCCATTTGATTGAATTTCGAGTTCTCCTCAGTGTCCCGGGTCAGGCGGCTGCACACCACTGACCAAAGACATCTGCCCATGATGGTCTGGAGCAAATGGAGAAGAAAAGGAAAGTGAAGAACTGAAATCTATGGAGACATCAAAATACCTTGTTCCCGCCCTGACAGCAGTAGAACAGCACTTAGCCCCCTTATTCTCAGGTCTGGAGGGGTTTCCTGTGGTCAGAGCCCCACTATAAAGTGATGGTATATCCTAGCAATATTAAATCACTTTATACGATGGGAATACTGCAGTTAAGATAGTTACAAATACTACCACAAATTTGTAATTTTCTGCCTGCTTGTATTTCCACTAGTATTGCTAATATATTTTTTGTAAGACTCCTAAGAAGAAACAACCTCATCAAAAACCCTCAATCCAATATGCTCATTCATCCTCATAGTATTATTGTATAAATGAAATGCAAACTGTAAATCAGGTCCCCGATCTATAGCGATGAGCTTGTGATCATGTACACTTGGGTGAATGATAATATGACATTAGTACAGCCATATCCATTCTGCAGGACCCAGTCTGTGTGTGGCTGCTGCGTTTTATCTTATGCCTCCCACATTCTCCCTTCTTTCCCCAGCACTTGTGCATTATCTCCCTCCCTGCTCACGTCCCTCCTTCTTTCTGCTTTCTTGGGAGTGTTCATGTCTTTAGAGCGTCTTAGGTGACCTGCCAAGTCAAGTGTTTGTGTAGTTGTAGGAGTGAGAGGCAGTGTGTATGAGCACAAGTCACTGCTTCCTCTCCACTGCTCTCATTGTAACATCAGCTCTGCTCTGACTTCATGTTTCTACCTGGACATCAGGGATCTAGACCATTTCACACCTGTTCCTACAGAAGGGACCCATCACTGCTCCGATAACCTGCCTGACTGCTTCTACACAGCTGCCCCAGGCATTGTTGTGGTAGGTACAAGCTTTTAAGAAGTTTGTATAGCAACATGCTGTAGTTAATCTGGAAAGTGAAAGAGTAAAAGTACGTAGATCTAAATTCATACAGACAACATTGCTGGGAGCTGAGACTTTCTGTAGTCATTGATATGGAAGTTGGAAGAGACGTCTCACAAGTGGGTTTGATATTTTGATTTTCCTTTTTCTGTGCTAAGGAAGAAACACTACAAGACTTGGTTGACAGGTTGGAAAGAAACAGATTCTTTGAGAGCTGGGACCAGACTTGGGATGAAGATGGAATTGTTGAACTCATCTCCATAAGACACCCTACAGGAACTTTTTACTAAACCAAATTTCTGCTGGATACAACCATAATATCATTGTCTTACTACTACAACAAAACCCGCTTTCATAAACAATGTCATGGTTGTCCACTTGAGATGAAGATGTTCAGATATCTTCTGCACCCTGGAGGAACTAACATTCCACTTCTTAGAAATGTTCTTTAAGACTAATCATATTGGTTTAGTAGTGTCAAAGTCAATTTGTCTTCCAAAAACAACAACATTTATAGACATCACCGTGGAGCCTACCAGGAAATGGGAGAACATTAAGGCCTCTGGAATACTGAAGTCAGTGAAGAACAGTGTTTATCTCATGCTTGTCTTGACCACTGGGGTCTCCTTGATTCCACATCAGATCTTACATTTATATGACATGAGGCACAGGAGCAAGATGCATTTTTTCCGGAGTTATTCCTACGAGATTCAAGTGGACCAGAAAGGCGAGGACATTGCCAGCAGCATTCAAGGGATCAGATGGGTATGTGTATGTTTTCTGTGGGCATTTAAATGTTTGCCGTGAGATTTAGTGTCACCGTATCATCGGTTGTCATAATAAGAAGCGAGTTTACTAATACTTATCCGTCATTGTACTGTAGCCATCCCTTCATTGTGTGCTTGAGCCTATATTAGGAACATACAATTATGATTTATATTCCAAGAATGCAATAGATAAATGCCAGGCGTCCATGAGCATGTTGTACCTGAGGAACATGCTGCTTACTATCAGACGTGATAATTCATCTTTTATGAAGAGGAGATTGGGCCAGATATATCAATGTCACTGCAACTGGAAAGTGCACGCACCCTTACTGTGCCGAAACTATGAAGTATACATGCTACAAGGTAGTTTCATTTATGGCAATTAGAGATGAGATTTTTTTAGACAACTTTTGCGCCAAATTTTTGTGTAGTCCTATTATCAACCTTGTTTTGGCACATGTTTTTTTTACAATAGTGATGTAACATTCTGGTAGTATAAAGCTCTATCCACTGTATAAAACAACATCAGACACATTAAACAATCCAAACGATACATTTGGCGCAAACTAAAAATGACGCAGGAACAATATTCTGGCACAAAAATAACCCAATGATCTAATTTTCTGCCCCATTGTGCTGCACGGTCTAAGAATACGAATCACAGTCTTAGAATTAGACACATTTACTATTCTGACGCATGGACCTTTATACATTTGGAGTATTGTAAATCCTGAGCCACATTTATGTTAGAATTCTGTCCATGCTCCAAAAATTTGGCAGTGTGCTGGAAGTTTGCCAAAAACGAGTCAGTGCGCCAAAAAACTGTCCAGTCCGATTTTCCACCACCTATAAGTTGGCATCATTTTACTCCAGGAATGGGCCAATATTTTGGGGCATGAAGGCTCATTTAGGCCGTACCCTTTTCCTACAAAGCCACTCCCCGGTCTAGCAATCAAACCTGGATTTCAGGGCAGGAGAGAGATTGGAGCTGCTATTGTGCTCTTATAAATGTCTCCATTCAATGACAGCAAGCAGAAAATGGTGTGGGTGTGGAAATTATACAATGAATCTAGGGGTTGTCTGGTTCTAAGTGAAAGCATTACCTAACAATTAGATCCCCGACGCCTCTCCCGTCCTCGCAGCCGGGCTTTGTCTACCTGACAGCAGTGATGGTGCCGCGTTAACAACACGTGATCACATATGCACACAGCTGTATTATGGCTCTGCCTCTGCCTCTAATAGGGCCGCCGGAGAGGCGCATGTGCCCTACTGTATCGCCATACACCTCCAGTCCATGCCTGCTCAGGAACACAACCCATGGTAACCTTCACATCCAGATTTTGGATACATGTCTGACATGCAGAATATAGCGATATTGTCAATGCCTGTATGGGCGCCACTCCTGTAAGCATCAGGTCTGAAAATGAATTGACTACATTTTTCGGCGTTGGTGCCCCATGCTTTATGATAAATTCCTGACCATATTTACAGGCATCGGTTTTGTGTGCCAAGCCCTAATATTAAAGGGGTTGTCTCATTTCTGCACATGGCATTTATCATGTAGAGAAAGTTAATAGAAGCCACTTCCCAATGTACTGTGATTCTCCATATTGTCTCCTTTTCTGGCTGGATTAATTTTCCCATCACATTATACACTGCTCGTTTCCTTGGTTACGACCACCCTGCCATCCATCAGTGGTAGCCGTGCTTGCACACTATAGGAAAAAGCGCCAGCCTCTCTGGTGGCCGGGACCGCGGGGGTGCACATAGGCTGGAGCGTTTTCCTATAGTGTGCAAGCACGACCACTACTGATGGATTGCAGGGTGGTCGTAACCATGGAAAAGAGAAGTCTATAATGTGATAGAAAAATGAATCCAGCCAGCAAAGTCAGCACTATGGAAAATCACAATACATTAGTAATTGGCTTGTATTAACTTCGTCTACATGGTAAATGCTGTTTGTTGAAGTGAGACAACCCCTTTAAAGCTGAATGACCTAACTAGCTAATACTAGTATGTGTTGTTGCATACTGCATAGGAGTTATCCTTTCCTTCTCAAGGGAGATAATCCACCAGCAGAGGGACTGAGGATGCATCATCAATGTTTAACTTATGGAAAATCCTTTTTAGGAGAGCCAATGTTCCCCAGCAATAGGAGCACAGGGGCAATTCCATCCTCTGCGCCCACTCTTACTACACCACTGAGTATCTGTTATCTTAGGGACCTGTCACCTCTCCTGTTTTAGTAATTACTTGCATTCCCCATGTAATAGCTATTTTGAAGCATATTATTCCTACCAGAAGGTTATGAATGATTTTCCAGTCAGCAATTAAGGTTCAACTGGGTGTTACCAGTTGGGGGGGTGGCCCTGCACAGTTTGACTCTGTCCAATCAGTGATGTCAGTGTTAGGCCCCTTGCAGACGAGCGTGAGCGGATTAGGTCCGGATGCGTTCAGTGAAAAATGCACGATTTCTCAAGCAAGTCCATTCAGTTTTGTTTGCGATCGCATTCAATTGTTCAGTTTTTATCGCGCGGGTGCAATGCGATTTAAGGCGTTTTGCACGCGCGTGATAAAAAACGGAATGATTACAAACAACATCTCTTAGCAACCATCCGTGAAAAACGTGATTTTCACGCAGCTCCATTCACTTCTATGGGGCCGTGAATATCGCATAATATAGAACATGCTGCAATTTTCACACAACGCACAAGTGATGCGTGAAAACCAATGCTCATGTACACAGACCCATTGAAATGAATGGGTCCAGATTCCGTGCGGGCGCAATGCGTTCGCATCACGCATTGCACCCGCGCGGAATACTCGCTTGTGTGAAAGGGGCCTTAGAATGTGCTGGGTAATACCCAGCTGGACACTTATGGCAGATTGCTGGCAATTCATTCATAAACTTCTAGTGGGAGTCTTAGAGGAATGGCACAACAGAGAGCTACATATGAAAAGATGCTCCAAAATTGTTATTACATGGGGGGTGCAAGTAGTTAAAAAAAAACAGACATGTCAGGAGAGGTAATGTAACATGAAGCTCCTGGGCTTCGGTGCAAAATGTATTATAGGCACAGCTGCAGGATTAAGGGTTCGGCTACATGGCGATTTGGGACGTGATTGCTGCATGTTTCACGCCAAAGTATCGCCGTGTTGCAGGGCAGCCATAGGAAGGAATGAGGTCACAGTGCAACTTGCACGTTTAGTGCATCAGCCACATGCGAATTGCAAAAAATCCAACACTGCTGTTTTTTTTGCTATTCACATGTTTTGGTCGCTGCAAATGTGCGAATTGTGCTGCAGCAAATGTACGAGTTACGCTGCAACCCCGTTCATTCCTATGGCAGCTCTGCTACACTGCGAACTTTGGTAACACGACTGCTATCGCGGCCAAAATTGCCATGTAGACGTACCCTAGCAATGCAATACCTTTCTCCAGGACTGGAAGAGTGCTGCAGTGCATGGATTTGTAGAAGGGAAAGGCGCCCTTACATTCTAGCAAAGTAAAGCCATTTGTAGATTGTCCCTTTTGCATCATGTCCTGCGTTCAATCAGATAAGGCAGCAGTCAGCGCTGGTCATATTTATACTGCATATGAGGTGATATCAAAGTCACGGGCCCTGCTATGTGGCAATGTCAAGCGTGTATTAGGGAAAGAGTGAGGAGAGCTGAGAGTGTCAGCATGGAGGCAGCTAGCTGAGTGGAAATATTTGCTCAAGGTGCTGCTGACGTTCATAGGCAAAGGAACCGTGACATAAGGAGCCAAACCAGGTAAACATTAAGCACATAGCCCTTGTCTCTCTGTAACCACTGAGACATGACAGGAAAGTCAGGAAAGTGTGATCTTTTGTCCTCTGCTATCACTCAGCATTGTTTTTTTGTTTAGTTTTTTTTTTTTGGGGGGGGGGGGGGTAACGTGGCATGATAAGCTATTAGCTTTATATTTCAGTAGGATCCTTTTGCAGTTTTTACATATCAGGTTATATTTTAGTACATAAAAAGATCAAAGGTGTCCTAGATTTATATCGTACCTGGAGGACCACGGATTACCCACTGAATATATGGATATAACCCCAGCTGACAACATTTAGTGCCCTGTAATCATGATTAAATTGGGGTATCTTAAGTCCACTGAGGAAATGATTGGACCCACCCTCCATCCATACAGAACATCTCCAGTTTTAATTGTATAGTAGTACAAGAGGAAGATCACTAATATGGTCTAACTGAATGAATCAAACCAAAATGGTGGCTTTTCCCATCAGTCAAAAGTTGATCAAAATGGCAATTTCAACTAAAATGATTGTTCTTCAGTTAAAACTTAACAATAATCTAAAGTTTTAGCTGCCCATCATAGAGAAAGAAGTCATTGTAGAGACAGAAGTCATCATAGAGAAAGAAGTCATCGTAGGGATAGAAGTCATCGTAGAGATAGAAGTCATCGTAGAGAAAGAAGTAATTGTAGAGATAGAAGTCATCGTAGAGAAAGAAGTCATCATAGAGATAGAAGTCATCGTAGAGAAAGGAGACATCGTAGAGATAGAAGTAATCGTAGAGATAGAAGTCATCGTAGAGAAAGAAGTCAACGTAGAGAAAGAAGTCATCATAGAGAAAGAAGTCATCGTAGAAATAGAAGTCATAGCAGAGATAGAAGTCATCGCAGAGATAGATGTGTTCATTTAATACACAAACAATCCTTCTCTAAGATCATTCATCCTGTGCCTACTATGACATAACATGTATGTCCAAGTTTAGTTCAACCAATATGAACTAAAATGTGTATTATATGGCTGTGTCGGTGTAATGATCGTTCACCAGACGATTGTTGTTGTTGATGATTGATTAACCATCAACTAGGTCTATCTTAAAGTGTCCAGATACCTTCAATGGCTGACAGCTATCTCTTCTGACTCCCACATGCTTTGCTTGACCAGTCATTTATGTGGTTTTTAATGGGGCTGAGAAGAGAAAACCCCTTCCAGACATCTCTGGTGGTGGCTTATCTCCTGGGAGAACACAAGGACCAGGTGTTGAAATTCAAAGCATCCGATCCTTCGTTTCCCTGACAGCAACTGTAGTGGCAGAGTTGGGAGCTCCTCACACATGTTAGACTGTCAGCTGGTCCCTCAAAAAAAAAAATATGGCGGGTTCTGCCAATATTATAATGTGTATGGGGGCCTTATAGCTAAGTATATTAAAAAGACCATAAGTATATGTTAAGCCTTTTCCCACCTAAGGATCTTCTGGTAGTCTGGTAGAGAGTCCAACTTTGCTTATAAAAACGTCTTTTATATTGCCTGAGAAAATAGGTAATTTTTAGGACCTCCACTCAATAAGAGTGAAATAAGCGTGTCTGATTGGGTCTAACAAAAGGGTTTTTCCGTACTTGACAACTCCTATAATCCATCTGATATGTTCCTCGCTTCATTTACTTTTGTCAGATTCAACTTTCATTGAAAGAGTTGTAGAATTGTGACTCTCAGCTCTATATATACTGTTCTTTGCAATAAAAAATATAGAATGTGACACGAATATTCAGTATCTACAATATGACAGAGCAATATGGTGACAATATTCATTATACATGATTATCATGCAATATGAACACAGCTTTCCAGATCTTAGATTTATCTATACAAGACCAATATTTGTACAGAAAGAGAAACCGCTCCACCAGGGTTGTGTTTGGTATTGCATCTTGTCCCCATTGAAGTGTATGGGGCAGACGTAGCCCTGTTTTTGGAAAAAAAGCAGCCATTTTCTTCTCATCCCGTACAACACGATTGAATTCTTTCATTCCACATTTTACTGGTGGGTTTCCCATCGCTAAGTCTAAGCTGCGGAGAGCTGTGTTCAGACTGCCCGGTTTATCACTGTCATTTCCCATTGCTGACAGGGGTCACCTCAGTGAGCTGTCAGGAAGCATGCTTCCTGATAATACAGTGGTAGTTAGTTAGGTAGCTATTTATTAAGCCCCATAACTATATGCTCTGCAAAAATAAGGAAACTGCTCACGGGAGCTTACACTCCTACGGTTCGGAGGTTATATTAACAGAAAAGGGTCAACAGTTTAAGTGCATTCTTCAGTTTTGGGCATAGTGCTTGCAGATTTTTATCTATTCACATACTTTTATAAATTGCTGACCCATCTTTGTTCAAGATCATAATTAAGATTAGAAAAGGACGTCAGCAGGGCACATAGGAATGGGAACACTTAGAATACCGAAAATAAAAGGATTATACGTGGGATGCTTTGTCAGGATGCAAGAGGCATAATGGATGGAGACAAAAGGACTCAATTATGTGTCATGTTAAAGGGGCTGTCTCATTTCAGCAAGTGGAATTTATCATGTAGAGAAAGTTAATACAAGGCACTTACTAATATATTGTGATTGTCCATATTGCTTTCTTTGCTGGCTGGATTCACTTTTCCATCACATTATACACTGCTCGTCTCCATACACTGCTGAAATCCATCAGTGGTGGTCGTGCTTGCACAGTATAGGAAAAAGCCGTGGGAGCGCACATAGGTTGGTGCTTTTTCCTATAGTGTGCAAGCACGACCACCACTGATGTATTTCAGGGTGGTCATAACCAAGGAGACAAGCAGTGTATAATGTGATGGAAAAGTGAATCCAGACAGCAAAGGAAGCAATATGAATAATCATAATTAGTAAGTGGCTTGTATTACCTTCCTATACATAATAAATGATATCTACTGAAGTGAGACAACCCCTTTAAGGTCAGTAGTAAACCTGTATGTCTCCCTAACATAACCACTAGTATGTTATATTTCCACCCACCAGTTGTTCCTCATTTTGTATGCTTTTGTACATAAAACCTGGATGGTCCTAGCTTGAGGAGAAGGAGCAGCTACCTTGGAGAGGGTCAGTTTTGGTAAGATGGAACCGTCAGGAGAAACCCTAGAGTAGAGTGGAAACAGATTCTTCTCCATAATCAGTCCCAGTAGTCGGTCAGAGCTCACGCAGCTTTATTTTACAGCGCGTCTTTAAAAGTCTAAAGTTGTGAATAACATCTTCGCCACCCTAGACCACCGGAGACTTTGACTTCCTACAAGCCCCATTTTCTATAACTTCAGCACCAGTCTTGGCTATTCATGGACTCGAGTAGGTATTCCAACATTTCATACAATCTACTTTTTTTTTAAATCTATTTATACTCTACACTTTAATGTGAAGCCTATTCGACTTTCAATAGTTAGGAGAATTTACCTTCTTAATCTTAACTCCAAGTAACATGACATTTATGGACTTTACAACTTTAATGCAAAGCATGCAACTGCACCATAAATATATGTATTTACGGATAATAATAATCTATTTTGCCTTGCATGCTGAAACACCTTCTATCACATTCTGGTAAAATCTACAAATAAGTATTTGAGAATTGGCCAAGTATGTACTGTATATGAGGACAATATGCCAGAACCTGTGTTATTCTTGTTGTAGGTACTCTTTTTGTGCTCTAAATCTACTGTACATTGGAAACTCTATTACAACTTACCTGAATTATAATTGGACCTTCGTTATTTTAGTAAATCTGACAGAGGAATAGTTCTTAAATTGAAGCGCCTATGCACAGGCTTTGTATAGATTTCTGCTTGCTAAGGCTTACTACAGTGATGACAGATAGTAGATTGTGAATGACCAACCAAGGACCAGTAGATCCGGCCAGCAGATGTTCTTGAGAGCCTCAAAACAGAAGTGGTAAATTGACTTTTTCATAGGTTTTGGTAACAGAAGCTAAAGCTAGTAAACAAATGAAGTAAATAGCAAACTGTGGCTGCTGTCACTATTTTGGGGGAACTAGTAATGGCCTAACTCATACTCCACAAATAATACTGCAAAGAGGTGTTTCTCCAGATAAAGAGAACCATCTCGCTAGTGGCATACTCCCTAAAAGATCCTGTATTTAAAAAAGTTTGATCAATTATGGTCTACATGATTGATCAACCAATGATTGATCCCTACTTAAAGATCTATCTACACTGGAGTCATGATTTCTGTTATTTCAGGACCCGTGACACCTATGGCTAATCTGTTGTGTAATGGATCTCTTTGACTTATCATGGATCCCTCAGGTTTCTATCTTTTTTACAGGAAATACTGTAATAGTGCAGCAGTGGCCATCAGCAATGGAAACCTGATGGAAGGAACCTTCTTTCTTATAGGAACATAGCCTAAATGCTTTTGCTGCCAGTATGATGATACTGAATACCACCTGAATACCAAAAGTTTATTTTCTGTACCACCATGACCAGAAAAATGCAGACACTTTCTTAAAGTGATTTCCAAGACCTCTCCCTATATTAATGACCTATCCTCAGGATAGGTAATCAATATCTGATGGGTAGGGGTCCGACATTTGGCACCTGCAGTACTCAGCTGTATGAAGAGGCCAAGTCGCTCCAGTGAGTGCTGTAGCCTCCTCCCAGCTCACCAAGCACAACACCCTACATTGTACAGCGGCTGTGCTTGGTATTGCATCTCAGCCCCATTCACTTGAATGGGTCTGAGCTACACATAGGCCATGTGACCGATGAACATGATGTCACTGGCCTAGGAATAGTCCACAGCACTAACCAGATTGGTCCAACCTAATCAAACAGCTGATCGTGGTATGTTTCAGATTCAAACCCCTTTCTGTCAGATATTGATGACCTTTCCGGAGGATAGGCCATCAATATATGAATTATGGAAAACTCTATTAATACATAAAAATAGCAAAATTCCTAGGACACAAATTCTGGAAATAAAAAGTAAACAGGAGATAAACTCGTCGGTATGTGGCATTTCTTACATCATGACGCAAAAGTCGTTATCATTATTTCTTCTGCAGCCTGTTGTCTGACAGCCAGACAAAGGATAATGAAATTGGGAGGGGATGTGGGTGAACCTCCTGGGATACATCTTGCAGTTTCGATATAGAATCAAAAATTTGAAGGTCGGATTTTCTTGGATGTTTTTATTTTTTGTGCTTTTCCTATTTTAGTATCCCTTTAATAGCTTTTCTTTTTTTATTGGCTGTACAACTAACACATATGTAAAGCTTTCCATCTTACATAATTGCATGTCTAAAATCTTCAAGTCTTTCCCAAGAAGGACTGTCCGTGGAAGGCTTTATGTAAGAGCTTGTGTAAAGCAATAATGGTTTGTTTTTACAACAGTAGAAAACTGGATTTGCTGCGCATTAAGCTGTCACGCTGTAATAATAATGAAGTTTCGGCCCCGAGCACTCGATCGGCACTTCCTAATTGGCTTTTATAGGCTAAATATAAACATTATGTAGATAAAATTACACAGAGCTATCTGCTGCTCTATTGTGAGCGTCTGCACAATGGAAAGCTCCAGCTATTTTTACCGCAGCAGGAAGTGTCAGTGTATTTTAAGATGTTGAGGTGTCATAAACTAAAGGAACAGAGCTCCAGCTCTCAAATAAGCCGCAGATTATAATTCAATGACATAACCTTGGCCAAGAACCAGGACTATCAATATCAGAGCCCTGTGTGAACATATGCCATCCAGCCATATTATGTGTTGATAGAGCTGAAATTCCTTACCCATTACATTTGGACACTTTTCAACACTAGTTTGGATGTCTAGCTGAAACTAAAATAGATGTGCAATTACGGTGGTCAGTAGGAATGCCAAAAACGTGACCCCACTGCCCTGCACTACAACATCAGAGACAACCCCTCTAGAGCCTATGGGTGGTGCTTCTCCGCTACTTTATATTACTTCTGCATGTTGGGTAATAAAAGAACAGAGGAGTCAGTACAGTAGACAGACTGGCGATTGCTCAAGGGATTACTGGATATTACACAGTATAGTAATGTGCATATAAGTATGAGGGGTCTAAAATTAAAGGGGTTGTCTCATCTGAGACATTGGTGGCATATCGCTAGGATATACCACCAAAGAAATCTTTGGTAGTTCCATAAAAGTGAGTGGAGCGGTGGCCGAGCATGCGCGGTTGCTCTAAGCTCACTTTGGAGTATTTTTGCTTGGCTATTTTCTGAACTCCCATAGAATTGAATGGAGAGAATGCTGTGCATGCGCAGTGTGAGCTCTTTTACTTTTGGGGGCTTGTTCAGGGGACCTATCTGTCATTGTTAGCGATATGTCACCAATGTCTCAGATGAGACAACCATTAAAGGGGTTGTTCCACGAAAAATATTCGACAGTTTTCAAACCAGCACCTGGATCTGAGTACTTTTGTAATTGTATATAATAAAAAATGTAGCATAGTCATTGAGTTATTTAATAAAATGTATCTGCTTAGTGCCACCTGCTGTTTGTCTTTTTCCTATTTCTTTGACCGACTCACTAAGATGGCCGCACATGTTCAGTTTCATCCTTTAACTGCCTCCTGAGCTGTGATAGGGAGAGCATGGACACGCCCCCTAACTGTGATAGGGAGAGCTGAGACACGCCCCCTGAGCTGTGATAGGGAGAGCTGAGACACGCCCCCTGAGCTGCAGCAGAAAAGACACTCCCCTTGAGCTGCCAGCTTGATATAAATCTAGCAGAGCAATAAATGGGGAGATCTCTGGATCCATGTGAGGTAAAGGTTTGGTTCTAGCTTTGTTAGAAAGAGATTGTCACATATTATATGATGTCTGATTTTCATTTTTTACATTAGTCATGGGATAACCCCTTTAAGGCAACTTACAGATGCCTTATAAATATGGATGGAGGGTACCTACATGTGCATGGAGTTTATATGTTCTCCATATATCGATTTCTCCAACATGCCAAAATATATTGGTAGGTAAATTGGCTTCCTATGAAATGGCCTGTAGTAAGCATATAAGAAATGGTAAGCATACTTGCCAACAGTCCAGTTTTTGCAGGGACAATCCCACTCATCCCAAAAAGGGCACTGCATGGTGTTTTTTGGGGGACATCCTGGGTGGAACAGGGCTTCTATGACTTAAATTTAATTTTTTACGCGTTGTGATGTAAGGTAAGTAGATTGTCATCACCACTTGAGACATGCACTGATATGAGTAATGGCAATCTCCTTAATATGATGCAGAATATATTGCTTTATAAGGGACAGATCACTGAATAAAGTGGCCTAAATGGGTGGAAATGCTAAGAACCCAAAATACTGTACCGTATTTATAACCGAGGGAGCAAAACCTCCACATGTGATCCGCTGCAAACAGCAATCCCCAGCAAATAATGCATACAATGGAGGATGCCGGCAGGGGACCACATGTGTCACAAAAAAATCCTACACCATATGGAATAATGTGTGGATTAGAATATGAGAATAAATAAATCACTGCAAAGGTGCACTACCATATATGCAAATGAAAATACAAGGCTAAACCCTCACGCTAGATGTTAAAATGAGACTGTAATTAATATATTCAGTTCAAGAACATATCGGAGCCCGCGCACCCCGTCAAGGTATCTCAGTTGGCGCAGGACCTACCGCTAAACCTACCTATAGTGTGTGAACACTGTCTGATAGGTGCTAAGGTCCGGCTCACAGCCACACTTCCACAAACCTCCAAAGTGAGATCACAAATACAGTGGGAGGAGGCTGTGAGCCCCACCTATAACAGGCTAGTGTGACACAGGTGCACTAGAATGTTACCAAAGATAAAAAATGGCACATTCCATACATAAAGAGACAAAACACTGAATAAGGTGGCCTAAATGGGAGGAAATGCTCAGAACCCCAAATACTTTAGTGCACCTTTGCTGTGATTTATTTATAAGAAACAGGAAATAAAGAAAAGTGTTCTTCAGGGGGCAGAAGAATAGCTACAGTGTAGCCTCAGATTTCCTTTTACCTTTCAGCCCTGTTTGTCTGCTTGGTGCTCTTTGAAGCTCCATCTAATGGGAAGACTGAGCTATTTTATCTTTCAAAGAGAATTATACAATTGGTTTTATCTAAAATCCTGGTGACGTGTTTCCTTTAAGTTGTTCAATCATTGGCCTGATCTTTTACCACTATTAAAAAATGTCTTATACCCAGCCTGTACTTTGACTCTTGTTCTTGGCACCCATGACTAGATACTGCTCTGTTTTTACTTCTAAATTTAAATGACATGTCTGTCTTCTTCCAGAAACGGCGCCACACCTGTTCATGCGGTAATACAGATCAGCCCCATTAACGTCACAAAGTTAGAGGGGTTCTCTGAGACTGGGAGCCCTAGTGAATATGACCAGACATGGTGCACGGGTTAAAAAAAAAGAAAACGCATTTCTCACCGATTCTCTGGTTGCAATGCCCGAGCTCCCTTCTTCTCTGCTTCTAGTCTCTTCTGGACCAGAAGTGTGACAAGCCATCTACCTGTACGTCACTGCTGCCGGCCAATCATGCCACCATTGATTGGTTTGCAGTGGTGACCTGTGTGAAAAGCACATCACACTTCTGGCCCAGCAGCGCCCAGAAGCAGAGGAGAAGGCAGCTCGGCACTGGAACTAGAGTCCCCATTCCCCGTTTCAGAGTCACTCTGCCTGGTCATACAAAAATTGATTTCTGGTCTTGGAGAAACCCTTTAAAGAGGACTTGTCACTGCTCCTGACACACCTGTTTTAATAGCTTCATGCATTACCCATGTAATAACAATTCTGGGGCATCTGTTCTTATGTCTCAATTTGCTGCTATTCCTTTATAATTTCTACTGAAAGTTATGAATGAATTGCTAGCAGTCTGCAGTAAGGGTACAGAGGGGAGGTAACCAGTTGGGGGGTGTACCTGCAAAGACTCGCTCTATCCAATCAGTGCTGCCATTTTCAGACTGTGCAGGTACACACCGCCAACTTGTTACCATCCCTCTGTACCCTTACTGCAGACTGCTAGCAATTCATGTATACCTTCTAGTAGAAATAATACAGCAATGGCGCAAAATAGAGCCTTAAGATGCTCCAGAATTGTTATTACATGGAGAATGCATGAAGCTATTAAAACAGGCCTGTCAGGAGTGGTGACAGGTCCTCTTTAAGCTACAATACCAGATACAATCCATGGACCGGTGTAGCCTTTTTTCTTGAAGAAAGGAGCCGTGTTTTTCATAAAAAAATCCCTTTACTACAAGTAGTAAAATGTACCAAAAACTCAAATTCCTCTATAAAAAGTTAAAACAAATTAGAGTGTAGACCCTCCAAAGACAAACAATGATGAGCACTCATTCGTATTCTAAACCACTATATTACAGGAGTCAAGTGGGCTCATCTGGTGCATAGTTATGCTGAGGCTATTCTAGGAAGCATACAAGCTTTAATTGACCCACGCAGGGCAGAATAACCTGCTGAACGGTCTATTGTTTAGTGACTGGCACACATTATACACTGTTCAGCCATTAGGTTGATGAACTTTTTAGTTCTTTGAGTTCCAAAGCAGATACGTTCTACTCCAAGAGGCAGGATACAGCGTAAATGGATGCCTTAGAAAACCCCTGCCATTATAACAACTTTAATATATATTATTTCTAAGGTCTGGGAAGTTTCTGGGCAAATGTTAATAGAGCACGTCAGAGCAAGAAATGATATATAATGGGAAAAGCTTTACAAATATTCCCTTAGAACGAAGGGCAAGGCGGGGTGCCCTAAAGTACACTGTGCATATCCATAGTGACAGCCTAACATTGCCAAATCCACTCGGGACCAGAGCGGTGAGGCCTGGAGGAAGGCCAGGCTCCTGCCGGATGTGTCCTGTAATTCAGGATTTCTGGATCAGAATAGGGCAGGAAACCCTGTGCAATGAGAGAGGAGGAAAGGATGGGTGCAGTGCTATTGTACGGGGAAAGGAAACTCTCTCACAGCCATATAATAAATGTTTTACTGTGCAACCCTTAACATCAACATTGTATACAATACTAGGTATGAATTTTCTCTAATAATATACTACGTAAAATAAATATACAGAACCTCCATTATCAGTAGACAGCTCTCCTGGCAGCAATCACTGGAGGAGAATGATGGGGCTCTTCTCCTGAAACGCTGCCAGCAAAGCTAGTGTAGCAGGACTGCATGTAATGAATGTAATGAACGGCTCATTTTAAACAAATTATTACTGCAATATACCGGTACATGCAATAAAAATATTGTAAGTTTTTTGCGTACCTTACAGTCTCCTTTCTGGTTGAGCCCCCTGCTGTTTATTACAGATGAGCGAAAATTTGATTCGGCTGTTTCTCTGAATTTCCCCCCAAAATTTGCTTTGTGGTGCTTCGTCTTAGAGGGCAAAATGACAGGGAACATAAATAGCTCCGCCCTCCGTCATTGAACCCCTCAAATGCCGTGTTCTGAGATTAACATTGAGGGCTTTCAGGGGTTCATCCGGTAAAAAAAATACTCACCTTATCCATTTAATCGCATAGAGGCCGCTGCAGCCATCTTGATTGAAGACACCGCACAAAATGTCCCACGTTGATGTAATGTCATCACGCCGGGGTGATGACGCCATAAATCATTGCGCGTGAGATTCACGCAGTATCTTCGATCAAGATGGCCACTACAGCCTCTTCATGTGCAAATGGATGAGGTGAGAATGTGTTTTTTTCAGTTTTTACCACCATTTCAGGGAAAATTGATTCGTTACCATGAAGCTCAAGGAAACTCGGCTTCACATCAAATCAAATTTCTCCTGAAATTTTTCCTGACTCCACTTCAGATACATCGATTTGCTCCACACTACTGTTTATACTTCTTGTGCACCTTCTCCTGCATTCAGCGGTGGACTAATAGGCTTAGTAGTTTCCCTACTCTTTTTCTTCTCTGATTGCTGGAGTAGTTATCACAGAGGGACACGACCCAGACACTTCATTCCTCCCTAAACGTCTAAATTTATAGAAATACATAACCATATCTCTCTCTAGACAGTGGAGAAGTTATTTGCATTCCATACCATAGCGCTATTTAGTACTGGAATCTCTGATGTTGTGTGAGAGGGCCTATTTTCTATGCAGGGAAGAAGGGTTTGATAAGAGCTAATTGCATTGCACTCCTGGGACTGTAGGTACTTTCTGAGCTGCTGCCTACCCATAGAAAGGGAAAAGACAAGTCCTCCCGAAGTCCAGATGATTAAAAACTGAAAAGGAGAAAATTACACTGAAGAGCAGCAGTTTCTCAGGGGTGGTAATAGGCAGTAGATGACCCCTATGCAAGAATAGTTTGTGGGCCTCTTGCTGTGTAGCAACTAATTTATCAACAGTGAGGTGTTCATTATGGTCCTCCTTACCATGGCTTTCTAGTCAGTCTTTCATCTGGTGGATTAAAACACATCAGTAATGTTGAGCCAAGGGAACCTTTGCCTATCGGGCTCCTGTGAAGATGCATAGGATGCACCAATGGTATGTCCACCCCTGGCCTCTCTTGTGGTAAGAATCACCAGAGATCAACACGTTCTTTCTTTAAAGGAACACTACAATTAAAGCATGTTCTCATGTATTAAATGGGCTGGCCCACCAAGGACATTGATGGCATATCAGTAGAACATGGCATCAGTGTCAGTGCGATACACTCCTATCTTGGGAATGGGGCCCCTGAACTGAAGAAGAAGACATGCCTTATCGGTATGCAAGTTCCCAAAATAGCCAATTGAGCACGCTCGGATATTTTCAGAACTCCCATAGCCAGGGGTGGACTGGAAACTTAAAGTGGTCCTGTAAAAAATACTAAAAGTGGCCCTGTTTTGTAGTTGGGTCCAAATGGATGGAAGGCAGAGCCAGCAAAAGCATATTGCAGCAAATTCTACCACCCCAACAGAGCCAAATACCACAGTCCATCACAAAATACTGTCACCAGCAGCATAAAATACATCCCCATAAACTTCCACTGGCCGGCTGTGAGGAAGGCCCAGGCGGACCCCTGGGCATCGGCCCACCAGGAAATTTCCCTGTAAGGTCTATGGCCAATCCGCCCCTGCCCATAGCGGTGGACAGAGAAGGTGGCCGCATATGCGCAGCTGCTCTCTGTTAACTTTGGGGGTTCCGTTCTGGAGATACTCTACTTTCTGTCCTGCCTCTTTAAAGGGATATTCCCATCTTGGACATTGGCATCAGGACAAATTCAATTCGTCCGAATTTCTTGGCGCTTTATGATAACGAATCAATTTTTCTTGGAATGGGCGTAAAAAAAAAAAAATACTCACCTCATCCATTGCGAGAGGCCATCGCGGCTAATTATTGTGCATGCTAACGTGTGACGTCACCACATCATTACGCTGGGTTTGGGCGGTGATGTCATCACGTCAGCGCGTGCAAGAATTGGAGTGTTTTCTTCAATCAAGATGGTCGCGACGGCCTCTCCACGATCAAATGGATGAGGTGAGTGATGTATTATTTTTTTTTGTTTTAACCTCTGATTAACCCCCTGACAGGCTGAAAGTGACTCTAAAATGCTGCGATCAGCATTGAACGCGGCATCTGAGGGGTTAAACGACGGGGGGGGGGGGGGGGGGGGCGGCGCGTTCTCTATTCCCCGTCATTGCACCTGCTCCATACAATGGAATGAGATTCGTTACGAAGTAATTTGTACAAATCCAATTTCTTGATGAAGTTCGCCGAATCAAATTTTTGTAAACTTTGGTCATCACTACTCTTATGTGGACATCATCCAGGCGTATCAAGAAAACAATAGCGTTGTCATAGTGTTATCCAAACCTCATAATAATGAGAATTACCCCTCGGATTATTCTTTCATCTCTCTGTGCTGACTGCTACAGAAGGATATTATTATGTTGTCAGTTTTCAATTCTATAATACTACTAAACTGATATACAGTCAAAAATTCTAAAAAAAAAGTTATATATGACTACTGAGTTGAAAAAATACCTTTTTCGGATAGACGTGTCCCTTTAAAGCAGTCATTGTTTTGTTGAGGTGACAACATTCAGAGCGCTCTGCAAAAAACATATATCAATGTATAATTTGTGTTCATGTTACAAGAATTTGTTCTTTTGATAGATCTTTGATTTTTGTTCTTCTGATAGATATTTAATGTACTGTATGATTTTGTTTGTACATGAACCCCCTAATTGTAAACCGCTGTGGAATATGCTGGTGCTATATAAATAAAGATTATTATTATCATCATCATCATCAGTGTTTGCTCAACTCCAGAACCATACGTACAGTATAACTGTGCCAGTGTTTTAGGTGCCCACTTTTTATCGCCATTGTTCTGGAGAAATAACATACAGCAATTAGCCATCACATTAAATCCACGAGCCGGATATTGTGTAGTTCACTCTCGTACCACACAAATAGCTCTGACCTGTCAAGAGATGGACTCTGCAATGCCAAATAGGTGCCCTGTGGAATCTTGCACCAATTTGTTAGCAGCAGGTTCTTGAGTTGAGAGGTGGGACGTATACACTGTAGGACTTGTTTTTCCAGCACGTCTCACAGATGATTGATTGGATTGAGTTCTGGGGGATTTGGAGGCAAAGTCAACACCATTAACTCTTTTTCATGTTTCTCAAACCATTCCATGGGTAATACCCTTGTCATAATGGGAGGCATACTTGGTCTTCAACATGGATTAAGTAGGTGACGTGTGTCAAAGTAGCATCTAAATGAGTGTCAGAGGGGATTCTGACGCGTTTCCTCTGGAGTGGTGCCAGACCTAGATTGCCCTACAGACAAGTGATTAAACCCCAGAAACTCGGGGGGTTAGGAGTACCAGACTTTCTCCTCTACTACAAATCAATCCAGGGTTTAAGAGTATTAGAATGGATACGTAACTCACCAGAGAGGCTAGATGTGGGGTTAGAATATGATTTAACAAGTATCCCATTGCGATCCCTAGCATTACTATCGAGATATAGACAGGAGACCATGAGACAGATAACTAATCCTCTTACACGCAATACCCTTAAAGTTTGGTTCATGGAAGTGTCAAAACAACTGATATCAGAGCGAAACACGCCCTTATTACAAGTTAGAGATGTTCTGTGGGACGCTACACCAGAATTTAGGTCAACGTTAGGTGAGGGGCCTAAGAGGATTTCTACCCAGTTACACGATTTCATTAGTACTTACCACAAGGGAGAGAATGAGATTGAGAACCTATCTAGTTTTCAATATGTACACATTCTGAAAGCTACCTCAGGAACATTGCCCCAATGTCAAACTGAGCCCACGGGATTTGAACGGATGGCCCTAGGAAGGAAGGATCCTAAGAAAAAAATCTCCAGGATATACGCTTCACTACTTGAAACAGCCCAATCAACCACTCCCTCTTTCATAAAGAGTTGGGAGAAAGATTTGAACATTCAATTCACGCCGGGTGAAACGAAGTTACTGCTGTCTCAGACTAATAAAATATCTAGATGTGTACGACTGCAAGAAAATTATTACAAAATGATTACTAAATGGTATTACACCCCGATGAGATTACACAGGATCTTTCCTTCCTCCTCTCCACAGTGCTGGAGATGTTTGAATGCTGAGGGTTCATTTGTTCACATTTGGTGGGACTGTCACCTACTAGCACCTTTCTGGAGAGATGTGTGTGACACTGTTTCTAAGCTACAGGGCGAAACTCTTCCACGTTTGCCTCAATACTGCCTTATTGGTCTAAGACCGACGACCTGTCGTTCCCCATATGCTAACCGGCTACACCAACATCTCCTGGCGGTAGCTAGAATCCTTATAGCCTCAAATTGGAAGTCAACATTAGTGCCTAATGTCGCGCACTGGCTGGCCCGTTGCGACCAGGTGTTCCGAATGGAGCAGATAGCCCATTGGGAGATCAATAATACCCCCCTTTTTGAGAGGGTGTGGGGACCTTGGAAAAAATTCCGTGACTTCACTTAGAAGTAACTGAAATGGTCAAAGGATGTTCTAATCAAATATTCACCCCAGTTAAACATAAGAAGAGGTTTTTCAGACACCAGATGCATAACAGTATTTAAATGGACATAACTAGAAAGACTTTGCATACATGCGCTTTTCATTCATTGTCGCTTTTCTTTGTTGATTTTGTTTTATGTGTTGTAAAACGATGCAAAATTCTCCATGTAAATGTCGGATTCTTGACAAGCAATGTTGGGAAACGATTTGATGTACCATACATGTCTAAGATGATGACATCCTTTATTCTTTATGCAATAAAATATTTTACAAACTAAATGAGTGTCAGGACCCAAGGTTTCCCTGCAGACCATTGCCCGGAGCAGACAGGCTAACCTTTGCTCCCTACACACATCAATCAGTGGCCTTCGGTGTCTTTGACCCTATCGCTGGTTCACCCATTGTCCTTCCTTGGACCACTTTATACCAAGAACTTCACAAGACCACAAGACCTTCTGTTTTGGAGATGCTGTACTCATTTAATATAGTACTTCTGATTTATATTGTCAAGAGATAATCTATGATTTAAAGAGGACCTGTCTCCTCTCCTGACATGTCAGTTTTAGCAACTACTTGCATTTCCCATGTGATACTAATTCTGGAACATCTATTCTTTTGACTGTGCTGTACCATTCCTGTATTATTCCTGCTAGGGTCTGCAGTAAGGGTACTGCTGGGTATTTACCAGTACATGGTGTGTCTTAATCTTTTCAATCAGTGCTCCTAGTGTCAGACTGTGCAGGGACCCCCCCCCCCCCAAAAAAAAAAAAAAAAATGGTAACACCCATCTGTACCCTTACTACAACCTGCTGGCAATTCATTCATAACTTCTAATGGAAATATGAGGAATGGCAGAACATAGAGCCATAAGAATAGATGCCCCAGAATTGTTATTACATGGTCAGGAGAGGTGAAAGGTCCTCTTTAATGGTATGGTTGAATGTATAGCTGAATATAAAGGAATATGTAGCTCAAAATCTCGGGACCCTAAAATAGATCCTGGGGAGAACCCTTGGGTCACTAGCTCATGTATTTTAAGGCCATTTTACACTGCTCAATTGAGCAGATAATTCTCATCAGTGAAGAAGACCTCTACATGTAGCAATCTCCTCCACAGTACGGGGAGGAATGATCACTAATGCCATCACTCATTCCCATACAGAATCATTATTTGCTGGCAGCAGAGGCTGTTTAGACGGCACAATCTGCTGCCGGCAAACAACGACTTAGGTGACCGCACCAACAATCATATCAACCTATGAACATGCAATTTGCTTCTTCACCAGTTTATCGGCGGCACCTTTACACCGCCAGCTAATCGCTAACAAGTATTCCTTTGAAGGCTTGTTAGCGATTACCTCCCCGATACTCGGCCAATGTAAAGGGGCCTTTACTCATCTGCCATGAGGTGTGCTGTAGCTAATTGTTTGCAAGGTAATTACTATAATTGATGTAATGAATAGTAATTACCACTTATGTGGCATCACCTAAAGGTGACATTTCAGACTTGTCCAACTGGATTAGATGAATGACCTGGACGTTTTTTTCTAAATAATGTCGGATTTACACTGTTCAAGAGCAACCATTTACTGTACTAGGGGATATGAGGGTCGTTAAAGTCCTCGGTTATAACAGAGCTAATTGTTCTGAAGATTGGGATACTGTAAATCTGAAACCTGACTATCTCTGAAAGCATCTACTGAAAGAATAATACTGTCCCTGTAGTGTCACCCATAGGCGGCTAGTCTGTAACTTTTAGGCCGCTTGCACACGTTGCATATTTCCTGCCAATTTGCAAATTCTTGCGTGTCAACCCTTTAGCGTTATACAGACCCAGATAAGTAGATTACATTTTCAGAATCTCATCTATACATTGCGTAAATTTTCCACTTGTACAGTATATTGAACTACGGTGAAGATTTTGAATTCCACGGCAAGTTCATTGTATATATTTTCAATGCGGATTTTAGCCTTTATGGGGGTGGAAAATATGGCAAAAATACAATATTGTGTGCACGTGTTATTAAAGGGGTTTTCCAGGATTTTTATATAGATGGTCTATTGTTAGGATAGGCCATCAAGATCTGATCAGCAGGGGTCTGACTCCCCATACCCTCACAGATCTGCTACTCCTGAGTAGCTCCAGTACTGATGCTACATAGGTTCCTCCATTGTGTAGTGGACTCAGCTGGTTACTGCAGTGCTGGTCCCAGTCACTACATTCAAGATGACTATGCAGGAACCCGCGCTGTCAATCAAGAAGTAGTAGGAGGGACTGGCAGAGGAAGAAGGAGGAGAAAGGGTGCACCGATTGTTTTGGGTATGCTCTCGGTGCACTTAACTAACCACTTGCATATGGATTAAAAAGCACTTTTTCTCCACAATGAAGCAACAGATGGCTAGGTGTAAGGTATCATTACATTCAACTGAGTTAGTCCTACAAGACATTGTACCATGTGCAGACAGCCCAGGAAGAGAGAGGGGGAGAGGACAGGCGCGTAGTGGTGGGGAGGTTAGCAGTAGTAGTAGTCAGGGTAGCAGTACTCACTCTGGTGCTCCCTGGGCTGTGCAGTGATGGCAGCAGAACACCCTTTTCTTCCCCTTGGAGCACACCTGAGTTTGGGACCTCCTGTCTAGTGGGAGGTGGGGTGCCTTTTTTGTGTATGGGTTTTGGTGTGAAAGGCAGGGCTCCCTTGAAATACTGCAGAAAGGGTCAATGATATGGCAGTACAGGTTGGAGAGAAAAGGCAATGATGAAGCCAGTTTTGTGGTTACTGAGGCAGATAAAACAGATATGTTCAGTATTTCCATGTTGTGCACAGTTTTCCGAAGGCTACTCATGGGGATATAGGTCATACAAAGAGTACCTCTCTGGTTCTCTTTCCAATTCATTCAAACAAACCTCCCAATTTGGCTAAGGGGTACAAATTCTCTCTCTCTTGATAAATCCACACTATAAGTATAGCTCTACTATGCCAAACTGCAGGGTTTAGACTTTAACAAATGGCCATTCTGTTTAAGTAGTATGGCAGGGTACCTGAATCTTCTCTCCAACCAAATGCAGTGAACTCTACAGCCTCAATACATGCTTTACCTTGCACCGGCATTTTTAGTCATGCGCTCTCCCTTTTGTAATGGCCCTCAACCTTCTGCAAAGTTCAATGCTCCTTTCTCTCAGAGGCTGTCACAGGTTTACAGTAGCTTTTCTGGTACCTCTTAGCTTACAGGGCTGCTTTAACCCTATCTGCTGCTTTTCTCTCAGATACCAGCTACTCCGACTCCAACTGCTGGCTACACACTAGCAGCCCTATAGATCCCACCGGTAACAACTGAGTCTAGGGCAGTACAAATTAGCAATTTCTTCCATTTACAGCCTGTGTGACCACCAGGTCACTGGACCTGGTTTCATGGTGACACACTCCCTTTAAGAACTACTAACCAAGTAACATTTTGGACAGAAATTCTATCGCCAATAGAAGATATTCTCTGTAATTTTGGAACCACAGACGTAACCCATAATTTGAGGGTCTACTCCACTATTATCACATTCGTTATTTGTAATGTTCCACACTCTGTTCTGTAGAGGAACATGTACTTTGCAATGACAGAGGATATTTTTGTGACATACTAGCACTTCCTTTAATAATATTTAAACAGCTGTTAAGTATTTGGTGGCTCTAATAATGGTTGAAATTAAAGGAGTTCACAGACTATTAGAAGGAAAGGGCGTGAACTTGAGAACACAATTACGGCTTTATAGTAATTTAGTAACACAGTTTCAAATAAACTATGTACATTAATCTAAAAATAGGCAACTGTCACTGATGACATTACATGAAAAATTACATGAAATTGTCCGTTCCTGAAAGAAAAATTATGAAATACCCCTCAAAATGCATGTGAAAACTTTTCTAATATCTCACTTCTACATGGAGATATACTTTCTTGAAGTCACAGGCTTAAAGTTTGAGACTGCCATGACTCCCTGGTTCTAATGACAACATGTTTTCTTCTGATTTCTGTCATGTGACTGGTTGGCATGGAGACCTTTCATGAAACAACCAAAACCACCAGTATGTTCTTAGCACTGTGACATCTGCTGTTTCTGTGTTTACTTGTGGTCATCGATGAATTTATTGGTCTGAATCGGTGCACGGACAGCAGTGCAATTACTGTACACTTCACAAATCAGAAGACGATCCATTATCACCAGAATGGTGCAGTATAAAGCTGGCCATGCACATTAGACAGATGTCGGCTGAATACACCAGTTTTGGTCACATTGGCCAACCATCTAATGTTTATGGGTTCTCCCAACTCTCACCCAACAGCAGATATTTGGGGAGATATGGATCAGGCAGTTGGATTTCAGCTGCCCAATCCTTTTTTGGGGGAAGAAAAAAAGCTGCTGCCAGGGAAGTCTGGCCGAGCCAGATGCTTGTTTGGCCGAGCCGATCGCACATATGTCTCTTATCTGCCAGGCCAGGCTTTCAGAATCCTAGTGTATGAACTGTGTGATCAATATCCAGTTTGGAACATCAAAGTATCCAGCTTATCTACAATGCTCCAAAACAAAACAAATTATAAGGAAACACTTAAGCATCACAGTGTAACCCCAAAAGAGGGTATGCAAATGAATACTTTGAAGCTGCATACCCTCTTCCCAGAATTCCAGAGGAGTGTGCATGGCCTATGTAACGGACCGTTTCCGCAGACAAGGGGTTAAAATCCGTTTAGGCGATATGCCCCTTTCTGAGAGACAGGCACAGCTACTGCAGAACACCAACCTCCCGAACTGGATACAAAATAGCACTCCAAACTGGAACCTCGCGAATAGCTGCTGGCAGACGAACAGGAAAAGCATACAATCGGCTTACACTCCTGGCAATCAGTCTCTAACAGCATACAGGGAATCCCCCCAATAACGAGACAAGGCTCCGTGTTGAGGGTCAGCAGTGGTCTGACGTGATGGCACACCCAGCCTGTTTTTTTTTACAGTTGTTGCAAATACAGGTCCGCCCACAGGGTTTTGAAATACAACCAATCAGTAATTTACAACACATACAATGTAAATACAGCAACCAATTGTTTACGCCCCCAGAGGACCAGAAGGGAGACTGCGACACAGGACAGATACAACATATCCCCACAATGCATCATGGTTTCCTCCTCTCTGTCCCGGAGACAACCGAAGGCAATCCAATTATCTCTCAGGACAAAGGGAGATCACCAATACACATGTGGAGACAACAGGACAGACATCACCATTTAAACACACAATGGCACACCCCCACAGCAAACACAGACATTTAACATATCCCCAGATAGCTCAAGTCTGAGTGCATATCATTAGGTGAATGGCACTCAGAATACACAAATACAATATTAGCTATCTGGGTGCCCTCACATAACATACAATTTAACCGAACGCATAATAACATAAAATACAATTCCACAGACAGATTTAAGCTGTGCGGCCGGTCTGTCTTCTCCTTTAAAGTTACTATGGGCCATAATCCTGAGGCAAGAGGCTTTTAAACAGCCCTCTCCGAAACCCAGTGGCGCGGTTGGTTTCGCCACAGCCTAGAAGACTCCTCATGCCATTTAAGGCACACTCAATAAGAAAGAAATGTAACCTCAGGTCACTTAAATTTCAGGATATAAATCTGGCCAGATTGCCTGGAGAGGCAACAGCAAGACAACCCTCAAGAAGAGAATGGTTTTGCAGGTGGTGGCTACAGAGAATTACTCTCTCCTTATCATTCCTGACTGATTCTTCTCTTGTTTTGCATTTTGCTAGTGTCCTTGTCACTACTGGTAACATGAGGTGGAATCGGCAGCCCAATCAGTTTGCACAGGTAGTCCTTCTCTTCCAGGATGGTACATCCATACGTGTTATCACAAGAAGGTTTGCTTTGTCTCCCAGTACCATCTGAACAGCGTGGAGATAGGCTGTAACACAAGGAGAGCTGGAAAAGACTGTAGAAGTGCATCAATCCAGCATCAGAATTGGTATCTGTTCCTTTCTACAGAAAGGAATAGGAGGAGCACTGCTAGAGCCCTATAAAATAACCTCTAGTGTGCTACTGGTCTGAGTGTTTCTGACCAAACTGGAACAGACTCCATGAGGGCGTTAGGAGGGTCCGACACCCTGTAGTAGACCTGTGTGCACAGCCCAGCACCGTGCAGCTCAATTGACATTCACCAGAGAACACCAGCATTAGCAGATCAGTAGTTGACGCCATGTACTCAACACAGTTGAGAGTAGGTTCACACTGAACACAAATGAGACACATGAACAAGTCTGGAGATACACTGGTGAATCCTGCTGCAATATCATCAGGTATCACCAGTTTGGTGGTGGGCCAGTGATGGTCTGGGAAGGCATATCCTTGGAGGGTCACACAAACCTCCACATGATCCCCAAAGTTGCCAGGACTGTTCTTAGTTTTTTTTGGATTACAATTTGTTGGGGCTTGTTGGACTGAGATCCTTTTCTTGGCATACACCGACGTACCTTCATTTGTTAAGCCTTGATGTACTGTTTGCTTTCAGGTACCTGGATGAGATCCTCAGAGCCATTCTCAGACCATACACTGGTGCAGTGGGACCTGGGTTTCTCCTGGTGTAGGACAATGCCAGGCCTCATGTGGCCAAAGTGTGTGGGCAGTTCCTGGATGATAAAAGCCTTGGTACCATTAAGTGACCCTCACGTTCCCCAGACCTGAATCCAGTTAAGAACCTCTGGGATATTTTATATTAGTGTATCTCATGCCGCAAAGTTGTGCCACAGACTGTCCAGGAACTCACTGATGCCCTGATCCAATTCTGGGAGGAGAACCCCCAGTACACCATCCATTGTCACATCAGGAATGTGCTGTGGTGATTTGGAATCCATTTATATTCTAGGTTTAGTGTTCTTTTACTGAGGTGAAAAATCTTGTGTAAGGTCAATATGAAGGAATTGCTAAGGTAACAGTGATATACACACTGCATATGTAGGTATGTCTGTCCAGTAAAATATTGCACCATGTCTTTGAAAATTTTCTCATAACCGCTGCATTTTTCTTAGGCTACTTTCACACTAGAGTTTTTGCTGGATCCGGCAGGGTTCAGTAAAAACACTTCCGTTACTGATAATACAACCATCTGCATCCGTTATGAATGGATCCGGTTGTATTATCTTTAACATAGCCAAGATAGATCCGTCATGAACTCCATTGAAAGTCAATGGGGGACGGATCCGTTTTTTATTGTGTAAAATATTGTGAAAATGTTAACCCTAGTGTGAAAGTAGCCTAATTCTTGGAATGCAGTTTATTTCATAATAAACACAGACTAATATTACTGTCCAGCTGGGAGTAAAGCTTGCAATGGGAAATCCTAAAGACTCTCCTAGAGTCGAAAGTTGTTCTGAAAACGCAGCTGGACAATATTAATCCATTACATCTTCTGGTGCTATAAATAATACAGATAGATTGAATTGTTGCCGCAGTGGGTGTTGAATCGCTGTTTTAACCAACTGGATTGACTTTGGAATAAACCTAAACAGCATTTCCTGGCATTCTCCTGGTATTCAACTTTTAACCTATATTCGACCAATATTTAGACTAGCTCAATACAAAAAACACAGTGACAGTCACAGTAATACAACAAATTACCTTATCCCTTTCCTGACACAGAAATTTTCTGTTTTTGCGTTTTTATTTTTCGCTACCTTCTTTCCTGGAGCATAACTTTTTTTATTTTTCCGTTCAGCCATATAAGGACTTGTTTTCTGAAAGAACAAATTGTTCTTTATATTAGCACCATTTAATATTGCTTACAATGTAGTAGGAGGCTGGAAAAAAAGTCCAAATTGGGTGGAATTGGAAAAAAAGTGCAATTCCGCCACAGTTTTATGGGCTTTGTTTTTACGGTGTTCACTATGCAGTAAAACTGACTTGTGTTCTTCATTTTCCAATTCAGTACTATTACGGTGATACCACATTTGTATAGTTTTTCTTGTGTTTTAATACATAAAAAAAACTTACATTTTTTTTATTTTGTTGTTCGATCTGTAGTTTTTATTAATACCATTCTGGGTTGTGTAAGAAGAGGGTTAATTTGGGGTTAATTTGAATTTTTATATATTTTTAAAAAAATTTATGTATACAGGGAGTGCAGAATTATTAGGCAAGTTGTATTTTTGAGGATTAATTTTATTATTGAACAACAACCATGTTCTCAATGAACCCAAAAAACTCATTAATATCAAAGCTGAATATTTTTGGAAGTAGTTTTTAGTTTGTTTTTAGTTTTGCTATTTTAGGGGGATATCTGCGTGTGCAGGTGACTATTACTGTGCATAATTATTAGGCAACGAAACAAAAAACAAATATATACCCATTTCAATTATTTATTTTTACCAGTGAAACCAATATAACATCTCAACATTCACAAATATACATTTCTGACATTCAAAAACAAAACAAAAACAAATCAGTGAACCAATATAGCCACCTTTCTTTGCAAGGACACTCAAGAGCCTGCCATCCATGGATTCTGTCAGTGTTTTGATCTGTTCACCATCAACATTGCGTGCAGCAGCAACCACAGCCTCCCAGACACTGTTCAGAGAGGTGTACTGTTTTCCCTCCTTGTAAATCTCACATTTGATGATGGACCACAGGTTCTCAATGGGGTTCAGATCAGGTGAACAAGGAGGCCATGTCATTAGATTTTCTTCTTTTATACCCTTTCTTGCCAGCCACGCTGTGGAGTACTTGGACGCGTGGGATGGAGCATTGTCCTGCATGAAAATCATGTTTTTCTTGAAGGATGCAGACTTCTTCCTGTACCACTGCTTGAAGAAGGTGTCTTCCAGAAACTGGCAGTAGGACTGGGAGTTGAGCTTGACTCCATCCTCAACCTGAAAAGGCCCCACAAGCTCATCTTTGATGATACCAGCCCAAACCAGTACTCCACCTCCACCTTGCTGGCGTCTGAGTCGGACTGGAGCTCTCTGCCCTTTACCAATCCAGTCACGGGCCCATCCATCTGGCCCATCAAGACTCACTCTCATTTCATCAGTCCATAAAACCTTAGAAAAATCAGTCTTGAGATATTTCTTGGCCCAGTCTTGACGTTTCAGCTTGTGTGTCTTGTTCAGTGGTGGTCGTCTTTCAGCCTTTCTTACCTTGGCCATGTCTCTGAGTATTGCACACCTTGTGCTTTTGGGCACTCCAGTGATGTTGCAGCTCTGAAATATGGCCAAACTGGTGGCAAGTGGCATCTTGGCAGCTGCACGCTTGACTTTTCTCAGTTCATGGGCAGTTATTTTGCGCCTTGGTTTTTCCACACGCTTCTTGCGACCCTGTTGACTATTTTGAATGAAACGCTTGATTGTTCGATGATCACGCTTCAGAAGCTTTGCAATTTTAAGAGTGCTGCATCCCTCTGCAAGATATCTCACTATTTTTGACTTTTCTGAGCCAGTCAAGTCCTTCTTTTGACCCATTTTGCCAAAGGAAAGGAAGTTGCCTAATAATTATGCACACCTGATATAGGGTATTGATGTCATTAGACCACACCCCTTCTCATTACAGAGCTGCACATCACCTAATATGCTTAATTGGTAGTAGGCTTTCGAGCCTATACAGCTTGGAGTAAGACAACATGCATAAAGAGGATGATGTGGTCAAAATACTCATTTGCCTAATAATTCTGCACTCCCTGTATATATATATATTTTTTTTTTAATTCTTACTTTTTTTTTAGGACCTCAACATGCAATTATCAGATTGAAATTTATATAGAGTAAAGGAATTTTCCCATTAACCTATACAGAAACCACTATGATACAATTCAGTGCTGCCACCTGCTGGCCTGAGTTGTAATATGCAAGTAATGAGCCTAGAAGCCTAATACAGGCTCTGATCATTACTTACATGGATTGCCTTCCCCATCCTCCGCCCGGGGAAGGCGTTCTAGCCTGGGAAGCACACACTTTCGTGTTTTAGGCCTCTTAGATCTCGTGGTCACATCTGAAACAGAAGCGGAGCAGACGCCATCTTTAAAGACCCGACATCCACCAGACATGTACAATGGATGTTGGGAAGGGTATAAAGTGGCCATTTTAGCACAGCTGGTATCAAAATAATTCTGGGTACATCTGTATATTCACATGACTTTAAAATGGAAACTTTTATCAGAAAGGAGTATTTTTAAAATTCAATATTCATAGAACATATGTTTTTGCAATATTTGCCCGTTTTTCTTTTTCATTTTGGCCGTACTATACCACTGAAAATGAAATACAACATATTGTCCTTCTGTAGCAGTCAGCACAGAGAGAAAAAATTATAGGCTATTGTTAATTGACTGCTGCTGTGAGGGAGGATGTTATCTGCTAGTAAAATAGTTGATTGTAGAATTTGCATAACAGTATGACAGCTGTATTGTTCTATATTAGGCCTAGATAAAGATGCCCACAGAAGAGCTTTGCACTTATCAGTGTAATGTGTGATGCTCTAATTGAGTCACTACAGGGGGTGCAGTGATGGTCTGACTGAGTGGAAAGTCCAGACAATGGAGGAAGATAAAGAACCAGGACACAACGTAGAATACGCACAATACATGACTTCAATAAACTGTAAACCATCCACCACATTTTTTTGTAAAAATATTGCATAGAATTTTCATAAATAGACTGTTAATATGAGATATTTTCTGATGTTTGTGTCCCTTTAACGCTAAGACAAATTAACAATAATATTGAAAACAGAAAAATTACAATGAAGCCGACGTGGATCCATTGTATTAAATAAGGAATCAAAAAATGTGGCTTTCTATATTGCCATTGCTAAAACTTGGCAGACGGTTTGTCATGTGCCTTCAAGCATTGCATCGTGTGCATGAATGTATGATGGAGCTGTAATGTGGTGGGAATCATGGACATGTCCGAATGATGGAGCCGTAATGTCCGTATGATGGAGCTGTGATGTGGTGGGAGTCATGCACGCGGCTGTATGATGGAGCTGTGATGTGGTGGGAATCATGCACACGGCTGTATGATGGAGCTGTGATGCAGTGGGAATCATGCACATGTCCGTATGATGGAGCTGAGATGTGGTGGGAATCATGCACATGTCTGTGTGATGGAGCTGTGCTGCAGTGGGAATCATGCACATGTCCGTATGATGGAGTTGTGATGTGGTGGGAATCATGCACACGGCTGTGTGATGGAGCTGTGATGTGGTGGGAATCATGCACATGTCTGTATGATGGAGCTGTGATGCTGTAGGAATCATGCACATGTCTGTATGATGGAGCTGTGATGTGGTGGGAATCATGCACATGTCTGTATGATGGAGCTGTGATGCTGTAGGAATCATGCACATGTCTGTATGATGGAGCTGTGATGCTGTAGGAATCATGCACATGTCTGTATGATGGAGCTGTGATGTGGTGGGAATCATGCACATGTCTGTATGATGGAGCTGTGATGTGGTGGGAATCATGCACATGTCCGTATGATGGAGCTGTGATGTGGTGGGAATCATGCACATGTCCATATGATGGAGCTGTGATGTGGTGGGAATCATGCACACGGCTGTATGATGGAGCTGTGATGCAGTGGGAATCATGCACATGTCCGTATGATGGAGCTGTGATGTGGTGGGAATCATGCACACGGCTGTATGATGGAGCTGTGATGTGGTGGGAATCATGCACATGTCCGTATGATGGAGCTGTGATGTGGTGGGAATCATGCACATGTCTGTATGATGGAGCTGTGATGTGGTGGGAATCATGCACATGTCCGTATGATGGAGCTGTGATGTGGTGGGAATCATGCACATGTCTGTATGATGGAGCTGTGATGCTGTAGGAATCATGCACATGTCTGTATGATGGAGCTGTGATGCTGTAGGAATCATGCACATGTCCGTATGATGGAGCTGTGATGTGGTGGGAATCATGCACATGTCCGTATGATGGAGCTGAGATGTGGTGGGAATCATACACATATTTAAAGGACCTATGGCTGCCACATATATGTAACATGTAACTTGCTGGTGTTTTCTACTTACAGAGATGGTGGATGTGTTGGAAAAAAAGGTTGTGGCCTACCCTGCTGCCCCGAACAGTGGGGTCCCAGCCTTTGGTAGAGCAGCCATTAACTCATTTAATTAAAGGGCATCTGTCAGCAGATTTGCACCTATGACACTGTCTGACCTGTTACATGAGCGCTTAGCAGCTGAAGGCATCTGCATTGGTCCCATGTTCATATGTAAATAAAAAAACAGGCACTCACCAGCTGGTATGTCTATAGTAGATAGTTTCTGCTCATTAAAAATCACATATAAAACATATAATATATATCTTAAAATACTAAACAATGTAAAGATTATACTGAGGTCCGGGATCCAATTACATATACAACTTCATAGATGGATAACAATGGGTTGTATAGAGATCAAACTGTGCAAGAATTAAAATCATATACGATGTGCTATAACCTAAGAATACAGTGTCAAGTGACTGTAAAATAATAATATATATAAGTGTTCTGTGGGGAAAGTGCAGTTCTCCTGTACAGAAGTCCTCCTGCAAAAATTTTTAAAGGAAAATAAACTTGTGATAAAGACTTGTGAAAAGATCTTGCAATAATTTGATATCTTCTTATAGAGTGGTTAGTTTTTGCATACAAGCTGTATCCAATAGCGCTGCTATAGTAATGCAAATCCTCCAATTGCACCAGCGTGCAGAGTCCACACTCACAGTACTACAAGGTATGGGTTAGTTTGTAACTAAAGATCGGGTTTAGTGAATGGGGCGTCCCATTATTATTTTACAGTCACTTGACACTGTATTCTTAGGTTATAGCACATCGTATATGATTTTAATTCTTGCACAGTTTGATCTCTATACAACCCATTGTTATCCATCTATGAAGTTGTATATGTAATTGGATCCCGGACCTCAGTATAATCTTTACATTGTTTAGTATTTTAAGATATATATTATATGTTTTATATGTGATTTTTTATGAGCATAAACTATCTACTATAGACATACCAGCTGGTGAGTGCCTGTTTTTTATTTACATTTTATTTGCCTTTTATATTGGATGAATAGGTGATTCATCCAAAAAACAGTGCACCTTCACCATATTGGCAGATACGGGTGAGCCACGATATAAATTTAATTAATCCATGTCCATATGTGCCCGCATTGCTGAGAAAAATTATGTTTTAGTATATGCAAATGAGCCTCTAGGAGCAACGGGGGCTCTGCTCTCTCTGCAACTGCCGCACCCTCTGCACTTTGATTGACATGATGACATTTTCACTGCCTGTCCTGTCAATCAAAGCACAGAGGTCCACGGCAGTTGCAGAGAGAGCAGAGCCTCTAGGTGTAATAGCAACGCCCCCATTGCTCCTAGCTGCTCATTTGCATATATTAAAACCTCATTTTTCTCAGGAATGTGGGCACATATGAACATGGGACCAACACAGATGCCTTCAGCTGCCAAGCGCACATGTAACAGGTCAGCCAGTGTCATAGGTACAGATCTGCTGACAGATGCCCTTTATAATGTGCCTACGTTAGGATGAAATCTCAGCTCCTTCACCTAGCACATCCCAGCTCCTTGTCCTCAACATAACCTTAGATCCACCGTTACATCAGTGCCAGTGAAACCACTTCAGATTGACCAGTTATTATTGATTGCATGCCAGCCGAAAAGTAGCAAAGCGGAGGAGAGATGGGTATCACCCAGAATGCCACTGAGCAGGTTTTCCTGTGACGCCATGCTACAGTTCTAGAATAATATTGACAATGAAAGGAGTAATAATTAACCACCAGTAAGTATAGCATTCCCTGCCAGCTGGGTCGGCTGCTGCCATATAACTCGCCCATAGGTATCCGTTCACATGCTAATCCTTATACAGGTGCCTAAAGGGATTATCACATGATGAATGTAACAAAATCAGACATTACATAGTACATGGCAATCTCTTCCTAACAAAGCTACAGCCAGCCCTGTACCTCACCTGGATCTTCCCATTCATTTCTCCAATTACTGTGCTAGTTTTATTTACAGCTGGGGGGGTCCTTTCTGCTGCAGTGCTCCCCTTACTCCTTATCACAGCTCTCTCCCTATTACAGCACATGGAGATTGCCCTTTCTGCTACAACTCTCATCCTATGACAGCTCAACGGGCATGTCCTTCCTGCTGCAGCTCTGGTGTGCTCTTTCTGCTGTAGCTCTCTCCCTATCACAACTCAGGGGGTCCCCTCTTTCTGCAGCAGCTCTCTCCCTATCACAACTCAGGGGGTCCGCTCTTTCTGCTGCAACTCTCTCCCTATCCCTACTCAGGGGGTCCGCTCTTTCTGCAGCATCTCTCTCTCCCTATCACAACTCAGGGTGTGTGCTCTTTCTGCAGCAGCTCTCTCCCTATCCCAACTCAGGGGGTCCGCTCTTTCTGCAGCAGCTCTCTCCCTATCCCAACTCAGGGGGTCCGCTCTTTCTGCAGCAGCTCTCTCCCTATCCCAACTCAGGGGGTCCGCTCTTTCTGCAGCAGCTCTCTCCCTATCCCAACTCAGGGGGTCCGCTCTTTCTGCAGCAGCTCTCTCCCTATCCCAACTCAGGGGGTCCCCTCTTTCTGCAGCAGCTCTCTCCCTATCCCTACTCAGGGGGTCCGCTCTTTCTGCAGCAGCTCTCTCCCTATCCCAACTCAGGGGTCCGCTCTTTCTGCAGCAGCTCTCTCCCTATCCCAACTCAGGGGGTCCGCTCTTTCTGCAGCAGCTCTCTTTCCCTATCACAACTCAGGGGGTCCGCTCTTTCTGCAGCGGCTCTCTCCCTATCACAACTCAGGGGGTCCGCTCTTTCTGCTGCAGCTTTCTCCCTATCCCAACTCAGGGGGTCCTCTCTTTCTGCAGCAGCTCTCTCCCTATCACAACTCAGGGGGTGTGCTCTTTCTGCAGCAGCTCTCTCCCTATCCCAACTCAGGGGGTCCGCTCTTTCTGCAGCAGCTCTCTCCCTATCACAAGTCAGAGGGTCCGCTCTTTCTGCTGCAGCTCTCTCCCTATCCCAACTCAGGGGGTCCGCTCTTTCTGCAGCAGCTCTCTCCCTATCACAACTCAGGGGGTCCGCTCTTTCTGCAGCAGCTCTCTCTCCCTATCACAACTCAGGGGGTCCGCTCTTTCTGCAACAGCTCTCTCCCTATCCCAACTCAGGGGGTCCGCTCTTTCTGCAGCAGCTCTCTCCCTATCACAACTCAGGGGGTGTGCTCTTTCTGCTGCAGCTCTCTCCCTATCACAACTCAGGGGGTGTGCTCTTTCTGCAGCAGCTCTCTCCCTATCACAACTCAGAGGGTCCGCTCTTTCTGCAGCAGCTCTCTCCCTATCACAACTCAGGGGGTCCGCTCTTTCTGCAGCAGCTCTCTGTCCCTATCACAACTCAGGGAGTGTGCTCTTTCTGCAGCAGCTCTCTCCCTATCACAACTCAGGGGGTGTGCTCTTTCTGCAGCAGCTCTCTCCCTATCACAACTCAGAGGGTCCGCTCTTTCTGCAGCAGCTCTCTCCCTATCACAACTCAGGGGGTCCACTCTTTCTGCAGCAGCTCTCTGTCCCTATCACAACTCAGGGGGTCCGCTCTTTCTGCAGCAGCTCTCTCCCTATCACAACTCAGGGGGTGTGCTCTTTCTGCAGCAGCTCTCTGTCCCTATTACAACTCAGGGGGTCCGCTCTTTCTGCAGCAGCTCTCTCCCTTTCACAACTCAGGGGGTCCGCTCTTTCTGCAGCAGCTCTCTGTCCCTATTACAACTCAGGGTGTGTGCTCTTTCTGCAGCAGCTCTCTCCCTATCACAACTCAGGGGGTCCGCTCTTTCTGCAGCAGCTCTCTTCCTATCACACTGATTTATCAATGATTTTTAAAAACTTGAATAAAGGAACACTGGCCTAGTTGCCCATAGCAACCAATTAGATCCCACCTTACATTTTTCAGAGCTTCTTTGGTTGTTATGGGAAACTAAGCCAATTCTACTTTACACCAGTTTTGATACATCATTCCCCAAATTCCCATAGTTTCTTAGTACAACCTATCTGAAGGTACTCACATATGCAGCAATTACATCATATTTATTTGTGAATGATCTTGATAATATATAGGGAGATCAATATAATGAAGTGCAACTGGGAGTTTAGAGACCTGAATGTGCTTTGACTCTTAGTGACTGCTGTTCTTCCAGCATCTGATCTGCTGTTTTTCCAGCTGTAAAGCTGCAGGTCAGCTATGGCAGAGTCAGCCATGTGCTAGGGTCATGTTTACCAGGTCCTAGAGACTCGGTCTGGTTTAGTTGTCTTGCTGCGCTGGCAGGTGTTGGATTGCGGCTTCATACCAGCGCATCGGGGGGCAGCACCTTGCTGTTACTGTTCTGTGCGCTGGGAGCTACAAATATTATCTTCTGATCAGTCAGGCATTTCTGACATGAATCGCCAACGTTTTCTGGTCCAAATACAAGAGGAAGCAGCTAAAATTAAACGGGTTCTGCAGCCAGTAATATTAATGTCCATTCTCAGGGGGGCATGTCCTTTCTGCTGCAGATCTCTCCGTGTAACTGCCCTGGCTTCTAACAAATCATATGACTGGAAGCAGTTGAAGATGTAAACTGAGCACCTTCGACCAAAAAGAACAAACAGCAGGTGGCACTATACAGATACATTTTATTGAATAGCTCACTGGTTATACAATTTTTTTTATTCCATGCAATTACAAAAGTATTCCGATCCAGGTGCTGGTCTGAAAACTGTAGAATATGTTTTGTGACATAACTTCTTCAAGCAATAAATGTATCCAGCTCCCGTATCACCCGTGTGTCTAGTCTGTGGACAGATTCAAACAGGATTATGAGATTTAAAGCTTTTGGTAAAAATCATAGGAAAAAAACTAAGTAGAATTTTATTGTTCAATCACAACCTAAGGCTCCATTCAGACGCCCGTAGTGTTTTACGGTCCGCAAATTGCTAAACACTGACGCCGCACATCGCCGGCACCCCAATAGAGAATGCCTATTCTTGTCTGCAGCTGCGGACAAGAATAGGACATGTTCTATTTTTTTACGGAGCTGCGGAGCAGAAGTACGGAGCCGCGGACTGCAAATGCGGACAGCATACTGTGTGCTGTCCAAATCTTTTCCGTCCCCCCGCACCCATTCCGCAAAATTGTGGAACGGATGTAGACCCATTCTACGGATGTGTGAATGGACCCTAAGGTCTCGTCCACGTTTCTGTTTTTCACTGACGTGCGCTGTCCGCATTTTCCACAGACAGCACACATACCCATTGATTTAAATGTGTCCGTTCACATTTCAGTATTTTTTTAATGACCGTGGGTTAGTCACGGAGACATGCACTACTTCGATCTGTGATGCGGACCAAGCACACCCAAGGAAGTCTATGTGTCTGTGAAAATCCCGGACACATCCATAGTGCGTCCGTTTTTCACTGAAGACTAATAGGAGATTCGTTGGAAATTAATTTTCAGCCGAGCAACGTCAATGAATTACGAATGACACACGGATGGCAAAAACAGACACACGGACCAACCACGGATCCTTCATGGACATCTTCAGGGATTAAACACGTACGATTTTTTTTTTTAACGTACATGTCACTGACACAGAAATGTGGACAAGGTCTCGTGTTTGTGGCTCAGTTACGGCCTTTATTTTCTATGGAGGCAACGTGGAAACCAGTTGTTGGTATGATGACATCATTAATATAAAAACGAATAAACTGCCATAAGAAGAACGAATATCTGTCGTGTAGCCAGAGAGAAGGTGCGGGGTGTGGAGTGCCCCTTTATATTTAGAGCCTATGAAGGTGACAGATCCCTGTGGCAGTTACATCAGGCGCAGGGTGTGTTCTCAAATACCTGACTACATGTTTGTATTGCTCTTTCCTGATTATTCTGCTGCACGCCTGATTACAGCGGGTAATGGCTTACTAAATCCAAACATCTGGTACGACAGGTATATTACATAGATATGTACTGCTGCATTACACTATCACAAGGGCACAACAATGGCAGACTCGCAATCATTTACCAATAAAGTCAACTTACGTAAAGAACATCTGTCAGCAGGAGCAACCCTGTAAAATCAGGCATATTTTCGGGTAGGGTTGATCCTGCTGATGAAAATTATACTTGTCTTCTGTAAATTGGTTTGGGTGAGAAAAAACAAAACAACACTTTTATTCTTTATGCAACTGAAGGCTTCAGTGCACCGAGAGCTGGGGTCTAGCACTCCTCTCTGGGCATTGAAATCATTTGCATATTCACACAACCGTATTTTTGGTCCGCATCTGATCCGCATTTTTTGCCGAACAGATGCAGACCCATTCCTTTCAATAGGTCTGCAAAAGATGCAGACAGCACACCAATGTACGTTCCGCAGCCCCGCAAAAACCATGGAACATGTCCCCCCCCCCCCCCCCCCACAACAGAGCCATGTCATCTTTACTATTGTCACTGGTGTGGCTAGTTCTTGGCTTCCATGGCAAGTTGGGCCTACATGTCTTCTGATCATATTTAGGCATCTAATGTTCTTAGCCAGCAGGTTTGGGGTTAAGAATATAGGCAACTATCATAACCAAACATTATCTTTTAAAGGTTTTTCTTGGTTTCATGTATGTTCATTGACATCGGATCTCTTCGGGGAGTTTTCTAAGTTCCCCTGCTATTTGTTCAGCTGATTCCAATGGATAATGTATGAGATGTCATTGACCATGTTGTGGTACAAGAAAACAAAAGCACAGAAGACGATTATCCTCCTAAAGTATTTCTTTTATCAAATAGTATGATTAAGTAGATAAACCTGCTATAATCCTTTCAGTTTATATGTCTACAAAAAGCTTAGTAGGCAGTTGGTGTAGATGTCAATAGGGGTTTGAGGTCACACGAGATCTTGCAGCTTGCATTGTTCTGGTTTGTGACTGATTGTTCCAGTTCTCGGTAAGAAAATGAATTGCTCGAGGTTTGGTTTGAAGTGAAACTCCATCATGTTGGAACTTTTTATTGTGTGTCATGGCTATTACACTGCACTCGGCTTTACAATAAATAAATAAAAATAAAAATAAAAAAAGGATATACTTATTGAATGGGATCTGAGCTGCAGTTCTCCAGCATGGCCACTTCCCAGTTGAAGGAACCGTATGCTTCAGGCTCCATCCATTGTATGGTTACCACCAGGGGCAGATTGGGAACTTAAAGTGGCACTGGAAAAAAAATAAAAGTGGCCTCATTTTGTAGTTGGCTCCAAATTAGTGGAAAGCAGGGCCAACACAAGTAGGCAGGGCCAGCAATACCACATTGTAGCACACTATTCCACCCCAAATGTACCAAATACCACAGTCCATCACAAAATACATGCCCAAAAACTTCCACTGATCGGGCGTGAGGATGGCAAAGGTGGGCCCCTGGGCATCAGCTCACCCAGAAATTTCCCTGTAAGGTCTATGACCAGTACGACCCTGGTTAACACCATCAATCGGATCCTGATGACCTAAGCATAGCCCATCAACATCTAAGTTCTGGAAAATCCCTTAGGGTTTGTTTTATTATATTGCTTTCATTACTTATTGCTTCAGATTATGAAGACTATAAAGATGAAAGTAAGAGAGACACATGTACTTTGTGGTAGACAGTCTGTATCTTTGCTTTCATTGCTTTTTATTTGGTTTTTGGTAGGTGAGATGAAAAGGAAACAGCAATTCTGGTATTTCTTTGTATTTTTTTTTTTTTTTTTACTGGGTTTTCTGTGACTCGGGTTGCCACCATTCCCAACAAAAACTACCAGTCATATATACACGGGTACAAAGGAAGTACAGTTTTGGGGGTGAGGCTTAGCATGGGTGTTATTTGACCACAAAGGTTTGTTCATTCTTTGAGTTTAGCAGAATTCTTTTTTTAAAGAAATACTGTCATTTTTTTTAAGTAAAACTGAGCCAAAAATATGCAAAGGCCTCATGTGTGAAGAGATATCATTGGTGCAACTTATTTGCTGCTATGATCCGGAGTCTGGACACTGGTAAACGTCTGGTTTGTGGCATCAATAATTCCTGTATGTCTTAATTAGGCAGAGTGGTGGTTAGAGGAGCAAAAACTTATCTACTCACTCCTTTTCTGGAAAAAAGGAGTGACAATTAAAGAGCAAGTATGCTCTTTGATTTAGGGACTGATAACATGCGCTGAAGTCCAAGTACCCTACCCTGGGGACATGTGCCGTTATACAGGGAGGAGCTACATCTCTCCTCCCTAAGGCTAGGTCTACACGATGACATTTGTCGCGCGACATTTAGTTGCACTAATGTCGCGCAACAATTTTTATAATAGCAGTCTATGGTGTCGCATGCAACATGCGACATGCTGCGACTGCGACGCGACAGTCGCAGAAAATCCATTCGAGATGGATTTTTCTGCGACTGTCGCATCGCAGTCGCAACATGTCGCATGTTGCAGTGCGACACCATAGACTGCCATTATAAAAATTGTCGCGCGACATTGGTGCAACTAAATGTCGCGCGACAACTCGTGCGCCCTATCTGTCGCGCGACTTTTTGTTGCGCGACAAATGTCGTCGTGTAGACCTAGCCTAAAACCTGTCAGCATGTCCTTCACTGGTTTACCCTCTCTTCCTCCACACTGGCTGAGATCACAGATCCGCTTTAGGGCCGCTTCACACGAGCGGATGCCGTGCGTGGCATCCGCTCCGTGAAAGAGTGCCAAGACCCGCTGCAGACTGCAGAGGCACGGAGCAGTAACATGACTGTTAATGCTCCGTGCCTCTCTGTGATCTCTTTACTTCGAAATCACAGTGACAACTGTGATTTCGTAGTAAAGAGATCACAGAGAGGCACGGAGCATTAACAGTCATGTTACTGCTCCGTGCCTCTGCAGTCTGCAGCAGGTCTTGGCACTCTTTCACGGAGCGGATGCCACGCACGGCATCCGCTCGTGTGAAGCAGCCCTTAATCTTTAATATCTTCAGCTATAATTGAGCTAGATCTTGGTCTTGTTTTGAAGCTGACAATCTTAGTTTTCAAATGAGACCAGGATTGCACTGTTAGCTGCCGTAAAGAGGGAGATATTTCCAGAAATACATCCTTTAGAAATTGGGTTGAGAGTGACAGCTACAGGTTAATGCAATTCTCGCTTGGACCTGTTTGCTGTTTTATGGCTGTTTGGTGCCTAGTACCATGATCCTGGTCTTCTTCAAAACAGTATTGTCCTTTTCTTCCTAAATTAAATGTGTTCGGGCTGATCAGTAAGGGCTTAAGGGGTTGTCTGGGAGTAAAATAAAAAGCCTGTTTTGTTCTAGAAACAGTGCCATACCTGTCAACAGGTTTTAACTGGTATTGCTGCTCATCTCCCTTGCAGTGAATAGAGATGTACTGTAATACCACACACAGCCTATAGCAGATGTGGTACAATTTTGGTAGCAAGCAGACATGTTTTTATAATCATGGACAACCCCTTTAATAATAGGTGTGAACAAGCTCTCAGGATATAAGGGTGTACACCAGCCCCAGAATGTAAATTCCCACTCTTCCTGTAATTCGGCTTTCACGTTTTCCAGTAATGTAAGGAGATCTTTGTTTCACCATTGTGTCCGTATATGTGATACACATTAACACTAGTTAACAATCAGTTCTGCTCTTAAGAACATCCTGTAGGAGATGAAACTGTTACACCTGAGTCCTCTTCTGCCCTTTTTTTTTTAAACAGTAGTCTTTTATTCACCTTTTCTTTAATCTAATGGGGATTATTTTCTGTTATTTTCAGACCCCGCTTCCTGATATTGAATCTCAAGAGGAGTACAGCCAAACCGTGAAACAGGTAACACAGGGCGCTCTCCTGCACAAAAGCTTCTTCTGTTTGAATCAATCTATTCTACTTGGGTTGACTAGTGGAAATGGATAGGTCTACATCCTGTTTTTTATCTAAATGTGGAATTCCAAAGAAATAAAATAGTCAAAAACAAATGAACCTGCCATTGCAGCCAACCTAGTAATAGAATGTCCCTGGGATGGTTAGTATCATGCATTACATATTACAGGGCTTTCTTCCTCACAAAATAAACTTTTTACTGATTATATTTAAAAAACAATTAAAGATTTCCTCCCCATGCACAGGAAATAGTTGCTTACAAATAGCTCCAGAGCAGTGGTGTACATAGAGAAGTAAGGGCCCCAAAGCAACGATCAAACCAGGCCCCCCACACAGGACAGAAGGGTTTCCACCTAAACCCCTTTCAATGACCCTTGGGTCATTTTTTCCACTGCCTCATTTGCTGAAAGTTGTTCTTTTAGAGGGTAGAGTCCTGACCAAGTTTTCACCCCCAGTAGAAGAGATGATCCCAACTAAGACTGGGCCCCCTCTTACCCTGGGCCTCATTGCAGTTACATGGTCTGCCGCTATGGTAGCTATGCCCCTGCCCAGATACATATGTTATGTAATACTCCCAGGGGCAGACTGGTAACTTAAAGTGTCCCTGGAAAAAATACTAAAAGTGGCCCTGTTTTGTAGTTGGGTTCCAAATATTTAGATAGCATGGCTTGTAATACCATATTGTGGCACATTATACCACCCCAACAGAGCCAAATACCACAGCCCATCACAAAATACTGCCAACAACAGCACAAAATTAATTCCCAAAAACTTCCACTGACTGGCTGTGAGGAGGGCACAGGCGCCCCTCTGGGCATCGGCCCACCGGGACATTTCCCTTTAAGGTCTATGGCCAATCCACCCTGAACTCACTATGGAGAGGAGGAAGACACCAGGGAAGCTACTGAGCATGTTAGTCCACTATTGAATGCAAGAGAAGGCAGACCAGTAAGATGAACAGCAGGGGGCGCTACCAGAGAGGAAAATATAATGTACGTATTATTTTCATTGTATTTATATTGCAGTATGTTGAAATATTCAAATGCAATATTGAATATAAATATTTCAATATCCAATATTGTTATTCCACAGTAATACTTTTTACAGGGGATACTCTTTAAAGAAGGAGAGAGAGAGAGAGAGAGAGAGAGCAGAGAGAACCAGTATAGCCAGCCAAAGGCTAGTTTTACACAAGAGTGTTCAGACCGGGAAATGCGATGTGTGATGGTCACATTTCCCGGACCAAACACTGCTCCTCTGACCCGAAATGACAACATTATGATTTATGATGCCATGGGTTCCTGCCTGACCATAGAGCTTACCAAAATATTATCAAAATTTAAAACCAATTTCCACTCCAACACAAAACACGTAAAATGGTATGGCTTTTGTATACAGAGATCAAAAACTAACACATAATCACTATAAAATATTAAGTAAGTATCTGGGCATGTGAGTCCTTGTGTTTCGCTAAGGTGTGGTTTCTTGGCATTGGGGATAACATGCCAGAACAGCCCAAATATACTTAAAATAGCATCTAGTCTACTTTTTGGGTTTTCCAGCTTGGGCAGGAGGCATGGCATAAAAGGGTTGCCCGGCCTTGGAGCTGACTCCTGGGGTCCTCTCCCTCTGAACATAAAAAAGTCCCAATCACCTGTCCGCAGCCCCACCGCTGCTCATTTCCTGACCACTTTGGATTCCTGCAGGGCCAAGAAGCAGCTCGGTCCCACGACCGCTACGGACAATCACAGGCCTGAGCATTCAAAGCGACTTGAATGCTAGGTCACAACAGCGATGTACCATTCAAACTGCTGTGACTGTTGAGGCTTTTGATGGGTCACAACAGTCACCAGACCAAGTCACTTCTTGGTCCTGTGGAGACTGGAAGTGACTGGGTATGGAGCAATGGTGGGACTGCAGACAGGTGAGCTTTTTATGTCCAGGGACCCTAGGGTTGTCGTTTTTAAGGCCAAACAACCACTTTAAGATTCCCATTTTGGTGCAGAGTAAGCCAACCAAGATTTGCTGTAAAGTTAGATTGCCTGAGAATTTCTCTGGTTTGGCTGCTTGCAAGTTCTTGAAAAGGATGAACGCGGACTAACAGAGTATACACCTATAGGTGGCACTAGAGGGGTAGTTTATTTCTTCTGGACGAAAGCTTTTGCATATTTTTCCCAGAAAGTAAATTTTATTTTCTGTAAATGGTTATTGGGCAGCCATCTTAACTGTACTACATTTAACAGCATTGAGAGATACGTTTTATAGCAGCTAATCTGGAGGTGGTTCATTGACTTCTATCTATGGTAGAGTATGGCGGACATGTTCTGTAACCTGTGCAGAGGTTATTGTCCGGGAGGAGGTGAGCTGTATCCATTATTTATTGTCAGTGGTGTTATCCTGTATTATCCGCCTCCGGCTTTATAAAAGAAGTGTTAATTGTTAGTATAATCTTGCCTGTGATGATAATGAGATGACTGCTGAACAGAAAGTCTCCATCTAAAATAAGGCTCAGTGGTCAGTGTGAAAAATGTATGATGTCAGATGATTTCAGTATTAAGTCAATGAAAATGAGAAAAACAAAGCACCAACCATATTAAAAATTATTAAATAACTGGTCATTTTCTCACTGTACTTTCCATTTAAAATTAATGGCTTCATAAGCTCCACCCTTTGTTGGTCCAAAAACATTCATTGTGGACCCCCACAAATTCTATTTTTTAAATTACTTTAAAAAAAAATCTTTGTTAATGTTGGTCATTATAGTTGGCAATGTGTCCAGCTGTGGGTACACCTAAAATACCCAGAATTCTGCACAGCTGATGCCAGCCTTGAACAGGATCGAAGGGCAGTGCCAATATTATGCAGGGGTTTTCGGGCCATCTCCAAAGGGACTTTTAAGAAACAAATGTTAGTTTTTTCTCAAGTTCAATGCGACCAAACACGATGTATTCTGACCACAGAGTTCTCTCTTTCACATTGATAAATGTTCTTGAATAATGGAGTGCACAATGATGTGTTAACCCTTACCCTAACGCTGGGTTCACACCTAGGCGTTTCTCAAAGGCGCGTTTCTATGCGCGTTTTTGTCGCGCGTTTTATGCACGTTTTTTTTAATAGTGAACGCGCGTTTGACGCGCGTTTGGGTGATTGACAGCAGTGTTGTCCAAAGAGTCTATGGCCCAAACGCGCGTCAAACGCGCCAAAAAAAGCTCCTGTACTTGTTTGAGCGTCGGGCGTTTTACAGAGCGATCGTACGCGCTGTAAAACGCCCAGGTGTGAACCCTTCCCATAGGGAATCATTGGTTCTTGCCTGTTGTGCGTTTTACAGCGTGTAGGAACGCGCTGTAAAACGCTCAGGTGTGAACCCAGCGTAAGTTCACACCTGAGCGTTTTACAGCGCGTTCCTACACGCTGTAAAACGCTCGACAAGGAGAAACCAATGATTCCCTATGGGAATGGTTCTCACCTGGGCGTTTTACAGCGCGTACGATCGCGCTGTAAAACGCCCGACGCTCAAACAAGTTCTTGAGCTTTTTTTGGGGCGTTTGTCGCGTGTTCCCGCACATAGATATTCGGGAACGCGCGACAATGTGTGCACGTCTGTCTCTGTATGCGCGATTGTAAACGCCCGTACAATCGCGCATACAGAGCGCTCGTTTCAGAACGCTCAGGTCTGAACCCCCTGTCAGTGACACCACTGCGGCTGCTAGTGTAAGGCCTCTTGCACACAAACGTATTTTATTTCCATGTCCGTCCCGTTTTTTTTTTTGCGGACCGTATACGGAACCATTCATTTCAATGGGTCCGCAAAAAAATAAAACATGTCCTATTCTTGTCCGCATTACGGACAAGGATAGTATTGTTTTATCAGGGGCCAGCTGTTCCGTTCCGCAAAATACAGAATGCACACGGAGGTCATCCGTATTTTTTGTGGACCACAAAATACATACGGTCGTGTGTAAGAGGCCTAAGAAGAATACAAGAGGCATTGTTACCATCTCCCTCAGGATACATTGTTGCCTAGCGTATCCGTCCTCTGATTGTAAACATCTTGTTCAATGAAAACCTAAATATATTTTTACTTCCTCATCTCTTCAGCCTTCTGAGTGTGACTTTTCCTGAAGATTGCATTCCCTTCTCTTCCTCTAGGTGGTGTCACATAAAGTCTGGAGAGCAGCTAAAGTTCTGCGGACGTATCTCCTTACCATGTCGCCTGCACTGATGCGTGATAGAAAACACCATTTTCGTAATCACAGGTACAGTCCTTATACCCTGACACTCCAGACTGAAACATTCATCCTGTATCATTTATTTGCATGTACTATTTATTTCTATAGTTTATATAGCGCCAACATATTCTGCAGTGCTGTACACAGATTGTCAAACAGGCTGCACTGGACACGTGAAGCCATTCTGCCCTCGAAGCATTGGCCCTATTTATCATACTACCTTCACTGCCGAATCCTGGCTCCAAAAAGCTGCAGAATATGGCTTTTGCAACTTTTTGCACAGAATTTTCACACCATTCACTCTGGTTTGGAAACGTGAGTGGAACACTGGGTGTGTAGCTATGTTAATCAGTTTCACTCCAGATTTATGATTGAGACTTTTTTTTTTTAAGTTGCATTTTTTTTTCCGCAATCTCACTCCAGGAGGAGGGTGGAGTAGGAAAAGTGGAGGAGCTTCTCTAGACACAAGGGTTAGGTTTAAGGACAAGACAAATGTATCAAACACCATGTGACATTTGATAAATCTCCAACACAGACTGAAGCAAAACGGACTTCAAATATTCCGCTCTTGATAAATTCTCCCCAGCGTGTCTGGAGGAGTATACGGTGGCACATGAAGTGTCTATGACTCTGTGATACAGTCTTTGCTTTCATGGGCTACCATGGATCTGCAGTAAAGCCCCTTTCAGACGAGCGAGTTCACGCTATGGACTCGCGGCGTGAGTATGCAGCAGCACCTGTCCTGAGCTCCCGGGTCGCATAGCATTATATTGATTTATGATGCTGTGTAACTCTTAAGCCTCATGCACACGTCTGTGAAACACGGACCGCGTGAGACAGCCCTGGATTTCTTCTGAGTGCAGGAGCGCAGAGCGTCATTGGTTGTTATGACGCCGTGCGCTTCCTGCTGCGGACGTGTGCATGAGGCTTTAGGCCTCTTTCACACGAGCGTCGCGGGTGAGGGCCAGATGCATTGCGGGTGGATTGTGGGAAACCCATGCGAGTGCGCACACCATTTCAGTTAGTTTTGTCTGCGATTGCGTTGCGTTGTTCAGTTTTTTCCGCGCGAGTGCAAAGCGTTTTAATGCGTTTTGCACACGCGTGATAAAAAACTGAATGTGGTACCCAGACCCGAACCTGGACTTCTTCACTGAAGTTCGGGTTTGGTGTTCTGTAGATTTTATTATTTTCCATTATAACATGGTTATAATGGAAAATAATAGCACGTGGTGAATGCGATGACGTCAGCGCAGGTCCTTCTGAATGAAGATAGAAGATCCTTCTATCTTCATTCAGCAGGACCTGCGCTGACGTCATGTTACTACACCAGCTCCAAGGTGATACTATGAAGCCCTGTGGTGCATTGTGCAGCAGTTAGACCTCTTTCACACGGGCGTCGCGTGTGAGGGCCGGATAGGATGCAGGTGCATCGCGGGAAAATGCGTGATTTTTCTGCGCGAGTGCAAAGCGTTTTAATGCGTTTTGCACGTGCGTGAGAAAAATCGGCATGTTTGGTACCCAGACCCGAACCCGGACTTCTTGACAGAAGTTCGGGTTTGGGATCGGTGTTGTGTAAATTTTATTATTTCCCTTATAACATTGTTATAAGTGAAAATAATAGAATTCTTAATACAGAATGCAAAGTAAATTAGGGATGGAGGGGTTAAAAAATTTAAATTTAACTCACCTCATCCTCTTGTTCACGCAGCCCGGTTTGTCTTCTGTCTTCTTCTTTGATGAGAAAAGGACCTTTGGTGACGTCACGTGACGGACCATGTAAGGAGAGCAGTGACGTCACCAAAGGTCCTTTTTTCCCAGGTCCTCAAAGAAGAAGAAAGAAGAGAAGCCGGGCTGCGCGAACAAGTGGATGAGGTGAGTTTAATTTTTGTATTTTTTTTAACCCCTCCATCCCTAATTTACTAAGCATTCTGTATTATAAATGCTATTATTTTCCCTTATAACCATCCCGATCGTCACCAAGCAACAATGCATGAAAATCGCATTGCATCCGCACTTGCTTGCGGGCGCTTGTGATTTTCACACAGCCCCATTCACTTCTATGGGGCTTGCGTTGCGTAAAAAACGCAGAATATATAACATGCTGCGATTTTCACGCAACGCACAATTGATGCGTGAAAATCACCGCTCATGTGCACAGCCCCATAGAAATTAATGGGTTTGGATTCAGTGCAGGTGCAATGCGTTCACCTCACGCATTGCACCTGCGTGAAAAACTCGCCCGTGTGAAAGAGGCCTTAGGGATTTTGTGTGATGCATTGTGTAGCATCTTCCCGTCAGAACTTTATAACTTGGTGTAAAAAACACGTGGTGTGAAATCGCGCCAGTGTTTTCTTCCGTCCATCTACTTACCGTGATGCAGGGCATGTCATCTTGGTCCTGTTCACATTTCAGTATCCTGCACTGCTGCTATTATATGTATGCTACAGACATAGACGGCCAGAGGCTGCAACACTTGCTCCGTTGCCGCAGCCCCTTCAAACAGCTGTTTCTTCCCCCAGTGATCTGATATTTATGGCCATCAATATCCTGAAGCTGGAAAACCCCTTTAAAGGGGATTATCCGACTTTAAAGGGGATTGAAATAACCGAAATAAAAAAACAAACAAACAATAAAGGCAAAAGTAAAAACAGCAGCATATGTGATAAAATGAAAAAAAAAAAAGCAAAAAAACTAAAGACACTACTCATCCAACTAACAGTCACACTCCGGTTGGGACCTTGGTCTATGTTTACAGGCGGCTGGCATGTGACCGCTCATCAGTTATGTATTGTACATCACTGCTCAGTGATGGCAGCTATAATGCCAGTAGTATGGCATGTGACCACTGAGGCCACTGATTGCGTTTATAAACAAAGATCGGGGAACCTCAGCCGTGGATCGACATGGGACTGGAGAGGTGAGCATTTTCTTTTTTATATAGAATGTATTGCTTTTCTTATTTAAAAGGTCAAAGAACCCCTTTAATGTATCCATGTACATGTATTATATAAAGTGGCATCTTTCATGAGCATTCCGCGACTGAAAATCAGTTCCATTCATTTGAATGGGGCGGCAAGCACATGGATTTTTGCAAGCTCCATTAAAGGGAGTGGAACAGATTTTCAGTCACAGAATTTTCTGCCACAAAATCTGCCGCGTGTGAAGTCACCCTAGGGAGGAACGTCTGGTCCTGACAGACATTGTTCGGGGCACCTTTCATTTTTATCTAGAACCTAATCAGGATCCAATCACACGTCCTCAAATGGGTCCGCATCTGTTCCGCAATATCGGGAACGGGTGCGGACCCATTTATTCTCAATGGGGCAGGAATGGATGCGGAGAGCACACTATGTGCTCACCCTTAGGCCTATTTCACACGGGCGTGTCTGCCCCGTGGTCGTGCTGCGGCCCGCAAAATGCACGAGCACAGTCCGCGGGGCAGCCGCGTTGGATCGCGGACCCATTAACTTGAATGGGTCTGCGATCTGTCCGTTCTGCAAAAAGATAGGACATGTTTTATCTTTTTGAGGAACGGAAATACGGGACGAAACCCCACGGAAGCACTCCGTAGTGCTTCTGTAGGGTTCCGTTCCGTGCTTCCATTCCGCATCATTCTGCATCTCCGGATTTGCGGACCCATTGAAATTAATGGGTCCGCATCCGTGATGCGGAATGGCCATGGAACGGGACCCGTGTATTGTGTATCCGCAAATGCGGTCCGCAATACGGCAACGGGGTGCACACGCCCGTGTGAAAGAGGCCTTATTGTGTGATTTTTATACTTCCCCAGGTTTACACAGGAGTCTGTCTCCTCCAAAATCAGTTTCAGGGTACGCATACCACTATATAGGGTGGGTTCCCCCAAAACATCACCTTGCTCTACAGAAGGTGCCGGACTTTACCTTGCAGATCTTGCACAGAGGAACACATTATTTTAGCATCTTAGTTCTAGTATTCAGCAGTTGTGACAATGAGATCATTTTCTAAGGATGATGTCATTATTTTTTATTATTAGAGATGAGAGAATCTGCAAAAATTTGCTGACCTTTGAATATCAAAATTCTTGTTCTGACGCCTGTAATAGCGAATGTTCCCACCAGCATAATGCTGCCACAGCCAAGTTTTTACAGACCGTCTCATGCATAATAAATTCAATGTGATTCATTGATGCACAAAAAAAGACACGAAAATTGCCAGAGATTGAAGGGTGTGACTCCTGTGAGCCATCAGTCTGCTCCTCGTCATTAGTCGTGTAAAGGGCCCCATCTAGTGGCAGAGGCATGCATTGTCCATTTTCTCACAACGACCCACTGATTTGTCATAGTTTTCCCTATGTACAGACATCTATTTTACCGCTTATATCTTATCAAAGAGACATGTTTGGGCTGCAATTACGGTAGTCACGGAAGTAAGCATCTAGCGGTATTCGAAGATATACAGATATTCTAATATATTACAAAGAAAAAAATTACATTTTAGGGTACCGCCACATGTGGTGGGTCATCTGTGGATTTTCTTAAGGATCTTGTTGCCACAGATTTCACCTTCTTCATTACAAACAGTGAAATCTGGGAAAGAAATTTGCATAAGTTGACATTCTGAGGGTGTGAAATTCGCTCTAAAATTATGTGCTGATTTTGTTGCAGAAATTTTCCGCCGCATGTGCATGAGCTTCGTTATGTTTGCCCGGGGTTATGTTACGTGTGGCCGTACATTAAAAGTAAAAAAAAAATATATATATATATATATATATATATATATATTTATATAAAGTTTAAGAAAATAATTTGTCAATAAAACATGTGCATAAAGCTAAAGAATAATATGATTATTTAAAAAATATTATGTTGTTTCTCCTTAAAGGGGTATTCCCATCACAGACAATGGGGTCATATTGCTAGGATATGCCCCCAATTCCACAATGAGAACGGAGCGGGGAAATGAACAGAGGGCACACTGCGCATGCGCAGCCACCCTCCATTGATTTCTATGGGGCAGCCGAAAATAGCCGAGCGCTGGTTCTGCTATTTCTTCTGCCCCATAGAAATGAGTAGGAGCAGGGGCCGCGCGTGCTCGGTGCTCTTCCATTCACTTCTATGGGAGCAGTGCTTGGTGGTGGACGGGCCCCAGATATCTTCAGCCACAGCTCTCCCCGTTCCGTTCTTGTTGTAGGTACGGGTCCCAGAGGTGAGACCCGCCCCTATCCTAGCGATATGCCCCCATTGTCTGTGATGAGAATACCCCTTTAATTGTTACATCCCATACAATAAATTTAAAGCATCATTTATTGGAGAACTAAAAAAAGATATTAGCAGAATGTTTTACTTGGTTTCAGAAGAAAAATATTATAAATGAAGAGGCTTAAAAATTATACAAAAAAGACAAAACACCCTGAAGGCCAAAAGGAACTATGTCCTTAAGGCCTCTTGCATACGAACGTGCCGTGTTTTGCGGAACGGAACAGACGGCCCATCATAGAAATGCCTATTCTTGTCCGCAAAACTGACAAGAATAGGACATGATCTATCATTTTTGCAGGGCCACGGAACGGAGCAACGGATGCGAACAGAACACGTAGTGTCCGCATCTTTTGCGGCCCCATTGAATTCAATGGGTCCGCACCTGAGCCGCAAAAAATGCGGCTCGGATGAGGAACCAAACCACGGTCGTGTGCAAGAGGCCTAAATGGGATTTCCAGGATTTTAATATTAATGGCCTATCCTCACAATAGGTCATCAATATTGGATCGGCAGGGATCCGACACCCTGCACCCCCACCGATCAGATGTTTTAGAGAGCAGCTGGGGCGCTGGAAGTTGGAGCTGGAATTACACATCCATGTCTGCTGTTTGGTGGACAGAGTTGGTAACTAATGCACCATCCTCAAGGGAGTGAATGGGATAGGCTGTCAATATTAAAATCCTGGACACCCCCTATAAGGGGTTATTCCTATCTGTAAGATATATGGCATTGCCGCAGTCAATGCCATACATGTTCACTATCTTGAGAACGGGGATCCCCTGTCTTGCCGCTGGTGTAGATGGATTGGTTGCTGCACATCCGCAGTTCTCCCCATTCATTTCAACAGCCAATTACACCTGCTGGATATGGTGCCGTACATGTCTGAATAATAACCCTTTCAAGGGTTAAACATATCAAATCATTACGTTTTAATCATTCTCTTATGGATAGCTTAATTACTGTATGGTCAGATAATCCGCAGAATTATCTTTATATTTTCTTTGGCTTTGGCCTCATGCACACAACCGTTGTTGTGTTCCGTTCAGCAAAATGGGGTTTCGTTGTTCCGTGATCCGTTTCCGTTTTTGTTTCTGTGTGTCTTCCTTTAGTTTTGGAGGATCACCAGACATGAAGGAAAGTAAAAAAAAAAGTCTAAGTGAAGTTTGCCATGCAAATGATAGGAAAAAAACGGACGCGGACGCGGATGACAATCTTGTGTGCCTCCGCGTTTTTTCACGGACCCATTGACTTGAATGGGTCCGCAAACCGTTTTCAGTAAAAAAAATAGGACAGGTTATATTTTTTTGACGGACTGGAACCACAGATCACAGACGCGGATGACAAACGGTGCATTAGCCGAGTTTTCAACGGACCCATTGAAAGTCAATGGGTCCGCAGGAAATCACGAAAAACGGACACGGAATAAATCAACTGTCGTGTGCATGAGGCCTTTTTTAAATAGAATGTATAATGGCGATATAGTGATACTGAAATGTACTGCATTGGGAAATGATGATCTGGTAAAATCACCTAATATCGGACTATACATATGATTTTATTAGGACATTTGTCTGGTGTTCATCAGATTTCTGTAGCTGCACATGGACTTGCTTAGAAAAGGCCTTGTCGCTCTTTCCCCATAGGCAGTGCTGTTCAGGGAAGGAGCTCGTGGACTGGTTAATTGGCATTAGCCCGGGTTTGCAGTCACGCAGCCAGGCTGTAGGAATATGGCAGGTACTGGTGGAAGAAGGAGCCCTGGTACATGGTAAGTAACATGATGCTTCATATGCTGAACATGGATTTAATAATTCACAGTCAATGGGCATTTTCCCATAACAGATTGGTTTTAAAACTCCTGGCATCATATGAAGACTGGCACAAGAATTCTTTATAATCACCAATCACAATTCATCATTTTTCCTCTGCAGCAAAGTGGTGAACATGAAATATGTGATGAGATGAAGAATACACAGGAGAGGGGCTCATACACATTAGATTGCACAGATCAGAGCCTGGCTCCTGCTCAGACTGGCATAAGGATTAGCATAAGCGCCAATTTGGGTCATCTAATCCCCTAGATGCCTTGATCAGTAGCGAGAGCAGCATCTAAGCGGTTACAGAGGGAGAGGGCTCCATCTGTCTCCCATCGGCACCCCAATAATGAGATCATGGGCTGCAGATGTCTTGGCATCCTATTGAAGGCCCCTGATCTTCCTTCAGTGTATACCTAGAGAGGCGCAGCCTGCTGGTGGATGTCAGTATAGTGTTAACAGAATAATACATTGCATTGCATAAGCAATGCAGTGTATTATAGAATTGATCAATAGGTTGCCTATTAAAGTCCTCTTGTGGGACTAGTAAATAATTTTTCAAAAAAATGAAAGAATTTTAAAATAAAAAAATGTAAGTAAAAAAAAACACAACTTTTAACGTTAAAAAAAGAGCTTTTGCTTTTTGTTCTTGTGCGTCCATAGCTTTCCCAAAATGGAGGCTGTGACTTTTACTGCGCAGACGCTAGAAAAGTATTCACGCACATGCAGATAGGGAATGTCCATCGCTTCTTGGCCATAAACCTTAAAGGGAAATTTCCACCTCACTGGGTCCACCTCACTGCCGGCCAGTGGGAGTTTTTGGGAATGTATTTTGTGATGGACTGTGATGTTTGACTCTGTTGGGTGGTATAATGTGCCACAATATGGTATTGCTGGCCCTCCCTTCCATCGGTTTGATCCAGCTACAAAACAGGGCCATTTTTAGTATTTTTTCCAGGACCACTTTATGTTCCCAGTCCGCCCCTGTATGCACCTGCTTCTTTCAGTCCGTATTTGTCAACTTTATTGATCTTTTATCTCATCTGGTTGATTGCTTCCTTCTCGGTAGTGATGGATCCAGACCATGGTTGGTATAAGTACTAATCTGAAAGATAACACCAGTACGTCACTTATCCAGAAATCCATCATTTTGTTGCAGTTAGACAAGAACCAAATTTCCAGGACAAGGATTCACAGTTCTACAGATTCTTTAAAGTTGATCTGTTCTTAGAGTCGGCTCTTGGCGACCGAGATACCGAGGATGAACTACAAGAATCTCTGGTGTTCCTTGCACAACTTGGACCAGCAGCTTTGCTTACAATGATTCTTCGCAAGCCGTAAGTTGAAGGCCCTCTTATACAGATCAATACATTTTCATATACCCTATAGTGAAAGTCAAAGTCAAAAGAGACAGGTCCCCGGTTCCATTTCCTCATCTCTTGGCCAAAATGGACTATCTCACTGTGGAGGATCCTTCATGTCCTGCATTACACGGACAACCTATTGATTTCAATGGGCCCTGTGTAATCCCTTCTCCAGTGGTGGTGCTGCAGGAATATGGAAAACTTATTAACGGGTTTCCACAAGTGAAAAGTGGGGCAATTGTTTCAAATTAGAAAAAAAAGAAGCTGAAAAGGGGTAAACACAAGAGTGGTGCTGGTTCTTTAAAGAGCACCTGTCGGTAAGACCAACCCTAATAAACCAGGTGTGCTGCCCGGTAAAGTTCATTCTGCTGATTAAAATGATCTTGCGACGTTCCTGTCTTCTTTATGAAACTAAGCCACAGAGAACCTCAGTTCTTCTGCTTTCCAGTGCTGGTCACTTCCCCCCCGGTACATGGACGCCCTCATTTGCATAAATAATACATTTCTTTTTTTTTCTCGGGGATGCTGCAACCGATTTCACAAGACAGATTTAATTTTAATCAGCAGGTTCAACCCCACCAGACACTATGCCTGGTTTAATAAAGTTGATCCTGCGGACAGGGGAAATTACTTTTGTCCCTAATGTCCCTAACTGAATAATCCACTTTTAAAGGTGTTATCCAGGATTGACATGTTTTTTTAAATGCCACACTCTACCACCGGACCTGTGAAGGGAAGCATACTTACCTGCTGCTCAGTTCAGGCTCCATGGGTCTCAGGCTGTCTTCGCTGCACTTTGGTTCCTGCATGTAAACTTCCAGCATGGACAGGATCCTATGCACTGCTGCAGCCAATCACTGGTTTCAGCAGTAACATGTCCCCAAGCAGCATGTCACTGCTGGGTTATGGGGACACGTCACTGCTACAGTCATTGGCAGATCCGGAGCTAGAACCAGCCCTGTACCTCACATGGATCCAGAGATCCTCTCATTCATTACTCCAATTGCTCTACTAGATTGTCTTTAGGCTGGTAGCTGAGGGGAGTGTCCTTTCTGTCGCAGCTCTCTCCCCATAACTGTCACAGCTTCTAACAGTAGATATGGCTGGTAGGAGGATTGAACTGAGCATGTGTGACCACCTTAGCAATGTTACTGAGGTAGTCAGAGAAATAAGGAAAAGAACAAACAGTAGAGGTCACTATACAGATACATTTTATTGAATAAGTGGCTCAGTGGCTATGCAGCATTTTTAATTACATGCAATTACAAAAGTTTTCAGATCCAGGTTCTGGTTTGAAAAATGTAGAATTTTTTTTATGGGAAAACACTTTACCCCATTACTACATGTACAGGGCTGAGAGGGTCTTTAAACATGGCGCCCACTCGCACATGCAGTGGGCGCCATAGCCAGTGGGTCTCTGCTGTTTCAAACAGCAGAGGCCCGCGGGTAATGTCCACGACTGGCAATAATGCCAATCGCAGTCATTAAAGCCTTTAGATGTCGTGTTCATGTGCGAACATCTTTAGATGTCGTGTTCATGTGCGAAATGATGAAAAACCGGGAAGCCCGCGCTTCTGGGTTAAGACCAGGATCCCCTTGCGTCGATCGGGGATGCCAGTCATTAATTTTATTATGCTCTGAAGAGACTCAGCTTGTTAAAGCTGCAGTTCCTATGTTGTCCCACAAAACACAAGCCGTCATATGGATATGTGAATGGAAAAATAAAAAGTTATGGCACCAGGAAGAGAGGGAAGAAAAATGAAAATGCAAAAACAAAAAACCTCCATTATCCTCCATATTTTCTGCGGACAGAAAGTTTCTGTTAATAGAGGATGCAGACAAAAAGAGCGGTCTAAGGGCCACTACCCCCAAATAAGATATATTGCTTTTTGTATTCACATTTACTACTGGTTTATGCAAAATTTAACTAATACAGTATGTATGCTTAAAGGTACACATAATAAATATAAAAATAAACCTAACAATGGTTTCCAGGTCCAGAATTTTTTTTTCATCATCATTTTACGCTCATATTTAATTAAATAAAATGGTCTTGGCTTCTACTCATCACAGAGCCATGGATCCTAACAAATCTTAAAAATATCTCATAGACTTATAATTAGGTCTGTCTGGACTGTCTGCTATTTTCGATGGCAACAATGGCGCTGCAGACTACACTATCAGTAATACAAAAAATATGGGAACCCTGACAGAAGGACAGCCATAGATATCGTATTCCTGCCATATTTTTATTACTGGATATTTGCTTTTACTTTTGTAGTCCTTGTCAGCGCACTGAAGAAGAGCTGGAGGTGATATTCGAAGAGTTGCTACATATAAAGGCAGTTTCCCATCTTTCCAACTCAGTGAGTATCCATTTGAAATTTTTGAATTGTAATAACCAACAATTATAATTAATATCCAGCCGGTAGTGTAACGTGTACAAATAAGAAGACCGCAAGGATGGCTAATAGTCATGATACCCATAATTGGCCAGGTTCCGCTGGGCTGAGACTGCCCAAACATTTGGGGGGTCATTTATCAAACTGGTGTAAAGTAGAACTGGCTTAGTTGCCCATAGCAACCAATCAGATTCTACTTTCAACTTTTTACAGCTCCTTTGGAAAATGAAAGGAGGATCCTGATTGGTTGTCATGGGCAACACAGCCAGTTATACTTTACACCAGTTTGATAAATGACCCCCTTGATTGTTAGAGATGAGTAAATCGGTTCTAATCTGAAACATCAACCCGAATTTTGTGTGATTCGATTCTGGAGAATTGAGATATGGAGACAGAGAAAGGTAGAAATAGAGAGATGGGGAGTGGGAGAGATGGAGAAAGATACAGGGAGAGAGAGAGAGGGTGAGAGGGAGAATGGAGGGAGAGAGAGAGAAAGGCAGTGATGGAGAGAGGGAAAGGGAATGAAAAATAGGGTGAGAGATAGCGGGAGAAAAGGAGAGAGAGATATAGGGAGAGAGAGAGAGAGGAAGAGAGAGATATAGGGAGAGAGAGGAAGAGAGAGAGAGAGAGATAGTTGGGGGGCAAGCGAGCGCATGAAAGAAGGAGAAATAGAGACAGAAAGAGAAGGAGAGAGAGAGAGAGAGAGATAAAGACTTTTCCAGGCATTTGGAGCATTTTCTATTCAGGGCTAATCAAATTGGATGTCCAATTTGGTTGAAATGGACCCGAATTGTATTTCAAATAATTTTCTCATCTCTAGTTGTTACTAAAACTGGAGGGAAAGTTACTGTGTCGTTTTCTGTGTCTGTTTTTTTTTATTATCATAAAAATTTCAGTGTTGAATCATTTGCATTAAAATTGCTTAGGGCTCAAGCACATGACCGTATGTATTTTGTGGTCTGCAAAACACGGATCCGCAAAAAAAATGGATAACATCCGTGTGACATCTGTGTTGCATCAGTTTTTTTGTGGATCCGTTGTAACAATGCCTATCCTTGCAAAACGGCCAAGAATAGGACATGTTCTATTTCTTTGCAGAACGGACATGCAGACATAGAGAAGCAGAATGCACACTGAGTCATTTCAGGTTTTTTGCGGATCCATTGAAATGAATTGTTCCGCATATGTACCTGTAAAAAAAACAGAAACGGAAAAAAAAATATGCTCATGTGCATGTGCAATTTAACTGGTTAAATGTGTCTCTAAATAAAAAAAGGTAATACATTTTTTTTTAATGTGTTATTAGGTAAAGAAGGAATTGGCGTCAGTGCTGGTGTTTGAATCTCACTCAAAAGCTGGAACAGTCTGTAAGTGTTAATAGTGGATCTGTTGTCTGAAATTGGATCATATTTGTTTTTAAAAGGGTTAAATAGGACTTCAGAATTGATGGCCTATCCTTAAACCCTTCCTGACGCAGCGATTTTTCGTTTTTGCGCTTTTGGTTTTTCGCTCCCTGTCTTCTTGAAGCCATAACTTTTTTATTTTTCTGTTCACATAGCCGTATGAGGGCTTGTTTTTTGCAGGACAAGTTGTACTTTCTAATATCATCATTTAGTATGGAAAGAGGGAATTCCAAATGGGGTGGAATTTGGAATGGGGTGGTTTCCTTTTTTTGGGCGTTTATTATGCAGTAAAACTGACTTGTGCTCTTCGGTCTCCAGGTCAGTATGATTACAGTGAAACCAAATATGTATAGTTTTTCTTGCGTTTTAATATTGAAAAAAAAACTTTAGAAAAAAAATCGCCATATTCTGACCCCCATAACATTTTTATAGTTATGTCTACAGAGATGTGCGAAGGCTCATTTTTTGTGGGTTGATCTGTAGTTTTTGATATGATAATACCATTTTGGGGTGTGTATGACTTTTTGCAAATCAGACTTTTTTTTCCCATTATGCCATTCATCATATGGGATACGGTTTTCTTTTTTTAAATAGCACAGGCATTTTTGCACGCTGCGATGCCCATGATGTCGGGGATGCCAGTCATTAATTTGTATTATGCTCTGAAGAGACTCAGCTTGTTAATTTTGATTTTGGGGGAAAGGGGGTGATTTGAATTTTTATATATTTATTTTAGATTTTTTTTATTACTTTTTTTTTTTTACTTTTTATTAGGTCCCCAAGTGGACCACAAAATGCAATCAGATTACAGTTCAGTGCTGACACCTGCTGGCATGAATTGTAATATATAAGTAATGAGCCTGGAAGCCTAATAAAGTCTGAGGCTCATTACTTTGAATGAACGCCTTCCCCGATCTCTTCCGTGAGCGTTTACCTGTGAAGTGTGCACTTCCGGGTTTCCAGCTTCTCAGATGCTGTGGTCACATTTGATCATCAGTCCACGCATAACATCTCTTAGTACAGATATTGTGAACCACACTTTTAATACTTTATCTGTCTTTCATTCTAATTCTCTACAATTGTCTTTTGACATTATTTCTACAAAATAAGTTTTTTCTTGGTTTTATTCTGCAGTGTTTAGCCAGGGTGATAAAGGCACCTCTTGGTACATTATATGGAAGGGTTCTGTGAATGTGGTTACCCATGGCAAGGTCAGTATTACTGTATTATGTATCTATAGAATATTGTAATGCACTTTTTTAGGCAAGTGCTATACAGCGGACTTTACATAAGAAATTGCGTTTTTCAACTCACCTGCTCTGTGGTCCCAGATGCAAGATGTGTGGAAAACTCAATTGATGAACTTGGAAATCAATGGAAAAGCTCCAGCTTCCAATAAAAGACCATAGAGACTTTATTGTGCGTCTTTAAAAACAAATAGGGATTGACATGGAAACACGAAGGCCTAGGCGTTTGGGTCTAACAATAATGACCCTTAATCATGGCATGAATAAGGGTCATTATTGTTCAAGATAACATGTGTAGGAATTTATGTTTCCAAGTTTTTTCCTGTTTGGTTTTAAAGATGCACAATAAAGTCTCTAAGGTCTTATAACATAATTTCCTTCAGATTTTTTTCTTAGGATAGATTTATGTTCATCTCAGTTCTCAATTCATTTACTGCTGATTTTATAAAAGTAAAGTTGTAGTTTTTTTTGGGTTATAAGTATCAAGAAATAACGTGCTTATTAAAACAATACCTTTATTAGTTATATTAAGGGGTAACGGAGCAATATATGCCCTAGTGATGACATAGATCTCAAGGAAGGTACTTTAGAAACTCCCACCAAAGAAGAGACAAAATAATAAATTAATAGCTCCCTGGACATCTGTGTGTGGTGTGGTCTGCTGTGGGTCCCCTTACCAGTTCTTTATCTACTGGTATGGTTACCTTATACTGTAACTGATTCCCACAAGCCACCTATGGGAGCTAAGTTTCCATTATATCTATGATATTATAATCTCTCCCTACGATTATTTCTGTTCTATCACCCCCTGATGAACCGCCAGGTGCAGGTGAAACACGTCAGGGTTTTTATTTCTTTTCTAGGTATCTGTATATTTATTTTAGGGGCTATCATTTACACCCCTTAGGATACTGTCTGTATACATTTTTTATATACAGTACAGACCAAAAGTTTGGACAAACCTTCTCATTCAAAGAGTTTTCTTTATTTTCATTACTATGAAAATTGTATATTCACACTGAAGGCATCAAAACTATGAATTAACACATGTGGAATTATATACATAACAAAAAAGTGTGAAACAACTGAAAATATGTCATATTCTAGGTTCTTCAAAGTAGCCACCTTTTGCTTTGATTACTGCTTTGCACACTCTTGGCATTCTCTTGATGAGCTTCAAGAGGTAGTCACCTGACATGGTTTTCACTTCACAGGTGTGCCCTGTCAGGTTTAATAAGTGGGATTTCTTACCTTATAAATGGGGTTGGGACCATCAGTTGCGTTGTGGAGAAGTCAGGTGGATACACAGCTGATAGTCCTACTGAATAGACTGTTAGAATTTGTATTATGGCAAGAAAAAAGCAGCTAAGTAAAGAAAAACAAGTGGCCATCATTACTTTAAGAAATGAAGGTGAGTCAGTCCGAAAAATTGGGAAAATTTTGAAAGTGTCCCCAAGTGCAGTCACAAAAACCATCAAGCACTACAAAGAAACTGGCTCACATGCGGACCGCCCCAGGAAAGGAAGACCAAGAGTCACCTCTGCTGCGGAGGATAAGTTTATCCGAGTCACCAGCCTCAGAAATCGCAGGTTAACAGCAGCTCAGATTAGAGACCAGGTCAATGCCACACAGAGTTCTAGCAGCAGACACATCTCTAGAACAACTGTTAAGAGGAGACTGTGTGAATCAGGCCTTCATGTTAGAATATCTGCTAGGAAACCACTGCTAAGGACAGGCAACAAGCAGAAGAGACTTGTTTGGGCTAAAGAACACAAGGAATGGACATTAGACCAGTGGAAATCTGTGCTTTGGTCTGATGAATCCAAATTTGAGATCTTTGGTTCCAACCACCGTGTCTTTGTGTGACGCAGAAAAGGTGAACGGATGGACTCTACATGCCTGGTTCCCACCGTGAAGCATGGAGGAGGAGGTGTGATGGTGTGGGGGTGCTTTGCTGGTGACACTTTTGGGGATTTATTCAAAATTGAAGGCATACTGAACCAGCATGGCTACCACAGCATCTTGCAGCGGCATGCTATTCCATCCGGTTTGCGTTTAGTTGGACCATCATTTATTTTTCAACAGGGCAATGACCCCAAACACACCTCCAGGCTGTGTAAGGGCTATTTGACCATGAAGGAGAGTGATGGGGTGCTGCGCCAGATGACCTGGCCTCCACAGTCACCGGATCTGAACCCAATCAAAATGGTTTGGGGTGAGCTGGACCGCAGAGTGAAGGCAAAAGGGCCAACAAGTGCTAAGCATCTCTGGGAACTCCTTCAAGACTGTTGGAAGACCATTTCAGGTGACTACCTCAGAATGCCAAGAGTGTGGAAAGCAGTAATCAAAGCAAAAGGTGGCTACTTTGAAGAACCTAGAATATTACATATTTTCCAGTTGTTTCACACTTTTTTGTCATGTATATAATTCCATATGTGTTAATTCATAGTTTTGATGCCTTCAGTGTGAATCTACAATTTTCATAGTCATGAAAATAAAGAAAACTCTTTGAATGAGAAGGCGTGTCAAAACTTTTGGTCTGTACTGTACATTGATGGCCATTACAGGGTTAAAGAGGACCTTTCACTAGAATAAAAAATCTAAACTAACTATGCAGACATGGAGAGCGGCACCCAGGGATCTCCCTGCACTTACTGTTATACCTGGGTGCCACTCAGTTCTCCCGGTATAGCCTCCGGTATCTTCATATGTTAGGCTCCACCCAGTGAAACCTGTCAGCGTCTCCTTCTCCCATGCTGTAGCGCTGGCCAATCGCAGCGCTCAGCTCATAGCCTGAGAGGCTTTTTTTTCTCTCAGGCTATGGGCTGAGCGCTGCGATTGGCCAGCGCTACAGCATGGGAGAATGAGACGCCGGCAGGTTCCACTGGGTGGAGCCTAACATATGAAGACACCGGAGCCTATACCGGGAGAACGGAGCGGCACCCAGGTATAATAGTAAGTGCAGGGGGATCCCTGGGTGCCGCTCTCCATGTCTGTATAGTTAGTTTAAATTTTGTATTCTAGTGAAAGGTCCTCTCCACCATCAGGGGGTATCCCTGGGCACAGGATTTTTTCTAGGGTTTAATAGGGAAAGTTCCCCCCCCCCCCCTCTACCCAGTCCCATTGGATACCTGTATAGATATCTACCTCTCCCTGTTAATTTATTATTTTGTCTCTTCTTTGGTGGGAGTTTCTAAAGTATCTTCCTTTAGATCTATGTCATCACTAGGGCATATATTGCTATGTTACCCCTTAATATAACTAATAAAGGTATTATTTTAATAAGCACGTTATTTCTTGATATTTATAACCTAATTATTTACGTGTCTGCTATCTATATTATCTATAATTTTCTTGCAGTCAAACAAGCCCCTAATAAATGGTTAGAAAGCTCTTTTACCTCTATAGCCCTAAAGTCCTATCTGATCTGGACAACCATTTTTCAGAACTGATCTGCCCCAGTGATCAACTGATAGTACTGGGTCCAGCTTTTCTACTCCCCCCACTACCACCACCACCTACTATCAGCTGTAATTGCTAGAGGAGGCTCTGTGTCCCTTTTGTGTTGCATGGTGCCCTTTCAAATGTATTGAATTATGTAATACATAGTATAACAACTCGGAGATCACTTAGATCTTTGGAACCAGCATCAAGGTAAGATGGTTGCACATGTCGGCACATATCTAGAAGCCACTCCAACAGCATACTGTATATTTCTACTACATGGCAAAACAGTATACAGTTAATATACAGGATGCAACATAAATCGTAGGCCATCTGCAACCACTAACTAAAAGTCAGTGTTTTTTATCACTACCATAGTGCGGACCTATCACCTGACACCTCATACAGAGTATGTTGGGTCAGGCTTTATACCATACATATGGTCCTGGCTCCCACAGGTCTTGGCACAGCCTACTTCTTCTCCAGAGCCCTGAAGGAGGAGTTCTGCCCTCTTTTCCTGGGCTGTCCCAGATGTTTCCCAATGGGCCTCATCAGCTCCAAAGCAAGAGTGGATATTGGTTCAGTTGGGAGCAAGCTCTTCTCTTCCCCAACTCAAATAGTAAACCAGCCCCCTGTTCAAGGTATTGTAGAAACCTCCAATACAGCTTTGCTGCTCAGATTCATCCCTGATTGCTTAAATCTCAGTTTTAGTGGCATAATCCTGACACTCTGGCAACTACACTGCCATGACAATGGTCAGGTTGAGTCCCTAAAGCGTCTGGTCTAGTTCTATGCTAATATTCGCCCTAACAATAATGTTTTCTGTTTCAGGGTTTGGTCACCACACTTCATGAAGGAGATGACTTTGGACAACTGGCTCTTGTCAACGATGCCCCAAGAGCTGCAACCATAGTATTGAGAGAGGACAACTGCCACTTCTTGAGAGTTGACAAACATGACTTCAACCGGATTCTCAAGGTCAGTAAATCTCAATTTGTAATACTCATCGTATGTCCTTTATTCCTCTTCAAAAGTGCAATATGTACTAAGTATAGTTGTAAGTTAATGGTCTTGTCTGTAGGATGTAGAAGCCAACACAGTGCGACTAAAGGAACATGGTAAAGTGGTATTAGTGCTGGAAAAAACTTCTCACCTATCTGGGAATAACTTACCAACTTCAGTGCCTGGAAATTATAAGTGAGTACCTAACATGCTTATCTCAGATAATGAGGATATGGAGATTAGTTATGATTTGAGCTTCTATTAAATTTATTATGCATACTTTAAGGTACACTGTTATGTCTGGAACAGCTGATAAAATCCTGGAGCATTTGCTGGAGACAATGAGGTTGGATTCATCTCTCAATAACACAGAAGGTAATTAAATTTCTCCTTTCCAAACCTTCCAACCCTCTTTAATACCTCTAAGTCTGCTTTGGTTTCAGAACACTGATTCACCACAATGGCTCTGCTATTTCTTTAGCAGGCAGAGAGAAAGATAGGCAGTCTGGCACAGTGTGCCACATGACCGCCCATTTTCCCATTAGAAATATTGTTACTACCAGTAGCCACAATGCAGTTACAGCACCCCAGAATAGGGTTATTGTAAAAAGTTGATTGTTGTTATTATGTTTTATTGCTAAAGTGAAAAGTTTTACCGTGTTTGTGTACCTATTAGCGCTGTATGGATGGGTCAGGGCTAGCCCCATTTAGGTTGGCAGGATATGGGCCTGGGTCCACCCCTGGCTAAAGCGAGTTCCAGTTTAGCTGTGCTACAGAAGAGACTTATGTTGTGTGAGCTTCAGATAACCATAATTTTCTGGGACTACAACTACTCAAGCAAACTATTCTACTACCAAAAGTGCACCAGAGAGAGAAAGGAATTAAGAAGGTCCAGAATCTGCAAGAACATGCATTGGGGTCAGACAGCAAGGTATTGTGCATGTTCATGGCAAAGGGAGATTATGTTGCAGTGAGAAGGTACATTGCTAGCGTGACCTTCCACACTTTGAGACCGTTTGACGAGCCGTGTCTTAAATCTGTACCCCTCAGTCGGGAACCCATACCAAAAACCATTGCATGCCTAAAGTTCTGCAGAGAGACAGATACATTACTGTTGGGGAAGAAAATTGCATCTTTTCAGTTTGGAATTGTGCCTTGTTGGATGTACTCCTACTATCCTGCACATCAGTAATGAGAGATTTATTTATTACCACTGGCCTGGTCACTGACTCCATTGCACATGCGCCCACACTCCTGCCTTGCACCCTGCCAAAATCATTAATACCACTGGTACCCCACCAGGCAGAAGCTCCAATGCCAGGGTGTGTCCTGAGACAAGAATGGGTGCGCCCTCCTATCACTACACTGCTCTAGGAAGCGCCGGTGTGAGAATTACCATGTGTTCCTTCTGCACATATATCATTGTGAGAGCCACTACCGCTCCCACCCTCCGCATGCTCCTCCTGGGCTTGCTGAAAAGTGATGTTGCATCCCTCTGTATTCTTAGTATATATTACAATGCATATAAATAAATACATAATCCTAACTTCATCCCCATATAGATATTGTGGTAGTGGTTAAAGGGAGTCTGTCACCCGGAAATTCACTGTTATACCAGCACAATGTCTTGTAGGGCTAGCTCTGCTGAATGTAGTGATACCTTTCACTTAGTTTACTTCATTGCTTATGAGCTCATAGCTCATTTGCTTCATTGCTTCCTTCTGGAGAAAAAGTACTTTTAATCAATATGTAAATGAGCAGGTAAGTGCACAGAAGGCAGGCCCAAGCCACTCTGTGCACCCTTGCTCCTCCTGCTTCCTCTGCCAGCCCTACAAGGCATTGGGCCTGGTTTAACAGTGACTTTCCTGATGACAGGCTCCCGTTAAAACAATTATTCACATACCCCTCAAACAAATGAGCAGCTTTTATAATGATGTAATATCTTGACTTTCGTGTCACTTTTTTCTCATTTTTTTTCTCCCGCAGATTCATTTGCTGGTGAGTTCCTTCTGACACACAGCGTATTCATGCCAACAAATCAACTGTGCCAAGCGTTGCTCCATCAGTATCCTTAAATTATCTGGTTATCACTAATGCATCTCATAATAAAACTTTTGGGCTAAAATATTCCTTCTACACCTTAGATTATTAGAGAAGGAAAAGGGTAAAATATTCTATTCTTTTTTTTAATCTTCATTCTTTAATAAAAATTTTCCAACATGATTATAACAATACAAAACTGCAGAAATCAAATATGTCAATTAATCAAGGGGAAAAAAAAGCTTATAATCAATATTATAATAATTAGTTCCTTTATATCATACTTCTATTCCAATAGATATATATTCATGATTTATCATCTTAATAAAACAAAAACTAAACAACATTAAAAAAATTGAAAAAAGAAAGAAAATAAAGAATATAGATGACAATACTACATATATAACATAAACACACATATAAAAAAAAAAAACACCCCACCTCCACTCGGCTCACTATTCCTTTAACAGTCTTAGTTCCTTCTTATAATAAGGGCTAACCTCTGTTATATTCAAAAACTCCAGGTTTAGTCTACTATTCCCTTTTCTCAATACCACGGCACCACGGCATCAAGGGTCCACAGATGTCATTATTGGAGAGCCAGTTTGCCTCAAATATTGCTCAAATGGCTTCCAAGCTTTAGTAAACCTCTCAGATTTTTGAGAGTGGATAGCCATCAGTTGTTCCATACCATAAGTATATCGTAATGGTGGAATCAAATCCTCAACACATAAAAACCCTGTTTCCAGGATTTAGCTATAAGTGTTCTTGTAATATTCATCACATGGGTGATTAAACAGCGCCTAGGGGCGGACAGACTATCCATCCCCAAAAATAACAAAGCTAACGCAGGATTTGGATCTATTTGGGACTCTAGTAATTTTTAAGCAAAGGAAAAGGTCCTCTGCCATGCTTGTTTTGTGACAGGACAGCTCCACCACATATGAAAGATTGTACCTCGCTGACCACATCCCCTCCAGCACAGATCCGGCACTGGGGTGAGGTACCAGCGAAGTACTATCTTACTTGCCAGCTCCCACATTGCCACTCCTTTTCCAATTCTTTTTGGCCAAAGTATAGCTTTCTTCCAGTCAGAAATATCAAATGTCCGCCCAAGATCCCTCTCCCAACGCCCAAAATGTGGAAGCTTCATAAACACTGGTGTGGAGGTAAAATATAATATTCTGTGCATCATTTTTAATATATTATACATTTTAATTTTAGATGGCAAAATATTGAAATGTATCTATATGCTGTTACCATAAGGTGCACTTTATATACAATAATCAATAGATCTCTGTGAATACAATGTTAAGATCAATAGAAAATAAATGTGTTATGTAGAAGCAGTTTACAGTAGAAGGTGGTCTACAAATATAAATTGTACTGTGATATAGAAGTTCCCTGGTGGCTGGCTCCAATGCAAAATCTGTAACAAGGTCCCCTACATACCATTTATATGGGTTTCTTCTTAAAGTAGATATCTCAAAATGACTTTGGGCACCATCAAGCACAAGGGCCCCAGTATAACTGCTGCCTCTGCATCACCTATAGCTATGCTTATCATAAATGTTCTGTGTGGTTCATATGAAACGTGAAGACTAAAATTCAGAGAAGGTAAATTAAGTGATCAGGAGCTACACATTTCAGAGGACATTTATTTCTCTCGCATGGACCCTTAACAGAAGCTCAGATTCAATGTGGAGCCATCTGAAATGAATGAGCCTGAGAAGATTACATATTCTCTCCACAAGAAGCAGAATATAGTGCGACTTGTCAGTCTCTGGGTAGAGCTCTATGGCCGGCTGCTGGAGGCAGAACCAAGTGCAAAAAGTTTTCTGGAGGTAAGGACTCATGAGATGAAAAGGGTCAGTTCTGTAGGTGGCCCTTTAACCTATTTTGGGTCCCTTCTTAAGTTTGGAACGATAAAAGGATAACCTGTGGCAGTAAATTTTAATAATTTTACTCCAACAGGGGCACAAAGTATGGTGGTTACAATAGGGCACATAGCATATTGGGTACAGTCTCTCTTAGAGGCACACAACATACTGGTTGCAGTCTCTGTTAGAAATCACACAGGATATTGGTTTAAGTCTCTCTTATAGGGCACACAGCTCACACATACACTATCCACCATGTGGATTAAGCATTTACTCAACTATATCAGATTATTTACCATTTTTTTTATTCTCAGAAAATCTCAGAATACATCAGCAGGGATCCTCGTTTGCTTCCATTTGTGAAGGAAAATTTTCAGGATCGAAGGAAGACGAGAACGTAAGTAGCTTTCAAAGGTAGTTTCCCACAATACAGACTTATTGATCCTAGGTTTTCATGAAAAACTTTTTTTTTACATTACAGACTGGACAATTGTGGTGGAAACATCTCACCTCAAATTAAGGTATGGTGATTGCAGTAATGTTTTAGGGGTATGCTGCTGGGTTTCCATAATACTTGATTACTATAGGCACTACATAAAATCAGCACAGACGTGAACATCTTGGTTGGCAGCATGGATATAAGACTATTCCAAATACTTACAATCTTTATTTTATTTTACTAGATTTCCAACTATGGGAGCCTTCTGTCCATTCAAGATGAAGATCAGCTTGTTAATCCATACACTATCCAGGCCGACGATAAAGGTACAATAGTCAACTCCTCCATTACCCCATATACTGTATAAATGCATCTGTGACACCCCTTTGGGCAGCCCTCGGTAGGCAGGGTTTATAATGGTTCTCACTTCACTATGGCGCAGTGCCTCCACCAAAATCTTGCTTAGAGCTCTATAGTATAGTAGGGGGGTCTTCCTCCTCTGCCAGCGGCCAACTTGGGAAACCCCGGCCCAGCTCAGTACACACTCACCCCAGGAAGGAGTTAACTGATCAAAAGATTTATTTGGGAAAGGGTGAACAATGGTGAATAACATAAAGATAATGCAATAAAATAATAAAATTTATGAAGCAGCTGAGCTCTCTCCTCTCACACAGGAATCACATTAGCTGTCTGGTCTGTGCTGTAGTGTGCATGCAGCAGCTGAGCTCTCTCCTCTCACACAGGAATCACAGGAGCAGTCTGGGCTGTGCTGTAGTGTGCATGCAGCAGCTATGCTCTCTCCTCTCACACAGGAATCACAGGAGCTGTCTGGGCTGTGCTGTAGTCTGCATGCAGCAGCTGAGCTCTCTCTCACATAGGAATCACAGGAGCCTTCTGGGCTGTGCTGTAGTGTGCATGCAGCAGCTGAGCTCTCTCCTCTCACATAGGAATCACAGGAGCAGTCTGGGCTGTGCTGTAGTGTGCATGCAGCAGCTATGCTCTCTCCTCTCACACAGGAATCACAGGAGCTGTCTGGGCTGTGCTGTAGTGTGCATGCAGCAGCTGAGCTCTCTCCTCTCACACAGGAATCACAGGAGCAGTCTGGGCTGTGCTGTAGTGTGCATGCAGCAGCTGCGCTCTCTCCTCTCACACAGGAATCACATTAGCTGTCTGGGCTATGCTGTAGTGTGCATGCAGTAGCTGAGCACTCTCCTCTCACACAGGAATCACAGGAGCTGTCTGGGCTGTGCTGTAGCGTGCATGCAGCAGCTGAGCTCTCTCCTCTCACACAGGAATCACATGAGCTGTCTGGGCTGTGCTGTAGTGTGCATGCAGCAGCTGAGCTCTCTCCTCTCACACAGGAATCACAGGAGCTGTCTGGGCTGTGCTGTAGTGTGCATGCAGCAGCTGAGCTCTCTCCTCTCACACAGGAATCACATGAGCTGTCTGAGCTATGCTGTAGTGTGCATGCAGCAGCTAAGCTCTATCCTCTCACATAGGAATCACAGGAGCAGTATGGGCTGTGCTGTAGTGTGCATGCAGCAGCTATGCTCTCTCCTCTCACACAGGAATCACAGGAGCTGTCTGGGCTGTGCTGTAGTGTGCATGCACCAGCTGCGTTCTCTCCTCTCACACAGGAATCACATTAGCTGTCTGGGCTATGCTGTAGTGTGCATGCAGCAGCTGAGCTCTCTCCTCTCACACAGGAATCACAGGAGCTGTCTGGGCTGTGCTGTAGTGTGCATGCAGCAGCTGAGCTCTCTCCTCTCACACAGGAATCACAGGAGCTGTCTGGGCTGTGCTGTAGTGTGCATGCAGCAGCTGAGCTCTCTCCTCTCTCACAGGAGCTGTCTGGGCTGTGCTGTAGTGTGCATGCAGCAGCTGAGCTCTGTCCTCTCACACAGGAATCACAGGAGCTGTCTGTGCGGTGCTGTAGTGTGCATGCACCAGCTGATCTCTCCCCTCTCACACAGGAATCACAGGAGCTGTCTGGGCTGTAGTGTGCATGCAGCAGCTGCGCTCTCTCCTCTCACACAGGAGCTATCAGGACTGTTCCGGTCTGTCTTCACAGAAGCAGGGCATACTTCTGTCTGTGGAGATCTCTCACTCTCTCCATCTCCTGGCCATGCTTCTGTTTCTAAGATGTAGCTGCTGTTCTTCTTTCTTCCTTAGCCTTTTCTCCTGGTCCCTCTGCTATTGGCAGCAGGGAGGAGCAAGTGTTCATGGGATTTGTTGTCCACTTCACATCAGTGAAGTGCTGTAGTGTGCATGCAGCAGCTGAGCTCTCTCCTCTCACACAGGAATCACATTAGCTGTCTGGGCTATGCTGTAGTGTGCATGCAGCAGCTATGCTCTCTCCTCCCACACAGGAATCACATTAGCTGTCTGGGCTGTGCTGTAGTGTGCATGCAGCAGCTGAGCTCTCTCCTCTCCCACAGGAATCACAGGAGCTGTCTGGGCTGTGCTGTAGTGTGCATGCAGTAGCTGGGCTCTCTCCTCTCACACAGGAATCACATTAGCTGTCTGGGCTGTGCTGTAGTGTGCATGCAGCAGCTGAGCTCTCTCCTCTCACACAGGAATCACATTAGCTGTCTGGGCTGTGCTGTAGTGTGCATGCAGCAGCTGAGCTCTCTCCTCTCCCACAGGAATCACAGGAGCTGTCTGGGCTGTGCTGTAGTGTGCATGCAGCAGCTGAGCTCTCTCCTCTCACACAGGAATCACATTAGCTGTCTGGGCTGTGCTGTAGTGTGCATGCAGTAGCTGGGCTCTCTCCTCTCACACAGGAATCACATTAGCTGTCTGGGCTGTGCTGTAGTGTGCATGCAGCAGCTGGGCTCTCTTTTCTCATACAGGAATCACATTAGCTGTCTGGGCTGTGCTGTAGTGTGCATGCAGCAGCTGAGCTCTCTCCTCTCCCACAGGAATCACAGGAGCTGTCTGGGCTGTGCTGTAGTGTGCATGCAGTAGCTGAGCACTCTCCTCTCACATAGGAATCACAGGAGTTGTCTGGGCTGTGCTGTAGTGTGCATGCAGCAGCTGAGCTCTCTCCTCTCACACAGGAATCACATTAGCTGTCTGGGCTGTGCTGTAGTGTGCATGCAGCAGCTGATCTCTCTCCTCTCACACAGGAATCACAGGAGCTGTCTGGGCTGTGCTGTAGTGTGCATGCAGCAGCTGAACTCTCTCCTCTCACACAGGAATCACATTAGCTGTCTGGGCTATGCTGTAGTGTGCATGCAGCAGCTGATCTCTCTCCTCTCACACAGGAATCACAGGAGCTGTCTGGGCTATGCTGTAGTGTGCATGCAGCAGCTGAGCTCTCTCCTCTCACACAGGAGCTGTCTGGGCTGTGCTGTAGTGTGCATGCAGCAGCTGATCTCTCTCCTCTCACACAGGAATCAAAGGAGTTGTCTGGGCTATGCTGTAGTGTGCATGCAGCAGCTGAGCTCTCTCCTCTCACATAGGAATCACATTAGCTGTCTGGGCTGTGCTGTAGTGTGCATGCAGCAGCTATGCTCTCTCCTCTCACATAGGAATCACATTAGCTGTCTGGGCTGTGCTGTAGTGTGCATGCAGCAGCTATGCTCTCTCCTCTCACACAGGAATCACATTAGCTGTCTGGGCTGTGCTGTAGTGTGCATGCAGCAGCTGAGCTCTCTCCTCTCACACAGGAATCACATTAGCTGTCTGGGCTATGCTGTAGTGTGCATGCAGCAGCTGAGCTCTCTCCTCTCACACAGGAATCACAGGAGCCTTCTGGGCTGTGCTGTAGTGTGCATGCAGCAGCTGAGATCTCTCCTCTCACACAGGAATCACAGGAGTTGTCTGGGCTGTGCTGTAGTGTGCATGCAGCAGCTGAGCTCTCTCCTCTCACACAGGAATCACATTAGCTGTCTGGGCTGTGCTGTAGTGTGCATGCAGCAGCTGAGCTCTCTCCTCTCACATAGGAATCACATTAGCTGTCTGGGCTGTGCTGTAGTGTGCATGCAGCAGCTGAGCTCTCTCCTCTCACACAGGAATCACATTAGCTGTCTGGGCTGTGCTGTAGTGTGCATGCAGCAGCTATGCTCTCTCCTCTCACATAGGAATCACATTAGCTGTCTGGGCTGTGCTGTAGTGTGCATGCAGCAGCTGAGCTCTCTCCTCTCACACAGGAATCACAGGAGCTGTCTGGGCTGTGCTGTAGTGTGCATGCAGCAGCTGAGCTCTCTCCTCTCACATAGGAATCACATTAGCTGTCTGGGCTGTGCTGTAGTGTGCATGCAGCAGCTGAGCTCTCTCCTCTCACACAGGAATCACAGGAGCTGTCTGGGCTGTGCTGTAGTGTGCATGCAGCAGCTGAGCTCTCTCCTCTCACACAGGAATCACATTAGCTGTCTGGGCTATGCTGTAGTGTGCATGCAGCAGCTGAGCTCTCTCCTCACACACAGGAATCACAGGAGCCTTCTGGGCTGTGCTGTAGTGTGCATGCAGCAGCTGAGCTCTCTCCTCTCACACAGGAATCACAGGAGTTGTCTGGGCTATGCTGTAGTGTGCATGCAGCAGCTGAGCTCTCTCCTCTCACACAGGAATCACATTAGCTGTCTGGGCTGTGCTGTAGTGTGCATGCAGCAGCTGAGCTCTCTCCTCTCACATAGGAATCACATTAGCTGTCTGGGCTGTGCTGTAGTGTGCATGCAGCAGCTGAGCTCTCTCCTCTCACACAGGAATCACAGGAGCTGTCTGGGCTGTGCTGTAGTGTGCATGCAGCAGCTAAGCTCTCTCCTCTCACACAGGAATCACAGGAGCTGTCTGGGCTGTGCTGTAGTGTGCATGCAGCAGCTGAGCTCTCTCCTCTCACACAGGAATCACATTAGCTGTCTGGGCTGTGCTGTAGTGTGCATGCAGCAGCTGGGCTCTCTCCTCTCACACAGGAATCACATTAGCTGTCTGGGCTGTGCTGTAGTGTGCATGCAGCAGCTGAGCTCTCTCCTCTCACACAGGAATCACAGGAGCTGTCTGGGCTGTGCTGTAGTGTGCATACAGCAGCTGAGCTCTCTCCTCACACACAGGAATCACAGGAGCCTTCTGGGCTGTGCTGTAGTGTGCATGCAGCAGCTGAGATCTCTCCTCTCACACAGGAATCACAGGAGTTGTCTGGGCTGTGCTGTAGTGTGCATGCAGCAGCTGAGCTCTCTCCTCTCACACAGGAATCACATTAGCTGTCTGGGCTGTGCTGTAGTGTGCATGCAGCAGCTGAGCTCTCTCCTCTCACATAGGAATCACATTAGCTGTCTGGGCTGTGCTGTAGTGTGCATGCAGCAGCTGAGCTCTCTCCTCTCACACAGGAATCACAGGAGCTGTCTGGGCTGTGCTGTACTGTGCATGCAGCAGCTAAGCTCTCTCCTCTCACACAGGAATCACAGGAGCTGTCTGGGCTGTGCTGTAGTGTGCATGCAGCAGCTGAGCTCTCTCCTCTCACACAGGAATCACATTAGCTGTCTGGGCTGTGCTGTAGTGTGCATGCAGCAGCTGAGCTCTCTCCTCTCACACAGGAATCACAGGAGCTGTCTGGGCTGTGCTGTAGTGTGCATGCAGCAGCTTAGCTCTCTCCTCTCAAATAGGAATCACATTAGCTGTCTGGGCTGTGCTGTAGTGTGCATGCAGCAGCTGGGCTCTCTCCTCTCACACAGGAATCACATTAGCTGTCTGAGCTGTGCTGTAGTGTGCATGCAGCAGCTGAGCTCTCTCCTCTCACACAGGAATCACAGGAGCTGTCTGGGCTGTGTTGTAGTGTGCATGCAGCAGCTGAGCTCTCTCCTCTCACACAGGAATCACATTAGCTGTCTGGGCTGTGCTGTAGTGTGCATGCAGCAGCTGGGCTCTCTCCTCTCTCACAGGAGCTGTCTGGGCTGTGCTGTAGTGTGCATGCAGCAGCTGAGCTCTGTCCTCTCACACAGGAATCACAGGAGCTGTCTGTGCTGTGCTGTAGTGTGCATGCACCAGCTGATCTCTCCCCTCTCACACAGGAATCACAGGAGCTGTCTGGGCTGTAGTGTGCATGCAGCAGCTGCGCTCTCTCCTCTCACACAGGAGCTATCAGGACTGTTCCGGTCTGTCTTCACAGAAGCAGGGCATACTTCTGTCTGTGGAGATCTCTCACTCTCTCCATCTCCTGGCCATGCTTCTGTTTCTAAGATGTAGCTGCTGTTCTTCTTTCTTCCTTAGCCTTTTCCTCCTGGTCCCTCTGCTATTGGCAGCAGGGAGGAGCAAGTGTTCATGGGATTTGTTGTCCACTTCACATCAGTGAAGTGCTGTAGTGTGCATGCAGCAGCTGAGCTCTCTCCTCTCACACAGGAATCACATTAGCTGTCTGGGCTATGCTGTAGTGTGCATGCAGCAGCTATGCTCTCTCCTCTCACACAGGAATCACATTAGCTGTCTGGGCTGTGCTGTAGTGTGCATGCAGCAGCTGAGCTCTCTCCTCTCACACAGGAATCACAGGAGCTGTCTGGGCTGTGCTGTAGTGTGCATGCAGCAGCTGAGCTCTCTCCTCTCACACAGGAATCACATTAGCTGTCTGGGCTATGCTGTAGTGTGCATGCAGCAGCTGAGCTCTCTCCTCTCACACAGGAATCACAGGAGCTGTCTGGGCTGTGCTGTAGTGTGCATGCAGCAGCTGAGCTCTCTCCTCTCACACAGAAATCACATTAGCTGTCTGGGCTGTGCTGTAGTGTGCATGCAGCAGCTGAGCTCTCTCCTCTCACACAGGAATCACAGGAGCAGTCTGGGCTGTGCTGTAGTGTGCATGCATCAGCTGAGCTCTCTCCTCTCACACAGGAATCACAGGAGTTGTCTGGGCTATGCTGTAGTGTGCATGCAGCAGCTGATCTCTCTCCTCTCACACAGGAATCACAGGAGCTGTCTGGGCTGTGCTGTAGGGTGCATGCAGAAGCTGAGCTCTCTCCTCTCACACAGGAATCACATTAGCTGTCTGGGCTGTGCTGTAGTGTGCATGCAGCAGCTGAGCTCTCTCCTCTCACACAGGAATCACAGGAGCTGTCTGGGCTGTGCTGTAGTGTGCATGCAGCAGCTGAGCTCTCTCCTCTCACACAGGAATCACATTAGCTGTCTGGGCTGTGCTGTAGTGTGCATGCAGCAGCTGAGCTCTCTCCTCTCACACAGGAATCACATTAGCTGTCTGGGCTATGTTGTAGTGTGCATGCAGCAGCTGAGCTCTCTCCTCTCTCACAGGAATCACAGGAGCTGTCTGGGCTGTGCTGTAGTGTGCATGCAGCAGCTGAGCTCTCTCCTCTCACACAGGAATCACATTAGCTGTCTGGGCTATGCTGTAGTGTGCATGCAGCAGCTGAGCTCTCTCCTCTCACACAGGAATCACATTAGCTGTCTGGGCTATGCTGTAGTGTGCATGCAGCAGCTGAGCTCTCTCCTCTCACACAGGAATCACATTAGCTGTCTGGGCTGTGCTGCAGTGTGCATGCAGCAGCTGAGCTCTCTCCTCTCTTACAGGAATCACATTAGCTGTCTGGGCTATGCTGTAGTGTGCATGCAGCAGCTGAACTCTCTCCTCTCACACAGGAATCACATTAGCTGTCTGGGCTGTGCTGTAGTGTGCATGCAGCAGCTGAGCTCTCTCCTCTCACACAGGAATCACAGGAGCTGTCTGGGCTGTGCTGTAGTGTGCATGCAGCAGCTGAGCTCTCTCCTCTCACACAGGAATCACAGGAGCTGTCTGGGCTGTGCTGTAGTGTGCATGCAGCAGCTGAGCTCTCTCCTCTCACACAGGAATCACATTAGCTGTCTGGGCTGTGCTGTAGTGTGCATGCAGCAGCTATGCTCTCTCCTTTTACATAGGAATCACAGGAGTTGTCTGGGCTGTGCTGTAGTGTGCATGCAGCAGCTATGCTCTCTCCTCTCACATAGGAATCACAGGAGTTGTCTGGGCTGTGCTGTAGTGTGCATGCAGCAGCTGAGCTCTCTCCTTTCACACAGGAGCTGTCTGGGCTGTGCTGTAGTGTGCATGCAGTAGCTGAGCACTCTCCTCTCACACAGGAATCACAGGATCTGTCTGGGCTGTGCTGCAGTGTGCATGCAGTAGTTGAGCACTCTCCTCTCACACAGGAATCACAGGAGCAGTCTGGGCTGTGCTGTAGTGTGCATGCAGCAGCTGAGCTCTCTCCTCTCACACAGGAGCTGTCTGGGCTGTGCTGTAGTGTGCATGCAGCAGCTGAGCTCTCTCCTCTCATACAGGAATCACAGGAGCTGTCTGGGCTGTGCTGTAGTGTGCATGCAGCAGCTGCGCTCTCTCCTCTCGCACAGGAATCACATTAGCTGTCTGGTCTGTGCTGTAGTGTGCATGCAGCAGCTGCGCTCTCTCCTCTCGCACAGGAATCACAGGAGCTGTCTGGGCTGTGCTGCAGTGTGCATGCAGCAGCTGAGCTCTCTCCTCTCATACAGGAATCACAGGAGCTGTCTGGGCTGTGCTGTAGTGTGCATGCAGCAGCTGCGCTCTCTCCTCTCACACAGGAATCACATTAGCTGTCTGGTCTGTGCTGTAGTGTGCATGCAGCAGCTGAGCTCTCTCCTCTCACACAGGAGCTGTCTGGTCTGTGCTGTAGTGTGCATGCAGCAGCTGCGCTCTCTCCTCTCACACAGGAATCACATTAGCTGTCTGGGCTGTGCTGTAGTGTGCATGCAGCAGCTGCGCTCTCTCCTCTCACACAGGAATCACATTAGCTGTCTGGTCTGTGCTGTAGTGTGCATGCAGCAGCTGAGCTCTCTCCTCTCACACAGGAGCTGTCTGGTCTGTGCTGTAGTGTGCATGCAGCAGCTGCGCTCTCTCCTCTCACACAGGAATCACAGGAGCTGTCTGGGCTGTGCTGTAGTGTGCATGCAGCAGCTGAGCTCTCTCCTCTCACACAGGAATCACAGGAGCAGTCTGGGCTGTGCTGTAGTGTGCATGCAGCAGCTGAGCTCTCTCCTCTCACACAGGAGCTGTCTGGGCTGTGCTGTAGTGTGCATGCAGCAGCTGCGCTCTCTCCTCTCACACAGGAGCTGTCAGGACTGTTCCGGTCTGTCTTCACAGAAGCAGGGCATACTTCTGTCTGTGGAGATCTCTCACTCTCTCCATCTCCTGGCCATGCTTCTGTCTCTAAGATGTAGCTGCTGTTCTTCTTTCTTCCTTAGCCTTTTCTCCTGGTCCCTCTGCTATTGGCAGCAGGGAGGAGCAAGTGTTCATGGGATTTGTTGTCCACTTCACATCAGAAGAATCAGCAATAATGTAATTGACAACCACAGCATAATCTAGACCCACTGCTTTCTCCGCAGCTTGGTTCCATTCAAGTTCTTCCTCAAACAACTGATCAGTGTGGGTGCCGGGAGTCGGACCCCCACCGATTTCATATTGATGACCTATCCTAACCATAGGCTATCAATATGAGTATCTTGGAGAATCTCTTTAATTATTCCAGAAACAGTGCCACACTTCTGCATGGGTTGTGTCTGCAGACATTACTGATTTTGATTTAGCTAGACTGACCAAACATAGCCCATAGACATGACAACAGTCTCTTTTTCTAACCCTTGACACCCACTTCAAGATGGAATAATACTGTTTATAACTTGTCCACATGTAACGGATTTGCTGTGGATTTTCCATTCAAATTGGCTGATAAAATTTGGGCAGTGGATCACAATCCCAGAAAAATGAATGAGATTTGTAGAACTCTCCTCCTCACTCTGCATGAAATCCACCTGAAGCTCAGCATGCAGACATTCCTGTCTGGGAACTGTTGCAGATCTTTTATCTGTATTCAGCATCATGTCAGTTCAGATGATAAAGCTGCAGCGAAAAATCTTTACATTGAAGCTGCACACACATCCACACCAAAATCGGCATGATTTGGTGCAGATTTTCTGCTGCAAATTTCCTTTGAAGAATTGCGGATATGAAAATCTGCAGTAAATTCGCTGTGTGGACGCCCCCTTCACATAAAAGCCATTTCTAGATTCAGATATTAAATGTATGATTTCATCTTCCAGTGCCTTATGACATATATCTACCAAACCATTCTTGCGTTACCGGTATGCTTGCGGTAAATGCCACCGTTCAAGAAGTGATATCATCGCTTGGCGCAAAGAACGGCTTCCACCGAGACTTAGTCTTAATTAAAGTGAACTCTTCTGGAGGTAAGTGGAAACCTTTTTTGTATTACATTTCATACATTCTAAAGGGGTTGCGCCACCATTACATGTTATTGTAATATAATTCAGCATGAAATGTTCTAGTTGTGAGATATTTTCTGTAACTCATTATGATAGTGCCCCCTGGTGTTTAATCTGTATAGGAATGTGCATGTCCACCTACTGAGGTGGAAAGTTGTATTACAGTGCCTTGCAAATGTATTCACCCCCCTTGACTTTTTTTGTATTTTGGTGCCTCACAACCTGGAATTAACATAGATTGTTTGAGGACTTGCATCATGTAATTTACAGAATATGCCCACAATGTTGAAGATGTTTTTATTTTTATTTTTATTGTGAAGCAAACAACAAATAGGACAAAATAACAGAAAAAGTCAATGTGCAGAACTATTCACCCCCTAAAGTCAATACTTTGCAGAGCCACCTTTTGCGGCAATCACAGCTCCAAGTCGCTTTGGATAAGTCTCTATGAGGTTGGGATTTTTGCCCATTCCTCTTTGCAAAACTGCTCCAGCTCCTTCAAGTTGGATAGTTTGCGCTTGTGAACAGCAATCTTTAAGTCTGACCACAGGTTTTCTATTGGATTGAGATCTGGGCTGTGACTAGGCCATTCCGACACATTTCCATGTTTCCCCTTAAACCACTAAAGTGTTGCTTTAGCCGTGTGTTTGGGGTCATTGTCCTGCTGGAAGGTGAACCTCTGTCCTAGCCTCAAATCACGCACAGAGTGGTACAGGTTTTGCTCAAGAATATCCCTATATTTAGCACCATCCATCTTTCCCTCAACTCTGACCAGTTTCACAGTCCCGGCAGCTGAAGAACATCCCCACAGCATGATGCTGCCACCACCATGTGTCACTGTGGGGCTGGTGTTCTGTGAGTGATGTGATGTGTTGGGTTTGCGCCAGACATAGCGTTTTCTTTGATGGACGAAAACTTCAATTTTATTCTCGTCAGACCAGAGCACTTTCCTCCATACATTTTGGGAGTCTCCCACGTGCCTTTTTCGCAAACTCGCAACGTGCCTTTTTATTTTTAGCCGAAAGTAACGGCTTTCTTCTGGCCATTCTGCCATAAAGCCCAACTCTATGGAGCAAACGGCTTATTGTCGTCCTATGTACAGATACTCCAGTCTCTCCTGTGGAACTCTGCAGCTCCTCCAGGGTTACATTAGGTCTCTGTGCTGCCTCTCTGATTAATGCCCTTCTTGCCTGGTCTGTGAGTTTTGGTGGGCGGCCGTCTCTAGTGATGTCGCGAACATAAAATTTTCCGTTCGCGAATTTCCGCAAATGTTCGCGAACGTGCGAACCGCAATAGACTTCAATAGGAAGGCGAATTTGAAAACCCACAGGGACTCTTTGTGGCCACAATAGTGATGGAAAAGTTGTTTCAAGGGAACTAACACCTGGACTGTGGCATGCCGGAGGGGGACCCATGGCAAAACTCCCATGGAAAATTACGTAGTTGACGCAGAGTGTGGTAAGTTGAAATTGCAATGCGATTTATAGAACTTGAATTAATCGCATTGCGATTTCAACTTAGAACTTCTGCCACCTTCCGTGCTCATGGAGCGTCCCCATCACCATGGGAACGGCTCCATGCAAGAATGTACTGTCGGATTTGAGAAAGTTGTAATCGCAGTGCGATTAATGCAGGTTATATTAATTGCATTGCAAATTCAACTTAGAGCTGCTGGGTTCCTAATGGTTGTATTGATAGAATATAACGAAGATTGAGAATATAGTGCTATATTCGTTATATTCGTCAATTCTAGCAATACAACCATTAGGAACTTAGCTTGCATTCGCAATGCGATTAATATAACCTGCATTATTCGCATTGCGATTACAGCTTAGATCTGAGTTCTTAATGGTTGTATTGCTAGAATTGACAACGAATATAGCACTATATTCTCAATCTTCATTATATTCTATCAATATAACCATTAGGAACCCAGCTCTAAGTTGTAATCACAATGCGATAAATATAACCTGTATTAATCGCATTGCAATTACAACTTTGTGACACTGCAGCTTCAGAATTAATCTAAGATGGATGCTGTCCTTGCTTTTTGATAGGCAGTGGGAGGGTCTGGGAGGGAGGGTCTGCTGCTGATTGGCTGGAATGTGTCTGCTGACTGTGAGGTGCAGGGTCAAAGTTTGCTCAATTATGATTTATAGGAGGCGGACCGAACATCGCATATGTTCGCCCGCCGCGGCGAACGCGAACATGCGATATTCGCCGGCGAATAGTTCGGGCCATCTCTAGCCGTCTCTTGGCAGGTTTGCTGTTGTGCCATGTTCTTTCCATTTGGTTATGATAGATTTGATGGTGCTCCTTGGGATCATCAAAGATTTGGATATTTTTTTATAACCTAACCCTGACTTGTACTTCTCAACAATATTGTCCCTTACTTGTTTGGAGAGTTCCTTGGTCTTCATGGCAGTGTTTGGTTAGTGATGCCTCTTGCTTAGATGTTGCAGCCTCTGGGGCCTTTAAAAAAAGGTGTGTATATGTAATGACAGATGATGTGACACTTAGATGACACATAGGCGGACATCATTTCACTAATTATGTGACTTCTAAAGGTAATTGGTTGCACCAGAGCTTTTTATAGGCTTCCTAACAAAAATACGCACATGCTAATTTTCTGTTTTCTATTTCTAAACAATAGTTTTATTTATATATGTTTCTCACTTCACTTCAACTTAGACTATTGTGTTCTGATCCATCACATAAAATTCAGATTAACAAAACATTGAACTTAAGGCTGTAATGTAACAAAATATGAAAAAAGTCAAGGGGGGTAAATAGTTTTTGCAAGGCACTGTATGCTCAGTTCTATCCTTCAACTGCCACCAGCCATATCTACTGTTAGAAGCAGTGACAGGGAGAGAGCTGCAGCAGAAAGAACGCGTCTGCTGAGAAAGGACACCCCCTGATCTGCGATAGGGAGAGAACTGCAGCAGAAAGGACACACACACCCCGAGCTGCTAGCTTCAAATACATCTAGCAGAGCTTTAGAATCAATGAATAGGGAAATCTCTGGATTCATGTGAGGTGCAGGGCTGGTTCTAGTTTTAAGCACGTCCATTTTTACAGTATTGTTTTGGATATTTTTTTTTAAGACCATGGTGATAATTATGAATTACATTTTTTTTATTCACTTCTCTTGTGTGTGTGGCAGAAAAAGTGTGCCTGAAACATGAGGACATTGGTGCCTTCACCTCTCTAGGAGTAAATGAACGTCTTTTTATCTGCAGTGCTCCAGACATGATCAATCTGGTGAGTATACTTTACAGGTTTCATGGTGTCTTGGAGAGGAGATGGTCAGTTTTGGAGACGTGTCACTAGTAGCCATAAGTAAATCGTTCCTATAGAAGTGTGCAAATGTTCTAGAATTGAGGGATGATACTGGGGTAGCACAAGGAAACCTGCGGTACTCAATCAACAATTGTATCCCAAGCAGCAATATGAAGTATCCACCATACTGTCTGCATCTCCACTTTTATACTTTGAATAGTATACAAAAAATAACACGTTTTCTGTTTCATATTCTTTAAGACTCCTTTACCTGAGCAAATGGGACCAACCAGCAGTAATTATGACATCCTAGATCTCATCAGCTCCAAGGACCTGGCTCAGCACATGACAGAAAGTGACTGGAACCTCTTTAAGAGTGTGCACCAGGTACTGTATATGCCAGTGTTCACAAGGATACAAAAATTCTGCTTAGCAAATACTTGTCATAGATTCAACTTTTTGATCCTATTGGCTAAATCTGGACCTGTTAGGTTTATGAAATATGGCCAATTGTGTTACAAATTAGAGCCAAAATCAGTTGTGTTGCCTGAAACATGTTAAAGTTTATTCCTATTATATCTTGTGAGGTCATAGTCCTCAAACTTTTATAGATCTAGAACCACTTAGAAATAGGACAGAAGGTAATGAAAGTAAAGAATTGTACTAAAGGGAAAGTGTCATCAAAATGTGACCTATTGTTTAAATCATGTTTTTTTTTTATGTTAAACATATATATATTTTTTAAGATTTTTTTATTTTTTTTTCCCATGTCACTATCTACATTTAATAAATATATATAATCCTGTAATTTTCACACTAGGCCTAGTAGTAGCTCATGATTTCCTGTTCTGTACAGGTAGTTTCTAAGTAGTTATTCTTGTTATCATCACAGGCAGATAACACGGGATCCACCACAATAGGTGATATCGAAGCTCACCTACTCCTATTTTAGGCCAAGTGTGAAAATTGCAGGATTATATACAATCTTTTTAATATTAATATAAATTCTAAAAAATGTTTAATGTAAAAATGTGATTTACACAATAGGTCATTTTCTGATGCCATACTCCCTTTAAACTACCAGTGATATGGTCTGACCCTATGACTAAGTTCTGGTAATGCTATGACATTCCTGCTGCCTCTAGCACATACAGTGGGATGCAAAAGTTTGGGCAACCTTGTTAATCGTCATGATTTTCCTGTATAAATCGTTGGTTGTTACGATAAAAAATGTCAGTTAAATATATCATATAGGAGACGCACACCGTGATATTTGAGAAGTGAAATGAAGTTTATTGGATTTACAGAAAGTGTGCTATAATTGTTTAAACAAAATTAGGCAGGTGCATAAATTTGGGCACTGTTGTCATTATATTGATTCCAAAACCTTTAGAACTAATTATTGGAACTCAAATTGGCTTGGTAAGCTCAGTGACCCCTGACCTACATACACAGGTGAATCCAATTATGAGAAAGAGTATTTAAGGGGGTCAATTGTAAGTTTCCCTCCTCTTAATTTTCTCTGAAGAGTAGCAACATGGGGGTCTCAAAACAACTCTCAAATGACCTGAAGACAAAGATTGTTCACCATCATGGTTTAGGGGAAGGATACAGAAAGCTGCCTCAGAGATTTCAGCTGTCTGTTTCCACAGTTAGGAACATATTGAGGAAATGGAAGACCACAGGCCCAGTTCAAGTTAAGGCTCGAAGTGGCAGACCAAGAAAAATCTCGGATAGACAGAGGCGACGAATGGTGAGAACAGTCAGATTCAACCCACAGACCAGCACCAAAGACCTACAACATCATCTTGCTGCAGATGGAGTCACTGTGCATCGTTCAACTATTCGGCGCACTTTACACAAGGAGATGCTGTAGGCGAGAGTGATGCAGAGGAAGCCTTTTCTCCCCCCACAGCACAAAAAGTGCCGCTTGAGGTGGGCTAAAGCACATTCGGACAAGCCAGCTTCATTTTGGAATAAGGTGCTGTGGACTAATGAAACTAAAATTGAGTTATTTGGCCATAACAAGGGGCGTTATGCATGGAGGAAAAAGAACACAGCATTCTAAGAAAAACACCTGCTACCTACAGTAAAATATGGCGGTGGTTCCATCATGCTGTGGGGCTGTGTGGCCAGTGCAGGGACTAGTAATCTTGTCAAAGTTGAGGGACGCATGGATTCCACTCAGTATCACCAGATTCTGGAGACCAATGTCCAGGAATCAGTGACAAAGCTGAAGCTGCGCCTGGGATGGATCTTTCAACAAGACAACGACCCTAAACACTGCTGAAAATCCACTAAGGCATTTATGCAGAGGAACAAGTACAACGTTCTGGAATGGCCATCTCAGTCCCCAGACCTGAATATAATTGAAAATCTGTGGTGTGACTTAAAGAGAGCTGTCCATGCTCGGAAGCCATCAAACCTGAATGAACTAAAGATGTTTTGTAAAGAGGAATGGTCCAAAATACCTTCAACCAGAATCCAGACTCTCATTGGAACCTACAGGAAGTGTTTAGAGGCTGTAATTTCTGCAAAAGGAGGATCTATTAAATATTGATTTCATTTCTTTTTTGTGGTGCCCAAATTTATGCACCTGCCTAATTTTGTTTAAACAATTATAGCACACGTTCTGTAAATCCAATAAACTTCATTTCACTTCTCAAATATCACTGTGTGTGTCTCCTATATGATATATTTAACTGACATTTTTTATCGTAACAACCAACGATTTATACAGGAAAATCATGACGATTAACATGGTTGCCCAAACTTTCGCATCCCACTGTAATAGTTTCTAGGGATGTCAACAGCTGGAGAGCCATAGTCAGGGAGCCAGAGGTTGGGGAACACATGGAACCTTCAAGGAGTTGATGAGTCCATGCCTCAAAGAAGTCAGGCTTTTCTTGAGCAAATGTCTTTCTATCCAGAATGGGCTGCCTGGCCTCATGTGATGCCTGTATGTATGGCATGAGACCACTGAGGCCAATGATTGACAGCAGTGGTCACGCAATCAGCTTTAGCAAAGTAGACAGAGACTGTCAAGGACCACCAGAGTGTCGACCCTGGAGTGGCACAGAGGATAAAAAGGATCGCTGTTTAAAGCATCCCAAGCTGTTAGGAGATTTTGATACCATGGACAACCCCTTTAAACACTGAGTTTCATTGCAGAAGATGAGGATAGTGCCCTTGACTTAACTACAAACAGTAAGGACTCCTGATGGGGTAATTTTTTTAAATCTTGGTTATTCCCCCATCTTGAGGATCATTATTCTAAGCTGCCTCTTTTACATCTCAGACAATTATCTCCCCAAGAGTCAGATAGCTATAGAGCCTATTCCATGTTCTGAACATTAGTCCAGATGCGAAGTGAGCCCATTACAATGTTCTCAACTTATTTACTTAGGTGGAGTTGCTTTATCACACATTTGGGAAACAGCGGTTCCGTAACAGCACAACTGCTAATCTGGAGAGGTTTATAAAACGATTTAATGAGGTGCAGTTCTGGGTAGCAACCGAAGTCTGTCTGTGCCAAGACGACGAGAGGAGGACCCTGCTGTTGCGCAAATTTATCAAGCTGGCAGCACAGTAAGTTGCCATTACCATCAGTATAATACAGGGCTTGTCTCTTTCACTGTCTGTTATCAAGCAGTTCTTCTTGAGATAAGTTGTAATGTGTGTGTGTGTGTGTGTGTATATGTGTATATGTGTGTGTATATATATATATATATGTATGAGAATTGAAGACACAAGGATACAGGGATACAGTATGGACCATAGCCCATACACCCCGGTTTCATAAATGGGCTGGAAATTAGAATGGGGGCACATTTATTAAGACCCAGTATATTTTAAACGCCTGTCCTAATAAGTCCCTGCGCTGGTGCCGGCCTCTACATAACTTTGGCGCATCTAGGGCCGATTCTACATGTAACACAGTTTCCTAGCTGTCTTACATTTAGACCATTTTCTATGCCTAAGCCAGATATACACCACAAAAGTGGCATGTATCTGGTCGTAAATGACCCCCTATATATTTACTCCCATGATTACTAGTCACTATCATTAACTTTTCATATCATGAGCATAGTAGGTTGACCATACAGCTATCTCATCTGACCCCGTCATACACATGCATGATTGGCTTGGGCGAGCATGCTTGTGTTCTCTATAGGAGCGTTCCGCAACTCCAGTCCTCAGGGCCCACCTGTTGCTCATGATTTGAGAATATTCCACAGAATATATGGAGTAAGTTCGGATGCACTGACACTAATTATATCACCTGCTTAAAGGGGTTGGATAGGTTCCATCAATATCAGATCAGCAGGGGTCTGACTCCCGGCACCCCCGCCAATCAGCTGTTTAAAGAGGAGGCAGTGTTCATACGAGCGCTGTTTTTTCTGCACTGTGTACCTGCTCGCCGCAGCAATCGCAGTGGTGAGCAGTGTAATTACAAGTATGGCGTCCCCATTCACTTCTATGGGACAGCTCTGTAGTATACACTTGATCAGACACAGTTGTCCCATAGAAGTGAATGGGGACGCCATTCTTGTAATTACACTGCTCACCACTGCAATTGCATAGCAGAAAAAGCAGTGCTCGTATGAACACTGCCTTCTCTTCAAACAGCTAATCGGCGGGGGTGCCGGGAGTCACCCCCCCCATCAATCTGATATTGATAGGCCATCAATAATAAAAAGCGGACAACCCTTTAATACAAAGGAAATCCTGACAACATGACCGGCAGGTGGGCCCTGAGGACTGTAGGAAGAGGGGATAAAGTCGCTGCCAGACTCCTGGCAATGGCTTATTTCCCCGAGAACAAAAGAATCGAGCAGCTTAAATCCAACTTCTCAATATTTATTTCCCTGACATATGCCATTGGGAAGAGTCGGCCCAATACCCATTAGCTGGTCAGCTAATACATCTAATGTGTGTGGCCAGCTTTACCTTGGTATACAATTTTGGGAATTTTAATCATCATTCCTTGCTTGTTCGCAGTCTGAAGGAGCAGAAAAATCTGAATTCTTTCTTTGCTGTTATGTTTGGCCTCAGTAACACAGCAGTGAGCCGAATGTCCAGAACGTGGCAGGTGAGTGATAGTTCCAAAGACTCTGGCTGGGCCATGTTACTGTATTGTAATGTTATTCATTGATCATGGAGAAGAATCCTTATGGCAAACAAGAAGCTTTATTACAAAAGGGTTTCTCTAAGGCTGAGTTCACATGGGCGAGATTTCCGCGCGGGTGCAATGCGGGAGTTGAACGCATTGCACCTGCATTGAATCTGGACCCATTCATTTCTATGGGACTGTGCACATGAGCTGTGATTTTCACGCATCACTTATGCGTTGCGTGAAAATCGCAGCAGCTTCTATATTGTGCGTTTATCACGCAATGCAGGCCCCATAGAAGTGAATGGGGCTGCGTGAAAATCGCAAGCAAGTGCGGATGCGGTGCGATTTTCACGCATGGTTGCTAGGTGACAGTCTATTCACTGTATTATTATTCACTGTATGTATTCAGAATGCTATTATTTTCCCTTATAACCATGTTATAAGGAACATCGGAACGCAATCGCAGTCAAAACTGACTGCAATTGCGTACCTACTCGCGCGGGTTTGCGGCAATACACCGGGACGCATCCGGACCTAATCCGGACACGCCCGTGTGAACCCAGCCTAAAGGGTGTATTAGACAGACAGATTGCCGCTAACGAGCGTTCGTATGAACACTCTGATCTGGCAGTGTAATACTGCCACTCGGTCATCGGGCAATTCTAATCTTTCAACAGGTTTAAAAATCATAGTTTGCCGGTGACAGATCGTGATGTGTAATCGCGGTCTGCTGCCGGCAAACAATGTTTCAGTATGGGGGCGAGATTTCTGCATGTAATAGCAGTGGTCTCCTCCGCTGACAGGCAGGCGATTGCCGGGAAGGAATGCTTCCTTCCTAACAATCACCTGCATAATCTGCCTGTCTAATACAGCCTTAGGGCTCATGCACACGAACGTATATGTGTGTCTGTTCCGTTTTTTTTTGCGGACCGTATGTGGAACCATTAATTTCAATGGGACCACAAAAAACCAGAGGTTACTCCGTGTGCGTTCCATTTCCGTATTTCCGTTCTGGAAAAAAATACAACATGTCCTATTATTGTCCGCATTACGGACAAGGATAGGACTGTTCTATTAGGGGCCAGCTGTTCCGTTCCGCAAAATACGGAATGCACACAGAAGTCATCCGTATGTTTTGCGGATCCGTGTTTTGTGGAACATAATTCATACGGTCGTGTGCATGAGCCCTTAATGAGCACTGATAAATCAGCTCCCAGAAGTGACATTTTATATGAGCTTAGTCTCATCCATTACAATTAATTTACAAACATAGGAAACTAATTTTATTTTTCTTCATTTTAGCGGTTACCCAACAAAACCAGAAAGTTATATTCCATCTTTGAAAGGCTCATGGTAAGTATCACCATATTATGTAGTAGTGACGTAGTAATCATATTGTCCAAGTCCTAGTTGTATGGCTAGATGTTACATTAGTCTATAATGAGGTATAAAATGCACAATGTACAATGCGCTTTGTTTTGTAGTGTTTTGTTGTTTACTTGCCACATAAAAAAAAAAGAAAATATAAAATTCATGTGGTTTTATAAACGATAAAAATGAAGAAGTGTGTGTGATGGAGGCATTACCTTCATTATTTTCCTTCTGCCACAACTTTGTTCATATTAAAGGGGTTATCCAACCCCTCCAATGCCCGGGCTCCTCACACAGGTTGTACTTTCCTTGCTGCCCGGCTTCTGATGCCGACACGGTGGCCGCTGCATCACCCCGTGGTGCGGATCAAAACATCCGGCCATGGGGTGGAGTTGGTCTATCAGCCAATAGCATGAGCCTCCATAGCGACACCTGCATCACGGCCTGCTATTGGCTGCCCCCCTGGATGTTTTGATCTGTGCGACTGCGAGATGCAACGGTGGCCGTGCGGGCATCAGAAGCGACACGGGTGTCGGGGAGCAAGGTAAATACAACCTGTAGTTACACCCCCAGTAGTTACAATGCCCCCTATAGTGCTACAATTAGTTGCAATGCTCCCTATAGTGCCCCTAGTAGTTATTATGTCTCCTATTGTGCCCCCAGCATTTATAATACCACTTGTAGCGTCCCCAGCAACTATAATGCGTCTATAGTGCCCCAGTATTTATAATGCCCCTTTTAGTGTCCCTAGTAGTTATAATGCCTCCTGTACTACCCCTGTTATTTATAATACCCCCTGTAGTGCCCCCAGTAGTTATAATGGGCCCCTATAGTGCCTTTGGTAGATATAATGCTCCCCCCTGTAGTTATAATGCTCTGACAAAGGAAAAAATCTATACTTACCCGACTCCCTCTCCATGCCACCATCTGTGATACAATCCATGGATCACTTCCGTCCTATAGCCTGAGATGCCCGTGTCCAAGTGCATGTAGTTACAATGGCATTGTCACTACTGCCTGCACCAGAATGCAGGTAGTTGTTACTATGCTATAGATCTGCCTAAGACCCAGCCCATGGAGGTCATGATGATGTCATCTTTTAGCAACTGCCTGCACCATTCTATTGCCCCTATGAGAGGGAACGGCAGGAACAGGTGTCCAGCCTTCAACTGCCACCCTCTCGGAGACAGTTCAGACGCCCCCTGAGGTGAGATGCTCATCTCACCTCATGGCAGATAAGGCCCTGATTCAGCCCTGTAGCCTGAAGAATTGTGAATGCAGCTCTGAGCTATAATACAGTCTGTTTGTCTAGAGATGCACAAGATAAGTCATTCATTTTAGATTGTAGTTGTTCTATGTAGATCAATTATATATGTAAATTGTGAAATGGGATTTTAGAAGTAAACGTACATTAAATATAATTTGTAAAACTAAGTCTAAAGTAAATTCTAAATTTTCTTTCTTGCAGGACCCCTCCTGGAATCATAGATCCTACAGACTTGCTGTAGCCAAGCTCAGCCCTCCTCTCATTCCATTCCTTCCTCTTATTCTAAAAGGTATCAGCAAGAGGGTTGAAATAAACCAGTCAATAAATGGATTGATAATATACAGTTAGGTCCATATATATTTAAGCATTTTTTAAACTCAATCCCTTCATTTCAGGGGCTCAAAAGTAATTGGACAAATTAAATAATTGTAAATAAAATGTTAATTTCTAAAACTTGGTTGAAAACCCTTTGTTGGCAATGGCTGCCTGAAGTCTTGAACTCATGGACATCACCAGACGCTGTGTTTTATCCTTTTTTAATTCTCTGCCAGGCCTTTACTGCAGCGGTTTTCAGTTGCTGTTTGTGGGCCTTTCTGTCTGAAGTTTAGTCTTTAACAAGTGAAATGCTCTATTGGGTTCAGATCAGGTGACTGACTTCGCCATTCAAGAATATTCCACTTCTTTGCTTTAATAAACTCCTGGGTTGCTTTGGCTCTATGTTTTGGGTCATTGTCCATCTGTTTTATGAAACGCCGGCCAATCAGTTTGGCTGCATTTGGCTGGATTTGAGCAGACAGTATGTCTCTGAAAACCTCAGAATTCATCTGGCTGCTTCTGTCCTGTGTCACATCATCAATAAACACTAGGGACCTGGTGCCACTGGCAGCCATGCATGCCCAAGCCATCACTGCTTCCGCCGTGTTTTACAGAGGATGTGGTATGCTTTGGATCATGAGCTGTACCATGCCTTCACCATACATTTTTCTTTCCATCATTCTGTTAGAGGTTGATCTTGGTTTCATCTGTCCAAAGAATGTTCTTCCAGAAGTTTGCTGGTTTTTTAAGATGTTTATTAGAAAATTCCAATCTAGCCTTCTTATTCTTAAGGCTTATGAGTGGCTTGCACCGTGCAGTGAACCCTCTGTATTTACTTTCATGCAGACTTCTCTTTACGGTAGATTTGGATATTGATACACCTATATCCTGGAGAGTGTTGTTCACTTGGTTGGCTGTTGTGAAGGGGTTTCTCTTCACCATGGTAATTATTCTGCGATCATCCACTACTGTTGTCTTCCGTGGGTGTCCAGGTCTATTTGCATTGTTGAGGTCACCAGTGCTTTTTTCTTTCTCAGGATGTACCAAACTGTAGATTTTGCCACTCCTAATGGTGTAGCATTTTCTCGGATGAGTTTTTTCTGTTTTCGCAGATGAAGGATAGCTTGTATCACATGCATGGAGAGCTCCTTTGACCGCATGTTTACTTCTCATAAAAATCTTTAAACTGCAAGCACCACACCTCAAATCAACTCCAGGCCTTTTATGTGCTTAATTGAGAATGAAATAATTAAGGAATTGCCCACACCTGCCCATGAAACAGCCTTTGAGTCAATTGTCCAATTACTTTTGGTCCCTTTAAAAACAGGGTGCCCCATGTAAAGGAGCTGAAACTCCTAAACCCTTCATCTAATTTTAATGTGGCTACCTTTAAATGAAAGCTAAAAGTCTGGACTTTATGTCCATGTCCATTATATTACTATAACTTGAATTTGTTTTAGTAAACAGGTAAAAAAAAAACTAAATTTGTATCTATGTCCAAATATATATGGACCTAACTGTATAATAAAAAAAACACTAGGTAAAACAGTGTTTAAAGGGTTGTTTAAGAACCCAAAAACTGCTCTGATTTGTTTTCAGAAACGGCATCATTTATGTCCATAGGCTGTGTCTAGTATTGCACATACGGTACCCATTGAAGTGAATGAAGCTGAGCTGCAATACTAGGAACAACACCAAGTGTCCTTTTTTTTCTAACAGTGGAAAAATCCGCTAAAGAGTGCACTGAAACATTATTTGAGGTTCACCATACATGTACCGCATTTTTAGCTTTATAAGACGCACCTGATGATAAGATACACCCCTAGTTTTAGAGGAGTTAAATAAGAAAAAATGTTTTCATCAGACCACATACTAGTTGTCACGGTGTGGTGTGGGAGGATAACTCCACACCGACCACAAGAGGGAAGGGAAAAGCTACTAGGCCTGGAAACTAGGGAAAGGGGAAAAGGTCACCACCTAGTGAATCCCTAAGGGTACTTCACACTAGCGTTATTCTTTTCTGGTAGTAAGTTCCGTCCTAGGGGCTCAATACCGGAAAAGAACTGATCAGTTTTATCCTAATGCATTCTGAATGGAGAGCATCCTATAAGACAATGGGGGCATATCCTAGCGATATGCCCCCATTGTCTATGATGAAACAACCCCTTTAAGGAACAAGCTGATGTCCTTGAAATTTTTCATGTTTATTGAGTGCCGAATGTGGATACATTTGGGAGACGATTTTTTGCATTCCTGATGGGTAACTATCAGGGATATTGGTGCTGACGTACGCCCTGACTTAAAATCTGAATTCCGGCGCCGCGGGGGTTAATCGGAACGGGATTTTGGCTGAAATCATTCAGCCGGCATCCCGTAACAACGCAGGGGGGGGGTCATTTGACCCCCCCGTGTCGGCGATTGCAGCAAACCGCAGGTCAATTCAGACCTGCGGTTTGCTGCGCTTTTTGCAGTTTCTGATCCCCGCGGTCCCTGACCGCGGGGATCAGAAACTTCAGAGTGCCTAAAATCAAGATTTCACCTTCCCCCTGCACGATTTGATGGCGGCGGGTGGTGCAGGGGGGGTGTCGCAGGCGGTGGGAGCGTTGCGGGAGGCGGGCGGTGCGGCAGGCGGGATCGCGATCCCCCGCCCGCCTCCTATTGCGTAATTGTTGGTGTACAGTGGGTATACCAGGGTGCCAGCACATTGCTGGCACCCTGGTATAAACGGCTGACATCGTTGATGCGATGTCAGCCGTTTAACCCTTTCCATACAGCGGTCCGTATGGACCGCTGTATGGAAAAGGTTAACAGTGCAGGGAGCTCCCTCCCTCTCCGATCGGGGGGCTGCTGTGCCTTTGCAGCCCCCCCGATGGAGAGAGAGAGAGCCCCCAGGCAGCCCCCCGAAGCCCCGTCCTCACCCTTCCCCGTCTGCGAAGTTGTGGCAGACGGGGAAGGTTCCCATGGCAACAGGACGCCTGCTCAGGCGTCCTGCTGTCCATGGTGCTGAACAGATCTATGCTGAAAGCATAGATCTGTTCAGTGTAAGTAAAATACAGTGCAGAACCCTATATAGAGTACAGTACTGTATTATACAGACATGAGACCCACTGGATCTTCAAGAACCAAGTGGGTCTGGGTCAAAAAAATAAAAAAAAATTAAAACAGTTAAGATAAAAAAAAAACATTTATCACTGAATAAAAATAAAAAAATAAAATACACTACACATATTAGGTATCGCCGCGTCCGTAACGACCTGATCTATAAAACGGTCATGTTACTTCCCCTGCATGGTGAACGCCATAAAAATAAAAACTATGAGAAAATTGAAATTTTGCCCACCTTACTTCCCAAAAAAGGTAATAAAAGTGATCAAAAAAGTCTCATGTACGCCAAAATAGTACCAATCAAACCGTCATCTCATCCCGCAAAAAATGAGACCCTACTCAAGATAATCGCCCAAAAACTGAAAAAACTATGGCTCTTAGACTATGGAGACACTAAACAATTTTTTGGTTTTAAAAAAAAGTTATTGTATAAAACTTACATAAATAAAAAAAAATTGTATACATATTAGGTATCGCCGCGTCCGTGACAACCTGCTCTATAAAATTACCACATGATCTAACCTGTCAGATGAATGTTGTAAATAACAAAAAAAAAAAAGTGCCAAAAAAGCTATTTCTTGTTACCTTGCCGCACAAAAAGTGTAATATAGAGCAATAAAAAATCATATGTACCCTAAACTAGTACCAACAATACTGCCACCCTATTCCGTACTTTCTAAAATGGGGTCACTTTTTTGGAGTTTCTACTCTAGGGGTTCATCAGGGGGGCTTCAAATGGGACATGGTGTCAAAAAAACAGTCCAGCAAAATCTGCCTTCCAAAAACCGTATGGCATTCCTTTCCTTCTGCGCCCTGCCGTGTGACCGTACAGCAGTTTACGACCACATATGGGGTGTTTCTGTAAACTACCGAATCAGGGCCATAAATAATGAGTTTTGTTTGGCTGTTAACCCTTGCTTTGTAACTGGAAAAAAAAAATTAAAATGGAAAATCTGCCAAAAAAGTGAAATTTTGAAATTGTATCTCTATTTTCCATTAAATCTTGTGCAACACCTAAAGGGTTAACAAAGTTTGTAAAATCAGTTTTGAATACCTTGAGGGGTGTAGTTTCTTAGATGGGGTCACTTTTATGGAGTTTCTACTCTAGGGGTGCATCAGGGGGCTTCAAATGGGACATGGTGTCAAAAAAACTGTCCAGCAAAATCTGGCTTCCAAAAACCATACGGCGCGCCTTTCACTCTACGCCCCGCTGTCTGGCCGTACAGTAGTTTACAGACACATATTGGGTATTTCTGTAAACAGCAGAGTCAGGGCAATAAAGATACAGTCTTGTTTGGCTGTTAACCCTTGCTTTGTTAGTGGAAAAAATGGGTTAAAATGGAAAATTAGGCAAAAAAATGAAATTCTCAAATTTCATCCCCATTTACAAATAACTCTTGTGCAACACCTAAAGGGTTAACAGAGTTTGTAAAATCAGTTTTGAATACCTTGAGGGGTGTAGTTTATAGTATGGGGTCATTTTTGGGCGGTTTTTATTATGTAAGCCTCGCAAAGTGACTTCAGAGCTGTAGTGGTCCCTAAAAATTGGGTTTTTGTAAATTTCTGAAAAATTTCAAGATTTGCTTCTAAACTTCTAAGCCTTGTAACATCCCCAAAAAATAAAATATCATTCCCAAAATAATTCAAACATGAAGTAGACATATGGGGAATGTTAAGTCATCACAATTTTTGGGGGTATTACTATGTATTACAGAAGTAGAGAAACTGAAACTTTGAAATTTGCTAATTTTTCAAAATTTTTGGTAAATTAGGTATTTTATTATGCAAAAAATTTTATTTTTTTTGACTTTATTTTACCAGTGTCATGAAGTACAATATGTGACGAAAAAACAATCTCAGAATGGCCTGGATAAGTCAAAGTGTTTTAAAGTTATCAGCACTTAAAGTGACACTGGTCAGATTTGCAAAAAATGGCCTGGTCCTTAAGGTGAAAATGAGCCTGGTCCTTAAGGGGTTAAGACTGACGTTTTAGACTCCGGTCATAATAACCCCTATAGCTGGAGGTGGATCCGCCGAAGTTATGAAGAGGCGCCGGCCTCTACATAACTACGATGTATCCATCGCTGCTTCTAAATGTAAGCCAGCTTCCTTGGTGGCTTATATTTAGACCATTTTCTACACAGTTTTAAGACCTGGTGTGAGCAGGGGAAAGTTGCAGATTGTTGCAATCTGTGCAAGAAATATGTCCCCGAGTCATTAGACAAATTATGACCGATTTGCCCTATAATCTGTATTGATTGGACATACTTCCACAGTGTTACACTCACTAGGCGTGCATTCAGGTTTTCTTGTTCATTATTTTACAGATCTTACATTTATCCATGAGGGCAATAGAAGTACATTGGACAACCTGGTAAACTTTGAGAAGATGGTAAGTTATCAAGTCTCCACTACACATCTAGAGTAGACATAAAGAGATCCCCTGATAACTTCTAGTATGAAAACTGCTCCCAGTAAGAGAAATCTGATAATAGAGCAAGGCAGCCGATAAGTGCCGATATTCGCGATAAAAATTTGAATATTAGAATATTCGCCATCAACACTAGTCATGAATATCAGATTGGAGGGGGTCTGACACTAAGCACCCTTGCATGCTGTTGTGAGTGTTGCAGCCTCTTTGTCTACTATGGTTTAATCACACAGCTAAAAGGGAACCTGTCATCAACTTTTTGCTGATCTCACTGAGGACAGCATAAATTAGTGACAGAAATGCTGATTTCAGCAGTATGTCACTCATGAGCTAAAAGTAAGTAGTTGCTGAGAATCAGCATCATAATCATTGCAGCCCAGGCTTTGAAAAGAGTCAAATCTACCTGAGAAGAGTCATAGTTATCCATAATCTCCTGCTCTCCCCGTCCATCTGCTGATGATTGGCAGTTCTCTCCTAGAGAGAACCAGGAGAAAACTAGGTAGAAGACTGTCAGTCATCAGCAGGTGGGCAGGAGAGCAGGGATTCATGAATAACCAGGACTCTTCTCAGGTGGCCATGACTCTTCTCCAGGCCGTCTGCAATGTTTGTGATGTTGGTTCTCAGCAACCACTTACTTTTAACTTATAAATGACAGACCGCTGAAATAGACTCACCTGTCTCTACTTTATTCTGCTGTTAGAGCAGCATAAAGTTGATGACAGGTTCCCTTTAAGGCCTTACTCACATGACCATGTCCAATTTTCAGCAAAAACTGGCTCTTTAAAAAAATGGACGGGCACATGGATCCATTGAAAAATTGGATGTGTGAATTTCCCCTTTGACTTCAACAGGTGTGTGCTGTCCGTTTTTAAAATGGACAGTGCACAGAAGAGAAAACGGTTGTGCGAATAAGCCCTAATCTCAATAGCAAAAATAAATGATGATGTTATGTAAAAGATTAAAAGAATACCTATCTAATCTATATTTTTATCTATTGGTTTTATTTTTACAGCGAATGATTGCAAAGACTATCCAGATGTTTCACAATTATCGCAGCCAGAGCTACAGTACGTCCATTTATTCATTTACTATCCATAGACAATGATCTTTTTATGTAGCCATGAGTGTTGATCCGAATTTCAGGATAAATTTGAATAGCTGTGAAGCCCGATTTCCTCGTGCTTCGTGGTAGGGAATCAATTTAACTTGAAATAGTGCAAAAAAAATAATCATACTTACCTGATCCATTTGATAGTGATGGGCCAGCCTCTGACATCTTGCTTGAAGATCTTGGCCAAAATCCAGTGCGCAGTGACGTATGACGTCACCCCGCGGGCCTGTCACTAGCAAATAAATCATGTATATCAGATACAGTGATCATGTATGAACTCAGCATCTGAGGGGGTACAATGACGGGGAGCGTCCGCTCCCTGTCATTGCACCCACTACTTACAAAGAAATGCCCTTTGTGATGAAGTAATTTGATTAGAATTTTCAAATACTTCGCTTATCTCTAGTAGCCATATTTATGCTCATTGGGTTACAGAAGGTTATTTCTACACAACACTACTTTGTAATAAGGATGTAAAGCAGATTGTAAAAAAAAAAAAAGAAGCTTAAAAAAGTGTAAATGTCTTTTCAGTGTATTTCTAATATTATGGCCATGGCAGAGGAACGTGAGCGCAGAGGGAATCCCCCCCCTCCCCCCCCCCCCCCCGTCAGACCTGCAAAAATGTGAATTTCCGCATTTTGAAGCAGCTCTGACTTTCTGAGCACCTGTCATGTTTCCTAAGGTTCTACAATGCCCAGACAGTAGAAACACCCCACAAATGACCCCATTTCAGAAAGTAGACACCCTAAGGTATTCGCTGATGGACATAGTGAGTTCATGGAAGTTTTTATTTTTTTGGTCACAAGTTAGCGGAAAATGATTTTATTTCATTTTTTTTTACAAAGTCTCATATTCCACTAACTTGTGACAAAAAAAAATAATTTTACATGAACTAACCATACCCCTCACGGAATACCTTGGGGTGTCTTCTTTCCAAAATGAGGGTCACATGTGGGGTATTTATACTGCCCTGGCATTTTAGGCGCACTAAAGCGTGAGAAGTAGTTTGGAATCCAAATTCGTAAAAATGCCCAGTGAAATCCTGAAAGTACTCATTGGATATTGGGCCCCTTTGCGCATCTTGGCTGCAAAAAAGTGTCACACATGTGGTATCGCCGTACTGATAAGAAGTAGGGCAATGTGTTTTGGGGTGTCTTTTTACATATACCCATGCTGGGTGAGAGAAATCTCTCTCTAAAAGACAACTTTTCCCATCTTTTTATACAAAGTTGACATTTGACAGAGATATTTCTCACACAAAGTTTGGGTATATGTAAAAATACACCCCAAAACACATTGCCCTACTTCTCCTGAGTACGGCGATACCACATGTGTGACACTTTTTTGCAGCCTAGGTGCACAAAGGGGCCCAAATTCCAATGAGTATCTTTTAGGAGGGAATTTTTAGGCATTTGGATTCTCACGCTTTAGGGCCCCTAAAATGCCAGGGCAGTATAAATACCCCAAGAGTGACCCCATTTTGGAAAGAAGACACCCCAAGGTGAGGGGCATGGCGAGTTCCTAGAATATTTTTTTTTTTTGCACAAGTTAGCGGAAAATGATTTTGTAAGAGAGAAAAAAACTTGTGCCCCAAAAAAATATATTCTAGGAACTCACCATGCCCCTCACGGAATACCTTGGGGTGTCTTCTTTCCAAAATGGGGTATTTATACAGCCCTGGCATTTTAGGAGCCCCAAAGCATGAGAAGAAGTCTGGAATCCAAATGTCAAACATTTTTACGCATTTGGATTCCGTGAGGGGTATGGTGAGTTCATGTGAGATTTTATTTTTTGTCACAAGTTAGTGGAATATGAGAATATAAGAAATCAATTTCCGCTAACTTGTGCCCAAAAAAATAATAAAAAAAAATCTTCTATGAACTCGCCATGCCCCTCAAAAGTGATCTTTTTATAGCGCCGCAGCGATTTTACGGTGTTTTTGCAGCGATCAGAAAAAAAATAATTCTGTCACTGTGGTGGGGCGGACTGAACGCAAGTGTGCGCACAAGATCAGGCCTGATCGGGCGAACACTGCGTTTTTTGTAGAGCCTATAGAACATGTCCTATTCTTGTTCGCAATTGCGGACAAGAAAAGGCATTTTCTATATAGTTCTGGCAATGTGCGGTGTCCGTGTTTTGCAGATCCGGTGTCCGCGGATCCGCAAAACACATACGGACGTCTGAATGGAGCCTTACAGGGGGGTGATCAGGGAGTCTATATGGGGTGATCACCCCCCCGTCATTGACCACCCCCCTGTGATCAATGACAGGGGGGTGATCAGGGGTTAAAAAGGGGTTAATAAGTGACAGGGGGGTGGGGGGTGTAGTGTAGTGGTGTTTGGTGCTACTTCCAGAGCTACCTGTGTCCTCTGGTGGTCGATCCAAGAAAATGGGACCACCAGAGGACCAGGTATATCAGACACTGTTAACAAAACAGCATCTGATATACCTTTCAAGGGTTAAAAAAAATAATAATAATAATAAATCGCATCTACAGCCTGCCAGAGAATGATCGCCGCTGGCAGGCTGTAGATGCACTCGTTTACCTGCCGTTCCTGTGTGCGCGCGTTCACAGGAAATCTCGCGAAATGACGCGCCGAAGAGGAATGAATCAACCGCCTCCGGACTACAATCCTGCGTTAGGCGGTCCAGAGGCGGTTAAAGGCAATATTTTTTAAATTATTGCATTGCCCTTATTTTAAGCTAAAAATCTTTTTTTCAGTTGGTCTTTTATTAAAAATATGGAATCCTTTTTTCTGTACGTAGCTCAGATGCTCTAGTAGCAGTCTGTGGATTTTGTGTCTTTACAGTCATTTGGGGAGCTGACCGGCTCCTTATCTCTGACCTTATAAACACTCATTAGAGCTCAGTTCTTATCTTACTGATAAGAATGTGGCTTAAATAAGTGTTTATGACCTCTTAGGGTTATTAGATGACCTGCACAAAGTGAAAGTACCAGTCACACAGCTAGAGAAACAGTTAACCCTTTGTGACAGAACGGCTCAATATTTTAAATAAAGGCAGATTGAAAATATGATTTTTTTTTTTAAGCCAAAAATGATGAGTAAAATGCAATCATAAATAAAAATAGCCTCCAAAGGTGTACATAGCCTTTAAAATGAATTTGTGGATGACTGTCATGTCAGTAGTAATAGGCATGATGACGTTTAGCAATCATTCTTTGTGCACGTTGTCACAGTGTCACATGTGTACTCTCTGCAGTTCCTCTTTCGCCTCTGCGGTCACGACCACTACACGTCCTGGATGAAGCCACTCATGTTCGGATGTCCACAAGTGAGTTTGCGACTTTGGATTGTAGAATAACAACACTGGAAATACAGACATGTCAATTTATGTATATTGATAGGGCTAGTTGTCTCATCTATTTCATTATGGACTCAGTATTCAGATATATATGTATTTCCCTTGGGCAGAATACTGGAGGCACACACATCATTCCCATATTGTCTGTACATACAGTACAACAGGATGTGTCTACTTTATGGTGGTTGAAATGAATGGAAATCACCTGAAAAAGAAATTCATAAGCCATTTTAATATTTATTGGAGCCCTGTTAGGCTTCAGAGGGACCTTTTCTCAGTCTACACAGCAAAGCAGACAATTAAACCACATCAATTCTGAAAAGGAAGGCACTGCTTGGTTCTGTGGAGATACACGGTAAGGCCTCGTATAGACGGCCATAACGTTGCCACATTTTAGCATCCATATCTAAAATCCTGGCACAACTGCAGGTGTTATTATCCAAACTTACAGCATCAAAGATCATTATTCATGATCGGTCAAAAACGTCCAGATGGGACAACCCCATTAAAGGGCATCTGTCAGCAGATATCTACCTATGACACTGGCTGACCTGTTATATGTGTGCTTGGCAGCTGAAGGCATCTGTGTTGGTCCCATGTCCATATGTGCCCGCATTGCTGAGAAACATGATGTTTTACTGTATACACATGAGCCTCTAGGAGCAACAGGGGCATTGCTGTTGCACTTAAAGGCTCAGCTCTCTCTGCAACTGCTGCACCCTCTACAGAGCAAGGTGTGATGACATTTTCCCTGCCGGGCCCCATCAATCAAAGTGGAGACAGTGCAGCAAACTGGGTGTGACAAGGCGGCCATATTACATTTTGCTGTGAGCCCCTATGATATTTATGTACTTTCCTTAGATATTAAAAAAAGGTTTTCTTTAAGTTCTGTATTTAAATGTTTGTTTCTTATACATCATCTCAAGAATGATGAATTATAAAATACTTTTAGTTGAAGGAAAGTGTGTGTGTTTAATAACTATACATGGAAGAGCATTAATAAATATCACATATTACATTATGATCATGTCATTTCCTTCAGGTTCAGAATACTCTGTAAATTTCAGAAGTCCAGCAGCCACATGGGCCTATATCCAGAATATGAAGGTGATCGACAACCAAAAAAGATTAATGGAGTTGTCACGCAGCTTGGAGCCATCCTGATCCACATAAACTATAAGGATGTATATGGAAATGCAAGGGTGGTCAAGAATTTAATCCCTGCATCAGGGACAGAGGACTTTAATGGACCACAGCCAGTCCAATATCTGGACTCTTCCGATGTAGAGGGTGTACACTAACTCCTCTACTCCACTGATACTGGATCAATACTTCATTCCCTCTCCCGAGTTTATAATATTTGTAGATCAGGGAAATGTATAGATTAGACCACAAACATTATTCTTCACTCCTAATGGATTATAGGAGGTGATGGACTTTTTATGTTTGGTCATATTTGTATTTTGTTGTATTTTTTAAAATATATCTTGGTAAATTAATGCAGGAACAGGTTTTTTGAGCTTCAATTGTTCTACTTCACATATTAATGTATATAATAAAAAAAAAGTATATTAAGATCCTAATGAATGCAAATTGTTCTAGAAGTATGTGCCATTCATTTTATGTATATTCGATATAGATCTCTCAAAGAGAGAACATATATACCGTAGTTCTTTCCTTGTAGAAGAGAATGCTGGTGCACAGGAAAGGGAACATTGAGCCCGTATGAAGAGAAGGCCCTTACCTACACATTTTCCAAGTAGCAGAAAAACATGAATGGTTTCTGGAAGATAGGAATCAGATCTGTAGTCTCAGAAATGGCACAATTCACTTCAATGGGTCCGCAAAAATAAAAAGGAAGGTACTTTGTGTGCATTCCCTTTCCGTATTTCTGCATTTATGTTCAGCAAAAAAGTAGTGCATGTCCTATTATTGTCCGCAAATCGCAGTCTGAGGCCCCATTTAAGTCAATGGGTCCGCAAAAAAATATGGAACGCACATGGAACACATCCGTATGTCATCCGTATTTTGCGGATCCATACTATAAAAATGCTGTGTTTGGTGATTAATAAGTTACTGTTTCCGTTTCTGACCCGCAAAAAATGGATCATGTATGGAAACCATACGGATATGTTTTGTGGAATAATGGAACAGAAGAGGCCTTAAATCAGAGAAAAAAAAACCCAAAAACTCAGATACGGAACAACGGATCCATCAAATGGATCCGTCAAAATGTACTATTAAGGGCTCATGCACATAAGCTTCAAACAACACTCGTGTGCATGAGCCCTTAATAGTAATTTTTTTCTTCTGTAGTTAAAGGTTATGTACACCTTCAGATGCAATTTTTTTTTATTGCATTTTACTCATTTTTGTAAAAAAAAAAATTCTATTTGCCTTTATTAAAAATATTGAGCCATTCTGTCAAACGGTTTACGTTTTTTTCTAGCTGTGTGACTTTCACTTTGTGCCAGTCATCTAATAAACCTTATCTCTAAGCTAATGAGAGGTCAAAAACACTTATTTAAGGGACATTCTTATCAGTACATAAGGACCCTTTCACATGAGCGAGTTTTCTGCGCGGGTGCAATGTGAACGCATTGCGCCCTGCACGGAATCTGGACCCATTCATTTCAATGGGGCTGTGTACATGTGCATTGGTTTTCATGCATCATTTGTGCATTGCGTGAAAATCACAGGCATGTTCTATACTCTGCTATTTTCACGCAACACTGGCCCCATAGAAGTGAATGGAGCTGCGTGGAAAATCGCATCCGCAAGCAAGTGTGGATGCGATGCATTTTTTACGTATGGTTGCTAAGAGATGTTTGAATACATTCAGTTTTTTTATCACTCGCGTGCAAAACGCATCATAACGCATTGCACCCATGCAACAACTGAACGCGATCGCAGGCAAAACTGAATGACTGCCTGTGAAATTGTGCATTTGTCACTGAACGCATTCGCAATGCATCTGGAAACGTGCAAGGGGCTTAAGGATTGAGCTTTAATGAGTGTTTATAATATCAGCAGAGAAAAGGAGTCCATCTGTTACTGGTCTGACGGAAAAAAAATGAAAATCAAAAGGGTGCTACTAGGGAATCTGTACAGAGAGGGAGGGGAAAAAAAAATATATATTTTTAATAAAGCCAAGTTATAAAAATATTTTTTGCTCAAAATTAGTACAATGCAATAATAAAAATATGCCCCCAAAAGGTGTGCATAGCCTTTAAACACTAATTAATATATATACACATATACACACACACACACACACACACACACACTACAGTACAGACCAAAAGTTTGGACACACCTTCTCATTCAAAGAGTTTTCTTTATTTCCATGACCATGAAAATTGTAGATTCACACGGAAGGCATCAAAACTATGAATTAACACATGTGAAATTATGTACATAACAAAAAAGTGTGAAACAACTGAAAATATGTCATATTCTAGGTTCTTCAAAGTAGCCACCTTTTGCTTTGATTACTGCTTTGCACACTCTTGGCATTTTGATGAGCTTCAAGAGGTAGTCACCTGAAATGGTTTTCACTTCACAGGTGTGCCCTGTCAGGTTTAATAAGTGGGATTCCTTGCCTTATAAATAAATGGGGTTGGGACCATCAGTTGCGTTGTGGAGAAGTCAGGTGGATACACAGCTGATAGTCCTACTGAATAGACTGTTAGAATTTGTATTATGGCAAGAAAAAAAGCAGCTAAGTAAAGAAAACGAGTGGCCATCATTACTTTAAGAAATTAAGGTCAGTCAGTCCGAAAAATTGGGAAAACTTTGAAAGTGTGCCCAAGTGCAGTCACAAAAACCATCAAGCGCTACAAAGAAACTGGCTCACATGCGGATCGCCCCAGGAAAGGAAGACCAAGAGTCACCTCTGCTGCGGAGGATAAGTACATCTGAGTCACCAGCCTCAGAAATCGCAGGTTAACAGCAGCTCAGATTAGAGACCAGGTCAATGCCACACAAAAGTTCTAGCTGCAGACACATCTCTAGAACAACTGTTAAGAGGAGACTGTGTGAATCAGGCCTTCATGGTAGAATATCTGCTAGGAAACTACTGCTAAGGACAGGCAACAAGCAGAAGAGACTTGTTTGGGCTAAAGAACACAAGGAATGGACATTAGACCAGTGGAAATCTGTGCTTTGGTCTGAGGAGTCCAAATTTGAGATCTTTGGTTCCAACCACCGTGTCTTTGTGCGACGCAGAAAAGGTGAACGGATGGACTCTACATGCCTGGTTCCCACCGTGAAGCATGGAGGAGGAGGTGCTTTGCTGGTGACACTGTTGGGGATTTATTCAAAATTGAAGGCATACTGAACCAGCATGGCTACCACAACATCTTGCAGCGGCATGCTATTCCATCCGGTTTGTGTTTAGTTGGACCATCATTTATTTTTCAACAGGACAATGACCCCAAACACACCTCCAGGCTGTGTAAGGGCTATTTGACCATAAAGGAGAGTGATTGGGTACTGCGCCAGATGGCCTGGCCTCCACAGTCACTGGACCTGAACCCAATCGAGATGGTTTGGGGTGAGCTGGACCGCAGAGTGAAGGGAAAAGGGCCAACAAGTGCTAAGCATCTCTGGGAACTCCTTCAAGACTGTTGGAAGACCATTTCAGGTGACTACCTCTTAACGCTGGGTTCAGACCTGAGCGTTCGCGATTGAGCGCTCTGTAAGCGCGATTGTACGGGCGTTTGCAATCACGCATACAGAGACAAGCGAACGCCCATTGTCGCGCGTTCCCGCTAAAGTCTATGTACGGGAACACGCGACAAGACGCCCCCAAAGAAGCTCATGTACTTCTTGGGGTGTCGGGCGTTTTACAGATGCCTTCAGTGTGAATCTACAATTTTCATAGTCTTTGAATGAGAAGGTGTCTCCAAACTTTTGGTCTGTACTGTGTGTATATAAGTAATTGAAGACTTTAATGTCCTGTACATAAAATATAAATTGCAACCAAAAGCACTGAACACCACTTCAGTAGGTCATCTAAGCTTTCATTTGATTTATAAGGGGCCTTACACTGGCGTAACTATACGGGTCGCAGCGGTTGCAACTGGGCCCCTAAGCCCCCCTTGCCTGTGATACTGTACTTTTCCCTTTATAAGATGCAGTGCAGGTCTGACTGGAGGGGGGGGGAGGGGGAAAGGTCTGGAGAGGTCTGACTGGAGGGGGGGGGGGGGGGAGGGGGGAAAGGTCTGGAGAGGTCTGACTAGAGGGGGGGGGGGGGAAGGGTCTGGAGAGGTCTGACTAGAGGGGGGGGAAGGGTCTGGAGAGGTCTGACTAGAGGGGGGGGGGAGGGTCTGGAGAGGTCTGACTAAGGGGGGGGGGGAAGGGTCTGGAGAAGAAAAGAAAGTTCAGCAGCTCTTACCTGCCCCACCTTCATCTGTGAGCATGGAGGACCCGTGTCAGGCCCGGATAACGTATTGCAATATGGTTGAAGAAATCCAGCTCCAAACAAACCTCCAGTTGGTAGAACTTGCTTCCACCAGAGAGGAGCTGAAAGAACTTCTAAATAATCAGTCAGCTAAGCTATACCTCGCCCTTAGGCCTCTTTCACACGACCGTTTTTTTTTTCCGTTTTGCGGGCCGTTTTTTGCGGTCCGTATACGGTCCGTATACGGAACCATTCATTTCAATGGTTCCGCAAAAAAAACGGAATGTACTCCGTGTGCATTCCGTTTCCGTATTTCCGTTTTTCCGTTCCGTTTAAAGATAGAACATGTCCTATATTTGGCCGCAAATCACGTTCCGTGGCTCCATTAAAGTCTATGGGTCCGCAAAAAAACGGAATGCATACGGAAATACATCCGTATGTCTTCCGTATCCGTTCCGTTTTTTGCGGAACCATCTATTGAAAATGTTATGCCCAGCCCAATTTTTTATATGAAATTACTGTATACTGTATTTGCCATACGGAAAAACGGAACGGAACAACGGAACGGAAACGGAAACACAACGGAAGCAAAAAACGGAACAACGGATCCGTGAAAAACGGACCGCAAAACACTGAAATGGACATACTGTCGTGTGAAAGAGGCCTTAAGCAGAAGTTCTTTGCCCACGGTAACAAACCTACCAAATTCATGCTGGCTCTGATAAGACAACGTAAGCGGAAGTCTAGGATCACTGCTATTCTGAACGATAAGAAAGATTTAGTGAAAGATGACAGATATTGCAAACGCCTTCCATGACTTCTACTCAGCGCTATATAATCTAGATGAATCTGATTCTGAGATTACTCGTGCAGAGAAAGCAGAAAGAACCACAGCATTTTTAAGTAGTCTTTCACTCCCATCTCTGTCCCACATGCAAGCCTCCAAGCTTTGTACTCCAATTACGCCCTCTGAACTTTATGTCACTCTAAAACAAATGGCGAAGGGCAAAGCCCCAGGACCGGATGGCCTCCCTTTACTATATTACATTTCTTTTAAAGACACGTTAACACCCCACCTACTTAATTCTTATAATGCTGCCCTCTCAGGTAAGGCGTTTTTACCGCAAACGGTTAATGCCCATGTAACCCTGATCCCAAAGCCACAGAAGGACCCCAGTCTGTGTTCCAGCTATAGACCCATTTCTTTGCTGAACCTGGATGTAAAGATTTACGCGAGAATTTTGGCTAATAGAATAAAACCTTTACTGAAAAATCTGGTGCACCCTGACCAAACTGGTTTTGTGCCTAACAGAGAAAGTAAGGATAACACTTATAAAGTCATCAACACTATAGCTTTGGCAAAAAAGGCTAGGTCCCCCTTGGTGGTTTTGGGAACAGATGCTGAAAAAGCGTTTGACCGGGTGGCCTGGGCATTTATCAAAAATACCTTGGTTAAATTCGGATTTCCCGAACGCTTCATTATGGCCATCTTTTCTATGTTTGGCACACCTAGTGCAAATATTAAAGTAAACGACATCCTTTCCCACCCTTTCCAGATTAATAACGGGACTAGACAGGGATGCCCTCTTTCACCAATACTCTTTATCTTTACAATATAACCACTTTTACAGTTTATCAGACAGTCTAAAGAAATTAAAGGGTTGAGCTGTGGTGGCTTGGAGATCAAACAAGCAGCATATGCAGATGATCTTCTGCTGATGGTCTCCAATCCTCTACAGGCTTTTCCTGCCATCATTAAAGTGTTCACTGAATTTGTAATCATAAATTCTTGATTTTACATCCATATGTGTCCTATTTACTTGTATGTTTGTGTCTGTTTTCTTGCTGATATGTTGCAAACATGTTGCACTTGTCTATGTTTTTAGTTGTTGAGTGCAACCCCTTTCACCTATGTGCGGCCTGATTCGTCCATTTGTATGACGTCAGCCTGCACTAGAGGTTAAAGGAAGTGCGGACACAGATGCGCATTGAAGCACAGCCTGATGAAGCGCAATTAGCGCGAAACGGCCGCCGCTGTCACTGCGTGTTTGACTTGTCCACCCCCTGCCTGATTGTGGCTGAATAAAGCTGTTTGAACGCTACCGGTGAGTGCCGCTGCATATTCTTTCTGCCTACCGACAAGTTCACTGAATTTGGTTTCATCGCTAACTTTAAAATCAATTTGCCAAAATCGGTGGCAATGAACATAAATCTCCCACCCAGTCTTCTTAAAAAGCTCAAAAAAAACTCCCCGTTTGAATGGACACAATCATATATTAAATTCTTAGGCATAAACATTACATCTGACTTAACTAAACTCTATGAGACTAATCCCTCCCCCCCCCCCCTACTAAAATCTATACCAGATATTGTAAACTCGTGGTCTCCCTCCTTTATCTCCTGGTTAGGCAGGCGCAATATTTTTAACTCCCTTATAGTGCCTAAGATCACCTACTTACTACAAGTCCTACCTATAAAATTGCCTAGTAGCTTCTTCAATTCTTTCAGGAAGATTTGTTCCTCCTATGTATGGGGAGATAAAAAAACCTAGAATCTCTAACAAGATTCTTCTGCTTCCTTTTGTAAAAGGAGGAAATCGGCTTCCCCTCCATCACAAGATACCACAGAGCGGTACACATTAATAGAATAATTGACCTGTTGAGGCAACCTAAACACAAACTTTGGATTCCCTTGGAGGAAAGGTTGATCGGCTGCCCGATCAGACCCATATTACTCTCTGAGACAGGAAAGGCCATATCCCCGAATAAAGATAACCCACTCACTCCAACTACTCTATCAATATGGAACATCCCAGAAATAAGAAATAACTGTATGTCTTTCCCTTCCCCCCTCATGAATATCAAGGACTGCCTTGACCTTAACACAGAGTTTTAAAATCTTCCCTTCACAATTACGTAATTCCGAACTTTCATTAGAAGAACTCAGATAGTGAGGGTACCCTTCTAAGCGCTAAAAATATAATATAGAAGTTCCAATTACTTAATCTGAGTCAAGTGCAATATTCTTGTTTAAAGAATGTTGTAAACCCTACCCTTAAGAAAATAGGAATGAGTACAACTCTTTCCTGGTTTGAAAAACTAGTCACACAAACCCTTTACCCTACAAGGATCATTTCCACTGTCTCTACAAATCTACTTCAGCTAGAAATCCCATCCTCCTTATATTTCTTAAAGGAATGGGAAAGGGATCTAAACTTAAAATTCACAGAAGAAGAAACGAAAATCATATTGAGCGCACCTAGATTGTCTTCTAGATGTGTATCAATACAAGAGAATGCATACAAAGTACTCACCAGGTGGTACTTAACCCCAGTGAGATTGAACTTGATGTATAGTAACTCTTCCGACAGATGTTGGAGATGCCTTGTAGGGAGAGGATCCTTTCTACACATTTGGTGGTCATGCCCTCGAATTCAAAAGTATTGGGAGACAATTTTTATATTAATTAGAGACATTCTGGGGAAAAAAAAAAGGATCTACTCCCTACATGCCCAAAGACAGCTCTTTTGTCCTTACTTTCGCACCCCTTAGCCAACCTTAAAAATATCACTTTTGAATATCCTTCTGGCAGCTGCCAGACTGCTAATTGCTACTAACTGGAAATCCATTTCACCACCGTCAATCTCTCAGTGGAGAGGAAAGGTAGAAGCTTTAGCCAGATTAGAAGAGTTATCCCATTGGAAAACATGCTCTCATCACAAGTATCTTAAGATTTGGTCCCCTTGGAGGGAAAAGAAAGAGCATATCACTATTCACCAAATTACAGAGTTGGATACTGCCATCCCGGGTCCTAGCTTATGGGCGGCCAATGTATGAACTCCCCCCGGTCTATATCCTTACTTGCCAGTGATGCCTGTCACAAACCTCAAACGCAGCAATGCAGTTGGATACCTGGTCACTCCGGCTCGCTCCTAGAAGGCTACTTTCATTTGTCCCAGTCATGAAGATCAGATTCTCACCTATGTACTGGTGGCTAGTACGTGTCAGCCCCATCTTCCCCCCTCTATCCTCACCCTCCCTTTCCTCCCCCCCCCCTTTTTTGTTCCCCATCTACCTTGGTTATATGTTCAGTTTTCTATTATGTTCCTTTTCACTTGATTATCATTAGTGTCAAATACAGGGTGCTAGTTCTCTGTTTCTCGCTTCGGCCAGATGGATGATGCCTTTATAGTGGTATGGGCGACAGACACCAAGAAATCATTACCGATACATAGGAGACCTACATAAGTTTGCGTCTCAAGCAAGCACTGGCCTCAAGATGATCGGTTGACTCAGTTTTCGCCCTTACTAATATGGAGGTACCAGATAATGGGTTGCAGGGGCTGGGCTTTAAATGTTTCAAAGGAGTTGATTGATCTCTCTATTTTGAGTATCTTCTTAACTTTCTTTGACTTGCTTCACTCCAGAACGAACCAGTAATGTACTCCTGTCATAATCGTCATTATTTGTAAAGTCTCGCTTGTTTACCACTGTACAAACATGCTTTACTGCACCACTGTTGTATACCATCTTCTTTGACATAAAATCAATAAAAAGATTTAAAAAAGAAAAAAAAAAAAAAAATAAGAAAAAAGAAATCCAGCTCCACTTCGGTAAAAGGGTGGGAAGGGTCTGGACTGCCTTCCGGTGACAAGCCTGCGAGATCCAGCCCCCTGGATCTCACAGGCTGGAAGCTGTACAAGTAATAAACACAGTATTACTCATACAGCCAATGCATTCCAATACAGAAGTAAAAAAAGTTAAAATAAACAAAGAATTCATTTTTCCCAAATAAAGTTAAATAATAGGGGGGGAAATAGAGTATACATATTAGGTATCGCTGTGTCCGTATCGAAAAAAAAAAAAAAAAAAATCTGGTTCAGAATATGGGGACACTAAAACATTTTTTTTGTTTTAAAACAAGCTGTTATTGTGTAAAACTTATTATTAGGTATAGTATACATATTAGGTATCGCCGCGTCTATCAACCGGCTCTATAAAAATATTACATGACCTAACCCCTCAGATGAACACCATAAAAAATTTAAAATAAAAACTGTGCTAAATAAACCATTTTTTGTTACCTTACATCACAAAAAGTATAATAGCAAGCGATCAAATGAAATCATTGTGTAAAACTTACATAAATAAAATAAAAAAAGTATACATATTAGGTATCGCCGCATCTGTGACAACCTGGTCTATAAAAATATCGCATGATCTAACCTGTCAGATGAATGTTGTAAATAACAAAAAATAAAAATGGTGCCAAAACAGCTATTTCTTGTTTGCTTGCCTCACAAAAAGTGTAATATAGAGCAACCAAAAATCATATGTACCCTAAACTAGTACCAACAATACTGCCACCCTATCCTGTAGTTTCTAAAATGGGGCCACTTTTTTGGAGTTTCTACCTTAGGGGTGCATCAGGGGGGCTTTAAATGAAACATGGTGTCCAAAAAAAGTCCAGCAAAATCTGCCTTCCAAAAACCGTATGGCATTCATTTCCTTCTGCACCCTGCTGTGTGCCCGTACAGCTGTTTACAACCACATATGGGGTGTTTCTTTAAACTACAGAATCAGGGCCATAACTATTGAGTTTGGTTTGGGTGTTAACCCTTGCTCTGTAACTGGAAAAAATTTAAAATGAAAAATCTGCCAAAAGAGGGAAATTTTGAAATTTTATCTCCATTTTCCATTAATTCTTGTGGAATACCTAAAGGGTTAACAAAGTTTGTAAAAATCAGTTTTGAATACCTTGAGGGGGTGTCATAGAATGGGGTCATTTTTGGGTTGTTTCTATTATGTAAGCCTCGCAAAGTGACTTCAAACCTCAACTGGTCCCTAGAAATTGGGTTTTTGAAAATTTCATGATTTGCTTCTAAACTTCTAAGCCTTGTAACATCCCCAAAAAATAAAATATCATTCCCAAAATTATCCAAACATGAAGTAGACATATGGGGAATGTAAAGTAATAACTATTTTTGGAGGTATTATTATGTATTATAGAAGTAGAGAAATTGAAACTTGGAAATTTGCAATTTTTTAGAAATTTTGGGTAAATTTGGTATTTTTAATAAATTGTTTACAATTCAGGAGCATCTATTCTTATGACTCTTTATTGTGCCGTTCCTTTATTATTTCTACTAGAAGTTATGAATGAATTGCTAGCAGTCTGCAGTAAGGGTACAGAGGGGAGGTAACAAGTTGGAGGGGGGGGGGGGGGTGTACCTGCACAGTCTGACAATGTCAGCACTGATTTGATAGAGTCAGACTGTGCAGGTACACCCCCCCCCCCCTCCAACTTGTTACCTCCCCTCTGTACCCTTACTGCAGACTGCTAGCAATTCATTCATAACTTCTAGTAGAAATAATAAAGGAACGGCACAATAAAGAGTCATAAGAATAGATGCTCCTGAAATGTGAACCATTTATTTTTTTATAAATAAAAATAATTTTTTTTTACTTCATTTTACCAGTGTCATGAAGTACAATATGTGAATAAAAAACAATCTCAGAATGGCCTGGATAAGTCAAAGCGTTTTAAAGTTATCAGCACTTAAGGTGACACTGGTCAGATGTGCAAAAAAATGGGCAAGTCCAGAAGGTGAAATAGGGGCTAGTCCTTAAGGTGTTAAAAGGGGTTGTCCGTTGTTTTTTTTTTTTTGTATGAGCTCTGCCTTCTCTGCTCTGTTTACCTGCTCATCACTGCAAATGCTACAGCGAGCAGGTGAACAGAACAGAGAAAGCAGCTCTCATATAAGCGCTGCCCTCTCTTCAAACAGCTGATCGTCGGGGGTGCCGGAGCCGGCTGATCTGATATTGGTGACCTATCCTGAGGATAGGTCATCAGTAGTAAAAAGAGGACCACCCTTTTAACAGTAGGACTGGAGGGAAGGGGGGGGGGGGTGGCCATTTATAAATTTGCCTTGGGAGGCAGAAAAGCTAGGTGCACCAGCGCTGAGTGAAGGGGGGCCCCCCAAGCTGAACTCTTGCACCAGGGCCCATGAGCCTTTAGCTACGCCCCCTGGGGCCTTAGTTTTACTGCAACCAGAGAACCTGTGACACCATATTAAACCAAAAATGTTTAGGAATTAAAATTTATTATCATAATTAAGAACAGGGAGAAACAAAGCATACTAAGACAAGTATTTGTAAAATAAATTACACAGAAGACCCTAAAGATGAAATACATTTTCTATTCATGACAGTTATCGTCTAAGGCAGTAATTACATTCAAACCGGCAGAAAAATTGAAAAAAACAAAAACAATAAATAAATAGGTAATCTGTCATCAGATCCGGACAGGCCTATTTTAATAGCTTCATGCATTCCCCATGTAATAACAATTCTGGAACATCTATTCTTATGTCTGTATGTTGTGTCGTTCCTGTATTATTTCTACTAGAAGTTATGAATGGATTGCTATTAGCCTTCAGGGTACAGAGGGGAGGTAACCAGTTTGGAGGGGGGGGGGGGGGGTGGGGGGTGGTACCTGCACAGTCTGACAATGTCAGCACTGATTTTATAGAGTCAGACTGTGCAGGTACACCCCCCCCCCCCCCCCAACTTGTTACCTCCTCTCTGTACCCTTACTGCAGACTGCTAGCAATTCATTCATAACTTCTAGTAGAAATAATAAAGGAATGCCACAATAAAGAGTCATAAGAATAGATGCTCCTGAATTGTTATTACATGGGTAATGCCTGTTTTAATAGCTTCATGCATGTCAGGAGTGGTGACAGGTCCTCTTTAAGAAAAATACTAAAGCAAGCCGATTGCTATAGTCCCACTATTCATGGGATGTGATTGCCCCCATGTAGGAAGAAATTTGTCAATGATGCAGCGTATGGGGTAGGGGCATTCACACGACCGTATGTATTTTTTGGTCAGCAAAATATGGATGACGTCCATATTGCATCTTTTTTTTTTTTTTGCGGACCCATTTAGTCCATAGTCCGCATTTGGAGCCAACAGTAGGACATGTTCTATCTTTTGCGGAACGGACTTACAGATGCAGAAAGCACACAGAGGACATGCACATTAGGGTGCATTCACACAACCGTATGTATTTTGCGGCCCTCAAAAGGGTGACGTCCGTGTTGAATCCGTTTTTTTTGCAGACACGTTGACTTCAATGGGTCCATACAACATATGAATGGGTTCACGAACCCATTATAGTCAACGTGCCTGCAAAAAAACGGATGCAACACGGAAGGCACCCTTATTTTGAGGACTGCAAAATACATACAGTTGTGTGAATGCACCCTAAAGTGCATCTGCAGAAAGCTAGAGATGTGTGATGTTGTGGGAGTGGAATGAAGCTGACAGATTATTTGAGGACTCATGCTGGAGCTCATATAGGCATTATTTTAAAAAAAAAACACAACTGGGTCAAAAAACAGTAAGTGGCCCAATGTTTCAATCAGGGTCTGTTACTAGCTAACACTGCCCTCGGATACCGCAGTATTTTATGGTGACATTCTTTAAAAAAAAGTTCATATAAAAGTTAGCCTCTAACTGCATTGTTTCAGTGTCCAGAGTTTTAAGAACACAAAAATTGAAAAACTATGTAACTGAACCGAAACTCGCGTCGTAAGATGTTACACAAAATAACCCTAGTTAACGCCTATTAATGGTCGCTCTTCTCTTTTCTCCCACAAGCTTCTTCCAGAATATCCTGGGTTAAGATTTCTGGCTGCCTCTTGATGGGTTATGTACAACTTGTCACTGTCTTCCTGTGCCTCCTCTACCTCCTGCCTTTCTTCTCTAGTATTACTAGGTTTATAGTGTTCTGTGGAACAAAAGAGTGGAACGTAGTTTTCAGTTCTGTCTGTTGGAGACATCTTGGGTATCAAGTTGAGGCCACCAGATTCAGGTCTCAGTAGTACCTCTGTAGTATCCACTCCAGAGTCTAAACTCGCCACATTGTTAAGTTCCTTCTTTTCAACCTGAGCTCCATCTGAAACAGGCCTGTTTCCAATAGCTACAAACCAAGCCTTTGGCTGTGGGAAGCCAGGATTTCGTAATTGAACTGTGTCCTTTTTGATAGGTCCATCTTCTTCAGGAATATATGGTTTTCTTTCAAGACAACTGGGAGCAAAATCTGTCTCTGCTCGAGTTAAGTGATCACTTCGAACGGACAAGCCAGCAGTGTCCCAAGTAAACTGCTGGTCACAGGAATTCTCACAGAGTAGAGTACTGCTCCTGCTCAGGTTTGTTGGCAAACTTGGTGCTTGAAGTGCTGCAGCCTTCAAAGAGGAATCATGCACTGGGGACTCCAAGGGGACCATCAATATTTCTGTATTAACGCCACTTTTCAGGGAAGAGCTACGCCTTTTGGCTTTCAGAGTGAACAGAGAACTCCTCTCCAACACACTACCAAGAATTGAGGCTCCAGAAGACCACATATACTTCAGAGCTGAATATTGTCCTGAGGTATCACTTTTCTTCCTTACAGATTTGATATCCAGACCCGAAGTCTGAGTACCTTCCTCCTCATCACTTATAGAAAACATATGACCGTCAAAGGATATGGGAGAGGTTGGCTGCTTACTTCTACCCACTGCGGTCGGCAATGGCATAGCTTCCGGATCATTGAGGTCACTGTAAATGCGAAGTTTTGGGTCCATTATATTCCAAATAAAATTGGTCATAGAAGTTGATTGATCTCTCATGGCTGCTCCAAGTCTCGTGGAAGAGTTTCTCTTTGGTATATTGAAACCATTCCTCCTGTAATATAGTAAAGGTCTGTATGTTAATTACATAGATAAAATTATTGCTGGTAGACACATTAAAGGGGTTATCTGGTAAATTACATTAATGACCTATCCTCTGGATGGGTCATCAATGTCAGATCGGCAGGGGTCCTGCGTGTTAGCTGGTGGTCCCCGAGTGCTGCGGCCTCCTAGGCCATGTGATGTCACAGTACATTGGTCACATGGTCTAGTTGCAGCTCAGCCCCATTGAAATAAATAGGGTTGAGCTTCAATACCAAGCACAGACACTATACGATGTATGGCGATGTGCTTGGAAAGCTGCTGGGAGCTGGCTGCGCTGACAAGAGCTCCGATGAGCGCGGTGGCTCCCCTAAACTGTTGATCAGCAGGGGGGCCGGGACTCCGACTCCTGCCGATATGATAACTTATCCTGAGGATAGGTCAACATTATATTTACTAGGATAACCCCTTTAAGTAAGACCGTATAGAACAGCTTTATGGATAACAGAAATATCTCAGGTTTACATAGCATACATTTACTGAAAGGGTCTTTCCCCAGAAACAGCGCCACTTCTGTAGATGGGCTGTGTTTGGTACAGCTTTTAAGTGAATAGGGCCAAACTGCAATACCCTGAAATAACTTATAGCCAAGAATGGCGATGCTTCTGGAAAGAAAGAAAGAAAACCCTTATTTCTAACCTGGACAATCCCTTACCCTGGGTTCACACCTGAGCGTTTTACAGCGCGTTCAAACGCGCTGTAAAACGCTTAAGACATGAAAACCAATGCTTCCCTAGTTAGGCCTCTTTTACACGACTGATACGTATTGGCTCCAGATGCGTTCAGTGAAACTCGCACCATTTTGCAAACAAGTTCACTCGGTATTGTCTGCAATTGCATCCAGTTTTTTCCGGGTGCAATGCGCTTTTCACGCGTGTGAGAAAAATAAAAATAAAAAAAATAATGAAGGTTTACAAACAACATCTCTTCGCAACCATCAGTGAAAAACGCATCGCACCCGCACTTCACTTCTATGGGGCCAGGGGTGCGAGAGAAACGGAGTATATGGAACATGCTGCATTTTTCACGCAACGCAGAACTCATGCACACTGAAATAAATGGGTCAGGATTCAGTGGTGCTATGTGTTCATGTCACACATCACACCCGCGCAGAAAACTCGCTTGTGTGAAAGAGGCACAATACCCCAGTCACACGTCAGTGATTTCCATCAGTGATTTTGAGCCAAAACCAGGTGCGGCTCTAAACACATAACAGGAGCAGATCTTTCCCTAATACCTTATGTCTGTGGAGGCTCCAATCCTGTTTTTGGCTCACAATCACTGATGTGTGAATAAGGTCGCTTTCACACGAGCGAGTTTTCCGCGCGGGTGCAATGCGTGAAGTGAACGCATAGCACCCGCATTGAATCCTGACCCATTCATTTCAATGGGTCTGTGTACATGAGCGTTGTTTTTCACGTATCAGTTCTGCTTTGCGTTAAAATCGTAGCATGTTCTATATTCTGCATTTTTCACGCAGCCCTGGCCCCATAGAACTGAATGGGGCTGCAGGAAAAACGCATTGCATCCGCAAGCAAGTGCGGGTGCGATGCGTTTTTCACTGATGGTTGCTAAGAGATGTTGTTTGTAAACAGTTTTTTATCACGCATGTGAAAAACGCATCAAAACGCATTGCACCCGCGTGGAAAAAACTAAACAACTAAACGCAACCGCAGACAAAACTGACTGAACTTGCTTGCAAAATAGTGCGAGTTTCACTGAACGCATCCTGAACGCATCCGGCCCCAATGCGCAATGCCCGTGTGAAACCAGCCTAAGGCATTAAAGTTTAGTGGGAGCGTGCAGCAGTCCACCTCATTCCCCATGCGCTGACGTAGCACATATTATTTGTAGGTCCAGTTAGTGTCACTCAGTGTAGATAGGTTGGCAATCCAGGTTGACCATTTAGCAGCCCCCACTCTTTTGAGCTAAAAATTCACACAAGCCTTTTGGTGCAGTTTTTGATTGTTTGGTTCCAGTCAAAGCCTTGAGATTTAAAGAAAGATATCATAGAATTCACCAAGAAATGGATCACCTTCATGAGGTTTTTTTGGTCATATAATTATGACATCCTGGACTATGCTCACAATACCACAATTTGGTTTCTGGACTTTACAAAAATACAAGGGGAACAAAACGTAGCTTGAGACCTCAGTCTTCATTTGGCAAATTAAACAGTTACTGTTCATATGCAACAAGACAACAAAAAAAACATTACAAAAGACTAATGGGGCTATTTATCAAACTGGTGTGAAGTAGAACTGGCCTAGTTGCCCATAGCAACCAATCAGATTCCACCTTTCATTTTTCACAGCTCCTTTGGAAAATGAAAGGTGGAATCTGATTGGTTGCTATGGGCAACTAAGACAGTTCTACAGTACACCAGTTTGATAAATGACCCCATAACTTCTTGATATCATAGCCTTAAATTAGAGCATGCGATGGCTGACACTACGACTTTCACCAGAGTGAAATATCCTGTCACCCTTCTGATCTTGAACATTACAGATCTCCTTGTTCCAATTTACCTCAAGTAGCACATGAGCAGCGCTGATGCAGTGAGGAAAAGCAGGAGGATGCAGATGAGAATGGCCAGCAAGTATGCAGTGTGATGTCCGGGGTCCATGTCTATGGATTCTGACTAGTATTTTTCTGTTTACAGACATTATAAAATAGTTATAATTTTTAAGCAAACTAATGTGATTGGTTAAAGGGGTTCTGCAGTTTTTTTTTTTTTAAACTGATGATCTATCCTCTGGATAGATCATCAGCCTATGATCAGCGGGGGTCCGACACCCAGGACCCCCACCGATCAGCTGTTTGAGAAGGCAGCGGCCTTCTCTTGGTTTCCCTCAGGCCCAGTGACGTCACGACTAGTATCAATGGCCTGGGCGGGGCTAAGCTCCCTTCAGGCCATTAAAACTAGTCGTGACGTCACTGGGCCTGAGGGAAACCAAGAGAAGGCCGCGGCGCTCCTGGAGCGCCGCTGCCTTCTCAAACAGCTGATCGGCCGGGGGTCGGACCACCACCGATCAGATGCTGATGATCTATCCAGAGGCTAGATCATCAGTTTAAAAAAAAACTGCAGAACCCCTTTAACCAAGTATCACAAATATGCAAAGTTAACACTTCAAGCTTATCACATAACTTGGGGATATACAACAGCTTGAATGGTTTATCCATAAATATGACATTATATAATCATATCACATACATAACATATCAAAACATCTATTATGATATATGCTAGCAGGAAATGAAAAGAAAAACTTAGGCCTCTTGCACAAGACCGTATGTATTTTGCGGTCCGCAAAAAACGGATCAACAAAAAATGCTGATGACATCCGTGCGCATTCCATATTTTGCGGAACGGAACAGCTGTCCCCTAATAGAACAGTCTTATCCTTGTCTGTAATGTGGACAAGAATAGGGAATGTTCTATTTATTTGCGAACCGATTTCCTTTTTTTGCGGACCCATTTAAATAAATGGTTCCGTATATCGTCCGCAAAAAAATAAAATAAAGGAACGGACACGGAAAGAAAAAACGTTTGTGTGCAAGAGGCCTTAATGTGATCGAGCTGAGATTGTGGCGCTTGGTCAGTATTTTGTGGTCTGCAGCAGGGTGTATAGTGAAGATGCAGTTCAATGATGGATGGTTAAAGGGGTTTTCTGGTATTTTTGTATTAATGGCCTATCCTAGGTCATCAATATGAGATTCTGACTTCTGGCACCCTCTCCGATCAGCTGTTTAAGGAAGCCGCAGCGCTCACCTGAACTTTGGCGAGCGCTGTGGCCTCCTCGCAGCTTACCAAGCACAGTGCGGTACATTGTATAGGGTCTATGCTTGGCGCTGCAGCCCAGGCCTATTCTCTTGAATGGGACAGAGCTGCACCTAGGTCATGTTACTGATGAACCTGACAATGGCCAGCAGGACATTTCCCCCAACATGCTAAACATACCTCTATGCTGCTTCTGTCTGCATATATGAGTCATATGGAATACGGCTGTAAAGTCCCATCCCCAGGCTGTGTGACCCCTAAGCTGCAAAGGTTCCCCCCCCCCCCCCCCCCCCATCACCGACACTCCGATCCAGCACTTCCCCACTGCTCGCTCCTCCTGTAAGCTGTGTCCGGCGCACTCCCCCTCTCCACTGCTGGCAAAACCGCATAAAAACTACACATAAATGTGTCAAACCCGCAATAAATAGTGCGGATAAATGTGCGGTTCTGGTGCAGATTTTGCACACCTTGTATGAATGCATGCTTAGGACTTAAGGTTCATGCACACTGCCGTATTTTGTGGGTCGCAAAACGCAGATACCGGCTGAGTGCATGCTGCCATTTTTTGTCACTAGTGTTGAGCGAACTTGTGTTTTAAGTCCGGCGTCTAAAGTTCGGGGTACCGAAGAATCGCATTATGGATACTAAATTCCATTATGGTCCTTAGTAGCGGAATCCATAATGCGATTCTTTGATAACCCGAACTTTAGACGCCGAAATTAAAACACAAGTTCGCTGAACACTATTTGTCACCCCTTCAGAAATGTCCTATCCTTGTCCGCAAAAAGGATAAGAATAAGACATGTTTTATTTTTTTCTGCCCCCACCCCCTCAGAGATGGACGAAGCCGTATCTGATCCGCAAAGAACTATGATCTTGTGCAGGAGCCCCTACTGTCCACCGATTTTCGTGTATTAACACATCCTTGCTTTTCTAATGACACAAAAAGACAACGATAGAAGTCTATGGGTCTGTGAAAACTCGGTTACAACACAGTTCAAGTATTTGTAGGAGGATAATGTATTAATATGGAACTGCTTTTTTTTTTTTGGGGGGGGGGGGGGGGGGGGGGGAGCGTCTGCTTGAAGTTAGTTTTTTTGCAATAAATTTAAGTGCCGCACATCATTTTAAAGAAAACATTTTGAACCGCCAATTGCCAATAAACTTTTCACTCTATTTGTTACGTAATATTTGTTACGAGGCTCCATCAGCGGACAGGAGTACATTTGGCTAAGGGTCTATTCACACGTCTGCAAGTTGCGGATCCGTAAAACACGGACAGCGGCCACGTGATGGACAAGAATAGGCATTTCTGTGTCTGCGCACAAGAATAGGACATGCGCCATCTGTTTTGCGGAGCCACAGAACAGAACTATGGATGCGCAAATTTGCGGAACGGATGCGGACCCACACAGACGTGTGAATGGACCCTAAAGATGTAGCTCTGCCAATAAAACATCTGCCTCTTGATAATTGTAAACTCCCGGGCATGGTGCAAACCATCCCAAGAATAGTGCAAATGCCGTCATAAACCTGACACAAATGCTTACTCCACCGACAAAACAGGCAAAACGGTTCCTCCACTTTTTTGACGCAGTGCACTTGATACATTACCGTTATAGTTTTAAATAGCCATCTGTATGTTGTATGGTCCACATCATCAGCGACAGACACTTAATATAAGAAACTAAACCCCCAGATTATAACTACCGTAAAAATACTATAAATATATATATATTGCAGCAATGTGTTAAAAACATATAGTAAATGAAGTCAAAGTGAAATCATCCACCAGCCCTGGCAGACATGATATGGACAGACCTGGGGCTCCTCACACTGGTATAAACCACTCTAGTCAGCAGCAGCCACGGGTTCTTCTGCCACAGTCCAGCTGAATTAATTAGATGAAGTAGGAGGAAACAGCCGTGGATAAGAGCAGGCCTGGAATTATGGAACTACATAGAAATATATTCATGTGTGCAGAAAATCCGCATGTAATCTTCACCAAAACCGCACAAAAAACACAGATAAATCCGCACTTTAAAGCCTTATTCACACATCAGTGTTAGGACAGGGATTTTGAGCCAAAACCAGGATTGCAGCCTCCACAGACATAAGGTATAAAGGAAAGATCTGCTCCTGTTCTGTGTTTAGAGCCGCACCTGGTTTTGGCTCAAAATCACTGATGGAAATCACTGACCGAAAACTGACGTGTGAAGGTCCGCAAAAACGGGGTCCGTAGGTCCGTGATCTGTGACCGTTTTTTCGTCCGTGGATCCACGGACATGAAAAATGAAAAAAAAATCTAAGTCAAGTTTGCCATTGAAATTTTAGGAAAAAACGGACACGGATCACGGACACGGATCACAGACGCAGATGACAATCTTGTGTGCATCCATGATTTTTCACGGACCCATTGACTTGAATGGGTCCGTGAACCGTTGGCCGTTAAAAAAATAGGACAGGTCCTATTTTTTTCACGGCCAGGAAACACGGATCACGGATGCGGCTGCCAAACGGTGCATTCTCCGATTTTTCCACGGACCCATTGAAAGTCAATGGGTCCGCGGAAAAAAACGGAAAACGGCACAACGGCCACGGATGCACACAACGGTCGTGTGCATGAGGCCTAAGGCATAAGGCCCCTTTCACATGAGCATTAGGCCTCCTGCACACGAAAGTGTGCGCCCTGTGGCCCGCAAATTGTGGGTTGCAATGCACGAACACCGACCGCGGGGCAGCCGCAGCGGATCGCGGACCCATTGGGGGTCCGCCTTTTCCAGAATGGAAGTACTGGATGAAACCCCACGAAAGCACTCCATAGTGCTTTCGTTCCGCATCTCCAGATTTGCGGACCCTATGAAGTGAATGGGTTCGCATCCGTGATGCCCACGGAACAGCGCCTGTGTATTGCGGGTCTGCAAATGCGGTCCGCAATACGGCAACAGACATAACACATTTGTGTGCAGGAGGCCTTAGGTTAGGTCTACACAATGACATGTGTCGCGTGACACATAGGGCACAACTACACTGCACCAATGTCGCGCAACAATTTTTATAGTGAGAGTCTATGGTGTCGCAGTGCGACATGCGGCATGCTGCGACTGTGACGTGACAGTTGCAGAAAAATATATTTCAAATTGATTTGTCGAGTCGCAGGATGTCACTGTGCGACACTATGGACTATCATTATAAATATTGGTGCGACAAAATGTCATCGTGTAGAACTAGCCTTACAGATTCTCTCAGGATCTGTTCAGGAAAAAAATGATGGATAGGGCTCGTTCACATGAACATATTTTGTGTTCCGTATACGGGCTATTTTCTGCGTTCCACATACAGTCCATATACGGAACCATTCATGTCAATGGGTCAGACAAAAGATGCAGACAGCACTCTGTGTGCTGTCCGCATCCGTTGCTCCGTTCCGTGGCCCCGCAAAAATGATGAGTCCTGTCCTATTCTTGTCCGTTTTGCGGACCAGAATAGGCATTTCTATCATGGGCCTCCTGTTCCGTTCCGCATATTGCGGAAGGCACGCGGAGGGCATCAGTTTTTTTCAGATCCAAAATTTGCGGACCCCAAAAAACTGCACGGTCGGATGAACGAGCCCTTATGCACACAAATTCTGTCATTTTTGTCTGCGATTGTGTTCAGTGTTTCATTTTTTTCCATGCGGGTGCAATCAGTTTTTGATGCGTTTTTCATGTGTGTGAAAAAAAATTAAGAATAATGATCTACATCTCCTAGCAACCATCTAGATACATCTCCTAGCACCATCTAGATACATCTCCTAGCAACCATCTAGATACATCTCCTAGCAACCACGAGTGAAAAAGCATTGCATCTGTATGCCTTCTGTTTTTCACTGAAGTCCCATTCACTTCTATGGAGCCAGGGCTGCATATAGAACATGTGATTTTTCCTGAATGCAGAAATGATGTGTGAAATGTGCACAGACCCATTGAAATGAATGGGTCCGGATGCTACGCATTTGCTTCACGCATCGCACCGGCGCGGAAAACTCGCACGTGTGAAAGAGCCCTAACCCCTTCCTGACGCAGAAATTTTCCGTTCTTGTGTTCTCGTTCTTAGCACCCTGCCTTCCCAGAGTCATAACTTTTTTATTTTTCATTCACATAGACATATGGGGGCTTGTTTTTTGCGGGACAAGTTGTACTTTCTAATGCCAACATTTAATATCGCACACAATGTAGAGTGAAGTGGAAAAAATTCCAAATGGGGTGGAATTGAAAACAAAATGCAATTCTGCCACAGTTTTAACGGTTTTATTTTTACGGCGTTCGTTATGCAGTAAAACTGACTTGAGCTCTTCATTCTCCAGGTCAGTATTATTATGGCGATACTACATATGCATAGTTTTTATACAGTTTTATACATTTTAATACTGGGGGGGGAAACTATTTTTTATAGCTATGTCTACGGAGATGTGTGAGGGTCATTTTTTGTGTGACGATCTGTAATTTTTGTGTGTATGACTTATTGATCAATTCAATTCTGAAAAAACCCAGAATTGCCCATTTTTTCCCTCTGTAACACCATTAACCATATGGGATAAGTTTTTAATTTTTTTAATTTTTTATTTTAATAGTACCAGGAATCAGGTGTCAGGAGTATGGATTAGCATTTATTGGCAGCCCTGTTTGTCAGTTGATTCACCTTTTGGCATGTACACAGTCAGTGTACATGCAAAATATGTTCCCACCCCCCAGCCATCTGATTGTCAGCTAGCAAGGGAGAAAGACCCAGGGGTCCAGGCTTCAAGGAGGCCCCATAATGTCACACCTCAACCAGCCAGTTTGAAAGCAGGAAAACCTGCTGTCTCAGCTCTTTCCCAGGATCAATGATACCTCCCAGACATGTTGGCACCTACATTTCATAAGGAATTATGAATCGTCAGGGAGCAAGCGGCACTGCCACCCTCGGACTCAGACCTCGAGCGGGTGGTCTGGGACCAAGGATGGCTGTACTGGGTCACAGTCCAGCAGGACTCACCGGAGGAGTGGCCTAGGGACCAGCAGTTAGTAGAACTGACAGGGGACGTGGCAGTCTCATCTAGTCTGACCACGTCCCACCAGGGGTTTCAGGTGGCGCTAGGGGCTAGCGCCACCTTGAAAGCTCTCACGGAGCAGGTGGCACGGCCTCCCTTGGATTTCTGTGGGTTGCGCATGAGATTCCAGTGACCAGATACCCAGGTGCCGCTAAGACAGAGGCCTGGATGGGAGATGTAGCCAACCCTGGGTCATCGGTCATCGAGTGTGTCGTGTGCTTCCAGGAAAAGGCGCAGTCCTTGTCGCTGTTGGTGCATGACAGTATGGGGCAGGCCAAGACCGACCAGAAGCTAGGTTACAGCCAGAAGGCTTGTGAGAGGACCCATCACGTGGGTCAGCAAGCGTGGATCCTGGTCCCAGTACCTCAGGCTTCAGACGGCCTGGCGCACCAGCGGTTCAATGCCAGGATGTACCTGGTCACCCTGGACCATGCCCGGGGAAGGCAGAAGGCCTTCCCCATGAACCTGTTGCAGGCACATCAGGAGCGGGAGGATCCCCGGAAGTATCTGGAGCAGATGCTCTGGCAGATCTGCTAGGCAGGCTTGACCATTACGCCAGGAAAGTGCCAGCTGGGCATAAGTGAGGGGCCCTGGGCAGGCGGGGAAGCTTCGGAACCGGAGCCTGGGAGAATAGATGCCAGCGCATCCTGACTCCCTCCAGGACAAGAACCAGGTGATGGCCTTTCCTGCCAGTTTGGAAGCAGGAAAACCCCAAGCAGGGGGTCTCAGCTCTTACCCAGGATCAATGATACCTCCCAGACATGTTGGCACCTACATTTCATAAGGAATTATGAATCATCCATCCATTCCAGGCATAATTTGGTTATATTTTTGCGATCCTAGGGCAAAACCGAACTTGCACATAGTCCTGGCTTGAGGCTAGGATGCCCGGGAGGCGGAATATACATAACTCCCCACAGAAACCATATAGAAGCACCTTGTTTGGACTCTAGTTGTAACCGGAACCCAGGCGGATCAATTGGGCCTGGACCCACCTTTCTGCGACATTCTGGTCTGGGGCTATGAGCCCTAAGATGCTTTATGGGTCATTTGCTGCCAGCACCAGAGAAAGAGGGGTGGACCCTACCCCTAGGCGGGGAGGGGGGCGGCCAGCTACCGGTCATAAGCCCATGCAAGCCAGCGGATGGTGTATTTTCTGAAGGGGGTCACATTGCGCCAATGTGTTTGGAGAGACCGGGAACCAGCTGACCTCACTGCACCCACGTGACTGCAGCCAAGGACTATTCCACCATTATAACACCAAAGGAACTTTCATCTTACCCGGTAACTGACTTTCGCTCTGCTTTACCCTGTTATACCTATATCACCTGTATCTGTAACCTCAGACCACTGTATATATTCTGTGTGTATAGTATTATATCTAGTGTGCCCTTAAGGTGATTAAATATATAATTTCATCTTGTGATGTCTTGTATCTCGATCATGAATCCCCACATCAATGTTTCGGCCTAGTTATAAGCTACCGCGGGTTGGTTTCTCACCCTATATAATCCCGTTAGCGGACCGGGCTTAAATCAAACGAGAAGCTGGTGGCAGTATACCCGGGCTGAGAAGGCGCTGTTTTACGGCAGCAGTGAAACGGCTCTCAGCTTGTTGCCTCTCTGTACCCGCATGGACAGGAGGTGTCTGTGTGAACTGTACCAAGCTGACCTTACCTGCTCCTCTGGAGGGCGTAACGTCACGCTTTTGGTAACAAGTGAGCTCTACGTAGGTGATGTCAAGTGGGCACGAGGCGTGGTATTCGTCACAATGGGTGTTCATGCACGCATCCATGCCTAGAATTTAGCTTTTTTTTTATTAAGTATTTTTATTTTGGGGAAAGGAGGGTGATTTGAATAATTTTTAACATTTTGAGTTATTTATTTTATTTTTATTTTTTTCCTTTTTATTAGGTCCCCAAGTGGACCACAACATGCAACATGCAATCATCAGACTGCAATTTGTATAGTACAGGCATGCTCAATTGCGGCCCTCCAGCTGTTGTAAAACTACAACTCCCACAATGCCCTGCTGTAGGCTGATACCTGTAGGCTGTTCGGGCATGCTGGGAGTTGTAGTTTTGCAACAGCTGGAGTGCCCCAGGTTGAGCTTGCCTGGTATAGTATAATGGAATTATACTGTATATAGGTATATTACACTTCAATGCTGCCACCTGCTGGCCTGGACTGTAATATACAAGTAATGAGCCTGGAAGCCTAGTACAGGCTTAGTTTCATTACAAGGAAATGGATCCACCTGCTGTATGCGGGCTGCAATACGTCCACAGCCGGGCAACGGCTGTGTGCATTATCTCTATCAATGCTTGTCCTTGTCCGCAAATGGATAAGAATAGAACCCGTTTTATTTTTTTGCAGAATGAACTTGTGGTCATACGGATATGGAATACGTTTTTTTTGTGGGCCCCATTAAAATGAATAGTTCCACATACGAGTTGCAAAAAAACCAGAACAGACGGCTCCCCCTAAATCAGGAATGCTACGGTGTCCATCTCTGAATTAGGGGAGCTCATTAAGCTCCCCTAATATATATGTCAAAATAATGCATAGCAACATAATCATGAACCCGGCCTCTCTCATTTTACTCACACTTAGGGCTCATGCACACGACCGTTGTTGTTTTGCGGTCCGTTTTTCACTTTTTTTTCCCTCTGGTTTAAGCCCTCTTCCGTTCCGTTATTCCACAAACCATCCGTATGGTTTCCGTATGCGATTTGTTTTTTGCGGATCGGAAACAGTAATTTATTAATCACCAAACACATGAGCAATATGGGCTGGGCATAGCATTTCTACAGTATGGATCCGCAAAATACACGTGTTCCGTATTTTTTGCGGACCCATTAACTTGAATGAGGCCTCGGACCGTGATTTGCGGATAATAATAGGACATGCACTACTTTTTTGCGGAACATAAATACGGAAATACGGAAACGGAATGCACACGGAGTACCTTTCGTTATTTTTTAAGTAAATGGTTCCGCATACGGTCCGCAAAGAAAACAGAACGGAAGAGGAAAGAAAATACGTTTGTGTGCATGAGCCCTTAAAAAAAGTACCTACCTCTACTGATCACATGTTTATTCCGGGCCTTGGAAATCTTTACTCGAGATCTCAGACGTTCTGTCAGCTCCTGTATAAAATATTTCAGAAACAATGGAGAATAACATTGAATATCTGGCAGTAAGAAAGTCCTTGAGAGCAGTATCTGTAACCTCAGAGAGCTCCAGGACGAGGTGCAAGAAGATGGTTTAGCTGTGAATGACATATGTCTGGCCACGCTGCATCACAGTGGGAAGGGCGAAATGACATTAGGCCTGGGGGGCTCCATTGCACTCCAGATGGCTGCATTTAGGCTCAAGTTTCCATCACTTTAACCTTTTAACATAGGAGAGGCGAAAAGCCACAGGCACAATGTACGAATATAATGCTTTTTTTGACTTAAAAGTGGCCTAAGTGGATTGGACATCTGATTACAAAATTATGGGGATCTATTACTAGCACTTCTATGGCAGTTTTTGGTGTAAAAAAAAAATTGCAAGACCCCTTTTGCAGCTTATATACTTTGTCGCACTGGCATTTTTACACTGTCCTTGACCTCGGCCCCAACAAATTTACTAGTATTTACGTATTGAAGTAGGCGTAAATATTGGTGGAAAACTATTCCAGTCAGGGTCTGGAGTCATTTTTACACCAGGCACATGGACTGCCGAAGGTGTGCCTAATTTATGACAATCCATAAATCCCAACATATATAATCAAAGGACATTTTAGCCCCATTCCCTATCTGCTGAGGAACGCTTCCACAACCACATAGAAATTCCTTTTTTTTGGGCCGATATTCATAAGCCACAGCCTTTTTACAGGTATGTTTGTAGGACAGTCATGCAAAAAATTGGACTTTTGGATGGTTTACTAAATCTAATCACACAGCCATAGCGTTTAAGGGCTTTGATGGTACATTGCTAGGATGTGCAGTCATAAAACAGATGGATGTTGGCGTGTCAGGAGAGGAACATCAGAGAACAAATACCATGCGACCATTGCTAGAAGAACACAAACTGCTGGTGGCAGCATTCTGGGGAATTTTTTTGTGCCATTCTCTGTGCCCACTCATCCATGTTGAAGGCACTGTCAACTGATTTGGGTACGAATCCAACCTTGCAAATCGCATACACCCATACATGCTAATTGTCTTCCCTGGGACATGGTGGGATATTCCTGCAAAACAATACAACATGTCACACATCTACAAATGTCTGACATTGGTTTGAAGAGCATGGCCAAGACTTCCAAGTACTACCGTGGCCCCCTAATTCCTCAGACTTGAGCCCAATTGAGCATCTGTGGAACTACGTCGATCGTTGTGTTCGTTCTATGGATCCTCCCCCACGCACCCTCCAGCAGCTGTGGGATGCATTGCAGTCAACATATAGCTCCAAATACCTGTGACAACCTACCATGACCTTATTGAGTCACTTTTAGCCCGTATAGATGCTGTCCATGCTGCACACGGCCAATGCTCTGGATATTAGCTGATGGTCATAATAATGTGACCCAACCACATGCTGTGAGCTCTGGAGGAGCAGGTGCAGAGGATGGGAGTCATAGTGGTGCTGATGAGATGTTGTGCCATGGAGTGCTCCTTCAAGCTGTTGCTCCCTGTGGTTCGATACAGTAAAAATGTGAATTCAGGAAGAGAACAACAAACAACTTTATTCACTGAGTGCAAAGATAATATGTGGAATATCTAACAATAATAGATAGAAAGTCTAATCTCTGTCATCAGATGAAACAATATGGTGGCTGATTATATGGCACTAAGATTCTCTCCTGATTGTTCCTTACTGTGGCTTGCACAGGAGACTGTAGGTATCCACAGGCTTTCGTATTTGCTTATCCAGCCCTGGGGTCATGGGTGGCTTAACTTGTTCTGTTCCACCTCGCAGAGCCTTGGGTCCCTGTGATAGGCATCTTAACACATTATCCCCCACCTTGCAGCAGTGTCTGTAAAGCTGATTGTAGCTGATCACTCTGCTACAGTATCTGGAATACCATTGCTTGATGGGATTCTGCAGCCCTTGGACCTTCCAGTTCCTCTGGAGCAGTGTTCCTCACAGTGGATATGGAATTCTGGTCCTAAGGAGCAGGAGCTGATGGAACATGCTCTTTGTCTTCTTACTAGCCTAGCTAGCTCTCCCCTCCGGACAGGAAGTTGGACCAGCCCTTTTAAAAGTGGTGAATGGAGTGGCTAGCTCCATTTTGAGTGCCAATCATACACACCATCTGCTGGTACAACAGTGCATGACATAAGTAAAACATCAGCATTCACAAGAAGTAAAACAATGGCATTACAAACCAAACAAATGGTAAATGCCCTATCTGGGGTATTGGACGTGTAGTTATGAAGTCAAAAACAATAATTCTCCAAGCCTCACTCGGTGAGGTTTGTGGCTTAGTGAAAGTGGCGTGACCTAAGATGTAACCATTTGTGCCAGTATGTTGCCACAAAATATTGTCATAAAATAAGCCAGACAATACTTATTAAGAACAGCGATTTAGACGCCAGTCTTAATCCCCCCTACACTGCTGCTGGAGGCGCCAAAGTTATGTAGAGGCACAACTTTGGTGGATGGTGCAGCTGCCCTTGTGACATGATTTAAACTATGCCAACTCCCTTGCTGGCGTAGTTCAAGACCATTTTCCATGCCATAAACTGAAAAATTATGAATGAGAGGGGCCGGCCCGCCCATGCCACGCCCCTTTTCCCACCACCTCGGAAAAGTGATGTGAGTGGGGAAAAGTTGCAGATTCGGCTGCAAACCCCCTTAGTGACCAAATCTGCATAAAAGTGGCATACTACCAATAATAAATGACCCCTTAAATGTATCATCCAGTCTGAGCCCCTGTGATAAATCTGGTGCAGGTGTAGACAGTAGGGATGAGCGAATCGACTTCGGATAAAACATCCAAAGTTGATTCGCATACTACTTTATAATGTACAGAGCGAGTGCTCCATATAGTATTAGGCCTCATGCACACGACCGTGACTTTTGTTGCGATCTGCAAACTGCGGTCTGCAAAAAACGGAAGCCGCCCGTGTGCCTTCTGCAATTTGCATCAATATAATGCCTATTCTTGTCCGCAAAGCGTGGACAAGAATAGGACATGTTATATTTTTTTAGCCGGGCCGCGGAACGGAGCAATGGATGCGGACAGCACACGGAGTGCTGTCTGCATCTTTTGTGGCCCCATTGTGGCGCCAAAACGGCGGCTCGGATGCGGACCCAAACAACGGTCGTGTGCATGAGGCCTTAGAATGTATTGGCTCCTATGAGCTAAAGTTATTACTGCGAGACTTTGCATAATAACTTCATAAATTAATTTCTACTTTAAAAAATGATTTCCCTAATTTGGGTTCGGTTCCAAGGAACCACTTGGAATAACTTCTGCTCATCTGTGCCAATACATTCTAATACTGTATGGAGCGCTCGCTCCGTACAGTATTCAAATGAAGTATTATGCGAATCGACTTTAGATGTTTCATCCGAAGTTGATTCGCTCATCCCTAGTAGACAGCATGAGGGTTATTTACTAACATCCCAGTTTTTGGTATAAAAAAAGTCGCAAGAACCCTTTTTGCGACTTTTTAATATTTTGTCGCACTAGTGTTTTTACTCCATCCTCGGCACCTGGGGCTGGGCCGGGGCTGGATTATGTTTCATTCCAGACACGTGGACTGCCGAAGACGCATCTAACTTATGACATAAATTATGCACTTTTTCCGGCAGCACAGGGGCTATCAAAGACCGGTGGAAAAAGACAGTCTTTGATAACTGACCCCCTCTGTCAAAGTTTACAATGGAAATCCGCAATACAAGCGCACACGCTGCAGGAATTCTTAGATAACCCGAACCTTGTACGCCGAACTTGAAAACACAAGTTCCCTCATCCCTTATTGCAATGCATTTTAGCACGTGCTTGCCATGGAGCCCTGACTGGAATCATTAGATGGTGCGTGAGAGCCCCCATAGGGATAATTGTCAGCTGCTCACAATGAAGACACGTCACATGACCAGCTCCATAATAGCTGTGCAGGGGGAGGGGGGGCTGGATATGAAGTCATGAATGGGTCAAAGAAAAGGTTTATGCGAGTTCTGCAGCATCTGAAGGACTTCAGAATAATGTATGACTATAACAAGCGCTTGAGTACATTTACTGACTGGCCCTTCTCCGAAAACTGCAAGTGCACACCTGAGAATGTAAGTGCCGACTGGGGGATGCCTAGAGCCACATTTACCAAACTGTTTGTGCCTGTTTTAGACTTTAAAAAAAATAATAAATAATTGCTCTTATTACTGGAATTGCGCCTTGTTTGGAAGCTTTTGTGCCTTGTTCATTTTATTGACCAATTCAAAAAATTTCTAACTCTTGTGACTTTTTAAATTTTGCACTTTACTGGAGACATTCAACTTTTCTCTGCAAAGATGTGGCTTTATTTTTTTTTTCCTGTGCAAATAAATTGAATCAGTCTAAGGGCTCATGCACACGTGATGCGGTGCCAGAACGGCCAGGGCCTGCTGTTTGCGGGCCGCAATACGGGTCGGGCCGGCACACGGTTGTGTGCATAAGGTCTAAGTCTGTGATGGCTTAATCTTCGGCACTTCAGCTGTGCTAAAACTACAACTCCCAAGATGCACACTTGCTTGGCTGTTCTCAGAACTCCATAGAAATGAATGGAGCATGCTAGGAGTCGTGGTTTCACCACAGCTGGAGCAGAGGAGGTTAGCCATCACGGGTCTAAGGCTAGGTCTACACGACGACATGTGTCACGCGGCAGATAGGACACAACTACACTGGAACATGTGTCGTGCGACAATTTTTATAATGATAGTCTATGGTGTCGCACTGCGACATACTGCGACGCGACAGTTGCAGAATTTTTTTTTTTTGTGACTGTGGCGTCGCAGTGCGACACCATAGACTATCATTATAAAAATTGTCATGTAGACCTAGCCTAAGTAAATATGACTGAGAAACCACCAGAGGTCAGACTAAGGCCTCTTGCACACAAACTTTTTTTTTTCCCGTTTACGTTCTGTTTATTTGCGTACCGTATACGAAACCATTCATTTCAATGGATCCGAAAAAAAAAAAAACTGAAGGTACTCCGTATTTCAGTGTTTCCGTTCCATTTAAAGATAGAACATGTCCTATTATTGTCTGCATTACGGACAAGAATGGGACTGTTCTATCAGGGGCCGGCTGTTCCGTTCTGCAAAAAACTGAATAAACACGGATGTTATCCGTATTTTTTGCGGACTCCAAAATACTGAAAAAGCCATACGGTTGTGTGCAAGAGGCTTTATAAATGTACCTAGTCTAATGGATCAACTGCTGTAACTTATAATAAATGCTTGCAAAAGAAAGCCAAATGAAGCAAACCCGCCTGTCTAATTTTATGGCCAAAATTGGATGAGCTTGATAAATGTGCCCCACAGTGGCTTAAGAACTTTGTTCTACATCTGTTGCAGATGTTATTTGTGCCACAATTTGGGACTTTTGCCCGCTCCTGCCAGTTCTAAAGAAGGGGATGAGGTGGCAGGCCTATCATATTTATTATTTTCTACACCTGTTTTAGGCTTTTTTTTTTATTTTTATGCACGGAACCATTCATGTCAATGGGTCCACAAAAAAAAATGGAAGTTACTCCGTGTGCATTCTGTTTTCGTACGTCCGCATTTCCGTTAAACAGAATAATAGAACATGTCCTATTGTCTGCATTACAAGCAAGGATAGCACTGTTCTATTAGGGGCCAGCTGTTCTGTTCCGCAAAATATGAAATGTCATCTGTATTTTTTGCGGATCAGTTTCTTGTGGACTGCAAAATACATACGGTTGTGTGCATGAGACCTTGGGCATAGAAAATGGTCTAGGCAGCTGGCGTAGATTTAGACAGGCGGTGGATATGCTGAAGTTATGTAGAGGCTGGCGCCCAGCTAAAGGGGTATTAAGACCGGCGTCTAAATAAACAATTTTATACCCCCCCCCCCCATAAGAGTTTAAAAAGCTGAGAAAAAGGGGTCTTGTGACTTTTTTTATTTTTACAATTTTTTATTTTTTTTAATTTATTTTTTTATGCCAAAACCTGGTGTAAATGACCCCCCACTGTAGTTGCTATGACTTAAGAAAATAGTGGCTGTAATCCCCCTGCAGTCTGTGAACTTGGCCTAAGGGAGGCTTGCATGTTGGAGAGTGGTGTGTTTAAGGCCTCATGCACACGGCCTTTTTTTTTTTTTATAAGAACCAAGACTCCTGCCTTCCTATTTACAGCTGCAGACCCGTACACCTCTCCCACCCACAGCTTCTTCATCCTAAAAAAGTCTACCGTCGACAGATGGGTCTCCTGCAACAGGGCGATATCCGCCTTCATCCTACGTAGTTGTCTCAGGACCTGCATGCGCTTGTTAGGAGACCTCAGACCTTTCACATTCCACGAGATTATTCTCAGGAATTTCTGCTGCCTAAGACCCACCCGCCGACAGAAAAACCCTCCCCACCTTTCCGTCATTGCATGAATAGTATTCATCAAAGCACTGCCTCCCAGCCCGACAGCACTCTGGTTATCATTACACATTGATCGCTCATATAGTGCCCCTAAACCAAAAAAGAAAACAAAGAAGGAAAAACCCAGCCACATTAAAATCATGGCCGATGGAGGCTAGTAACTTTAACAAAAAATTGTTTCTAACCAGTTATTAAACACCACAATTAGGTTGAGAACTTCCTTTTTTCAGGCAATAGACGCGTTCCATCACCGCCGACTAGGTGTTATAGCCACTAGTCCCCAGGAATCATGTAATGTCCCTGTAGAGCTTCATATCGAACTATAATAACGCCATACAATCAAATTAGGTCAAATTAACCATAACTGAACCTGACAAAGGATCACAGTCCACCTGACTTTCTCACTAGTTTGGATCCCGACAGCTTCTGGAACTTGGATATCCTCTGCGGGAGAGATGAAGAGTTCTGGGACACCCGATTCCATCCATTGCCCCCATCTCGAGCTTCAGCATCTCTACGGTTCTCCTCCACACCCACAGACTCCTGTCTGTTGCCCATCCGGAGCCGCACAAACTCCTCCGCCTCCATGGGATTGGTGAAATGCTTGGAACCTCCATTAGGTAATTGTATCCGAAGTATCACGGGGTATGCCAGCTAAAACCTGTTTCCAGCCTTAAAGAGGCTAGTGCAGACTGCCCCAAAGGCCCTCCGCTTCCTCGCTACTTCTGCTGAGTAATCAGCAAACAGCAGGACTTTCACACCATTCAGCATCAGCGGCTCTCTTCTTGCGCGGTATGCCCGCAAAATGTCCTCCTTGTCAGAGTAGTCCAGGTACTTACAGATCGCCTGTCTTGGCCTCTGATCCGCTCTGCCATTGGTAGATGACTTCTGATCTCTCCAGGGTCCCACTCTGTGCGCTCTCTCCACTTTCCTTTTCCCTCCCTGGAGACCCAGAGCCTGCGGTAACACTGCTTCAAATACATGTCGCAACTCTGCTACCGACACCGACTCGGGTATACCCACCAAGCGTAGGTTACTACGTCGGGAACGGTTTTCCAGGTCCTCGACCCGATCATTAAGCTTCTCAGCCAGCTGAAAGAGGTCCCGCATTTTCTGTGCCGTGTCAGCAGCCTCCTCCTCCATACAGGCCACCCGCTGCTCCACTTCGGACACTCTGTGGTCCTGCAACTCCACCTCCTCTTGTAGTTTGTTAAGCGCAGCGTGCAGGGTGGTGGATAATGAGGCTATAATGTCCGGTGCCAACTGTTTCGCTACCTCAATGGCCAGCATCTTTACATCCACCGTTTTGCCCGATGTTTCAAACAAGTCCAGCTGAGTGTTAACAGCCGGGGCTTCCTGCTCGTCCACCGACTCATGTCTTGGCAAGGGGGGAGGAAACGGCGCCATCTTAGGACAGGGCCCGTCCGTGCTCACTGTATCAGTAGCTGCCTGGGTCGTAGATTTCTGCCCACTTCTCAATAAGTAACGCTCCATACAGAGCTTCTATACCACGTTGGAGCAGCAATGGCACTCCGGCTGTGCTCAGAGAAGCAGGACAAGCTGGTATTATGCGGCGGTGAAGCGGAGCAACTTTCTCACGCGTCTCTACATGCCCGCGCCGGAACCGGAAGTGATTTTATTTTCATTTTGAGGGATATCTTTTTTCCATTCACAAAATGGGTCCACATCTGTTCTGTAATTTTGCGGAACGGGTGCAGACCCATTAATTTTCAATGGGGCCTGAATGTGTTGTCTGCATCCGCATTTGCGGATCCGCACTTCTACATCTGTGCTTCTGTTTCCGCAAAAAAAATAGAACATGTCCTAGTCTTGTCCGCAATTGCAAACAAGATTAGGCATTTTCTATTATAGTGCCGGCGATGTGCGGTCCACAAATTGCGGAATGCATATTGCCTGTGTCCGTGTGAATGGACCCTCATAGTAAAATTATTAAAGGTTATGTTTTATCTTCATGTATATTCTAATAGATTGTACAAGGAAGGCAATGTTATAATATACTTTCTATGTTAGAAAGTATATTATAGTGCATTTGTATTGTGCGGCAGTTGTGTGCGGTTCTGCTGCGATACTGCAGGTATATAGAGGGACAAGCGTTATTGGAACAAATCATTTCTACTGGTGTGATATACCAGTCGCCCCCCAAAAAAACTAATTGAAGCGGGGCGTTAGATACCAATATACTTTCTTTATAGTGCATTTGGGTACTGTATAGTGCATTTGCGCATGCGCATAAATTATATTGCCGATATTTTGCATTGAAATTTTTTTTATGGAGATCGCAAATTCGAATACTACATCTGGTATGTCACTGTCCATGTTGTGGGACTATTTGTGCACTTCTAGTATTTCTTGGCTGCAAATAGGTGGACATGGAATCTCCCATATGCCTTTCCTCCCTGAGCCCTAATCTCTCGGGTCCTGCAGAAAATATTAATGGACAAGGTAACAGTGATATTAGTGGTCCCCCTACTAGCCCAAGAGAAGCTGGTTCTCCATCCTAAAAGAGATGGCTGTGGAAGAACCGTGGAAAATACCATTTCAGAAGGACATTTTATCGCAGGGCCCAATCCTTCACCAGGACCCCAGCCTGTTCAAGCTATCAGTCTGGATTCTGAAAGCAAAATCTTAAAGTAAAGGGCTTTCAGAAAAGATAATTAATACTTTGAAATCTAGCAGGAAAAAGTCACCTCGGCTTTATCTCAATCTGGAAAAGATACTGTAGTTGGCTAGGGGAAGTCTCCCCGAATAGGTCACCCCCATGTATCCCGAAAATTTTACATTTTCTCCAGAGGGGGTTGGGTATTGGCCTTAGACCTAGTACGCTAACCCTGGGTTCACACCTGAGCGTTGCGCAAACGCGCGTTTTCGTAGCGCGTTTTTATGCGCGTTTTTTGTAATAGTAAACGTGCGTTTGACGCGCGTTTGTGTCATTGACTGCAGTGTCCTATGGCCACAAACGCGCGTCAAAACGCCCCAAAGAAGCTCAAGTACTTGTTTGAGCGTTGGGCGTTTTACAGCGCGTTCGTACGCGCTGTAAAACGCCCAGGTGTGAACCATTCCCATAGGGAAGCATTGGATTTCATGTCTTGAGCGTTTTACAGCGCGTTTGAACGCGCTGTAAAACGCTCAGGTGTGAACCCAGGGTAAAGGTCGAGATCCCCGCCTTGGGGGCCTTCTATGATATGTGCTTAGCCAACCATAGATGGATAAAAAGACTTATAAGAGCTGCCTTCAGACTAAGACCCTCTCTAACCCCAAGGGTTCCTCAGTGTGATTTAAACTTGGTCTTGAGAGGGCTAATGAAGTCGAAGTTTACTCTATTGGACATTTCAATTAAACATCTTTTCATTCAAAGCAGCATTTTTAATAGCTATAACATCAGCCAGATGCCTGGGAGAAATTCAGGCTCTCTCCTGCCAAGAACCCTACCTTTTTTATTCAATTTTTACGGACAGAATAGTACTGAGATTCGATCCGGGTTTTCTTTCAAAAGTGGTCTCAAATTTTCATAGAGATCAGGAAATCAACCTACCTTCCTTTTTCTACAGACCCACAAAATTCTACTGAAGTACAGTTCAAATTCCTCGACGTAAGAGATACAATTATCCAGTACCTAACAGCCACTAAACAATTTAGGAAGAACGGCAATCTCCTTATTCAGTTCGCAGGTCAAAATAAAGGGGGGGAGAAAAAGATTCCAGGGCCTCCATAGGTTGTTGGATTAAAACCACGATATCCTGCTGTTACTCAATGACTGGTCTTACTAGTCCCGCTAACGTTGGAGCCCATTCCACTAGGGCAATGGCGTCTGTTTTCTGGGGCGGAAAATGCTGGCATTTCCCTTGACAGGATTTGTAGAGCTGCTACCTGGTCAATTATAAATGCATTCATAAAGCCTTATTGTATAGATGTATCTGCTTCTACAGATCTGACCCTTTTGGCCAGAAAGTTCTGCAAGCTGTTCCCCTACCCCGCCAAGTAACCCGGTAGTTCTCATGTGTAGCTGTCATGGTGGAAGAAATGGAAAACCGTAATTTAGACTTACCGTTAATTCTGTTTACTTGAATTCACCATGACGGCTCGGATATTGCCTCCCTTAGTTGATCAGATATTGAGTATGAAGAAATGCTCAAATAGAATATAGGTTTGCACCCATTTTGGTAATTTGTAAACACTGAGGGTGAGAGTAGGTGGTGGCATTTTAAACTGTGTTCCTACCCTTATAGAGGTCAAGGGGTCAATCTCATATGTCGCCGTCATGGTGGATTTAAGGAAACGGAATTACTGGTAAGTCGAATTACTTTTTTAGCTCCGCAATGCAGGAACATATGAACATGGGACTAACACAGATGACTTCAGCTTTACACCTGTCTCTTTAGATGGCCAAAGCTGGCTTTGTGCACTGCCCGACCGAGAATGAGCCTGATGTCGCCTGCTGTTTTTTCTGCCTGAAGGAGCTGGAGGGCTGGGAGCCAGATGATGACCCCTTGTAAGTTTATTTATTTTTTTATTAATCTAAACATGGAAATGTATTTTGTTCTGGTGGGGTGGAACGCATGGGATTCTCCCATTTTAACATTTTACAGTAGTAGCAAGTTAAAAGAAAAATCTCACTGAATGGAACAAATTCACATGTGATGCGTGTGGTGCAAATGTTAAATCTACCACAAGGCTGTGAAAATGTGCATGGATTTTCCACAACAAAACGTGGCCTATGTGGACATACCCTTGGTACGGCCACGCAAAATGTAAATGCCGTGGATTTTCCATAGTGGAAATTCATGAAGTCCACAGCATCTGCAGTAGCAGCAAAGGGTATGAGCTTTAATAAAAATAAAAAAATAAACTCCTCCACATGCTAGAGATTTCCAGCAGTCTACTTGTGGTGCAAATGTCAAACCTCAGAGGATGACATTTGCACTAAATATGCAGTGTTTCTGCCTTGATTTGGTATGGATTATTGGCACATCCCTTAAGGCTGTGATGGCTAACCTTCGGCACTCCAGCTGTGGTAAAACTAAAACTCCTAAGCAGTGGTGTACATGGAGATGTAAGGATCAAACCAGGCCCCCCACACAGGACAGAGAGGTCTCTGCCTAAACCCTTTTGAATGACCTTTAGGCAATTTTTCCACTGCACCATTTGATAAAAGTTGTTCCTTTAGAGGGTGGAGTCCTGACTAAGTTTCCACCTCCAGTAGAAAAGGAGGTAATTCCAACTAAGACTGGGCCCCATAGCAGTCGCATGGTCTGCTGCTATGGTAGTTACGCCCCTGTTCCCAAGATGTACACTTGCTTGGCTGTTCTCAGAACTCCATAGAAATGAATGAAGCAGGCTGGGAGTTGTAGTTTCACCACAGCTGAAGTTCCGGAGGTTAGCCATCACTGCCTTACGGTATGCTCACAAGGCCCCATTTTGACCATGTCAACACTCTTCACATACCCCACAGCAAATCCTCTGCAGTTTCTGTGTTTTTTTATTTTTTTTTTCTCCCTTTTCGGGTTGGCTCCATCCAATGGCACTAAATTGCGAGCAGGCTCCTGCTGCAGCTTTCCAAGGTGTCAAAAATGGACGTGTACTTTCTTGGTGCAGTCTGGAAAACCGCAGAGGAAATCTCCTCTGCTGTATGAAGCATGGCTTCCCGTTAAAAACACTGGGAGGCGATTACAGCTCAGGTTTTTTTTTTTTTTTCCACTGAAACTGCAGTGTCCTGAAACACTGCTTAACCACCTCCCGACCGCTGTACGCGTATATGCGTCCGGGAGGTGGTTGCTTTATTCCTCCTGGACGCATATACGCGTCTTCTCGCGAGACGCGAGATTTCCTGTGAACGCGCGCGCACAGGCGCGCGCGCGCTCACAGGAACGGAAGGTAAGCGAGTGGATCTCCAGCCTGCCAGCGGCGATCGCTCGCTGGCAGGCTGGAGATCCGAATTTTTTAACCCCTAACAGGTATATTAGACGCTGTTTTCATAACAGCGTCTAATATACCTCCTACCTGGTCCTCTGGTGGTCCCTTTTGTTAGGATCGACCACCAGAGGACTCGGGTAGGTCAGTACAGTCGCACCAAACACCACACTACACTACATTACACCCCCCCCGGTCACTTATTAACCCCTTATAAACCCCTGATCACCCATGATCACCCCATATAAACTCCCTGATCACCCCCCTGTCATTGATCACCCCGCTGTCAGACTCCGTTCAGACGTCCGTATGATTTTTACGGATCCACGGATACATGGATCGGATCCGCAAAAAGCATACGGACGTCTGAATGGAGCCTTACAGGGGGGTGATCAATGACAGGCGGGTGATCACCCATATACACTCCTTGATCACCCCCCTGTCATTGATCACCCCCCTGTAAGGCTCCATTCAGACGTCCGCATGATTTTTACGGATCCATGGATACATGGATCGGATCCACAAAACACATGCGGACGTCTGAATGGAGCCTTACAGGGGGGGTGATCAGTGACAGGGGGTTGATCACCCTGATCACCCCCTGTCATTGATAACCCCCCTGTAAGGCTCCATTCAGACGTCCGCATGCGTTTTGTGGATCCGATCCATGTATCCATGGATCCGTAAAAAATCATGCGGATGTCTGAATGGAACCTTACAGGGGGGGTGATCATTGACACGGGGGTGATCACCCTGATCACCCCCTGTCATTGATAACCCCCCTGTAAGGCTCCATTCAGACGTCCGCATGCGTTTTGTGGATCCGATCCATGTATCCATGGATCCGTAAAAAATCATGCGGATGTCTGAATGGAGCCTTACAGGGGGGGGGGGTGATCAGGGAGTCTATATGGGTGATCACCCCCCTGTCATTGATCACCCCCCCCCCCCCCCCTGGTAAGGCTCCATTCAGACCTTTTTTTTGGCACAAGTTAGCGGAAATTTTTTGTTTGTTTTTGTTTTTTCTTACAAAGTCTCATATTCCACTAACTTGTGTCAAAAAATAAAATCTCACATGGACGCACCATACCCCTCACGGAATCCAAATGCTTAACATTTTTTAGACATTTATATTCCAGACTTCTTCTCACACTTTAGGGCCCCTAAAAAGCCAGGGCAGTATAAATACCCCACATGTGACCCCATTTCGGAAAGAAGACACCCCAAGGTATTCCGTGAGGGGCATATTGAGTCCATGAAAGATTGAAATTTTTGTCCTAAGTTAGCGGAAAGTGAGACTTTGTGAGAAAAAAACAAAAAAAAATCAATATCCGCTAACTTATGCAAAAAAAAAAAAAATTCTAGGAACTCGCCATGCCCCTCATTGAATACCTTGGAGTGTCTTCTTTCCAAAGTGGGGTCACATGTGGGGTATTTATACTGCCCTGGCTTTTTAGGGGCCCGAAAGTGTGAGAAGAAGTCTGGGATCCAAATGTCTAAAAATGCCCTCCTAAAAGGAATTTGGGCCCCTTTGCGCATCTAGGCTGCAAAAAAGTGTCACACATGTGGTATCGCCGTACTCAGGAGAAGTTGGGGAATGTGTTTTGGGGTGTCATTTTACATATACCCATGCTGGGTGAGAAAAATATCTTGGTCAAATGCCAACTTTGTATAAAAAAATGGGAAAAGTTGTCTTTTGCCAAGATATTTCTCTCACCCAGCATGGGTATATGTAAAATGACACCCCAAATCACATTCCCCAACTTCTCCTGAGTACGGCGATACCAGATGTGTGACACTTTTTTGATGCCAAGGTGGGCAAAGGGGCACATATTCCAAAGTGCACCTTTCGGATTTCACCGGTCATTTTTTACAGATTTTGATTGCAAAGTACTTCTCACACATATGGGCCCCTAAATTGCCAGGGCAGTATAACTACGCCACAAGTGACCCCATTTTGGAAAGAAGACACCCCAAGGTATTCCGTGAGGGGCATGGCGAGTTCCTAGAATTTTTTATTTTTTGTCGCAAGTTAGTGGAATATGAGACTTTGTAAGGAAAAAAGAGAAAAAAAAAAATCATCATTTTCCGCTAACTTGTGACAAAAAATAAAAAATTCTAGGAACTCGCCATGCCCCTCACGGAATACCTTGGGGTGTCTTCTTTCCAAAATGGGGTCACTTGTGGCGTAGTTATACTGCCCTGGCAATTTAGGGGCCCAAATGTGTGAGAAGTACCTTGCAATCAAAATGTGTAAAAAAATGGCCTGCAAAATCTGAAAGGTGCACTTTGGAATATGTGCCCCTTTGCCCACCTTGGCAGCAAAAAAGTGTGACACATCTGGTATAGCCGTACTCAGGAGAAGTTGGGGAATGTGTTTTGGGGTGTCATTTTACATATACCCATGCTGGATGAGAGAAATATCTTGGCAAAAGACAACTTTTCCCATTTTTTTTATACAAAGTTGGCATTTGACCAAGATATTTTTCTCACCCAGCATGGGTATATGTAAAATGACACCCCAAAACACATTCCCCAACTTCTCCTGAGTACGGCGATACCAGATGTGTGACACTTTTTTGATGCCAAGGTGGGCAAAGGGGCACATATTCCAAAGTGCACCTTTTGGATTTCACCGGTCATTTTTTACACATTTTGATTGCAAAGTTCTTCTCACACATTTGGGCCCCTAAATTGCCAGGGCAGTATAACTACCCCACAAGTGACCCCATTTTGGAAAGAAGACACCCCAAGGTATTCTGTGAGGGGCATGGTGAGTTCCTAGAATTTTTAATTTTTTGTCGCAAGTTAGTGGAATATGAGACTTTGTAAGAAAAAATAAAAAAAATAAAATCATCATCATTTTCCGCTAACTTGTGACAAAAAATAAAAAGTTCTATGAACTCACTATGCCCATCAGCGAATACCTTAGGGTGTCTACTTTCCGAAATGGGGTCATTTGTGGGTTTTTTCTACTGTTTGGGCATTGTAGAACCTCAGGAAACATGACAGGTGCTCAGAAAGTCAGAGCTGCTTCAAAAAGCGGAAATTCACATTTTTGTACCATAGTTTGTAAATGCTATAACTTTTACCCAAACCATTTTTTTTTTTTTTGCCCAAACATTTTTTTTTTATCAAAGACATGTAGAACAATAAATTTGGCGAAAAATTTATATATGGATGTCGTTTTTTTTTTTGCAAAATTTTACAGCTGAAAGTGAAAAATGTCATTTTTTTGCAAAAAAATCGTTACATTTTGATTAATAACAAAAAGTAAAAATGCCAGCAGCAATGAAATACCACCAAATGAAAGCTCTATTAGTGAGAAGAAAAGGAGGTAAAATTCATTTGTATGGTAAGTTGCATGACCGAGCGATAAACGGTGAAAGTAGTGTAGTGCAGAAGTGTAAAAAGTGCTCTGGTCATGAAGGGGGTTTCACCTAGCGGGGCTGAAGTGGTTAAAGGGGTTCTCGGAGTTATGAAAAAAAATGTACATGACACTGTAAATCTGATGGGCAGCAATATATACTTGAACTAAGCAAACTTTAGGTAAATAAAAAAAATATTTCCTAATTCCCCTGGTTCTCTTCTGGCTTGGTTTACCTGCAATAACAACAATCTCTGCCCCTCCCCCTGCCCTGCTCTGCAAAGGGAGTGAATATAAGAGCTGCCCTGAGTGACAAGTCTGCCTGCTGGGAGACTCTGCAGCATGTTGTGCAGCCAGCCAGTAGCACAGGGGCAACACGTGAGGTGCACGGTGGACCGATGAGGGACCAAATAATAAAACACAGTTCATCAGTTTACTCATGGTTAGCAGAAAGCTAGAACTGACAACTTTTTACTGTTGATGACCTTGGTTGCAGCAGTACAAAATACAGTCTCTTGTTGGTATGAGAGATAATCTGCAAGTCCACTGTTTCCAGGCTTTCCTAGGCCTGATTTGAGCTGTGGTTGGGATGTACCTTATTCCTGTTGATGTGCTCAGTCCTATACCTTGTCCCAATATTCAGCTTGGAGGGAAAGGACAGGTAGCTACCCTGTTTCCCAGAAGTATGGTGTGGCTGCCTTAAGAAGCTTGTTTCTATTCCAGGGAGGCAAACTCTCTCCTACTGGTCAGGGATGCAAGTGTATAGTCCGGCCACAGAAGGAAAACACTCTTCTGCACCTCACACCTTGGTACTACTTCATAGCGAAGTTGGCTCCACTCACTAATCTGCGCTGTTGAGTCTTCACTCTGCATTCTCTCCCACTAATCTAATCTGATCTACTCAGATCTGCTCCAAACTCTGATCCATTCTCAACTCTGATCTCAACTGATTAACTAGCCTGACCTAGGTGTGTGTGTAGATTAGTGGGAGAGAATGCAGAGTGAAGACTCCAAAAAATATATATTATAATCTCCATATCCCTATCTAGTGGTGGGATGTATAAATTACACCTAATCTGCCTGTAACAGGGATTTTGCAGGTAAATTATAGTGCTGAGCGTGAGTATTCTAATTGCGATTGAAATCGCAATTCGATTAATTCAAGTTATAATAATCGAATAGCGATTTCAACTTTTTACGTATATTCTTAATATTGCTCTAACTTCGTCTTTTAGAATATTCGTAATATTCTAAAAGACTAAGTTAGAGCAATATTATGAAATTTCGTAAAATACACATATTAGCCTAGCCATAGTCAATTAGTCATAGGAACGTTGCCTTATACTATCAAAAGAAAAATTGCAATACGCGATTAATTAAATCTCATATTATTCACGATAATTGGAATAATTACAAATATTCGATTTCGAAAGAATATAACACGAATATTCAATCGAATATTTGCGAAATATCACGAAATCTAATATGGCACCTCCCGCTCATCACTAGTAAATTAGTACAAAGTCATATAATACAGCATAGTACAATTTTTAGGGTAAAAAAAAAGTGCTTTTAAGCAGTGCCCACACACGTAGTGGGAGGCTACTGTTGTATTTGTAGGACTACAAGTCCCAGCTGTACAATGACACTGCTGATACATACAGGATCTTCCCCCCTACCTGTTCTTGTGCAGAACTTCTTTAGTCTGTGGACTCCTGTGCCCAGCATCTGTCTCCTTGCTGCCTGCAGCTACTAACTAAAGCCTTCAGCCCTGATTCTGTGCTCCTGAAGGGGTTAAGAATCCAGGGAGAGAGCAGAAGGCAGTGAAGGGAGGGGGGGATGGGGGAGGCATGGCCAGCACAGTGACGTCTGGTGTACAGACACACATCTGCTCTTTCAGGTTTGTGCAGAATCCTCATCAGAGCAGGGAGAGAAGCTGACATCAAAGGTCATGTGACCCTCAGTGAAATCTGAGAAAGGAGCAACTACAGATGCAGTAAGTGCATGGCAAAGCTGTTACATTTGATTAGTTAGAAACCTACAAAAAACTAACTGACAGCCCCTTAATACTGTGATTGTGTTTCATGTAAATTGTGCCTGTATATGAGTTCCAATAAAGTTGCATAGGGAGGTGGAGGTTCTAACAGGCCTCCCAGGGCTGACTCCACCCTGCACACAGTACAGAGGAGAAGGAAGTCAGTGTGTGTGATGTCTGAGGACAAAGCTGCAACTTGGCAGCCATCTTGGAGAGTTACAAAAACTCCAAAGTTAGTTCAATGTACCAGCCCATAGAAGGGAAAGATTGCAGAAGAACCAGGCAACTCTGAGAGAGTGAGAATATTGGCAAAGGAAGGAAACTGTCGTTTATCGGGCTCTAGTCTCCTTTGCATTAGGTGGAGATATTCTAAGCTGCAAACTGCCCACCATAACCAATAACAGAAAGGCAAACTGTCAGAATATAGTATTCCTATAGAGGATACAGACGTATATGATTAAAGAATACAGCAGAGAGTCCATCCCTCCAGCCTGGAGAAACAAGGGAGAAAGATTGCTATAGAGTGAAACTACCCCTTCTGCAACTTTTGGGAACTTATCTGAATGGCTGTGAAAGCTGCCTTGTTGTAAACTACTTTTGCATACATTAATGACCTTTTGGATCAGCTTCAGTAAAGTATTGGGAGTTTGTTACAAAACTTCCACATCCTTATCCCACATCTCCTAATTGCACCTCATGGCGCTGGTGTCACGAACACAGGGGCCCAGCCACCAAAGCACCCTAAGCATACCCATTACCATCAAGGGCACCTCAACTTTCATTTGGCTGGTGTTTCCTGAAGGATTTAGTGCTGTCTTCCTCATCACTGCAAGCCGGTCCCAGGGAGCTTCAAAACCGTGAGTACGACTACTACCCCCATCAGCCTACCGTGCACACACATACTGCCCCTGCGGTCCAGTCCGCTGCAAAACCCATGCCAAAAAAGGGGTATGACCATATCCTTATAATTAACCTTAAAGTGTAATACTTTTGTCTTCCATAGGACTGAACACTCGAAGCGTTCAAACACGTGTGGCTTCCTCTCCCTGAATAAGAACACTGATGAACTGACAATGGAGGAGTTTCTGCGGCTGGAAGTTTTTCGCATTAAGACATTCAATGTAAGCACTTAATTCACAGATCCTAATAATTTCAGGGCACATACTGTACATCTGTCTCAGTTTCTATATATTGTTTATTCCGCCCAGATTTAATATAGAATCAATGAGGAAAGTACAGAGTGCTTCATTGCAGGGTGTCAATCCCCAACCCCCACCATTGCCCTCCTTATTTCATCCACCATGACTGTCAACAAGGAGATTGACCCTTAACCTCTGTGGAGGCAGGAGAAGTTTAAATTGCCCCACCCACGCTCTCATCAGTGTTTGCTGTTCCTACAGGAGTCAGGAGAGAGAGGTCTCCCAAAATAGGGAGGTAAAGAGTTTGTTTTTGTCCATGGTCTAGAGCAGGGGTACCCAACTGGCAGACCGTGGTCCATGCACCTGGGTGCCGTCTGTCGTGGTGCCAGAGTCCAGAAACAATGAGCTGTCACGGCCTATGGTGTGTTTAGTGACCCTTTCCTTCACTTGTGGTTGCGCGGGGCAACGTGTGGTGTTGTGTGCATGTGGAGGCAGTGTCTCGGCCTTCTGGCTGATCCCCAGGGCATGGTTGCCACGCATGCCGTTGCCCGCGGTAACAGGTGGAGTGTGTGCTTGTTTGTGCTTTTCCCCTTTAAGTAGCTTCCATCCCTTGCCTGGTTATTTAGCTCCTGTTGGATTCCAGAAGTTGAGGGGTACTTCAGCCATGCGGTTTGCTGGAGTCATCCTCCTGGTATTATTCCAACTGTCCACTGAGGGCCACCCTGTGGTCATAAGTTATGTTAGACATTATTGTTCTTGTATTATGTCTAGTGGTGTCTTTATGTTTATTGCAGCTTATGGTCCTGGGTTCCTGTGTGATGTGTGGTATGGGCTGTGTCCATTTGTGTTCTTGTGGACATCAGCACTCGTGCATGGGTTCCAGGCTCTGTCTGTGGCAGGTATGTGTGATACTTGTCTACTTGCCTGCCATTGCCATATGCTGTACATGTTCCCTTTTCCTTGCAGCTTGGCCAGTGAGACTCCAGTTCCTCTGTGATGTGGAGGAACAGGTTGTCTTACTCTGCTCCTGGTCCAGGGCCACCCTGAGGGCTAGTAGGGATCTTAGGTTCCTGAGTATGAGCCCTCCTACCATCAGGGTTGGCTTATACGGCTAGGAGACAGGGTCAGAATTAGGGATGTGATAGGAGGTGACCTGATTCCTGTCCTGATCTAGCAGCTATCTTTCATATTGACATCCCATGGATTAGTTACCCCCACTCTGATCCGTGACATGAGCGCTTCCATCAATACAGATGGAAGCGCTCATTGTTGGAGCGCAGGGAGCTGTGGTCCTGTTGCTCACTGCTTGGCTCCCTGTGCTCCTCGCCTCCCTCAGGCCGGCTGCGCACAGAATGGTGAAGCATGAAGACTTCTCCCTGCTCCACCATTCGGCATTTATCGTTCTGCCAGCCTGTGTGGGTGGAGCCTGCAGCCCGGAAATCTGCATAAGATCAGCCCAAACAGTGCTGCAGAGCGATCTGTGTCTGCAGGGGAGAGAGGACAGTGAGCTTCAGGAATGGGACAAGGTGAGTAGCTACTGTGTTTTTTTTTTTTTTTTTTTTAACAGAGGGGGCACAATGGGCATTTCTACTATGGAGGGTGCACAGAGGGCATTATTACTGTGAAGGGGGCACAATGGGCATACCTAGCACAGAGGACATTACTATTAAGGGGGCACAATAGTGATTTCTATGGAGAGGGCATTACTACTGTGGAGAGGGCACAATGGGCATTAATACTATTAAGGGGCATTATTACTGTGGAGGAGGCACAATGGGGATTATTACTGTGAGGGGGCACTTAGGGTATTCATACTCTGTGGGGAGGAACGAAGGAGGCATTGCAATGTGTCAGGGGCACGAAGGGATCACCCTGCTGTGAGGGTGCACTTAGGGGTATCATACTCTGTGGAGAACTAAGGGATATCATACTGTCTGGGCATTAAAGGGGGAATCATTATTGCACGGAGAGGCTGAGGCTGCAAGCTCAGGCTGGGAATGATTATCAATTGTCTCAGCCAAGACAAGATTCCGTCTTGGATCCCTATAACTGGGAGCTCCTACAAGCACAGCCTTCTCCTGGCAGGGGTGGCTGGCACACTACTTGAACTTCCTTCCCTCCCCATGAGGCAGGACATGGGCGAGCCCCACTCTGCTCAAAGAGGTGTGAGCTAAACTGGAATAAACTATTCCAGTCTAGAAACCCTAAACTGTAGCTAAGTCCCTGTTGAACACATTGCTGCCACCTGCTGGTGAACATGAAAATTACAGCAAAATATATTTAACAAGGATTATAATGCATATATGTGAGAAAATTGGATAAAATCACATTAGATGACAGTACAAATACACTTAACAGGTTGTAGCGGGATAAAAGAGTTTCGTAATATAACTCTGGGATGTTGCACTACCTAGGGGCGAATGGATGTAATGACATTGCCAGCCCAAAAATAGGAAATGCCATACATTGAGGTTAATATACACATATTCAGATGTTTGAAGTGTCCTCTTTTCACACATGTGGTGGGACCCTGCACATCTGTTTCTCTCTGACTTTGCTGTACTGACAGGCTTGCTGTGTAACTCGGCTTCTACTGTATGCTGCACTTCTCTGTAGTGTGACTCTAGTTTATGCCAGGAAACTTTCCTCCTAGTTCCTGAGGCTTTAAGCTTTGGCCTCCGTGGCCACAGAGCTTAAGGTCCTCTGGCCTCACACCTGACCCCTAGCAGGGGGTAAGCTAGACTAACTGGAACTTCTGTCCCATCCATTCAGGTGCATTAACGTATGAGGTGGAGTTCCATATGGAGTAAGAGTTTGAGGAGGCGGTAGACGCGGCGGTGGAGGAGGACTAGGTAGCCAACACTGGGTTTTGGTTTTAATTTGAATTTTTTTAATTGGGGTACACTCCAAAAGAGTGGGAAATGTCAAAAATACAACAATGAGCAATTGCGCTCTAGTATAACAATGGCTGGGTAAGGTCAGTATACATGTCTATTCTGCACAAGATACGGATAAGTCATGTGGGATCCATGCCCGGTTCATTTGAATGAACGTGAGCTTGTCCACATTGGCTGTGGACAGGCGGCTGCACTTGTTTGTGATGCCCCCTACCTTGCTAAACACACGTTCAGATAATACACTGGCTGCAGGGCAGGCCAGCACCTCCCAGGTGTAAAGGGCAAGTTCAGGCCATGTGCCCAACTTGCAGACCCAGAAGTTGAAGGGGGCAGACCCGTCATTCAGTACGTGTAGGCGTGTGCACACATACTGCTCCACCATATTGCTGAAAAGCTGCCTCCTGCTAAGATGTTCCATATCAGCTGGTGGTGCTAGTTGTTGTGGTGTGCTGACAAGGCTTTTCCACATTTCGGTCATGGTAACCCTGCGTGCTGGTGGTGCCACAGCTGCATTGGCGACCTCTTCCTCCTCATCTGCCTTCGCCTTGTGCCACCAGCAGCGCGTCTACCAGAGTGCGCTTGTACTCGCGCATCTTACAATCACGCTCCAGTGACGGAATTAAGGACGGTACGTTGTCCTTGTAATGGGGATCCAGCAGCGTGGCCACCCAGTAATCCGCACAAGTTAGAATGTGGGCAACTCGACGGTCGTTGCGGAGACACTGCAGCATGTAATCGCTCATGTCGTTGCATCTGGGCAGCCTGGCACACAAGCTGTCCTCTGTGGGAGGTGTATTGTCTGTGTCCTCTGTATCCCCCCAGCCATGCACCAGTGATGGCCATGAGCTGGTTTGGGTGCCACCCTTCTGTGAACACTGTTCCTCCTCCTCCATCTCCTCATCCTCCACCTCGTCATCCTCCACTCATCCGTCTCTTGTTCCATTCCCGTCCACAGCTCCTGCGTGGTGTGGGGGTTTGTCCCCCAAACAGATAAGTTTTAAAACTGCCTGCTGTCGTTTACCCCAGGCTGTGCTGGGTAGGTGAAGGTGTTACGCTGACCGGATAAGGAAGCAACAGGAGGCAAAGAGAAGCACCCTGCAATCCTCGGTGGTGGAAGGACATGCGCCAAATTGCTATCTGCCTCTACTCACTGCATTTACCCAGTGTGCTGTTAGGGAGACATAACGTCCCTGACTGTGCTTACTGGTCCACGTATCCGTAGTTTAGGTGGACCTTGCCACAGATGGCAGTGCACACCTGATTTTGTCCCCCACTTGGTTGTGCAGGGAAGGGATGGCCAGACGGAATGACAGCATTTCAAAGGCCAGTAATTTTGAAATGCTGGCATTCAGGGCCAGGGATTGCGGGTGGGTAGGGGGGTACTTCCTCTTCTGCTCCAGTGTTTGGGAGATTGAGAGCTGAATGCTTCCGTGAGACATTGTGGAGATGCTTGGTGACCCAGGAGGTGGTGTTGCTGGCAGATCCTGTGTTTGCGGGCTGGACTGTCACTCCAGAGGTGGATAAAGAGGCCAAGACTGCAGCAGAAGAGCAAGCAGGAGGAGCCAGAGACCTTTCTTTGTTTTTAGGGTGTCTACTCCACTGCAGATCGTGCTTTGCACTTAGATGCCTGGTCATGCAGGTTGTGCTCAGGTTGAGAACGTTTATGCCTCTCTTCCGGCTCTGATTGCACAGCGTGTAAACCACTCGTGTCTTGTCGTCAGCATGTTGTCTGAAGAACTGCCATGCCAGGGAACTCCTTGGAGCTGGCTTTAGTGTGCTTGGTCCCTTGCTGCGTTGGGCAGTAGCAGGCGTACTGTCTAGGGGACAGCTGCTCCACTCTTGCACCCTGCTCCCTCTTCTGCTGTGTTGGTGGCTCTGTGCGACTACCGCCTCTTCCTCCAAACTACACAGGTCACTTGCATGACCTTGATTCCATGTGGGGTCGAGGACCTCGTCGTCATCCACATCCTCTTCCACCCAGTCTTCACCCCTGCCCTCCTTGTCGGCCTGCACACTGCAGAAAGCCACAGCAGTTGGTACCTGTGTTTCGTCATCATCCGAGACGTGCTGCGGTGGTCCTCCCATTTACTCATTTTGAAACATAAGTGGTTGGGCATCGGTGCACTTAGCCCTGCCCCAGACGTGGAAGAGATTGTGGATGGCCCTGGAAAACCCTGCTAACAGAGTCCTCAAAAAGCAGAAGAGACTGCTGCATGACTTGAGGCTCAGACTGCTTGGCTAATTTGCAAGGGGGTGAGGTGAAAGACTGATGGACATCGGCTGCAGGTGCCAACTCTGATCTTTCAGCAATTGACGCTCTCCTCCAATTTAGGATCTTGCCCAAAATGTTTTTTATTTGTTATAACAGAAGATAACAGCAGTATCTAAAGCTTGCATTTCACACTGACAGAAGCAGCAAAGGCTACAAATTTAGTATTTTGCCCAAAAATTGTGTTTTTTAAAACCCAGAAAATTATTGCAGTATTTCAAGCTTGTATTTAACAATGACAAATGCTGCAAACGCCACTGATGTAGGGTCTTGCCAAAACCTTCCAGGCTGTGAGCTCTGCGCTGTGATTGGACAGCACTACAGTCAGGGAGAAGGAACGCCCAGGGAAAAAACGGGCAGACTCCTCCCAGTACAACGAAGTCAGCGAAAAATACTGGGGACATAGCGGGAGAATGGAGCGGCGCCCCAGAATAATAGTAAGTGCAGTGAGATCCCGGGGCGCCGCTCTACACAGCCTGATATTTATCTTACAATGTTTGGACCGATGAAAGGACCTCCTGAAATCTGCAGCAGGGTTTCTAGCTGATGCTTCTGCTGAAATCGGTACGTAGGCAGCTAGAACTTCTGGTTTTGCCATTTCAGCTAGGAGAGTATTATGGCTTGGATCATGGAAAAGTGATATGGCATCTAAAAATAAAATCTGCTCTATCCCTTTTCATGGTCAGTATGTTTTTGGACCAGATCTAGATAAAATTCTAGAAAAGGCTTCAAAGAGGTTTTCCTGAAGAGAAGGATCAAGGATAGGCCTAATAAGAGATTTAAATTTCAGCTGCAATGTAGATCTGATAGGGTTAAGTCAGGCAGATGGAGTTTAAAAAAAAAAAGGGGGTAAGAGTAGGCCTTCTTTTTGGCTCCTCCCAACCATCCACATCAGAGTAGGGGGAAGATTGACAGAATTTATGCCAGCTTGGAGGAATATTACAAAAAGATCAGTGAATCCTCCAGACTTTAAAATTGGGTTACAGAATAGATTTTCTGCTCCCCGTAAGGTTCGGGTTAACAAATCTCCCCTTTTTGCCTCATTCACAAGTCTGTGTATTGGTCAGTGATTTCTATCGGTGATTGTGAGCCAAAACCAGGATTGGAGCCTCCACAGACATAAGGTATAAGATAAATATCTGCTCCTGTTTGGTGTTTAGAGCCGCACCTGGTTTTAGCTCAAAATCACTTGAATGAGGCGTTACTCTTCAAAATAAAAAATTACAGGAGGGCGTTCAGAAACTGAAATCGGGAGCAATTTGCGGGATGTTAACTTTTTCTTGTGCGGAAACCAAACGGATCAATTCGGACAATCCTAAATGTAAAATATCTGAACAGATTTATTGTATACAAAAGGTTCAAAATGGACTCATTGGGCCCCTGTGTTCGTGGCGCCAGCACCGTAAAGGTGCAAATGTTGAGAGTAGTAGAAAGGATGAGGAGTCCATTTGTAATAAAAACAGTTGAACATTTACTGAATCAATCATCTCAGGGCAGTTATTACAGTTAATCAATACAGCAAAAGCAATAATCCAGATGTTGGTTTAACTGGAATTCCTTATAACAGGTCTGGCAATTGTCAGTTGAGTTCTCCAATGCTGTTACTTTACAGGCAAAGAATTTGGTAAATTTACACTAAGTCCACTTTCTAGCACTCAGATACTGAATATAATGATTTCCTATTTATCTTGAGCAATCCAATAAGGGCGTTCTCCCTCGTGGCAGGCCAACTCTCTGCTACATTATTTGATGCAGGATGCTCTCCTGAAGTATTCAGGTTCACTATGTTCCCAGAAGGCATTTGGTGAAAGGATAATTCTGTGGACTTATCAACCAGTTGTGTCCAGGTACCTTTAAGTTCCTCCTGGTCACTGGTGGTTGTGAAGGTGTGCTCAGACAATATGACGAAAGTAGCTTTCATTCAACCTCAGGGGGGTATCAGGAGTTGTCTACTCTGCCAAACAGCAGACAAAATTTGTCATTGGGCAGAGAAAAATCTTTACTCTTTACATGCAATTCAACTGAATCAAAGGGCAGACTACTTGAGCAGGGTGGAAGTAATACCAGGAGAATGGGAGCCTTTTTTTTTTTTTCTTGGACCCATGATCGCTCCCTGCTTCTTGCTTGTGGGCCAATTAGAAGGCTGCAATGTTTTTGTCTGAGCTTAGCAACATCCCTAGCAACCAATAGGAAAGTTGTCTACTCCTTTACTATATAACAACCTCCCCAGCAACCATTTTCATTTTTTTTTTTTTTTTTCTAGTCCTTTACTATTGGTGAAGAGTTGATCCTGTCTGCTGCTAAGGACATCTGCCCTGAGCTTTTAGGAGAGGCTGCAGTTAAAAAGCTAGCACAGGTTCCTCGTTCGGCTAGCGCACTAACTAGACGAATTGATGAAATGGCAGAGGGCATTGAGGTACAATTGTTAGAGAGGATTAATGAGTCACAGTATTACTGTCACCGCCGGCCCTGGGAGAGATCTTAGAAGTTCACATAGACGGAAGATTCAAGAGTCTATCTGACAGATCTCTTGTTTTCATTGTTGCTGAAAGGGTTTCCACCCCTTCGCAGATGCTGCTCATTATCAGTCAGGTGGCTTTTATATGTTCCGCCTCTCACTTGTTTCCCTGCAGCTGATGGCTGGCTAGTTCAACAATTTAGATGTTCCACATCAAGATGGATTAAACAGGCTATTTCCAGATGTTGCATCTCTATGCAGAAAGAGGTTCCGTCTAAGTTTAGCTCTCACTCCAAGATCTTTGACTGTCTCTTGGGCAGAGAGAGCATCAGCATCTTTAGAACACATCTGTAAGGCAGCCACTTGGAAGAGCACACATTCACAAGGCATTATAGGGTTGATGTTTCAGATATTAAGGATTTGGCTTTTGGACGTAAGGTCCTGTCCTTAGTGGTCGCCCCCCCCACCCAAGACAATTCCTTTGTTAGTTCTCAGGGGTGCCATCATGAAGATGACAAAGTGTTTACACTTATCAGTAATGGGTTTCTGGAAGTCTCCACGACGGCACCCAGGGAATTTCGCTCCCTAAAAAAAAGTGTGTGTGGTAATGGGGGTTATTTATATGTAAATACTTTTGATATAGGTCTCCTACCGCTTCTTGGCAAGTCACTGAAGGTGGTGGAAGGGGAGGGATTTTTAACCTCTTTGCATGTTTTTCCTGTCCCTGGCAGAGTGGGGTCATTTCAGGGGTGCAGTTGTTGAGACTTCCAAAAACCTATTACCAGTAAGTGTAATAACACTTTTCTTATTGCCATTACTTCTGGGAGACGAATAGGTGAAATAGGGTGTCTCTTAAATTAGACCCAGTTGTGTGTTTTTTTTTTTTTTTACCAAAGGTGTAGCTAGTTTTCATAGGAATCTGGAAATTATATTACCTTTTTATAGCAATCCAAGAGAGGAACAGTTCCACTCCTTAGATGCAAGATGGACGATTATCCATTACCTAGAAGCCACAAGGTCCTTTTAGGAAGGACTATAAACTCCTAGTGCAGTTTGCAGGCCAGAATAAGGGTAGGAAGCTTTCTAAAGCATCAATAGGGAGAAGGATCAGATCTACCATTGACATCTGCTATTCTGAGCAAGGTCTCTCCTGTCCTTCTAGGATTTAGGCCCATTCAACCTGAGCAATTGCTCCTTCTTGGGCTGAGAAGGCTGGAGCGTCCTTAGATCAGTAGCCTCTCACTGATAAGTAATCTGTTAACTCTCCTTATTGGCCATCATGGTGGATTCAAGAAAAATTGAACTACTGGAAAGTCTAATTCTGTGGTGTTCTGTTGTTGTGTTTTTGTTTTCTCTTATTTTTTTTTTTTTTTTATTTTAAGGAAGTTAGGGGTCAATCCCTAGGAACACCTTTTACTTTCTCTGCTTGACCGTATTGATAAAGAATCATACTGACAGCTTTGTCACTAATTCTGTAGAAATAAAGTAAAGCAGAGGCACATAGCATTATAAATCATAAGGCCTCATGCACACGACTGTTGTGTGCATCCATGTCTGTTCCGTTTTATGTGGACCCATTGACTTTCAATGGGTCCGTTGAAAACTTGGAAAATGCACCGTTGTTCAACCGCGTCTGTAATCCGTGTTTCCTGTCCGTCAAAAAAAAATATGACCTGTCCTATTTTTTTTGACGGACAACGGTTCACGGACCCATTCAAGTCAGTGAAAAAACACGGATGCACACAAGATTGTCATCCGTGTCCGTAGGCTACTTTCATACAGACGGATCCGAAGATCCGTCTGCATAAAAGATTTTTCAGAGCTGAGTTTTCACTTCGTGAAAACTTAGATCCGACAGTATATTCTAACAGAGGCGTTCCCATAGTGATGGGGACGCTTCAAGTTAGAATATACTATGAACTGTGGGCATGAATGCCCCCTGCTGCCTGGCAGCACCTGATCTCTTACAGGGGGCTGTGATCTGCACAATTAACCCCTCAGGTGCCACACCTGAGGGGTTAATTGTGCGTATCATAGCCCCCTGGAAGAGATCAGGGGCTGCCAGGCAGCAGGGGGCAGACCCCTCTCCCCAGTTTTAATTTAATTGGTGGCCAGTGTGGCCCCTCCCTCCCTCTACTGTATTAATTTCATTGGTGGACAGTGCGGCACCTGAGGGGTTAATTGTGCGGATCACAGCCCCCTGTAAGAGATCGGGTGCTGCCAGGCAGCAGGGGGCAGTCATGTACACAGTTCGTAGTATATTCTAACTTGAAGCGTCCCCATCACTATACAGAATATACTGTCGGATCTGAGTTTCCACGATCTAACTCAAATCCGATGGTATATTCTAAAATAGAGGCGTTCCCATGGTGATGGGGACGCTTCAAGTTAAAATATACTATCGGATTGGAGAAAACTCTGATCCGATGGTATAATAGGGACTCCTGACTTTACATTGAAAGTCAATGGGGGATGGATCCGTTTGCAATTGCACCATATTGTGTCAACGTCAAACGGATCCGTCCCTATTGACTTGCATTGTAAGTCAGGACGGATCCGTTTGGCTCCGCACGGCCAAGCGGACACCAAAACGACTTTCCTTCATGTCCGTGGATTCTCCAAAAATCAAGGAAGACCCACGGAAGAAAAAAACTGACACGGATCACGGAACTACAGAACCCGTTTTTTGCGGACCGCAAAAAAAAACTGTTGTGTGCATGAGGCCTAATACTGTGCGCTCAAGCAAGTCCAGAACGAAGGATCATGATCACACACTAAATGGACTCGCTTGTGTCAATGGGCCCATAATCTAGTCTTTTAATATAACTGATCTGGGTTTGTACTCCACCAGGACATTGGAGAACACTTGTGGTGGTTTTTTATTTTTGTGAATTTTTGCTGAAATATTGCAATCTGGAAAAAAACTACTATTCTGGTGTAGCAAATCTGATGCATTACCACCAAGTGTCCATCAGCAGGAGCTCCCCAGCACTGCACCATGGATGCTAGTAGCCTTCATTAAATTGGGAAACTCACTGTATTAATTTCATTCCAGCGCAAGTTTTCTTCTGTTGTTGCCGAGTATCTAGATGAGGAAATGAGTGCTACCACCAAACGACTAGTGGAATACTTTGCCAATCAACATAACTGCTCTCTAGAATCGGATTTGGAACGTTAACTATTTTAAGTACTAAATCTGTATTTGACATTAGTTTGTAGACTGGTTTCTTATTGTAATAACTTGTAAATAACTTTAATAAAGATATATTTATGTAATTTTTTAGATTTTTGAAAGGAAAAAAGTCTATCCATTTGCAGGAATTTGTAATCCTTGGATGGTCTTATCTAGTGTTGAGTGAATTGAAGTTAACAAAGTGAAATTCTATCTAAATATCAGGAAAAATTTGATCACCATTTTTAATGGCTGCTGCACATGTTTATAAAGTGAAAGCCTGGCAACGATGGATCGCCCATACTGCTATGCAGCCAGCCCCTGTGATGTCCGCCATTTTCTAGTGAACTTAGTGCAGGCAAAGACGTTACAGGCACTAGTGACAGTGATTTAGGAAAGTTTATTCACAAAAGAAAAAATCAGATTGGGGACTAATAGGAGCTATTCTATTACACCCTGCTACACTAATTGGGGTTAAAAATTGTTCTAATACTACAGATTTTAGGTTTATATTCTTCTATACATAAGTAAACTGGTTTATCTGTGATACTGTAATTGAGGTGAAATTGTGGCCTGACATTACTGTAAGGGTCAAATCAGTACTGTATGTCAGACAGGTGTCAGGGCCTTCTAAGGAACAGGCAGTGGCCAAAATGTTTCTGGAGCTGGCAGAAGGAAGAAATGACTCCATGTGCATTCTGTTTCCATATGACCACATGGCTGTTTCACAGAAAAGATAGAACATGTCTTAGTCTTGTCAGTTTGGTGGACAAGTATAGGCATTGTTATAATGGAGCCACAAAAACGGATGCAATACAGACGTTATCCATATTTTGAGGATCAAGGTATTGTGGGCTGCAAAATGCTTACGGTCGTGTGCATGAGCTATAAGAGTGATGCCTGTCATACTGAAGCACAGTAACTGTCACTACCACAGCAGACTAGCTAGGCATGTTTCTGAAATGAACAGTGATGTACACCAAGATGCATGCTCCCTGCAGCCGGGAAATAGCTGGTTCTTAAATCTCTTCATGACTAATGAATTCAGATAGAATTTTTGAAAAATTCGCTCTTGGTCTTATCAACCTATAGTTGGATTGCATGCAGTGGTATGACTAACATAGACGAGCATGTACTGATCTGGTCCTCCCATTCACTTCTATGGGGAGAGTGCTTGGTGGTGGCCGGACCCAGGGAAACTCTGGGTCCTCCAGCCACTACATTCCCACTCTTCTCAATATAGCTGTGGAACCATACCTATATCGATCAATGGGGAGACATCCTAGTGAGATGTCCCCATTGTCTGACATGGGAATACCACCTTAATTCTACATCCTATAACCTAGAATTATACATGCAAACTATAGGCATTAGTGACTTGATGGTAAATATCCACATAAGGCTGAGGTCACATCACTGTTTAGCTTTCCATTCTGATCCGTCAGAAAAATGGATCCCTGCTAATTTTTGAAAATTTTTCATCTGTTTTAGTTATTTGTCCGAGATCCGTTATTTTTGACAGGGAAAATGCCTTTGTCGAGGTCTGTGCAGAAAATCGCACATCTGAAGATGCCAATTCAGTTGAAAGGATCTGTGTTTATTCTGGGTTCTGTCCGTTCCAACCTTGGACAGTAAATGGTGTGAAAGTGCTCTTAATCCTCACCAAAATTTTGGTGATAACAGCTGCACCGAAATTCCACTGAAAACACGTGATCCTCAGCACTACCTCCTATTGAAATGAATGGGAGGCAGAAAGGACATGGTGACTGAGTTTTCTGCAACATTTTGGTGCAGATAGCCACACCAAAATTCAGCTGTGAAATCCATCATGTGAACATACCCTTATGCACATGGTGCAGATTACTTGCTGTTTTTCCAAGCAGATTCTGTGGAAAACCCACAGCATAAATGGCATACAGTGAAGGCGCATGAGATGGACATATCTCTTGTACAACTTGTATTGTGAGTTGCGGATTTTGAAATCCTGCAGCATGTCACGTTTGATTATAAATGAATTTTTTGTGTGTGCAATGTATTTCAATGCAAGGGTGAGATTTGTGGCAAAACTGCCTCAAATCTGTACTTAAAAACTGTGCAAAAAATATGATGGTGCAGATTTCATGTGTATTTTCTGCACATATGGTACATGCACACAAACGTTTTTTTTCAGTTTTTTTTTTTTGCATTTCAATGGGTCCGCAAAAAAAATGCGGACAGTACACCGTGTGCTGTCCACATCAGTATGTCCGTTCCGTTGCCCTGCTGTCCTATTCCTGTCTGTTTTAGGCACAAAAAAAGGATGGCGTACTGATGCAATTTGCGGACCGCAAAACACCTATGGTTGTGTGCATGTAGCCTATATCTGCGCGGTGTGCAGCCAACCTTAGGGTAAGGTTACACAGTGATCTTGGTTGTCGCACCCAGGTATCAGTGTAGCAGAGCAGCTGTAGAAATGAATTGGGTTGCAGAGCAACTCGCAAGTCATGGCAAATATGAGTCGAACTGTGCCCTCCCCATTACTTTCTATGGCTGCCCTGCTCAAAAACACATTGGCAGCACAACAATCCCACTTGTGTGGATACGGCTAATACCACGTTCCCTGGTGCACATATTGTAAGATTCCCATAACATGTCTGAGGAAACTGCAGCGCTCCTCCATTAGATACAATACCGGTTTACTTGCATACAGGCACCAAACATGGTGATTAGGGATTAGCAAAATGAGAAACATCCAAAGTTGATTTGCATAAAACTTTGTTCTAATACTGTACGGAGCAGGAGCCTCGTACAGTATTAGAATGTATTGGCTCCGATGAGCCGAAGTTATTGCTTCTCAAAGTCTTGCGAGACTTCACACAATAATTAATTTGTACTGTAAAAAAAACATTTCCTGAACTCTGGTTTGGTTCCAAGGTACCACTTTGAACCGAACCAGAGTTTGGGAAATGTTTTTTTTACAGTACAAATTTATGAAGTTATTGCGCAAAGTCTCGCAAGACTTTGTGAAGCAATTTCGGCTCATCGGAGCCAATACATTCTAATACTGTACGAGGCTCCTGCTCTGTACAGTATTAGAACAAAGTTTTATGCAAATTGACTTTAGATGTTTCATCCATAGTCGCTTTTGCTCATCCCTAATGGTGATGTTTCAACTTCTATAGGGGTCCATTCAGACGTCTGTAGTTCTGGGTCTGCAGCCATTCCACAATTTTGTGGAACGGGAATGGACCCATTTATTTCAATGTGCTATCTGCATCCGTTCCATGGTCCTGCAAAAAAGAGAGAGCTTGTCCTATCGCAGACAGGAATAGGAATTTCTAGCAGAGGGCTGGTCACTTGCGGTCTGCAAAATGTGGCATGCACATGGCCGGTATCCGTGTTTTTATGAGTCACAATTTGCGGACTGAAAAACACTTACGGATGTCTGAATGGACCTTAAGTCTATTTAAGTACTTCAAGCTTACTGGATGTTAATGGAGGATTATAATGGGGTGTTTTGGTTGGCAGCCCTCGGTAGGATGTTTCTGTGGGTCCCATCGCCACCCAAAACACTCGTTACAAGGAACAAGAGCTGTGATTCTCTTAGGAGAAAGGACTGTTGATGACCTCACCGTGTGACCAGTAACACATTGATATCAGTGATCACATGGTGATTTCATCAAAAGTTCTTTCTCTCTGAGGAGTCTTGCTGAAGGGGACACTTCCCATAATTATGGAGGCTTTTTTGTGTGAAGATTATATCAGGAAAAGGTGATGGGCTATTGTGCTATAATACTACTGTAGGATATAACACTGTATACTGTGTGCAGAGCGTTGTATACTATACAATGAGTGTGTTTTATGGGGGTGACGCAGATAAATCAAGTAGAAGAAAGAGGTTCTGCGTCGGCGCGAAATCACTGGTGAAAGTGGTCTTAAAGATGAATTTTTCTTTTATTCAGAAACAACGTGTTTCGGGGGTCAAAGGCTCCCCTTCATCAGGTTTCACAGACATATAGCAGGTATTGTCACAGTATCATATTTATAGGTAAGTTAATTTAAAAAAACCGCCAAAGGATGCACCTGGGTGACGCCCCTTATGGGAGGAGCTATCTCCAGGTGTCATTTCAGGACATACAGGTCATCCCAACATATTTAGCATAAAGTTATAATGATTAGCTGTGTATGCCTTGGGGACTAAAACCGCTTCTTTATTTACATAAAATTCATAGCCGATTGTAAAATCCGAAGTAACAGGGTAAGGTATGGTTCCCGGTCATGTGATCGCTAGTGTAGGCGTCACATGACTCGGGAGTCCGGAAGTGTTCTGCTGTTCCAGCGCCGCTCTCATCGGGCGGAAGCAGCAGTGTCAGCGCATGCTCTCATGGGCAATGTGAGCCGGCAGCTGAAGTACGTAACAGGGATGTCACATGATCGCATAATGCGGTCATGTGACCTGTAATCTTGTAATACAGCGTCGTAGGTCTTGTATACTTCAGTAATCACAGTGTTAGGTTCTAGACTTCATAAGAGCGATCTATACATAATGAGCTCATATATAGAGGGCAACTTATTTCATAGGTTATACCATAGTTTTTATAGTTATAAGATTACTTTGGGTGCCATATAATATAATATAATATATAAAAGCACAAGGCAAAATAAAGGGTATAAATAGCAACCAGTAAAGTATCATAAAATCAAGTGACTCATATAGGATTATAATATTAAAAAAGGTGTATAAATTATATAAAGATAGTATAAAAATGGTAATAAATAATAAAGGGATATAAAAGAAGAGAAAAAAATAAATAAATAAATGATAATTAATAATAAATAAAAAAAAAAAAAATTTCTTTCATTTTTAAATAAAATCGATTTCCTTTTATTGTTGGTATCATTTCCTTTAAAGGTTAATTTCAAAAGCCTCATTAAGCCCATATGGATTGAGGCGATTGAGTTTAAAAATCCAATACATCTCCCGACGTCTAATATATTGGACGTCTGTTTAGAGATGTATTGGGATAAGTTCGATTGGCGTTATCGTGAACCCTACAACATTACCATCATGGTGTTCTGCCGCATGTCTAGAGACACTATGTTTCATATATCTTTTCCGAATTTTTGAACGGTGTGTATTAAAGCGTTTGCGTAAGGTTTGTATTGTACGGCCTACATATTGTAGGTGACAGGGGCACTCTAATAGATAGATGACAAAATTTGAGCTGCAGGTCAAGTGATGTTGGATTTGGAACAGTTCCCCAGTACTCTTACTATGAAAGGATGATCGTTGTTTGATGCTATTACAGCAGAGACATCTTGAATTCCCACATTTGAAACTTCCTTTGGGGGCCTCAATATCTAGATCGTTTTTACTGGAATGAGTTGTTGATCTCATTTTACTTGGAGCTAAGATGTTTTTCAGGGTTTTAGCTCTTCTGTATGTAAATTTAGGGTTCTCCGGAATAATTTGGCTAAGTATGGGATCCCTTTTGAGGATATGCCAGTGTTTCCCCAATGTCGTCTTGATAGCGTTGTGATTTTGATTATAAGTCGTTATAAAATTATAACAATACGAGTTGATATCATTTTTATCATCTCTTTTTTGGGGGGGCGCTAGGCTTTCTAATTGAGTTAGCTTGTTCACTTTTTCTCTGGCACCAATAATAATATCCCTAGGGTACCCTTTTTGGTTGAATCGGGATGTCAAAATGTTGCATTGTGAGTCAAAATCTGAATCCGATGTACAATTTCTGCGGATCCGTTTAAATTGGCTAAAAGGGACGTTTGACTTCCATTTTCTGTAATGTGTGCTGCTGAAGTCCAGATAGCTGTTACTGTCAACCTTTTTAAAGAAGGTGCGTGTTTTAATTTCATTATTTAGGATAAAAATTTCTAGGTCCAAGAATTCTGTTTTTGTTTTGTCATATGTACCTGTAAATTTGATCCCCCAGTTGTTAGTATTTAAATGAGATATGAATTCCTCTATTGTAGATTGTTCGCCATCCCAGATGAAAATCAAATCGTCAATGTATCTTTTGAAGTAGATGATATTTTTATGCCAGAACTTCGTTTGGTATATGAAATTTTCTTCGAACCTTCCCATAAACAGATTCGCGAAGCTTGGCGCGAAACGCGTCCCCATCGCGGTGCCCCGTATCTGTTTATAGGTCTGGTCCTGAAAGGAGAATATATTGTGGGTAAGGATAAATTCCATGCCTTTGTTGATAAAAATTCTTTGCTATGGGGGCATTTCGGTATCATTGTCTAGAAAGGTAGATACACATTCCAAACCTAGGTTGTGGGGTATGTTTGTATATAGGGCTGAGATGTCTAAAGTTAGCCAATAGTAGTTCCCTTTCCACTTTGTATTTTTTAGGGATGTTATCAATGATGCGGAATCTTTGAGATATGATTTTAGATTTTGAACGTATTTCTGGAGATGTATGTCAATATAATGGGAGAGGTTTCTGGTCAAAGGGGACACCCCAGAAATTATCGGTCTACCGGGGGGATTTATTAGGGTCTTGTGTATTTTGGGGAGATGGTAAAAGGTCGCTAGAGTTGCATCTTTTACCAGAATGTATTCTTTCTCTTTTTTGTCTAAAACTGTTTCCGCTGATTTTTATTAGTTTGTCAAATTCTTCTCTGTATTGGTTAGAGGGGTCACTGTGTAGCGGTTTGTAATAGTTTGTGTCCGAGAGTATGTTTAGTGCTTCTTTTATATAGTCCTCTCTATTCTGAATCACGATTCCACCCCCTTTGTCCGCGCTTTTTATCATGATGTTTGTATTAGATTGTAATTTTTTTAGAGCTACTCTCTCGTACGGTCTGAGGTTATGTTCTTCACATTTTTTATATTTTTTATGTTTTTTATGGCTGGATGGCATTACCCCCTGGTTTATTTGTCTGAAATCATTTGATACGAGAGAGTAGAAGGTATCTAGGAAATTGCCTTTGTGATGAGTAGGATAGAAATTGGATGGTGGTCTTAGGCCTGACGGGATGGCTTTCTGGTCTGGTCCTTCTACAGTTGGAGTGGTTTCTACTGATCCCTGGTGCCCAATTTACACTTATCCTATAACCTGTAATAATAAAACTACCGTACTCTGTATTTCATTAAATTAAGTTTTCTGATCACTAAACACCCGGATAAGTATCAGTGAATTATTTTGTTTATGTTCACGCCTGCTCTAGGGATTATGGTTCGTCACCACTAGTCCCTTATCTTTTGCTTCCTTATCAATAATTAACTGCATTGATTGTACAGTTTAGTTTCGGCACTGATGAGAGCAGTCTTCTAAAATCGCTTCATACATTGCCCCAAAATATTTTGCCAGATCCCTGGTGGGTATATGGGCAATTACACTATTTACGTGGCATAAGTGGTTGTGGTGTGTGTGTGTGTTTTTGTTTGTTTGTTTGTTTGTTTGTTTGTTTTTTCAGAAAAAAAGGGGCACAACATGAAAGAGGGGATGGTTGTGATAAGTGTAGGGGGCCCAAGATGGGTAAACTGCTCTGGACCTATGGTGCACTTAATCTGCCCCTGGTCCTGCTACTCTGTGATACCTGGGTGCAACGCCTGTTGTGCAATCAAGATCTCCGTGTAGCGCTACATTTATTGCCACAAAATCAATTCATCGTAAGTTCTACATTTGGAAGGTTGAGATAACAGTATATCGAACTATCCAGATTTTAAAACTTTTTCCCTATAAGCCATTAGAACAACAAAGTTTAAGTGCTCTGCATTTGTTGCTGGGAAATGTGGAAAAGAAAGAACTGCTATTTAATAAATCTGTATAGACAGAGCAGAGAAATAAGTAATTCTGTGAATGTTACCAATAGTTCATTCATTGCAGCATAATACATGAAATGTCTATCTCATGATTACCACTAGATGTCGCTGCAGCTCCTTACAGAGGTAAAAGTTCCATTAGTATAGGAAATCTAGGCAGGTTTGTTCTGTTCGGACATAAGTTGCCAGTAGGAGGAATGCCACAATGCAGTTCTAAGAAAGATGCTCCAGAATCATTAATTTATGAGAAATGGACAAATCGGTTATCCCTAAATACGGCTAAAGATTTGTTAGAGGACACTTTTGGAAATTGAATCTAAAATGTCACCCTCTGTGACTTGCCCCTGCTGTCGCTCTATAAATGCTGATCTATATCATTGCTTCTGGGCATGCCCTGCAATTCAATTAGTATGGGAACATGTTAAACGATTTTTAACGCTTATGTTCAACGTCTCTATAAATTTATCTCCATGCATTGTTTAATATATGAAATGACCAACCTAAGTATAAGTTTACAGCGTCTGAATGGACAATCTTGTTTGGGCAGTTTTGAGATGGGGAAACAGCTCTCATTGTCTGAACACTGTGATTAAATGTTTTGGACTGACATTCTGCTGTTTGGCCACAAGATGCTGCTGTTTCCTAACACAGCTACAGACTGCACATATATCTCCATATTCATGAGAAAGGTGGGGGTTTTTACACACAGTCTGGGGAGAAAAGGAAGCAGCCATCTTAGAGGAAGCTAGACTGAGTAACTGTGTGACCAGAGAGTCTGACATCCAGGTGTGAGAGCATCCCTCAGTGACCAGAGCTGCAGCTAGGTGAAGCTGATCTTGTTCAAGACCCTGATTCTGTCTAGAGGAACGAGGATTGCTGCAAGGAACACTGATGAGAGCAAAGGAACAAAGCAACATACACTGTGGTACCGCATGTTTGTTGGAGAGACATTTGTTCTGTTCAGAGTCACCAGCTGATGCAAAGCAGACCCGGGTCGGTAAGATCGTGCACGCACCTCATTAGTGTTGGCGCCTAGGGAATGAGACCAGGCCTTTAGTTAGGGTCTCTGTTTGTGTCAGACCACAAGTGTTACTACTGTTCATTGCAAGGACTCCATAACTTAGTGATATTTCACATTGTAGAGCTGATAGAATTCCCACAAACTCAAGTAAGGCTGGCCTTTTGCTTATAAGGAATACTCAGGAACGTGCTACAGGCCCAGTTATAGGAGGGGGAATACTGTAGATCTGTGTAAGATTGTATGCTAGTGTGCTGCACCACAGGCTAGCCCGTACCACACCCATAAAGTGCTTCTTGCTCTTTTAGGGTAATAACAGGTAAGGTGTGGCAGTTGTGCCCTCCAGTAGGTAAGTTACTGCTCTTTCCTCCTGCATCCATCAGAGGGTGCCGTGCTGTGCAGCACAAGGGTCTCAGCCTTCGGGCTGGGTGTATGGAAATGTATTCTATGTTCACAGCATTTGTGGTTGTGTTTATTGCCACATTTAAAGGGTTTCTACCACTTAGGTGTCACATATTTAGCTGTCAGACACTAGCGATCCGCTAGTGTCTGCTCTGGCCAACCATCCTAATATAATTACTTTTGGGGCAGTGGTTTGGCTAAAAAAACTACTTTTATTAATATGCTAATGAGCCTCTAGGTGCTATGGGGGCGTCATTAGCACCTAGAGGCTCCGTCTACCTTCAGAAACTGCCGCCGCCGAGCGCGTCCCTCCAGCCCGCCCATCTCCTCCTGAATGCGATCGTATGTATTCTGCGCATGCGCAGTGAATGTCTGACCGCTTCCTTGCTCAGACATCTCCACTGCGCCTGCGCGATGACGCCATAGTGCTCCGAGGAACAGGCGCAGTGGAGATGTCTGAGCAGGGAAGCTGTCAGACATTCACTGCGCATGCGCAGAATACAGGCGCTCACAAGGAGGATCGCATTCAGGAAGAGATGGGCGGGCTGGAGGGACGCGCTGGGCGGCGGCAGTTTCTGAAGGTAGACGGAGCCTCTAGGTGCTAATGATGCCCCCATAGCACCTAGAGGCTCATTAGCATATTAATAAAAGTAGTTTTTTTAGCCAAACCACCGCCCCAAAAGCAATTATATTAGGATGGTTGGCCAGAGCAGACACTAGCGGATCGCTAGTGTCTGACAGCTAAATATGTGACACCTAAGTGGTAGAAACCCGTTAAGTAAAATTCTGTTTTGGCAAAAGTTGGGTTTGCTTTCCTCGTTCGTGAATTCACTGTATCCTAGGGAGTCCACTTCGGTACACTGCTTACACAGTGGCCACACGCAACTGCCTTCTTTGCTGGATGCTTATCCTGCAACCAAAATTGCCATCAAACAATGCTTTCAATTTACTTTATAGACATTAATTAGTACAAGTTTGAAAATTCTGTATCTTCTATTGCGTAGAATTTGATCTTTGAATCTCTGGTGTGCATGGATGAACAGTTAGGGTTGTGGGATGGGTAGGAACATTTAAGAGATATGTGTTTTGAAATATTGGTCCCTTTTTGTATAACCTGTCTTATCTGTAGATTGCATTTGTGACCAAATAAAGATATAAAATAAAATCAAGTAGACCTGTTGAGCCAACCAATCCTTCAAAAAGGGGTTACAGTATCTTAACTTTTGCTAATTCTACGAAACTTTTGAGGACCTTTCCATGACAACTCCACCTTATTGGCCTCTATAAGGACAGGCACACAGAGGTTAAAAGGTCTTACCACCATTGTTCCTGTCCTTACAGAGGACAGGTGCAGCAGAGAAGATACTATGGACTGTTAGAGGCCCAGATCGGAGTGGTGGGGAATGGGAGGAAGGGTGGTTTCCAGTGTGCATCGAGATACTCATTAAGGAAGAACAGCCTTCCTTGTTGTCTCAATTGAAGCTCATCATTCGAGAGGAGGTCCAATCTATGGTGGCAAGTCTCGTCCCTCAGTCTGCAACCCTGTCCACCTAGACCAAAAGACCCAGGCTTGAAACTGAATCAGACTCTGAATTGGAGCTCTTCAGCCTACTAATGTCTGAAGGATAGGTGGATAAAGAAGAAAAAAACTTGCCATCCACATCAGCAGAAGAGGTGTGAATAAGTTTTTAAGGTAGAGTTTACTATGAATCGGCGTTCCCCAAACATCTCATCCTGGACTGAGGGAGGTTTAGAGATCTTTTCGATCAGCGGTCCGTCCGACTATGAATGTAGAAGAGAATATCCTCAGAGGAGAAATAGTATTTTCTGGAACAGAGGCAGGACTCTTAGGCAGAGAAAAGGCTACACATACCTTTTAAGAATTAAGGAATTGTTTAGCCTTTGACGCAGCCAAGTGTTGCGGCTACCTCAGTGGCAATATCCTTGTTTCTGTGGCTTTCTAGTTGGAAAATCATCTAACATTGAGGACCTCTAAGAAGAAAATCTTCAAGTCAATTCTTCTCCTAAGAATGGCAATAGCCTCCTATTGCTGATGCTTCGGGCAAATCTATTAGGGTTGAAGACAGGAATGGGGCCCTATCCAACGCTACAATATGAGTCCTATGGTTAGAAATGGGTTCAGGGGATATCCTATCTAAAAAAAAAAGTTGTTCCATTCCATTTTTATGTTCCCATGTCTTTGGATCTGTTCTGGAAAAAGCCACAGACAGGCTTTCCAGAGGAAAAACCTAAAAAAAGGGCAGTCCTTTTTGGAAGCTGATCTGGTGTCACTAGGACAGCCTAGTGAAGGGAATAGAAAGTCTAGTAGATGGAGCTACACGAAAGGAGGGGGGAAGGAAAGGTATTTCTCCTTAATCCAAATACCACCCAGGAAAATAAATTATGCCAGAAAACTGAGTGTCAGACCAAAAGCCTTCTTTCCCCAGTGGTCAGAGATCACCTCCCACTCTTGGCTACTATGCATTATAAATAGTGATGAGAAAAACTTTGAAAAATTTGATTCAGCAACTTTGCTGAAGTTAGCCAACAACTTTGATTTGTCAATTAGCCGACAGCTGCCTTTCATTTAATAATTAAGAGCGCACTTCATAGTCCTTTATTGTTAATGGCCGTGTGGCAGTTATACACAGGGGATGTTGCTGGTGTGGGGGTGGGGGTGGGGGTGGGGGGACAATATGCATATTATTGCTGTTATTACCTGTAATCTCCAGCAGGTTGACAGTAAATACAGGATATTAATCAGGTCTGACATGCCCACTTCTCTAACTCCAGCGCTCTCCTATCCTACTGGTGGAAGACTTTCTTCTACCATCTGCTTTTTTTTTTCCTTTTTCACATCTAATATCGATGAGAATGTCATCAGGAACATCCAGCTCCTCCTCTATCTGCTAACTTATATTATAGCACATGGAGACTTTGAAGGATGATTTGGAAGACTTAAAGCCAGAAAAAGATGAGGATGGTCATAATTAAGACCTGGCCCCCCTAAGGGGTTGAGTCTGGATGGTATTGGTTGGCACGCTGCCACTAGAATAATAAAGGCTTCCATCTTATTTGTATTGAATTATATAGCTTATGGCTGATGTAGGAATAAATAAATAAAACTGATGCAGAATAAGTCTCCCTTCTCCAATATTCTTCTATTAATAGGAGCACCGTGACACACACACACACACTCACACACTTAGGGCTGCACCATACCATTTGGCATTCCTATAGCCCTGGGACACAATCAGCCCTGGGGGCGGCACGTTGGACTGTCTCTGCGCAGCATTTTAGGTGATCTCTCCTTCCTGGACTTCTTACTTTCACTTTGTAACACAAGCTGTCACCATTTTAGGAAAAAAAGGATTTGTTACCATGAAGCGCGAGGATATTTGAAGTTGTTGCGAATCAAAGTTTTCCTAATATTCGGATCGAATTCAGCCTCGCTTAGCTCAACACTTATTATAAAGTTAAGGCACAATTTTTTATTTTATTTTTAAACCTATCTATGCCTATGAGAAGCTATTAAGAAACGTCTTTATCTGGGGGCCATCGTTCCAGTACCTATAGAACAATGCTTCAAGGGTCATTACTCAAGTTTCCTAGTAAAAAAAAATAAAAAATTGAAACTCCAGCACAAAGTAACTTGTGTAATACAATTGGCATTTATTTGATAGGTGCCTGTGTAAATCATGAGAAGAGAAGGAGATGTGCGCTGTGGATTATAAGTGTGCAACAGCACTAGAGAAAGCATTAGAGAAAGGGTGTACTTTCTCTAATGCTGTTGCACACTTATAATTCACAGCGCACATCTCCTGATCTCTTCCATCTGCATCTTTGAGCTGCACCAATTTGACCAAGGAAACACTGACTATACTGCCAATGAAACCTAAAGCTAGGAGTTCCCTGGAATCTTCATTCTTATGTCCTGATTACAACAGAATCCAGCAACACAGTATAGGGAGGCTCAAGTTCAGGACTTCTATCTCCAGAGCTGCTGGTCACAGATGATCAGCAGCAGGTCATTGAGAATTGCAAGCTGTCCTGGAGACATTATTACAGGCAGAAAGTTACCTAGCAGGTCAACATCTACACATTCTGTCATATAATATGACAGCAGTATTGTTCCGGAGACGACAGGGAGGTATGAGGTTTCTTTTTTCTGCAGTCCTTAGCAGACCAGATTTTCAGCTGGGCAGAAAGATCAGTTATATTGATCTCAACAGTACATCTAAGAGGTTCTCTGAATCAGATAGCAGACTTTTTAAAGCTGGAAATGAAAGGAATGGAGCCTAAACAGGGAAGTTTTCTCCCAAATGTGTCTTTAGACCAATGAGCCAGTAAATAACCAGAGGAAGTAGATACTCCTATATTTAAAAAGATAAAAATAAAAAATGGGACATGACCCTGGTTTATGCCTTCTCTCTAATCTCCTTGGTCTTTGGAAAGCTTCAGACAGAATCAACAAAGCTTATTCTGATAGTTCCACTCTGGCTAAAATGCATCTGGTTTCCGGTTTTAAAGAATCTAGCTCTTCAACACCCAGTACTTCTTCCAGGATCTACTTCTACAAGTTGCCCTTCTCTATCCAGAGGTGGACAAATTTTAATTGACTACTTGGATCCTGAGCATATCTGTGTTGAATTGGGTCATATATGCTTTATAACAAAGCAATAAAAATACAATCTACAATATGATCTAGAAGACATTCTGTTTGTGGTATGAACCCTGTCAACTGAGTTCCTTTTCCCCATCCATCCCAAAAATGTTGGAATTTTTGCAAAAAATAGTTTTGATAAGGGAGTCAAGGAAAGGGTTTAATTGGGACTTGGGCCTAACGATGCATGTGGAAGGGATGTGTTCTTTTTGCTCCTACAAGTAATCCCGGCACTTGCACTTCTATTATTCAGTATTTTTTTTACACTAGATGTAAGCAGATCAGTGATTAGATAACTGGAAACAACTGAAGCTTGGAGGAAAGGTTACACCACCTAATTCAGTTTTCAGGAAGAAATAAAGGAAGAGATATTACAAAAAGAATGTTGGCAAGATGGGTAAGATGGCAATAGTGTAGTTTCCAGCAATGCCAGATCCAAAAAGACCCGGCAGGCTGTTCCCTGCCGAAACAGCCTGTCTGACCTCACTAACGCTAGTGTGAAACTAGCCTTATTGGTTTATTTAGGATCATAATCCCTGACATGCAGAGTAAAGAGGAGGATGAGGCAGCTCTTTAGCTCAGTGCTGTGAAGTAACTTGTCCTGCTGTGTGATTTGGACAGGTTTTGTGTGTACTAATAGGACAGCGGCCATTTTATTTCCCCTGACAATTGCTCCAAAGACCAAATGAGCCATTATAACTAATAAAAGGTATTTGTCCAAGTTCAGAGCTGAACCTGCACTTAAGCTCACCACACATTTAGCTTGTATCAGTGGAGCATCGGAGCATTTTTAGCGCCAATGCTCCCCCTTGCCCTGCGCTGCGTAGTGCAGGACTACAGCTTTTTCTTCACTACTGGTGCTGTGCAGGGGTTCTCATGGGCATGCTCGGTGGAGGCTTCCACCTAGCAGTGAGCCCAGTGACATTACTGGTACAAATGAGTGGTCTTTAGCGCTACACTAGGCTGTTTTAAAGGATAGGGCAGCGCTAAAGACCACCCATTAGTGCCGGTGATGTCACCAGGATCGCTGCTAGGCGGAAGCCTCTGCCTAGCATCCTGAAAAAAGCCAGGTACGTTACCGGCGGTAAACAAAAAGCCCTTGCCCTGCACTATGAATGCTATGATGCTCTACTGATACAGGATAAATGTGTGAAGAGGGGCTTAAGGCCAGGTTCAGCTCTTAAACTGGACAACCCTTTTTAAGTATTTTCATTAATTTTATTAATTCACAGAGAATACCTTTTTAAGAAGTAGATTTTCCTCTACGTTCTGTGTAGAGTGGGTGGCAGCTAGTCTCCACCCACCAGATGTAGGAGAACTGCAAACTAGGGACAGAGCCTACAAAGCTGAAAACTTTTAAAATGCTGAATATACACAGTAAGTGATATAATGGGCAAAAATTGTGTTACTCCACATGTACACACACTGTACTGTTAACAAGGAAAGAGGAAAATCCAGGTCCAAATCACAGCAGGAAAAATCTTTATTCACGGTTAAAAATCCTTATGTACAGGTCAACTTGTCAACGCGTTTCAGACCATATAACAATTACGGTCCTTCCTCATGCTTGGTCATGAGGAAGGACCACAATTGTTATATGGTCTGAAACTCGTTGACAAATTGTCCTACACATGAAGATTTTCAACTGTGAAAAAATAATTTTTCCTGCTGTGATTTGGAGCTGGATTTTCCTCTTTCCTTGTTGTGAGATTACCGCTTCCAGGTGCGGCATCCGGGCTCATCCAGCAGAGGAGCAGGTGAGAGCTGCTGTTTGCACTTATACTTGACACTGTACTGTTGATTAATGCAAAGTTTGTTGAAAGGTTAGGTATGCTTTAAAGTATACTTTAAGAGCTTTTACTGGTATATACACTTAAAGATAGTGCTTTGATACAGTGTACACAGAGCCTAAGATGCAGAAGTATTTGAGCATTTAAAGGTGTATTAAGGTTATAAGAATTTATTCCCTATACACAATATGGGGATTAGTATTAGATTGCTGGAGGAAAGACCACTGGGACCCCACGGATCATGATAGTTGCCTTCTACTCTGAAATTAATGGAGCTGTAGGTTGTGCATGCACTTGGCTGCTGCATTCATTTTCTATAGGACTGTTGAAAATAGCCAGATTCTGTACATGACTAGCTCCATAAGTCCCATATAGAATGAATGGAGTGGCATGGTGCATGCTTGACTTGCCACTCCATAAATGTTTGGGGAAGGGGGCCTCTGTTCTTGTGATTGGTGGGGGACCCATTGGTCACACCCCCACTTATCAAATAATTATACCATATTCTCTGAATAGAGGATAACTTCTTATAACCGGAATGCACCTTTTTATCCTTTGCATGTGTTGTGTAGAATAGTAGTCTCCAAATTGATTCTTCAGTTGTGAAACTAGTACTCCCACCATGCCTTGACGTCCTATAATAATTTACTGGCAGTTACACAATACCTGGAAATCCACTGGTAGAATATACATTGAGTGTTGTGTCCACCACATAAACTAGGATGACTACCTGATATGTAACAGCTGTCTGCAGATGAGATGCTGGCTTAGTTATAAGTCATGTCTCTAGGCCTGTTTAAAAGGTCAAACACTTTACATCTGGTGGCTTTAGAGGCCGAGCTGTGAGCTCATCTGCATCTCTTCTTATCTGATATGTAATAAGTGCAAAAATAGCAGAGCATATAGACTGCTCATGACCCCCAAAAAATTAACTGCAGTGGGGATCAGTTACTCACACCTGTTGCCCACATGGATGATAATTTGACTTTGTTAGTCTTCATAATATGGTGGCAAAAGCCATGCTCCACCCAGCTCAAGTGGACCAAGCTTAGAACTCTATGGTAATTTAAACTGGTTCACCGCAATTATTTAAAATGCCTGCTGCGACCTGCCCTAGAATGACTATGAGCAGGACTTGTTACCACCACTTGCAGAGCTACCTAAGGGAATAAGGGGACGAAGCCACACTACACACTATACCTGGCACTTGTATATACCAAATTAAGAATACCCCAGCACTCTGTGTATTCTTCTAATTATGCAGATTTATTCACCAAAAAGATGCAACATTTCAACTTATCAAGCTGGTTAAGACCTGTAGGAAGTCCAAAACGTTGCATCTTTTTGGTGACTAAACCTGCATATTTAGAAGAAGACAGAGTGCTACAGCATTCTTAATTTGATACTGTAAACCGGGGGCCCTCAGGCTAGGACCTAACTTCGCCGGCACCTCCACCTAATGTACTCAAAGACTGTTGTTGAGTGACCTTAAGTGCTGCTACACCTCTTTTTTATTGCAATTGCATATACTATATTGGTGGGTTTTACGGTCAGGCTGCTCAGCCATGATGGCATATTGTAGGCAGGGTCACATCATTACCATCTATTGTAGAGCAGTGCATTGTGTAGTGATGGCCCGCACCCTCATCCCCATAGGCAGCTCTGCAAGTGGAGGCAACCAGTCCTGCTCACGTTCTAAGACAGGTTGCTGGTGGCTATTTTAAGTCATTCAAGGAGAATATCATTAAGTTTAACTCAAAGAATGAGGTTGACCCAGTCCTAACATGATGGATGTATTCACACGTCAGATTTGAAGACCTTTCTAGAAATGCCTTATTCATCTGAATGGGACTAACAGAAATCAATATGTTCTGTGGAACTGTTCAAACTAAACTGATTTTCAGTCAGTCAATTGCCGCAACAAATCTGCTGCATGTGAATATAGCCTAGATGCTAAAACTCACATTATGACCATCTGTTTAAGATTGTAATCTGATAAATGGCTAAGCCGGTACACACTGTTATTTAGACTTGATCATAGAGGGAGGAATGTTTTTCAGCACTTTAAAATCAAAAATTGTTAACAAAGTGTGTGTATGTGAAGGAGCCCAAATTATCTCCCAGAAGTCCTTCCAGTTCCATTTAGAATTACCATGTACAGAGGTGCCATCCTTGCCAATCCTTTTGGCTAAATATATCCTGAGTTGTGTGGAATGAGAGTACCAGCTTAAAAAAACAAACATGATTTTGCATTGTTCTGTCATGACAGGTCTATCCAGTATCTACGGAAGGGCATCCGATAGTTGTGTTGTGAGTTGCAGCCTCTCAAGGTTTTTGCTAGCATGTCGCCAGATTGTATTGAATTTGTTTCATGGGAAATTGAAAAACCTTCAAAAGGTTATTCTGGAAAAGATAATGATGACCTATCCTCAGGATTGGTAATCATTATCACAGCGGCGAGGTTCAGAGTCCTGGCATTCCCGCCGATGAACTGTTTCAGGGAGCAGCCGCACTCAATGGATCTCTGGTGAGCGATGCAGGACCCGGCAGTTTTCCATAGACAGCACCGTACATCATATAGTGGCTGTGCTTGTTATTGCAGCTCAGCCCCATTGACTTGAATGGGACGGAGCTGCAACTGGGCCATGTGACCGTGTACAGGATGGCCTAGGTTAAGGTTTTGGCGCTAAAGTCCTCTTCTAACAGCTTATCGGCCGGGGTCCTGGATCTTGCACCTATGCTGATCTGATACTGATGACCTATCCTGAGGATGTCAAAAATTATAGTTTCCTGGATAACCACTTTCACCAAATTCAAGCTAAGCTAAGGGTGTTGACACATCAAAAGGCTTTTGTCATATAGCTGTAAAGCCCACCATACACATCCAATAGCTATCAGCCAAAAGACAGGTCTGGCGGTGGTTTATCTTCTTAGAGAACAAAAGAATCAGGCAAAAGTATTAATTTTGCCCAATCCTTGTCTCCCCTGCTATCCTATGTCGGGCGAGAGTCAGAAGCTGCCCACACATATCCCCATTTTTGGCAGGTTGGGCAGACAAAAGTATGTGTGTGGCCAGCGTTACTTTGATTTGTATCCTGTGACTTTTTAGTAGAACATGTACTAAAAAATTTGTTGTGTGAACAAGACTAAAGAGGATTGAATCTCATTTAACAGTAAATGTCACTTTGGGGACACATGACATACAGTACAAAGCCAAAGGGTTCAAGCAAAGAAAGAAAGGGTGCTGAGGGGAAACTATATGGAACAAAAGAGTCAGAAAATACCATTGTCATGTCTGGTATTTCATGGTTCTGTGTACTGGCTTTATAGCGGTTATTGTGGTGTGTTTGCCCCTGCTATCTTCCTGCGGCCACGCTCTGATGTAATCAGGCCCTGCTTTCTTCCTATGCCTGGCTGCCAGTTAAAGGGTGCTCTCACTTCGGCAAGTAGCATTTATCATGTAGAGAAAGTTAATACAAGGAACTTACTAATGTATTGTGATTGTCCATATTGCTTCCTTTGCTGGCTTGATTCATTTTTCCATCGCATTATACACTACTTGTTTCCATGGTTTGACCACCCTTCAATCCATCAGTGGTGGTCGTGCTTGCACATTGTAGGAAAAAGCGCTGGCAGGAGTGCACATAGGCTGGTGCTTTGTCCTATAGTGTGCAAGCACGACCACCACTGATGGATTGCAGGGTGGTCATAACCATGGAAACGAGCAGAGTATAATGTGATGGTAAGATGAATCCAGCCAGCCAAAGAAGCAATATGGATAATAACAATACATTAGTAAGTGGCTTGTATAAACTTCTTCTACATAATAAATGTAGTCCCATTTTGAAGTCTTTCTATTGCAGGAAAACGACATGGATATACATGACTTTTTTTTCACAGGGGAAATGGTGCTGCTATCCGTGACGCCATAGTCACCATATGTAAATATTTTCTTGCTACTTGGACCCTAAAATCTGGATTAAGGAGCAGCAGATGAATGAGAGGAGCACGGATTGCTCTTGGATGTAGTATGGATGTATGTCCACATCTCTTCCATATGGACTACCCCATATAAACGGACAATACCATGAAATGTGACCCAATAGTCTACCACCGTTAAGTGTTTTTATCTTTTTACAATATATATCTATTTCAGACCCAGTTTTATTTTCCCATATTTAATACAGTCACTAAGTATAGTGTTATCGGATAAGACTAACTTCACAAATCAAAACCGCCCTTGAAAATGAAGGGTCAGGGGGTAATGTGATCTGGATCTGCTAGGCAGTGAATCTGGACAGTCATCAAAGAGTCACTAGATGTTAAAATAAAATCAACTTCTGGCATTTACACTCTAACTTTCCCCTGCCCAGAACCTAGCCCCCAGTCACCTGTGCCTCCTCTCTGACAGATGGCAGGGAGCCCACCCCCCTTCACAAACTGTTGCAGCTAAGCCATCTGTTCTGTGTGTCCTGTTAGGGCTGCCGGGCTCGAAGGGGATGAGATCGTCAAGAAGTGCAACAACTAATATTTTTTTTCCAGACAAGCTAATAAATTCATATTATTTTGTAATGAACTATCAGGATAGAATTATACGGGGGACATATTCTGACCTTCCTTCTATATATTTCCATTGCAAACACTAACAATAAAATCCAAAATTCAAAGCCCAAAATAATGACTGAAATATAATCCCTGTCTGTATGTGTAATAAGACTTATGCTATTAAGCAATTAAGTAGGTGGACAAAGACTTACTGTAGGAACATTGTGTAAATTCAACTCTGACAAACTGAATTCGAGGTTATATGAATTTTGAATAACTAGTTGTTTTTTTTTTTCTGTTTGTGATCATTTTTGTATTGATTTTGCAAATCTGGCATGTGTTTTAAGTATGCCTTAAATTGGTTGTTCACCCCTGGGGGCCTCTTGGACAGACTCCCCAGCAAGGCCGCACCTGCAGGGGGCATCATACTTACCGGTATATGATCCCTGTCACTGGGTTCCAGCTCCTTTGCTCCACTGGGTCACTGCAGGTCTCTCTGCGTCAATATCCAGTTTGAGGTGGGTCATGTCGCCACTGCAGTAATTGTTATTACTAGAGATGATGAAAAATTCGATTCGGCAGCTTCACTGAAGTTTGACAACAAAATTTGATTTGTTACGAATCACTATGTTAAAACCTTATTCAGCCTACCAATCAATGGGACCAGTTTTAAAGGCCGCTTAGACAGAAGTGAACCCGCCATTAAAAACGGTAATACGCTACTGCGATATGGCCTTTTCAGTAAAAAAAAAAGACCTGCAAAGGACCTGAGCAGAGCGTGATGATGTAACCACATGCTCACACTGGGAGAGTGAAAGTGACGTCATCAGGACTGCCTTTGCGCAGTGGATGAGGTGATTTTTATTTTATAATTTTTTTTAACTCAAAACTTTTTTTTTCCTATTCTTTCTAAGACAACTCTAGCCACCATTTTAGGAAAAACTGTTCGTTACCACGTAGCCAAGGAAATTTGGCTTCGTGGCAAATTAAATTTTTCCTGAACTTCGGATCAAATTCCACTTTGGATGCTTAACACTAGTTATTACATGGGGAATGCAAGTGCTTACCAATACAGACATTTCAGGAGAATGTCAGTCAAAATTGAAGATTTTCACAGAACTGACAATCTATTATTATTTTGTGGGGTGTAGTGAGTAAAAACCAATTGCACTGACTGTTTTTGTCTATGTGGCCATCCAGTGGTTGTTTTGTGTTTTACAGCCTGCTTAGGGCTCTTTCACACTTGCGTTGTCCGGATCCGGCGTGTACTCCACTTGCCGGAATTACACGCCGGATCCGGAAAAAACACAAGTGTACTGAAAGCATTTGAAGACGGATCAGTCTTCAAATGCTTTCAGTGTTACTATGGCAGCCAGGACACTATTAAAGTCCTGGTTGCCATAGTAGGAGCGGGAGCGGGGAGCGGTATACTTACAGTCCGTGCGGCTCCCGGGGCGCTCCAGAGTGACGTCAGAGCACCCCATGCGCATGGATGACGTGCCATGCGATCATGTCATCCATGCGCGTGGGGCGTCCTGAGGTCTCTATGGAGCGCCCCGGGAGCCGCACGGATGGTAAGTATGCTGCTCCCCGCTCCCCACTACACTTTACCATGGCTGCCAGGACTTTAGTGTCCTGGCAGCCATGGTAACCATTAGAAAAGCTAAACGTTGGATCCGGCAATGCGCCGAAACGACGTTTAGCTTAAGGCCGGATCCGGATCAATGCCTTTCAATGGGCATTAATTCCGGATCCGGCCTTGCGGCAAGTCTTCAGGATTTTTGGCCGGAGCAAAAAGCGCAACATTTCTGCGGTATTTTCTCCGGCCAAAAACATTCCGTTCCGGAACTGAAGACATCCTGATGCATCCTGAACGGATTTCACTCCATTCAGAATGCATTAGGATAAAACTGATCAGGATTCTTCCGGCATAGAGCCCAGACGACGGAACTCTATGCCGGAAGACAAGAACACAAGGTGTGAAAGAGCCCTTAGGGTTCTGCTATTATGTTGAGATATTGTGGGAATTTGTGTAACGCCCCAGAGTTGTGTTACTACACGCCTCTACCCCGCTACTATCTCCTAAGAGCCTTTATACTGTCATCTGATGTAATTTATTTATATCCTCCACAAGTGTGCATATAAAAGCTATGTTAAATTCAATTGTTCATGTAATTGCCTGGTTACCAGTAGGTGGCAGGAACACATTGGCAATTAAAAGTACTGTTTATTGTATCTGGATTATCCCAGCTTAGCAGCATGGGTGGAGGAGGGAAGTTAGCATTAGTGTAGCCCTACCCCTGCTAGGGGTAGGGTGTGTGTATGTGTGTGAGGAGTTCCCCTGCATAGAGAATACAGCAAGCACTAGTCTCGGCTGAGACTTGGTCATATTCCCAGTCTGAGCACCTTCAGCTCGGTTGGATGAAGAGAAGCAGAAACCACAGACAATCTCCAGAGTTCCAGGAAGAAAGCATCCCTGAGAATCCTTCTGTGAGATAAGTCCAGAGTCCAAGGAGAAGCCATTCCTCCTCAGCTAGTCTGTCCCCCACAAAGCAGAAGTTACAGATAAGTGTAGACAGCTAATCCTGACATAGTTACAAAGCTACCAAGCAGACGTTTTATCCTGCAAGCTCCACATTTAAAGAAGTATTTATTCCTGCCAATGATTGTTGAAAACCTGCTGGGACCAAGAGACCAAAGTTTGCTACGGTTTGGATGCAAGTTATGTCAAGTAAAGAAACGTTTGAACTTCATCTAAAGGTTGGACATATTTATCTGCAAAGTTCCTCTATTACTCCTCCTATCACTACACTCAAATTTATTGCCAGGAGTCTGGCCGTACCCAGGTAGGAGACACCGTGACACAATTATCACTACCCTACATTATAGGCCATTACACCACTCTGGCAATCCTAATCTGGTATGTGCATTATAACACCTTGGAAGGTCCCTGGGATAGTACCCTGCGCACGCTGCAATTGGCGTCATGAACAAATACAGAATATTATCCATCCGTACCTGGCCACTGCAAAAGTGGCGTCAGCGAAAAGGATCGAATTGTGTGTCTAACACTACCACAAGGCCTAAGAACTGTGTAAAAACCCTCAAAATTGACTTTATTGCTTTTATTGTGGCGCCAGAAAGCTCTAAACAGTGTGCCCCAGCACTTCAAGGGTTAATTCGCCACATTTTTGTAATGGCGCAGCTCCTTCATGACCTTCAGAAGCGGGAAAATACAGGAATGGCCTCTCAGGAGCGCGAAAATGCTGACTACGCCCCCCTAGAAGCGGGAAACCTAAATCCTGCCCACCAAGAACTTTGCAAAAACAAGGAACGGAGCTCATAGTACCGTGTATAAAAATATAATTTTTATTTTGACATAATTAAAATATGAAATGAATAAATAGTATGCCGTTAAAAAGTGAAGGAAAGTAGCAAAGAGAACGCCATCCTGGTGCTGCACCATATCAAATATAGAGACGTAATAATGAATGATACTGAATATATCCGGATATAGTATAATCAACTATTAAAAAATAGTATATGTAAAGAGAATATCTAACAAGTATTAGGGGAGTCTGCAATCAAAAAATAGCTGCACGGCTAACGGAGAAAGGATTGCATGCAAGTGCAGCGATGACCAAATAGAGGCAATCCACAATGGTAACCAGGTATCGAAACAATACCTATGTCCAATGCCGTATAGAGTCCAAGAGGACAGAGACTCGCCTAAGGAAATCGTGTGCTGTACCAACCATGATGGCGCTACCCCACCAAGAACTTTGCAATGTGAGCCAAGGGAGTGAAGACTCCCCCTTCACTTTCTGCATCCAGCCTCACTGAGGAGCAAAGGGGGACCAAATGAGCGTAAAAGGCGAACCAGTATACGAAAAGTACCCACCGAAGATCCGGGTCTCCCAACTCGTCTGCAAGAAAGGCCCGTTGGTGTTTGTCGTGATCCCAGAGGCTGCAGAATCCTCATCGGACAGCGAGACAGCTGCCACCGCTGACTTAAAGATGGCCGCCGTTCTTGAGCCTGCTCCCGGTGAAGCCGACAACAGCCCAGCTCCAGATCCCGGAGGCCGTGGATCCCTCCGCGCCAACTGACCCAACAGCCCAGCCGTCCGCCAAGATTGGCTCCACAGTCAAGCCAGCTCCTGCGGAAGACCGACTGCCAAGTCGTCTAGACACTGGAAGCGTCTGCACCGCCAAGTGCCCCATCGTCATCACCAGCGACCGAAGTCCCAGCCCAGGAACAAGCCGCGTCCTCTGAAGAGCCGACCACAGTTCCGGAGACAGCCGCGACCGCCAACAATGACCAGCAGGAGGCATCGGAACCGGCTGCCTGGCCATGACATCAGGTAGTAGCCACTCGCTCCCTGAGGCCCCTGTCCAACTCGTAGCTACCCTTGCACTGCGCCCGGGGTACCCGACACCTCTGTTAGGCCCAGAGAGGCCCACTCCACACGCCAACTGGCTGCAGTTTCCACTTCGCCGCCCAGGAGGACTGAACCCAGGCCCAGTCACATTAATGCTGAGGTCCTTCTCGAGATCACTCGCCAGGCCCAGAGTCACTAGGAGTATAAGACGGCAGTGGATGAATGGGTAAAGCAAGTCTTGGATGACCCCCGGCCCGGCGATCCTAAACTCGCCCTGCGCATTGGGACTGTCTTATGGTTTTCCGTAGAAGAGGAGTGGGATTCCTCCAGGACAATTATACTGGAGCAGAATTATTTGTGGGCCGCCGCTCTGTTAAGCGGACTTACCTGCCTCAGGCCCCACAATCTCTATTTCGGGGATTAAGTGGAATATACCCCGATGCGGTCTGTACAAGGTTTATTTGCGGCTGGAGTGACCCTTCTGGCCAAACCGTTAACCCCTGCTACTACCCCAGAGGCCTGGCAGAAAGAACCAGGTTCTACTGGGAGAGTCCGGTGCCTAAAAGAAGCCCTGGCTGGCCAATTGAGATTTAGGGAGCGAGCTCAACCCAAACCAGAGCCCCTTATCCCTGAGCTGGCTGAACCCCCAACACTATGGGTGGGCCAGATCAACAATTCAGTGCTAACTTTTAACCCCAGGGTACAACCATATGTTTTACCATGGAAGCTCCCACAGGCACCACTAGCTTGCCTTCCAGAACCTCTACAGCCTGAGGTTTTGCCTACCTCTGCGCCGGCAAGGGATTCTGACTTGCAGCAGGTCACAGCAGCATTC